>NC_134352.1:29304419-30504419 GCF_964195595.1 Calonectris borealis
CCTTCTGCCTGGTGGCAAGAGGGCAGGGGTTCCTCCGCTTCTTGCGGAGCCTCCGTGTGCTGCCCTTGCCTCAGGGACGGCAGGGTACGGCTCCACCAATCTATCTCCCTCTCGCACTCCCTGATGCTCCTTAGCCTCTCCACTTCCTCCTTCAGCTCTGCCACCAGGCTGAGCAGATCATCCACCTGGTCGCAACGCACGCAGGCGTCGTCTCTGCTGCCCTCCTGTACCAGGGACAGCCTCAGGCACTCCCTGCAGCCGGAGGCCTGGACAGATGTGTGTTTGCGTAGGGGCTCCGTCTGGGTCGCCACGTTTCTCCTGGCGATGGCTTTCGGCCGAGTGGATACCATGGCCAGGTCCTCTTCTGGGAGGGCGACGACCACGAGCTGAGCTGGCCTCTGGAGCCTGGAGGGGGGCTGCGCCCTGCTCGCACGCCCTGCCGGCGCGAACTGCCGCGCAAACTGCCGCGCCACGCCCTTCTGACGCGCCACGCCCTGTTTGCCCGCCCTGTTCGCCGCGCTCCGGGTCGCTCGCGCTCCCTGGGGGCTGCTCTTGTACCTGAGGGGGTTCGGTTGCCGTCCCTCCTGGCCCCGCCCACGCTGAGTCAGAGCTGCCGCTCGTCAGGAGCTCGCTCCGCCGGCTCGGGGGAGGGGGGCTGGGGCACCCTCTCGCTCCCCTACGCTGTTGCCTTCGCGGTTTTCGCCGCGGTTTCGCCGCTTCAGGAAGGGTCCCCCGGCGCGATCCTCCGCTCCGGAGCCCTTCGCCTCGGTGGCTTCGAATGAAACGAAATGGCGGGTGCCCTGGGTTTTAAACTGCCGCCGTCCCTCCTGGCCCCGCCCACGCTGAGTCAGAGCTGCCGCTCGTCAGGAGCTCGCTCCGCCGGCTCGGGGGAGGGGGGCTGGGGCACCCTCTCGCTCCCCTGCGCTGTTGCCTTCGCGGTTTTCGCCGCGGTTTCGCCGCTTCAGGAAGGGTCCCCCGGCGCGATCCTCCGCTCCGGAGCCCTTCGCCTCGGTGGCTTCGAATGAAACGAAATGGCGGGTGCCCTGGGTTTTAAACTGCCGCCGTCCCTCCTGGCCCCGCCCACGCTGAGTCAGAGCTGCCGCTCGTCAGGAGCTCGCTCCGCCGGCTCGGGGGAGGGGGGCTGGGGCACCCTCTCGCTCCCCTGCGCTGTTGCCTTCGCGGTTTTCGCCGCGGTTTCGCCGCTTCAGGAAGGGTCCCCCGGCGCGATCCTCCGCTCCGGAGCCCTTCGCCTCGGTGGCTTCGAATGGTTTCTGGGAGGCCGATGAGGTGCTACTCTGTTTCAGATTTGGCATCCGGCAACGTTAATGGTTGAGTGGTAGAGCAAGGCCAGAGCACAAGTGTGGGCGGAGCTGTGAGGGGGCTGCCATGGGAATAGCCGTGTCACAAAGAGCTTTTGAGGCCAGTTACTTACGTATTGGAGCCCCATGCGGTGGGTGTCCATTGTGGAGCTGGGCTCGGTAAGGGCTAGATTGCTCTTCGGTGGGAGAAGCAAATGCTGAGGATTGCTGTTTGGCCTGGGAAGGACAGAGGAGGGCCAGCCACATCATTGAACCTTGGCTACTTCCTCGGGGGAGATCGACGTACTGGTTGTCCATTTTGAAAGTGAGCTCCAGTGAGTGTCAGAGATATGGGCTAGAGGAAGCACAGAGCTCCCATGTGTGGAGGGCCGGAAAGGTTGACAAGGGACGGGGAGAGCCGGCAAGGTCTCTCAGTCCTGGCTAATGGTGTGTGCGAGTCGATGGGGTGCTTTTCTTTTCAGATTTCATCTCCGGTAATGTTGATGGTTGAGCGCAGAGTCCCGGTGATGGTGAGGCTGTGAAGGGGCTGCCACGGGTAGGGGCGTGCCAGCCAGAGTTTTCAGCCGTGCCTTCTTAGGCAGGGGAGCTCAAGATATTGCTTGCTCATGTTGAAAATGGGCTCCTGAGACTTTCAGAGCTATGGGGTAGATGAAGAAGAGAGCCCTCGTGAGTGTAGGGCTGTGAAGGGGAGCCGCCAAAGCCTCTCAGTCCTGACTAATGGTGCGTGGAGCCCAGTGGTGTGCTTGTTTGTTTTAGACTTGGGCTCCAGCAGCTTGATGGTTGAGTGGTATAGGAAGCACAGAGCACAAGCGTTCGAGGGGGCTGCCATGGGAATGGACAGCTCGTGTTAACACGCGTAAGTAGCCAGGGCTGAAAGCTGTTGCTGGCCTTCCCCTTCCCTTGGCAGCCCCTTCTCAGCCCCAACAACACCGGCCCTCTCTATTGCTTCTCCAGCCTAATAGCAATCTAGCCCTTACCGAGCCCAGCTCCAAACTGGACACCCACCGCATGGGGCTCCAATACGTAAGTAAGCACGTTGAAAGCTCTTTGTGACACGGCCATTCCCACGGCAGCCCCCTCACAGCCCCACCTACACTTTTGCTCTCCGCTTGCTGTTCCACTCAACCTTCAACCTTGCTGGAGCCCAGGTCTAAAACAAACAAGCACCCCATCGGCCTCCCAGAAACCATTAGCCAGGACTGAGAGACCTTGGCGGCTCTCACCGTCCCTTGTCAACCTTTCCAGCCCTCCACACATGGGAGCTCGTTGCTTCCTACACACATGGGAGCTCGTTGCTTCCTGTACCCCATATCTGTGACACTCACTGGAGCTCACTTTCAAAATGGACAACCAGTACCTCGATCTCCCTCGCGGCAATAGCCAAGGTTCAATGATGTGGCTGGCCCTCCCCTTTCCTTCACAAGGCAAACAGCAATGGGGTACTTGTCTTTTCGGTTAGGGCTCCGGCGAGGTTGATGGTTGAACGCAGAGCCCCGGTGACGGTGTGGCTGTGAAGGGGCTGCCACGGGTAGGGGTGTTCCAGCAAGAGTTTTCAGCCGTGGCTACTTAGACAGGTGAGGTTGTGGATGCTGACAATGTGCTCCTGAGACTTTCAGAGCTATGGGGTAGATGAAGAAGAGAGCCCTCGTGTGTGTAGGGCTGTGAAGGGGAGCTGCCAAGGTCTCTCAGTCCTGGCTAATGGTGCATGAAGAAGAGAGCCCTCGTGTGTGCAGGGCTGTGAAGGGGAGCTGCCAAGGTCTCTCAGTCCTGGCTAATGGTGCGTGGAGCCCAATGGTGTGCTTGTTTGCTTTAGACCTGGGCTCCAGCGAGGTGGATGGTTGAGTGGTATAGGACGCGCAGAGCACAAGTGTTGGTGGGGCTGTGAGGGGGCTGCCGAGGGAAGGGGAAGGCCAGCAACAGCTTTCAGCCCTGGCTACTTACGCGTGTTAACTCGAGGTATTTGTTGCGCGTTTTGAATGTGGGCTGCAGTGAGTGTCAGAGATATGGCGTAGAGGAAGAACAGAAGCTCTGTGTGTGTAAGGGTGTGAAGGGGAGCCGCCAAGGTCTCTCAGTCCTGGCTAATGGTTTCTGGGAGGCCGATGAGGTGCTACTCTGTTTCAGATTTGGCATCCGGCAACGTTAATGGTTGAGTGGTAGAGCAAGGCCAGAGCACAAGTGTGGGCGGAGCTGTGAGGGGGCTGCCATGGGAATAGCTGTGTTACAAAGAGCTTTTGAGGCCAGTTACTTACGTATTGGAGCCCCATGCGGTGGGTGTCCATTGTGGAGCTGGGCTCGGTAAGGGCTAGATTGCTCTTCGGTGGGAGAAGCAAATGCTGAGGATTGCTGTTTGGCCTGGGAAGGACAGAGGAGGGCCAGCCACATCATTGAACCTTGGCTACTTCCTCGGGGGAGATCGACGTACTGGTTGTCCATTTTGAAAGTGAGCTCCAGTGAGTGTCAGAGATATGGGCTAGAGGAAGCACAGAGCTCCCATGTGTGGAGGGCCGGAAAGGTTGACAAGGGACGGGGAGAGCCGGCAAGGTCTCTCAGTCCTGGCTAATGGTGTGTGCGAGTCGATGGGGTGCTTTTCTTTTCAGATTTCATCTCCGGTAATGTTGATGGTTGAGCGCAGAGTCCCGGTGATGGTGAGGCTGTGAAGGGGCTGCCACGGGTAGGGGCGTGCCAGCCAGAGTTTTCAGCCGTGCCTTCTTAGGCAGGGGAGCTCAAGATATTGCTTGCTCATGTTGAAAATGGGCTCCTGAGACTTTCAGAGCTATGGGGTAGATGAAGAAGAGAGCCCTCGTGTGTGTAGGGCTGTGAAGGGGAGCCGCCAAAGCCTCTCAGTCCTGACTAATGGTGCGTGGAGCCCAGTGGTGTGCTTGTTTGTTTTAGACTTGGGCTCCAGCAGCTTGATGGTTGAGTGGTATAGGAAGCACAGAGCACAAGCGTTCGAGGGGGCTGCCATGGGAATGGACAGCTCGTGTTAACACGCGTAAGTAGCCAGGGCTGAAAGCTGTTGCTGGCCTTCCCCTTCCCTTGGCAGCCCCTTCTCAGCCCCAACAACACCGGCCCTCTCTATTGCTTCTCCAGCCTAATAGCAATCTAGCCCTTACCGAGCCCAGCTCCAAACTGGACACCCACCGCATGGGGCTCCAATACGTAAGTAAGCACGTTGAAAGCTCTTTGTGACACGGCCATTCCCACGGCAGCCCCCTCACAGCCCCACCTACACTTTTGCTCTCCGCTTGCTGTTCCACTCAACCTTCAACCTTGCTGGAGCCCAGGTCTAAAACAAACAAGCACCCCATCGGCCTCCCAGAAACCATTAGCCAGGACTGAGAGACCTTGGCGGCTCTCACCGTCCCTTGTCAACCTTTCCAGCCCTCCACACATGGGAGCTCGTTGCTTCCTACACACATGGGAGCTCGTTGCTTCCTGTACCCCATATCTCTGACACTCACTGGAGCTCACTTTCAAAATGGACAACCAGTACCTCGATCTCCCTCGCGGCAATAGCCAAGGTTCAATGATGTGGCTGGCCCTCCCCTTTCCTTCACAAGGCAAACAGCAATGGGGTACTTGTCTTTTCGGTTAGGGCTCCGGCGAGGTTGATGGTTGAACGCAGAGCCCCGGTGACGGTGTGGCTGTGAAGGGGCTGCCACGGGTAGGGGTGTTCCAGCAAGAGTTTTCAGCCGTGGCTACTTAGACAGGTGAGGTTGTGGATGCTGACAATGTGCTCCTGAGACTTTCAGAGCTATGGGGTAGATGAAGAAGAGAGCCCTCGTGTGTGCAGGGCTGTGAAGGGGAGCTGCCAAGGTCTCTCAGTCCTGGCTAATGGTGCATGAAGAAGAGAGCCCTCGTGTGTGCAGGGCTGTGAAGGGGAGCTGCCAAGGTCTCTCAGTCCTGGCTAATGGTGCGTGGAGCCCAATGGTGTGCTTGTTTGCTTTAGACCTGGGCTCCAGCGAGGTGGATGGTTGAGTGGTATAGGACGCGCAGAGCACAAGTGTTGGTGGGGCTGTGAGGGGGCTGCCGAGGGAAGGGGAAGGCCAGCAACAGCTTTCAGCCCTGGCTACTTACGCGTGTTAACTCGAGGTATTTGTTGCGCGTTTTGAATGTGGGCTGCAGTGAGTGTCAGAGATATGGCGTAGAGGAAGAACAGAAGCTCTGTGTGTGTAAGGGTGTGAAGGGGAGCCGCCAAGGTCTCTCAGTCCTGGCTAATGGTTTCTGGGAGGCCGATGAGGTGCTACTCTGTTTCAGATTTGGCATCCGGCAACGTTAATGGTTGAGTGGTAGAGCAAGGCCAGAGCACAAGTGTGGGCGGAGCTGTGAGGGGGCTGCCATGGGAATAGCTGTGTTACAAAGAGCTTTTGAGGCCAGTTACTTACGTATTGGAGCCCCATGCGGTGGGTGTCCATTGTGGAGCTGGGCTCGGTAAGGGCTAGATTGCTCTTCGGTGGGAGAAGCAAATGCTGAGGATTGCTGTTTGGCCTGGGAAGGAAAGAGGAGGGCCAGCCACATCATTGAACCTTGGCTACTTCCTCGAGGGAGATCGACGTACTGGTTGTCCATTTTGAAAGTGAGCTCCAGTGAGTGTCAGAGATATGGGCTAGAGGAAGCACAGAGCTCCCATGTGTGCAGGGCCGGAAAGGTTGACAAGGGACGGGGAGAGCCGGCAGGGTCTCTCAGTCCTGGCTAATGGTGTGTGCGAGTCGATGGGGTGCTTTTCTTTTCAGATTTCATCTCCGGTAATGTTGATGGTTGAGCGCAGAGTCCCGGTGATGGTGAGGCTGTGAAGGGGCTGCCACGGGTAGGGGCGTGCCAGCCAGAGTTTTCAGCCGTGCCTTCTTAGGCAGGGGAGCTCAAGATATTGCTTGCTCATGTTGAAAATGGGCTCCTGAGACTTTCAGAGCTATGGGGTAGATGAAGAAGAGAGCCCTCGTGTGTGTAGGGCTGTGAAGGGGAGCCGCCAAAGCCTCTCAGTCCTGACTAATGGTGCGTGGAGCCCAGTGGTGTGCTTGTTTGTTTTAGACTTGGGCTCCAGCAGCTTGATGGTTGAGTGGTATAGGAAGCACAGAGCACAAGCGTTCGAGGGGGCTGCCATGGGAATGGACAGCTCGTGTTAACACGCGTAAGTAGCCAGGGCTGAAAGCTGTTGCTGGCCTTCCCCTTCCCTTGGCAGCCCCTTCTCAGCCCCAACAACACCGGCCCTCTCTATTGCTTCTCCAGCCTAATAGCAATCTAGCCCTTACCGAGCCCAGCTCCAAACTGGACACCCACCGCATGGGGCTCCAATACGTAAGTAAGCACGTTGAAAGCTCTTTGTGACACGGCCATTCCCACGGCAGCCCCCTCACAGCCCCACCTACACTTTTGCTCTGCGCTTGCTGTTCCACTCAACCTTCAACCTTGCTGGAGCCCAGGTCTAAAACAAACAAGCACCCCATCGGCCTCCCAGAAACCATTAGCCAGGACTGAGAGACCTTGGCGGCTCTCACCGTCCCTTGTCAACCTTTCCAGCCCTCCACACATGGGAGCTCGTTGCTTCCTACACACATGGGAGCTCGTTGCTTCCTGTACCCCATATCTGTGACACTCACTGGAGCTCACTTTCAAAATGGACAACCAGTACCTCGATCTCCCTCGCGGCAATAGCCAAGGTTCAATGATGTGGCTGGCCCTCCCCTTTCCTTCACAAGGCAAACAGCAATGGGGTACTTGTCTTTTCGGTTAGGGCTCCGGCGAGGTTGATGGTTGAACGCAGAGCCCCGGTGACGGTGTGGCTGTGAAGGGGCTGCCACGGGTAGGGGTGTTCCAGCAAGAGTTTTCAGCCGTGGCTACTTAGACAGGTGAGGTTGTGGATGCTGACAATGTGCTCCTGAGACTTTCAGAGCTATGGGGTAGATGAAGAAGAGAGCCCTCGTGTGTGTAGGGCTGTGAAGGGGAGCTGCCAAGGTCTCTCAGTCCTGGCTAATGGTGCATGAAGAAGAGAGCCCTCGTGTGTGCAGGGCTGTGAAGGGGAGCTGCCAAGGTCTCTCAGTCCTGGCTAATGGTGCGTGGAGCCCAATGGTGTGCTTGTTTGCTTTAGACCTGGGCTCCAGCGAGGTGGATGGTTGAGTGGTATAGGACGCGCAGAGCACAAGTGTTGGTGGGGCTGTGAGGGGGCTGCCGAGGGAAGGGGAAGGCCAGCAACAGCTTTCAGCCCTGGCTACTTACGCGTGTTAACTCGAGGTATTTGTTGCGCGTTTTGAATGTGGGCTGCAGTGAGTGTCAGAGATACGGCGTAGAGGAAGAACAGAAGCTCTGTGTGTGTAAGGGTGTGAAGGGGAGCCGCCAAGGTCTCTCAGTCCTGGCTAATGGTTTCTGGGAGGCCGATGAGGTGCTACTCTGTTTCAGATTTGGCATCCGGCAACGTTAATGGTTGAGTGGTAGAGCAAGGCCAGAGCACAAGTGTGGGCGGAGCTGTGAGGGGGCTGCCATGGGAATAGCTGTGTTACAAAGAGCTTTTGAGGCCAGTTACTTACGTATTGGAGCCCCATGCGGTGGGTGTCCATTGTGGAGCTGGGCTCGGTAAGGGCTAGATTGCTCTTCGGTGGGAGAAGCAAATGCTGAGGATTGCTGTTTGGCCTGGGAAGGAAAGAGGAGGGCCAGCCACATCATTGAACCTTGGCTACTTCCTCGAGGGAGATCGACGTACTGGTTGTCCATTTTGAAAGTGAGCTCCAGTGAGTGTCAGAGATATGGGCTAGAGGAAGCACAGAGCTCCCATGTGTGCAGGGCCGGAAAGGTTGACAAGGGACGGGGAGAGCCGGCAGGGTCTCTCAGTCCTGGCTAATGGTGTGTGCGAGTCGATGGGGTGCTTTTCTTTTCAGATTTCATCTCCGGTAATGTTGATGGTTGAGCGCAGAGTCCCGGTGATGGTGAGGCTGTGAAGGGGCTGCCACGGGTAGGGGCGTGCCAGCCAGAGTTTTCAGCCGTGCCTTCTTAGGCAGGGGAGCTCAAGATATTGCTTGCTCATGTTGAAAATGGGCTCCTGAGACTTTCAGAGCTATGGGGTAGATGAAGAAGAGAGCCCTCGTGTGTGTAGGGCTGTGAAGGGGAGCCGCCAAAGCCTCTCAGTCCTGACTAATGGTGCGTGGAGCCCAGTGGTGTGCTTGTTTGTTTTAGACTTGGGCTCCAGCAGCTTGATGGTTGAGTGGTATAGGAAGCACAGAGCACAAGCGTTCGAGGGGGCTGCCATGGGAATGGACAGCTCGTGTTAACACGCGTAAGTAGCCAGGGCTGAAAGCTGTTGCTGGCCTTCCCCTTCCCTTGGCAGCCCCTTCTCAGCCCCAACAACACCGGCCCTCTCTATTGCTTCTCCAGCCTAATAGCAATCTAGCCCTTACCGAGCCCAGCTCCAAACTGGACACCCACCGCATGGGGCTCCAATACGTAAGTAAGCACGTTGAAAGCTCTTTGTGACACGGCCATTCCCACGGCAGCCCCCTCACAGCCCCACCTACACTTTTGCTCTCCGCTTGCTGTTCCACTCAACCTTCAACCTTGCTGGAGCCCAGGTCTAAAACAAACAAGCACCCCATCGGCCTCCCAGAAACCATTAGCCAGGACTGAGAGACCTTGGCGGCTCTCACCGTCCCTTGTCAACCTTTCCAGCCCTCCACACATGGGAGCTCGTTGCTTCCTACACACATGGGAGCTCGTTGCTTCCTGTACCCCATATCTCTGACACTCACTGGAGCTCACTTTCAAAATGGACAACCAGTACCTCGATCTCCCTCGCGGCAATAGCCAAGGTTCAATGATGTGGCTGGCCCTCCCCTTTCCTTCACAAGGCAAACAGCAATGGGGTACTTGTCTTTTCGGTTAGGGCTCCGGCGAGGTTGATGGTTGAACGCAGAGCCCCGGTGACGGTGTGGCTGTGAAGGGGCTGCCACGGGTAGGGGTGTTCCAGCAAGAGTTTTCAGCCGTGGCTACTTAGACAGGTGAGGTTGTGGATGCTGACAATGTGCTCCTGAGACTTTCAGAGCTATGGGGTAGATGAAGAAGAGAGCCCTCGTGTGTGTAGGGCTGTGAAGGGGAGCTGCCAAGGTCTCTCAGTCCTGGCTAATGGTGCATGAAGAAGAGAGCCCTCGTGTGTGCAGGGCTGTGAAGGGGAGCTGCCAAGGTCTCTCAGTCCTGGCTAATGGTGCGTGGAGCCCAATGGTGTGCTTGTTTGCTTTAGACCTGGGCTCCAGCGAGGTGGATGGTTGAGTGGTATAGGACGCGCAGAGCACAAGTGTTGGTGGGGCTGTGAGGGGGCTGCCGAGGGAAGGGGAAGGCCAGCAACAGCTTTCAGCCCTGGCTACTTACGCGTGTTAACTCGAGGTATTTGTTGCGCGTTTTGAATGTGGGCTGCAGTGAGTGTCAGAGATATGGCGTAGAGGAAGAACAGAAGCTCTGTGTGTGTAAGGGTGTGAAGGGGAGCCGCCAAGGTCTCTCAGTCCTGGCTAATGGTTTCTGGGAGGCCGATGAGGTGCTACTCTGTTTCAGATTTGGCATCCGGCAACGTTAATGGTTGAGTGGTAGAGCAAGGCCAGAGCACAAGTGTGGGCGGAGCTGTGAGGGGGCTGCCATGGGAATAGCCGTGTCACAAAGAGCTTTTGAGGCCAGTTACTTACGTATTGGAGCCCCATGCGGTGGGTGTCCATTGTGGAGCTGGGCTCGGTAAGGGCTAGATTGCTCTTCGGTGGGAGAAGCAAATGCTGAGGATTGCTGTTTGGCCTGGGAAGGACAGAGGAGGGCCAGCCACATCATTGAACCTTGGCTACTTCCTCGGGGGAGATCGACGTACTGGTTGTCCATTTTGAAAGTGAGCTCCAGTGAGTGTCAGAGATATGGGCTAGAGGAAGCACAGAGCTCCCATGTGTGCAGGGCCGGAAAGGTTGACAAGGGACGGGGAGAGCCGGCAAGGTCTCTCAGTCCTGGCTAATGGTGTGTGCGAGTCGATGGGGTGCTTTTCTTTTCAGATTTCATCTCCGGTAATGTTGATGGTTGAGCGCAGAGTCCCGGTGATGGTGAGGCTGTGAAGGGGCTGCCACGGGTAGGGGCGTGCCAGCCAGAGTTTTCAGCCGTGCCTTCTTAGGCAGGGGAGCTCAAGATATTGCTTGCTCATGTTGAAAATGGGCTCCTGAGACTTTCAGAGCTATGGGGTAGATGAAGAAGAGAGCCCTCGTGTGTGTAGGGCTGTGAAGGGGAGCCGCCAAAGCCTCTCAGTCCTGACTAATGGTGCCTGGAGCCCAGTGGTGTGCTTGTTTGTTTTAGACTTGGGCTCCAGCAGCTTGATGGTTGAGTGGTATAGGAAGCACAGAGCACAAGCGTTCGAGGGGGCTGCCATGGGAATGGACAGCTCGTGTTAACACGCGTAAGTAGCCAGGGCTGAAAGCTGTTGCTGGCCTTCCCCTTCCCTTGGCAGCCCCTTCTCAGCCCCAACAACACCGGCCCTCTCTATTGCTTCTCCAGCCTAATAGCAATCTAGCCCTTACCGAGCCCAGCTCCAAACTGGACACCCACCGCATGGGGCTCCAATACGTAAGTAAGCACGTTGAAAGCTCTTTGTGACACGGCCATTCCCACGGCAGCCCCCTCACAGCCCCACCTACACTTTTGCTCTCCGCTTGCTGTTCCACTCAACCTTCAACCTTGCTGGAGCCCAGGTCTAAAACAAACAAGCACCCCATCGGCCTCCCAGAAACCATTAGCCAGGACTGAGAGACCTTGGCGGCTCTCACCGTCCCTTGTCAACCTTTCCAGCCCTCCACACATGGGAGCTCGTTGCTTCCTACACACATGGGAGCTCGTTGCTTCCTGTACCCCATATCTGTGACACTCACTGGAGCTCACTTTCAAAATGGACAACCAGTACCTCGATCTCCCTCGCGGCAATAGCCAAGGTTCAATGATGTGGCTGGCCCTCCCCTTTCCTTCACAAGGCAAACAGCAATGGGGTACTTGTCTTTTCGGTTAGGGCTCCGGCGAGGTTGATGGTTGAACGCAGAGCCCCGGTGACGGTGTGGCTGTGAAGGGGCTGCCACGGGTAGGGGTGTTCCAGCAAGAGTTTTCAGCCGTGGCTACTTAGACAGGTGAGGTTGTGGATGCTGACAATGTGCTCCTGAGACTTTCAGAGCTATGGGGTAGATGAAGAAGAGAGCCCTCGTGTGTGTAGGGCTGTGAAGGGGAGCTGCCAAGGTCTCTCAGTCCTGGCTAATGGTGCATGAAGAAGAGAGCCCTCGTGTGTGCAGGGCTGTGAAGGGGAGCTGCCAAGGTCTCTCAGTCCTGGCTAATGGTGCGTGGAGCCCAATGGTGTGCTTGTTTGCTTTAGACCTGGGCTCCAGCGAGGTGGATGGTTGAGTGGTATAGGACGCGCAGAGCACAAGTGTTGGTGGGGCTGTGAGGGGGCTGCCGAGGGAAGGGGAAGGCCAGCAACAGCTTTCAGCCCTGGCTACTTACGCGTGTTAACTCGAGGTATTTGTTGCGCGTTTTGAATGTGGGCTGCAGTGAGTGTCAGAGATACGGCGTAGAGGAAGAACAGAAGCTCTGTGTGTGTAAGGGTGTGAAGGGGAGCCGCCAAGGTCTCTCAGTCCTGGCTAATGGTTTCTGGGAGGCCGATGAGGTGCTACTCTGTTTCAGATTTGGCATCCGGCAACGTTAATGGTTGAGTGGTAGAGCAAGGCCAGAGCACAAGTGTGGGCGGAGCTGTGAGGGGGCTGCCATGGGAATAGCTGTGTTACAAAGAGCTTTTGAGGCCAGTTACTTACGTATTGGAGCCCCATGCGGTGGGTGTCCATTGTGGAGCTGGGCTCGGTAAGGGCTAGATTGCTCTTCGGTGGGAGAAGCAAATGCTGAGGATTGCTGTTTGGCCTGGGAAGGAAAGAGGAGGGCCAGCCACATCATTGAACCTTGGCTACTTCCTCGAGGGAGATCGACGTACTGGTTGTCCATTTTGAAAGTGAGCTCCAGTGAGTGTCAGAGATATGGGCTAGAGGAAGCACAGAGCTCCCATGTGTGCAGGGCCGGAAAGGTTGACAAGGGACGGGGAGAGCCGGCAGGGTCTCTCAGTCCTGGCTAATGGTGTGTGCGAGTCGATGGGGTGCTTTTCTTTTCAGATTTCATCTCCGGTAATGTTGATGGTTGAGCGCAGAGTCCCGGTGATGGTGAGGCTGTGAAGGGGCTGCCACGGGTAGGGGCGTGCCAGCCAGAGTTTTCAGCCGTGCCTTCTTAGGCAGGGGAGCTCAAGATATTGCTTGCTCATGTTGAAAATGGGCTCCTGAGACTTTCAGAGCTATGGGGTAGATGAAGAAGAGAGCCCTCGTGTGTGTAGGGCTGTGAAGGGGAGCCGCCAAAGCCTCTCAGTCCTGACTAATGGTGCGTGGAGCCCAGTGGTGTGCTTGTTTGTTTTAGACTTGGGCTCCAGCAGCTTGATGGTTGAGTGGTATAGGAAGCACAGAGCACAAGCGTTCGAGGGGGCTGCCATGGGAATGGACAGCTCGTGTTAACACGCGTAAGTAGCCAGGGCTGAAAGCTGTTGCTGGCCTTCCCCTTCCCTTGGCAGCCCCTTCTCAGCCCCAACAACACCGGCCCTCTCTATTGCTTCTCCAGCCTAATAGCAATCTAGCCCTTACCGAGCCCAGCTCCAAACTGGACACCCACCGCATGGGGCTCCAATACGTAAGTAAGCACGTTGAAAGCTCTTTGTGACACGGCCATTCCCACGGCAGCCCCCTCACAGCCCCACCTACACTTTTGCTCTCCGCTTGCTGTTCCACTCAACCTTCAACCTTGCTGGAGCCCAGGTCTAAAACAAACAAGCACCCCATCGGCCTCCCAGAAACCATTAGCCAGGACTGAGAGACCTTGGCGGCTCTCACCGTCCCTTGTCAACCTTTCCAGCCCTCCACACATGGGAGCTCGTTGCTTCCTACACACATGGGAGCTCGTTGCTTCCTGTACCCCATATCTGTGACACTCACTGGAGCTCACTTTCAAAATGGACAACCAGTACCTCGATCTCCCTCGCGGCAATAGCCAAGGTTCAATGATGTGGCTGGCCCTCCCCTTTCCTTCACAAGGCAAACAGCAATGGGGTACTTGTCTTTTCGGTTAGGGCTCCGGCGAGGTTGATGGTTGAACGCAGAGCCCCGGTGACGGTGTGGCTGTGAAGGGGCTGCCACGGGTAGGGGTGTTCCAGCAAGAGTTTTCAGCCGTGGCTACTTAGACAGGTGAGGTTGTGGATGCTGACAATGTGCTCCTGAGACTTTCAGAGCTATGGGGTAGATGAAGAAGAGAGCCCTCGTGTGTGTAGGGCTGTGAAGGGGAGCTGCCAAGGTCTCTCAGTCCTGGCTAATGGTGCATGAAGAAGAGAGCCCTCGTGTGTGCAGGGCTGTGAAGGGGAGCTGCCAAGGTCTCTCAGTCCTGGCTAATGGTGCGTGGAGCCCAATGGTGTGCTTGTTTGCTTTAGACCTGGGCTCCAGCGAGGTGGATGGTTGAGTGGTATAGGACGCGCAGAGCACAAGTGTTGGTGGGGCTGTGAGGGGGCTGCCGAGGGAAGGGGAAGGCCAGCAACAGCTTTCAGCCCTGGCTACTTACGCGTGTTAACTCGAGGTATTTGTTGCGCGTTTTGAATGTGGGCTGCAGTGAGTGTCAGAGATATGGCGTAGAGGAAGAACAGAAGCTCTGTGTGTGTAAGGGTGTGAAGGGGAGCCGCCAAGGTCTCTCAGTCCTGGCTAATGGTTTCTGGGAGGCCGATGAGGTGCTACTCTGTTTCAGATTTGGCATCCGGCAACGTTAATGGTTGAGTGGTAGAGCAAGGCCAGAGCACAAGTGTGGGCGGAGCTGTGAGGGGGCTGCCATGGGAATAGCCGTGTCACAAAGAGCTTTTGAGGCCAGTTACTTACGTATTGGAGCCCCATGCGGTGGGTGTCCATTGTGGAGCTGGGCTCGGTAAGGGCTAGATTGCTCTTCGGTGGGAGAAGCAAATGCTGAGGATTGCTGTTTGGCCTGGGAAGGACAGAGGAGGGCCAGCCACATCATTGAACCTTGGCTACTTCCTCGGGGGAGATCGACGTACTGGTTGTCCATTTTGAAAGTGAGCTCCAGTGAGTGTCAGAGATATGGGCTAGAGGAAGCACAGAGCTCCCATGTGTGCAGGGCCGGAAAGGTTGACAAGGGACGGGGAGAGCCGGCAAGGTCTCTCAGTCCTGGCTAATGGTGTGTGCGAGTCGATGGGGTGCTTTTCTTTTCAGATTTCATCTCCGGTAATGTTGATGGTTGAGCGCAGAGTCCCGGTGATGGTGAGGCTGTGAAGGGGCTGCCACGGGTAGGGGCGTGCCAGCCAGAGTTTTCAGCCGTGCCTTCTTAGGCAGGGGAGCTCAAGATATTGCTTGCTCATGTTGAAAATGGGCTCCTGAGACTTTCAGAGCTATGGGGTAGATGAAGAAGAGAGCCCTCGTGTGTGTAGGGCTGTGAAGGGGAGCCGCCAAAGCCTCTCAGTCCTGACTAATGGTGCGTGGAGCCCAGTGGTGTGCTTGTTTGTTTTAGACTTGGGCTCCAGCAGCTTGATGGTTGAGTGGTATAGGAAGCACAGAGCACAAGCGTTCGAGGGGGCTGCCATGGGAATGGACAGCTCGTGTTAACACGCGTAAGTAGCCAGGGCTGAAAGCTGTTGCTGGCCTTCCCCTTCCCTTGGCAGCCCCTTCTCAGCCCCAACAACACCGGCCCTCTCTATTGCTTCTCCAGCCTAATAGCAATCTAGCCCTTACCGAGCCCAGCTCCAAACTGGACACCCACCGCATGGGGCTCCAATACGTAAGTAAGCACGTTGAAAGCTCTTTGTGACACGGCCATTCCCACGGCAGCCCCCTCACAGCCCCACCTACACTTTTGCTCTCCGCTTGCTGTTCCACTCAACCTTCAACCTTGCTGGAGCCCAGGTCTAAAACAAACAAGCACCCCATCGGCCTCCCAGAAACCATTAGCCAGGACTGAGAGACCTTGGCGGCTCTCACCGTCCCTTGTCAACCTTTCCAGCCCTCCACACATGGGAGCTCGTTGCTTCCTACACACATGGGAGCTCGTTGCTTCCTGTACCCCATATCTGTGACACTCACTGGAGCTCACTTTCAAAATGGACAACCAGTACCTCGATCTCCCTCGCGGCAATAGCCAAGGTTCAATGATGTGGCTGGCCCTCCCCTTTCCTTCACAAGGCAAACAGCAATGGGGTACTTGTCTTTTCGGTTAGGGCTCCGGCGAGGTTGATGGTTGAACGCAGAGCCCCGGTGACGGTGTGGCTGTGAAGGGGCTGCCACGGGTAGGGGTGTTCCAGCAAGAGTTTTCAGCCGTGGCTACTTAGACAGGTGAGGTTGTGGATGCTGACAATGTGCTCCTGAGACTTTCAGAGCTATGGGGTAGATGAAGAAGAGAGCCCTCGTGTGTGTAGGGCTGTGAAGGGGAGCTGCCAAGGTCTCTCAGTCCTGGCTAATGGTGCATGAAGAAGAGAGCCCTCGTGTGTGCAGGGCTGTGAAGGGGAGCTGCCAAGGTCTCTCAGTCCTGGCTAATGGTGCGTGGAGCCCAATGGTGTGCTTGTTTGCTTTAGACCTGGGCTCCAGCGAGGTGGATGGTTGAGTGGTATAGGACGCGCAGAGCACAAGTGTTGGTGGGGCTGTGAGGGGGCTGCCGAGGGAAGGGGAAGGCCAGCAACAGCTTTCAGCCCTGGCTACTTACGCGTGTTAACTCGAGGTATTTGTTGCGCGTTTTGAATGTGGGCTGCAGTGAGTGTCAGAGATATGGCGTAGAGGAAGAACAGAAGCTCTGTGTGTGTAAGGGTGTGAAGGGGAGCCGCCAAGGTCTCTCAGTCCTGGCTAATGGTTTCTGGGAGGCCGATGAGGTGCTACTCTGTTTCAGATTTGGCATCCGGCAACGTTAATGGTTGAGTGGTAGAGCAAGGCCAGAGCACAAGTGTGGGCGGAGCTGTGAGGGGGCTGCCATGGGAATAGCTGTGTTACAAAGAGCTTTTGAGGCCAGTTACTTACGTATTGGAGCCCCATGCGGTGGGTGTCCATTGTGGAGCTGGGCTCGGTAAGGGCTAGATTGCTCTTCGGTGGGAGAAGCAAATGCTGAGGATTGCTGTTTGGCCTGGGAAGGAAAGAGGAGGGCCAGCCACATCATTGAACCTTGGCTACTTCCTCGAGGGAGATGCACGTACTGGTTGTCCATTTTGAAAGTGAGCTCCAGTGAGTGTCAGAGATATGGGCTAGAGGAAGCACAGAGCTCCCATGTGTGCAGGGCCGGAAAGGTTGACAAGGGACGGGGAGAGCCGGCAGGGTCTCTCAGTCCTGGCTAATGGTGTGTGCGAGTCGATGGGGTGCTTTTCTTTTCAGATTTCATCTCCGGTAATGTTGATGGTTGAGCGCAGAGTCCCGGTGATGGTGAGGCTGTGAAGGGGCTGCCACGGGTAGGGGCGTGCCAGCCAGAGTTTTCAGCCGTGCCTTCTTAGGCAGGGGAGCTCAAGATATTGCTTGCTCATGTTGAAAATGGGCTCCTGAGACTTTCAGAGCTATGGGGTAGATGAAGAAGAGAGCCCTCGTGTGTGTAGGGCTGTGAAGGGGAGCCGCCAAAGCCTCTCAGTCCTGACTAATGGTGCCTGGAGCCCAGTGGTGTGCTTGTTTGTTTTAGACTTGGGCTCCAGCAGCTTGATGGTTGAGTGGTATAGGAAGCACAGAGCACAAGCGTTCGAGGGGGCTGCCATGGGAATGGACAGCTCGTGTTAACACGCGTAAGTAGCCAGGGCTGAAAGCTGTTGCTGGCCTTCCCCTTCCCTTGGCAGCCCCTTCTCAGCCCCAACAACACCGGCCCTCTCTATTGCTTCTCCAGCCTAATAGCAATCTAGCCCTTACCGAGCCCAGCTCCAAACTGGACACCCACCGCATGGGGCTCCAATACGTAAGTAAGCACGTTGAAAGCTCTTTGTGACACGGCCATTCCCACGGCAGCCCCCTCACAGCCCCACCTACACTTTTGCTCTCCGCTTGCTGTTCCACTCAACCTTCAACCTTGCTGGAGCCCAGGTCTAAAACAAACAAGCACCCCATCGGCCTCCCAGAAACCATTAGCCAGGACTGAGAGACCTTGGCGGCTCTCACCGTCCCTTGTCAACCTTTCCAGCCCTCCACACATGGGAGCTCGTTGCTTCCTACACACATGGGAGCTCGTTGCTTCCTGTACCCCATATCTGTGACACTCACTGGAGCTCACTTTCAAAATGGACAACCAGTACCTCGATCTCCCTCGCGGCAATAGCCAAGGTTCAATGATGTGGCTGGCCCTCCCCTTTCCTTCACAAGGCAAACAGCAATGGGGTACTTGTCTTTTCGGTTAGGGCTCCGGCGAGGTTGATGGTTGAACGCAGAGCCCCGGTGACGGTGTGGCTGTGAAGGGGCTGCCACGGGTAGGGGTGTTCCAGCAAGAGTTTTCAGCCGTGGCTACTTAGACAGGTGAGGTTGTGGATGCTGACAATGTGCTCCTGAGACTTTCAGAGCTATGGGGTAGATGAAGAAGAGAGCCCTCGTGTGTGTAGGGCTGTGAAGGGGAGCTGCCAAGGTCTCTCAGTCCTGGCTAATGGTGCATGAAGAAGAGAGCCCTCGTGTGTGCAGGGCTGTGAAGGGGAGCTGCCAAGGTCTCTCAGTCCTGGCTAATGGTGCGTGGAGCCCAATGGTGTGCTTGTTTGCTTTAGACCTGGGCTCCAGCGAGGTGGATGGTTGAGTGGTATAGGACGCGCAGAGCACAAGTGTTGGTGGGGCTGTGAGGGGGCTGCCGAGGGAAGGGGAAGGCCAGCAACAGCTTTCAGCCCTGGCTACTTACGCGTGTTAACTCGAGGTATTTGTTGCGCGTTTTGAATGTGGGCTGCAGTGAGTGTCAGAGATATGGCGTAGAGGAAGAACAGAAGCTCTGTGTGTGTAAGGGTGTGAAGGGGAGCCGCCAAGGTCTCTCAGTCCTGGCTAATGGTTTCTGGGAGGCCGATGAGGTGCTACTCTGTTTCAGATTTGGCATCCGGCAACGTTAATGGTTGAGTGGTAGAGCAAGGCCAGAGCACAAGTGTGGGCGGAGCTGTGAGGGGGCTGCCATGGGAATAGCTGTGTTACAAAGAGCTTTTGAGGCCAGTTACTTACGTATTGGAGCCCCATGCGGTGGGTGTCCATTGTGGAGCTGGGCTCGGTAAGGGCTAGATTGCTCTTCGGTGGGAGAAGCAAATGCTGAGGATTGCTGTTTGGCCTGGGAAGGACAGAGGAGGGCCAGCCACATCATTGAACCTTGGCTACTTCCTCGGGGGAGATGCACGTACTGGTTGTCCATTTTGAAAGTGAGCTCCAGTGAGTGTCAGAGATATGGGCTAGAGGAAGCACAGAGCTCCCATGTGTGCAGGGCCGGAAAGGTTGACAAGGGACGGGGAGAGCCGGCAGGGTCTCTCAGTCCTGGCTAATGGTGTGTGCGAGTCGATGGGGTGCTTTTCTTTTCAGATTTCATCTCCGGTAATGTTGATGGTTGAGCGCAGAGTCCCGGTGATGGTGAGGCTGTGAAGGGGCTGCCACGGGTAGGGGCGTGCCAGCCAGAGTTTTCAGCCGTGCCTTCTTAGGCAGGGGAGCTCAAGATATTGCTTGCTCATGTTGAAAATGGGCTCCTGAGACTTTCAGAGCTATGGGGTAGATGAAGAAGAGAGCCCTCGTGTGTGTAGGGCTGTGAAGGGGAGCCGCCAAAGCCTCTCAGTCCTGACTAATGGTGCGTGGAGCCCAGTGGTGTGCTTGTTTGTTTTAGACTTGGGCTCCAGCAGCTTGATGGTTGAGTGGTATAGGAAGCACAGAGCACAAGCGTTCGAGGGGGCTGCCATGGGAATGGACAGCTCGTGTTAACACGCGTAAGTAGCCAGGGCTGAAAGCTGTTGCTGGCCTTCCCCTTCCCTTGGCAGCCCCTTCTCAGCCCCAACAACACCGGCCCTCTCTATTGCTTCTCCAGCCTAATAGCAATCTAGCCCTTACCGAGCCCAGCTCCAAACTGGACACCCACCGCATGGGGCTCCAATACGTAAGTAAGCACGTTGAAAGCTCTTTGTGACACGGCCATTCCCACGGCAGCCCCCTCACAGCCCCACCTACACTTTTGCTCTGCGCTTGCTGTTCCACTCAACCTTCAACCTTGCTGGAGCCCAGGTCTAAAACAAACAAGCACCCCATCGGCCTCCCAGAAACCATTAGCCAGGACTGAGAGACCTTGGCGGCTCTCACCGTCCCTTGTCAACCTTTCCAGCCCTCCACACATGGGAGCTCGTTGCTTCCTACACACATGGGAGCTCGTTGCTTCCTGTACCCCATATCTCTGACACTCACTGGAGCTCACTTTCAAAATGGACAACCAGTACCTCGATCTCCCTCGCGGCAATAGCCAAGGTTCAATGATGTGGCTGGCCCTCCCCTTTCCTTCACAAGGCAAACAGCAATGGGGTACTTGTCTTTTCGGTTAGGGCTCCGGCGAGGTTGATGGTTGAACGCAGAGCCCCGGTGACGGTGTGGCTGTGAAGGGGCTGCCACGGGTAGGGGTGTTCCAGCAAGAGTTTTCAGCCGTGGCTACTTAGACAGGTGAGGTTGTGGATGCTGACAATGTGCTCCTGAGACTTTCAGAGCTATGGGGTAGATGAAGAAGAGAGCCCTCGTGTGTGTAGGGCTGTGAAGGGGAGCTGCCAAGGTCTCTCAGTCCTGGCTAATGGTGCATGAAGAAGAGAGCCCTCGTGTGTGCAGGGCTGTGAAGGGGAGCTGCCAAGGTCTCTCAGTCCTGGCTAATGGTGCGTGGAGCCCAATGGTGTGCTTGTTTGCTTTAGACCTGGGCTCCAGCGAGGTGGATGGTTGAGTGGTATAGGACGCGCAGAGCACAAGTGTTGGTGGGGCTGTGAGGGGGCTGCCGAGGGAAGGGGAAGGCCAGCAACAGCTTTCAGCCCTGGCTACTTACGCGTGTTAACTCGAGGTATTTGTTGCGCGTTTTGAATGTGGGCTGCAGTGAGTGTCAGAGATATGGCGTAGAGGAAGAACAGAAGCTCTGTGTGTGTAAGGGTGTGAAGGGGAGCCGCCAAGGTCTCTCAGTCCTGGCTAATGGTTTCTGGGAGGCCGATGAGGTGCTACTCTGTTTCAGATTTGGCATCCGGCAACGTTAATGGTTGAGTGGTAGAGCAAGGCCAGAGCACAAGTGTGGGCGGAGCTGTGAGGGGGCTGCCATGGGAATAGCTGTGTTACAAAGAGCTTTTGAGGCCAGTTACTTACGTATTGGAGCCCCATGCGGTGGGTGTCCATTGTGGAGCTGGGCTCGGTAAGGGCTAGATTGCTCTTCGGTGGGAGAAGCAAATGCTGAGGATTGCTGTTTGGCCTGGGAAGGAAAGAGGAGGGCCAGCCACATCATTGAACCTTGGCTACTTCCTCGAGGGAGATCGACGTACTGGTTGTCCATTTTGAAAGTGAGCTCCAGTGAGTGTCAGAGATATGGGCTAGAGGAAGCACAGAGCTCCCATGTGTGCAGGGCCGGAAAGGTTGACAAGGGACGGGGAGAGCCGGCAGGGTCTCTCAGTCCTGGCTAATGGTGTGTGCGAGTCGATGGGGTGCTTTTCTTTTCAGATTTCATCTCCGGTAATGTTGATGGTTGAGCGCAGAGTCCCGGTGATGGTGAGGCTGTGAAGGGGCTGCCACGGGTAGGGGCGTGCCAGCCAGAGTTTTCAGCCGTGCCTTCTTAGGCAGGGGAGCTCAAGATATTGCTTGCTCATGTTGAAAATGGGCTCCTGAGACTTTCAGAGCTATGGGGTAGATGAAGAAGAGAGCCCTCGTGTGTGTAGGGCTGTGAAGGGGAGCCGCCAAAGCCTCTCAGTCCTGACTAATGGTGCGTGGAGCCCAGTGGTGTGCTTGTTTGTTTTAGACTTGGGCTCCAGCAGCTTGATGGTTGAGTGGTATAGGAAGCACAGAGCACAAGCGTTCGAGGGGGCTGCCATGGGAATGGACAGCTCGTGTTAACACGCGTAAGTAGCCAGGGCTGAAAGCTGTTGCTGGCCTTCCCCTTCCCTTGGCAGCCCCTTCTCAGCCCCAACAACACCGGCCCTCTCTATTGCTTCTCCAGCCTAATAGCAATCTAGCCCTTACCGAGCCCAGCTCCAAACTGGACACCCACCGCATGGGGCTCCAATACGTAAGTAAGCACGTTGAAAGCTCTTTGTGACACGGCCATTCCCACGGCAGCCCCCTCACAGCCCCACCTACACTTTTGCTCTGCGCTTGCTGTTCCACTCAACCTTCAACCTTGCTGGAGCCCAGGTCTAAAACAAACAAGCACCCCATCGGCCTCCCAGAAACCATTAGCCAGGACTGAGAGACCTTGGCGGCTCTCACCGTCCCTTGTCAACCTTTCCAGCCCTCCACACATGGGAGCTCGTTGCTTCCTACACACATGGGAGCTCGTTGCTTCCTGTACCCCATATCTCTGACACTCACTGGAGCTCACTTTCAAAATGGACAACCAGTACCTCGATCTCCCTCGCGGCAATAGCCAAGGTTCAATGATGTGGCTGGCCCTCCTCTTTCCTTCGCAGGCCAAACAGCAATCCTCTGCATTGCTTCTCCCACCTATTAGCAACCTAGCCCTTACCGACACCAGAGCCCAGCTCCACAATGGACACCCACCGCATGGGCCTCCAATACATAAGTAACCGGGCCTGAAAGCTCTTTGTGACACGGCCATTCCCATGGCAGCCCCCTCACAGCTCTGCCCACACTTGTGCTCTGGGCTTGCTCTATCACTCAACCATTAACATTGCAGATGCCAAATCTGAAACAGACAAGCACGCCATCGGCTTTCCAGAAACCATTATCCACGACTGAGAGACATTGGTGGCTCCCCTTCAGACCACTACACACACAGAACCTCCGTTCTTTGTTTACGCCGTATCTCTGACACTTACTGCAGCCCACTTTCAAAATGGATAAACAATACCTCGAGTTAACACGCGTAAGTAGCCAGGGCTGAAAGCTCTTGCTGGCCTTCCCCTTCCCTTGGCAGCCCCTTCTCAGCCCCAACAACACCGGCCCTCTGCATTGCTTCTCCCACCTAATAGCAACCTAGCCCTTACCGACACCAGAGCCCAGCTCCACAATGGACACCACCGCATGGGGCTCCAATACATAAGTAACCGGGCCTGAAAGCTCTTTGTGACACGGCCATTCCCATGGCAGCCCCCTCACAGCTCCGCCCACACTTGTGCTCTGGCCTTGCTCTACCACTCAACCATTAACATTGCAGATGCCAAATCTGAAACAGACAAGCACGCCATCGGCCTTCCAGAAACCATTAGCCATGACTGAGAGACCTTGGCGGCTCCCCTTCACAGCCCTACACACACGAGGGCTCTCTTCTTCATCTACCCCATAGTCTGAAAGTCTCAGGAGCCCATTTTCAACAGGCACAAGCAATACCTCCAGCTCCCCCGCCTAAGAAGCCACGGCTGAAAACTCTCGCTGGCACGGCCCTACCCGTGGCAGCCCCTTCACAGCCACACCATCACCGGGACTCTGCGCTCAAGCCTCAACCTTGCTGGAGCCCAAAGCCGAAACGGACAAGCACCCCATCGGGCTCCCACACACCATTAGCCAGGACTCAGAGAACTTGCCGGCTCTCACCGTCCCTTGTCAACCTTTCCGGCCCTGCACACATGGGAGCTCTGTGCTTCCTCTAGCCCATATCTCTGACACTCACTGGAGCTCACTTTCAAAATGGACTACCAGTACGTGCATCTCCCTTGAGGAACTAGCCAAGGTTCAATGATGTGGCTGGCCCTCCTCTTTCCTTCGCAGGCCAAACAGCAATCCTCTGCATGCTTCTCCCACCTATTAGCAACCTAGCCCTTACCGACACCAGAGCCCAGCTCCACAATGGACACCCACCGCATGGGCCTCCAATACATAAGTAACCGGGCCTGAAAGCTCTTTGTGACACGGCCATTCCCATGGCAGCCCCCTCACAGCTCCGCCCACACTTGTGCTCTGGCCTTGCTCTACCACTCAACCATTAACATTGCAGATGCCAAATCTGAAACAGACAAGCACGCCATCGGCTTTCCAGAAACCATTATCCACGACTGAGAGACATTGGTGGCTCCCCTTCAGACCACTACACACACAGAGCCTCCGTTCTTTGTTTACGCCATATCTCTGACACTTACTGCAGCCCACTTTCAAAATGCATAAACAATACCTCGAGTTAACACGCGTAAGTAGCCAGGGCTGAAAGCTCTTGCTGGCCTTCCCCTTCCCTTGGCAGCCCCTTCTCAGCCCCAACAACACCGGCCCTCTGCATTGCTTCTCCCACCTAATAGCAACCTAGCCCTTACCGACACCAGAGCCCAGCTCCACAATGGACACCCACCGTATGGGGCTCCAATACATAAGTAACCGGGCCTGAAAGCTCTTTGTGACACGGCCATTCCCATGGCAGCCCCCTCACAGCTCCGCCCACACTTGTGCTCTGGGCTTGCTCTGCCACTCAACCTTTAACATTGCAGATGCCAAATCTGAAACAGACAAGCACGCCATCGGCCTTCCAGAAACCATTAGCCATGACTGAGAGACCTTGGCGGCTCCCCTTCACAGCCCTACACACACGAGGGCTCTCTTCTTCATCTACCCCGAAAGTCTCAGGAGCCCATTTTCAACAGGCACAAGCAATACCTCCAGCTCCCCCGCCTAAGAAGCCACGGCTGAAAACTCTCGCTGGCACGGCCCTACCCGTGGCAGCCCCTTCACAGCCACACCATCACCGGGACTCTGCGCTCAAGCATCAACCTTGCTGGAGCCCAAAGCCGAAACGGACAAGCACCCCATCGGGCTCCCACACACCATTAGCCAGGACTCAGAGAACTTGCCGGCTCTCACCGTCCCTTGTCAACCTTTTCGGCCCTGCACACATGGGAGCTCTGTGCTTCCTCTAGCCCATATCTCTGACACTCACTGGAGCTCACTTTCAAAATGGACTACCAGTACGTGCATCTCCCTTGAGGAACTAGCCAAGGTTCAATGATGTGGCTGGCCCTCCTCTTTCCTTCGCAGGCCAAACAGCAATCCTCTGCATTGCTTCTCCCACCTATTAGCAACCTAGCCCTTACCGACACCAGAGCCCAGCTCCACAATGGACACCCACCGCATGGGCCTCCAATACATAAGTAACCGGGCCTGAAAGCTCTTTGTGACACGGCCATTCCCATGGCAGCCCCCTCACAGCTCCGCCCACACTTGTGCTCTGGCCTTGCTCTACCACTCAACCATTAACATTGCAGATGCCAAATCTGAAACAGACAAGCACGCCATCGGCTTTCCAGAAACCATTATCCACGACTGAGAGACATTGGTGGCTCCCCTTCAGACCACTACACACACAGAGCCTCCGTTCTTTGTTTACGCCGTATCTCTGACACTTACTGCAGCCCACTTTCACAATGCATAAACAATACCTCGAGTTAACACGCGTAAGTAGCCAGGGCTGAAAGCTCTTGCTGGCCTTCCCCTTCCCTTGGCAGCCCCTTCTCAGCCCCAACAACACCGGCCCTCTGCATTGCTTCTCCCACCTAATAGCAACCTAGCCCTTACCGACACCAGAGCCCAGCTCCACAATGGACACCCACCAGATGGGGCTCCAATACATAAGTAACCGGGCCTGAAAGCTCGTTGTGACACGGCCATTCCCATGGCAGCCCCCTCACAGCTCCGCCCACACTTGTGCTCTGGGCTTGCTCTGCCACTCAACCATTAACATTGCAGATGCCAAATCTGAAACAGACAAGCACGCCATCGGCCTTCCAGAAACCATTAGCCATGACTGAGAGACCTTGGCGGCTCCCCTTCACAGCCCTACACACACGAGGGCTCTCTTCTTCATCTACCCCATTGTCTGAAAGTCTCAGGAGCCCATTTTCAACAGGCACAAGCAATACCTCCAGCTCCCCCGCCTAAGAAGCCACGGCTGAAAACTCTCGCTGGCACGGCCCTACCCGTGGCAGCCCCTTCACAGCCACACCATCACCGGGACTCTGCGCTCAAGCCTCAACCTTGCTGGAGCCCAAAGCCGAAACGGACAAGCACCCCATCGGGCTCCCACACACCATTAGCCAGGACTCAGAGAACTTGCCGGCTCTCACCGTCCCTTGTCAACCTTTCCGGCCCTGCACACATGGGAGCTCTGTGCTTCCTCTAGCCCATATCTCTGACACTCACTGGAGCTCACTTTCAAAATGGACTACCAGTACGTGCATCTCCCTTGAGGAACTAGCCAAGGTTCAATGATGTGGCTGGCCCTCCTCTTTCCTTCGCAGGCCAAACAGCAATCCTCTGCATTGCTTCTCCCACCTATTAGCAACCTAGCCCTTACCAACACCAGAGCCCAGCTCCACAATGGACACCCACCGCATGGGCCTCCAATACATAAGTAACCGGGCCTGAAAGCTCTTTGTGACACGGCCATTCCCATGGCAGCCCCCTCACAGCTCCGCCCACACTTGTGCTCTGGCCTTGCTCTGCCACTCAACCATTAACATTGCAGATGCCAAATCTGAAACAGACAAGCACGCCATCGGCTTTCCAGAAACCATTATCCACGACTGAGAGACATTGGTGGCTCCCCTTCAGACCACTACACACACAGAGCCTCCGTTCTTTGTTTACGCCGTATCTCTGACACTTACTGCAGCCCACTTTCAAAATGCATAACCAATACCTCGAGTTAACACGCGTAAGTAGCCAGGGCTGAAAGCTCTTGCTGGCCTTCCCCTTCCCTTGGCAGCCCCTTCTCAGCCCCAACAACACCGGCCCTCTGCATTGCTTCTCCCACCTAATAGCAACCTAGCCCTTACCGACACCAGAGCCCAGCTCCACAATGGACACCCACCGTATGGGGCTCCAATACATAAGTAACCGGGCCTGAAAGCTCGTTGTGACACGGCCATTCCCATGGCAGCCCCCTCACAGCTCCGCCCACACTTGTGCTCTGGGCTTGCTCTGCCACTCAACCTTTAACATTGCAGATGCCAAATCTGAAACAGACAAGCACGCCATCGGCCTTCCAGAAACCATTAGCCATGACTGAGAGACCTTGGCGGCTCCCCTTCACAGCCCTACACACACGAGGGCTCTCTTCTTCATCTACCCCATAGTCTGAAAGTCTCAGGAGCCCATTTTCAACAGGCACAAGCAATACCTCCAGCTCCCCCGCCTAAGAAGCCACGGCTGAAAACTCTCGCTGGCACGGCCCTACCCGTGGCAGCCCCTTCACAGCCACACCATCACCGGGACTCTGCGCTCAAGCCTCAACCTTGCTGGAGCCCAAAGCCGAAACGGACAAGCACCCCATCGGGCTCCCACACACCATTAGCCAGGACTCAGAGAACTTCCCGGCTCTCACCGTCCCTTGTCAACCTTTCCGGCCCTGCACACATGGGAGCTCTGTGCTTCCTCTAGCCCATATCTCTGACACTCACTGGAGCTCACTTTCAAAATGGACTACCAGTACGTGCATCTCCCTTGAGGAACTAGCCAAGGTTCAATGATGTGGCTGGCCCTCCTCTTTCCTTCGCAGGCCAAACAGCAATCCTCTGCATTGCTTCTCCCACCTATTAGCAACCTAGCCCTTACCGACACCAGAGCCCAGCTCCACAATGGACACCCACCGCATGGGCCTCCAATACATAAGTAACCGGGCCTGAAAGCTCTTTGTGACACGGCCATTCCCATGGCAGCCCCCTCACAGCTCTGCCCACACTTGTGCTCTGGCCTTGCTCTACCACTCAACCATTAACATTGCAGATGCCAAATCTGAAACAGACAAGCACGCCATCGGCTTTCCAGAAACCATTATCCACGACTGAGAGATATTGGTGGCTCCCCTTCAGACCACTACACACACAGAACCTCCGTTCTTTGTTTACGCCGTATCTCTGACACTTACTGCAGCCCACTTTCAAAATGGATAAACAATACCTCGAGTTAACACGCGTAAGTAGCCAGGGCTGAAAGCTCTTGCTGGCCTTCCCCTTCCCTTGGCAGCCCCTTCTCAGCCCCAACAACACCGGCCCTCTGCATTGCTTCTCCCACCTAATAGCAACCTAGCCCTTACCGACACCAGAGCCCAGCTCCACAATGGACACCACCGCATGGGGCTCCAATACATAAGTAACCGGGCCTGAAAGCTCTTTGTGACACGGCCATTCCCATGGCAGCCCCCTCACAGCTCCGCCCACACTTGTGCTCTGGCCTTGCTCTACCACTCAACCTTTAACATTGCAGATGCCAAATCTGAAACAGACAAGCACGCCATCGGCCTTCCAGAAACCATTAGCCATGACTGAGAGACCTTGGCGGCTCCCCTTCACAGCCCTACACACACGAGGGCTCTCTTCTTCATCTACCCCATAGTCTGAAAGTCTCAGGAGCCCATTTTCAACAGGCACAAGCAATACCTCCAGCTCCCCCGCCTAAGAAGCCACGGCTGAAAACTCTCGCTGGCACGGCCCTACCCGTGGCAGCCCCTTCACAGCCACACCATCACCGGGACTCTGCGCTCAAGCCTCAACCTTGCTGGAGCCCAAAGCCGAAACGGACAAGCACCCCATCGGGCTCCCACACACCATTAGCCAGGACTCAGAGAACTTGCCGGCTCTCACCCTCCCTTGTCAACCTTTTCGGCCCTGCACACATGGGAGCTCTGTGCTTCCTCTAGCCCATATCTCTGACACTCACTGGAGCTCACTTTCAAAATGGACTACCAGTACGTGCATCTCCCTTGAGGAAGTAGCCAAGGTTCAATGATGTGGCTGGCCCTCCTCTTTCCTTCGCAGGCCAAACAGCAATCCTCTGCATTGCTTCTCCCACCTATTAGCAACCTAGCCCTTACCGACACCAGAGCCCAGCTCCACAATGGACACCCACCGCATGGGCCTCCAATACATAAGTAACCGGGCCTGAAAGCTCTTTGTGACACGGCCATTCCCATGGCAGCCCCCTCACAGCTCCGCCCACACTTGTGCTCTGGCCTTGCTCTACCACTCAACCATTAACATTGCAGATGCCAAATCTGAAACAGACAAGCACGCCATCGGCTTTCCAGAAACCATTATCCACGACTGAGAGACATTGGTGGCTCCCCTTCAGACCACTACACACACAGAGCCTCCGTTCTTTGTTTACGCCATATCTCTGACACTTACTGCAGCCCACTTTCAAAATGGATAAACAATACCTCGAGTTAACACGCGTAAGTAGCCAGGGCTGAAAGCTCTTGCTGGCCTTCCCCTTCCCTTGGCAGCCCCTTCTCAGCCCCAACAACACCGGCCCTCTGCATTGCTTCTCCCACCTAATAGCAACCTAGTCCTTACCGACAGCAGAGCCCAGCTCCACAATGCACACCCACCGTATGGGGCTCCAATACATAAGTAACCGGGCCTGAAAGCTCTTTGTGACACGGCCATTCCCATGGCAGCCCCCTCACAGCTCCGCCCACACTTGTGCTCTGGGCTTGCTCTGCCACTCAACCTTTAACATTGCAGATGCCAAATCTGAAACAGACAAGCACGCCATCGGCCTTCCAGAAACCATTAGCCATGACTGAGAGACCTTGGCGGCTCCCCTTCACAGCCCTACACACACGAGGGCTCTCTTCTTCATCTACCCCATAGTCTGAAAGTCTCAGGAGCCCATTTTCAACAGGCACAAGCAATACCTCCAGCTCCCCCGCCTAAGAAGCCACGGCTGAAAACTCTCGCTGGCACGGCCCTACCCGTGGCAGCCCCTTCACAGCCACACCATCACCGGGACTCTGCGCTCAAGCCTCAACCTTGCTGGAGCCCAAAGCCGAAACGGACAAGCACCCCATCGGGCTCCCACACACCATTAGCCAGGACTCAGAGAACTTGCCGGCTCTCACCGTCCCTTGTCAACCTTTTCGGCCCTGCACACATGGGAGCTCTGTGCTTCCTCTAGCCCATATCTCTGACACTCACTGGAGCTCACTTTCAAAATGGACTACCAGTACGTGCATCTCCCTTGAGGAACTAGCCAAGGTTCAATGATGTGGCTGGCCCTCCTCTTTCCTTCGCAGGCCAAACAGCAATCCTCTGCATTGCTTCTCCCACCTATTAGCAACCTAGCCCTTACCGACACCAGAGCCCAGCTCCACAATGGACACCCACCGCATGGGCCTCCAATACATAAGTAACCGGGCCTGAAAGCTCTTTGTGACACGGCCATTCCCATGGCAGCCCCCTCACAGCTCCGCCCACACTTGTGCTCTGGCCTTGCTCTACCACTCAACCATTAACATTGCAGATGCCAAATCTGAAACAGACAAGCATGCCATCGGCTTTCCAGAAACCATTATCCACGACTGAGAGACATTGGTGGCTCCCCTTCAGACCACTACACACACAGAGCCTCCGTTCTTTGTTTACGCCGTATCTCTGACACTTACTGCAGCCCACTTTCACAATGCATAAAAAATACCTCGAGTTAACACGCGTAAGTAGCCAGGGCTGAAAGCTCTTGCTGGCCTTCCCCTTCCCTTGGCAGCCCCTTCTCAGCCCCAACAACACCGGCCCTCTGCATTGCTTCTCCCACCTAATAGCAACCTAGCCCTTACCGACACCAGAGCCCAGCTCCACAATGGACACCCACCGCATGGGGCTCCAATACATAAGTAACCGGGCCTGAAAGCTCGTTGTGACACGGCCATTCCCATGGCAGCCCCCTCACAGCTCCGCCCACACTTGTGCTCTGGGCTTGCTCTGCCACTCAACCATTAACATTGCAGATGCCAAATCTGAAACAGACAAGCACGCCATCGGCTTTCCAGAAACCATTAGCCATGACTGAGAGACCTTGGCGGCTCCCCTTCACAGCCCTACACACACGAGGGCTCTCTTCTTCATCTACCCCATTGTCTGAAAGTCTCAGGAGCCCATTTTCAACAGGCACAAGCAATACCTCCAGCTCCCCCGCCTAAGAAGCCACGGCTGAAAACTCTCGCTGGCACGGCCCTACCCGTGGCAGCCCCTTCACAGCCACACCATCACCGGGACTCTGCGCTCAAGCCTCAACCTTGCTGGAGCCCAAAGCCGAAACGGACAAGCACCCCATCGGGCTCCCACACACCATTAGCCAGGACTCAGAGAACTTGCCGGCTCTCACCCTCCCTTGTCAACCTTTTCGGCCCTGCACACATGGGAGCTCTGTGCTTCCTCTAGCCCATATCTCTGACACTCACTGGAGCTCACTTTCAAAATGGACTACCAGTACGTGCATCTCCCTTGAGGAACTAGCCAAGGTTCAATGATGTGGCTGGCCCTCCTCTTTCCTTCGCAGGCCAAACAGCAATCCTCTGCATTGCTTCTCCCACCTATTAGCAACCTAGCCCTTACCAACACCAGAGCCCAGCTCCACAATGGACACCCACCGCATGGGCCTCCAATACATAAGTAACCGGGCCTGAAAGCTCTTTGTGACACGGCCATTCCCATGGCAGCCCCCTCACAGCTCCGCCCACACTTGTGCTCTGGCCTTGCTCTACCACTCAACCATTAACATTGCAGATGCCAAATCTGAAACAGACAAGCACGCCATCGGCTTTCCAGAAACCATTATCCACGACTGAGAGACATTGGTGGCTCCCCTTCAGACCACTACACACACAGAACCTCCGTTCTTTGTTTACGCCGTATCTCTGACACTTACTGCAGCCCACTTTCAAAATGGATAAACAATACCTCGAGTTAACACGCGTAAGTAGCCAGGGCTGAAAGCTCTTGCTGGCCTTCCCCTTCCCTTGGCAGCCCCTTCTCAGCCCCAACAACACCGGCCCTCTGCATTGCTTCTCCCACCTAATAGCAACCTAGCCCTTACCGACACCAGAGCCCAGCTCCACAATGGACACCCACCGCATGGGGCTCCAATGCAAAAGTAACCGGGCCTGAAAGCTCGTTGTGACACGGCCATTCCCATGGCAGCCCCCTCACAGCTCCGCCCACACTTGTGCTCTGGGCTTGCTCTGCCACTCAACCATTAACATTGCAGATGCCAAATCTGAAACAGACAAGCACGCCATCGGCCTTCCAGAAACCATTAGCCATGACTGAGAGACCTTGGCGGCTCCCCTTCACAGCCCTACACACACGAGGGCTCTCTTCTTCATCTACCCCATAGTCTGAAAGTCTCAGGAGCCCATTTTCAACAGGCACAAGCAATACCTCCAGCTCCCCCGCCTAAGAAGCCACGGCTGAAAACTCTCGCTGGCACGGCCCTACCCGTGGCAGCCCCTTCACAGCCACACCATCACCGGGACTCTGCGCTCAAGCCTCAACCTTGCTGGAGCCCAAAGCCGAAACGGACAAGCACCCCATCGGGCTCCCACACACCATTAGCCAGGACTCAGAGAACTTGCCGGCTCTCACCCTCCCTTGTCAACCTTTTCGGCCCTGCACACATGGGAGCTCTGTGCTTCCTCTAGCCCATATCTCTGACACTCACTGGAGCTCACTTTCAAAATGGACTACCAGTACGTGCATCTCCCTTGAGGAACTAGCCAAGGTTCAATGATGTGGCTGGCCCTCCTCTTTCCTTTGCAGGCCAAACAGCAATCCTCTGCATTGCTTCTCCCACCTATTAGCAACCTAGCCCTTACCGACACCAGAGCCCAGCTCCACAATGGACACCCACCGCATGGGCCTCCAATACATAAGTAACCGGGCCTGAAAGCTCTTTGTGACACGGCCATTCCCATGGCAGCCCCCTCACAGCTCCGCCCACACTTGTGCTCTGGCCTTGCTCTACCACTCAACCATTAACATTGCAGATGCCAAATCTGAAACAGACAAGCACGCCATCGGCTTTCCAGAAACCATTATCCACGACTGAGAGACATTGGTGGCTCCCCTTCAGACCACTACACACACAGAGCCTCCGTTCTTTGTTTACGCCGTATCTCTGACACTTACTGCAGCCCACTTTCAAAATGGATAAACAATACCTCGAGTTAACACGCGTAAGTAGCCAGGGCTGAAAGCTCTTGCTGGCCTTCCCCTTCCCTTGGCAGCCCCTTCTCAGCCCCAACAACACCGGCCCTCTGCATTGCTTCTCCCACCTAATAGCAACCTAGCCCTTACCGACACCAGAGCCCAGCTCCACAATGGACACCCACCGCATGGGGCTCCAATACATAAGTAACCGGGCCTGAAAGCTCGTTGTGACACGGCCATTCCCATGGCAGCCCCCTCACAGCTCCGCCCACACTTGTGCTCTGGGCTTGCTCTGCCACTCAACCATTAACATTGCAGATGCCAAATCTGAAACAGACAAGCACGCCATCGGCCTTCCAGAAACCATTAGCCATGACTGAGAGACCTTGGCGGCTCCCCTTCACAGCCCTACACACACGAGGGCTCTCTTCTTCATCTACCCCATTGTCTGAAAGTCTCAGGAGCCCATTTTCAACAGGCACAAGCAATACCTCCAGCTCCCCCGCCTAAGAAGCCACGGCTGAAAACTCTCGCTGGCACGGCCCTACCCGTGGCAGCCCCTTCACAGCCACACCATCACCGGGACTCTGCGCTCAAGCCTCAACCTTGCTGGAGCCCAAAGCCGAAACGGACAAGCACCCCATCGGGCTCCCACACACCATTAGCCAGGACTCAGAGAACTTGCCGGCTCTCACCGTCCCTTGTCAACCTTTCCGGCCCTGCACACATGGGAGCTCTGTGCTTCCTCTAGCCCATATCTCTGACACTCACTGGAGCTCACTTTCAAAATGGACTACCAGTACGTGCATCTCCCTTGAGGAAGTAGCCAAGGTTCAATGATGTGGCTGGCCCTCCTCTTTCCTTCGCAGGCCAAACAGCAATCCTCTGCATTGCTTCTCCCACCTATTAGCAACCTAGCCCTTACCGACACCAGAGCCCAGCTCCACAATGGACACCCACCGCATGGGCCTCCAATACATAAGTAACCGGGCCTGAAAGCTCTTTGTGACACGGCCATTCCCATGGCAGCCCCCTCACAGCTCCGCCCACACTTGTGCTCTGGCCTTGCTCTGCCACTCAACCATTAACATTGCAGATGCCAAATCTGAAACAGACAAGCACGCCATCGGCTTTCCAGAAACCATTATCCACGACTGAGAGACATTGGTGGCTCCCCTTCAGACCACTACACACACAGAACCTCTGTTCTTTGTCTACGCTGTATCTCTGACACTTACTGCAGCCCACTTTCAAAATGCATAACCAATACCTCGAGTTAACACGCGTAAGTAGCCAGGGCTGAAAGCTCTTGCTGGCCTTCCCCTTCCCTTGGCAGCCCCTTCTCAGCCCCAACAACACCGGCCCTCTGCATTGCTTCTCCCACCTAATAGCAACCTAGCCCTTACCGACACCAGAGCCCAGCTCCACAATGCACACCCACCGTATGGGGCTCCAATACATAAGTAACCGGGCCTGAAAGCTCGTTGTGACACGGCCATTCCCATGGCAGCCCCCTCACAGCTCCGCCCACACTTGTGCTCTGGGCTTGCTCTGCCACTCAACCTTTAACATTGCAGATGCCAAATCTGAAACAGACAAGCACGCCATCGGCCTTCCAGAAACCATTAGCCATGACTGAGAGACCTTGGCGGCTCCCCTTCACAGCCCTACACACACGAGGGCTCTCTTCTTCATCTACCCCATAGTCTGAAAGTCTCAGGAGCCCATTTTCAACAGGCACAAGCAATACCTCCAGCTCCCCCGCCTAAGAAGCCACGGCTGAAAACTCTCGCTGGCACGGCCCTACCCGTGGCAGCCCCTTCACAGCCACACCATCACCGGGACTCTGCGCTCAAGCCTCAACCTTGCTGGAGCCCAAAGCCGAAACGGACAAGCACCCCATCGGGCTCCCACACACCATTAGCCAGGACTCAGAGAACTTCCCGGCTCTCACCGTCCCTTGTCAACCTTTCCGGCCCTGCACACATGGGAGCTCTGTGCTTCCTCTAGCCCATATCTCTGACACTCACTGGAGCTCACTTTCAAAATGGACTACCAGTACGTGCATCTCCCTTGAGGAAGTAGCCAAGGTTCAATGATGTGGCTGGCCCTCCTCTTTCCTTCGCAGGCCAAACAGCAATCCTCTGCATTGCTTCTCCCACCTATTAGCAACCTAGCCCTTACCGACACCAGAGCCCAGCTCCACAATGGACACCCACCGCATGGGCCTCCAATACATAAGTAACCGGGCCTGAAAGCTCTTTGTGACACGGCCATTCCCATGGCAGCCCCCTCACAGCTCTGCCCACACTTGTGCTCTGGCCTTGCTCTACCACTCAACCATTAACATTGCAGATGCCAAATCTGAAACAGACAAGCACGCCATCGGCTTTCCAGAAACCATTATCCACGACTGAGAGATATTGGTGGCTCCCCTTCAGACCACTACACACACAGAACCTCCGTTCTTTGTTTACGCCGTATCTCTGACACTTACTGCAGCCCACTTTCAAAATGGATAAACAATACCTCGAGTTAACACGCGTAAGTAGCCAGGGCTGAAAGCTCTTGCTGGCCTTCCCCTTCCCTTGGCAGCCCCTTCTCAGCCCCAACAACACCGGCCCTCTGCATTGCTTCTCCCACCTAATAGCAACCTAGCCCTTACCGACACCAGAGCCCAGCTCCACAATGGACACCACCGCATGGGCCTCCAATACATAAGTAACCGGGCCTGAAAGCTCTTTGTGACACGGCCATTCCCATGGCAGCCCCCTCACAGCTCCGCCCACACTTGTGCTCTGGCCTTGCTCTGCCACTCAACCATTAACATTGCAGATGCCAAATCTGAAACAGACAAGCACGCCATCGGCCTTCCAGAAACCATTAGCCATGACTGAGAGACCTTGGCGGCTCCCCTTCACAGCCCTACACACACGAGGGCTCTCTTCTTCATCTACCCCATAGTCTGAAAGTCTCAGGAGCCCATTTTCAACAGGCACAAGCAATACCTCCAGCTCCCCCGCCTAAGAAGCCACGGCTGAAAACTCTCGCTGGCACGGCCCTACCCGTGGCAGCCCCTTCACAGCCACACCATCACCGGGACTCTGCGCTCAAGCCTCAACCTTGCTGGAGCCCAAAGCCGAAACGGACAAGCACCCCATCGGGTTCCCACACACCATTAGCCAGGACTCAGAGAACTTGCCGGCTCTCACCGTCCCTTGTCAACCTTTCCGGCCCTGCACACATGGGAGCTCTGTGCTTCCTCTAGCCCATATCTCTGACACTCACTGGAGCTCACTTTCAAAATGGACTACCAGTACGTGCATCTCCCTTGAGGAACTAGCCAAGGTTCAATGATGTGGCTGGCCCTCCTCTTTCCTTCGCAGGCCAAACAGCAATCCTCTGCATTGCTTCTCCCACCTATTAGCAACCTAGCCCTTACCGACACCAGAGCCCAGCTCCACAATGGACACCCACCGCATGGGCCTCCAATACATAAGTAACCGGGCCTGAAAGCTCTTTGTGACACGGCCATTCCCATGGCAGCCCCCTCACAGCTCCGCCCACACTTGTGCTCTGGCCTTGCTCTACCACTCAACCATTAACATTGCAGATGCCAAATCTGAAACAGACAAGCACGCCATCGGCTTTCCAGAAACCATTATCCACGACTGAGAGACATTGGTGGCTCCCCTTCAGACCACTACACACACAGAGCCTCCGTTCTTTGTTTACGCCATATCTCTGACACTTACTGCAGCCCACTTTCAAAATGCATAAACAATACCTCGAGTTAACACGCGTAAGTAGCCAGGGCTGAAAGGTCTTGCTGGCCTTCCCCTTCCCTTGGCAGCCCCTTCTCAGCCCCAACAACACCGGCCCTCTGCATTGCTTCTCCCACCTAATAGCAACCTAGCCCTTACCGACACCAGAGCCCAGCTCCACAATGGACACCACCGCATGGGGCTGCAATACATAAGTAACCGGGCCTGAAAGCTCTTTGTGACACGGCCATTCCCATGGCAGCCCCCTCACAGCTCCGCCCACACTTGTGCTCTGGGCTTGCTCTGCCACTCAACCTTTAACATTGCAGATGCCAAATCTGAAACAGACAAGCACGCCATCGGCCTTCCAGAAACCATTAGCCATGACTGAGAGACCTTGGCGGCTCCCCTTCACAGCCCTACACACACGAGGGCTCTCTTCTTCATCTACCCCATAGTCTGAAAGTCTCAGGAGCCCATTTTCAACAGGCACAAGCAATACCTCCAGCTCCCCCGCCTAAGAAGCCACGGCTGAAAACTCTCGCTGGCACGGCCCTACCCGTGGCAGCCCCTTCACAGCCACACCATCACCGGGACTCTGCGCTCAAGCCTCAACCTTGCTGGAGCCCAAAGCCGAAACGGACAAGCACCCCATCGGGCTCCCACACACCATTAGCCAGGACTCAGAGAACTTGCCGACTTTCACCGTCCCTTGTCAACCTTTCCGGCCCTGCACACATGGGAGCTCTGTGCTTCCTCTAGCCCATATCTCTGACACTCACTGGAGCTCACTTTCAAAATGGACTACCAGTACGTGCATCTCCCTTGAGGAAGTAGCCAAGGTTCAATGATGTGGCTGGCCCTCCTCTTTCCTTCGCAGGCCAAACAGCAATCCTCTGCATTGCTTCTCCCACCTATTAGCAACCTAGCCCTTACCGACACCAGAGCCCAGCTCCACAATGGACACCCACCGCATGGGCCTCCAATACATAAGTAACCGGGCCTGAAAGCTCTTTGTGACACAGCTATTCCCATGGCAGCCCCCTCACAGCTCCGCCCACACTTGTGCTCTGGCCTTGCTCTACCACTCAACCATTAACATTGCAGATGCCAAATCTGAAACAGACAAGCACGCCATCGGCTTTCCAGAAACCATTATCCACGACTGAGAGACATTGGTGGCTCCCCTTCAGACCACTACACACACAGAGCCTCCGTTCTTTGTTTACGCCATATCTCTGACACTTACTGCAGCCCACTTTCAAAATGCATAAACAATACCTCGAGTTAACACGCGTAAGTAGCCAGGGCTGAAAGGTCTTGCTGGCCTTCCCCTTCCCTTGGCAGCCCCTTCTCAGCCCCAACAACACCGGCCCTCTGCATTGCTTCTCCCACCTAATAGCAACCTAGCCCTTACCGACACCAGAGCCCAGCTCCACAATGGACACCACCGCATGGGGCTCCAATACATAAGTAACCGGGCCTGAAAGCTCTTTGTGACACGGCCATTCCCATGGCAGCCCCCTCACAGCTCCGCCCACACTTGTGCTCTGGGCTTGCTCTGCCACTCAACCTTTAACATTGCAGATGCCAAATCTGAAACAGACAAGCACGCCATCGGCTTTCCAGAAACCATTATCCCCGACTGAGAGACATTGGTGGCTCCCCTTCAGACCACTACACACACAGAACCTCTGTTCTTTGTCTATGCCGTATCTCTGACACTTACTGCAGCCCACTTTCAAAATGCATAACCAATACCTCGAGTTAACACGCGTAAGTAGCCAGGGCTGAAAGCTCTTGCTGGCCTTCCCCTTCCCTTGGCAGCCCCTTCTCAGCCCCAACAACACCGGCCCTCTGCATTGCTTCTCCCACCTAATAGCAACCTAGCCCTTACCGACACCAGAGCCCAGCTCCACAATGGACACCCACCGCATGGGGCTCCAATACATAAGTAACCGGGCCTGAAAGCTCGTTGTGACACGGCCATTCCCATGGCAGCCCCCTCACAGCTCCGCCCACACTTGTGCTCTGGGCTTGCTCTGCCACTCAACCTTTAACATTGCAGATGCCAAATCTGAAACAGACAAGCACGCCATCGGCCTTCCAGAAACCATTAGCCATGACTGAGAGACCTTGGCGGCTCCCCTTCACAGCCCTACACACACGAGGGCTCTCTTCTTCATCTACCCCATAGTCTGAAAGTCTCAGGAGCCCATTTTCAACAGGCACAAGCAATACCTCCAGCTCCCCCGCCTAAGAAGCCACGGCTGAAAACTCTCGCTGGCACGGCCCTACCCGTGGCAGCCCCTTCACAGCCACACCATCACCGGGACTCTGCGCTCAAGCCTCAACCTTGCTGGAGCCCAAAGCCGAAACGGACAAGCACCCCATCGGGCTCCCACACACCATTAGCCAGGACTCAGAGAACTTGCCGGCTCTCACCGTCCCTTGTCAACCTTTCCGGCCCTGCACACATGGGAGCTCTGTGCTTCCTCTAGCCCATATCACTGACACTCACTGGAGCTCACTTTCAAAATGGACTACCAGTACGTGCATCTCCCTTGAGGAAGTAGCCAAGGTTCAATGATGTGGCTGGCCCTCCTCTTTCCTTCGCAGGCCAAACAGCAATCCTCTGCATTGCTTCTCCCACCTATTAGCAACCTAGCCCTTACCGACACCAGAGCCCAGCTCCACAATGGACACCCACCGCATGGGCCTCCAATACATAAGTAACCGGGCCTGAAAGCTCTTTGTGACACGGCCATTCCCATGGCAGCCCCCTCACAGCTCCGCCCACACTTGTGCTCTGGCCTTGCTCTACCACTCAACCATTAACATTGCAGATGCCAAATCTGAAACAGACAAGCACGCCATCGGCTTTCCAGAAACCATTATCCACGACTGAGAGACATTGGTGGCTCCCCTTCAGACCACTACACACACAGAGCCTCCGTTCTTTGTTTACGCCATATCTCTGACACTTACTGCAGCCCACTTTCAAAATGCATAAACAATACCTCGAGTTAACACGCGTAAGTAGCCAGGGCTGAAAGCTCTTGCTGGCCTTCCCCTTCCCTTGGCAGCCCCTTCTCAGCCCCAACAACACCGGCCCTCTGCATTGCTTCTCCCACCTAATAGCAACCTAGCCCTTACCGACACCAGAGCCCAGCTCCACAATGGACACCACCGCATGGGGCTCCAATACATAAGTAACCGGGCCTGAAAGCTCGTTGTGACACGGCCATTCCCATGGCAGCCCCCTCACAGCTCCGCCCACACTTGTGCTCTGGGCTTGCTCTGCCACTCAACCTTTAACATTGCAGATGCCAAATCTGAAACAGACAAGCACGCCATCGGCCTTCCAGAAACCATTAGCCATGACTGAGAGACCTTGGCGGCTCCCCTTCACAGCCCTACACACACGAGGGCTCTCTTCTTCATCTACCCCATAGTCTGAAAGTCTCAGGAGCCCATTTTCAACAGGCACAAGCAATACCTCCAGCTCCCCCGCCTAAGAAGCCACGGCTGAAAACTCTCGCTGGCACGGCCCTACCCGTGGCAGCCCCTTCACAGCCACACCATCACCGGGACTCTGCGCTCAAGCCTCAACCTTGCTGGAGCCCAAAGCCGAAACGGACAAGCACCCCATCGGGCTCCCACACACCATTAGCCAGGACTCAGAGAACTTGCCGACTTTCACCGTCCCTTGTCAACCTTTCCGGCCCTGCACACATGGGAGCTCTGTGCTTCCTCTAGCCCATATCTCTGACACTCACTGGAGCTCACTTTCAAAATGGACTACCAGTACGTGCATCTCCCTTGAGGAAGTAGCCAAGGTTCAATGATGTGGCTGGCCCTCCTCTTTCCTTCGCAGGCCAAACAGCAATCCTCTGCATTGCTTCTCCCACCTATTAGCAACCTAGCCCTTACCGACACCAGAGCCCAGCTCCACAATGGACACCCACCGCATGGGCCTCCAATACATAAGTAACCGGGCCTGAAAGCTCTTTGTGACACAGCTATTCCCATGGCAGCCCCCTCACAGCTCCGCCCACACTTGTGCTCTGGCCTTGCTCTACCACTCAACCATTAACATTGCAGATGCCAAATCTGAAACAGACAAGCACGCCATCGGCTTTCCAGAAACCATTATCCACGACTGAGAGACATTGGTGGCTCCCCTTCAGACCACTACACACACAGAGCCTCCGTTCTTTGTTTACGCCATATCTCTGACACTTACTGCAGCCCACTTTCAAAATGCATAACCAATACCTCGAGTTAACACGCGTAAGTAGCCAGGGCTGAAAGCTCTTGCTGGCCTTCCCCTTCCCTTGGCAGCCCCTTCTCAGCCCCAACAACACCGGCCCTCTGCATTGCTTCTCCCACCTAATAGCAACCTAGCCCTTACCGACACCAGAGCCCAGCTCCACAATGGACACCACCGCATGGGGCTCCAATACATAAGTAACCGGGCCTGAAAGCTCTTTGTGACACGGCCATTCCCATGGCAGCCCCCTCACAGCTCCGCCCACACTTGTGCTCTGGGCTTGCTCTGCCACTCAACCTTTAACATTGCAGATGCCAAATCTGAAACAGACAAGCACGCCATCGGCCTTCCAGAAACCATTAGCCATGACTGAGAGACCTTGGCGGCTCCCCTTCACAGCCCTACACACACGAGGGCTCTCTTCTTCATCTACCCCATAGTCTGAAAGTCTCAGGAGCCCATTTTCAACAGGCACAAGCAATACCTCCAGCTCCCCCGCCTAAGAAGCCACGGCTGAAAACTCTCGCTGGCACGGCCCTACCCGTGGCAGCCCCTTCACAGCCACACCATCACCGGGACTCTGCGCTCAAGCCTCAACCTTGCTGGAGCCCAAAGCCGAAACGGACAAGCACCCCATCGGGCTCCCACACACCATTAGCCAGGACTCAGAGAACTTGCCGACTTTCACCGTCCCTTGTCAACCTTTCCGGCCCTGCACACATGGGAGCTCTGTGCTTCCTCTAGCCCATATCTCTGACACTCACTGGAGCTCACTTTCAAAATGGACTACCAGTACGTGCATCTCCCTTGAGGAAGTAGCCAAGGTTCAATGATGTGGCTGGCCCTCCTCTTTCCTTCGCAGGCCAAACAGCAATCCTCTGCATTGCTTCTCCCACCTATTAGCAACCTAGCCCTTACCGACACCAGAGCCCAGCTCCACAATGGACACCCACCGCATGGGCCTCCAATACATAAGTAACCGGGCCTGAAAGCTCTTTGTGACACAGCTATTCCCATGGCAGCCCCCTCACAGCTCCGCCCACACTTGTGCTCTGGCCTTGCTCTACCACTCAACCATTAACATTGCAGATGCCAAATCTGAAACAGACAAGCACGCCATCGGCTTTCCAGAAACCATTATCCACGACTGAGAGACATTGGTGGCTCCCCTTCAGACCACTACACACACAGAGCCTCCGTTCTTTGTTTACGCCATATCTCTGACACTTACTGCAGCCCACTTTCAAAATGCATAACCAATACCTCGAGTTAACACGCGTAAGTAGCCAGGGCTGAAAGCTCTTGCTGGCCTTCCCCTTCCCTTGGCAGCCCCTTCTCAGCCCCAACAACACCGGCCCTCTGCATTGCTTCTCCCACCTAATAGCAACCTAGCCCTTACCGACACCAGAGCCCAGCTCCACAATGGACACCCACCGCATGGGGCTCCAATACATAAGTAACCGGGCCTGAAAGCTCGTTGTGACACGGCCATTCCCATGGCAGCCCCCTCACAGCTCCGCCCACACTTGTGCTCTGGGCTTGCTCTGCCACTCAACCTTTAACATTGCAGATGCCAAATCTGAAACAGACAAGCACGCCATCGGCCTTCCAGAAACCATTAGCCATGACTGAGAGACCTTGGCGGCTCCCCTTCACAGCCCTACACACACGAGGGCTCTCTTCTTCATCTACCCCATAGTCTGAAAGTCTCAGGAGCCCATTTTCAACAGGCACAAGCAATACCTCCAGCTCCCCCGCCTAAGAAGCCACGGCTGAAAACTCTCGCTGGCACGGCCCTACCCGTGGCAGCCCCTTCACAGCCACACCATCACCGGGACTCTGCGCTCAAACATCAACCTTGCTGGAGCCCAAAGCCGAAACGGACAAGCACCCCATCGGGCTCCCACACACCATTAGCCAGGACTCAGAGAACTTCCCGGCTCTCACCGTCCCTTGTCAACCTTTCCGGCCCTGCACACATGGGAGCTCTGTGCTTCCTCTAGCCCATATCTCTGACACTCACTGGAGCTCACTTTCAAAATGGACTACCAGTACGTGCATCTCCCTTGAGGAACTAGCCAAGGTTCAATGATGTGGCTGGCCCTCCTCTTTCCTTCGCAGGCCAAACAGCAATCCTCTGCATTGCTTCTCCCACCTATTAGCAACCTAGCCCTTACCGACACCAGAGCCCAGCTCCACAATGGACACCCACCGCATGGGGCTCCAATACATAAGTAACCGGGCCTGAAAGCTCTTTGTGACACGGCCATTCCCATGGCAGCCCCCTCACAGCTCCGCCCACACTTGTGCTCTGGCCTTGCTCTACCACTCAACCATTAACATTGCAGATGCCAAATCTGAAACAGACAAGCACGCCATCGGCTTTCCAGAAACCATTATCCACGACTGAGAGACATTGGTGGCTCCCCTTCAGACCACTACACACACAGAGCCTCCGTTCTTTGTTTACGCCATATCTCTGACACTTACTGCAGCCCACTTTCAAAATGCATAAACAATACCTCGAGTTAACACGCGTAAGTAGCCAGGGCTGAAAGCTCTTGCTGGCCTTCCCCTTCCCTTGGCAGCCCCTTCTCAGCCCCAACAACACCGGCCCTCTGCATTGCTTCTCCCACCTAATAGCAACCTAGCCCTTACCGACACCAGAGCCCAGCTCCACAATGGACACCCACCGCATGGGGCTCCAATACATAAGTAACCGGGCCTGAAAGCTCGTTGTGACACGGCCATTCCCATGGCAGCCCCCTCACAGCTCCGCCCACACTTGTGCTCTGGGCTTGCTCTGCCACTCAACCTTTAACATTGCAGATGCCAAATCTGAAACAGACAAGCACGCCATCGGCCTTCCAGAAACCATTAGCCATGACTGAGAGACCTTGGCGGCTCCCCTTCACAGCCCTACACACACGAGGGCTCTCTTCTTCATCTACCCCATAGTCTGAAAGTCTCAGGAGCCCATTTTCAACAGGCACAAGCAATACCTCCAGCTCCCCCGCCTAAGAAACCACGGCTGAAAACTCTCGCTGGCACGGCCCTACCCGTGGCAGCCCCTTCACAGCCACACCATCACCGGGACTCTGCGCTCAAGCATCAACCTTGCTGGAGCCCAAAGCCGAAACGGACAAGCACCCCATCGGGCTCCCACACACCATTAGCCAGGACTCAGAGAACTTCCCGGCTCTCACCGTCCCTTGTCAACCTTTCCGGCCCTGCACACATGGGAGCTCTGTGCTTCCTCTAGCCCATATCTCTGACACTCACTGGAGCTCACTTTCAAAATGGACTACCAGTACGTGCATCTCCCTTGAGGAACTAGCCAAGGTTCAATGATGTGGCTGGCCCTCCTCTTTCCTTCGCAGGCCAAACAGCAATCCTCTGCATTGCTTCTCCCACCTATTAGCAACCTAGCCCTTACCGACACCAGAGCCCAGCTCCACAATGGACACCCACCGCATGGGCCTCCAATACATAAGTAACCGGGCCTGAAAGCTCTTTGTGACACGGCCATTCCCATGGCAGCCCCCTCACAGCTCCGCCCACACTTGTGCTCTGGCCTTGCTCTACCACTCAACCATTAACATTGCAGATGCCAAATCTGAAACAGACAAGCACGCCATCGGCTTTCCAGAAACCATTATCCACGACTGAGAGACATTGGTGGCTCCCCTTCAGACCACTACACACACAGAGCCTCCGTTCTTTGTTTACGCCATATCTCTGACACTTACTGCAGCCCACTTTCAAAATGCATAACCAATACCTCGAGTTAACACGCGTAAGTAGCCAGGGCTGAAAGCTCTTGCTGGCCTTCCCCTTCCCTTGGCAGCCCCTTCTCAGCCCCAACAACACCGGCCCTCTGCATTGCTTCTCCCACCTAATAGCAACCTAGCCCTTACCGACACCAGAGCCCAGCTCCACAATGGACACCACCGCATGGGGCTCCAATACATAAGTAACCGGGCCTGAAAGCTCGTTGTGACACGGCCATTCCCATGGCAGCCCCCTCACAGCTCCGCCCACACTTGTGCTCTGGGCTTGCTCTGCCACTCAACCATTAACATTGCAGATGCCAAATCTGAAACAGACAAGCACGCCATCGGCCTTCCAGAAACCATTAGCCATGACTGAGAGACCTTGGCGGCTCCCCTTCACAGCCCTACACACACGAGGGCTCTCTTCTTCATCTACCCCATAGTCTGAAAGTTTCAGGAGCCCATTTTCAACAGGCACAAGCAATACCTCCAGCTCCCCCGCCTAAGAAGCCACGGCTGAAAACTCTCGCTGGCACGGCCCTACCCGTGGCAGCCCCTTCACCGCCACACCATCACCGGGACTCTGCGCTCAAGCATCAACCTTGCTGCAGCCCAAAGCCGAAACGGACAAGCACCCCATCGGGCTCCCACACACCATTAGCCAGGACTCAGAGAACTTGCCAGCTCTCACCGTCCCTTGTCAACCTTTCCGGCCCTGCACACATGGGAGCTCTGTGCTTCCTCTAGCCCATATCTCTGACACTCACTGGAGCTCACTTTCAAAATGGACTACCAGTACGTGCATCTCCCTTGAGGAACTAGCCAAGGTTCAATGATGTGGCTGGCCCTCCTCTTTCCTTCGCAGGCCAAACAGCAATCCTCTGCATTGCTTCTCCCACCGAAGAGCAACCTAGCCCTTACTGACACCAGAGCCCAGCTCCACAATGGACACCCACCGCATGGGGCTCCAATACATAAGTAACCGGGCCTGAAAGCTCTTTGTGACACGGCCATTCCCATGGCAGCCCCCTCACAGCTCCGCCCACACTTGTGCTCTGGCCTTGCTCTACCACTCAACCATTAACATTGCAGATGCCAAATCTGAAACAGACAAGCACGCCATCGGCTTTCCAGAAACCATTATCCACGACTGAGAGACATTGGTGGCTCCCCTTCAGACCACTACACACACAGAACCTCTGTTCTTTGTCTACGCCGTATCTCTGACACTTACTGCAGCCCACTTTCAAAATGCATAACCAATACCTCGAGTTAACACGCGTAAGTAGCCAGGGCTGAAAGCTCTTGCTGGCCTTCCCCTTCCCTTGGCAGCCCCTTCTCAGCCCCAACAACACCGGCCCTCTGCATTGCTTCTCCCACCTAATAGCAACCTAGCCCTTACCGACACCAGAGCCCAGCTCCACAATGCACACCCACCGTATGGGGCTCCAATACATAAGTAACCGGGCCTGAAAGCTCTTTGTGACACGGCCATTCCCATGGCAGCCCCCTCACAGCTCCGCCCACACTTGTGCTCTGGGCTTGCTCTGCCACTCAACCTTTAACATTGCAGATGCCAAATCTGAAACAGACAAGCACGCCATCGGCCTTCCAGAAACCATTAGCCATGACTGAGAGACCTTGGCGGCTCCCCTTCACAGCCCTACACACACGAGGGCTCTCTTCTTCATCTACCCCATAGTCTGAAAGTCTCAGGAGCCCATTTTCAACAGGCACAAGCAATACCTCCAGCTCCCCCGCCTAAGAAGCCACGGCTGAAAACTCTCGCTGGCACGGCCCTACCCGTGGCAGCCCCTTCACAGCCACACCATCACCGGGACTCTGCGCTCAAGCCTCAACCTTGCTGGAGCCCAAAGCCGAAACGGACAAGCACCCCATCGGGCTCCCACACACCATTAGCCAGGACTCAGAGAACTTGCCGGCTCTCACCGTCCCTTGTCAACCTTTCCGGCCCTGCACACATGGGAGCTCTGTGCTTCCTCTAGCCCATATCTCTGACACTCACTGGAGCTCACTTTCAAAATGGACTACCAGTACGTGCATCTCCCTTGAGGAACTAGCCAAGGTTCAATGATGTGGCTGGCCCTCCTCTTTCCTTCGCAGGCCAAACAGCAATCCTCTGCATTGCTTCTCCCACCTATTAGCAACCTAGCCCTTACCGACACCAGAGCCCAGCTCCACAATGGACACCCACCGCATGGGCCTCCAATACATAAGTAACCGGGCCTGAAAGCTCTTTGTGACACGGCCATTCCCATGGCAGCCCCCTCACAGCTCCGCCCACACTTGTGCTCTGGGCTTGCTCTACCACTCAACCATTAACATTGCAGATGCCAAATCTGAAACAGACAAGCACGCCATAGGCTTTCCAGAAACCATTATCCACGACTGAGAGACATTGGTGGCTCCCCTTCAGACCACTACACACACAGAGCCTCCGTTCTTTGTTTACGCCATATCTCTGACACTTACTGCAGCCCACTTTCAAAATGCATAAACAATACCTCGAGTTAACACGCGTAAGTAGCCAGGGCTGAAAGCTCTTGCTGGCCTTCCCCTTCCCTTGGCAGCCCCTTCTCAGCCCCAACAACACCGGCCCTCTGCATTGCTTCTCCCACCTAATAGCAACCTAGCCCTTACCGACACCAGAGCCCAGCTCCACAATGCACACCACCGCATGGGGCTCCAATACATAAGTAACCGGGCCTGAAAGCTCGTTGTGACACGGCCATTCCCATGGCAGCCCCCTCACAGCTCCGCCCACACTTGTGCTCTGGGCTTGCTCTGCCACTCAACCATTAACATTGCAGATGCCAAATCTGAAACAGACAAGCACGCCATCGGCCTTCCAGAAACCATTAGCCATGACTGAGAGACCTTGGCGGCTCCCCTTCACAGCCCTACACACACGAGGGCTCTCTTCTTCATCTACCCCATAGTCTGAAAGTTTCAGGAGCCCATTTTCAACAGGCACAAGCAATACCTCCAGCTCCCCCGCCTAAGAAGCCACGGCTGAAAACTCTCGCTGGCACGGCCCTACCCGTGGCAGCCCCTTCACAGCCACACCATCACCGGGACTCTGCGCTCAAGCATCAACCTTGCTGGAGCCCAAAGCCGAAACGGACAAGCACCCCATCGGGCTCCCACACACCATTAGCCAGGACTCAGAGAACTTGCCAGCTCTCACCGTCCCTTGTCAACCTTTCCGGCCCTGCACACATGGGAGCTCTGTGCTTCCTCTAGCCCATATCTCTGACACTCACTGGAGCTCACTTTCAAAATGGACTACCAGTACGTGCATCTCCCTTGAGGAACTAGCCAAGGTTCAATGATGTGGCTGGCCCTCCTCTTTCCTTCGCAGGCCAAACAGCAATCCTCTGCATTGCTTCTCCCACCTATTAGCAACCTAGCCCTTACCGACACCAGAGCCCAGCTCCACAATGGACACCCACCGCATGGGGCTCCAATACATAAGTAACCGGGCCTGAAAGCTCTTTGTGACACGGCCATTCCCATGGCAGCCCCCTCACAGCTCCGCCCACACTTGTGCTCTGGCCTTGCTCTACCACTCAACCATTAACATTGCAGATGCCAAATCTGAAACAGACAAGCACGCCATCGGCTTTCCAGAAACCATTATCCACGACTGAGAGACATTGGTGGCTCCCCTTCAGACCACTACACACACAGAACCTCTGTTCTTTGTCTACGCCGTATCTCTGACACTTACTGCAGCCCACTTTCAAAATGCATAACCAATACCTCGAGTTAACACGCGTAAGTAGCCAGGGCTGAAAGCTCTTGCTGGCCTTCCCCTTCCCTTGGCAGCCCCTTCTCAGCCCCAACAACACCGGCCCTCTGCATTGCTTCTCCCACCTAATAGCAACCTAGCCCTTACCGACACCAGAGCCCAGCTCCACAATGCACACCCACCGTATGGGGCTCCAATACATAAGTAACCGGGCCTGAAAGCTCTTTGTGACACGGCCATTCCCATGGCAGCCCCCTCACAGCTCCGCCCACACTTGTGCTCTGGGCTTGCTCTGCCACTCAACCTTTAACATTGCAGATGCCAAATCTGAAACAGACAAGCACGCCATCGGCCTTCCAGAAACCATTAGCCATGACTGAGAGACCTTGGCGGCTCCCCTTCACAGCCCTACACACACGAGGGCTCTCTTCTTCATCTACCCCATAGTCTGAAAGTCTCAGGAGCCCATTTTCAACAGGCACAAGCAATACCTCCAGCTCCCCCGCCTAAGAAGCCACGGCTGAAAACTCTCGCTGGCACGGCCCTACCCGTGGCAGCCCCTTCACAGCCACACCATCACCGGGACTCTGCGCTCAAGCCTCAACCTTGCTGGAGCCCAAAGCCGAAACGGACAAGCACCCCATCGGGCTCCCACACACCATTAGCCAGGACTCAGAGAACTTCCCGGCTCTCACCGTCCCTTGTCAACCTTTCCGGCCCTGCACACATGGGAGCTCTGTGCTTCCTCTAGCCCATATCTCTGACACTCACTGGAGCTCACTTTCAAAATGGACTACCAGTACGTGCATCTCCCTTGAGGAAGTAGCCAAGGTTCAATGATGTGGCTGGCCCTCCTCTTTCCTTCGCAGGCCAAACAGCAATCCTCTGCATTGCTTCTCCCACCTATTAGCAACCTAGCCCTTACCGACACCAGAGCCCAGCTCCACAATGGACACCCACCGCATGGGCCTCCAATACATAAGTAACCGGGCCTGAAAGCTCTTTGTGACACGGCCATTCCCATGGCAGCCCCCTCACAGCTCCGCCCACACTTGTGCTCTGGCCTTGCTCTACCACTCAACCATTAACATTGCAGATGCCAAATCTGAAACAGACAAGCACGCCATAGGCTTTCCAGAAACCATTATCCACGACTGAGAGACATTGGTGGCTCCCCTTCAGACCACTACACACACAGAGCCTCCGTTCTTTGTTTACGCCATATCTCTGACACTTACTGCAGCCCACTTTCAAAATGCATAAACAATACCTCGAGTTAACACGCGTAAGTAGCCAGGGCTGAAAGCTCTTGCTGGCCTTCCCCTTCCCTTGGCAGCCCCTTCTCAGCCCCAACAACACCGGCCCTCTGCATTGCTTCTCCCACCTAATAGCAACCTAGCCCTTACCGACACCAGAGCCCAGCTCCACAATGGACACCCACCGCATGGGGCTCCAATACATAAGTAACCGGGCCTGAAAGCTCGTTGTGACACGGCCATTCCCATGGCAGCCCCCTCACAGCTCCGCCCACACTTGTGCTCTGGGCTTGCTCTGCCACTCAACCATTAACATTGCAGATGCCAAATCTGAAACAGACAAGCACGCCATCGGCCTTCCAGAAACCATTAGCCATGACTGAGAGACCTTGGCGGCTCCCCTTCACAGCCCTACACACACGAGGGCTCTCTTCTTCATCTACCCCATAGTCTGAAAGTTTCAGGAGCCCATTTTCAACAGGCACAAGCAATACCTCCAGCTCCCCCGCCTAAGAAGCCACGGCTGAAAACTCTCGCTGGCACGGCCCTACCCGTGGCAGCCCCTTCACAGCCACACCATCACCGGGACTCTGCGCTCAAGCCTCAACCTTGCTGGAGCCCAAAGCCGAAACGGACAAGCACCCCATCGGGCTCCCACACACCATTAGCCAGGACTCAGAGAACTTCCCGGCTCTCACCGTCCCTTGTCAACCTTTCCGGCCCTGCACACATGGGAGCTCTGTGCTTCCTCTAGCCCATATCTCTGACACTCACTGGAGCTCACTTTCAAAATGGACTACCAGTACGTGCATCTCCCTTGAGGAAGTAGCCAAGGTTCAATGATGTGGCTGGCCCTCCTCTTTCCTTCGCAGGCCAAACAGCAATCCTCTGCATTGCTTCTCCCACCTATTAGCAACCTAGCCCTTACCGACACCAGAGCCCAGCTCCACAATGGACACCCACCGCATGGGCCTCCAATACATAAGTAACCGGGCCTGAAAGCTCTTTGTGACACGGCCATTCCCATGGCAGCCCCCTCACAGCTCCGCCCACACTTGTGCTCTGGCCTTGCTCTACCACTCAACCATTAACATTGCAGATGCCAAATCTGAAACAGACAAGCACGCCATCGGCTTTCCAGAAACCATTATCCACGACTGAGAGACATTGGTGGCTCCCCTTCAGACCACTACACACACAGAGCCTCCGTTCTTTGTTTACGCCATATCTCTGACACTTACTGCAGCCCACTTTCAAAATGCATAACCAATACCTCGAGTTAACACGCGTAAGTAGCCAGGGCTGAAAGCTCTTGCTGGCCTTCCCCTTCCCTTGGCAGCCCCTTCTCAGCCCCAACAACACCGGCCCTCTGCATTGCTTCTCCCACCTAATAGCAACCTAGCCCTTACCGACACCAGAGCCCAGCTCCACAATGGACACCACCGTATGGGGCTCCAATACATAAGTAACCGGGCCTGAAAGCTCTTTGTGACACGGCCATTCCCATGGCAGCCCCCTCACAGCTCCGCCCACACTTGTGCTCTGGCCTTGCTCTGCCACTCAACCTTTAACATTGCAGATGCCAAATCTGAAACAGACAAGCACGCCATCGGCCTTCCAGAAACCATTAGCCATGACTGAGAGACCTTGGCGGCTCCCCTTCACAGCCCTACACACACGAGGGCTCTCTTCTTCATCTACCCCATAGTCTGAAAGTCTCAGGAGCCCATTTTCAACAGGCACAAGCAATACCTCCAGCTCCCCCGCCTAAGAAGCCACGGCTGAAAACTCTCGCTGGCACGGCCCTACCCGTGGCAGCCCCTTCACAGCCACACCATCACCGGGACTCTGCGCTCAAGCCTCAACCTTGCTGGAGCCCAAAGCCGAAACGGACAAGCACCCCATCGGGCTCCCACACACCATTAGCCAGGACTCAGAGAACTTCCCGGCTCTCACCGTCCCTTGTCAACCTTTCCGGCCCTGCACACATGGGAGCTCTGTGCTTCCTCTAGCCCATATCTCTGACACTCACTGGAGCTCACTTTCAAAATGGACTACCAGTACGTGCATCTCCCTTGAGGAACTAGCCAAGGTTCAATGATGTGGCTGGCCCTCCTCTTTCCTTCGCAGGCCAAACAGCAATCCTCTGCATTGCTTCTCCCACCTATTAGCAACCTAGCCCTTACCGACACCAGAGCCCAGCTCCACAATGGACACCCACCGCATGGGCCTCCAATACATAAGTAACCGGGCCTGAAAGCTCTTTGTGACACGGCCATTCCCATGGCAGCCCCCTCACAGCTCCGCCCACACTTGTGCTCTGGCCTTGCTCTACCACTCAACCATTAACATTGCAGATGCCAAATCTGAAACAGACAAGCACGCCATCGGCTTTCCAGAAACCATTATCCACGACTGAGAGACATTGGTGGCTCCCCTTCAGACCACTACACACACAGAGCCTCCGTTCTTTGTTTACGCCATATCTCTGACACTTACTGCAGCCCACTTTCAAAATGCATAACCAATACCTCGAGTTAACACGCGTAAGTAGCCAGGGCTGAAAGCTCTTGCTGGCCTTCCCCTTCCCTTGGCAGCCCCTTCTCAGCCCCAACAACACCGGCCCTCTGCATTGCTTCTCCCACCTAATAGCAACCTAGCCCTTACCGACACCAGAGCCCAGCTCCACAATGGACACCACCGCATGGGGCTCCAATACATAAGTAACCGGGCCTGAAAGCTCGTTGTGACACGGCCATTCCCATGGCAGCCCCCTCACAGCTCCGCCCACACTTGTGCTCTGGGCTTGCTCTGCCACTCAACCATTAACATTGCAGATGCCAAATCTGAAACAGACAAGCACGCCATCGGCCTTCCAGAAACCATTAGCCATGACTGAGAGACCTTGGCGGCTCCCCTTCACAGCCCTACACACACGAGGGCTCTCTTCTTCATCTACCCCATAGTCTGAAAGTTTCAGGAGCCCATTTTCAACAGGCACAAGCAATACCTCCAGCTCCCCCGCCTAAGAAGCCACGGCTGAAAACTCTCGCTGGCACGGCCCTACCCGTGGCAGCCCCTTCACAGCCACACCATCACCGGGACTCTGCGCTCAAGCATCAACCTTGCTGGAGCCCAAAGCCGAAACGGACAAGCACCCCATCGGGCTCCCACACACCATTAGCCAGGACTCAGAGAACTTGCCAGCTCTCACCGTCCCTTGTCAACCTTTCCGGCCCTGCACACATGGGAGCTCTGTGCTTCCTCTAGCCCATATCTCTGACACTCACTGGAGCTCACTTTCAAAATGGACTACCAGTACGTGCATCTCCCTTGAGGAACTAGCCAAGGTTCAATGATGTGGCTGGCCCTCCTCTTTCCTTCGCAGGCCAAACAGCAATCCTCTGCATTGCTTCTCCCACCTATTAGCAACCTAGCCCTTACCGACACCAGAGCCCAGCTCCACAATGGACACCCACCGCATGGGGCTCCAATACATAAGTAACCGGGCCTGAAAGCTCTTTGTGACACGGCCATTCCCATGGCAGCCCCCTCACAGCTCCGCCCACACTTGTGCTCTGGCCTTGCTCTACCACTCAACCATTAACATTGCAGATGCCAAATCTGAAACAGACAAGCACGCCATCGGCTTTCCAGAAACCATTATCCACGACTGAGAGACATTGGTGGCTCCCCTTCAGACCACTACACACACAGAACCTCTGTTCTTTGTTTACGCCGTATCTCTGACACTTACTGCAGCCCACTTTCAAAATGCATAACCAATACCTCGAGTTAACACGCGTAAGTAGCCAGGGCTGAAAGCTCTTGCTGGCCTTCCCCTTCCCTTGGCAGCCCCTTCTCAGCCCCAACAACACCGGCCCTCTGCATTGCTTCTCCCACCTAATAGCAACCTAGCCCTTACCGACACCAGAGCCCAGCTCCACAATGCACACCCACCGTATGGGGCTCCAATACATAAGTAACCGGGCCTGAAAGCTCTTTGTGACACGGCCATTCCCATGGCAGCCCCCTCACAGCTCCGCCCACACTTGTGCTCTGGGCTTGCTCTGCCACTCAACCTTTAACATTGCAGATGCCAAATCTGAAACAGACAAGCACGCCATCGGCCTTCCAGAAACCATTAGCCATGACTGAGAGACCTTGGCGGCTCCCCTTCACAGCCCTACACACACGAGGGCTCTCTTCTTCATCTACCCCATAGTCTGAAAGTCTCAGGAGCCCATTTTCAACAGGCACAAGCAATACCTCCAGCTCCCCCGCCTAAGAAGCCACGGCTGAAAACTCTCGCTGGCACGGCCCTACCCGTGGCAGCCCCTTCACAGCCACACCATCACCGGGACTCTGCGCTCAAGCCTCAACCTTGCTGGAGCCCAAAGCCGAAACGGACAAGCACCCCATCGGGCTCCCACACACCATTAGCCAGGACTCAGAGAACTTGCCGGCTCTCACCGTCCCTTGTCAACCTTTCCGGCCCTGCACACATGGGAGCTCTGTGCTTCCTCTAGCCCATATCTCTGACACTCACTGGAGCTCACTTTCAAAATGGACTACCAGTACGTGCATCTCCCTTGAGGAAGTAGCCAAGGTTCAATGATGTGGCTGGCCCTCCTCTTTCCTTCGCAGGCCAAACAGCAATCCTCTGCATTGCTTCTCCCACCTATTAGCAACCTAGCCCTTACCGACACCAGAGCCCAGCTCCACAATGGACACCCACCGCATGGGCCTCCAATACATAAGTAACCGGGCCTGAAAGCTCTTTGTGACACGGCCATTCCCATGGCAGCCCCCTCACAGCTCCGCCCACACTTGTGCTCTGGCCTTGCTCTACCACTCAACCATTAACATTGCAGATGCCAAATCTGAAACAGACAAGCACGCCATAGGCTTTCCAGAAACCATTATCCACGACTGAGAGACATTGGTGGCTCCCCTTCAGACCACTACACACACAGAGCCTCCGTTCTTTGTTTACGCCATATCTCTGACACTTACTGCAGCCCACTTTCAAAATGCATAAACAATACCTCGAGTTAACACGCGTAAGTAGCCAGGGCTGAAAGCTCTTGCTGGCCTTCCCCTTCCCTTGGCAGCCCCTTCTCAGCCCCAACAACACCGGCCCTCTGCATTGCTTCTCCCACCTAATAGCAACCTAGCCCTTACCGACACCAGAGCCCAGCTCCACAATGGACACCCACCGCATGGGGCTCCAATACATAAGTAACCGGGCCTGAAAGCTCGTTGTGACACGGCCATTCCCATGGCAGCCCCCTCACAGCTCCGCCCACACTTGTGCTCTGGGCTTGCTCTGCCACTCAACCATTAACATTGCAGATGCCAAATCTGAAACAGACAAGCACGCCATCGGCCTTCCAGAAACCATTAGCCATGACTGAGAGACCTTGGCGGCTCCCCTTCACAGCCCTACACACACGACGGCTCTCTTCTTCATCTACCCCATAGTCTGAAAGTTTCAGGAGCCCATTTTCAACAGGCACAAGCAATACCTCCAGCTCCCCCGCCTAAGAAGCCACGGCTGAAAACTCTCGCTGGCACGGCCCTACCCGTGGCAGCCCCTTCACAGCCACACCATCACCGGGACTCTGCGCTCAAGCCTCAACCTTGCTGGAGCCCAAAGCCGAAACGGACAAGCACCCCATCGGGCTCCCACACACCATTAGCCAGGACTCAGAGAACTTCCCGGCTCTCACCGTCCCTTGTCAACCTTTCCGGCCCTGCACACATGGGAGCTCTGTGCTTCCTCTAGCCCATATCTCTGACACTCACTGGAGCTCACTTTCAAAATGGACTACCAGTACGTGCATCTCCCTTGAGGAAGTAGCCAAGGTTCAATGATGTGGCTGGCCCTCCTCTTTCCTTCGCAGGCCAAACAGCAATCCTCTGCATTGCTTCTCCCACCTATTAGCAACCTAGCCCTTACCGACACCAGAGCCCAGTTCCACAATGGACACCCACCGCATGGGCCTCCAATACATAAGTAACCGGGCCTGAAAGCTCTTTGTGACACGGCCATTCCCATGGCAGCCCCCTCACAGCTCCGCCCACACTTGTGCTCTGGCCTTGCTCTACCACTCAACCATTAACATTGCAGATGCCAAATCTGAAACAGACAAGCACGCCATAGGCTTTCCAGAAACCATTATCCACGACTGAGAGACATTGGTGGCTCCCCTTCAGACCACTACACACACAGAGCCTCCGTTCTTTGTTTACGCCATATCTCTGACACTTACTGCAGCCCACTTTCAAAATGCATAACCAATACCTCGAGTTAACACGCGTAAGTAGCCAGGGCTGAAAGCTCTTGCTGGCCTTCCCCTTCCCTTGGCAGCCCCTTCTCAGCCCCAACAACACCGGCCCTCTGCATTGCTTCTCCCACCTAATAGCAACCTAGCCCTTACCGACACCAGAGCCCAGCTCCACAATGGACACCACCGTATGGGGCTCCAATACATAAGTAACCGGGCCTGAAAGCTCTTTGTGACACGGCCATTCCCATGGCAGCCCCCTCACAGCTCCGCCCACACTTGTGCTCTGGCCTTGCTCTGCCACTCAACCTTTAACATTGCAGATGCCAAATCTGAAACAGACAAGCACGCCATCGGCCTTCCAGAAACCATTAGCCATGACTGAGAGACCTTGGCGGCTCCCCTTCACAGCCCTACACACACGAGGGCTCTCTTCTTCATCTACCCCATAGTCTGAAAGTCTCAGGAGCCCATTTTCAACAGGCACAAGCAATACCTCCAGCTCCCCCGCCTAAGAAGCCACGGCTGAAAACTCTCGCTGGCACGGCCCTACCCGTGGCAGCCCCTTCACAGCCACACCATCACCGGGACTCTGCGCTCAAGCCTCAACCTTGCTGGAGCCCAAAGCCGAAACGGACAAGCACCCCATCGGGCTCCCACACACCATTAGCCAGGACTCAGAGAACTTCCCGGCTCTCACCGTCCCTTGTCAACCTTTCCGGCCCTGCACACATGGGAGCTCTGTGCTTCCTCTAGCCCATATCTCTGACACTCACTGGAGCTCACTTTCAAAATGGACTACCAGTACGTGCATCTCCCTTGAGGAACTAGCCAAGGTTCAATGATGTGGCTGGCCCTCCTCTTTCCTTCGCAGGCCAAACAGCAATCCTCTGCATTGCTTCTCCCACCTATTAGCAACCTAGCCCTTACCGACACCAGAGCCCAGCTCCACAATGGACACCCACCGCATGGGCCTCCAATACATAAGTAACCGGGCCTGAAAGCTCTTTGTGACACGGCCATTCCCATGGCAGCCCCCTCACAGCTCCGCCCACACTTGTGCTCTGGCCTTGCTCTACCACTCAACCATTAACATTGCAGATGCCAAATCTGAAACAGACAAGCACGCCATCGGCTTTCCAGAAACCATTATCCACGACTGAGAGACATTGGTGGCTCCCCTTCAGACCACTACACACACAGAGCCTCCGTTCTTTGTTTACGCCATATCTCTGACACTTACTGCAGCCCACTTTCAAAATGCATAAACAATACCTCGAGTTAACACGCGTAAGTAGCCAGGGCTGAAAGCTCTTGCTGGCCTTCCCCTTCCCTTGGCAGCCCCTTCTCAGCCCCAACAACACCGGCCCTCTGCATTGCTTCTCCCACCTAATAGCAACCTAGCCCTTACCGACACCAGAGCCCAGCTCCACAATGGACACCACCGCATGGGGCTCCAATACATAAGTAACCGGGCCTGAAAGCTCTTTGTGACACGGCCATTCCCATGGCAGCCCCCTCACAGCTCCGCCCACACTTGTGCTCTGGGCTTGCTCTACCACTCAACCATTAACATTGCAGATGCCAAATCTGAAACAGACAAGCACGCCATCGGCTTTCCAGAAACCATTATCCACGACTGAGAGACATTGGTGGCTCCCCTTCAGACCACTACACACACAGAACCTCTGTTCTTTGTCTACGCCGTATCTCTGACACTTACTGCAGCCCACTTTCAAAATGCATAACCAATACCTCGAGTTAACACGCGTAAGTAGCCAGGGCTGAAAGCTCTTGCTGGCCTTCCCCTTCCCTTGGCAGCCCCTTCTCAGCCCCAACAACACCGGCCCTCTGCATTGCTTCTCCCACCTAATAGCAACCTAGCCCTTACCGACACCAGAGCCCAGCTCCACAATGGACACCACCGCATGGGCCTCCAATACATAAGTAACCGGGCCTGAAAGCTCTTTGTGACACGGCCATTCCCATGGCAGCCCCCTCACAGCTCCGCCCACACTTGTGCTCTGGCCTTGCTCTACCACTCAACCATTAACATTGCAGATGCCAAATCTGAAACAGACAAGCACGCCATCGGCCTTCCAGAAACCATTAGCCATGACTGAGAGACCTTGGCGGCTCCCCTTCACAGCCCTACACACACGAGGGCTCTCTTCTTCATCTACCCCATAGTCTGAAAGTCTCAGGAGCCCATTTTCAACAGGCACAAGCAATACCTCCAGCTCCCCCGCCTAAGAAGCCACGGCTGAAAACTCTCGCTGGCACGGCCCTACCCGTGGCAGCCCCTTCACAGCCACACCATCACCGGGACTCTGCGCTCAAGCCTCAACCTTGCTGGAGCCCAAAGCCGAAACGGACAAGCACCCCATCGGGCTCCCACACACCATTAGCCAGGACTCAGAGAACTTCCCGGCTCTCACCGTCCCTTGTCAACCTTTCCGGCCCTGCACACATGGGAGCTCTGTGCTTCCTCTAGCCCATATCTCTGACACTCACTGGAGCTCACTTTCAAAATGGACTACCAGTACGTGCATCTCCCTTGAGGAAGTAGCCAAGGTTCAATGATGTGGCTGGCCCTCCTCTTTCCTTCGCAGGCCAAACAGCAATCCTCTGCATTGCTTCTCCCACCTATTAGCAACCTAGCCCTTACCGACACCAGAGCCCAGCTCCACAATGGACACCCACCGCATGGGCCTCCAATACATAAGTAACCGGGCCTGAAAGCTCTTTGTGACACGGCCATTCCCATGGCAGCCCCCTCACAGCTCCGCCCACACTTGTGCTCTGGCCTTGCTCTACCACTCAACCATTAACATTGCAGATGCCAAATCTGAAACAGACAAGCACGCCATCGGCTTTCCAGAAACCATTATCCACGACTGAGAGACATTGGTGGCTCCCCTTCAGACCACTACACAAACAGAGCCTCCGTTCTTTGTTTACGCCATATCTCTGACACTTACTGCAGCCCACTTTCAAAATGCATAACCAATACCTCGAGTTAACACGCGTAAGTAGCCAGGGCTGAAAGCTCTTGCTGGCCTTCCCCTTCCCTTGGCAGCCCCTTCTCAGCCCCAACAACACCGGCCCTCTGCATTGCTTCTCCCACCTAATAGCAACCTAGCCCTTACCGACACCAGAGCCCAGCTCCACAATGGACACCACCGCATGGGGCTCCAATACATAAGTAACCGGGCCTGAAAGCTCTTTGTGACACGGCCATTCCCATGGCAGCCCCCTCACAGCTCCGCCCACACTTGTGCTCTGGGCTTGCTCTGCCACTCAACCTTTAACATTGCAGATGCCAAATCTGAAACAGACAAGCACGCCATCGGCCTTCCAGAAACCATTAGCCATGACTGAGAGACCTTGGCGGCTCCCCTTCACAGCCCTACACACACGAGGGCTCTCTTCTTCATCTACCCCATAGTCTGAAAGTCTCAGGAGCCCATTTTCAACAGGCACAAGCAATACCTCCAGCTCCCCCGCCTAAGAAGCCACGGCTGAAAACTCTCGCTGGCACGGCCCTACCCGTGGCAGCCCCTTCACAGCCACACCATCACCGGGACTCTGCGCTCAAGCCTCAACCTTGCTGGAGCCCAAAGCCGAAACGGACAAGCACCCCATCGGGCTCCCACACACCATTAGCCAGGACTCAGAGAACTTCCCGGCTCTCACCGTCCCTTGTCAACCTTTCCGGCCCTGCACACATGGGAGCTCTGTGCTTCCTCTAGCCCATATCTCTGACACTCACTGGAGCTCACTTTCAAAATGGACTACCAGTACGTGCATCTCCCTTGAGGAAGTAGCCAAGGTTCAATGATGTGGCTGGCCCTCCTCTTTCCTTCGCAGGCCAAACAGCAATCCTCTGCATTGCTTCTCCCACCTATTAGCAACCTAGCCCTTACCGACACCAGAGCCCAGCTCCACAATGGACACCCACCGCATGGGCCTCCAATACATAAGTAACCGGGCCTGAAAGCTCTTTGTGACACGGCCATTCCCATGGCAGCCCCCTCACAGCTCCGCCCACACTTGTGCTCTGGCCTTGCTCTACCACTCAACCATTAACATTGCAGATGCCAAATCTGAAACAGACAAGCACGCCATCGGCTTTCCAGAAACCATTATCCACGACTGAGAGACATTGGTGGCTCCCCTTCAGACCACTACACACACAGAGCCTCCGTTCTTTGTTTACGCCATATCTCTGACACTTACTGCAGCCCACTTTCAAAATGCATAAACAATACCTCGAGTTAACACGCGTAAGTAGCCAGGGCTGAAAGCTCTTGCTGGCCTTCCCCTTCCCTTGGCAGCCCCTTCTCAGCCCCAACAACACCGGCCCTCTGCATTGCTTCTCCCACCTAATAGCAACCTAGCCCTTACCGACACCAGAGCCCAGCTCCACAATGGACACCACCGCATGGGGCTCCAATACATAAGTAACCGGGCCTGAAAGCTCTTTGTGACACGGCCATTCCCATGGCAGCCCCCTCACAGCTCCGCCCACACTTGTGCTCTGGGCTTGCTCTACCACTCAACCATTAACATTGCAGATGCCAAATCTGAAACAGACAAGCACGCCATCGGCTTTCCAGAAACCATTATCCACGACTGAGAGACATTGGTGGCTCCCCTTCAGACCACTACACACACAGAGCCTCCGTTCTTTGTTTACGCCGTATCTCTGACACTTACTGCAGCCCACTTTCACAATGCATAAACAATACCTCGAGTTAACACGCGTAAGTAGCCAGGGCTGAAAGCTCTTGCTGGCCTTCCCCTTCCCTTGGCAGCCCCTTCTCAGCCCCAACAACACCGGCCCTCTGCATTGCTTCTCCCACCTAATAGCAACCTAGCCCTTACCGACACCAGAGCCCAGCTCCACAATGCACACCCACCGCATGGGCCTCCAATACATAAGTAACCGGGCCTGAAAGCTCGTTGTGACACGGCCATTCCCATGGCAGCCCCCTCACAGCTCCGCCCACACTTGTGCTCTGGCCTTGCTCTGCCACTCAACCATTAACATTGCAGATGCCAAATCTGAAACAGACAAGCACGCCATCGGCCTTCCAGAAACCATTAGCCATGACTGAGAGACCTTGGCGGCTCCCCTTCACAGCCCTACACACACGAGGGCTCTCTTCTTCATCTACCCCATAGTCTGAAAGTCTCAGGAGCCCATTTTCAACAGGCACAAGCAATACCTCCAGCTCCCCCGCCTAAGAAGCCACGGCTGAAAACTCTCGCTGGCACGGCCCTACCCGTGGCAGCCCCTTCACAGCCACACCATCACCGGGACTCTGCGCTCAAGCCTCAACCTTGCTGGAGCCCAAAGCCGAAACGGACAAGCACCCCATCGGGTTCCCACACACCATTAGCCAGGACTCAGAGAACTTGCCGGCTCTCACCGTCCCTTGTCAACCTTTCCGGCCCTGCACACATGGGAGCTCTGTGCTTCCTCTAGCCCATATCTCTGACACTCACTGGAGCTCACTTTCAAAATGGACTACCAGTACGTGCATCTCCCTTGAGGAACTAGCCAAGGTTCAATGATGTGGCTGGCCCTCCTCTTTCCTTCGCAGGCCAAACAGCAATCCTCTGCATTGCTTCTCCCACCTATTAGCAACCTAGCCCTTACCGACACCAGAGCCCAGCTCCACAATGGACACCCACCGCATGGGGCTCCAATACATAAGTAACCGGGCCTGAAAGCTCTTTGTGACACGGCCATTCCCATGGCAGCCCCCTCACAGCTCCGCCCACACTTGTGCTCTGGCCTTGCTCTACCACTCAACCATTAACATTGCAGATGCCAAATCTGAAACAGACAAGCACGCCATCGGCTTTCCAGAAACCATTATCCACGACTGAGAGACATTGGTGGCTCCCCTTCAGACCACTACACACACAGAGCCTCCGTTCTTTGTTTACGCCATATCTCTGACACTTACTGCAGCCCACTTTCAAAATGCATAACCAATACCTCGAGTTAACACGCGTAAGTAGCCAGGGCTGAAAGCTCTTGCTGGCCTTCCCCTTCCCTTGGCAGCCCCTTCTCAGCCCCAACAACACCGGCCCTCTGCATTGCTTCTCCCACCTAATAGCAACCTAGCCCTTACCGACACCAGAGCCCAGCTCCACAATGGACACCACCGCATGGGGCTCCAATACATAAGTAACCGGGCCTGAAAGCTCTTTGTGACACGGCCATTCCCATGGCAGCCCCCTCACAGCTCCGCCCACACTTGTGCTCTGGGCTTGCTCTGCCACTCAACCTTTAACATTGCAGATGCCAAATCTGAAACAGACAAGCACGCCATCGGCCTTCCAGAAACCATTAGCCATGACTGAGAGACCTTGGCGGCTCCCCTTCACAGCCCTACACACACGAGGGCTCTCTTCTTCATCTACCCCATAGTCTGAAAGTCTCAGGAGCCCATTTTCAACAGGCACAAGCAATACCTCCAGCTCCCCCGCCTAAGAAGCCACGGCTGAAAACTCTCGCTGGCACGGCCCTACCCGTGGCAGCCCCTTCACAGCCACACCATCACCGGGACTCTGCGCTCAAGCCTCAACCTTGCTGGAGCCCAAAGCCGAAACGGACAAGCACCCCATCGGGCTCCCACACACCATTAGCCAGGACTCAGAGAACTTCCCGGCTCTCACCGTCCCTTGTCAACCTTTCCGGCCCTGCACACATGGGAGCTCTGTGCTTCCTCTAGCCCATATCTCTGACACTCACTGGAGCTCACTTTCAAAATGGACTACCAGTACGTGCATCTCCCTTGAGGAAGTAGCCAAGGTTCAATGATGTGGCTGGCCCTCCTCTTTCCTTCGCAGGCCAAACAGCAATCCTCTGCATTGCTTCTCCCACCTATTAGCAACCTAGCCCTTACCGACACCAGAGCCCAGCTCCACAATGGACACCCACCGCATGGGCCTCCAATACATAAGTAACCGGGCCTGAAAGCTCTTTGTGACACAGCTATTCCCATGGCAGCCCCCTCACAGCTCCGCCCACACTTGTGCTCTGGCCTTGCTCTACCACTCAACCATTAACATTGCAGATGCCAAATCTGAAACAGACAAGCACGCCATCGGCTTTCCAGAAACCATTATCCACGACTGAGAGACATTGGTGGCTCCCCTTCAGACCACTACACACACAGAGCCTCCGTTCTTTGTTTACGCCATATCTCTGACACTTACTGCAGCCCACTTTCAAAATGCATAAACAATACCTCGAGTTAACACGCGTAAGTAGCCAGGGCTGAAAGGTCTTGCTGGCCTTCCCCTTCCCTTGGCAGCCCCTTCTCAGCCCCAACAACACCGGCCCTCTGCATTGCTTCTCCCACCTAATAGCAACCTAGCCCTTACCGACACCAGAGCCCAGCTCCACAATGGACACCACCGCATGGGGCTCCAATACATAAGTAACCGGGCCTGAAAGCTCTTTGTGACACGGCCATTCCCATGGCAGCCCCCTCACAGCTCCGCCCACACTTGTGCTCTGGCCTTGCTCTGCCACTCAACCTTTAACATTGCAGATGCCAAATCTGAAACAGACAAGCACGCCATCGGCTTTCCAGAAACCATTATCCCCGACTGAGAGACATTGGTGGCTCCCCTTCAGACCACTACACACACAGAACCTCTGTTCTTTGTCTATGCCGTATCTCTGACACTTACTGCAGCCCACTTTCAAAATGCATAACCAATACCTCGAGTTAACACGCGTAAGTAGCCAGGGCTGAAAGCTCTTGCTGGCCTTCCCCTTCCCTTGGCAGCCCCTTCTCAGCCCCAACAACACCGGCCCTCTGCATTGCTTCTCCCACCTAATAGCAACCTAGCCCTTACCGACACCAGAGCCCAGCTCCACAATGGACACCCACCGCATGGGCCTCCAATACATAAGTAACCGGGCCTGAAAGCTCTTTGTGACACGGCCATTCCCATGGCAGCCCCCTCACAGCTCCGCCCACACTTGTGCTCTGGGCTTGCTCTGCCACTCAACCTTTAACATTGCAGATGCCAAATCTGAAACAGACAAGCACGCCATCGGCCTTCCAGAAACCATTAGCCATGACTGAGAGACCTTGGCGGCTCCCCTTCACAGCCCTACACACACGAGGGCTCTCTTCTTCATCTACCCCATAGTCTGAAAGTCTCAGGAGCCCATTTTCAACAGGCACAAGCAATACCTCCAGCTCCCCCGCCTAAGAAGCCACGGCTGAAAACTCTCGCTGGCACGGCCCTACCCGTGGCAGCCCCTTCACAGCCACACCATCACCGGGACTCTGCGCTCAAACATCAACCTTGCTGGAGCCCAAAGCCGAAACGGACAAGCACCCCATCGGGCTCCCACACACCATTAGCCAGGACTCAGAGAACTTGCCGGCTTTCACCGTCCCTTGTCAACCTTTCCGGCCCTGCACACATGGGAGCTCTGTGCTTCCTCTAGCCCATATCACTGACACTCACTGGAGCTCACTTTCAAAATGGACTACCAGTACGTGCATCTCCCTTGAGGAAGTAGCCAAGGTTCAATGATGTGGCTGGCCCTCCTCTTTCCTTCGCAGGCCAAACAGCAATCCTCTGCATTGCTTCTCCCACCTATTAGCAACCTAGCCCTTACCGACACCAGAGCCCAGCTCCACAATGGACACCCACCGCATGGGCCTCCAATACATAAGTAACCGGGCCTGAAAGCTCTTTGTGACACGGCCATTCCCATGGCAGCCCCCTCACAGCTCCGCCCACACTTGTGCTCTGGCCTTGCTCTACCACTCAACCATTAACATTGCAGATGCCAAATCTGAAACAGACAAGCACGCCATCGGCTTTCCAGAAACCATTATCCACGACTGAGAGACATTGGTGGCTCCCCTTCAGACCACTACACACACAGAGCCTCCGTTCTTTGTTTACGCCATATCTCTGACACTTACTGCAGCCCACTTTCAAAATGCATAACCAATACCTCGAGTTAACACGCGTAAGTAGCCAGGGCTGAAAGCTCTTGCTGGCCTTCCCCTTCCCTTGGCAGCCCCTTCTCAGCCCCAACAACACCGGCCCTCTGCATTGCTTCTCCCACCTAATAGCAACCTAGCCCTTACCGACACCAGAGCCCAGCTCCACAATGGACACCACCGCATGGGGCTCCAATACATAAGTAACCGGGCCTGAAAGCTCGTTGTGACACGGCCATTCCCATGGCAGCCCCCTCACAGCTCCGCCCACACTTGTGCTCTGGGCTTGCTCTGCCACTCAACCATTAACATTGCAGATGCCAAATCTGAAACAGACAAGCACGCCATCGGCCTTCCAGAAACCATTAGCCATGACTGAGAGACCTTGGCGGCTCCCCTTCACAGCCCTACACACACGAGGGCTCTCTTCTTCATCTACCCCATAGTCTGAAAGTCTCAGGAGCCCATTTTCAACAGGCACAAGCAATACCTCCAGCTCCCCCGCCTAAGAAGCCACGGCTGAAAACTCTCGCTGGCACGGCCCTACCCGTGGCAGCCCCTTCACAGCCACACCATCACCGGGACTCTGCGCTCAAGCCTCAACCTTGCTGGAGCCCAAAGCCGAAACGGACAAGCACCCCATCGGGCTCCCACACACCATTAGCCAGGACTCAGAGAACTTGCCGACTTTCACCGTCCCTTGTCAACCTTTCCGGCCCTGCACACATGGGAGCTCTGTGCTTCCTCTAGCCCATATCTCTGACACTCACTGGAGCTCACTTTCAAAATGGACTACCAGTACGTGCATCTCCCTTGAGGAAGTAGCCAAGGTTCAATGATGTGGCTGGCCCTCCTCTTTCCTTCGCAGGCCAAACAGCAATCCTCTGCATTGCTTCTCCCACCTATTAGCAACCTAGCCCTTACCGACACCAGAGCCCAGCTCCACAATGGACACCCACCGCATGGGCCTCCAATACATAAGTAACCGGGCCTGAAAGCTCTTTGTGACACAGCTATTCCCATGGCAGCCCCCTCACAGCTCCGCCCACACTTGTGCTCTGGCCTTGCTCTACCACTCAACCATTAACATTGCAGATGCCAAATCTGAAACAGACAAGCACGCCATCGGCTTTCCAGAAACCATTATCCACGACTGAGAGACATTGGTGGCTCCCCTTCAGACCACTACACACACAGAGCCTCCGTTCTTTGTTTACGCCATATCTCTGACACTTACTGCAGCCCACTTTCAAAATGCATAAACAATACCTCGAGTTAACACGCGTAAGTAGCCAGGGCTGAAAGGTCTTGCTGGCCTTCCCCTTCCCTTGGCAGCCCCTTCTCAGCCCCAACAACACCGGCCCTCTGCATTGCTTCTCCCACCTAATAGCAACCTAGCCCTTACCGACACCAGAGCCCAGCTCCACAATGGACACCACCGCATGGGGCTCCAATACATAAGTAACCGGGCCTGAAAGCTCTTTGTGACACGGCCATTCCCATGGCAGCCCCCTCACAGCTCCGCCCACACTTGTGCTCTGGCCTTGCTCTGCCACTCAACCTTTAACATTGCAGATGCCAAATCTGAAACAGACAAGCACGCCATCGGCTTTCCAGAAACCATTATCCCCGACTGAGAGACATTGGTGGCTCCCCTTCAGACCACTACACACACAGAACCTCTGTTCTTTGTCTATGCCGTATCTCTGACACTTACTGCAGCCCACTTTCAAAATGCATAACCAATACCTCGAGTTAACACGCGTAAGTAGCCAGGGCTGAAAGCTCTTGCTGGCCTTCCCCTTCCCTTGGCAGCCCCTTCTCAGCCCCAACAACACCGGCCCTCTGCATTGCTTCTCCCACCTAATAGCAACCTAGCCCTTACCGACACCAGAGCCCAGCTCCACAATGGACACCCACCGCATGGGGCTCCAATACATAAGTAACCGGGCCTGAAAGCTCGTTGTGACACGGCCATTCCCATGGCAGCCCCCTCACAGCTCCGCCCACACTTGTGCTCTGGGCTTGCTCTGCCACTCAACCTTTAACATTGCAGATGCCAAATCTGAAACAGACAAGCACGCCATCGGCCTTCCAGAAACCATTAGCCATGACTGAGAGACCTTGGCGGCTCCCCTTCACAGCCCTACACACACGAGGGCTCTCTTCTTCATCTACCCCATAGTCTGAAAGTCTCAGGAGCCCATTTTCAACAGGCACAAGCAATACCTCCAGCTCCCCCGCCTAAGAAGCCACGGCTGAAAACTCTCGCTGGCACGGCCCTACCCGTGGCAGCCCCTTCACAGCCACACCATCACCGGGACTCTGCGCTCAAACATCAACCTTGCTGGAGCCCAAAGCCGAAACGGACAAGCACCCCATCGGGCTCCCACACACCATTAGCCAGGACTCAGAGAACTTGCCGGCTTTCACCGTCCCTTGTCAACCTTTCCGGCCCTGCACACATGGGAGCTCTGTGCTTCCTCTAGCCCATATCACTGACACTCACTGGAGCTCACTTTCAAAATGGACTACCAGTACGTGCATCTCCCTTGAGGAAGTAGCCAAGGTTCAATGATGTGGCTGGCCCTCCTCTTTCCTTCGCAGGCCAAACAGCAATCCTCTGCATTGCTTCTCCCACCTATTAGCAACCTAGCCCTTACCGACACCAGAGCCCAGCTCCACAATGGACACCCACCGCATGGGCCTCCAATACATAAGTAACCGGGCCTGAAAGCTCTTTGTGACACGACCATTCCCATGGCAGCCCCCTCACAGCTCCGCCCACACTTGTGCTCTGGCCTTGCTCTACCACTCAACCATTAACATTGCAGATGCCAAATCTGAAACAGACAAGCACGCCATCGGCTTTCCAGAAACCATTATCCACGACTGAGAGACATTGGTGGCTCCCCTTCAGACCACTACACACACAGAGCCTCCGTTCTTTGTTTACGCCATATCTCTGACACTTACTGCAGCCCACTTTCAAAATGCATAAACAATACCTCGAGTTAACACGCGTAAGTAGCCAGGGCTGAAAGCTCTTGCTGGCCTTCCCCTTCCCTTGGCAGCCCCTTCTCAGCCCCAACAACACCGGCCCTCTGCATTGCTTCTCCCACCTAATAGCAACCTAGCCCTTACCGACACCAGAGCCCAGCTCCACAATGGACACCACCGCATGGGGCTCCAATACATAAGTAACCGGGCCTGAAAGCTCGTTGTGACACGGCCATTCCCATGGCAGCCCCCTCACAGCTCCGCCCACACTTGTGCTCTGGGCTTGCTCTGCCACTCAACCTTTAACATTGCAGATGCCAAATCTGAAACAGACAAGCACGCCATCGGCCTTCCAGAAACCATTAGCCATGACTGAGAGACCTTGGCGGCTCCCCTTCACAGCCCTACACACACGAGGGCTCTCTTCTTCATCTACCCCATAGTCTGAAAGTCTCAGGAGCCCATTTTCAACAGGCACAAGCAATACCTCCAGCTCCCCCGCCTAAGAAACCACGGCTGAAAACTCTCGCTGGCACGGCCCTACCCGTGGCAGCCCCTTCACAGCCACACCATCACCGGGACTCTGCGCTCAAGCCTCAACCTTGCTGGAGCCCAAAGCCGAAACGGACAAGCACCCCATCGGGCTCCCACACACCATTAGCCAGGACTCAGAGAACTTGCCGGCTCTCACCGTCCCTTGTCAACCTTTCCGGCCCTGCACACATGGGAGCTCTGTGCTTCCTCTAGCCCATATCTCTGACACTCACTGGAGCTCACTTTCAAAATGGACTACCAGTACGTGCATCTCCCTTGAGGAAGTAGCCAAGGTTCAATGATGTGGCTGGCCCTCCTCTTTCCTTCGCAGGCCAAACAGCAATCCTCTGCATTGCTTCTCCCACCTATTAGCAACCTAGCCCTTACCGACACCAGAGCCCAGCTCCACAATGGACACCCACCGCATGGGCCTCCAATACATAAGTAACCGGGCCTGAAAGCTCTTTGTGACACGGCCATTCCCATGGCAGCCCCCTCACAGCTCCGCCCACACTTGTGCTCTGGCCTTGCTCTACCACTCAACCATTAACATTGCAGATGCCAAATCTGAAACAGACAAGCACGCCATCGGCTTTCCAGAAACCATTATCCACGACTGAGAGACATTGGTGGCTCCCCTTCAGACCACTACACACACAGAACCTCCGTTCTTTGTCTACGCCGTATCTCTGACACTTACTGCAGCCCACTTTCAAAATGCATAACCAATACCTCGAGTTAACACGCGTAAGTAGCCAGGGCTGAAAGCTCTTGCTGGCCTTCCCCTTCCCTTGGCAGCCCCTTCTCAGCCCCAACAACACCGGCCCTCTGCATTGCTTCTCCCACCTAATAGCAACCTAGCCCTTACCGACACCAGAGCCCAGCTCCACAATGCACACCCACCGTATGGGGCTCCAATACATAAGTAACCGGGCCTGAAAGCTCTTTGTGACACGGCCATTCCCATGGCAGCCCCCTCACAGCTCCGCCCACACTTGTGCTCTGGGCTTGCTCTGCCACTCAACCTTTAACATTGCAGATGCCAAATCTGAAACAGACAAGCACGCCATCGGCCTTCCAGAAACCATTAGCCATGACTGAGAGACCTTGGCGGCTCCCCTTCACAGCCCTACACACACGAGGGCTCTCTTCTTCATCTACCCCATAGTCTGAAAGTCTCAGGAGCCCATTTTCAACAGGCACAAGCAATACCTCCAGCTCCCCCGCCTAAGAAGCCACGGCTGAAAACTCTCGCTGGCACGGCCCTACCCGTGGCAGCCCCTTCACAGCCACACCATCACCGGGACTCTGCGCTCAAGCCTCAACCTTGCTGGAGCCCAAAGCCGAAACGGACAAGCACCCCATCGGGCTCCCACACACCATTAGCCAGGACTCAGAGAACTTGCCGGCTCTCACCGTCCCTTGTCAACCTTTCCGGCCCTGCACACATGGGAGCTCTGTGCTTCCTCTAGCCCATATCTCTGACACTCACTGGAGCTCACTTTCAAAATGGACTACCAGTACGTGCATCTCCCTTGAGGAAGTAGCCAAGGTTCAATGATGTGGCTGGCCCTCCTCTTTCCTTCGCAGGCCAAACAGCAATCCTCTGCATTGCTTCTCCCACCTATTAGCAACCTAGCCCTTACCGACACCAGAGCCCAGCTCCACAATGGACACCCACCGCATGGGCCTCCAATACATAAGTAACCGGGCCTGAAAGCTCTTTGTGACACGGCCATTCCCATGGCAGCCCCCTCACAGCTCCGCCCACACTTGTGCTCTGGGCTTGCTCTACCACTCAACCATTAACATTGCAGATGCCAAATCTGAAACAGACAAGCACGCCATCGGCTTTCCAGAAACCATTATCCACGACTGAGAGACATTGGTGGCTCCCCTTCAGACCACTACACACACAGAGCCTCCGTTCTTTGTTTACGCCATATCTCTGACACTTACTGCAGCCCACTTTCAAAATGCATAACCAATACCTCGAGTTAACACGCGTAAGTAGCCAGGGCTGAAAGCTCTTGCTGGCCTTCCCCTTCCCTTGGCAGCCCCTTCTCAGCCCCAACAACACCGGCCCTCTGCATTGCTTCTCCCACCTAATAGCAACCTAGCCCTTACCGACACCAGAGCCCAGCTCCACAATGGACACCACCGCATGGGGCTCCAATACATAAGTAACCGGGCCTGAAAGCTCGTTGTGACACGGCCATTCCCATGGCAGCCCCCTCACAGCTCCGCCCACACTTGTGCTCTGGGCTTGCTCTGCCACTCAACCATTAACATTGCAGATGCCAAATCTGAAACAGACAAGCACGCCATCGGCCTTCCAGAAACCATTAGCCATGACTGAGAGACCTTGGCGGCTCCCCTTCACAGCCCTACACACACGAGGGCTCTCTTCTTCATCTACCCCATAGTCTGAATGTTTCAGGAGCCCATTTTCAACAGGCACAAGCAATACCTCCAGCTCCCCCGCCTAAGAAGCCACGGCTGAAAACTCTCGCTGGCACGGCCCTACCCGTGGCAGCCCCTTCACAGCCACACCATCACCGGGACTCTGCGCTCAAGCATCAACCTTGCTGGAGCCCAAAGCCGAAACGGACAAGCACCCCATCGGGCTCCCACACACCATTAGCCAGGACTCAGAGAACTTCCCGGCTCTCACCGTCCCTTGTCAACCTTTCCGGCCCTGCACACATGGGAGCTCTGTGCTTCCTCTAGCCCATATCTCTGACACTCACTGGAGCTCACTTTCAAAATGGACTACCAGTACGTGCATCTCCCTTGAGGAACTAGCCAAGGTTCAATGATGTGGCTGGCCCTCCTCTTTCCTTCGCAGGCCAAACAGCAATCCTCTGCATTGCTTCTCCCACCTATTAGCAACCTAGCCCTTACCGACACCAGAGCCCAGCTCCACAATGGACACCCACCGCATGGGGCTCCAATACATAAGTAACCGGGCCTGAAAGCTCTTTGTGACACGGCCATTCCCATGGCAGCCCCCTCACAGCTCCGCCCACACTTGTGCTCTGGCCTTGCTCTACCACTCAACCATTAACATTGCAGATGCCAAATCTGAAACAGACAAGCACGCCATCGGCTTTCCAGAAACCATTATCCACGACTGAGAGACATTGGTGGCTCCCCTTCAGACCACTACACACACAGAGCCTCTGTTCTTTGTCTACGCCGTATCTCTGACACTTACTGCAGCCCACTTTCAAAATGCATAACCAATACCTCGAGTTAACACGCGTAAGTAGCCAGGGCTGAAAGCTCTTGCTGGCCTTCCCCTTCCCTTGGCAGCCCCTTCTCAGCCCCAACAACACCGGCCCTCTGCATTGCTTCTCCCACCTAATAGCAACCTAGCCCTTACCGACACCAGAGCCCAGCTCCACAATGGACACCCACCGCATGGGGCTCCAATACATAAGTAACCGGGCCTGAAAGCTCTTTGTGACACGGCCATTCCCATGGCAGCCCCCTCACAGCTCCGCCCACACTTGTGCTCTGGGCTTGCTCTGCCACTCAACCTTTAACATTGCAGATGCCAAATCTGAAACAGACAAGCACGCCATCGGCCTTCCAGAAACCATTAGCCATGACTGAGAGACCTTGGCGGCTCCCCTTCACAGCCCTACACACACGAGGGCTCTCTTCTTCATCTACCCCATAGTCTGAAAGTCTCAGGAGCCCATTTTCAACAGGCACAAGCAATACCTCCAGCTCCCCCGCCTAAGAAGCCACGGCTGAAAACTCTCGCTGGCACGGCCCTACCCGTGGCAGCCCCTTCACAGCCACACCATCACCGGGACTCTGCGCTCAAGCCTCAACCTTGCTGGAGCCCAAAGCCGAAACGGACAAGCACCCCATCGGGCTCCCACACACCATTAGCCAGGACTCAGAGAACTTCCCGGCTCTCACCGTCCCTTGTCAACCTTTCCGGCCCTGCACACATGGGAGCTCTGTGCTTCCTCTAGCCCATATCTCTGACACTCACTGGAGCTCACTTTCAAAATGGACTACCAGTACGTGCATCTCCCTTGAGGAAGTAGCCAAGGTTCAATGATGTGGCTGGCCCTCCTCTTTCCTTCGCAGGCCAAACAGCAATCCTCTGCATTGCTTCTCCCACCTATTAGCAACCTAGCCCTTACCGACACCAGAGCCCAGCTCCACAATGGACACCCACCGCATGGGCCTCCAATACATAAGTAACCGGGCCTGAAAGCTCTTTGTGACACGGCCATTCCCATGGCAGCCCCCTCACAGCTCTGCCCACACTTGTGCTCTGGCCTTGCTCTACCACTCAACCATTAACATTGCAGATGCCAAATCTGAAACAGACAAGCACGCCATCGGCTTTCCAGAAACCATTATCCACGACTGAGAGACATTGGTGGCTCCCCTTCAGACCACTACACACACAGAACCTCCGTTCTTTGTTTACGCCGTATCTCTGACACTTACTGCAGCCCACTTTCAAAATGCATAACCAATACCTCGAGTTAACACGCGTAAGTAGCCAGGGCTGAAAGCTCTTGCTGGCCTTCCCCTTCCCTTGGCAGCCCCTTCTCAGCCCCAACAACACCGGCCCTCTGCATTGCTTCTCCCACCTAATAGCAACCTAGCCCTTACCGACACCAGAGCCCAGCTCCACAATGGACACCACCGCATGGGCCTCCAATACATAAGTAACCGGGCCTGAAAGCTCGTTGTGACACGGCCATTCCCATGGCAGCCCCCTCACAGCTCCGCCCACACTTGTGCTCTGGGCTTGCTCTGCCACTCAACCATTAACATTGCAGATGCCAAATCTGAAACAGACAAGCACGCCATCGGCCTTCCAGAAACCATTAGCCATGACTGAGAGACCTTGGCGGCTCCCCTTCACAGCCCTACACACACGAGGGCTCTCTTCTTCATCTACCCCATAGTCTGAAAGTTTCAGGAGGCCATTTTCAACAGGCACAAGCAATACCTCCAGCTCCCCCGCCTAAGAAGCCACGGCTGAAAACTCTCGCTGGCACGGCCCTACCCGTGGCAGCCCCTTCACAGCCACACCATCACCGGGACTCTGCGCTCAAGCCTCAACCTTGCTGGAGCCCAAAGCCGAAACGGACAAGCACCCCATCGGGCTCCCACACACCATTAGCCAGGACTCAGAGAACTTGCCGGCTCTCACCGTCCCTTGTCAACCTTTCCGGCCCTGCACACATGGGAGCTCTGTGCTTCCTCTAGCCCATATCTCTGACACTCACTGGAGCTCACTTTCAAAATGGACTACCAGTACGTGCATCTCCCTTGAGGAAGTAGCCAAGGTTCAATGATGTGGCTGGCCCTCCTCTTTCCTTCGCAGGCCAAACAGCAATCCTCTGCATTGCTTCTCCCACCTATTAGCAACCTAGCCCTTACCGACACCAGAGCCCAGCTCCACAATGGACACCCACCGCATGGGCCTCCAATACATAAGTAACCGGGCCTGAAAGCTCTTTGTGACACGGCCATTCCCATGGCAGCCCCCTCACAGCTCCGCCCACACTTGTGCTCTGGCCTTGCTCTACCACTCAACCATTAACATTGCAGATGCCAAATCTGAAACAGACAAGCACGCCATCGGCTTTCCAGAAACCATTATCCACGACTGAGAGACATTGGTGGCTCCCCTTCAGACCACTACACACACAGAGCCTCCGTTCTTTGTTTACGCCGTATCTCTGACACTTACTGCAGCCCACTTTCAAAATGCATAACCAATACCTCGAGTTAACACGCGTAAGTAGCCAGGGCTGAAAGCTCTTGCTGGCCTTCCCCTTCCCTTGGCAGCCCCTTCTCAGCCCCAACAACACCGGCCCTCTGCATTGCTTCTCCCACCTAATAGCAACCTAGCCCTTACCGACACCAGAGCCCAGCTCCACAATGGACACCACCGCATGGGGCTCCAATACATAAGTAACCGGGCCTGAAAGCTCGTTGTGACACGGCCATTCCCATGGCAGCCCCCTCACAGCTCCGCCCATACTTGTGCTCTGGGCTTGCTCTGCCACTCAACCATTAACATTGCAGATGCCAAATCTGAAACAGACAAGCACGCCATCGGCCTTCCAGAAACCATTAGCCATGACTGAGAGACCTTGGCGGCTCCCCTTCACAGCCCTACACACACGAGGGCTCTCTTCTTCATCTACCCCATAGTCTGAAAGTTTCAGGAGCCCATTTTCAACAGGCACAAGCAATACCTCCAGCTCCCCCGCCTAAGAAGCCACGGCTGAAAACTCTCGCTGGCACGGCCCTACCCGTGGCAGCCCCTTCACAGCCACACCATCACCGGGACTCTGCGCTCAAGCATCAACCTTGCTGGAGCCCAAAGCCGAAACGGACAAGCACCCCATCGGGCTCCCACACACCATTAGCCAGGACTCAGAGAACTTGCCAGCTCTCACCGTCCCTTGTCAACCTTTCCGGCCCTGCACACATGGGAGCTCTGTGCTTCCTCTAGCCCATATCTCTGACACTCACTGGAGCTCACTTTCAAAATGGACTACCAGTACGTGCATCTCCCTTGAGGAACTAGCCAAGGTTCAATGATGTGGCTGGCCCTCCTCTTTCCTTCGCAGGCCAAACAGCAATCCTCTGCATTGCTTCTCCCACCTATTAGCAACCTAGCCCTTACCGACACCAGAGCCCAGCTCCACAATGGACACCCACCGCATGGGGCTCCAATACATAAGTAACCGGGCCTGAAAGCTCTTTGTGACACGGCCATTCCCATGGCAGCCCCCTCACAGCTCCGCCCACACTTGTGCTCTGGCCTTGCTCTACCACTCAACCATTAACATTGCAGATGCCAAATCTGAAACAGACAAGCACGCCATCGGCTTTCCAGAAACCATTATCCACGACTGAGAGACATTGGTGGCTCCCCTTCAGACCACTACACACACAGAGCCTCCGTTCTTTGTTTACGCCGTATCTCTGACACTTACTGCAGCCCACTTTCAAAATGCATAACCAATACCTCGAGTTAACACGCGTAAGTAGCCAGGGCTGAAAGCTCTTGCTGGCCTTCCCCTTCCCTTGGCAGCCCCTTCTCAGCCCCAACAACACCGGCCCTCTGCATTGCTTCTCCCACCTAATAGCAACCTAGCCCTTACCGACACCAGAGCCCAGCTCCACAATGGACACCCACCGCATGGGGCTCCAATACATAAGTAACCGGGCCTGAAAGCTCGTTGTGACACGGCCATTCCCATGGCAGCCCCCTCACAGCTCCGCCCACACTTGTGCTCTGGGCTTGCTCTGCCACTCAACCATTAACATTGCAGATGCCAAATCTGAAACAGACAAGCACGCCATCGGCCTTCCAGAAACCATTAGCCATGACTGAGAGACCTTGGCGGCTCCCCTTCACAGCCCTACACACACGAGGGCTCTCTTCTTCATCTACCCCATAGTCTGAAAGTTTCAGGAGCCCATTTTCAACAGGCACAAGCAATACCTCCAGCTCCCCCGCCTAAGAAGCCACGGCTGAAAACTCTCGCTGGCACGGCCCTACCCGTGGCAGCCCCTTCACAGCCACACCATCACCGGGACTCTGCGCTCAAGCCTCAACCTTGCTGGAGCCCAAAGCCGAAACGGACAAGCACCCCATCGGGCTCCCACACACCATTAGCCAGGACTCAGAGAACTTGCCGGCTCTCACCGTCCCTTGTCAACCTTTCCGGCCCTGCACACATGGGAGCTCTGTGCTTCCTCTAGCCCATATCTCTGACACTCACTGGAGCTCACTTTCAAAATGGACTACCAGTACGTGCATCTCCCTTGAGGAAGTAGCCAAGGTTCAATGATGTGGCTGGCCCTCCTCTTTCCTTCGCAGGCCAAACAGCAATCCTCTGCATTGCTTCTCCCACCTATTAGCAACCTAGCCCTTACCGACACCAGAGCCCAGCTCCACAATGGACACCCACCGCATGGGCCTCCAATACATAAGTAACCGGGCCTGAAAGCTCTTTGTGACACGGCCATTCCCATGGCAGCCCCCTCACAGCTCCGCCCACACTTGTGCTCTGGCCTTGCTCTACCACTCAACCATTAACATTGCAGATGCCAAATCTGAAACAGACAAGCACGCCATCGGCTTTCCAGAAACCATTATCCACGACTGAGAGACATTGGTGGCTCCCCTTCAGACCACTACACACACAGAGCCTCCGTTCTTTGTTTACGCCATATCTCTGACACTTACTGCAGCCCACTTTCAAAATGCATAACCAATACCTCGAGTTAACACGCGTAAGTAGCCAGGGCTGAAAGCTCTTGCTGGCCTTCCCCTTCCCTTGGCAGCCCCTTCTCAGCCCCAACAACACCGGCCCTCTGCATTGCTTCTCCCACCTAATAGCAACCTAGCCCTTACCGACACCAGAGCCCAGCTCCACAATGGACACCACCGCATGGGGCTCCAATACATAAGTAACCGGGCCTGAAAGCTCGTTGTGACACGGCCATTCCCATGGCAGCCCCCTCACAGCTCCGCCCACACTTGTGCTCTGGGCTTGCTCTGCCACTCAACCATTAACATTGCAGATGCCAAATCTGAAACAGACAAGCACGCCATCGGCCTTCCAGAAACCATTAGCCATGACTGAGAGACCTTGGCGGCTCCCCTTCACAGCCCTACACACACGAGGGCTCTCTTCTTCATCTACCCCATAGTCTGAAAGTTTCAGGAGCCCATTTTCAACAGGCACAAGCAATACCTCCAGCTCCCCCGCCTAAGAAGCCACGGCTGAAAACTCTCGCTGGCACGGCCCTACCCGTGGCAGCCCCTTCACAGCCACACCATCACCGGGACTCTGCGCTCAAGCATCAACCTTGCTGGAGCCCAAAGCCGAAACGGACAAGCACCCCATCGGGCTCCCACACACCATTAGCCAGGACTCAGAGAACTTGCCAGCTCTCACCGTCCCTTGTCAACCTTTCCGGCCCTGCACACATGGGAGCTCTGTGCTTCCTCTAGCCCATATCTCTGACACTCACTGGAGCTCACTTTCAAAATGGACTACCAGTACGTGCATCTCCCTTGAGGATCTAGCCAAGGTTCAATGATGTGGCTGGCCCTCCTCTTTCCTTCGCAGGCCAAACAGCAATCCTCTGCATTGCTTCTCCCACCTATTAGCAACCTAGCCCTTACCGACACCAGAGCCCAGCTCCACAATGGACACCCACCGCATGGGGCTCCAATACATAAGTAACCGGGCCTGAAAGCTCTTTGTGACACGGCCATTCCCATGGCAGCCCCCTCACAGCTCCGCCCACACTTGTGCTCTGGCCTTGCTCTACCACTCAACCATTAACATTGCAGATGCCAAATCTGAAACAGACAAGCACGCCATCGGCTTTCCAGAAACCATTATCCACGACTGAGAGACATTGGTGGCTCCCCTTCAGACCACTACACACACAGAACCTCCGTTCTTTGTCTACGCCGTATCTCTGACACTTACTGCAGCCCACTTTCAAAATGCATAACCAATACCTCGAGTTAACACGCGTAAGTAGCCAGGGCTGAAAGCTCTTGCTGGCCTTCCCCTTCCCTTGGCAGCCCCTTCTCAGCCCCAACAACACCGGCCCTCTGCATTGCTTCTCCCACCTAATAGCAACCTAGCCCTTACCGACACCAGAGCCCAGCTCCACAATGCACACCCACCGTATGGGGCTCCAATACATAAGTAACCGGGCCTGAAAGCTCTTTGTGACACGGCCATTCCCATGGCAGCCCCCTCACAGCTCCGCCCACACTTGTGCTCTGGGCTTGCTCTGCCACTCAACCTTTAACATTGCAGATGCCAAATCTGAAACAGACAAGCACGCCATCGGCCTTCCAGAAACCATTAGCCATGACTGAGAGACCTTGGCGGCTCCCCTTCACAGCCCTACACACACGAGGGCTCTCTTCTTCATCTACCCCATAGTCTGAAAGTCTCAGGAGCCCATTTTCAACAGGCACAAGCAATACCTCCAGCTCCCCCGCCTAAGAAGCCACGGCTGAAAACTCTCGCTGGCACGGCCCTACCCGTGGCAGCCCCTTCACAGCCACACCATCACCGGGACTCTGCGCTCAAGCCTCAACCTTGCTGGAGCCCAAAGCCGAAACGGACAAGCACCCCATCGGGCTCCCACACACCATTAGCCAGGACTCAGAGAACTTGCCGGCTCTCACCGTCCCTTGTCAACCTTTCCGGCCCTGCACACATGGGAGCTCTGTGCTTCCTCTAGCCCATATCTCTGACACTCACTGGAGCTCACTTTCAAAATGGACTACCAGTACGTGCATCTCCCTTGAGGAAGTAGCCAAGGTTCAATGATGTGGCTGGCCCTCCTCTTTCCTTCGCAGGCCAAACAGCAATCCTCTGCATTGCTTCTCCCACCTATTAGCAACCTAGCCCTTACCGACACCAGAGCCCAGCTCCACAATGGACACCCACCGCATGGGGCTCCAATACATAAGTAACCGGGCCTGAAAGCTCTTTGTGACACGGCCATTCCCATGGCAGCCCCCTCACAGCTCCGCCCACACTTGTGCTCTGGCCTTGCTCTACCACTCAACCATTAACATTGCAGATGCCAAATCTGAAACAGACAAGCACGCCATCGGCTTTCCAGAAACCATTATCCACGACTGAGAGACATTGGTGGCTCCCCTTCAGACCACTACACACACAGAGCCTCCGTTCTTTGTTTACGCCATATCTCTGACACTTACTGCAGCCCACTTTCAAAATGCATAACCAATACCTCGAGTTAACACGCGTAAGTAGCCAGGGCTGAAAGCTCTTGCTGGCCTTCCCCTTCCCTTGGCAGCCCCTTCTCAGCCCCAACAACACCGGCCCTCTGCATTGCTTCTCCCACCTAATAGCAACCTAGCCCTTACCGACACCAGAGCCCAGCTCCACAATGGACACCACCGCATGGGGCTCCAATACATAAGTAACCGGGCCTGAAAGCTCGTTGTGACACGGCCATTCCCATGGCAGCCCCCTCACAGCTCCGCCCACACTTGTGCTCTGGGCTTGCTCTGCCACTCAACCATTAACATTGCAGATGCCAAATCTGAAACAGACAAGCACGCCATCGGCCTTCCAGAAACCATTAGCCATGACTGAGAGACCTTGGCGGCTCCCCTTCACAGCCCTACACACACGAGGGCTCTCTTCTTCATCTACCCCATAGTCTGAAAGTTTCAGGAGCCCATTTTCAACAGGCACAAGCAATACCTCCAGCTCCCCCGCCTAAGAAGCCACGGCTGAAAACTCTCGCTGGCACGGCCCTACCCGTGGCAGCCCCTTCACAGCCACACCATCACCGGGACTCTGCGCTCAAGCATCAACCTTGCTGGAGCCCAAAGCCGAAACGGACAAGCACCCCATCGGGCTCCCACACACCATTAGCCAGGACTCAGAGAACTTGCCAGCTCTCACCGTCCCTTGTCAACCTTTCCGGCCCTGCACACATGGGAGCTCTGTGCTTCCTCTAGCCCATATCTCTGACACTCACTGGAGCTCACTTTCAAAATGGACTACCAGTACGTGCATCTCCCTTGAGGATCTAGCCAAGGTTCAATGATGTGGCTGGCCCTCCTCTTTCCTTCGCAGGCCAAACAGCAATCCTCTGCATTGCTTCTCCCACCTATTAGCAACCTAGCCCTTACCGACACCAGAGCCCAGCTCCACAATGGACACCCACCGCATGGGGCTCCAATACATAAGTAACCGGGCCTGAAAGCTCTTTGTGACACGGCCATTCCCATGGCAGCCCCCTCACAGCTCCGCCCACACTTGTGCTCTGGCCTTGCTCTACCACTCAACCATTAACATTGCAGATGCCAAATCTGAAACAGACAAGCACGCCATCGGCTTTCCAGAAACCATTATCCACGACTGAGAGACATTGGTGGCTCCCCTTCAGACCACTACACACACAGAACCTCCGTTCTTTGTCTACGCCGTATCTCTGACACTTACTGCAGCCCACTTTCAAAATGCATAACCAATACCTCGAGTTAACACGCGTAAGTAGCCAGGGCTGAAAGCTCTTGCTGGCCTTCCCCTTCCCTTGGCAGCCCCTTCTCAGCCCCAACAACACCGGCCCTCTGCATTGCTTCTCCCACCTAATAGCAACCTAGCCCTTACCGACACCAGAGCCCAGCTCCACAATGCACACCCACCGTATGGGGCTCCAATACATAAGTAACCGGGCCTGAAAGCTCTTTGTGACACGGCCATTCCCATGGCAGCCCCCTCACAGCTCCGCCCACACTTGTGCTCTGGGCTTGCTCTGCCACTCAACCTTTAACATTGCAGATGCCAAATCTGAAACAGACAAGCACGCCATCGGCCTTCCAGAAACCATTAGCCATGACTGAGAGACCTTGGCGGCTCCCCTTCACAGCCCTACACACACGAGGGCTCTCTTCTTCATCTACCCCATAGTCTGAAAGTCTCAGGAGCCCATTTTCAACAGGCACAAGCAATACCTCCAGCTCCCCCGCCTAAGAAGCCACGGCTGAAAACTCTCGCTGGCACGGCCCTACCCGTGGCAGCCCCTTCACAGCCACACCATCACCGGGACTCTGCGCTCAAGCCTCAACCTTGCTGGAGCCCAAAGCCGAAACGGACAAGCACCCCATCGGGCTCCCACACACCATTAGCCAGGACTCAGAGAACTTGCCGGCTCTCACCGTCCCTTGTCAACCTTTCCGGCCCTGCACACATGGGAGCTCTGTGCTTCCTCTAGCCCATATCTCTGACACTCACTGGAGCTCACTTTCAAAATGGACTACCAGTACGTGCATCTCCCTTGAGGAAGTAGCCAAGGTTCAATGATGTGGCTGGCCCTCCTCTTTCCTTCGCAGGCCAAACAGCAATCCTCTGCATTGCTTCTCCCACCTATTAGCAACCTAGCCCTTACCGACACCAGAGCCCAGCTCCACAATGGACACCCACCGCATGGGCCTCCAATACATAAGTAACCGGGCCTGAAAGCTCTTTGTGACACGGCCATTCCCATGGCAGCCCCCTCACAGCTCCGCCCACACTTGTGCTCTGGCCTTGCTCTACCACTCAACCATTAACATTGCAGATGCCAAATCTGAAACAGACAAGCACGCCATCGGCTTTCCAGAAACCATTATCCACGACTGAGAGACATTGGTGGCTCCCCTTCAGACCACTACACACACAGAGCCTCCGTTCTTTGTTTACGCCATATCTCTGACACTTACTGCAGCCCACTTTCAAAATGCATAACCAATACCTCGAGTTAACACGCGTAAGTAGCCAGGGCTGAAAGCTCTTGCTGGCCTTCCCCTTCCCTTGGCAGCCCCTTCTCAGCCCCAACAACACCGGCCCTCTGCATTGCTTCTCCCACCTAATAGCAACCTAGCCCTTACCGACACCAGAGCCCAGCTCCACAATGGACACCACCGCATGGGGCTCCAATACATAAGTAACCGGGCCTGAAAGCTCGTTGTGACACGGCCATTCCCATGGCAGCCCCCTCACAGCTCCGCCCACACTTGTGCTCTGGGCTTGCTCTGCCACTCAACCATTAACATTGCAGATGCCAAATCTGAAACAGACAAGCACGCCATCGGCCTTCCAGAAACCATTAGCCATGACTGAGAGACCTTGGCGGCTCCCCTTCACAGCCCTACACACACGACGGCTCTCTTCTTCATCTACCCCATAGTCTGAAAGTTTCAGGAGCCCATTTTCAACAGGCACAAGCAATACCTCCAGCTCCCCCGCCTAAGAAGCCACGGCTGAAAACTCTCGCTGGCACGGCCCTACCCGTGGCAGCCCCTTCACAGCCACACCATCACCGGGACTCTGCGCTCAAGCATCAACCTTGCTGGAGCCCAAAGCCGAAACGGACAAGCACCCCATCGGGCTCCCACACACCATTAGCCAGGACTCAGAGAACTTGCCAGCTCTCACCGTCCCTTGTCAACCTTTCCGGCCCTGCACACATGGGAGCTCTGTGCTTCCTCTAGCCCATATCTCTGACACTCACTGGAGCTCACTTTCAAAATGGACTACCAGTACGTGCATCTCCCTTGAGGATCTAGCCAAGGTTCAATGATGTGGCTGGCCCTCCTCTTTCCTTCGCAGGCCAAACAGCAATCCTCTGCATTGCTTCTCCCACCTATTAGCAACCTAGCCCTTACCGACACCAGAGCCCAGCTCCACAATGGACACCCACCGCATGGGGCTCCAATACATAAGTAACCGGGCCTGAAAGCTCTTTGTGACACGGCCATTCCCATGGCAGCCCCCTCACAGCTCCGCCCACACTTGTGCTCTGGCCTTGCTCTACCACTCAACCATTAACATTGCAGATGCCAAATCTGAAACAGACAAGCACGCCATCGGCTTTCCAGAAACCATTATCCACGACTGAGAGACATTGGTGGCTCCCCTTCAGACCACTACACACACAGAACCTCTGTTCTTTGTCTACGCCGTATCTCTGACACTTACTGCAGCCCACTTTCAAAATGCATAACCAATACCTCGAGTTAACACGCGTAAGTAGCCAGGGCTGAAAGCTCTTGCTGGCCTTCCCCTTCCCTTGGCAGCCCCTTCTCAGCCCCAACAACACCGGCCCTCTGCATTGCTTCTCCCACCTAATAGCAACCTAGCCCTTACCGACACCAGAGCCCAGCTCCACAATGCACACCCACCGTATGGGGCTCCAATACATAAGTAACCGGGCCTGAAAGCTCTTTGTGACACGGCCATTCCCATGGCAGCCCCCTCACAGCTCCGCCCACACTTGTGCTCTGGCCTTGCTCTGCCACTCAACCTTTAACATTGCAGATGCCAAATCTGAAACAGACAAGCACGCCATCGGCCTTCCAGAAACCATTAGCCATGACTGAGAGACCTTGGCGGCTCCCCTTCACAGCCCTACACACACGAGGGCTCTCTTCTTCATCTACCCCATAGTCTGAAAGTCTCAGGAGCCCATTTTCAACAGGCACAAGCAATACCTCCAGCTCCCCCGCCTAAGAAGCCACGGCTGAAAACTCTCGCTGGCACGGCCCTACCCGTGGCAGCCCCTTCACAGCCACACCATCACCGGGACTCTGCGCTCAAGCCTCAACCTTGCTGGAGCCCAAAGCCGAAACGGACAAGCACCCCATCGGGCTCCCACACACCATTAGCCAGGACTCAGAGAACTTGCCGGCTCTCACCGTCCCTTGTCAACCTTTCCGGCCCTGCACACATGGGAGCTCTGTGCTTCCTCTAGCCCATATCTCTGACACTCACTGGAGCTCACTTTCAAAATGGACTACCAGTACGTGCATCTCCCTTGAGGAAGTAGCCAAGGTTCAATGATGTGGCTGGCCCTCCTCTTTCCTTCGCAGGCCAAACAGCAATCCTCTGCATTGCTTCTCCCACCTATTAGCAACCTAGCCCTTACCGACACCAGAGCCCAGCTCCACAATGGACACCCACCGCATGGGCCTCCAATACATAAGTAACCGGGCCTGAAAGCTCTTTGTGACACGGCCATTCCCATGGCAGCCCCCTCACAGCTCCGCCCACACTTGTGCTCTGGCCTTGCTCTACCACTCAACCATTAACATTGCAGATGCCAAATCTGAAACAGACAAGCACGCCATCGGCTTTCCAGAAACCATTATCCACGACTGAGAGACATTGGTGGCTCCCCTTCAGACCACTACACACACAGAACCTCTGTTCTTTGTCTACGCCGTATCTCTGACACTTACTGCAGCCCACTTTCAAAATGCATAACCAATACCTCGAGTTAACACGCGTAAGTAGCCAGGGCTGAAAGCTCTTGCTGGCCTTCCCCTTCCCTTGGCAGCCCCTTCTCAGCCCCAACAACACCGGCCCTCTGCATTGCTTCTCCCACCTAATAGCAACCTAGCCCTTACCGACACCAGAGCCCAGCTCCACAATGGACACCCACCGCATGGGGCTCCAATACATAAGTAACCGGGCCTGAAAGCTCGTTGTGACACGGCCATTCCCATGGCAGCCCCCTCACAGCTCCGCCCACACTTGTGCTCTGGGCTTGCTCTGCCACTCAACCATTAACATTGCAGATGCCAAATCTGAAACAGACAAGCACGCCATCGGCCTTCCAGAAACCATTAGCCATGACTGAGAGACCTTGGCGGCTCCCCTTCACAGCCCTACACACACGAGGGCTCTCTTCTTCATCTACCCCATAGTCTGAAAGTTTCAGGAGGCCATTTTCAACAGGCACAAGCAATACCTCCAGCTCCCCCGCCTAAGAAGCCACGGCTGAAAACTCTCGCTGGCACGGCCCTACCCGTGGCAGCCCCTTCACAGCCACACCATCACCGGGACTCTGCGCTCAAGCCTCAACCTTGCTGGAGCCCAAAGCCGAAACGGACAAGCACCCCATCGGGCTCCCACACACCATTAGCCAGGACTCAGAGAACTTGCCGGCTCTCACCGTCCCTTGTCAACCTTTCCGGCCCTGCACACATGGGAGCTCTGTGCTTCCTCTAGCCCATATCTCTGACACTCACTGGAGCTCACTTTCAAAATGGACTACCAGTACGTGCATCTCCCTTGAGGAAGTAGCCAAGGTTCAATGATGTGGCTGGCCCTCCTCTTTCCTTCGCAGGCCAAACAGCAATCCTCTGCATTGCTTCTCCCACCTATTAGCAACCTAGCCCTTACCGACACCAGAGCCCAGCTCCACAATGGACACCCACCGCATGGGCCTCCAATACATAAGTAACCGGGCCTGAAAGCTCTTTGTGACACGGCCATTCCCATGGCAGCCCCCTCACAGCTCCGCCCACACTTGTGCTCTGGCCTTGCTCTACCACTCAACCATTAACATTGCAGATGCCAAATCTGAAACAGACAAGCACGCCATCGGCTTTCCAGAAACCATTATCCACGACTGAGAGACATTGGTGGCTCCCCTTCAGACCACTACACACACAGAACCTCTGTTCTTTGTCTACGCCGTATCTCTGACACTTACTGCAGCCCACTTTCAAAATGCATAACCAATACCTCGAGTTAACACGCGTAAGTAGCCAGGGCTGAAAGCTCTTGCTGGCCTTCCCCTTCCCTTGGCAGCCCCTTCTCAGCCCCAACAACACCGGCCCTCTGCATTGCTTCTCCCACCTAATAGCAACCTAGCCCTTACCGACACCAGAGCCCAGCTCCACAATGGACACCCACCGCATGGGGCTCCAATACATAAGTAACCGGGCCTGAAAGCTCGTTGTGACACGGCCATTCCCATGGCAGCCCCCTCACAGCTCCGCCCACACTTGTGCTCTGGGCTTGCTCTGCCACTCAACCATTAACATTGCAGATGCCAAATCTGAAACAGACAAGCACGCCATCGGCCTTCCAGAAACCATTAGCCATGACTGAGAGACCTTGGCGGCTCCCCTTCACAGCCCTACACACACGAGGGCTCTCTTCTTCATCTACCCCATAGTCTGAAAGTTTCAGGAGCCCATTTTCAACAGGCACAAGCAATACCTCCAGCTCCCCCGCCTAAGAAGCCACGGCTGAAAACTCTCGCTGGCACGGCCCTACCCGTGGCAGCCCCTTCACAGCCACACCATCACCGGGACTCTGCGCTCAAGCCTCAACCTTGCTGGAGCCCAAAGCCGAAACGGACAAGCACCCCATCGGGCTCCCACACACCATTAGCCAGGACTCAGAGAACTTGCCGGCTCTCACCGTCCCTTGTCAACCTTTCCGGCCCTGCACACATGGGAGCTCTGTGCTTCCTCTAGCCCATATCTCTGACACTCACTGGAGCTCACTTTCAAAATGGACTACCAGTACGTGCATCTCCCTTGAGGAAGTAGCCAAGGTTCAATGATGTGGCTGGCCCTCCTCTTTCCTTCGCAGGCCAAACAGCAATCCTCTGCATTGCTTCTCCCACCTATTAGCAACCTAGCCCTTACCGACACCAGAGCCCAGCTCCACAATGGACACCCACCGCATGGGCCTCCAATACATAAGTAACCGGGCCTGAAAGCTCTTTGTGACACGGCCATTCCCATGGCAGCCCCCTCACAGCTCCGCCCACACTTGTGCTCTGGCCTTGCTCTACCACTCAACCATTAACATTGCAGATGCCAAATCTGAAACAGACAAGCACGCCATCGGCTTTCCAGAAACCATTATCCACGACTGAGAGACATTGGTGGCTCCCCTTCAGACCACTACACACACAGAGCCTCCGTTCTTTGTTTACGCCATATCTCTGACACTTACTGCAGCCCACTTTCAAAATGCATAACCAATACCTCGAGTTAACACGCGTAAGTAGCCAGGGCTGAAAGCTCTTGCTGGCCTTCCCCTTCCCTTGGCAGCCCCTTCTCAGCCCCAACAACACCGGCCCTCTGCATTGCTTCTCCCACCTAATAGCAACCTAGCCCTTACCGACACCAGAGCCCAGCTCCACAATGGACACCACCGCATGGGCCTCCAATACATAAGTAACCGGGCCTGAAAGCTCGTTGTGACACGGCCATTCCCATGGCAGCCCCCTCACAGCTCCGCCCACACTTGTGCTCTGGGCTTGCTCTGCCACTCAACCATTAACATTGCAGATGCCAAATCTGAAACAGACAAGCACGCCATCGGCCTTCCAGAAACCATTAGCCATGACTGAGAGACCTTGGCGGCTCCCCTTCAGACCCCTACACACACGAGGGCTCTCTTCTTCATCTACCCCATAGTCTGAAAGTTTCAGGAGCCCATTTTCAACAGGCACAAGCAATACCTCCAGCTCCCCCGCCTAAGAAGCCACGGCTGAAAACTCTCGCTGGCACGGCCCTACCCGTGGCAGCCCCTTCACAGCCACACCATCACCGGGACTCTGCGCTCAAGCATCAACCTTGCTGGAGCCCAAAGCCGAAACGGACAAGCACCCCATCGGGCTCCCACACACCATTAGCCAGGACTCAGAGAACTTGCCAGCTCTCACCGTCCCTTGTCAACCTTTCCGGCCCTGCACACATGGGAGCTCTGTGCTTCCTCTAGCCCATATCTCTGACACTCACTGGAGCTCACTTTCAAAATGGACTACCAGTACGTGCATCTCCCTTGAGGAAGTAGCCAAGGTTCAATGATGTGGCTGGCCCTCCTCTTTCCTTCGCAGGCCAAACAGCAATCCTCTGCATTGCTTCTCCCACCTATTAGCAACCTAGCCCTTACCGACACCAGAGCCCAGCTCCACAATGGACACCCACCGCATGGGGCTCCAATACATAAGTAACCGGGCCTGAAAGCTCTTTGTGACACGGCCATTCCCATGGCAGCCCCCTCACAGCTCCGCCCACACTTGTGCTCTGGCCTTGCTCTACCACTCAACCATTAACATTGCAGATGCCAAATCTGAAACAGACAAGCACGCCATCGGCTTTCCAGAAACCATTATCCACGACTGAGAGACATTGGTGGCTCCCCTTCAGACCACTACACACACAGAACCTCTGTTCTTTGTCTACGCCGTATCTCTGACACTTACTGCAGCCCACTTTCAAAATGCATAACCAATACCTCGAGTTAACACGCGTAAGTAGCCAGGGCTGAAAGCTCTTGCTGGCCTTCCCCTTCCCTTGGCAGCCCCTTCTCAGCCCTAACAACACCGGCCCTCTGCATTGCTTCTCCCACCTAATAGCAACCTAGCCCTTACCGACACCAGAGCCCAGCTCCACAATGCACACCCACCGTATGGGGCTCCAATACATAAGTAACCGGGCCTGAAAGCTCTTTGTGACACGGCCATTCCCATGGCAGCCCCCTCACAGCTCCGCCCACACTTGTGCTCTGGGCTTGCTCTGCCACTCAACCTTTAACATTGCAGATGCCAAATCTGAAACAGACAAGCACGCCATCGGCCTTCCAGAAACCATTAGCCATGACTGAGAGACCTTGGCGGCTCCCCTTCACAGCCCTACACACACGAGGGCTCTCTTCTTCATCTACCCCATAGTCTGAAAGTCTCAGGAGCCCATTTTCAACAGGCACAAGCAATACCTCCAGCTCCCCCGCCTAAGAAGCCACGGCTGAAAACTCTCGCTGGCACGGCCCTACCCGTGGCAGCCCCTTCACAGCCACACCATCACCGGGACTCTGCACTCAAGCCTCAACCTTGCTGGAGCCCAAAGCCGAAACGGACAAGCACCCCATCGGGCTCCCACACACCATTAGCCAGGACTCAGAGAACTTGCCGGCTCTCACCGTCCCTTGTCAACCTTTCCGGCCCTGCACACATGGGAGCTCTGTGCTTCCTCTAGCCCATATCTCTGACACTCACTGGAGCTCACTTTCAAAATGGACTACCAGTACGTGCATCTCCCTTGAGGAAGTAGCCAAGGTTCAATGATGTGGCTGGCCCTCCTCTTTCCTTCGCAGGCCAAACAGCAATCCTCTGCATTGCTTCTCCCACCTATTAGCAACCTAGCCCTTACCGACACCAGAGCCCAGCTCCACAATGGACACCCACCGCATGGGCCTCCAATACATAAGTAACCGGGCCTGAAAGCTCTTTGTGACACGGCCATTCCCATGGCAGCCCCCTCACAGCTCCGCCCACACTTGTGCTCTGGCCTTGCTCTACCACTCAACCATTAACATTGCAGATGCCAAATCTGAAACAGACAAGCACGCCATCGGCTTTCCAGAAACCATTATCCACGACTGAGAGACATTGGTGGCTCCCCTTCAGACCACTACACACACAGAGCCTCCGTTCTTTGTTTACGCCATATCTCTGACACTTACTGCAGCCCACTTTCAAAATGCATAACCAATACCTCGAGTTAACACGCGTAAGTAGCCAGGGCTGAAAGCTCTTGCTGGCCTTCCCCTTCCCTTGGCAGCCCCTTCTCAGCCCCAACAACACCGGCCCTCTGCATTGCTTCTCCCACCTAATAGCAACCTAGCCCTTACCGACACCAGAGCCCAGCTCCACAATGGACACCCACCGCATGGGGCTCCAATACATAAGTAACCGGGCCTGAAAGCTCGTTGTGACACGGCCATTCCCATGGCAGCCCCCTCACAGCTCCGCCCACACTTGTGCTCTGGGCTTGCTCTGCCACTCAACCATTAACATTGCAGATGCCAAATCTGAAACAGACAAGCACGCCATCGGCCTTCCAGAAACCATTAGCCATGACTGAGAGACCTTGGCGGCTCCCCTTCACAGCCCTACACACACGAGGGCTCTCTTCTTCATCTACCCCATAGTCTGAAAGTTTCAGGAGCCCATTTTCAACAGGCACAAGCAATACCTCCAGCTCCCCCGCCTAAGAAGCCACGGCTGAAAACTCTCGCTGGCACGGCCCTACCCGTGGCAGCCCCTTCACAGCCACACCATCACCGGGACTCTGCGCTCAAGCCTCAACCTTGCTGGAGCCCAAAGCCGAAACGGACAAGCACCCCATCGGGCTCCCACACACCATTAGCCAGGACTCAGAGAACTTGCCAGCTCTCACCGTCCCTTGTCAACCTTTCCGGCCCTGCACACATGGGAGCTCTGTGCTTCCTCTAGCCCATATCTCTGACACTCACTGGAGCTCACTTTCAAAATGGACTACCAGTACGTGCATCTCCCTTGAGGAACTAGCCAAGGTTCAATGATGTGGCTGGCCCTCCTCTTTCCTTCGCAGGCCAAACAGCAATCCTCTGCATTGCTTCTCCCACCTATTAGCAACCTAGCCCTTACCGACACCAGAGCCCAGCTCCACAATGGACACCCACCGCATGGGGCTCCAATACATAAGTAACCGGGCCTGAAAGCTCTTTGTGACACGGCCATTCCCATGGCAGCCCCCTCACAGCTCCGCCCACACTTGTGCTCTGGCCTTGCTCTACCACTCAACCATTAACATTGCAGATGCCAAATCTGAAACAGACAAGCACGCCATCGGCTTTCCAGAAACCATTATCCACGACTGAGAGACATTGGTGGCTCCCCTTCAGACCACTACACACACAGAACCTCTGTTCTTTGTCTACGCCGTATCTCTGACACTTACTGCAGCCCACTTTCAAAATGCATAACCAATACCTCGAGTTAACACGCGTAAGTAGCCAGGGCTGAAAGCTCTTGCTGGCCTTCCCCTTCCCTTGGCAGCCCCTTCTCAGCCCCAACAACACCGGCCCTCTGCATTGCTTCTCCCACCTAATAGCAACCTAGCCCTTACCGACACCAGAGCCCAGCTCCACAATGGACACCCACCGCATGGGGCTCCAATACATAAGTAACCGGGCCTGAAAGCTCGTTGTGACACGGCCATTCCCATGGCAGCCCCCTCACAGCTCCGCCCACACTTGTGCTCTGGGCTTGCTCTGCCACTCAACCATTAACATTGCAGATGCCAAATCTGAAACAGACAAGCACGCCATCGGCCTTCCAGAAACCATTAGCCATGACTGAGAGACCTTGGCGGCTCCCCTTCACAGCCCTACACACACGAGGGCTCTCTTCTTCATCTACCCCATAGTCTGAAAGTTTCAGGAGCCCATTTTCAACAGGCACAAGCAATACCTCCAGCTCCCCCGCCTAAGAAGCCACGGCTGAAAACTCTCGCTGGCACGGCCCTACCCGTGGCAGCCCCTTCACAGCCACACCATCACCGGGACTCTGCGCTCAAGCCTCAACCTTGCTGGAGCCCAAAGCCGAAACGGACAAGCACCCCATCGGGCTCCCACACACCATTAGCCAGGACTCAGAGAACTTCCCGGCTCTCACCGTCCCTTGTCAACCTTTCCGGCCCTGCACACATGGGAGCTCTGTGCTTCCTCTAGCCCATATCTCTGACACTCACTGGAGCTCACTTTCAAAATGGACTACCAGTACGTGCATCTCCCTTGAGGAAGTAGCCAAGGTTCAATGATGTGGCTGGCCCTCCTCTTTCCTTCGCAGGCCAAACAGCAATCCTCTGCATTGCTTCTCCCACCTATTAGCAACCTAGCCCTTACCGACACCAGAGCCCAGCTCCACAATGGACACCCACCGCATGGGCCTCCAATACATAAGTAACCGGGCCTGAAAGCTCTTTGTGACACGGCCATTCCCATGGCAGCCCCCTCACAGCTCCGCCCACACTTGTGCTCTGGCCTTGCTCTACCACTCAACCATTAACATTGCAGATGCCAAATCTGAAACAGACAAGCACGCCATCGGCTTTCCAGAAACCATTATCCACGACTGAGAGACATTGGTGGCTCCCCTTCAGACCACTACACACACAGAGCCTCCGTTCTTTGTTTACGCCATATCTCTGACACTTACTGCAGCCCACTTTCAAAATGCATAAACAATACCTCGAGTTAACACGCGTAAGTAGCCAGGGCTGAAAGCTCTTGCTGGCCTTCCCCTTCCCTTGGCAGCCCCTTCTCAGCCCCAACAACACCGGCCCTCTGCATTGCTTCTCCCACCTAATAGCAACCTAGCCCTTACCGACACCAGAGCCCAGCTCCACAATGGACACCACCGCATGGGGCTCCAATACATAAGTAACCGGGCCTGAAAGCTCTTTGTGACACGGCCATTCCCATGGCAGCCCCCTCACAGCTCCGCCCACACTTGTGCTCTGGCCTTGCTCTACCACTCAACCATTAACATTGCAGATGCCAAATCTGAAACAGACAAGCACGCCATCGGCTTTCCAGAAACCATTATCCACGACTGAGAGACATTGGTGGCTCCCCTTCAGACCACTACACACACAGAACCTCTGTTCTTTGTCTACGCCGTATCTCTGACACTTACTGCAGCCCACTTTCAAAATGCATAACCAATACCTCGAGTTAACACGCGTAAGTAGCCACGGCTGAAAGCTCTTGCTGGCCTTCCCCTTCCCTTGGCAGCCCCTTCTCAGCCCCAACAACACCGGCCCTCTGCATTGCTTCTCCCACCTAATAGCAACCTAGCCCTTACCGACACCAGAGCCCAGCTCCACAATGGACACCACCGCATGGGGCTCCAATACATAAGTAACCGGGCCTGAAAGCTCGTTGTGACACGGCCATTCCCATGGCAGCCCCCTCACAGCTCCGCCCACACTTGTGCTCTGGGCTTGCTCTGCCACTCAACCATTAACATTGCAGATGCCAAATCTGAAACAGACAAGCACGCCATCGGCCTTCCAGAAACCATTAGCCATGACTGAGAGACCTTGGCGGCTCCCCTTCACAGCCCTACACACACGAGGGCTCTCTTCTTCATCTACCCCATAGTCTGAAAGTCTCAGGAGCCCATTTTCAACAGGCACAAGCAATACCTCCAGCTCCCCCGCCTAAGAAGCCACGGCTGAAAACTCTCGCTGGCACGGCCCTACCCGTGGCAGCCCCTTCACAGCCACACCATCACCGGGACTCTGCGCTCAAGCCTCAACCTTGCTGGAGCCCAAAGCCGAAACGGACAAGCACCCCATCGGGCTCCCACACACCATTAGCCAGGACTCAGAGAACTTGCCGGCTCTCACCGTCCCTTGTCAACCTTTCCGGCCCTGCACACATGGGAGCTCTGTGCTTCCTCTAGCCCATATCTCTGACACTCACTGGAGCTCACTTTCAAAATGGACTACCAGTACGTGCATCTCCCTTGAGGAAGTAGCCAAGGTTCAATGATGTGGCTGGGCCTCCTCTTTCCTTCGCAGGCCAAACAGCAATCCTCTGCATTGCTTCTCCCACCTATTAGCAACCTAGCCCTTACCGACACCAGAGCCCAGCTCCACAATGGACACCACCGCATGGGCCTCCAATACATAAGTAACCGGGCCTGAAAGCTCTTTGTGACACGGCCATTCCCATGGCAGCCCCCTCACAGCTCCGCCCACACTTGTGCTCTGGGCTTGCTCTGCCACTCAACCATTAACATTGCAGATGCCAAATCTGAAACAGACAAGCACGCCATCGGCCTTCCAGAAACCATTAGCCATGACTGAGAGACCTTGGCGGCTCCCCTTCACAGCCCTACACACACGAGGGCTCTCTTCTTCATCTACCCCATAGTCTGAAAGTCTCAGGAGCCCATTTTCAACAGGCACAAGCAATACCTCCAGCTCCCCCGCCTAAGAAGCCACGGCTGAAAACTCTCGCTGGCACGGCCCTACCCGTGGCAGCCCCTTCACAGCCACACCATCACCGGGACTCTGCGCTCAAGCCTCAACCTTGCTGGAGCCCAAAGCCGAAACGGACAAGCACCCCATCGGGCTCCCACACACCATTAGCCAGGACTCAGAGAACTTGCCGGCTCTCACCGTCCCTTGTCAACCTTTCCGGCCCTGCACACATGGGAGCTCTGTGCTTCCTCTAGCCCATATCTCTGACACTCACTGGAGCTCACTTTCAAAATGGACTACCAGTACGTGCATCTCCCTTGAGGAAGTAGCCAAGGTTCAATGATGTGGCTGGCCCTCCTCTTTCCTTCGCAGGCCAAACAGCAATCCTCTGCATTGCTTCTCCCACCTATTAGCAACCTAGCCCTTACCGACACCAGAGCCCAGCTCCACAATGGACACCCACCGCATGGGCCTCCAATACATAAGTAACCGGGCCTGAAAGCTCTTTGTGACACGGCCATTCCCATGGCAGCCCCCTCACAGCTCCGCCCACACTTGTGCTCTGGGCTTGCTCTACCACTCAACCATTAACATTGCAGATGCCAAATCTGAAACAGACAAGCACGCCATAGGCTTTCCAGAAACCATTATCCACGACTGAGAGACATTGGTGGCTCCCCTTCAGACCACTACACACACAGAGCCTCCGTTCTTTGTTTACGCCATATCTCTGACACTTACTGCAGCCCACTTTCAAAATGCATAACCAATACCTCGAGTTAACACGCGTAAGTAGCCAGGGCTGAAAGCTCTTGCTGGCCTTCCCCTTCCCTTGGCAGCCCCTTCTCAGCCCCAACAACACCGGCCCTCTGCATTGCTTCTCCCACCTAATAGCAACCTAGCCCTTACCGACACCAGAGCCCAGCTCCACAATGGACACCCACCGCATGGGGCTCCAATACATAAGTAACCGGGCCTGAAAGCTCGTTGTGACACGGCCATTCCCATGGCAGCCCCCTCACAGCTCCGCCCACACTTGTGCTCTGGGCTTGCTCTGCCACTCAACCATTAACATTGCAGATGCCAAATCTGAAACAGACAAGCACGCCATCGGCCTTCCAGAAACCATTAGCCATGACTGAGAGACCTTGGCGGCTCCCCTTCACAGCCCTACACACACGAGGGCTCTCTTCTTCATCTACCCCATAGTCTGAAAGTCTCAGGAGCCCATTTTCAACAGGCACAAGCAATACCTCCAGCTCCCCCGCCTAAGAAGCCACGGCTGAAAACTCTCGCTGGCACGGCCCTACCCGTGGCAGCCCCTTCACAGCCACACCATCACCGGGACTCTGCGCTCAAGCCTCAACCTTGCTGGAGCCCAAAGCCGAAACGGACAAGCACCCCATCGGGCTCCCACACACCATTAGCCAGGACTCAGAGAACTTGCCGGCTCTCACCGTCCCTTGTCAACCTTTCCGGCCCTGCACACATGGGAGCTCTGTGCTTCCTCTAGCCCATATCTCTGACACTCACTGGAGCTCACTTTCAAAATGGACTACCAGTACGTGCATCTCCCTTGAGGAAGTAGCCAAGGTTCAATGATGTGGCTGGGCCTCCTCTTTCCTTCGCAGGCCAAACAGCAATCCTCTGCATTGCTTCTCCCACCTATTAGCAACCTAGCCCTTACCGACACCAGAGCCCAGCTCCACAATGGACACCCACCGCATGGGCCTCCAATACATAAGTAACCGGGCCTGAAAGCTCTTTGTGACACGGCCATTCCCATGGCAGCCCCCTCACAGCTCCGCCCACACTTGTGCTCTGGCCTTGCTCTGCCACTCAACCATTAACATTGCAGATGCCAAATCTGAAAGAGACAAGCACGCCATCGGCTTTCCAGAAACCATTATCCACGACTGAGAGACATTGGTGGCTCCCCTTCAGACCACTACACACACAGAGCCTCCGTTCTTTGTTTACGCCATATCTCTGACACTTACTGCAGCCCACTTTCAAAATGCATAACCAATACTTCGAGTTAACACGCATAAGTAGCCAGGGCTGAAAGCTCTTGCTGGCCTTCCCCTTCCCTTGGCAGCCCCTTCTCAGCCCCAACAACACCGGCCCTCTGCATTGCTGGGGGGTGCGCTGTGTTTTGGGTTCGGTGTGAAAGGAGCGTTGATGGCCCATTGATGCTTTGGCTGTTGCTGGGTGATGCTTGCACCGGGAGGGGGGAGCACAGCCGGGGTGGTGGACCCAGCTGGCCAATTGGGTATTCTATACCATGTGACATCATGCTCAGTATAAAAACCAGGTGTGTGGGGGGGCTCGCCCCCCGTTCGTGACACGCGGTCGGCGGTCGGTGAGCGGTTGTGTTATGCATTGCCTGCTTTGTGTATTCTGTTATTGTTGTTGTTCTCACTGTTATTATTACTGTTCTACTTAGTTTTATTTCAATTATTAAACTGTTTTTATCTCAACCCTGGAGCTTTCCTACTTGTGCCCTCCCAATTCTCTTCCCCATCCCACCGCGGGGGGGGTGATCGAGCGGCTGCGTGGCGTTTATTTTTGCTGGCTGGGGTTAAACCACGACAACACTCAACACTTAAAATAATAGGCAAGCAAGCTCTTTCAGCAGTTAATCTAGTCCACTGGTTACAGCTGATCTGATATGAAAGTGTGTTAGTTATCTCATGCGCAGTAATCAACAATATATTAGTCAAATCAATTTCTTTTGATAACAGTGATCACACCATCGATTAGCGTGATTAAGCCGAACCCACCATTTTTTCCACATTAATAACATTCATATAACACCCAGGGTTTACATCAGTGACAGTCTTTGCATCTGATTTTGCTTTTTTCTATTTCATAAGGAGAGTTCATAACAACGTACAGTCTCAGTCGTTACAATTCCTTTGATATGTCTTCCTCTTCTTGTGAGAGTGCAGGCTTCACCGCTCGGCTAGGCACCCATATTGGTCCCTTATCTGTGGAAACACGCATGTATCCCCTCCCATTAAATATTACCGAAACGGGGCCCAGCCACATGCCAGTGGTTGGGTCTCGATACATTACTTTTAATTTCGGAAGCGTTGTATGAGAGTTAAACTTAAGGTTTTGGTGATGTATTATAATTGATGGCTCTTCTCTGTCTCCCATCAGACACAAATAATTTAGAGTAAATAGGACTTTATGCAGTCTCATTTGTGGGTCCTTTTCTTCCTCCTTTTGCTTTGTTAGATAGTCCTTCAATACCTGATGCGTGCGTTCTACAAGGCTCTGCCCCGTCGGTGAGTTTGGGATGCCAGTAATATGCTTGACCCCCCATCTCATCAGAAAGGTTCTCAACTTCTGACTGGTGTAAGCAGGGCCATTGTCTGTTTTCAGTTGTTCTGGCACACCCAACACCGTGAAGCAAGCAAGGAGGTGCTTACACACATGATGAGCTTTCTCACCCGATAAAGCCGTGGCCCATATTACTTTAGAAAAGGTATCTATAGTGACATGTACATATTTGAGCTGCCCAAATTCAGCGATATGAGTTACATCAGTCTGCCAGAGCTCTAAAGCCTTGAGACCTTTTGGATTAATGCCCAGCCCTATTCCAGGTCCATGATTTCCACACTTGGGACAGGCCTGTATGATAGAGCGAGCTTCGTTTTCTGATAACCCATATTGCCTTCTTAAACCCTTTGAGTTTTGATGAAATATTTCATGACCCTGCCTAGCTTGTAAAAATTTATCTACAGGTGGTACATGACATGCTGGACTGACAAGATTGTCCGCTATCTGATTGCCTTGTCCTAAACCCAACTCCCATTGATGGCTACGGATATGAATGACGCAACACGGAGCCGCTCGCTGGGAGATGGTCGATCTTAATTGAATAAACAGTTTCCCTAGCTGAGGATTATTTGTTTCCCTAATCAGTGAGTCTTGAATTCTTGGTATAAGCCCAGCTACATACAGAGAATCAGTCACCACATTCAAAGGATGATCATGCCAATTCCCTAATGCCCATACCACCGCCATTAATTCTAAAGTCTGTAAGGTATCTCCAGCTTGCCCTTGCAAAATCTTTTTGCACCATTGATCTGTTTCCCACCATACGCACGCAGCTTGTCTAGAGTGTTTTCCCGCATCTGTGTATACCGTCAACCCCTTGAGTATCGGGCTATCAACCACTTTAGGTTTTTCTAGCCACTGATTTCGTTTTAGAATCTGCCACAATTTCCCTTGAGGTTGCTGAGAGTGCACCTTTCTGCTAAATCCTAACAGAGATTCTTGAATGGCCAGCATGTGGCGTATCCACCATTCTAAATCTACAGCGTTAACAGGAATATTAATGTCTGCTGGTTCCTGTCCTGTCAGCTCTATAATTCGCGTTCTCCCTTTTTGGATTAATTCCCCTACAGCTTCAGGACGAGTTTGTATACTGAAAAGTGGTTGTACCCGTAAGAAAACCCATTCCAAAATTTGAAAAAAGGAGGAATTTGGCAAGTTATCATTATTCTTGTTGTCAATGGCAGTCACGGAGTTCATTCCCTGTTGTCCCTTCATCTCCCCCTTCTTGTTTTGCCATTGACATATAACGGCAAAAGGTGATTCTTCAGTGTTACAGATAAGCAAAGAAAGTGGCAGTTCAAGGATTCTTCGGTGGGTTGGGTGATTGCTCCCCAGTGCCCATGACTATAAATGCTTTGTAGTCAGCATTGCCCCAATCTGACTGAGAACATCACGTCCGATTAATGCCTCCAAATTTCCAGGGAGTGACAAAACATGGACCTTCAGGGTCGCTCTCTGGCCTTCTGGGAAACTCACTTGAACCGGTTTACTACTTATATATGGGGCCGAGTTCCCTCCCACTCCTGCGATTAATGCCTTTGGTGTTTCTATTTCCCACTGCAACGGCCAATTTGCTTGATTTATAATAGTTATGTCGGCCCCAGTGTCCAACATTCCATTTATTCTTATTGAAAGGTTCTCCTGACTCAAAGTCACAGTTTCGAGTGGGCGATGGTCTAATTTTGTAGTGAAACATACAGCAGGTCCAGTAGAACCAAATCCTTTACACTCACGTTCTTCCCAATCTTGGTTTGATTGACTTAAAGGATTTTTAAAAGCTAATATCTGGGCTATCCGACTGCCTTTTGGGACGAAGAGAAGAGGACTTATTGTATAGGTCATAATATGAATTTGACCGGTATAGTCTGCATCAATGACTCCAGGAATTACAATCAATCCTTTTATTCCTGCAGAAGATCGACCTAAAAGGATTCCACCTATCCTACTGCTATCAGCTACTAAAGGCCCTACCGCATTGCTAGGGATTTTGCACACTTCTGTATTGTTTAAAGTGAAATCTATTGTTGTTTCCAGGTCGACCCCCAAACTGCCTTTGGTGGCAGCTGAGTGTTTTTGTAAAAACCCTGATTGCTGCTGTCGTTTTGAGGGGGCATTTGTGTCTGCATGCGGCCTCTCGCCGCACTCGATTTGAAGTTTCCCGAACAGGCCTTAGTAGCATGAGTACTTTTTTGACACTTATCACACCATACAGTAGCACGACAATTTCGCTTGTTATGCCCCTGTTCCCCACAACGAAAGCAGGTGCCTTTAAAGGGCTGGACTATTCCTGGAGAGTGTTTTTGCCTAACAACAGCTGCTAATGGTTGCACTACTTCTTTGACAGCACTTTGCACCACTGCTGCCATCGACTCATTTTGGTTTTGAACCCCTGCTCTTTCCACCCGAGAAAGCATTTCTTCCACTCCTGCCCCTTTGGGCAAACTGGCTAGAATGGCCTTGATAGTTTTATTGGCATTATCAAAGGCCAAAATTCTAAACATTTGTTGTTTATTGTCCTCTCCCAAATCTGGATGGTTCATTACTGCGTCCCAAAGCCTATCAATAAAGTTGCTATACTTCTCAGTTGCACCTTGTGTCACCGAGCTGAAAGAAGGGGCTGCCAATCCTGGTAAGCAAAGAAACGCATCTAAAGCAAGCTTAGAAGATAGCTGTAACATATTGACAGGAAAAGTCAGTTGGACATTTATATCCACATAACGTCCCCCCCCAATAAGCATTTCAGCTGTGACCCCATATAATGGATCTCCTTGCTGTTGATGTTGGGCAGCAGCATTCACTGCCCTCTGAGACCATGACGATCCCCATAAAAAAAACTGTGTAGGTGTCAACAGAAGCCTCATCAGACTTTGGCAATCATGGGGACACATCAAATCAGCAGAAAAAATCCAAATAACGATCTGTCGTGAGGCTTCCGATTTATAACACCATACTGCGATATAGTATTTTTGGCTTGTTGTAGAATCTTCCAGTCATGTGGTTCCCATTTTCCTTGACCGTTTTCCTGTACCACCGGAAAAGCCATGGGGCCAATGTTGGATGCAACCCTCCACTGTCTGTCCAAAATAGCATCCCGAACAACTCCACTCCATCGGCCGGGACGGGTAGCTGCGGTAGGTCCGGAGAAACAGGGTGGCAAGTTGTCTCTCGAACCTGCGTTTGACCAAGGTTCTCCTTTTTGCTGTCTGTGTAGTTAATTCCTTCAGTTGTTGCACAACCTCTTTTAACAGCTGATTAATACTTTCTGTTGAATTTTTCTCTTTTCCGCTAGATGGCTGTGTGGCTGCGCTGGAGGAATCACTGTAGAGAGGAGGGGCAGTGGGAGGAGGGCGGCACGTTTCCCCGCCTTGAATTGGGGGGGTGGGTGGAGCTGGCCACTCCTCCCCCTTCATGCTCGGCGGTTGAACTTCCGCTTTTGTCCCACACTGCTGCTTTGCTTTAGCCCCAGCAACTTCCGGCTTTTCTAGCAAAGACGACGTTACGACATTGGGCGTTTTAACCTCAGAGTCCTGCTCAACTTTATCACGCAATTCGGCAACAGTCTTACAGGTGGACCCCGTCATACCCTTCACAGCAGGCAGCCCAAAAAATCACGCGATAGGTCCCGCCTTGGATTCCATGCTCTTAGACTGTTCCAACATGGGGTCCGGAGCCAGCATCTGAGCAGCCGCACACACCACCTCCCGTTCAGCTTTCATAGCTTTTAAAGTTTCTAGTACGTCTCCCCACAATTCTCTCACAGACTTAATCTCCTTCTCCAATTTTTCATCACCTTCAATAATCTTCTGCCACATTAGTTTCCCCAACTCCCGCCATTCAGGCACAGAAAACAACGTGTGAGTGTCTTTAAAATGTCCCAGACATTGTCCTAACTTAATTAGCTTGATAAGCTGTTTCACCGTTGTCTCGATCCCTCTCTTAGAGAGTAAACCTGCGAGCAACGTAGCAGCTGCCTCACTCTCCATGATAGCAGCTCACCCTCTGGGAGGCAGTTGGCCACTCTGCACCGTTATCTATTCTCTTTGTTTGAGCAATAGAATAGTACTTCTCCCAGTCGCTTGTTTCCCACTCCCCTTCTCTTGCTGCTCTTACCGCAGTCTCGAAGAATTGTAGCTTGTAACCATCGACCTCTGGGTTACGAGCCCAGCACGTTTCCGCATCCTCTGCTACCAGATGTCGGAGTGACCAGGGGTCGGAGTGGGAGGCGATCCCGGAGTAATGATGAGTCCCAATATGGGTATGGTCATTCTCGTTTATTTCAAAATACTGCGCTACTTTTATAAGCCAGCCACACTAACACGCGCACCTACGAATCCTCTATTGGCTTACAGTCAGCAAGCACACGAATCTTAATATACACAGATTGGTCAAAAGCAGGTGTCCACGCGAACGCCTTCCCCGCCTGCATTCCGTTACCTAATCTACTGAGAGTTACATTCCTCAGCCTGCTTCCCTATTCTGCTATCGCTTCAGAGACTCTAAAACTACAATTGCTCTTTAGCAACCCTTTGCCTTATACTGTTGTTAACAAATCCTCAGTGCTTGGAATGTTCCTAGGATGTCCGTTATTTAATAAAAATCCTTCCACAACCATCTCATCTTGAAAAAGACAGATGGAGAGCTGCCGCATAGCACTTGACTCCTAGTGGGAGGGAGGGTAGGAGGACCTCAGCCCTAGCTGCCCCAAGCCCATGGTGAGCAAGGGGCCAGCCTGTCTGACATAGAGGTTGACATGCCCAAGTCTGCCCTGAGCAACTGCGGGCAGAACTGCAGCCCCTGCGAAAAGGCCCCAGGCAGCCCTCCTCCACAATGAGCAAGCTGTGTCCTGCATGTCAGCCCAGGGGCTGTGCTGGGCACGTAGTGCCCAGCAGAGGGGCTGGGGTCCCCAGGGCTGGGGGCCAGAGAGGGAGACCCTGCAGTGGCTGTGGAAGGCTGAAGGATTGCTGCCAGGGCAGGGTGCGTATCCGCAGGGCTCAGCACAAGGACAGAGCACATCAGTGCAAGGCCTGGTCCTGCCCATTGTCTCCCCTCTGCGGCAGGGAGGCCAAACCACGGGCGAGTCTGTGCGGAGGGAACTGAAGAGCTTGGCGGTGTCCTGCAGCAGCAAGACTGTCTTCCCCAGGCTTTTTTGCCTCTCCCATCTGGGAGCACACGTCTCACTTCCCCAGTGCCCCCAGGCAGAATGGGGGGACAGAAAGGGGCATCCATGGGGCAATGGCCTCTCCCTCGCTCCTGGGACTGCTCCTGGCTTTCTTCTCTTCTCAGACCTGGCCACAGTGAGTGCTGCAGTGGGAAGAAGTAGCATGGAGCCACTGACGGCAGTGAAGGGGCTGCTTTGGCACAGGGCCATGGTCTGGAGACTGCAGGGCACAACATCTCCTGGCAGAGCATGCGGGCTGTGGTTGGAGGCATGAGTGCCCATGCCAGTGGGCACAGGCAGAGGCCAGGGCCATGCGCATGCCCTGCGGCCCTGCTAACAGAGCACCACGCTCTCTTGCCAGCCTTACATTGTTGAAGAGTGGCTGGAGCTTTTCAGCCAGCACCAGAGCAAAAAGTCTGTGTATCATCTCCCCCTCCAAGAACTGGAGCATGTTGCTGATAACAGGCAGGGCTGCCACACTGGTGTTGCTGTTGGCAGCCTGCAGCTGTGCCATGATGTAAGGCAGCAGGACGAGCGTTTTCCTTGCCTGTGTGAAACACACACCTTTTCATAAAGTAGTAACCGATTGCATGGGTGAAAAACCTTCTCCTCGAACACCAGCTTCCCTTCTGGCTCCTCGACAGGCAGCATGGGGGTTACAAGGGTAAGGTGCTGGCAGGCAGGGCTCACCAGCAAAGCCACAGGGACATGTGAGAGCAGGGCACAGAGGGAAAGGACAAACAGCACAGGCTCCTTGCCCATCCATCAGCCATGCCCTTCTCCACAGGCCTGCATAGGCAGGTTGGTGGGTGAGCAGCACTGTCTGGAAAGGTGCCTGAGCTGCAAACAGTCCCTGCTACTGCACCTTTGCTCCATACCAGGTCTCACAGCCCCAGGGTCAGGCTGTGCAGACCCCGCAGCTTGTGCACAGGGGTACAGTGTGATGCAGAGACCTCCATACCAGCCCCATGCATGTGGTTGTCCCTCCACAATGGAGCGCTGGTGCCTTGGTGCCCAGAGGCAGCATGTTGTGCTGGCCTGGACCTGTGCTCAGGTTTGTCACTGCTGCTGAGATCCCTGCCTGGCCCAGCTGGGACATGCTGCCAGCGGGAGTCCTTTCCCATGGCACTGGTGCCTATCTCCTTGTGCTGCACGGCCAAGGGCCTGGCCTGAAGGCCATGGGGGCAGAGGAACGGGGGGGAGAGCTGTCAGCAGCTCACACATCCAAGCCACTGTGTTTGTTACCCACTGCTCCACGGAAGCTGCTGACACAGCTTTCCTGGCTGTCCCTGCTCATCGGTTCTCTCAGTGAGCCTGAGGACACCCCTGAGCACCAGGCTGTGCATCCCCAAGCACTGACTCTGCAGGCAGGTGCGGAAGATGTCCAGGGCATGATCCAGCTCTTCACTGAGGTCGGTGCAGCCCAACATCTGAAACACACACACAGCAGCAGCTGGCAGGACTCCTGCATTGTGCAGTGCTGGATCCAACCATCAGCTTGGGGCAAAGACACCAGGGCAAGATCAAGCCCTGCCTGGAGGCAGCAGGGACTGCAGAGAGCCCCCATTCCCTATGTCACATTGCACTGATGGCTCGCCTGCTCCTCCAGCCCGCCAGCCATCTGTAGCCCCTTGGCCTTGTAGCATTGAGGCAGGATTGATTCATGAGAGCTGGCACAAAGAAGACATGAAATGCTGGCGGTGATAAAGAGTTATCCCCACTGAAACAGGCCACAACCCAGGGTACCAACCAGAGCCCACCTGCTGCCCTGGCTCCCCCGTCAGCAGAGAGCCAACCATCGGAGGCAGCTCGGCGTGGTGCTGATGGCTGTCAGTCTCACCTCACGAAGGAAGGCCATGGCAGCTATGTTCTAGGAGGAGTTCTCCATGCTGAGCAGCTCTGCCAGGTGGCAGAGCGCAGGGGTCTTGGGGTATTCATGATCTGCCTGGCAGGGGGAAGGGCGTTCTGTCAGTCCTGAACTGGGCAGGCTCTATTCTGCATTTGCATCAGTCTGATCATCACCCCACAAGCCATGGATCACGTTTACACTCAGCTCCAGTGGGATTTAATGTTTCCCTCCCCCAGCCGTCTGTTCTTTCTAATCTGGTCAAAGGTAAACAGCCAGAGGGACAAGACTCAAAAACGGAGAAGTTTTTCTAACTTTCCTCCATAAGTTTTTCTAGCGTTCCTCAGCTGAAATGTCTGCATGCACCAGGTGCTTGATACACTTGCCTCAATGGTTACCTTTCATGGATGCTAGCATGGCAAAAACGCACTCGTTTCATGCTCTTTATCCTCCTGTTTGGGCTGATTTTCACAGTTGACCCATGAGAAAGGCCTGTCCCCAGCTGCTAGTCAGGAACGCCCTTGGAACTGCCAACTGTTTTCAGGTTCTCCTCCATCCTTGTTCCTAACACTAGAAATTAAAGGTTAGAAAAGAACTAAAACGTATTTTCTTACCTTTAAACTTAGTCTTTGAGCACTCTCATAGCTCTAGTTGAACAAAAACTATTTAGCCAACACAGCTCTAGTTGAACAAAAACTATTTACCCAACACTTGCCTGCAGAGATTTATCATGCAAAGAAGAGACTTCTACTTGATTTATTTCCACAAAGACGAACTAAATGTTACATAACTTTCACTGGTGACAGCACTGCTGAATGAGCAACACAGTATCCACAATTTTAAGGGCACCCTTAAAAAATAACAATTCTTCCTCAGGGACATAATACATCATGGGAAAGAAATCCTGCCACTCTTTCATCTACCTAACACACTGCACTGTCCATTCAATTTTATATTCCTTTTGTCCATGTCTTCCTCTTTGTCTCACAAGCACTATACAGAAGGTTCTCCTACTTAGCAGTCAGTCTTAGGCATTAGACACAGGTAGCCTTACTGCATTTTTTTATGGTATCAGTAGACTGTCAGGTGTGTGAAAAATCGGTCCAATCTAAACACGGAACTGCCTCATGCAACAAAATGCACAGAAAAACAGGTAGCAAGAGTGCCGCTATGATCACGGAGCCTGGCACATAGGCATACAGCCTAGCACAGTCCACATCTCATTAGCACTGCATGCTCAGCATTCTCAGCTGCATTATCTTCTTTTTCAAAGAAAACATTGCTTTCTTCTTTAGTGGTTATTCTGCATTAATGTGGGCCAAGAATGAGTTATGCAACTTTTGAGATCTTTTATAGATTTGATGTTTCTAACTGGGAGGTAGTTCTGATCTTCTCATTGGACGGTTTTCCTGCCCATGCTTAGTCTATGAAGAAGCTGTTAACCTATTGCAAGATTTAACTGTTGTTTTCTTTTTCCCCTCTGGCAGGGCAATATTTGAAGTCTGTACAGTCCTCCTCAGATGCTGAATCTTACATTTTGCATAAAGCGTATGTTAAAGATCAGACCTTACACAACCATGGATATTGGATTAATACATGCAACTTAATACCAGCTTGTAACAGAGAAAAGACACAGCAATAGTCAGCAATTTTAAGGACCTACTAAGCTCAGACGAACTGATTCCTAGGCAGCTTTTTAAAGAATGTTGGTCTACACATAGATTTATGACATGGATTAGCCATTATTTATGGATACAAGGAAGGTGTTTCCCTAGAGCAGTTGTAGTTACGACCAAAATGGCAGATGCTATCAGACAAGTCATGCCAAACTGAGCAGCAGTGGGCCCAATCCTCATTGTAGGCGACCAGTGAGAGTCTGGTTCAGCATCTGTTCTTTCTTCACTGCCTTTTTACCCCCACACCCTTATCTTAGTTAACTGGGTAACAAATTAATGTTATTCTGGTCCCACACGTCAGAGCACGTAGCAAATTTCAAAATGTGAACACACTGTACAGATTAACAGGAGGGCAGCTGGGTAGTTAGATGCTTAAATTATTTCCGTGGAATTATTTCATTGAAAAGCAAGTACAATGTGACAAAATGAAGCACCCCAAGTATAACAGAGCTATTGTGTCAGACCTTCTGTGAATTGAAGAAGACTATGCTGTGTCACTTCAGGTTTGTCTTATGTTAGTGCCACAAGGAAAAAACAAAATCCGTCCAGCATGTATTTTTAAAAGAAAGCTTAAATTTTAGATTATAGTTCAGCAACAAGTACATCACAGTAAATTTTGCAATTGTTTAAAACTAGACTGTTTTATGACTAGATAGTAATTATCTGGCCCTTCGTCTCATTTGAACAAGCTTATTATCTTTATCAAGGGTTGAATAATAACTTACGTTTATACCTACCTTTTTCATTATGCCATTCTCACTCTGCCTCCCTCACAGACCAGACCTGACAGCTTAAGTCTCCAATTTGCCTTCTAATGCTACAAACAACAGAACCAGTTGTTGTGACTGCTGTTACAGGTTGTAAGCTTGGTAGCTAGCAAAACTAGATACAAATGAGTAGCTCATTTTACACCGAGCCATGAGTCATTGAATAACAGTTTTCCTTTGCAACTTCAAGTTATTTGACAAATGGCTTTGCATTGAAAGCCTCTGTATATCCTATTACTAAAACACTACTTTACAACACCGCAACTTTCAAGAAAACACCTTAAGCAGGAGAAGGAATAGATATTACCAATTACTATTTATTTAGAATTTATTACTTTTTATTTAGATATTACTAATTACTATTACCAGTTAACTATGACTAATAAACAATATTATTACAGCTCTCACAATAGAATGCAGATAGACAATGAATTCTGAATTTTGTCTCAAAATTTTTTTGCTGTATCATGATATATGATAATCATTACAGTGTACTAAGATTTCCCCACTTCCAAAACCAGTCAGTCAAATTTAAACATGTCCTTAAATGTCTAGAACAGTGACAACATGCGCATTTCATGGAAGTTAGATGTATGTACTATTACTTTGCTGAATTGGGCCTTAGTACAGTTTGCTTAAAGAAAAATCCGTTTCCTTCTTTCCTATAGAGAAAAGCACATGGATTGAGAGAAAGAAGGAAAGGCACACTCTAACCACCAATATTTAATCCCAATCCAGCCCCCATTCCAAGAAAAAGGTACAACAGAACTAAGATATTAAAAAGAAATTACTGTATTAAAAAGAATTTACTGCACAGTATTGTACTGGTGAAGTTATTCATTGTTGTGGAGCAATTTAACAAACACCACCACAAGCTGAATAAATTACCAAGTTTTTCTCACAGAGCTGAGCTGGCACACAACTACCTGGATTTCTACTCCATCAGCAGATTTAAGCAACAGTAAAAATGCAGACATTTAAATCCTGCCCCCTAGCGACAGATGTTCTAGATCTTCCCAAGAGTACTGTAAATTGTGTTTTCCACCCCTTCCTTTAAACTGAGTAGCATCCCCATAAATATCGGTGTAATATAAGAGTAAGTACAAACATATATAATACAGTCAGATGTGGAACAGTAACGTTTACCATGTGGTGGAGTGAAGTAACTGGGTGAAACATGGTACAGGAACTCTGAAATGTAGCAAACAAGTCCGGATGCTTGAAAAGCATACAAAAATGTGTGGTTAATGAGACAACATTGTTTGAAATTTCAGAATGCAATGAAAGATAACATCTTCCAGAATTGGAAAAATCCAGTCCGTCAGATGAAGGAAAGTTCCAGCTAATGGAGAAGAGGTGAAAAATATGGAGTCATAAAGAAGAACTCACTTTAAGAGTCAAACTTCCTGCAGTCCATATGTGGTAAATAAAAATAATGAATGCCACCATCACATTCCATGCAATCTCACTTTTATAATGCATGGTCAATTTTATCTGCCTTAGACACTGCAAGATAATTTAAACTGCTACGAATGTTTGAAATTGCTATTGCCAAACTAGATTACCATTGGATTTACACTAAGTCCTGTAGGGATCTAGGACGAGTATGAGATGCAAGTGGGGTTTTTTGAGAAAGCAGGGTTTGTGTTTAACACTGTGTAATACAGTTCAGTAGCATCGTGTTTACTTGCTAGAGCAAACAACATTGCACTGTTTCAATTCTGTGTCTGTTGACAACAGACTGTATGACAGTTTATGTAAGGAGCTTGACTTTGCCTGCAATGTACAAGTACCGAAACACATTTTTCTGACAATTTCACAGAACAAAGTTTTTCATATATATGCTCAAATTTATTTCCTTTATTCCAGCACGTGTTCCTGTCTAAGTCTTGTGTTTAACCTCAGCCAGCAACTAAGCACCACACAGCCGCTCCTTCACTCCCCCCCTGGTGGGATGGGGAAGAGAATCGGAAGGGTGAAAGTGAGAAAACTCGTGGGCTGAGATAAAGACAGTTTAATAGGCAAAGCAAAAGCTGCGCACTCAAGCAAAGCAAAACAAGGAATTCATTCACTACTTCCCATCAGCAGGCAGGTGTTCAGTCATCTCCAGGAAAGCAGGACTCCTTCACAAGTAACGGCAACTTGGGAAGACAAATGCCATCACCCCGAACATCCCCCTCTTCCTTCTTCTTCCCCCAGCTTTATATGCTGAGCATAACGTTATATGGTGTGGAATATCCCTTTGGTCAGTTGTGGTCAGCTGTCCTGGCTCTGTTCCCTCCCAACTTCTTGTGCACCTGGCAGAGCATGGGAAGATGCAATGTCCTTGACTAGTGTAAACACTAGCTAGCAACAACTAAAACATCAATGTGTTATCAACATTCTTCTCATACTAAATCCAAAACACAGCACTATACCAACTACTAGGAAGAAAATTAACTCTATTCCAGCCGAAACCAGGACAGTAAGCCATAGGGACTTGCTCTTAAACTTACTACCACTACTTTGAAGCAGAAATCTAGCAGTTTCTTTCTGCAATAGGTTTCCGGTTAAGGTAGAAATTATGTACTCTTTAACTCTGCAACTGAGAGTCACACAACCTTTATACCATCTCCTGGAATCCACAATAGTATGCCAAACTTCATCTACATGAATCAGAAGAAAAGAAGCTAGAAGTACAGGGTAGAAACGGTAAGCGTCTGGCATGAATGTCAATGCAATGAATGCAATATTCAGTATGCTACGACATATATGGCAAACTGGAAGTTACTACAGAAGTGGGGAAATTTTGCTAAAGAATAGCCTTTGATATTCAGTGATTTCCTCATTTCTTCCTGTAATTACATTATAGCCTAGGCTAAATAACTAGCAAATAATGTATTAACATATCAGCTTGCTAATATTGCAGCTCATAAGGGAATCCTGATTTAATTTTTGAAGCCCTTTAGTGAACAGCACGTCTTTAATTTCCATGTATATTGACAGAATCTGAACAGAAGTGTCTGTACCAGTCCAAGGTAGTTTTGATGACAAGGATACTCAGTTTTCTACAAATCATCTCATGAATAATTAAAAAGAATCGAGAAAGTACATATTTAAAAAAAAAAAAAGCTTTTTGATGTGTACAACAGATATAATTGGTCCTACTAACTTTGGAATGACACCAAACAGCCCTGAGCAATATTCATTGGCACCATCCCTATTAGCCATTCAAAAATACAAAATGGGTTGCAAGTGTTGCGAGATGACAGGAGTCAGAGAAATAAATCCATTAGAACCAAACTGGAGCTTGAAATACATGACAAAAAACCCACCAAACTTCGGTTTTAACTATGGTTTGTGATATTAATCCCAAGGAAGGAAGGGTCAGGTCTAAGTGAAGGACAACAGTGTGTTTGCCTGTTTGTTTAACACTGACCCTTCTGTTCAGCGAAAACACCAGAATCCATGGTGGTGCAGAACGGACTGAAACACAAGTGACAAATCAGCAATATGAGTTACATTCAATATAAACATGTTTGTTCACAAAATAAACAAATATATCATGCACAGTCTTCAGCAGCGAATGAGAATGTGCCCCAATCTCTCCCAGTTCCCCACAACTTATGTGTTTTTACCTACTTTCTCAGGCTACATAGAATGAAAGCACAAAAATATACTCTCCTATCCAATATAAAAAATGAATATATTGATACATATAGATTTGCCATACTCCCGAAAAGACCATGTTTCTCAAACCTTAATTAAATATCTGGCTGTCAGAGGATTCAGTTCCTAATCTCTCTCAGGCTTTTCCCAGCTCACTACATCTTTTTTTTTTTCCCTCCTCATCACAGGGCAATTGTTTACATCCTCTTAAGCAGATCAAATTACATGAACTTTCCTCTGTTCTATTCCTGACAAAGAGGTTTCTCTGCTCTCTCCTGCTGCCTCCTGGGAAAGTTTAACGGTACATATGCATACTTCTCCAAGGTTCCAGCTGCTCCTCCTGGCCTCGTATCTCTTTTTGGTGATGTCAGCATTTTAAAAATTTATTACTGCTGCTTTCCTAGCATTCAGTTTATTCTACCTTTGCTTAGCCAAGGCTTCTCATCTCTGCCATATATATACACACACATATAGATATGTCTATATATAATACATCTATGTATATATGGGATATATTAAAATATATAAATATATATAATAATATAATGTATAATATATAAAAATACATTTTAATATAAATATAATATCTTTTAAATGGTATATATTACATACAATACCATATTTATAATATTTATTATATATATAATGCCTCTGATTTCTGCTACAACTCAACTAAGAAGCTGCGATTCAATCAACCAAGTCAAATAATTTTCTGAAAACCTCAGCAGTTCTTCACCTGCATAAATGAAGAAAACTCTAAATGACAGTCAGCTGGTTCTCTCATACAGCTATGTGTTTCAAACACACATGCCAAGAACGACCATGAGATCACAAGTAAGAGCTGTACACTGGGAATCAGTGAACGTATTCCATAGATCAAGAACTTCAAGTTCCTATTACAATATTTTATCTTTACCATCTTTTGTCTGTGCAAAGAAAGTAGTCAAGTAATTGCTTTTAGCTTTTCATTGGACAGTGGTGAGATTTCTGTAGCATTTATCTGTACAGTTCTGTTGTAGAGGAGCTGAGGAATTGCAGTTTAGATTGTAGAAGTAATTATAAAGCAGGAATGAAGGAAATTCAGACTAAGCCTGAAAGCTGTAACCAGAAAATCTTGAGGAAGAAAAAAGACGTTATTTAGCTGTTAATCTAATAGCAGACTGATCACTGGAACAAACTATTGAGGAAGAAGCAAAACGCCAACTGGCTGGAAAGAGTGGCTGGCTGACTTCCTAGAAAGGGAAAATACATCCTTCAATCAAAATGCAAATTATTACAATCAATACAAGGTTATAGTTTAAATTTACAGGCCTGTAATATACTGGAAGCCTGACAGAGTTACCTCACAATCCCTTGCAACTTTCATTTGCTGTGGGTGTGCACAGACTATCAATCACCCAGCCAGTATGATAGCACTGAATTATTCTATAGACAACTAGGAGAAATCTCTGGATCGGTAGACCTTGTCTTTGTGGGAGATTTCATCTTCCTACACATCAACTGGGAATACCGTATTGCTATGACAAGCAAGTCTGGGAAATTCCTGGAGTTTGTTGAAAATTTCTTGTCACAAGTACTCAGTGAGCCAGCTAGGAAAGATGCCTTCCTAGACTTGCCCTCCTAGATGCCCTCTAGTGACTAGAGAAGGACTCGGAGGAGATCTTGGCCACAGTGATCACAAAATGGTTCAGTTTAAAATTTTCAGTGTTAATGAGAAAAAAGGTCAGCAGAGTTGCTATCCTGGATTACAAGAGAGTAAACTTGAAGCCACTCAGGAAGCTGGTTATCAGCGTTCCCTGGGAATCTGCTTTTGAAGGCTTAGGGGGTCCATGAGTGCGGATTAGTTTTTAAGCTTTTAAAAGCACAGGGGCATGCCAAGGTCAACCAACTACAAAAGTGTAGGTGACGGTAAGGGTTAGGTGGTAGAGCAAGCCCATAGCTCCAATGTTGGTGGGGCTGCCAAGGGAAGGTGAGGGTCACCAACAGCTTTCAGTCCTGTCCACTTTTGTATCGGAGCCTGAGCTGGCGGGTGTCTGTTCTGGACCTGGGCTCTGGCTGGGGTGATGGTGTAGGTGAGGGTTAGGTGGTAGACCAAATGCAGACCTCCTTGTTTGTGGGGCTGCAAAGGGCTGGCCACCAGGTGCCCACCAAGCCGCTCTACTACTCTCCCTCCTCAGTAGGACACGGTGGAGAAAACAAGATGAAAAACTTGTGGTTGGCAATAAAAGGCAGTTTAATAAATAACACAAAGGCCACACGCAGAAGATAAGCAACAAACAAATTATTCTCTACTCCCTGTCAGCAGGCACTGTCCAACCACTTCCTGGGAAACACATGTACCGTTGCTTTGGAAGACAAAGCATTAATAATGAATGCTCCCCCAACTCCTTTCTCTTAGCTTTTATTGCTAAGCACAACATATATACTATGGAATATCTGTTTGGTCAGTTTGGGTCAGCTGTTCTATGTCCAATCCCAACCTCTTGCCCACCCCCAGCCTACCGGCCTGGTGCGGGGAGGGGGGGCAAGGGCAGGAGGGAGAGACAACCTTGATGCTGTGCAAGCACTGCTCAGCAGTCACCAAAACATAAGAATCTTATCAACACCTTCCTAGCTACAAATGCAAAGTGCAGCAATAGGAGGGCTGATATTGAGAAAGTTAACTCCATCTCAGCCACACCAAATACAACCTTCTATGCTAGTTAGAGCCCAGATCCAAAACGGACACCCGCTGGCTATGGCTCCCACACAGAGGTGGCCAGTACCAAAAGCTTTTGAAATCCCCCAAATTCTCTTGGCACCCCCGTTGCAGTTCCACCAACACTGGGGCTTGGTGCTTGCTCTTACCATCTATCTCTCACTCTCACCTATATCCTTACTCTAGCTAGAGCCCAGGTCCAAAACGGATACCAATCAGCTAAGGCTCCCACATAGAAATGGCCAGGACTGAAAGCTGTTGCTGGCTCTCATGTTCTCTTGGTAGCCACTTCACAGCCCCAAAACACTGGCACTCTGCTCTTGCTCTAAGTCCTCGCATGCTAACTCACCCTAACACAGAAGCCGTGTCCTAAAGAGAAAACATACAGGGAGGACTGTCATCCAGAAAGTGCCAGGACTGAAAGATGAACATGGCTCTCATTCTCTTGGCATCTGCTTCAGTTCTCATGTTCTCTTGGCATCAACAGTGGAGCTTTGCTTTTTCTCTACAATCTAAACTTCACCCTCCACAAAGGATAGCAATAAATGGACAGCCAGCTAAGAGAAGTTGCCAGGACTGAAAGCTGTTTGTAACTTTTACGTTTCCTTGGCAGCCTCTTCACAGTGCCACCAACACTGGCACTCTGTGCTTACTCTATCACCAAACCTCACCAGAGCCCAGCAACAAAACAGATGGGCATTGGTGTCCGTCACAGCTTTCTAACCTGGCCACTTCTGTATCGGAGACTATCTGGCAGCTGCACAATTTGTGGTTGTGTCTGGCGAGGATGAGGATTAGGTGGTACAGCAAGTGCAGTGTGCCAATGTTGGTGGGGCGATGAAAAGGCTGCCAAGGAAAACTGAGAGTCACAAACAGTATTCATTCTTGGCCTCTTCTGAGTGGAAGCCATTAGCTGGTGGTTCTGGGTTTTGTTGGTTGCTCAGGGGAGGTTGAGTATTAGTTGGAAGAGGAAATCCAGAGCCCCAGTATTGGTGGGGCTCTTAAGTGGCTGCCAAGGAAAGAAGAAGGCTACCATCAGCTTTTAGTCCTGACACATTCTGTGTGGGAGCCTTTGCTGGAGGGTTTCTCTTTTGGGTCTTTTTTAGGTCACTCACCTAGAATGAGGGAGTAGGAGAGGGAGATGACTGTTAGGTGGCAGAGAAAGCGCAGAGCGCCAGTATTACTGGGCCTGTGAAAGGACTGCCAATGGAATATGAGGGCTTTCACCCCTGGCTACTTCTCTGTGAGAGAACTAGCATGAGGCTGGCTGTATTGGAGCCATCCTCTGCTTAAGGGTGAAACAGAGTGAGGGAGTAGGTGAGGTGGTAGAGCAAGCCGAGAGCAGCAGTGTTGGTGGGGCTGTGAAAGGGCTACGAAGGGAACATTAGGGACACGAATAGCTTTTAGTCCTGTCCATCACAGAAGTCGATAGGATTAAAAGCTGTTGGTGGCTGTCATCTTTCTTTGGCAGTCCCTTAAGAGCTCCACAGTACCTGGGCTCTGTGCTTGCTTTGCCACCTAATCATCACAGTCACTTAGTTGCTCACCCTTAACCAGTGGGTAGCTCCAATACATAAAGCCCATGCTAGTCCTCCCACAAAGAATTGGCCAGGACTGAAAGCTTTTTCTGGCCCTCACCTTCAGTGAGGTAGCCTCTTCTCAGTCTCACCAACATTGGCCCTCTGCGCTTGCTCAACTCCCTCACTCCAAGCAAACATCAAGTCGAAGAGAGAAACCCTCCAGTGAAGGCTCCCACTCAGAAGTGGCCAGGACTGAAAGCTGTTGCTGGCCTTCTCATTTCCTTGGCAGTCCTTTCACAGCACCAGTAACACCAGGTCTTTGCTCTTGCTCTCCCAGCTGTTGAGCCCCATCACCTACTCCCTCACTCTAGGTAGAGAACAAGTCTCAGAGAAATCCTCTAGCTAGGGTTCCCACAGAGAAATAGCCAGGACTGGAAGCTGTTGGTGGCCTTCACCTTCTCTTTGCAGCCTCTTCACAACCACACCAACACTGCCGCACTGGGCTTGCTTTGCCACCTCACCTATTCCCTCACTCTAGGCACAGAGAAGGTGCAAACAAGAAACCCTCCAGCAAAAGCTCTCACACAGAATAGTAAAAGTTGTTGCTAATAGTAAAAGTTGTTGCTGGCTCTCACCTTTCCTTGGCAGCCCCTTAAGAGCCCCACGAATACTGAGGTTCTGTGCTTCCTCTATGACCTAACCATCATCCTTAAGCAGAGGGTAGCTCCAATACAGACAGCCACATGCTAGTTCTCCCACAGAGAAGTGGTCAGGACAGGGGCTGAGAAGGGGCTGCCAAGGGACAGTGAGTGTCACCAGCAGCTTTAATTGCTGATGTACTGCTTTTGGCTGGGATAGAGTTAAATTTCTTCATAGTATGGGGCTATGTTTCGGATTTGTGCTGAAAATAGAGTTGATACTCTGATGTTTTAGTTGCTGCTGTGCTTACACAGTGCCAAAGCCTTTTCTACTTCTCACAGTGCCCCACCAACAAGTAGGTTAGAGGTGCAAAAAAAAAAAAAAAAAGGTTGGGAGGGGACACTGCTGGGATAGCTAATCCCAACTGGCCAAAGGGATATTCCATCTCATATGATACCATTGCCTAGCAATAAAACTGGGCAGGGGAGGTTTGCGGGGGGGGCATTGCTCAGGGACTGGCTGGGCATCCGACTGCTTGTGGTGAGTAATTGTTTTCATTTGCATAATTTGTCTTTCTTGGGGTTTATCTTTCTCTCTCTCTTTGTAATTTTTTTCTGTTCTTACAATATTTAAAAAATTGTTATCTCTTTTTTATTGTTAAGCTGTTTTTATCTCAACTCACTGAGTTTCTTTCTCACTTTTACCCTTCCTATTCTCCCTGCACCCCATGGGTGTTGCGGGGAGGACTGAGTGAACACGTGTATGGTACTTAGTTACAGGCCGGGGTTAAACCTCGACAGTACTTTTGGTGCTCAACTTGGGTCTTGATGGGTTTGACATAATAATAGATTTGACCAAAGCATATTAGAAGTAATTTATATCTGTTAACAGCTGCTGCTCACCATATTGATTCATCTGTTCTCAATATTAGTTTATCATCTGATCTGTGCTGTGCTCCTTTTTTTGCTCTACATGTTAAAAATTGGTTTTGGCTTTCAGTTTACTGTGCTCTGTAGCGCTCACTGATGTTTTGCCTGGGAGATTCATTATTAAAACACTGGCCTTAAGCTTAATCTGCTGTTCGGGGTCTCTACTGAAACCATTTCTGTACTTCTGGTACCAGCTCATGGAGTCAATTAACAGTTATACTTCTTCCTGTGAGAGGTTTTTTTGTGGAGAAAATAGGGAATGGTACCATCATCACCTTCTTCTGTAATGTTTTCTCCCTTGTTACAGTAACTCTTCAGTAACTTGAACATCCTTGGGTATTCAAAATACTTCTATTGGTATTTCTTAGGAATATTGTTTCTGCTTTTTCTAAGGTTAACAAGCTATTTAGAAATATGACCCAGGCCCACGGCAGTATGGTTATGGGTGGCATGGCATGTAGGAGCATATGGACAAGTATCTAGAAATCTTCTTACCTCCGATGGTTTGGAACCTCATGCCTGAACCAGTGCCGGATTCTGATGAAGTGCTAGAATGTTAAAAACAAAACAAAACAAAAACCCCAAAAGATGCCCTGGCTATTCCAGAGAGGTACAACTTATCACACGGTGCTGGGGCCTGTTCAATACTATTCAGCACCCTCAAGGATCCTCAAGGAGAAGAGAGGTTCCCTGGATCTGAAAACGTACCAACTGACATTATGGCTAAACCTGAGACCCAGGTCTCAAGTATATCAGTCACTTCTATCATAGAAACAATTCAAGCGGAAGTCTACTCATTTAGTAAGGGATGAAGAAGCTTTTCCTAAGAAGGGCGAGGAGAGCGAATGAGAAGAGGCAGTCTGTTCTGTAGCAGAGCAGTCACAAGAACAGGAGGAAGAAGGGATTGAAATCATAAACGAGACAGAAACTACCCGATCCCTATCTCTAAGTGAGGTGTGAGGTAAGGGAAAAGATTTCACCCATCAACCAGGTGAGCAAATTCTCAACTGATTACTCCAATGTTGGGATATTGGGGCCAATAGTCAGGAATTAGAAAGTAAGAAAGCCCAGCAGCTGGGATCCATTACTAGGGATAAGGCCATTGACAAAGGTATTGGAAAAGGGCCAGGAGTCCTCAGTCTTTGGTGGTGACTTCTGTCGAGTGTGAAGGACAGGTATCCTTTCAAGGAAGATCTTGCAAATTCCCAACCAATTGAACCACCATTGAGGTATCTAGTATCTGAGGGAATTAGCCGTGGTGGAGGTGACCTATAACAACCTGGATGATGACCAGATGTCCAAAGATCTGGATGAAATCCCGTTCATGTGGCGAAAGTTTATACGAAGTGCATTGACATCATACACCACCACCCTGGCAATAATGAGCTGGACAGACACAGAGGCACACCTATGGTTGGATTGGCCAGACAGCTCCGAGAATACGAAGATAATCTCACTTCCTCCCTGTGGGCCTGGCTTTCAGTTGCGGAGAAACTGACCCCAAAATTGTCCCAGCAATCCAGGAAGGATAGATCTTCCTCACCCATACCAACCAATGTCTCAGCTATCAAGAGTCAGTCTTTTTCTGTTCAAGAGAGAGAGTACTGGTGGCACTTGCAATCCTGTGGTTCTATCTGTGTGACCAGGGGGAGGACATGAGGAAGTGGGATGGTGAACCTACCTGGAAACTAGAACCTCAGGTACAGAAACTGTAAGAAAAAACAGCAAAAAGGAAAAATTACTGCTCTAGTGTCTGTTGTGCAGAGTAGAATGGCAGATCGTACTTTTAACCCTGATGAAGCAACTTCTGGTTTGCAGTAACAAAAAATCAAGTAATGAATACTCTGACCAGGAATAGAGGGCTCCTACCTTTGGCTGGGTGGAGGAGAGGGACAACAGGTTTTACTGGACTGTGTGGTTTCGATGGTCTGGCACATAAGCTGCATGGGAGTATAAAGCTCTAGTGCACACTGGTGCACGGTATACTTTAATACCATCAGATTACAAAGGGGCAAAATCCATCTGTATTTCTGGAGTGACAGGAGAATCCCAAGAACTGTCCCTGTTGGAGGCTGAGGAACTGGGAATGAGTGGCAAAAGCATCCTATTGTGACTGGTCCAGAGGCTTTATGTATCCTTAGCATAACTCAGGAGAGGGTACTTCAAGGATCCAAAAGGGTGCCACTGGGCTTTTGGTATAGCTGCCTTGAGTATGGAGAAGATTAAACAGATGCCTAGCTTGCCTGATCTCTCAGCGAATCCTTCTGTTGTAAGACTGCTGCATGTTAAAGAACAGCAGGTGCCAGTTGCTACCATGACAGTGCACTGATGACAATATCCCACCAATCGAGACCACTCCCCCCTCCGGTTCCCATCCATAAGGTGATTCGGTGACTGGAGAGTCAAGGAGTGATCCGTAAGACTCATTAACCCTTTAACAGTCCCATATGGCCAGTGCAAAAAATCTAACGGAGAGTGGAGGCTAACAGTGAGCTATCGTGGCCTGAATGATCATGCTGCTGCCATACCAGACATGCTAGAACTCCAGTATGAACTCGAGTCAAAAGTAACCAAATGGTGTGTGATGATTGATAACTCTACCGCAATTGCCCCGGAATGTTGGAAGTAATCATGGACTGGCCAGAAGGCAAAATTTCGGAATATCGACAGAGGAGGTGGTGATGTGGGCTGAAGAGGCTCCACTACCAGAAAATGAGAATTCTTGTCGTCTTGTGGGAAAGCATGGAAGTGGAAAGCTGCTGTATGGAGTCCTATATGCCAAGTTGTAGAAACTGCTGAAGGAGGAGGTGAATTGAGACAGTTTGCAGAGGTGAAAGCCATGCGGCTGGCTTTTGAATATTGCTGAAGAAAAATGGCCAGTATACTGATTCATGGATGGTGACAAGTGCTGTGTGGGGGTGGCTACAGCAATGGGAGCAGAACAACTGGCAACGCAGAGGTAAACCCATCTGGGCTGCCGCACTGTGGCAAGATATCGCAGCCTGGGTAGAGAACCTTGTTGTAAAAGTACGTCATAAAGATGTTCACATACCCAAGTTGGGCCACTGAAGAACATCAAAACAACCAGCAGGTGGCTCAGGTGGATCTGGACTGCAACATAAGGGTGAGCTAATTATACTTTGATGGGCCCATGACACATCAGGACATCTAGGAAGGGCTGCAATATACAAATGGGCTTGTGATCAAGGGGTGGACTTGACCATTGATGCCATTGCACAGCCTACTCATGAATATAAAATGTGCGCCATAATAAAACAAACCAAGCGGCTAAAACGTTTCTGGTATAGGGGACGATGGCTGAAATATCAACAATATCAATCAATCAGATATTGATGATATCACACATTCAAACATTGGGATACAAATTTAGCAGAAGTTGCTTGGCTAGGAAACACTAGAGGGTCTGCCAGTTGACCCGTCCCTGCCCACTCAAAAACTTTGGGCACTGTGGAAGGAGATAAGATCCCCACAGTACATATAAGGAACTGGCTGGGAAAAACACTCTTGGTTATTCCTTCCTCAGGAAAAGACATGAGATTGCTTTTGCTCAAGGACCCGGGTGCACTTGGTGGGTAATGTGGAAAGATGGGGAAGTCCAGTGTGTACCTCAAGGGGATTCTATCCTAGGTGAAAATAATTCATTATTTGAGTTGTATGATGGCAATGTTACATGATGCTGTATGTCACCACTGCTGTGGCCACCTTATGTCAAAGATATTATAGCAGGAACCTCTTGCTGCTAGCCAGGCTAGAAGGAAGAGGAGGAATTCATTGCAGTGTTAAACCTTATGGCCTAGTCCAAAGGGACCAGTGGTGAAGACTGTAATGGATATACCTTTAAATTTTTGTCACCCATGATTTGAGTTGTGTGTTATAGGAAGTACTACAGCAGAAACACCTAAACCAATGAAGAATGAACCTCACAGGAAGCAGTGCAAGTGCAGCAGTGACCCTAATTGAGCTAGTTTTTGTGCCCAGTAACTGCATGCAGCACACCACCTCTCCTATCCTGAGTGAATTCTGTAACAGATGAAGCCCAAAGTCATACACCAAATGAACATTTTATGGATATGTATGGACATTTTACGAACATTTTATGGGGGAAATGTAGTTAATGAGGATGTATCGTGATAGTGTGTGACCTGAACATGACGTAAACGGTATGGAATAAGGAGTGGAGAACGTACTGACTTTGACCGGGGTAGAGTTAAATTTCTTCATAGTACCTTATATGGGGCTATGTTTGTTTTGTGCTGAAAAGAATGTTGAAAACACTCTGATGTTTTTGTTACTGCTGAGCAGAGCTTACACAGTGTCAAGGCCTTTTCTACTCCTCACACTAGTCCGGTTGGAGGTGCACAAAAAGTTGGGATGGGACACTCTTGGGCCAGCTGACCCCAATTGGCCAAAGCAATACTCCATACCATACAGTGTCATGCTCAGCAATAAAACAGGTGGAGAGGGGTTGGCGGGGAGCTGCTGTTTGGGGACTGGCTGGGCATCAGTCCCTTGGTGGCGAGCAATTGTTTTCATTTGCAACACTTGTCTTTCTTGGGTTTTAATTTTCCCCTCTTTGTTATTTTTTTCCCTTCTCCTTACAATTCTTTTTAAAAATTATTATTTCTTTTTAGTTGTTAAACTGTTTTTATCTCAACCCATGAGTTTCTTTCTCACTTTTACCCTTCCTATTCTCCCTGACTCCCACGGGGCAGGGGGGAGTGAGCAAGCGGCTGTGTGGTACTTAGTTGCCAGCCGGGATTAAACCACACCACCTGGCCACACCTTTGTAGGAACCTTAGGTAGTGGGTGTCTGTTTTGGAGCTGGGCTCTGGTGAGGCTGAGGGGGTAGGTGAGGATTAGGTGGTAGAGCAAGCACAGAGCCACAGCATTGGTGGGGCTGTGAAGGGGCTGCCAAGGGAAAGTAAGGGCCACCAACAGCTTTCAGTCCTGGCCAGTTCTGTGTGGGAACCCTAGGTGGCGGTTGGTGGTATTCTGTTTTTACGCAGGGCTTTGATGAGGGTAAGGGTGTAGGTGAGGATTAAGTAGTAGAGCAACCACAGATCACCAGTGTTCATGGGGCTGTTGAAGGGGCTGCCAAAGGAAATTAAGGGCTGTTAACAGCTTTCAGTCCCGGTCACTGCTGTGTTGGATCCATACCTGGTGAGTGTGTGTTTGGAACCCAGGCTCTGGTTGTAGGACTGGGACGAGGCTACCAGGGGAAGGTGAAAACTGTCAAAAGCTTTCAGTCTGGCTTTTTCTGTATGGGAGACATTGCTGGTGGCTGTCAGTTTTCCTCGGTTCTTGCTAGAGGAAGGGTGTAGGTGAGGGTAAGGGTAAGGGGGCAGAGCATGTTCAGAGCTGCAGTGTTTGTGGGATGCGAAGGAGCTGTCCCACAAAGGTGAGGGCTGCAAACACCTTTATGTCTGGGCACATCTATCTGGGAGAAATGGCTGCTGGTAGAGTAGAGTAGAAAGTGTAGGTGAGGCTTGAGTAGAAAGTGTACGTGAGATTCAGGTGGAGGAGCAAGTACAGAGCCTGTGTTTCTGGGGCTTTGAATGGGCTGCCAAGGGAAGGTGAGGGATGTCAAAAGCTTTCAGCCCTGGCCACTTCTGTGTGGGAGTCATAGCTGGTGTGTCTCTGATTTGAATTTGTCCTCTGGCTATTGTAGGAGTTTTAAGTAAGGGTTTGGTTGCAGAGGAAGTGTAAAGACTCATTGTTAGCGGGGCTGTGAAGGGGCTTCTGAGGAAAGGTAAGGGCTGCAACAGTTTTCTGTCTTTGCTTCTTTTTGCCTGGGAGCCATTGCTGGCAAGGCTCTGTTTTGTACGTGAGCTTAAGGAGGGTGAGGAAAAGGGTTAATGTTACTCTTAAGTGCAAGACAAAGTGTGGAGCCCAATTGTTAGCGGGGAATGCGAAAAGGCTGCTAAGTTAGGGTGAGGGCTGCCAAAAGCTTTCAGTCCTGACCACTTCTGTGTGGGATCCCTAGCTGTCAAGTGTCTGTTTTGGACCTGGGCTCTGGCAAGGTCAAGGGGTAGGTGATCGTTGTGGTGCCTGAGACGGTGCAGAGCCCAAGTGTTTTGGGGCTGTGAGGGGAAGGCCATGGGAAGATGATGGATTAAAAAATCCTCACTTTTTCCTGGGAGCCATAGCTATCAGAACTGTGTGTTTGACTTGTACTCTGGCAAGGGCAAGGATCAGGAGGAGAATTAGTGTTGGGGTACGCAGAGGACAAATACTAGAGCCCCAGTGTTTGAGATGATTTGAAGGGGTTGCCAATGGATGGTGAGAGCTGCCAAATGCTTTCATTCCTGGGGACTTTTTCTTGGGAGTCATTGCTGGCAAGGCTCTCTTTTGGAGATGGGCTTAGGGTAGAGTTGGGTAGGGTAGGCTACAGCAGTGGCCAAGAATGAAATCTTTTGGCAGCTCTCAGCTTCCCTTTGGCAGACCGTTTGCAGCCACACCAACACTGCGGCTCTGTGCTTGCTCTATCCCACACCACGACCATAAACCTAGTCAGAGCTCAGCTTCAAAATGGACACCTGCCAGCTAGGGCTCCCACACAGAAATGGCCAGGATGGAAAGCTTTTGGCAGCGGCTACCTTCACTTGGCAGCCCCTTCACCATCTCTCTAACTCTGGGGCTCTGTGCTGGCTCTACCATCTAACCTTCATCTATTCCCTCAGCCTTGCCCAAAGCCCAGCTCCAAAACAGACACCCACCACCCAGCGCTCCGAGCAGAAGTAACCAGGACTGAAAGGTCACGGGGACTGTTGATCAATTGGTGTAAAGTGTGCAAAAGGCAGCTTGCTTGCAGATGATGTATGATCGAAAGCTAGAGCCTAGGCAGGAGTCCCCGATGATGATGCCTGTAGATCTTGAGCGAATGACTCTCCTTATAAGGGGACTCCCCGATTCCTTAAAGCCGATTGGTATACAGTTACAAGGGAAAATAGAGGCAATACCTCAGAGTGAAAGAATTGCGGCTGCTTTAGAACGACTGATCGGCACCACTGGTCCCCAGATAGGAAGATGTGGACTTGGGGGGACGTAGCCCAAGAATTGATCAATAAAGGGCACAAGTATGGCCTTGTAAACCTTCTGGCCACTAAAACAGACTCTAGAGGCCTGAGGCGAGCTGAAGTAAAAATGGTTCCACGCCCTGAGGGTAATGGAGAAACATCTCTCGCTAAACCACCTGGAGGGAGGGACATCCCAAATAAGCGCAATAGTTTGTGGGCAAAAGGGTGACAAAAGGGGATCCTGCATGACTTAATGGATGGATTGCCGACTGACAAGTTAGAAAAACTGGTGTCTGATGGCCCAATAAATCAGCAGATAAAGAGATGGGTTCTAAAAATACCACCACGAGTGCACCCTCTTTAATTGACCTATCAGAAACAAATGTCCCCCTGGTATTCGGTGGAAAACTAGATCCTTCGCCCTCCGATGGTGAGCGGGGGGGGCGAAGGTTGGGTATATATCAGGAGCTCACTGAAAATGGCTGGAGTGACTTACTAATTACTAGCTTTGTGGGGCCAAAACAAATACCGGTCACATTTTTAGCAGATACTGGGACTCAAATTTCAGCTATCAAAGCAAAGGATGCTGCTAACTGTGGGGTTAAATTTTCTATACAGAGGCTGTTCGTAGCAGATGCATTTGGAAATATTCAGCCACAGGCGTTAGAAACAGTCAACCTACGATTGCCAGGGGAATTTCCACCACGGTGGAAATGGTTGTGGGAGAATTTCCACTCAACCTCCTGATAGGGAGAACATGGATTGATAATAAAGGGAAAGAGTGGTCGTTTGGCTCTCCAACAGTACACATTCGGCTGCTGCAAGCTGCGCTGCCACTTCCCCCTTCAAGCTTATGAATGTTAAGCCTTACCCGATACCCTTGGGAACCAGGGAGGGAATAATGCCTGTGTTAGAGGATTTAAAAGAACAGGGCATCATGGTTCTGGCCCACTCCCTTTTTAACTTTCTGGTGTGGCCAGTATGAAAACCCAATGGCAAGTGGAGGCTAACTGTGGATTATCGTAGACCTAATGCAAACACCGGTCCATTGACAGCCGCAGTACTGAATATTGCTGAGTTTATAGTTACAATCCAGGAACGAGCCCACCCGATTATGGCGATGGTGGATGTTAAGGACATGTTTTTCACCATCCCCCTACAATCTGAGGACCAAGACTGTTTTGCTTTTACTTGGGAAGGTCAGCAATTCACTTTCACCTGACACCCGCAGGGATATAGGCACTCCCCCACGTTAGCCTACCATGCGCTGGCACAGGAGTTGGAAAGAATCCAGGTAGAGAAGGGGGTCAGTGTTTACCAATATATTGATGATATTCTTGTAGGAGAGGATGAGGTAGAAAGGGTTCAGACAACCCAAGATAATATAATTTCCCATCTGGAAAGTTTGGGACTGAAGATTCCGCCTGAGAAAACACAAACACCCTCGAGTGAAGTAAAGTTTTTAGGGATCTGGTGGAAGGGAGGAATGACATGTATCCTACCTACAACCTCTCCTCGTTAGATCAGATTAAGATGCCAGAGTCAAAAAAGGACTTACAGCATGTGCTGGGACTGCTCGTGTTTTGGAGAAAACACATTCCTGATTTTTCAATTATTGCAAGACCCCTGCATGACTTATTGCAAAAAGGGGTGCAGTGGGAATGGACTGAGCCCCATGAGGAGACATTGCAGTTGTTCGTGTACGAAGCAACTGCCCATGAAGCTCTGGGTCCTATTCACCCTACAGACCCAGTCCATGTCGAATGGGGATTTGTCAAAACTGGGCTATCGATACATTTGTGGCAAAAGGGCCCCGAAGGACCCACTCAACCTATTGGATTCTATTCTCGCAGTTTTTAAGATGCTGAAAAAAGATATACAGCTAGGGAAAAGGGGTTGTTTGTGGTCAGTTTAGCCTTGAGAGAGGCTGAACGAACTATCTGACAACAACCAATAGTGCTCAGAGGCCCATTTAAAATAATTAAAACAGTTTTGGCAGGAACTCCACCCCCTGACAGGGTGGCCCAGAGAACCTCTGTGCGAAAATGTTATGCCCAGATAGAACATTACTGCAGCATCTTCACGGTACCCGAGGGGGCTGTAAAGATGTTAACCATTCAGAAGGAGATGGACCCAGACAGGGAAACAAGTGAACTCCCTCCTGTAATACAATTTGCCCCTCCATTTTCTGGGCAGTTACAGAATGTTTGGTTTACTGATGCTTCTTCCAAGCGGGAAGGAAAAACCTGGAAATATCGAGCTGTGGCACTCCGTGTAGACATGATTGAACAAATAGTTACTGAAGGGGAAGGTAGTGCTCAAGTAGGGGAACTAATTGGAGTGTGGAGTGTTTTTCAACATGAGGCCCAATCTGTTTCTCCTGTATATATTTATACTGATTCTTATGCTGTATTTAAAGGCTGCATGGAATGGCTTCCTTTTTGGGAACAGAACGAGTATGTATGGCAGAAGAAGAAATGGCAAGACATTCTGACTATTGCTAGGCGAAGAAAATTTGCAGTGGGCTGGGTGGCTTCACACCAACAAGATGGTACCCCTGCGAGCCAGTGGAATGGCAAAGCTGATGAACTAGCCCGATTGGCTCCCCTGCAGAACACCCAAACAACTGAAGATTGGGAACAGTTGCTAGAGTGGTTACATGTGAAAAGGAAACACTCAGGAGCCAGAGACCTCTGTTGCGAGGCCGAAGCCCGAGGTTGGCCAGTTACTAGGGAAAAATGTAAGACTTGCGTGTCTGCTTGCGAACAATGTCATACCCGCTTAGAAAGACATCCCCTGGAGGATGACCCCTGCACTTGAGGGAGGGGAAAGGCCTGTGGGAAGCCTGGCAGGTGGACTACATCGGTCCTTTCCAGAAATCGGAAGGAAAGCACTATGTGTTGATTGGGGTAGTGATAGTGTCAGGGCTAGTCCAAGCCAGAGCATCTGCTACAGCAACAGGGGAAAACACAGTAAAAGCTCTGAAGGAGTGGCTTGGTACCTTCCCCAAACTGCAATTGATTCAATCAGATAATGGTTCCCACTTTACTACCAGAATAGTCCAAGATTGGGCAGCTCAGGAGGGAATTTCGTGGGTACATCACACACCATATTACCCGCAGGCAAATGGGATTGTGGAAAGAACAAATGGCTTGTTGAAGCGCTTTCTTAAACCGCAGAAGCCAGGATCGGCTGAAAGACTGTGGGATGCAGTGACTAGTGTCAATAATCATTGGGGTATAAACAGATGCCCAAAAATTACTGCATTCTGTCCGAAGGCCCCAACCATTATGCCAGCCTCATACGGTCCTGATCATCCTAAAAATCTGTCGCATTTTATGGGCCAACCAGTTTTGATTGAACTCCCCACTGTGGGAACCATACCCCTGGTACTGGAAACTCCAATGAACAAGTATGCCTGGAAGGCAAAAGATGCTCATGGGAAGGAACACAAGATTAATGCAAGGTGGATTATTCCATCTTTCTAATGATAATCTGCCTCCAGTTCCTTAAAACGGACCGAGTTTGTTTTCTTTCCTCTTTCAGGTAGAGACTCCGAAGCCAGGCAGAAGGAATACATGAAGCTGCTGATTGTCTGCGTGGTTTTGTTGGTGATCTCTTTGTTAATATTCATAGGGTGTCTGATATACCATCGTAAACGATGTTTTGGTTGACCATTATCACTGTCTTTAATATCTGGGGAAGCTCCTGCTCCCTCCTTTCTGACTTATCATAGCAAAATGAATTTATTGTTTTAGGCCAACAAGTAGCTGATACCTTTAATCTTACCAATTGTTGAGTATGTGGAGGGCCATTTGGTCTAGAAAGATGGCCATGGTCCTCCGTCCCCCTTTTTCCTAAATGGTTAGTGAGTAATTACAGTGAGACCAAAAATGATTCCTATTGGAGAGAGGGCACAGAGCCCTGTACAGTACAATACCTAACCCAAGGTGAATATTGTCTGAATTGAACACAGGAGGGTGATGTTTTTGTGGGAAATAGCAAATGTAATTGGACTTAACCATTGCCTCACTGAACACTGTAAGCCTCTCAAGTGCTCACAGTCCAGACACGAATTATATTGTAAATTGTGGGGGGATACACCTGATTATGTACCTCGTTGGTTAGGCTGGGCCTGGGTAAATCAAACAGGGCACAGGAAACAATTTTCCAACATTTGGTCTATGAGTTGTTAAAGAACAGTCTGTCGAACCATCCTCTGGGAGTAGAAAATACAACGTACTTCCAATTACCACAGATCCCCCACAGGTCTGTTTGAAAATGGTACCTGGGCACTGAAAGGTCATTACTCACATGCATACAAGTGATTGCCCCAAAATTGGACTGGGATGTGTTATGTGGGGCTAATTTGCCCCTTATTCTTTTTACTCCTAGAGAACGGAGGTAATGGATTGGGTCTTAAGTTATGTGATGTCTCAATCGATACCGGCGATCCACAGATACATCTATAACAGGTGGAAGTGGTCAAACGTAGGGTAAGGACGAGTGGACCCCTCAATGTATCATATAACATTATGGACCTGCCACCTGGAACCCCAATGAGTGGATTAGCGGTGCTCGAGAAATTATCTATAATTTAAATCACATTATTCGGTTGCAAGCCGTTGTAGAGATTATTGCTAACGAGATGGCCCATGCCCTGGATCTATTAGCACACCAGGCCACCCAAATGCGAACAGTGATATTCCAGCATCGTATGGTTCTTGATTACCTGCTAGCTGAAGAAGGGGGTTTTTGTGGTAAACTTAATGACTCCAACTGTTGTTTAAAAATTGATGATAGTGGCAAAATTGTTAAATTACCACAGGAATACAAAAACTGGCCCATGTTCCTGTTCAAACCTGGAAGGGTTGGGTATTTGATCCCTTCTCCTGGCTCCCAGGCGGCCCATGAGTTAAGCGAGTTTTATTTTATTTGTTATGTAGTTTTGCCATGTTGTTTTTACCATGTGTTATTCCATGTTTTATACAGTTAGTTCAATGTGTTGTAACCACTATGCAATTTGTTTCACCTGACAGTGTCAAATAAATTTGCGCTGTGCACCAAACTATGCTGTCACTAGTGCAGATTGTATGAAATGTTCTGAAATGCTCTTTTCTGGTCTTTTCTACATAACTATATGTGAAAGACTGAATTATAGAACTTCTGTCTCAAAGACTGCTTATCTGGGTGAGGGTTCCTTTGGCTGCTGAATATGATAAGATCAGCTGCAAGGTGTGAAAGATCTGGGTGAGGATTCCTTTGGCTGCTGAATATGATAAGAATGGCTGCAAGGCTAGCAAGGTGTGAAAGATCTCCAGCTGGCACGTGCTTGGACAGTCAAGACTCAGGAATGCGGAGACATGTCATTGCCATGGAAACTGCAGCCCTCGAACGAGAATAAAAGGGACTGCCAAGAGGACCCCGGTGCGATTGCTGACCCCACTGAAACACCGCGGACCCCGGAGCGACCGCCCACCGCCGGAACACCGAGAGACTTGGACCCCCGGGACGTCATGGATCCATGGTGGTGACTATTCCTGCAAATCTATCCTGAATGCCTGCTTGACTTTTGTCTTTTTACTCTATTCTATCCTATCGCTACTAATTTTCTACTTTTGATATTTTGAGTTGCTGTTTTGGGTATACGGCATTTGATCTCGTTTGTGTCTTAATCTCGCTCTTGGGATCATATCGAAACCTCCCCTGACATCGGATCGGGACATTCCTGACATCGGATCGGGACATTAAATTGGCATCACGGACAGGATCCCTTGAGATGAGAGTGCCGTACTATTTCCCAAATACGTGAGACTTCTCAGGAAAGAAAGGGGTGCGGGTCTGTGTTTGCTGTGTTTGAAATTTACATGCTGCCTTCCTGAGATGACCGCTTCCCGCTTTGTCTGTGTTTAAAACTTACGTGCTGTATTGTTTTCCAAACATGTGAGACCTCTCAGGAAAGTAAGAGGTGTATGGCTGTGTTTGTAACTTACGTGCTGCCTTCCTGAGAAGACTGCTTCCCCGCTTTGTTTTGCAAATACGTGAAACCTCTCAGGAGAGTGAAGGGGGGCGGGTTTGTGTTCGAAACTTGCGCGCTGCCTTCCTGAGATGACCGCTTCCCCGCTTTGTACAAAGATGAGTGATACTAAAACTGTCCCTTCGGGGAGAGAAGTTTTGTTTGAGTTTTTGGAGAAACATAATGCACGACCCTCTGTACCCGGAATGGACTGGGCTCAGGGAAATTGGTATGATTTGCAGAGTGTGGTTGATCGGACGAGTGCTTTGCAAAAGGATGCGAGAGTGAGATCTGGAAGAGGAAAAGCGATTGTTTGTGCTGTTCTTGGTGCCAGTTTAGCCGCTGCTGTAGAGGCGAGAGAACGTTGTCGCGTTGAGGAATCCCTAGTTGTTGAATCCCTCCAAAACCTCGTTCGGTCCCTTCAGGGGCAAGTGGCGGAATTAAAGGAACAGCTTGAAGGAGAGAGAGACCAGGTGAAATATCTGCAGATTGTTCTTAAAGAGCAACTCCTTGCGGGCACTGCCCATGAGGAAATACCCCCAACATCGGAAACTGGTTATCCTTTTAACGACTTGCAGGCAGCGAGAGAAAAAGTAGAGAAATTGGAACCGCCCTCGCTGCGACCCTTGGTTAAGACCGAGTATATTTATGATGATGATGAGGATCAGTTCCCCCAGGTTACAACCAAGGAGGTCCCCTATACTGCCACTAAATTGGCGAAGCTAAAAAAGGATTTTGGCCGAACCCCTAGAGAGTTGGAGATGGAGTATGTGTGGAGAGTGTCGTTATCTGGGGGGGATCAGATTTTGTTAAGTGAAAAGGAGGCGAAGGGGTATTGGGGACCGGGAGTATTTTTAACTACTGGGAATTACTGCGCCCCTTGGTCTTTAACCCAGAGGGCAGCCTATTGGGCGGGGGGATTGAACCCCTTGGAGAGGGGGGATCCCCTCGCAATCATGGGGACTGTTGATCAGTTGGTGGAAAGTGTGCAGAAGGCAGCTTGCTTGCAGATGATGTATGATCAGAAGTTGGAGCCTAGGCAGGAGTCCCCGATGATGATGCCTGTAGATCCTGAGCGAATGACTCCCCTTATAAGGGGACTTCCCGATTCCTTAAAGCCGATTGGTATACAGTTACAGGAGAAAAGACAGGCAATACCTCAGGGCGAAAGAGGTGCGGCTGCTTTAGAAGGACTTACACCCGATCGGCACTGCCGGTCCCCGGATAGGAAGATGTGGACTTGGGGGGACGTCGCCCAAGAATTGATCAATAAAGGGCACAAGTATGGCCTTGTAAACCTTCCGGCCACTAAAACAGACTCTAGAGGCCTGAGGCGAGCTGAAGTAAAAATGGTTCCATGCCCTGAGGGTGATGGAAAAACACCCCTCGCTAAACCACTTGGAGGGAGGGACATCCCAAATAAGCGCAGCAGTCTGTGGGCAAAGGGGTGGCAAAAGGGGATCCCACGTGACTTAATGGATGGATTGCCGACTGACAAGTTAGAAAAACTGGTGTCTGAATGGCCCGATAAATCGGCAGATAAAGACACGGGTTCTAAAAATACCACCCCAAGTGCACCCTCTTTAATTGGCTTATGAGAAACAAATGTCCCCTGATATTCGGCGGGAAACTGGATGCTTCGTCCTCTGATGGTGAGCGGGGTGCCGAAGGCTGGATGTACATCAGACAGCTCACCGAAAATGGCCAGGGTGATTTAATAATTACAGGTGTTGTAGGGCCAAAACAAGTCCCAGTCACATTTTTGGTAGATACTGGGGCTCAAATTTCGGCTATTAAAACAAAAGATGCTACTAGCTGTGGGGTTAAATTTTCTAAACAGAGACTGTTTGTAGCAGATGCATTTGGCAATGTTCAACCACAGGCGTTAGCAATGGTCAGCCTACGATTGCCGGGAGAAGATATTGCTACCACGGTAACAATAGTTGTGGGAGATTTTCCAGTCAACCTCCTAGGACTTGATGTCCTGAAAGGGAGGACCTGCATTGATAATAAAGGGAGAGAGTGGTGGTTTGGCTCTCCGACAACAGACATTTGACTGCTACAAGCTGCGCTGCCACTTCCCCCTTCGAAGTTTACGAATGTTAAGCCTTACCCGATACCCTTGGGGGCCAGAGAGGGAATAACACCTGTGTTAGAGGACTTAAAGGGACAGGGCATCGTGGTTCCAACCCACTCCCCTTTTAACTTTCTGGTGTGGCCAGTATGAAAACCCAATGGCAAGTGGAGGCTAACTGTGGATTATCGTAGACTTAATGCAAACACCGGTCCATTGACAGCCGCAGTACTGAATATTGCTGAGCTTATAGTAACAATCCAGGAACGAGCCCACCCGATCATGGCGACGGTGGATGTTAAGGACATGTTTTTCACCGTCCCCCTACAATCTGAGGACTAAGACCGTTTTGCTTTTACTTGGGAAGGTCAGCAATTCACTTTCACCCGACTCCCGCAGGGATACAAGCATTCCCCAACATTAGCCCACCATGCATTTGCGCAGGAGATGGAAAGAATCCAGGTAGAGAAGGGGGTCAGTATTTACCAATATATTGATGATATTCTTGTGGGAGGGGATAAGGTAGAAAGGGTTCAGACAACCCAAGATAATATAATTTCCCATCTGGAAAGTTTGGGACTGAAGATTCCGCCTGAGAAAACACAAACACCCTCGAGTGAAGTAAAGTTTTTAGGGATCTGGTGGAAGGGAGGAATGACATGTTTCCTACCTACAACCTCTCCTCATTAGATCAGATTAAGATGCCAGAGTCAAAAAAGGACTTACAGCATGTGCTGGGACTGCTCGTGTTTTGGAGAAAACACATTCCTGATTTTTCAATTATTGCAAGACCCCTGCATGACTTATTGCAAAAAGGGGTGCAGTGGGAATGGACTGAGCCCCATGAAGAGGCATTGCAGTTGTTCGTGTACGAAGCAACTGCCCATGAAGCTCTGGGTCCTATTCACCCTACAGACCCAGTCCATGTCGAATGGGGATTTGTCAAAACTGGGCTATCGATACATTTGTGGCAAAAGGGCCCCGGAGGACCCACTCGACCTATTGGATTCTATTCTCGCAGTTTTAAAGATGCTGAAAAAAGATATACAGCTTGGGAAAAGGGGTTGTTCGTGGTCAGTTTAGCCTTGAGAGAGGCTGAACGAACTATCTGACAACAACCAATAGTGCTCAGAGGCCCATTTAAAGTAATTAAAACAGTTTTGACAGAAACTCCACTCCCTGATGGGGTGGCCCAGAGAGCTTCTCTTTGAAAATTGTATGCTCAGATAGAACATTACTGCGACATCTTCACGGTATCCGAGGGAGCCACAAAGATGTTAACCATTCAGGAGGAGATGGGCCCAGATAGGGAAATGAGTGAATTCCCTCCCATAACACAAGTGGCCCCTCCATTTTCTGGGCAGTTACAAAATGTTTGGTTTACTGATGCTTCTTCCAAGCGGGAAGGAAAAACCTGGAAATATCGAGCTGTGGCACTCCGTGTAGACATTAATGAACAAATAATTAATGAAGGGGAAGGTAGTGCTCAAGTAGGGGAACTAATTGCAGTATGGAGTGTTTTTCAACATCAGGCCCAATCCGCTTCTCCTGCCTATATTTATATTGATTCCTACGCTGTATTTAAGGGTTGTACTGAATGGCTTCCATTTTGGGAACAGAACGAGTGGGAAGTCAATAGGATACCTGTGTGGCAGAAGGAGAAACGGCAAGACATTCTAACTATTGCTAGGCAAGGAAAATTTGCAGTAGGCTGAGTGGCTTCCCACCAATAAGATGATACTTCTGCAAGTCAGTGGAATGGCAAAGCTGATGAACTAGCCGGATTGGCTCCCCTAGAACACCCAAACAACTGAAGATTGGGAACGGTTGCTAGAGTGGCTACATGTGAAAAGGAAACACTCAGGGGCTAAGGACCTCTATTGCGAGGCCCGAGCCCAAGGTTGGCCAGTTACCAGAGAAGAATGTAAGACTTGTGTGTCCACTTGCGAACAATGTCATACCCGCTTAGAAAGACATCCCCTGGAGGATGACCCTCTCCACTTGAGGGAGGGGAAAGGCCTGTGGGAAGCCTGGCAGGTGGACTACATCGACCCTTTCCAGAAATCAGAAGGTAAGCATTATGTATTGGTTGGAGTAGAGATAGTGTTCACGGCTACTCCAGACCAAAGCATTTGCTAGAGCAACGGGGGAAAACACGGTAAAAGCTCTGAAGGAGTGGTTTGGTACCTTCCCCAAACCGCAATTGATTCAATCACATAATGGTTCCCACTTTACAACCAGAGTAGTCCAAGACTGGGCAACTCAGGAGGGAATTTCATGCGTATATCATACTCCGTATTACCTGCAGGCAAATGGGATTGTGGAAAGAACAAATGGCTTGCTGAAGCGCTTCCTTAAACCACACAAGCCAGGCTGGGCCGAACAGCTGTGGGATGCAGTGACTAGTGTCAACAGTCGTTGGGGCATAAATGGGTGCCTGAAAATTACTGCATTTTGTCCGAAGGCCCCAACCATTATACCAGTCCCATACAGCCCTGATCATCTTAAGATCCATCACATTTTCCCAGCCAACCAGTTTTGGTTGAACTCTCTACTGTGGGAGCCGTACCCCTGGTACTGGAAACCCCAGTAAATAAGCATGCCTGGAAGGCAAAAGATGCTCGTGGGAAAGAACACAAGATTAACACGAGGTGATTGTTCCATCTTTCTAATAACAATCTGTCTGGTTCCTTAAAATGAACCGAGTCTGCTTTCTTTTCTTTCTCAGGTGGAGACTCTGAAGCCAACCAGAAGAAATAACTGAAGCCGAGGATCACCTGAATGGTTTTGTTATATCATTGAAAATAATGTTTTGGTTAATTATTTTTACTGTGTTTGGTGTTTGGGGAGGCTCCTGTGCCCCCCTTTTCGATGTGTCATGGCAAAATGAATTTATTGTTTTAGGTCAACAAGTAGCTGATACCTTTAACCTCACTAATTGTTGGGTATGTGGAGGACCCCTGGGTTTAGAAAGTTGGCCCTGGACTTCCATCCCCTTTCTCCTAAATGGTTAGTGAGTAATTACAGTGAGATCAAAAATGATTCCTATTGGAGCGAGGATACGCGACCTTGGACAATACAATACCTGACCCGCGGTGAATATTGTCTAAATCGAACACAGGAGGGTGGTGTTTTTGTAGGAAATAGCAAATGTAATTGGACCTATACATATGGAAACCATTGCTTCATTGAGGGCTGTAAGACAACGCTTACCTACAATAATGAACCTTTTGTACCTCGTGAGCTGGGATGGGCCTGGGTGAATGAGACCTGACACCGGAAAATATTTCCTTCCTATTGGTCTCCGATCAATCGCATGAAAAATATTACCGGTGTTGCTGAAAAATGTTCCTGGCGTAATGATACGGGTGCTTGGTCCTGTTCCATTTACAAGATACTTGGCGACAACGTACCCATACCGTTAAACCATCCACTCGGAGCAGACAATACCACATATTTCCAATTACCACGATCCCCCACAGGTCTGTTTGAAAATGGTGCCTGGGCAATGAAAGGTCATTATTAGATCTGTGGACAACATGCATACAAGCAATTGCCCAAAAAATGGACTGGGGTGTGTTATGTGGGGCTAATTCGGCCCTTGTTCTTTTTGCTCCCAGAGGATGAAGGTGACGGTTTGGGTGTTAAGTTATATGATGATCTCAATTGATATCGGCGGTCCATTGATACCTCTATAACAGGTGGAAGTGGTCAAACCTGGGGTAAAGATGAGTGGACCCCTCAGCGTATAATCTAGCATTATGGACCTGCCACCTGGAACCCCAACGAGTGGATTAACGGTGCTCGAGAACCTATCTATAATTTAAATCACATTATTCGGTTGCAAGCTGTCCTAGAAATCATTACTAACAAGACGGCCTGTGCCCTGGATCTATTAGCAGACCAGGCTACGCAAATGCGAACAGCGATATTCCAACACCGCATGGTTCTCGATTACCTGCTAGCTGAAGAAGGGGGTGTCTGTAGTAAACTGAATGATTCCAACTGTTGCTTAAAAATTGATGACAGCGGTAAAATTGTTAAACAAATTACCGCAGGAATACGAAAATTGGCCCATGTTCCTGTCCAGACATGGAAAGGCTGGGATGTTGACTTGTTTTCCTGGCTCCCAGGCGGCCCATGGGTTAAGCGAGTTTTATTTTATTTGTTATGTAGTTTTGCCATGTTATTGTTCTTACCATGTGTTATTCCATGTTTTATACAGTTAGTTCAATGTGTTGTAACCAATATGCAATTTGTAACCACCATTTCACCTGATGGTGTTAAACAAATACGCGCTGTGCGTCGAACCATGCCGTCAGTAGTGCAGATTGTATGAATTGCTTTTTTCTAGCCTTTTCTACATAACTATCTTTCTCAAAACCGCCATGGGTTCTGAAGCAATCTTTGAGCCACGGGGTGGTGTGAAAGACTGAATTATAGAACTTTTGTCTCAAAGACTGCTTATCTGGGTGAGGGTTCCTTTGGCTGCTGAATATGATAAGAATGGCTGCAAGGCCACAGAGATCTCCGGCTAGCAAGGTGTGAAAGATCTCCGGCTGGCACGTGCTTGGACAGTCAAGACTCAGGAATGCGGAGACGTGTCGTTGCCATGGAAACTGCAGCCCTCGAACGAGAATAAAAGGGACTGCCAAGAGGACCCTGCTGCGATTGCCGACCCCACCGAAACACCGCAGACCCCGGAGCGACTGCCCACCGCCGGAACACCGAGAGACTTGGACCCCCCGGGACGCCACGGATCCATGGTGGTGACTATTCTTGCAAATCTATCCTGAATGCCTGCTTGACTTCTGTCTTTTTACTCTATTCTATCCTATCGCTACTAATTTTCTACTTTTGATATTAAAAGTTGCTGTTTTGGGTATATGGCATTTGATCTCGTTTTGTGTCTTAATCTCGCTCTTGGGATCATATCGAAACCTCCCCTGACATCGGATCGGGACATTCCCCACATCGGATCGGGACACTATATTTTCTCAAAACCACCATGAGTCCTGATGCAATCTTTGAGCCATGGGGTGGTGTGAGTGAGTTTGTCAGTGAGTCCTGGCATTTGCCTCAAAGATTGCTTATCTAACAAGAGCAGCTGCAAGGCCATGGAGGCCTCCGGTTTGCAGGGGCTGCGCTCTGAGCAAGACTCCGTGATGTCTAGGAATGTGGCAATGTACCGTTGCCATGGAAACTGCAGCCCTGGAACAGGAATAAAGGGGACTGACAAGACAACCCCTGGTGCGATCGACCACCACTGACCCCAGAGAGATCGCCCACCATGGACCCTGGAGTGACTGCTCACTACCGAAGCACTAAAAGACTTGGACTCTGAGACGTCGCGGGTCCATGGTGGTGACTATTCTTGCAACTCTATCCCAAATGCTTGCTTGATGTCTATCTTTATTCTAATCTATCCTATCGCTACTAACTTTTACTTTTGATAATAGAAGTTGTTTAGGACATACAGTATCGCTACTAACTTTTACTTTTGATAATAAAAGTTGTTTAAGACATACGGCATTTGATCTCATTTGTGTCTTAATCTTGCTCTTGGGATCACATCGAAACCTCCCCCGATATTGGATCGGGACAGGCACTCCTTCACAGCCCCACAAATACTGAGGTTCCGCCCCCTGTCTTGCACCTATAGCTAATTCTCACCCTTGCCCTAACACTTAACAGACCCCAGGTCCAACAGGGATGCCGCCAGCTATGGCTCCCATGAAAAAATGCCCTATGACTCCCACACAGAAATGGCCAGGACTGAAAGATTTTGACTGCGCTCATCCTCCCTTGGCTGTTCCTTCACAGCCCCACAAACACTGGGGCTCTGCTCTTTGTCCTGCAGCTATGGCTAAGGTTTATCCGTGCACTAACCCTCATTAGAACCCAGGTATAATGGGACGTCCCACGCTCTATGGCTCTTATGCAAAAGTGGGCAGGACTGGAAGATTTTGGCAGCCCTCACCTCACCTTGGCAGCTTTTTCGCCCCCACGCTCCCCTACACTGGGGCTCTGCTCTTTGTCTTGCACCTAACTCTAGCCCTCTTCCTGACCCTCACCCTACTCTAAGCCCACGTCCAAAAGAGAACCTTGCCAGCAATGGCTCCCAGGAAAAAGTGGTCAGGACTGAAAGCTTTGGCAGCCCACTCCTTCCTTTGGCAGCCCCTTCAAGTCCCACAAACAATGGGACTCTGCTCTTTGTCCTGCATCTATGTCTAAGCCTCACCCTAACCCTAACCCTAGCCAGACCCCAGGTCCAACAGGGACACTGCCAGCTATGGCTCCCAAGAAAAAGTGCCCAGGACTGAAAGCTTTTGGTAGCCCTCACTCTCCCTTGGCAGTCTTTTCACGGCTCCCCTACCACTAGGGCTATACACTTTGTCTTGCACCAAACCCTAACCATTTTCCTGACCCTCACCCTATCCTAAGCCCATGTCCAAAATGGAGCCTTGTCAGCAATGGCTGTCTGTCCTGCACCAGGTCTTAGCCATTCCAATCTTCATCAGTTCCCAATATACTTGAAGAGGTAGGCATATATTTAAGCATTTCTCACGGAAGAAGGACTCCAGCACAATTTTTAATATGGTTGGAGACTCCATGACAGAAAAATAATTTTAAAAACTCTACAACTGACATACCAAAAGTATGCATAAGCAAAAAATAGTAAAACGAAAAATTATTCAATAATCCCTTCACAACCTCCCCAACTTTCCAGATTTTCATGGTATAGTTTGCTGTCTAAAACTCAGCTCCATGCTATTTCCTCATAAGCATCATTAAAGCATTTGAATAAAACAGTAAATTTTTTAATTTCCACAGCAGAAATCAGCAGGAAGATAGAATCTTCCTCCACAGTTTCCATTTTAAATTTTATATGCCTCAATACTGCAGTCAGGGATGAGGTAAAATACATGTGAGGGGATAGAAGGGATAGAAAAGTGAAACTTTAGTACTGACTTCTCATTTAATATGAAGAAGTGACTAGAAAGAAAAAGAGATGACATATATATATACACACACACACAAATATGCAAAGATGGAACTAATATTTCTGTAGAGATTCCAAGCGCTTAAAATAAAGGAGGAAATGAAGCTGCAACATATGGCAGTACAAAATTTCCAAGAACATACCTAATTACAATTCTAATTCCATAACTTATAAGGAAGTATGAGTTATTTTCAATGCTCATACTGCCCGTTCCTTCTTCAGTGCATGTAAAAATTATTCATTTCTGGGCCTTTTGGGCAAACAAGTATTTGCACACTCTTAAGGTGTAGCATTCTCTCTGATAATATCAAGGTTAAAAATGACATCTGCAATTCTAATGTGAGCTGGAAAATGAGGAATTTCTTTTCCAGGAGTTTTGACAGATATTCTGAAAAGATGGGAAAAGTATGGTATGGCTTAAGCAATCATAGCTTACAATTTTTGCTAACCGAACAAACAGCCAATGCTGTAGTTTCATAAATGAAAGCATTCAATTCGAATTACGCCGTGACAAATTTTTAAGTCCATTAATTTAACTCTAATTCAAACTATTCTTCAGAATTTACCGTAGCTGAAATTAAATTAGTTTAATTAAAATAGTACAACTTTTAATTGTTACTGCTTTCATCGTATTTTATAACTGAACACATAATTGGATGATGATAAGACAACAACAGGTCCGGATCTGCTTGCATGAATCCACAAAAGGTGCATGGGTAATGAAATGAATAGAACAGATTTCCAGATAAAAAGGTATGTTTAGTCTTGCATGTATTTTATATATATGCTATACCTCAAAAATGGCCTTTTTCACTGCTTTTAAAAGAGCTGCAGATCGTACCATAGGTATTTCACCTTTCTAATGCAGCACATTAGGATTTTAGATCCTTTTCTTTAAAAGACTTTGAAGATTTGTCTCACAAGATTTTTCACAACAGCAGAAAAACAAATCATTAAAATCTAAATGAGAAGCTTTCCTAAAGCTAATGTTGTAAAGAGTGAGCAATGTTCATACTCATACTGTGATATGTGAGTTGTCAGGCAAGGAAAAACCAGAAGTTTACCCAAATGAAGTGGCTGACATATCTATTAATTGCAGACCCTCTGCAACAAGTGGTGAAATTAAAAATCAGTAGTCAAAAGGGCATAAATCAGTAGTCAGTTTAACAGATAAACCAACCTGTAAAAATGCAATTTTGCACAATTGTTCAGAGATCAATACAGCAAAATCAGTTAAAGTCCAATGATAATGAAGAGATTCTCAAAAATGTCTAATAAATTCAGAGTAAAAATTCCAATGTCACATCAGTGTTTCTGGAAATGCCATCTCTAAAACACTTGGTTTTGCTGTCTGGTTTTTCTTTTCCATACTACTACCCAGCCACTTTATACATCGAAGTGTATATTATTAGCAGGAGATATTATTCTTTTTTTTTTGTGCAATTCCTAAAGAATACTGTGAAAACAAAAAAAATCCAAACTTAAATCAAATTGGAACCTTATTTATTTCGCCTTAAACTGGTGTACTTTACAAGATCCACTATTGCTTAGGTATCTGAAGTATGATTTTGTTTCACAACAGTTTCTGTATCTACAAATGTGGAAACCACCTACAGTTTTGCATTAAAAAATCTACTGCTCAATGAGCAGTCCGCAAAGAAGTAACAGTTCACAGTACCTCTTTCTTTCTTTCTGACCCTATCTGTCAATACTAACCCACTGCTAAGAAACTACAACACAACTCCAAATGAAAGGGTGTATGTTTCAAATATAAAATTATATTTAATCATTTGTGCAGATGTTTGGTCTATAGATGAAAACAGTTTTAGAATAAATACTTAGATCTTACTCATAAATGCTCCAAGGAAAATAAAAATTTATCCGAGACATGCCCTGAGCTATCTAGACTCCTTAATAGTGCAAACAATGTTGCAGTGATGCCTGGTTTCACCCTGGCTTTTGCAAAAGAAACATAGCAACTGCCCACAGAGCTCCTAAATGGCTGACACACCACAGCATTAAGTGCACTACAGCAGTTCTTGTAGCTTTGCTAAGTTCCTCTCCATCCACTGGATATTGAGCTGAATTGTGTCAATTGCCTCTTTTACGCAACGCAGTTTAGAACTCTCCTCTGATTTTGACTCAAAAAATGACTTCACCTGCACAGCAAGAGAAAAGAAGGAAAAAGAAAATTTTAATTAAAATCAACACTGGCCGCACAAATAGGTTCAGAAGCAAAGGCTACATATATGTTGCAAGAAATCCATCCCTGAAAATCATTTGTATCTATGCAGTAAGCAAACCTCTCAAAGGAGTTCCCAAAATACAAGGAAAGCATTTTTCATGGAAACTGCAGCAATAACTCATTTGGTTTCAATAAATTATTTCAGCAATAAACAGACATTCACTTACCATATCACAGAGAATCACAGAACACTCAAAGTTCTAGAAAAAGAGTCTCCTTCTGTGACAAAGAACTGATTGTTGCAAGCAACCGTCTTGAGTGCTCGGGAATGACCCCCATTCACTCATCATTATAACTGTCAATGCTAACACTTAAAATACTACAGATCAAACTGTAAAAAACTATCTCTACCAAATTATCTGAACGAAAACATTAGACTAAACCATAAACCATTCTTGACACATTAACTTCAAGGTCTTTTTAGGGAAGACAACAGAGATTTCTAATGGCTGTTAACTGGATCTTAACTGATACTCAATCTCCAAAATAGCTCCTTGGGATTGTTGATAGCAAAAATAACATGAAGAAATTTTTATGGTGCTCCATCATATTCCGAAAATGCAGAAAGCATAGCCTGGTTACAAAATCTACACCAAAATTCTATCTAGACCAAATCATTACTTCGGGAGACAGAGTGTTCCAGTGAACAGGAAAACAAAAGAGTATGAACAAGTAACTGGGTTCAACTCTATACACAACTCTGCCACAGACTCAGTATGTAATTTTCAACACATTTACATTATTATACGTTTATGTAAATATTTCCTGTGTGTAAAATAGGGAAAGCAATAGCTACATATCCTTGCAAAAGGGCCTCAAGGACAGAAATGACCTGTGTTTTCCTCATCCCACAATTAAATGAAAACAGCATTGGCAGTAGAATATACCCCTTTCTAGTAGATTAAGCCACCAACCTCAAGTAGATGCACTTTCGTTGCAAACTGAGAAGTTGACCAGCTAATGATATTCTGGATAGTATATGAGCCTAGGTGAAACCTAAAATACAAACAAAGAAGTTATTTTTAACTAGGAGACGCTTTAAGACGCAGGTTCAGTATATGTCCATATCTTATTTGTAATTTTTGTTTTAGTAGTTTGGAAATCATTAAAAGCACTTAAATGCAAGTTTACATATCTCATTTTTTGAAAAAGATACAAGGCCTTAGAAGTCCAAGCCTCTAGTTCCCTAATCCCTCTAAAAATTGAACTTCAGAGCAAAAGACATGGAAAATTTGCAAACTTCTATCACAGCTCAAAGAGTAAAGAACTAAGGACACCACACACTGAATACCAAGAACTGTATTTGTGGTATGTATTCCAAAACTCTACAGTAATTGAATTTGCAACCAGATTTCATTTCAAGCAAAGTAATTTTGTAATATTGCTTATTAAGAGCTTGCTAGAGCAGAAATTTTTTCCAGAAGAAGCTTTTTTAGCAATGTGAAACTGTTCCAAATTAAAACTAGGATTTAGAAATACAGTTTTCCGTGTACTGTTAGCTTTTTGACAGCTCTCCTGCTGGGTACCCTTCAAGGCCAGCTAAGGAGAACATGTATTTCTAAGGCAAGTGGGATTTTTTGGTTATTTGGTTTTGGGATTGCTGTAAAAAGACAGAAAAAATAAATGCTGAATGAATTCCCTGGGTCTCCTTTTGAATGCATTTGATCCACAAAAATATTCGGCATCTGCAGCAAGCATCTTGGAGACAGCATCCCTTTAACAGAAATTCAGATAAAGATTTTTTAGAATTACTGTGAGGCTCTAGAAGGTTCCAAAGTCCCATCAACTATTGGTGAGACTTCAAAGTTTATATTCCAAGTTATTTTTGTAAAATCAGATTTTAAAACAGGCTTTACAATTTTAATACAAATCTTCTTATATGAATCCAACTATTAATTATCTTGTGCTTGAAAGAAACAAACAGGTGCTTTTGCCACTGTGAGTGTGAAGTTTCGGCTACATCAAAAGCCTTACTTCCGTGTAAGCTTTTCCCAGTTCTCTTTGACAAAGTCCCAGGCCAGCAAATATCCAGGCAAACTCTGGCTAGCAGTTGCTATGATAGGTGAAAGCTCCTGTGCCCTGATGACTTTTCCTTCAAGGCTATTCTGCATTAACCTAAAAGACAAAGCATATGAAAAGCAACAGGAAAAAACATCTATTCGTATCTTCACGATTCTCCTGATATTACTGAATTAGATGGAAAAGATTATATAATAGATCAAACAACAAACAACTTCTGGCATCTGGAACACACCGGTGCTCCATTTTATAACCACTGTACTTACTTAGCTTTAGTTTCCAAGTATCAGAGTGACCTGAGCTTTAAACCAAGTACCTGAATTTTCATTGTTGTTGGAAAAGATGAAGTAAACAACTTGTAAAAGAAAATGTAACAACTTGTAAACAGTAACAACTTGTAAAAGAAAATGTAATACATTGAAAAGTTAGTAGAGGAAACCTGTAACAAAATCACCTAGCAGGACAACATTGGTGTCCTCCATACAGTACTGAGATTTGGTCTATAGGGAGGTGTTGGATAGATTTTCTTTAGCAATCAGAATTTTTTTCAACAATATAAAAAAGACAATACATTTTTTCAAAGAAGATTTTAATGCTTTTAATTTACACAGCATACAACTTTTTGGCTCCTTCATACCAGATCAGCTTTCTGACATCTTCTGTGCTGGCCAAGGCTTCAATCATTTTGCTTTTCTCTGCTTGAGAAACTGAAGAGGAGTACATCTTTAGGAGGAATTCCCAGCCATCACTAGATTTGGCTCCAGCTGTAAATATGGCTTTCATAACATCACTAGGCAGACTACAGGGAAAAACAAAACCAAAACCAAAACCAAACAACAACAAAAAAAACCAAACAAATAAAAAAAAGGGGGACATAAAAATGCTCATCTGAGAAAAGAAGGAAGAAAAGTCACAAAATGAAAAGATTAGCTTGAAAGAGATGTCTCTCTTTTGAGCAATTCAATACTGTAGCAATTTAAAGTTTGCTGAACTGAATTCACGCCAGTCTAATTCTTTAAGTCATTGGGAAAAAGCAAGTCATATTAGTCACATGAAAGTACAGTAAATTGTACAAAAATCTGAGTAATTTTCTATGGCTCAAAATGCACATGAATCCAGAGCAGAATGAATTCTGCAAGATAAAAAGGTATGCTTTGACATTGCTAATAAGTAATCATCCTTGAGCATGCAGCTTAGGAAAGCAATTTGTGGCTTGTTTTGCAGTCACACTTAATGAGACTGCGAAGTCTTAAATTCTAGCACAGTTGTCCCTCTCATCTTAAAACAGCAGTTAATTTTATATGAGCAACAGTAAAAGACAGAATGACGTGCTTTATCAATATTCAGTTGTTGGTGGTGTGGGGTATTTTTGTTTGGTTGTTTTGTTTGTTTTTTTTCCCCCCAAAACAATGGTGGCAAGATAATGGGAAAACAGGTAGATAAAAGAAGGGGAAGACCAGTTTTTGTGGTACCTCATTGTTCCATTAGACTTCATCCACTTCCCAAACATCTCAGTGGCAGTTGTTCTACAGTTTCTTATATCATGGGTGCAGGCAAAAGCTAGCAGCGTTGACCGGAGCTCTCGTTCAGACAGGGTCCCATCATCTGTCCAATGCTGTTGATCAATTTTATCTCCAAACAAGTGCTCTATTCTATGCTATAGGAGGAAAAATTATTAGCAATAGCTAATTCTTCCCAAGAGGATTTTCTATATACAAAATTAGTTTAAAAAAAGAAAAAAAAGTTAAGTCTTAAGACTATGGAAGTTAAACATAGCAGTTTTTCATCTACCTATTCCAATTTACATATACCATATCTTATCTGTATGAATCTGTATGAATATCAGATACCACATAGATCTGAAAGATGGGCCAGGTCTGCATCTTAAATTGCACAAGGAAGCTGAAGACTACTCTTTGAGCTACCGTTCATACTTATATGTAGTCAGCTTACTATCTCAACTAACTACAACTCCTGTATGTTTAATTGCTTTTACCTCGATCGACAGTTAACACACCTTAGTTCAGCACAAACAAACAAATCAACCTTTATCTATAGGCTGAACACCCTTCATGTTTTGTAGCTTGCCAAAACCACAGCTAGGTGCCTGACCAGCTACTACATCTCAGCTGAAACACTTGACCTTAAATATAACCTCATAGACACTGCATTGCAAACTATAGCTTGGGCTGTTTATCACAGCAGATCTGTAAAACCTTTGAATAAATACTAAATAAGGAAAATTATTATAGTAGTGGTTTTTTGTTTCTTGTAAGTTTCCTTAAGCACTCATAGTTACCCTTACCTAGTGTAAAGGAAAACATCTGCTATTTTACCTAATCATTTAAAAATTTTCCTTCTAGACGAAATCCCTTTGCTGATGTTCTACAATGTAAAGCAGCAAGGATCATTTTAAACCTATAGATGAATATAGAGAGGAGGCTTCATAATATGAAGGTAAACAGAGAAATGAAAGTAATTTCCTCAGCAAGAAATGAGGCTACGATGTTGATTTCATTGCTAAGTCTGTAGCACTATATCGTGTTAATCTATCATACAGCTGGAATGGGACAATGACAACCATTCATGTGTTCCTATTTTTACAGAAAGTATTCTTTTCTTCCCACTGCCTCTATACAAAGCAATTAGATCTATGATCTCCAGCCACTCTAATAATTTTGGAAATAACTTTTCTGTACTTGAAAAATGTCATGGACTCTGTTTAATTACATATCTGTATTACATTGCTCTTTATAGCCACTATAGCAAATCCCCAGACACCACTGTGTTCCCTCTGCATTAGACTCTCTACAAATCATTGCCAGGGATGGAGGGGGAGGACAGGGAGTCAATCAAAAATATTTAGCATTTCAGTAAGAGATCATTACTACTTAACAAAAGCAGGCAAGACTGGCAACTATCTAGAATCCCCATCCAACTTAGTGAGATTACTGAGTATGTTCAACAGTCAACATTTAAAAAGAGAATGTAGCTATAAAGAACATTACAGCTAATTATTTCAAATTATAATTTAGAGAAAACTAAGACATACCATGACTCGTGCTGCTAGTTCTTGTTCACCTTTTTTCTCTAAAAGGCTGTATATAAGACTCAGCTGAAACAAAGCTTGAGTGAGAGGTGCCGTGCTGCTCTCTTTGTTAAGGTAATCAATCAGCTCAAAGGCCTTTTCCAGAGACTCTTTTCCTAGACTATAGGACAATGAACACAAACATTAAAATGGCTTCCATAACAAAAACACTCCCTGAAACAAGATCAGAAGTGATGCTTTCCATTACATTAACAGAGGGATAGGTTAACAGAGGGAGTAACATAAGAAACACTTTAGATGTAGAGATTTTTATATTATAACACTAGTAAGATAGCAACAAAGCAACAATGGCCACTAACATGCCTTCAATTAACAAAAATGAAAATAGTGTGAAAATGATGTCTGAAAAGATTTATCATAAATGAGGGTACTCAGTATACAGGAAGCAGCTGTCAAAAGAGGCCATCCAGAATGCTCAGCCTTACCTGCTCTGACGGCAGTGGTTAAAGAGAAGAGAGGGAGCCAGTAAAATTTTGAGAGGCAAATAGCTTACTTCTCTAAAGTGCAGCACTCATTGACAGAGTACAGGAAAACAGTCTGCTAAGCAGATTATCAGACTCTAAAGAAAACTGTGTCTTCCAGAAATGGAAGCTATCATGTGCCTCTTTGTGATGCAAATAAATGGATGCTGCTATAAAGAACAAGGAGATAACATCTAATACCACTATTGGAGCACCAGTGAAATAATTTAAAAAAAAAATTAGTGAATGGTGAAGAGTTTCAACAGGCTAATGAAGACTGAATTAAAACTTCTCCGAAGCAGTCATCTCTAGAATCTAAGTCTGATCTTCTTTGAGTTGGAAAAAACTTTAAACACATATTATCTTTGTTTTCCAATAGAAAAGTCTTACCCTGCAAGGTTGAAGATACTGTTGATCAAATTGGCTCTGTCTTTAGGACTCAAAGCAGTATGGTTTTTTTTCAACAGGTCAATCAGCGTTTTCCAGTCTTCAGCATAGTGTACTATGTAATAGCCATTCATGTCCACATTGAATTTTATCCATTCCACCTCTTCTGGAAGTTCAATGACAGCTAATGGACAATCAGTTAGCAGCAGAAACAAACTTAACAACTGTTCATTCAAATCCAAATCTTTGAAGTAGACTGGTTCCAGAGAGTCAATAAATCCTTTTCCACCCACTAGTTCCCCCTACTATGACGAAGGAATAGCCAATACAAAGGTTCCACGGGAAGGGTCCAGAATTCCAGGTTGTACTTCTTCCTCCTTCCTGCTACATCTCATTGAATGAACAGTATCACAATCTGTCCCGAGTTGTAGCTATGCAGTTAATTACTAGGTGCAGCAATTTTTCTCCTGTCCAGTCCTCCTTTCAAATAACCCTGTCTCCTCTCGGCCCACTTTCATATATATATGTAAGGAGCAGTTACCCACATCATATAAAGAAATAGAGAAATGGAGACAGCATTAAGTAGATGAAAGGTCACACTCTAGTTTCAAAGTCAACTGGAGAAAGAAGAGAGGCTTTGGGAAAAAGTTCTTCATTTCAGTTGATTCTATAACTACTGCCAAAAACATCACTTTGCAAAGCACCTACAATGCCTTCGAAATTTAGTAAATATTCTACCCCAAATTCTTTTGTATATCTCTCTTACTCTCATATCCTCCACATCCAAGTTTCTATAGTGGGTGAGGAATTAGTATGATGAACACGAGGCCACCAACAGGGCCATTTAAGGTGAAACAAAAATGATGAAATCAGGCTACTTGCCTGTTAGTTCTAGTAAGATCAAGAACACATTCAATTCAACAGCTTTGTTTTTCCATTCTGATAATTCATAATATTTTTTTCTAAAATTCCATCTCAAATGAAAAAAGCCTGGAATAACTTGAAGGCTTTGTAAAACCAATGTCAGAATGACATAAACCAAAATTATTTACTTTAATTATAGTACTTCTAAAGTAATTTTAGAGGGCTGGCAGTTCGTAAAAATCAGTAAACAGTAAAAATGTCAAGATGGGCTCTAAGAATTTGATTTTAAATTTGTATAGTTTTATTTCAAAAAGTAAAGGTGTGAGATAGGTTTATGAATTAAAAATAATTGCCAGTTAAATGCACTAAATAGTAAGTTTAACGGGGAAGAAGAAAATACATCAGTAGACATAAGACAATGAGTCAGACCAGCTTCAATAAAATGCAAAAAACTATTCATGTCAGTGGACAGAGATAGCCAAGTGATTTTAGCACAATACCACATAAAAGTGTAGAGTAACTATTCACTTGGTAAGGGAAAAAACAGGGCTGAATAAAAAAACCCCCATAGACTAGCAATTTAGGATTCAAACTAGCCACTGCAGCAAAAGCAGAGAGTTCATGTGAAAAGATCTGAGGGTTTCAAGTCTACAACAACATTCTCAAAAACTTAATCTGTTCCAAATGCAATATTTTCTTATACCATTAAAGAAAATAAATAATATTTCAGTGGAAAGTGACTTCCTCACAACTCAGTACACACTGACAGAGCAACTCTCCCATTACTCACTCTCTAAAGGACATGCAATTTGAGAGATTTTGTGTGTGCACTGGGATGAAAAGAGACCATGCTTTTACAAATTCCAAACCTGTGCTTCTGCCCCCAGTTCCTGCCATTTATTGGACATATAACGCTACAGGGAACCAACTATCTCATGACGACGTCACCAGTAGTGCTTGGCTTCAAATGTCTGTAATTATTTTGTACTGTTAATGTTAATCATAATCAACTATAATCCTCAAAGTGTTATTGTTCTGTGTATAGCCCTCGCCCAGAACTGAGTTAAAAACCGGTTAATAAGAAATCAGAACGATGAAGCTAGTGAGTGGGTGTTTGATTGGAGGAGATCAAGACGTATATGTTTTAATTTAAGAACACTATGGTTATAGATAGTTTAGTTTGTTGTGGGTTCTATATTGTTTGCTTCTGAAATTTTAAACAATGAAGATCTGTTGCTTAGAAGTTAGGTAACTAACAGGTGTGTGTTTGTAATTGTGTGGAGTAGTAATTAATTATAAACTGTGTGTTTTAGAGGTATTGTTAGATTTAGTGATAATTAATTTTAGCTATGGAATCTATAAACAAACGTGGTCCAAGCATGGCTCAGGGACAAATTGTGACCCTATAAGGAAAGGAGGAAATAAGTTCATGAAGAGTTCACTACCGTGCCGACCACCAGAGACCACTCGAGACCCTCAAGAAGACCATAAAGACTTCAGTGCACATGTGTCTAGGATGATGTAATATTATAATTAGTTCTTGGAAATTTAATGAATATGTAAAAGAGAAATTTAAAATATGTATGAGAAGCATGGATATAAACAGAAAGGTGACTAGACCAGGTGTTCTTGATTTGTGGCAAGTCCACTGAGCGACCCAGGCCTGAATAAAACAATATCTCTCCTGAGCGTGTGGAATTGGTTACTTGCACGCCGGGCACGAATCCGCTTTTCGGACAACAGTACTACGTATGTCTTCATCTTCACATCTTACGCAAGTGTGTGCTCAGAAAGATTAGTAATCTATAACACTTAAGTAACTTGCTACCGAAGTTTTGAGTCACATACCTGCCTTTTGGTCCAGTAAATACGCATTAGTACAATGGGTAAAGTTGCAGCTACTAGTTATGTAGGTGAGAGGAATATGCCACAGATAACTGCAAAGGAAAGCAAATGTTTACTGACGTATTATACACATATTATTTGTCTTGAAGGATTTGTTTTGTTTTTTTTTTAATTTAAGCATTTAAATATATTAGTAGTATCACAACCACCGCATGCTGTATAAAATAATAAAGTATAATTCTCACTCATATAATCCAAATATGATAAAAGAATACATATACAGCACGTACAGCAATTATTTTTTTGTTCCTACCATGTTGAGAAGTGGGAAAATTTCATAGAATCATAGAATGGTTTCGGTTGGAAGGGACCTTTAAAGATAATCTGCTAATTGCAGAGCAGGGACATCTTCAACCAGATCAGATTGCTCAGAGCCCTGTCTAACCTGATCTTGAATGTTTCCAGAGATGGGGCATCCCCAGCCTCTATGGGCAACCTGTTCCAGTGTTTCACCACCCTCATCATAAAAAATTTCTTCCTTATACCTAGTCTGAATCTACCCTCCTTTAGTTTAAAATCATTACGCTTGTGCTATTGCTACAGGCCATACTAAAAAGTCTGTCCCCATCTTTCGTTTAAGTATTGAAAGTCTGCAATAAGGTCTCCCCGGACCCTTCTCTTCTCCAGGCTGAAAAACCCCAACTCTCTCAGCCTGTCCTCATCGGAGAGGTGTTCCATCCCTCTGATCATTTTTGTGGCCCTTCTCTGGACCCGCTCCAACAGGTTCACATCTTTCTTGTACCGAGGACTCCAGAGCTGAATACAATACTCCAGGTGGGGTCTCACCAGAGTGCAGTAGCGGGGCAGAATCACCTCCCTCGAGCTGCTGGCCATGCTTCTTTTGATGCAGCCCAGGATATGGTTGGCTTTCTGGGCTGCGGGCACACATTGCTGGCTCATGTCCAGCTTTTCATCGACCAATCCTTCTCCACAGGGCTGCTCTCAATCCTTTCATCCCCCAGCCTGTATTGATAGCGGGGGTTGCCCCGACCCAGGTGCAGGAGGACCTTGCACTTGGCCTTGTTGAACCTCATGAGGTTCACACAAGCCCACTTCTCGAGCTTGTCCAGGTCCCTCTGAATGGCATCCCATCCCCCAGGCATGTCAACTGCACCACTCAGCTTGGTGCCATCTGCAAATTTGTTAAGCATGCACTCGATCCCACTGTCTATGTCATTGATGAAGATATTAAACAGTATTTGTCCCAATATGGACCTCTGAAGGAGTATATTTCCTAGTACTTCTTCCTCAGTTCCAGCATGCTAAGTAGCTTGTCCAAAGTCATATGGACAGGAAATCTCTGACTGTATCAGAAATTGAGCCAGTATTATTTTCACCTCAGTCCAATGTTCTGTCTTCCTGAACTTTTATAAGTTTTTTTTTTTTTAAAAAAAAAACAATTTATGTTGATTCAAGTACAAGACTCAAATTCCAAATCATGGTAATAGAAACCATAATTGATTGCATACCACAAAGACTGTCTCAAGTGAACTGCAAGCCAGAAGAATAAATGCTAAGGTGGCTTATAATAATGATAAGGACTTGTCTATTTAGAGAAAACACAACTTGGAGTGAGATGAAACAAGTTGCACATATGCATTCCAATTTTGACAGGGACCCCTTGTGTGTATGACTCACACAGAGCGCTCTTCTTCAAAAGCTTTTAATGCACTCCCCAAATTGGTATCGACTAGAAACAGAAGACTAATTAAGCCTAACAATCCTTCTCTTCTTCCCTTACCTTTCAATCACACATCACTCTCCTTCCTTGACATCACAAAAATAAAACAAAGCCCTGTAACTTCCAACATTTCAAGAGACAAGGCCCTTTCACAGGCCTGATTCTGCAAGATGATGCAAAGGACTCAGTTCCTGGTAAGACTTCAAACAACAGAATAAAACCATCAAAATCTCAAAAGGATTCAAACCTACGTATTTTGGTTTGTTACAAAATACAGTAAGGTTCATAATATAAGACATATGTGCATTAAATTAATTTTTACAATTAGCAACTGCCACATCTTTGCTTCTTCAGCATTTGCATATGTACTTCCTTTTAGTTTTTGGCGCAATGCATATTGCCTTTCATATATTCAGCCATTTTCTGTCGAGCATTACTGGATCTTAACATTTTTAAGCCTAGAAAGCTTTGATTCTAGCTTCTCTGCTTTCCTCTAACAAAGACCAAGATGTACACTGAATTTTGGCAGGAAGGAGCAGAGGCTCTAAAGTAAGACATACGTATCTGTAACTTCTGCAAACTTCTGCAACCTGCCTTTCTTCAGCTTCTCATTAATCACACAAAACTTTCTGAAATTAAAAGAGAACTTTACCTGTGAGATCTGTCTTTTGGTATTAAAAAACCTGAAGAATTCATTCTACTATTTACCACAACTCATCATCCCAAGCTTAAAAGCTTCAGGAAATGTAAGTAAGAAACTCAGCTTACAAAGGATGCCATAGATTTTTACCAGTTGCTTGGGTGGAAATAAACATGGATCTTCAGGCAGATACTACATGTCTGAATTTCTGTGCCAAGTTCTCTAGTACTACCTGCCTTCAAAGAAAATACTAGAACCCCTGAATACAAGTGAGAAAGATGTATAAGATACAAGAAGTTATCTGCAGGTAGATTTTAATGGATGAAAAGTATTGAGAAGGTAGTAACCTTGCATCTGATGTCCAATTTTCTGGTTCCACGCAATACAAAAATTTCTCTTGTTGTACAGAAATAATCTTTCCCTGTCGGACAACAGTGACTAAAGGAAATCCTTTATGCAGAATCCAAGTTTTCATCAACTTTTTTACATCTAGTGTTCCATTGGTAATCTGTAAAAAACAATCATAACATAACAAGAAAATGGCAAATGGAGAACATTTTTAAAATCTTCTTCCTTAAGTTACAAAGTAAGTAGTAGCATGATCCTGCATCTGTAAACAATCACTTTGACACTGAACTTGTAAATTTCATAAGCAACAATTTAGGAGAGCAAGTGGTTTTTATTTTCTTAAGTTGAGAGAATCCTAGCCAAGCAGTGGAAAGACAAATTGGAAACATGAAGTATGTTAAACTGGTATGTCATGAAAATGGAGAAGAGAATGTTACAGAAAAGAAAGTTATAGTAAGCTCCCAAGCTTTCCCCTACCCCTTCTCTCTCCTTATTGGTATTCTGATCTTACGTGGGTGTTTCAGGTTAAAGGTCTTCTTTTAATTCTGAAATGAATATTAGAAATTGAATTAAAGTGACGATGTTTGTACAACCAAAACAACATATCCTTTATATTAGCATATAAGTACTCTCTTTTTTTTTAATTCCCCCTCCCACTTACCAGCCGTTGCATAGCTTAACCTCCAACCTGTTCTAATCTCTCAGGAACTGTTTGTACTACAACATCCCCACTGAGGGACAAGTAATTTATACTATCTATGTATCACTGCCTCTTTGTTAGCAGAGATGATCATCCAACCTGAAAAAGACAATATGCCCCCTAACTCACGAAAATAAGCAATTCTCTATCAAAAGTTTAAAATCTATAGAATTTGAAGTTTATATGTTTTTTTACTTTTTACATACTCCCCAAACTCATTTTGGCTATGCCCTCTTCCTCCATCTTGTTATCACAAGTTACCATTGTTACTACAATGTTACATTATGCTATCCTTTCATACATTGTCCAAGATGTGCTGAATGCATGCTCTCACTTTCTTTTGCCACTATCCTTTCCTTTCCTTCCTGTTACACTTTGAAACCATCAAGAAATCTAGATCAATGCCAGCCAGCCAAAAATAAACCAAACCAAAAAACCCCAAACCCAAGATGAGAAGAATGTTAAGAGATCAGGAAACTAATTAAGTCTAATATTTGCACCTTGCCAACTTGCCTGTTTAGCACCTCAGTCTTTCCGTAGTAACATTGTGAGCCACCTAAAGACTGGCAGAAAGATTTGTGTCTAATCTGTACAGAGACATGAGTAAATTTGAAATCTGCTCTACTGGAAATAATCCTATTCCAAAATAGAACCCTCTCCAATCACCTGAAATTACACCAATTCACTAGAAATTACAGGTTCACAGTTTCAGCATAGCAAAAATTTTATTGACATTAATTGATTTTATTAACATATCTTCTTTGAACAGCAGGTCCTAACTCCAATGAAAGCAATGCGTGAAAATGACTTCATCCTTCTTTCCTCTAGGCAAGGTATAAAAAAAGTTGGCTTCCTGTACTACAGATTTTTCATTTAATTCACATGCAGTTCTCTCATCTCACTCCAACTATGATTGTTGATTTCCACAAAGAAGGTTAAGACTAAAGAAATGATTGTGCATTTTGCTGTGTGGCCAGTAAAAATTTATGATCAAAGAAAAGGCCACTTTTACAGTTGGAATTTTCAAAGACATTCAGCCCAGACGTAATTAATGGGAGCAAAAGGAAAAAGAGCTAATTTGCTGAATATCACAGATTTGTTTTTATTATTACCATAAATACAGGAAACAACTGAAAAGGACACCAAAGATCTCCATACATGATAATACTAATGATTTAATTGTCACAAGGGAGACTCAGTGAAATAGTTCACATCTAAAACAGAGAAAAATCAAGAAGTCCAGACAGAGATATGGCCTCTCATATTATGAAGATAAAACTTTGAAAGAAACTTTTAGCAGATCTGGGCACTGGCTGGAGTCCAAGGGCACTAATAATGGTATCAGTCAACTCAAAGATCAGATAGGTACACAATATTTTGTGTGAGCTACTCAGATTAATCTAGTTCATACAGTTTTTATTATTCAGACACCTATTGGGGGAAAATATTATTGAGCAAAGACTTTCCAAAAAGTTCGTAGAATGGATGAACTTTTGATACCAAGGGCAAAGAAAGTAATCAGAGATGCAGCCTGCCTAGATTTGACTGTTAACCAACAGAGTCTGGCTGAGAATCTGAAGGTGAAAGACCATCAGAAAGCAAGAGAAAGTAAGAATTCAAGATACAAAAAGAAAAATATTAAGACAGAAAGAATACCAAAACAAAAGAATATGACACAGGGACAGTACATTTGAGTAAATTCAGAGAGGCAATAGGTGAAAATCAGTGGAAAGAAAGTAGTGCAGAAAATTTGGTACCTTCTAAGGGAAGCGAAATATTAAAAGCCCAAATGTGTCGGAGTGACCAGGGGTCGGAGTGGGAGTGCGTTCCCGGAGTAATGATGAGTCCCAATATGGGTATGGTCATTCTCGTTTATTTCAAAATACTGCGCTACTTTTATAAGCCAGCCACACTAACACGCGCACCTACAAATCCTCTATTGGTTTACAGTCAGCAAGCACACGAATCTTAATATACACAGATTGGTCAAAAGCAGGTGTCCACACGAAAGCTTCCTGCGCCTGCATTCCGTTACCTAATCTACTGATAGTTACAATCCTCAGCCTGTTTTCCCTATTCTGCTGTCGCTTCAGAGACTCTAAAACTACAATTGCTCTTTAGCAACCCTTTGCCTTATACTGTTGTTAACAAATCCTCAGTGCTTGGAATGTTCATGGGATGTCCGTTATTTAATAAAAATCCTTCCACAAATTCCCCTTTTTGTTTTTGAACAATCCAAGCCTGATCTACTACTTTCGATACAGCCTTTTTTATACAACTAAAAGCAATACAAAAGCATACACACAATATTAAGATGATAATCAATATACGCAAGCCTTCTTTTATCAAAGCGATCAGCCATTGTGGCAAGTCTCTAAAAATATTCATGAGCCATTCATCTAAAATGCCATGATTTTGTGGTATCATGCTTACATGGTTTTTTAACCATTGTAATTGTTTATGTGTAGACTCACCATGATCGGATAGGTTCATGCAACACATAAACTCTTCTACCCAGAAACCAGGCATGCCCACCAAACAGGTTCTGAAAGGCTCAGTTGCCGTAGCAAGAGACAAACAAAACGCAGATGGATCTGTTTTGTTTGTCCAGGTAACCCACATATTTTTCCTAGGCTCTATGTGATGTATGTACATGGTCACGGGGACTACCATCACTACTACTAATGTTCCAATCACCAGGTTTCGTAATTGTTTTGCTTTACTTTCCATGCGAACCGCTTTTGACATTTTTCTTTTGTTGCTACCCATTGGTTAAAGGGTACTTTCCAGATCTCTGGCACCAGGTTATGTCGTTTACACTTGTCCTGGTTCCAGCTGGGACAGGGTTAACTTTCTTCCCAGTAGCCTGGGGGGTGCGCTGTGTTTTGGGTTCGGTGTGAAAGGAGCGTTGATGGCCCATTGATGCTTTGGCTGTTGCTGGGTGATGCTTGCACCGGGAGGGGGGAGCACAGCCGGGGTGGTGGACCCAGCTGGCCAATGGGGTATTCTATACCATGTGACATCATGCTCAGTATAAAAACCAGGTGTGTGGGGGGGCTCGCCCCCCGTTCGTGACACGCGGTCGGCGGTCGGTGAGCGGTTCTGTTGTGCATTGCCTGCTTTGTGTATTCTGTTATTGTTGTTGTTCTCACTGTTATTATTACTGTTCTACTTAGTTTTATTTCAATTATTAAACTGTTTTTATCTCAACCCGGGAGCTTTCCTACTTGTGCCCTCCCAATTCTCTTCCCCATCCCACCGCGGGGGGGGTGATCGAGCGGCTGCGTGGCGTTTATTTTTGCTGGCTGGGGTTAAACCACGACAGTCCTTTTTGGCGCCCAACGTGGGGCACGAAGGGTTGAGATAACGACAGATTATTTAGAACATATTAAGGAATTTATATCTGGTAACATATTCGTTTGTTCTGCACCATGCTCTTGTTTTTACTGTACCTGTTAAAAATTGGAGTTGGGTTTTGTAGTCTGTTGTGCTCTGCCGTGATTAATGATGTTTTGCCTGGGAGATTTGTTACTAAAACGCTGGCATTGGGGGTTATTTGGTATTTGGGATTCGTAATGAAGCCGTTTCTGCATTTCGGGTACCACCTCATGGAGACCATTAGCAATTATACGTTTTCCTCCGAGAGATTTTTTATGGAGGAAATAGAGAATGGCACCCTCACTACCTTCATCTCCTTTGTTAAAATAACTTGCCAGTACCTTGAACATCCCTGGGTAGTTAAGATACATCTATTGGTACTCCTTGGGAATATTGTTGCGGTTTTATCCAAGGTTAGTAAGCAATTTAAGAATGTCATCCAGAGATCCGCCCCAAGGCTGGATAGTTATGAGTGGCAGGGCGAGTGGGATAGCATGGGCAAATGCCTAGGGCGATGGGCACCCCCAGTGTTCTGGAACTTTACCCCTGAACAAGTGAAGAACCCTGAAAAATTAGTAGAATATTTGGAAGAAGTATGCTGTCACCCTGGCCATTCCAGGGAGACGCAAATCACTACAATGTGCTGGGGCCTGGCCCACGCCTACCGAGCCCTGTTTAACACCACTCAGAACCCCCAAGGGGAAGGAAATGTCTCTGCAGCTGATGACAAAGCAACAGGCCCTGCGGCTACCCCACCCCCCACGGCAAGCACAGCGGCTCCCTCACCCCCCAGGGCAAGCACAGCAGCTACTCCGCCCCCTGCGACAGAGAACCAACCCATGCCGCTATCAGTCGCCCCTATACAAAAAAGAAAATGCACAAGAAAATCAGCTCGTCTAGTAAGGGATGAAGATGAACCAGGGCCATCACGAGAACAGGAGGAGGAGGAGGCAGAACCCGTAAATGAGATGGTGACCACCAGATCCCTATCTCTGGGTGAGCTGCGAGATATGCGAAAAGACTTCAGCCGTCGCCCAGGGGAGCACATTGTCACCTGGCTGCTCCGATGCTGGGATAACGGGGCCAGTAGCCTGGAATTAGAGGGTAGGGAAGCCAAGCAGCTGGGATCCCTTTCTAGGGAAGGGGGCATTGACAAAGCAATTGGACAAGGGGCACAAGTCCTCAGCCTCTGGAGGCGACTCCTGTCAGGTGTGAAGGAAAGGTATCCCTTCAAGGAAGATGTTATATGCCACCCAGGCAAGTGGACCACCATGGAGAGAGGTATCCAGTACCTGAGAGAATTAGCTGTGCTGGAAGTGATTTATGATGACCTGAACAACGAGCAGTTATCCAAAGACCCAGATGAGATCAAATGCACCCGACCCATGTGGCGGAAGTTTGTACGGAGCGCACCAGCGTCACATGCAAACTCATTGGCAGTAATGACCTGGAGAGATGGAGAGGAACAAACAGTGGATGAACTGGCTGGCCAGCTCCGGCAATATGAAGAAAGTCTCTCTTCCTCCCTACGAGCCTGTGTCTCTGCTGTGGAGAAACTGTCTCAGGAGGTCCAGCAACTCAAAGAGGATATGTCCTGCTCCCCCCCTGCACGGGCCAGCGTCTCAGCCATTAGGAGCAAACGTCCCTCTGCTCAAGAGAGGAGACATCGTGGGTACACACCCTGGGGCACCCTGTGGTTTTACCTGCGTGACCACGGAGAGGACATGAGGAAGTGGGATGGAAAACCTACCTCAGTCCTACAGGCACGGGTACATGAGTTGCAAGGGAAAACAACCACAAAAGGGGGTTCTTCCAGGAAAACTGCTGCTCCAGTATCCAGTGAGCAGTTCCCCAGACAGAGTAGAAGGGCTGATTCCACTTCCGACCTTAACAAAGGGACTTCTGACTCATACTTACAAGAAGTAGATAGCGAATATGATGACCAGGACTAGAGGGGCCCTGCCTCCAGCCAGGTGGAGGAAAGGGACAACCGGGTTTACTGGACTGTGTGGATTCGATGGCCTGGCACATCAGATCCACAAGAATATAAGGCTCTCGTAGACACCGGTGCACAGTGTACCCTGATGCCATCAGCCTATAAAGGGGCAGAACCCATTTGTATTTCTGGAGTGACAGGGGGATCCCAAGAGTTAACTGTGTTGGAGGCGGAAGTAAGTCTAACCGGGAATGAGTGGCAGAAGCACCCCATTGTGACTGGCCCAGAAGCTCCGTGCATCCTTGGCATAGACTACCTCAGGAGAGGGTATTTCAAGGACCCAAAAGGGTACTGGTGGGCTTTTGGTATAGCTGCCCTGGAGACGGAGGAAATTAAACAGCTGTCCACCTTGCCCGGTCTCTCAGAGGACCCTTCTGTTGTGGGGTTGTTAAAGGTCCAAGAACAACAGGTGCCGACCGCTACCACAACAGTGCACCGGCGGCAATACCGCACCAACCGAGACTCCTTGATCCCCATCCATGAGCTGATTTGTCGACTGGAGAGCCAAGGAGTGATCAGCAAGACTCACTCACCCTTCAACAGTCCCATATGGCCAGTGCGAAAGTCCAATGGAGAGTGGAGGCTAACAGTAGACTACCGTGGCCTGAACGAAGTGACGCCACCACTGAGTGCTGCTGTGCCGGACATGCTGGAACTTCAATACGAACTGGAGTCAAAGGCAGCCAAGTGGTACACCACCATTGATATCGCTAATGCATTCTTCTCCATCCCTTTGGCGGCAGAGTGCAGGCCACAGTTTGCTTTCACTTGGAGGGGTGTCCAGTACACCTGGAACCGACTGCCCCAGGGGTGGAAACACAGCCCTACCATTTGCCATGGACTGATCCACACCGCACTGGAACAGGGTGAGGCTCCAGAACACCTGCAATACATTGATGACATCATCGTGTGGGGCAACACAGCAGAGGAAGTTTTCAAGAAAGGGGAGAGAATAGTCCAAATCCTTCTGAAGGCCGGCTTTGCAATAAAACGAAGTAAGGTCAAGGGACCTGCACAGGAGATCCAGTTTTTAGGAATAAAATGGCAAGATGGACGTCGTCAGATCCCAACAGATGTGATCAATAAAATAACAGCCATGTCTCCACCAACTAACAAAAAGGAAACGCAAGCTTTCTTAGGCGTTGTGGGCTTTTGCAGAATGCATATTCCAAATTACAGTCAGATCGTAAGCCCTCTCTATCACGTGACCAGGAAGAGGAACGACTTCAGATGGGGCCCTGAGCAACGACAAGCCTTTGAACAAATTAAACAGGAGATAGTTCAGGCAGTAGCCCTTGGGCCAGTCCGGGCAGGACAAGGTGTGAAGAATGTGCTCTACACCGCAGCCGGGGAGAATGGTCCTACCTGGAGCCTCTGGCAGAAAGCACCAGGGGAGACTCGAGGTCGACCCTTAGGGTTCTGGAGTCGGGGATACAGAGGATCCGAGGCCCGCTACACTCCAACTGAGAAGGAGATATTGGCAGCATATGAAGGGGTTCAAGCTGCTTCGGAAGTGGTTGGCACTGAAGCACAGCTCCTCCTGGCACCCCGACTGCCGGTGCTGGGCTGGATGTTCAAAGGGAGCGTCCCCTCTACACATCATGCAACCGATGCTACGTGGAGTAAGTGGGTCGCGCTGATCACACAACGGGCCCGAATAGGAAACCCCAGTCGCCCAGGAATCTTGGAGGTGATCACGAACTGGCCAGAAGGCAAAGATTTTGGAATATCCCCAGAGGAGGAGGTGATGCGTGCTGAAGAGGCCCCACCATATAACAAACTACCAGAAAACGAGAAGCAATATGCCCTGTTCACGGATGGGTCCTGTCGCCTTGTGGGAAAACATCGGAGATGGAAGGCTGCGGTATGGAGTCCCATACGCCAAGTTGCAGAAACTGCTGAAGGAGAAGGTGAATCGAGTCAGTCTGCAGAGGTGAAAGCCATCCAGCTGGCCTTGGGCATTGCCAAACGAGAAAAATGGCCAGTGCTTTATCTCTATACTGACTCATGGATGGTGGCAAATGCTCTGTGGGGGTGGTTGCAGCAGTGGAAGCAGAACAACTGGCAGCGCAGAGGTAAACCCATCTGGGCTGCTGTGTTGTGGCAAGATATTGCTGCCCAGGTAGAGAACCTGACTGTAAAAGTACATCACGTAGATGCTCACGTACCCAAGAGTCGGGCCACTGAAGAGCACCAAAACAACCAGCAGGTGGATCAGGCTGCCAAGATCGAAGTAGCTCAGGTAGATCTGGACTGGCAACATAAAGGTGAATTATTTATAGCTCGGTGGGCCCATGACACTTCAGGCCACCAAGGGAGAGATGCAACATATAGATGGGCTCGTGATCGAGGGGTGGACTTAACCATGGACACTATTGCACAGGTTATCCACGAATGTGAAACATGCGCTGTAATCAAGCAAGCCAAACGAGTAAAGCCTCTTTGGTATGGAGGACGATGGTTGAAGTATAAATATGGGGAGGCTTGGCAGATTGATTATATCACACTCCCACAAACCTGACAGGGCAAGCGCCATGTGCTCACCATGGTGGAAGTAATCACAGGATGGCTGGAAACATATCCTGTGCCCCATGCCACCGCCAGGAGCACCATCCTGGGCCTTGAAAAGCAAATCCTGTGGCGACATGGCACCCCAGAAAGAATTGAGTCAGACAACGGGACTCACTTCCGAAACGCCCTCATAGACACCTGGGCCAAAGAGCATGGCATTGAGTGGGTATATCACATCCCCTACCATGCACCAGCCTCCGGAAAAATTGAACGATACAACGGGCTGCTAAAGACAACACTGAGGGCAATGGGTGGTGGGACATTCAAGCATTGGGACACACATTTAGCAAAGGCCACCTGGTTAGTGAACACTAGGGGATCTGTCACTCGAGCTGGCCCTGCCCAATCCAAACCCTTACGTGCTGTAGAGGGGGATAAAGTCCCTGTCGTGCATATGAGAAATATGCTGGGGAAGACGGTCTGGGTTGCTCCTGCCTCTGGCAAGGGAAAACCCATCCGTGGGATTGCTTTTGCTCAGGGACCTGGGTGCACTTGGTGGGTGATGAGAAAGGATGGGGAAGTCCGGTGTGTACCTCAGGGGGATTTAATTTTGGGTGAAAATAGCCAATGAACTGAATTGTACGATGTTAGTTATTACATAGTACTGTATGTCATCACTTTTATGGTTACCATATGCCATATTAACAGTATTACAGTAAGAATCACCCAGATTAATTTAGGATGAACGCCGATGAAACTGAGCAAGGTGCAACAATGATAGAACCAGACAAGCGCCCAGAACTGGCCTCCGCATGCAAGAGTCCCACACCACACACCATCTCTCCTGCCCTGCAAGACTGTTACGACAGGTGGAACCCGAAGTCATGGACTACATGAACTCAACGGACGTTTTAGAGTTATGGCCCATGGACTAAGGGAATGATATCTCTGTGTGCGTATATATATCAAAAGGCAGGGAAAAGTAGCGGTGACTAATTGGAATGTACGGGAAAATGTGAGACCTGGGCATGATGTAGATGGTATATAATAAGGGGTGGATATTGTCCTGGTTCCAGCTGGGACAGGGTTAACTTTCTTCCCAGTAGCCTGGGGGGTGCGCTGTGTTTTGGGTTCGGTGTGAAAGGAGCGTTGATGGCCCATTGATGCTTTGGCTGTTGCTGGGTGATGCTTGCACCGGGAGGGGGGAGCACAGCCGGGGTGGTGGACCCAGCTGGCCAATGGGGTATTCTATACCATGTGACATCATGCTCAGTATAAAAACCAGGTGTGTGGGGGGGCTCGCCCCCCGTTCGTGACACGCGGTCGGCGGTCGGTGAGCGGTTCTGTTATGCATTGCCTGCTTTGTGTATTCTGTTATTGTTGTTGTTCTCACTGTTATTATTACTGTTCTACTTAGTTTTATTTCAATTATTAAACTGTTTTTATCTCAACCCGGGAGCTTTCCTACTTGTGCCCTCCCAATTCTCTTCCCCATCCCACCGCGGGGGGGGTGATCGAGCGGCTGCGTGGCGTTTATTTTTGCTGGCTGGGGTTAAACCACGACAACACTCAACACTTAAAATAATAGGCAAGCAAGCTCTTTCAGCAGTTAATCTAGTCCACTGGTTACAGCTGATCTGATATGAAAGTGTGTTAGTTATCTCATGCGCAGTAATCAACAATATATTAGTCAAATCAATTTCTTTTGATAACAGTGATCACACCATCGATTAGCGTGATTAAGCCGAACCCACCATTTTTTCCACATTAATAACATTCATATAACACCCAGGGTTTACATCAGTGACAGTCTTTGCATCTGATTTTGCTTTTTTCTATTTCATAAGGAGAGTTCATAACAACGTACAGTCTCAGTCGTTACAATTCCTTTGATATGTCTTCCTCTTCTTGTGAGAGTGCAGGCTTCACCGCTCGGCTAGGCACCCATATTGGTCCCTTATCTGTGGAAACACGCATGTATCCCCTCCCATTAAATATTACCGAAACGGGGCCCAGCCACATGCCAGTGATTGGGTCTCGATACATTACTTTTAATTTCGGAAGCGTTGTATGAGAGTTAAACTTAAGGTTTTGGTGATGTATTATAATTGATGGCTCTTCTCTGTCTCCCATCAGACACAAATAATTTAGAGTAAATAGGACTTTATGCAGTCTCATTTGTGGGTCCTTTTCTTCCTCCTTTTGCTTTGTTAGATAGTCCTTCAATACCTGATGCGTGCGTTCTACAAGGCTCTGCCCCGTCGGTGAGTTTGGGATGCCAGTAATATGCTTGACCCCCCATCTCATCAGAAAGGTTCTCAACTTCTGACTGGTGTAAGCAGGGCCATTGTCTGTTTTCAGTTGTTCTGGCACACCCAACACCGTGAAGCAAGCAAGGAGGTGCTTACACACATGATGAGCTTTCTCACCCGATAAAGCCGTGGCCCATATTACTTTAGAAAAGGTATCTATAGTGACATGTACATATTTGAGCTGCCCAAATTCAGCGATATGAGTTACATCAGTCTGCCAGAGCTCTAAAGCCTTGAGACCTTTTGGATTAATGCCCAGCCCTATTCCAGGTCCATGATTTCCACACTTGGGACAGGCCTGTATGATAGAGCGAGCTTCGTTTTCTGATAACCCATATTGCCTTCTTAAACCCTTTGAGTTTTGATGAAATATTTCATGACCCTGCCTAGCTTGTAAAAATTTATCTACAGGTGGTACATGACATGCTGGACTGACAAGATTGTCCGCTATCTGATTGCCTTGTCCTAAACCCAACTCCCATTGATGGCTACGGATATGAATGACGCAACACGGAGCCGCTCGCTGGGAGATGGTCGATCTTAATTGAATAAACAGTTTCCCTAGCTGAGGATTATTTGTTTCCCTAATCAGTGAGTCTTGAATTCTTGGTATAAGCCCAGCTACATACAGAGAATCAGTCACCACATTCAAAGGATGATCATGCCAATTCCCTAATGCCCATACCACCGCCATTAATTCTAAAGTCTGTAAGGTATCTCCAGCTTGCCCTTGCAAAATCTTTTTGCACCATTGATCTGTTTCCCACCATACGCACGCAGCTTGTCTAGAGTGTTTTCCCGCATCTGTGTATACCGTCAACCCCTCGAGTATCGGGCTATCAACCACTTTAGATTTTTCTAGCCACTGATTTCGTTTTAGAATCTGCCACAATTTCCCTTGAGGTTGCTGAGAGTGCACCTTTCTGCTAAATCCTAACAGAGATTCTTGAATGGCCAGCACGTGGCGTATCCACCATTCTAAATCTACAGCGTTAACAGGAATATTAATGTCTGCTGGTTCCTGTCCTGTCAGCTCTATAATTCGCGTTCTCCCTTTTTGGATTAATTCCCCTACAGCTTCAGGACAAGTTTGTATACTGAAACGTGGTTGTACCCGTAAGAAAACCCATTCCAAAATTTGAAAAAAGGAGGAAATTGGCAAGTTATCATTATTCTTGTTGTCAATGGCAGTCACGGAGTTCATTCCCTGTTGTCCCTTCATCTCCCCCTTCTTATTTTGCCATTGACATATAACGGCAAAAGGTGATTCGTCGGTGTTACAGATAAGCAAAGAAAGTAGCACGACAATTTCGCCTGGTATGCCCCTGTTCCCCACAATGAAAGCAGATGCCTTTAAAGAGCTGGACTATTCCTGGAGAGTGTTTTTGCCTAACAACAGCTGCCAATGGTTGTACTACTTCTTGGACAGCACTTTGCACCGCTGCTACCATCGACTCATTTTGTTTTTGAACCCCTGCTCTTTCCACCCGAGAAAGCGTTTCTTCCACTCCTGCCCCTTTGGGCAGACTGGCTAGAATGGCCCTGATAGTTTTATTGGCATTATCAAAGGCCAAAATTCTAAACATTTGTTGTTTATTGTCCTCTCCCAAATCCGCGTGGTTCATTACTGCGTCCCAAAGCCTATCAATAAAGTTGCTATACTTCTCAGTTGCACCTTGTGTCACCGAGCTGAAAGAAGGGGCTGCCGATCCTGGTAAGGAAAGAAACGCATCTAAAGAAAGCTTAGAAGATAACTGTATTGACAGGAAAAGTTAGCTGGACATTTATATCCGCATAACGTCCCTTCCCAATGAGCATTTCAGCTGTGATCCCAAATAATGGATCCCCTTGTTGTTAATGTTGGGCAGCAGCATTCACTGCCCTCTGAGACCATGACGATCCCCATAACAAAAACTGTGTAGGTGTCAACAGAAGCCTCATCAGACTTTGACAATCATAGGGACACATCAAATCAGTAGAAAAAATCCAAATAACGATTTGTCGCGAGGCTTCCGATTTAACACCATACTGTGATATAGTATTTTTGGCTTGTTGTAGAATCTTCCAATCATGCGGTTCCCATTTTCCTTGACCGTTGTCCTGTACCACCAGAAAAGCCATGGGGCCAATGTTGGATGCAACCCCCCACTGCCCTTCCAAAATCGCATCTCGAACAATTCCTCTCCATCGGCCGGGATGGGTAGCTGCGGTAGGTCCGGAGAAACAGGGTGGCAAATTGTCTCTCGAACCGGCGTTTGACCAAGGTTCTCCTTGTTGAATTTTTCTCTTTTTCGCTAGATGGCGGTGTGGCAGCACCGGAGGAATCATTAGAGAGTGGCAAGGGCGGGTGGAGAGGAGGGGCAGTGGGAGGAGGGCGGCACGTTTCCCCGCCTTGAATTGGGGGGGTGGGTGGAGCTGGCCACTCCTCCCCCTTCATGCCCGGCGGTTGCTCTTCCGCTTTTGCCTCACACTGCTGCTGTGCTACAGCCCTGGCAACTTCCGTCTGCTGTGGCGTAGATGATATTGTCGGGGAAGATGGCGAACATAGACTGTCGGGCGTTTTTAAGTCCTGCTCAACTCTATCGCGCAATTTGGCAACAGTCTTACAGGTAGACCCCGTCATACCCTTCACAGCAGGCAGCCCAAAAAATCGCGCGATAGGTCCCGCCTTGGATTCCATGCTCTTAGACTGTTCCAATATGGGGTCCGGAGCCAGCATCTGAACAGCCGCACACGCCACCTCCCGTTCAGCTTTCATAGCTTTTAAAGTTTCTAGTACGTCTCCCCACAAGTCTGTCACAGACTTAATCTCCTTCTCCAATTTTTTATCACCTTCAGTAAGCTTCTGCCACATTAGTTCCCCCAGCTCCCGCCATTCAGGCACAGAAAACAACGTGTGAGTGTCCTTAAAAAGTCCCAAACGTTGTCTTAACTTAATTAGCTTGATAAGCTGTTTCACCGTTGTCTCGATCCCTCTCTTAGAGAGTAGTCCTGCGAGCAACGTAGCAGCTGCCTCACTTTCCATGATAGCAGCTCACCCTCTGGGAGGCAGTTGGCCACTCTGCACCGTTATCTATTCTATCTATTTGAGCAATAGAATAGTACTTCTCCCAGTCGCTTGATTCCCACTCCCCTTCTCTCGCTGCGCTTACCGCAGTCTCGAAGAATTGTAGTCTCTGCTACCAGACCTCTGGGTTACGAGCCCAGCATGTTTCCGCATCCTCTGCTACCAGATGTCGGAGTGACCAGGGGTCGGAGTGGGAGTGCGTTCCCGGAGTAATGATGAGTCCCAATATGGGTATGGTCATTCTCGTTTATTTCAAAATACTGCGCTACTTTTATAAGCCAGCCACACTAACACGCGCACCTACGAATCCTCTATTGGTTACAGTCAGCAAGCACATGAATCTTAATATACACAGATTGGTCAAAAGCAGGTGTCCACGCGAATGCTTCCTGCGCCTGCATTCCGTTACCTAATCTACTGATAGTTACAATCCTCAGCCTGTTTTCCCTATTCTGCTGTCGCTTCAGAGACTCTAAAACTACAATTGCTCTTTAGCAACCCTTTGCCTTATACTGTTGTTAACAAATCCTCAGTGCTTGGAATGTTCATGGGATGTCCGTTATTTAATAAAAATCCTTCCACACAAATGTAAACTAACTCATTGCAATACCAGACCAGTCCAGCTAAAACAGGAGTCTTTGGAAAAAGTGGATATGAACATGTACGAAAGAGCAGGCTATGTGAAAACCCAAAATTAACAGCATTAACACTACATGCAAAAAACCCACAAAACAAACCAAAGACTCAGGCACAAACTGAGGTGCAGCCAGAAATGGACACAGAGGAAAAGGCAAACGTAAGCAGCATCAGAAAACTATAAAGAACCGGTTGATGGGTTCCTCCAAACGGAAGGGCAACTTTTGGCAGATAATGCTGTTAAATACCTGGTGTCAGCAGGATTTTGGTAACTATTAAATTAGCACCAAATACAAAGAGTTGTTTGTCATTAAAATAGGAAATACACACAGAGTTCTGACGTTAGATGTTACTAAGTTGGTTGGATGCAAACATTGTAAGCAGCATCAGAAAACATATAAAGAACCAGTTGGTGGGCTCCTCCACAGAGAAGGGCAATTTCTGGCAGATAATGCTGCTAAATACCAATAGGAATTGGTGTCAATAGGAATTTGGTAACTATTAAATTAGCACCAAATACAAAGGATTGTTTCTGATTAAAATGGGAAATATACACTGAGTTCTGATGTTACTAAGTTGGTTGAATGTGATTCACTTAACAACACTAATGCAGGTGGGTGAAGTAATCCCAGTTGCTAACAATTACTTTTGACTCTTAAAAGGTGATGACTGAGGTTCCAAAAGACTGGAGGAAGAGGCCTTCTGAGTTTGCAGAAAAGCTCAACTTGTCCCATGGACAAACAGTACGGTTATAATTAAAAAAAAAGTTATTTTCTGAGCCAGGGAGACAGACTAAGCAAGTAATGTGCAGTTTTGAAAATGACCCTTTTCCCATGCTCTAGTAACACTTAAACCCTGCATCTAGTAACACTTAAGCCCTCACGTTAATTAAATGGCATATGTGGTCTCCCTAGCCACTCTACGTGGATAGTACCATCTCCCTGTGGTGTGCTCTACATGTGCATGAAGATGGTTGGTCATGGGGCTCCATTTTGCACAGGTTGAGGAGCGGAAAGTCTATTTTGCATTATAAAAATCACTATAGAAACCAGAAAAGTTCTCTGTTATTAGACTCTGATATCAGTAATAATCCATCACTAGCTGGCAAACTAGTGACTCTGTGTGACTAAATACACAAATTTACAGCCACCTGTGACAGCTAACAATAACTAACAGCAGCTCCAGTTCTGCAGAAGTTCAAATATCATAAGGTAGATGCCAAGAACCAAAACTAAACATTAAGTTAGTATCCTGACTAGCACTCAGCTTCTGTGAGGGAACCTCATGGATTTCAGGGACATACTATGCAGTACATACATTCATAGGGAAATCTGTTCACTTCCCTTACAGAACTACCTTGACACTCCCTGGGGATACTCAGCAGCTCTTTCTTGTTGTGATCACTCTCTCTCTCTTGCACTCTCCCCCTGTCTCGCACACACTCTCTCCTGCTCACACGCTCTCCCCCTTGCACTCTCCCTCCCACTCTCTCCCCCCTCTCATTTGCACTCTCACACCCCCACGCCTTCCTTGCTCTCTCTCCCTCCCCCTCTCCACCCTGCCATCTTTCCCCCCTCTTTCACATGCGCCCTCTCCCCCTGCCCTCCTCGGCTCCCACAGGCTTGCCAACTCTCACTCTTGCTCTCTCCTGCCCATGCCCTTGCTTTCTTGTGCCCTTGCTCTCTCCCCCCTACACACTTTAATCAGATACAGCCTTATGCCTCCCTTACCATTTGAAGGATGCTGAACTAAATTGTCCCCTACCTTCTGTTTTCCTACAATTCCAGCACCGCTTGTTGAAACAGAAGCTGTCACTGAATCAAAGTTCACTAGTAGAGAGCAAAGACCTCTACAGTAGTTGGATTCAGCTATTCCACGAAAGTAAAGTTTTGTCCTGCATTTAAGATGACCATTTTTATTCTGGTCTTAACACACTAACAATGCAACTCTAGAGAGGGTATATATATACTGACGTGTCCACACATGTGGATATCCATGGTAGTGCATACCCACTTCCAGCGCTTTTTTGGGACGATACTCAATGGAGTCCTAGAAGCCACAGGAATTCCATATCTGTATGACAGAACTTTGGACTATGATAAGCAAGAACTTCAGAGTATTTACCTGCAGTGTATAATCTTATTTCTTTCGTAAACGAGGAAATAAATCAAAATTTACAACACACTTAGAGAAGTGAAAAAACAAGAACAACGTATCAAAGATGGATACCTCATTCATGCTGTCCCACAAGTCATCGCTCTGGGCAGATCCATAGTTGTGATTATGCAAGTATACCTCAATGCCAGCTTGAAAAACATCCTTAGTGAGATAATGCTTCAGCATCAAAAGAAGTGAAGCCCCCTTTAGGGAGAAAAAAAAAAGAAAAAGAATTGGTAAATTAAAGTTATAGAACTTGTTGAAGCATATGCATATTATACCTCTTTTGCAGTACAAGAATAACTCAAAAGCTGGCAGATTTTATCCCAAATGATATCACTTGTATAATTACCTTAACACTCAGTTGCCTTGGAAAAATATATTTTAAATATTTCATAAACTCCAAATACAGTTACAAAAAATGTTAACGCAGCTTGAAATTTTTTCCCAGCTGCTCTGGAAAAAAATATTTTTTAATATTTCAAAGGCTCAAAATACAGTTACAAAACAGGCTAATAGAGCTTGACATTTTTTCCAATTAACATAATCTCAAAAATATTGCCTTCTTACTGGTAAGTCTCTGCTGGCTGCCGGATTTCATTAGCAATACTCTTCTATATGGTATAGAACTGCATGCTGTGAAACAGCGTTTAACAGTCATATGATTTGCAGTTATATCAAAAAACTAAAATTACAGGAAAAATATGAGATACACTTAGTAAACTGGAGTTGACTGTAGAAGGACAAGTGCATTTTGACAGTGTTTAAATACAGCCATGTTTTGTTAAAAAAAGCAGTAACTGATTAGTTCTAGTATCAAAGTGGCCATGAATGTGTAGACAGAAAGGTGTTATTTTTTGCTTTTTTTAAACATAGCTGAAAGCCATTTTCTTTCCATAGAAATGCTTCTGTGTCACAGCTACTAATAAATAAATTGCCTGAGGACTTGCATACTGTGCAACTGAATGCAGATGAGCAGCCATAGATCATGAAAGTGTAAAGGTGTATTTTATATTTTTGGTACTATTTTGGAGAAAGGATCAAGAAAAAATTAAAAGGAAGATTTTAGTCAGAGCATGTATGGCTCTTACACATTCCAAATTCAAGTTCTGGAATTTAAGTAACATCTTGCCTGAAACTGAAGGGTGCCTGGTTAATGTAATTATTCATGAAACTGCAGGAATACCCCTTACTATAGTTTTTAATAATACGGTCATAATTTCTTCTCTTGCATGCATCCATGCTTAACCTATAGCTCTACTACTTTGTTTTTCGTACTGTTATATCCTCCCAAACACTCTGTTGTTGCAGGTGGATTGTTGTCCCATCCTTGAGTGTTAGGTTCACTGATAGTCTGCAAAACAACCAGGCTAAAAATAATTTTGTACAATAATCCCTATTTCAGACAGTAAAATGTAGAGGCCACCTACTGATCTGTGTCAGTTGGTAGTATAGTAAAACAACAAAAGTTGTACAATTCAACAACAGACCCCCCTTAGCTGATCAGGGACCATGTTACAAGTGTCTTCCCACTCAAATTGCCAAAAGCGTTAGCTAAGATATAAGGCCAAGAGTTGTAGAATACAAAGACTGCATGCATGAATGAAGAGCTATGCAATGAAAGCCTCTGAAACATAGAAAGCAGTCATGAAAAACCTGTTTCTGACAACGCAAAGGCAAAACTTCTTTTGGTTAGCTCCTGAACTCAAAAGGTGTAGGTTGCTACATTTCTATTCAGAAAGTGCACATACTTATTAGTAGCAATAAAGTACTAAAGTAATTCTCCAAATATAACACTTTTCTAAGTGACCGAAACTCCAGCCAAATCACTTATGGAATATTTCCATTAAAATTATATAGAGTTTTGATCAGGCAAAAAGTGACAGAATTGTTATCTCTGAAGTTAGTTGGCTACAGACATGATTGTGCATGATGTATAACTTCCAGAAGCTCACCAGAAAGGGAACTACTTGAGACACCAACTCTGAAGCATGAAACAGCTATGCCTTTTAATATACAGTTTGGGGAGAGAAACCAAATCCATTTCACAACCAAGGGAAGCTGAAAATCACACATCTCTGTTCTTGTAGTTCAGAAAACAGAGACCAAAATAAACAGAAGCACATTACTATTGTAGGTCCATTTGGCATCTCAGACTACTCAAGGATGCAGACAACATGTGTTGACCAGTTGAGATTTGCAAAAAGAAATCAGAGGAGACAAACTGAGACAGATGTGGGAATTGCATTCTCTGAGCAGAGGAAGATGTAGTATTTGACTGTTTTCTAGTAAGCACTAGCTGTCCCCATGGTGGGGGAGATAGTGGGGAGAAAAAAATGATATAAAAGGCTTTCCTCCAATACTACCAAAATCATGGGACACAGTGTCTAAAATCTGAGACAATGTGAGTAAAAATTTGACAAATACAGATATTTGCTCTGTCATGCATTTTCAAGTAAGGCATAGTGAAGCTTTAAAGACATAAACCTCACACACAACCCCCACTAGACATTAGAAATAATCAAGTTGCAAACAACCAGGATATGCAGTGAAATTATTTTACATTCCAGATGCAAGCCTCTAGCTCAGGAATTCTCTAAAATACATTTTTTTAAAAGCAGAGAGAGTATAAAAAGGAGTGACTGCTTCAGTAAGTGCCTTGTTGTTACTCTTTTCTTAAGCACTTGTTACAGTCTGTTATCAGAAAAAGAATATCTGTCTAACTGGATATTTTGTTTTGCTTCCTGGGTCCCCTCTTACATCTTCATGAGTATTTTACTTTGTGCTGAAGCATGCACCAAGCAGAAAGATGTTAAGTAAGGACACAGATACACATACATAATATTTTCCTAATTAAAAGCTATGTAGACACTCAGAAACACTACTGAGAGATCCTGCATTGTTTGTGCTAGGTCTAAATTACCCCCAAACAATTGTCAGTACATGCCTACTTACTCCTGATTCCACATTCATGTTTTCAATAGGTAATATATCACTCTCCAAATTTTTCCAAATACTTTTGAAGTTACCTTGATATAAGAAAGTGCATCAAACATTTCTTCAATTTGCTCTGAAGACTGAACAGTAGAAGAGACTGGATGTGAAGAATTCAAGGAATCCTTCATCATAGCCTTGAAAATTAAATTAAGGAAATCTTCATCCTAGAAGAGAAACATTTATAAGTGTCTGAGAAGCTAGAACATACATGGTAAGCAGAACAGTAAAAGTCGTCTCCTTGTTCTTCATGTCATTTAGTAACATGCCATTGCTTGCCATCCTGTCAATGAAGCCAGCAAAAGAACTGTCAGGGTAACATTTGTAAAATCTACTCTTGCCCTGACACATTTTAGCAGTGGAATCTCATTCTTGAGTTTACATCATTATCCAGGCCCTTAAGCTCCTGTCTCAGGTAAATGAATCATTGGCACTAGAGAAAATAAATGTACCTATGAAGTAAGTGTGTGCCCAATTTCAGATTTGGCTCACCAATGTTTTCAGTTCATTTACAGTAAGCAGGGAATACAAAAGCATGATTTCTTTAGTATGCTTTAATATTAAAGCATGAAATCTAGGGAAATGACTCACTACAGTGACGTTTGTGTGAATGTAAACACCACCTTATCTAGTGATCCTAGTACCAAAGCCTCCTCCTTCTTTTTGTCTAGAATAAAGATATTTGAATTTAATACATTGTTACCAGAATGAGACAACCTCAAACACTGAAAAGAAGCTGATTGTACTGGTATTTGTCCATTTCATTTCATCAACACTTCAGCAAACAATTCTCTATACAGTTTCCTCTATAAAGTAGAGTGTTACAAAAAAAAAAAACACCCGTAAGACTTGTGAATTATACAATAAAGATACCCTTTAAAGTTTAAAATTTTAAAGCTATTCTTCTTGAATGCAGAAGTTCGGAGTGATTTTTTTTATTTTTACCAAAACACATTTTGGCACCACCAAGCGGTGAAATGAAATGTTGGTGAAGGCACCTTGTCAGGCACCTTTCAGAATGAAGAATACAAGTGTTAGATGTGTCCTTGTTAAACATTAGACTAATTTTGTGTCCTCCCCTCAACACATATGCATCCAACAAACAGAATGGCTATACAAACATACTTTCAGTGGCCATCAAATTCAACAACCAAGCTAGGTTGAAAATCTTTTTAAAACAGGTTGAAAATCTTTTTAAACACCCAGCTCCAAGAAAGAATTCTACTGAACCAAGTTAGCAACCCAAGTTTCTTAATGCAGTAACAAGGGCGAATTATGAACTCAAAACTCACACTCAGTCAGAATGCTGAGAAGAACATAATCCAGCAAGCAGGAAACAGTCAGTAGGTGTCAGGTTTTTAATCCCGTGACTATAAGCAAATCACATAAATACTCCTGGAAGCTGGTTCCAGAGCCCAGGTATCTCCTCTCCTAGGACATACCTTTACTCAGGATGCAAAATTATTCTCTCCACTGCCCCCTCCATTTAGTTCCACTAATCTTTATTGCTCTGCCTCCATTCAGTGACAGGGATGCTTTACAGCAGTAGCTGGTATCCCTTCCTTGGAGAAGAAAGCTCAAGTTTGAATCCTTCATGTTTTCCAGAGTCTGAGAAGCTAGGTCACTTAGTACCTGAGTGAGATTTTAAACTCCTTCAGTCATATGTGTAAACAGAAGTACCTGTGACAGCAGTGCTTTGTACTAGTAGTGTAACTCAATGCTATCAGAATCCACTGGGTGGGACCATATGATACTTTTATACCAGGTCACCTGATTTGTGAATCCCAAACAGATTCAGACATAAGCAAGTACCAAAATGATGAAAAGACAGGCGTTAATCCAGGCATATTTAGTAACCTAAAGCTCTGGTGCTTCCTAGGTCTATTGGGAAAAGTAGAGACACACAAACTTAGTCAACAACACATCTGGACTTTCTGTATAAAGATTTTAAGTTATAATTTGATATATAGACACCTACATCTTTTCACACCTGCCATTTTGCACAGAATGCTTTAACCTACACAAAACACAAAGACTGCATATAGACTACTACCAAAATAAAAAAAATTAAAAAACTCACAAAAACAACGTACTCTCCCCAAAGCTCCCCCGCAACCACTTCCAATATAATAAAAGTGCCAAAGCAGATGAGATATAGTATAATCTCAATGGTGCCCAAAGTGAATTTCAGTATAAGTTTATAAGTATCAGTCCTTTATGGTCAGCATTAAAAAACAGATCTTAGCGAAGGTACAGTAAGTGTAGTTACAAAAAATACTTACTGAATGTAATTCTGGAAAAATCTCCTCCATGGCAAAGTACTCCATGAAAGTGGCGAATCCCTCATTCAGCCAGAGATCGTTCCACCATTCCATAGTTACTAGATTGCCAAACCACTATAAAAGATCAAAAACATCATTCTTTTTCAGAAATAAAATCAAACGAGTACAATAACATTCCATCCACCCTCAGCTTTATCTTGTGGCAAAATCAAGCTCAGTCAAAACCACGGTAATGCTTTTGCATGAACAACTGCCTAAGTACATCATGACAGAGTTGCACTGGAGAAAATACACCTGCAGGTATTCTGAACAGATACAATAACCCAGTCACAATGAGGGCAAGGGTGAATTCAAGGACAGAATTGCATTTGGAAAAAAAAAAAAAAGAACGCACCATATTTAAACAATGACCTCCCCAATCTAGTACCTGATGCGCAAGCTCATGTGCTATCACTGCAGTTATTAACTTTTTATCCCTTGCTGAAGAAGTATTGTTGTCAAACAAGAGTGTTGTTTCTCGGAAGGTGATCAAGCCCCAGTTTTCCATTGCGCCGGACTGAAAATCAGGAATTGCTACCAGATCTGGAAAAGATTTGAAAGAAGCTTTTGAAAACTGCTAGTTAAAGCAATTCTGTATTGCAAGTCTACCTATTCTACTACATAATCCCTAAAAACCTCATTAAATCCTGTGGTGTGAACATGTGCTTACATCTCAAGCACAGAAGCCCCACAGATTTTTAGCCATGTTTCTCTAGCAGTACTCTTACACAAACTACTTAAAGCACTACACAGACACTCCCTATAGATCTTGCAGGCACACAACTAACAAGGAAATGGGGCTGCCCCTACTGAAAGTAATGTCTTAGAAGACTGCATTTCATTATCTTTCTAGTCAAACTAATACATGCAGAGAAGTCAGGCTGCAGATTTTGCACTGGTGAACATTGTTCACAGACTGAGAATTCTATATCTCCCTACCAAGGCACATCACGTTAAATTTACACCTAATTTGTTTGATGTTACGTCCAAGTATAAGCAATCTGGTGTCAAAAGCTCAAAAAATTTTCCAGCTTAGGAATCACTTAATACTTGTACTCAGTCAAAGACTTAATGCATTTTTTTAACACTTTTGAGGAAACCTTATTTTACAGCTGTTTTATGCTATCTTTTTTTTTTTTTAAGCACATGTTTTCAGAATGAAAGTTCCCCTGCATTTCTCAGAATTGATTAAGGCTTCTTCTTCTGTTTTAAAAAAGTTCAAAAGAACTTACCTAATTTTTCAAGAGGGTAGTTTATTAAAAAGTATTTTTGATAAAATTCCAGAAGTTTCACTGCTGTGTTTAGGGCATATCCAACTTGGTTTAGATGCTGTGGTATGGCATAGACAGATACCTAGTCCAAATAGAGAAGAGAAAAGATTTTGAAACGTATAGCTACAAAAGCTTTAGAAATAAAAGAGGAGCTGGCAGAAGTTCCTGAAACAGATAGGACATGGTTTTGAGAGCACACACATAAATTACAAACGCAAGTTATGAAGCTGTCAATAAAGAGCTAATTTGTTTACTAGAGCTTAGTTACTAGTCAAAATACAGACAGACTATCCAGTTGACCAATATGTATGCAGGAACAATTCAAGGCTGATACCTTTCAGGAAGGTGTTCAAGAAGGGTCTATATGAACAGAAATTGAACCACTTCCTTTTTTACTCCGTCGTGAGTTATTAAGTGACCCTCCCTCCATACCTCAATTAATCTATAAGTTTAGGCTATCAGTATGATAACACTAGTATAATCTGCAAGAAATTCCCTCAAGAAATAATAATTGGCACAAAGTTCACCCATTCCCTATCTAAGGTAGGGCCATATTAGACATAATGTAAGAAGCATTCATAAAAATTGAGAGGTCACAGTCTCCTATTCATGTTGAAGTGGCTATATCAAGAAAATAACTTTGTTTAAGTTACAGATTGATCCGGGTTTAAGACGCCTTTTCACACATAAACACAAAATATGTTGAGACTAATTTTCCTGTCTATTAAAAAAACCCCAACAAACCCTCCCTCTTACTATGCTAAAAATCAGTAAACAAATGACATTTCAAATAGATGGATAGAGTGACCTTTTAATTTTTAAGTTCGAACCAAGCACATATCAGTAAGGATCTAATCCAATGTTCCTGGAAGTATGAAAGTATTATTAGCAGCAAATTTTAAGCTCAAACACAAAACATAAAAGCCCCCCTGGATCTTCTGCAGTTGAGAAAATTCTCATTGCATTATGAACACAAAGAAATTTTACTTCAACTCTAAGATATCTTATAAGATCTATAATAATAAACTTATTCTATGTGAACTGGTTAGCTCAAATTCTTTGAATCTCCCAGCCACAAATTGCTGGAAGCATTTTGAGAATGCATTTTGTGGAAAACGTCATTATATGCTTCCTTCTTACAGTCTTCCTTGGCCTGCTAGACACTGTTGGCAACAGAACAACACATTAGCTAGACTCCAGCCTTACTTGGTGTCCTGGTTCTGGCTGGGACAGAGTTAACTTTCTTCCCAGTAGCTTGGGGGGTGTGCTGTGTTTTGGGTTTGGTATGAGAGGTTGATGGCATTGATGCTTTGGTTATTGCTGGGTGGTGCTTGCACTAGGGACTTTTTTTTTTTGGCCTCCCATGCCCTGCCAAGTGCAGGGGAAGCTGGACAGGGGGAGCATAGCCAGGACAGTTGACCCAGCTGGCCAGTGGGGTATTCTATACCATGTGACATCATGCTCAGTATAAAAACAGGGGGGTGGGGGTGGGGAATGGCCTCCTGTTCGTGACACACAGTCAGCGGTTGGTGAGCAGTTGCATTGTGCATTGCCTGCTTTGTGTATTCTGCTAATGTTGTTGTTATCATTGTTACTATTACTGTTCTACTTAATTTTATTTCAATTATTAAACTGTTTTTATCTCAACCCACGAGTTTTCCTACTCGTGCCCTCCTGATTCTCTCCCTCATCCCACTGGTGGGGGGCGGGGGGATGAGTGAGCGGCTGCGTGGGTTTAGTTGCTGGCTGGGATTAAACCACGACAGTCCTTTTTGGCACCCTACGTGGGGCACAATGGGTTGAGATAACAACAGATTAACTAGAGCATATTAAGGAGTTTATATCTGTTAACAGTTGCTGGTCACAATATTGATTCATCTGCTCCCAAATTAATTTATCTGATCTGCACCATGCTCTTGTTTTTACTGTACCTGTTAAAGATTGGTGTTAGGTTTTGTAGTCTGCTGTGCTCTGCAGTGATTAATGATGTTTTGCCTGGGAGATTTGTTATTAAAACACTGGCATTGGGGGTTATTTGGTATCTGGAATTTGTAATGAAGCCGCTACTGTATTTTGGGTACCACCTCATGGAGACCATTAGCAATTATACCTCTTCCCCTGAGAGAACTTTTATGGAGGAAATAGAGAATAGAGAATGGCACCCTCACTACCTTCCTCTATGATGTCATCTCCTTCGTTAAAATAACTTGTCAATACCTTGAGCATCCCTGGGTAGTTAAGATACATCTATTGGTACTCCTTGGGAATATTGTTGTGGTTTTATCCAAGGTTAGTAAGCAATTTAAGAATGTCATCCAGAGATCCGCCCCAAGGCTGGATAGTTATGGCAGGGTGAGTGGGATAGCATGGGCAAATGCGTAGGACTGTAGGCACCCCCAGTGTTTTTGAACTTCACCCCTGAGCAAGTGCAGAATCCTGAAAAATTAGTAGAATATTTGGAAGAAGTATGCTGTCACCCTGGCCATTCTAGGGAGACACAAATCACTGCAACATTCTGGGGCCTGGCCCATGCCTACCGAGCCCTGTTTAACACTACTCAGAACCCTCAAGGGGAAAAAAGTTCTCTGCATCTGATGGCAAAACAACAGGCCCTGTGGCTACCCCAACCCCCACGGCAAGCACTGCAGGTACCCCACCCCCTACGGCAGGCACAGTGGCTACTCTGCCCCCTGTGACAGATAATCAACCCATGTCAGTATCAGTTCCCCTACACAAAAAAGAAAAAACACAAGGAAATCAGCTCGCTTAGTAGGGGATGAAAATGAACCAGGGCCATCACAAGAATAGGAGGAGGAATGAGATGGTAACCACCCGACCCCTATCCCTGAGTGAGCTGCGAGATATGCGAAAAGACTTCAGCCGTCGTCCAGGTGAGCACATTGTCACCTGGCTGCTCCAATGCTGGGATAACGGGGCCAGTAGCCTGGAATTAGAGGGTAGGGAAGCCAAGCAGCTGGGATCCCTCTCGAGGGAAGGGGGCATTGACAAAGTGATTGGACAAGGGGTACAAGTCCTCAGCCTCTGGAGGTGACTCCTGTCAGGTGTGAAGGAAAGGTATCCCTTCAAGGAAGATGTTATATGCCACTCAGGCAAGTGGACCACCATGGAGAGAGGTATCCAGTACCTGAGGGAATTAGCCGTGATGGAAGTGATTTATGATGATCTGAACAATGAGCAGTTATCCAAAGATCCAGATGAAGTTAAATGCACCTGATGCATGTGGTGGAAGTTTGTACGGAGTGCACCAGCGTCACATGCCAACTTATTGGCAATAATGACCTGAAAAGATGGAGGGGAACAAACGGTGGATGAATTGGCTGGCCAAGTCCAGCAATATGAAGAAAGTCTCTTTTCCTCCCTAAAGGCCTGTGTCTCTGCTGTGGAGAAACTGTCTTAGGAGATCGAGCAACTCAAAGAGAATATGTCCTATTCTCCACCTGCATTGGCCAGCATCTCAGCCATTAGGAGTAAGTGCCCCTCTGCTCAAGATAGGAAGTATCGTGGATACACACCCTGGGGCACCCTAAGGTTTTACCTGCCTGGAGGTGGAGGACATGAGGAAGTGGGATGGAAAATCTACTTCGACCCTAAAGGCACTGGGTACGTGAGTTGCAAGGAAAAACAACCACAAAAGGGGGTTCTTCCAGGAAAACTGCTGCTCCAGTCTCCAGTGAGCAGTTCCCCAGACAGAGTAGAAGGGCTGACCTTAATAAAGGGACTTCTGATTCGTACTTACAAGAAGTGGGTAGCGAATATGAATACCAGGACTAGAGGGGCCCTGCCTCCAGCCAGGTGGAGGAAAGGGACAACGGGGTTTGTGTGGGGACTGTGTGGATTCGATGGCCTGGCACATCAGATCCACAGGAGTATAAGGCTCTCATAGACACCGGTGCACAGTGTACCCTGATGCCATCAAGCTATAAAGGGGCAAGAACCCGTCTGTATTTCTCGAAGGACAGGCGGATCCCAAGAGTTAACTGTATTGGAGGCTGAAGTGAGCCTAAACAGGAATGAGTGGCAGAAGCACCCCATTGTGACTGGCCCAGAGGCTCTGTGCATCCTTGGCATAGACTACCTCAGGAGAGGGTATTTCAAGGACCCAAAAGGCTACCGGTGGGCTTTTGGTATAGCTGCCCTGGAGGCGGAGGAAATTAAACAGCTGTCTACCTTGCCCGGTCTCTCGGAGGATCCTTCTGTTGTGGGGTTACTGAGGGTCAAAGAACAACAGGTGCCGATCGCCACCACAACGGTGCACTGGCGGCAATATTGCACCAACCGAGACTCCCTGCTTCCCATCCATGAGCTGATTCATTGACTGGAGAGCCAAGGAGTGATCAGCAAGACTCACTCACCCTTCAACAGTCCCATATGGCAGTGCAAAAGTCCAATGGAGAGTAGAGATTAATAGTAGACTATGGTGGCCTGAATGAAGTCATGCTGCCATTGAGTGTTGCCGTGCTGGATGTGCTAGAACTTCAATATGAACTGGAGTCAAAGGCAGCCAAGTGGTATGCCACAATTGATATCACTAATGCATTCTTCTCCATCCCTTTGGTGGCAGAGTGCAGGCCATAGTTTGCTTTCACTTGGAGGGGCGTCCAGTACACTTGGAATCAACTGCCTCAGGGGTGGAAACACAGCCCTACCATTTGCCATGGACTGATTCACACTGCACTGGAACAGGGTGAGGCTCCAGAACACCTGCAATACATTGATGACATCATTGTATGGAGCAGCACAGCAGAAGAAGTTTTTGAGAAAGGGGAGAGAATAGTCCAAATCTTTCTGAAGGCCGGTTTTGCCATAAACCAAAGTAAAGTCAAGGGACTTGCACGGGATATCCAGTTTCTAGGAATAAAATGGCAAGATGGACATCGTCAGATCCCAATGGATGTGATCAACAAAATAACAGCCATGTCCCCACCAACTAGCAAAAAGGAAACACAAGCTTTCTTAGGCGTTGTGGGTTTTTGGAGAATGCATATTCCAAATTAGAGTCTGATCACAAGCCCTCTCTATCAAGCGACCAGGAAAAAGAACAACTTCAAATGGGGCCCTGAGCAGCGACAAGCCTTTGAACAAATTAAACAGGAGATAGTTCAGCAGTAGCCCTTGGGCCAGTCTCGGCAAGACAAGATTTAAAAAATGTGCTCTACTGCAGCTGGAGATAATGGCCCTACCTGGAGCCTCTGGCAGAAAGCACTAGGGAAGACTCGAGGTCTACCCCTGGGGTTCTGGAGTAGGGGATACAGAGGATCCGAGGCCTGCTATACTCCAACTGAGAAAGAGATATTGGCAGCATATGAAGGGGTTCAAGCTGCTTTGGAAGCAGTTCGTACTGAAGCACAGCTCCTCCTGGCACCCCAGCTGCTGGTGCTGGGGTGGATGTTGAAAGGGAGCGTCCCCTCTACACATCATGCAACCGATGCTACGTGGAGTAAGTGGGTCGCACTGATCACACAACAGGGCCAACTAGGAAATCCCAGTCACCCAGGAATCCTGGATGTGATCACGAACTTGCCAGAAGGCAAAGATTTCGGAATATCCCCAGAGGAGGAGGTGATGCGTGCTGAAGAGGCCCCACCATATAATAAACTACCAGAAAATGAGAAGCAATATGCCCTGTTCACTGATGGGTCCTGTCATTATATGGGGAAGCATGGGAGATGGAAGGCTGCTGTATGGAGTCCTAGACACCAAGTTGCAGAAACTGCTTAAGGAGAAGGTGAATCCAGTCAGTTTGCAGAGGTGAAAGCCATCCAGCTGGCCTTGGATATTGCTGAACGAGAAAAATGGCCAGTACTTTATCTCTATACTGTCTCATGGATGGTGGCAAATGCTCTGTGGGGGTGGTTGCAGAAATGGAAGAAGAACAACTGGCAGCGCAGAGGTAAACCCATCTGGGCCGCCACACTGTGGCAAGATATTGCTGCCCGGGTAGAGAACCTGACTGTAAAAGTACATCACGTAGATGCTCACGTACCCAAGAGTCGGGCCACTGAAGAACATCAAAACAACCAGCAGGTGGATCAGGCTGCTAAGGTCAAAGTAGGTCATGTGGATCTGGACCAGCAACATAAGGGTGAACTGTTTATAGGTCGGTGGGCCCATGACACCTCAGGCCATCAAGGAAGAGACACAACATATAGATGGGCTCGTGACTGAGCGGTGGACTTGACCATGGACACTATCACATAGGTTATCCATGAATGTGAAACATGCGCTGTAATCAAGCAAGCCAAGCCAGTAAAGCCTCTTGGGTATGGAGGATGATGGTTGAAATATAAATCCGGTGAGCCCTGGCAGATTGACTACATCACACTCCCACAAATCCGCCAAGGCAAGCACTATGTGCTCACCATGGTGGAATTAACCACAGGATGGCTGGAAACATATCCTGTGCCCCATATCCTGCCATCCTGGGCTTTGAAAAGCAAGTCTTATGGCGACATGGCACCCCAGAAAGAATTGAGTCAGGTAATGGGACTCATTTCCAAAACATCCTCATAGACACCTGGGCCAAAGAGCATGGCACTGAGTGGGTATATCACACCCCCTACCATGCACCAGCCTCCGGGAAAATCAAACGATACAATGGACTGCTAAAGACAACACTGAAAGCAATGGGTGGTGGGACATTCAAGCATTGGGATGCACATTTAGCAAAAGCCACCTGGTTAATCAACACTAGGGGATCTGTCACTCGAGCTGGCCCTGCCCAATCAAAACCCTTACGTACTGTAGAGGGAAATAAAGTCCCTGTTGTGCACAGAAGAAATATGCTGGGCAAGACAGTCTGGGTTACTCCTGCTCTGGCAAGGGAAAACCCACCCGGGGGATTGCTTTTGCTCAGGGACCTGGGTGCACTTGGTGGGTAATTCGAAAGGATGGGGAAGTCCAGTGTGTACCTCAAGGAGATTTAATTTTGGGTGAAAATAGTTAATGAACTGGATTGTATGATGTTAATTACTATGTAATACTGTATGTCATCACTTCAATGGTTACTATATGTCATATTGACGGTATTACAGTAAAAATCACCCAGATTAATGAAGAAGGAACTCTGATGAAACCAAGCGAAATGCAATGATGATAGAACCGGACGAACGCAGTGATAATGGAACCAGAACTGGCCTCAGCCACATCGTCTTTCCTGCCCTGAAAGACTGTTATGACAGATGGAACCCGAAAACATGGACTAAATGAACTCAATGGACATTTTAGAGGGATGGCCCATAGACTAAGGGAATGATATCTGTGTATATATATCAAAAGGCAGGAAGAGTGGTGGTGATTAATTGGAATGTATTGGAGAATGTGAGACCTGGGCATGACGTAGATGGTATAGAGTAAGGGGTGGATACTGTCCTGGTTCTGGCTGAGACAGAGTCAACTTTCTTCCCAGTAGCTTGGGGGGTGTGCTGTGTTTTGGGTTTGGTATGAGAGGAATGTTGATGGCCCATGATGCTTTGATTGTTGCTGGGTGATGCCTGCACCGGGGACTTTTTTTTTTTCGGCCTTCCATGCCCTGTCAAGTGCAGGGGAAGCTGGGGAGTGGGGAGCATAGCTGAGGTGGTTGACCCAGCTGGCCAATGGGGTATTCTATACCATGTGACATCCTGCTCAGTATAAAAACTGGGGGGGGAGGGGCAGGGCTGGCCCCCCATTCATGAGACGCGGTCAGAAGTGAGCAATTAGAGCACTTGCATTGTGCATTGCCTGCTTTGTGTATTCTGCTAATGTTGTTGTTATCATTGTTACTATTACTGTTCTACTTAATTTTATTTCAATTATTAAACTGTTTTTATCCCAACCCACGAGTTTCCCTACTTGTGCCCTTGCAATTCTCTCCACCATCCTACCGGAGGGGCGGGGGGGGGGGGGGGGGGGGGTGAGCGAGCGGCTGCACGGGCTTTAGTTGCTGGCTGGCGTTAAACCACGACACTTGGTATGACCATTCTTATGTTTTCTCCCTTTAAGCTGGCAAGTACTGTTACACACGGCTAGATCTCTTGTGTTTGGTGCCTTCTAAAGGTCTGCTGGACTTCCCTTACTTGGCCAAATCTTGCTTGGTGGTCAGAATGAAGGAGAAGCAGAGTTAAGATCCACTTTCCTTAGTTAGAATACATCACTCAGTCTTGTTCTCCTCTTGTACATGCCTCTATCATAAAAAACTTCTGAAGTACCGACAATCCATGCAAGTTAGTCTCACTAATACGAATAAAACAAAGCACACCACATAGATAGTTGTTTCAGACTCTCTGCAAACATTTAGTATACTGATCAATTTTCTGCCTGATAAAGAACTGGCTATATTGTTTTACCAGAACACAGATCAAATACAGATCTGAATAGTAGCCAAAAGGAATAAAAAAAAAAGTAGTGGTCTAACTTTTCAGGTTAGACTAAATAGTCTGCCATATTCAGCTATAAGTAGAAATACTTGTCCAAGTCAGAATCAAAGCCTATTGACCAGTATCCTTACTTCTGCATATTGGATTAAAGACAGGGCTTCTTCTTCTTCTGCAGTGCTACTAGCACTATTCCCTTGGGCTCTTTCTAGGTAGGTACTGGCACTGCGGGCATTTCACCACTAAGGCGCAGTTCTTGCTAGAGAGTCATGAAAATCATCGCTCACATGAAACTCTTGCACCTCCTAAAATAAGACTAAGAGGCATCTCCTAGTATTACCGTATTTTTTCTTTAGTTACTTTAATTGCACTCATTGTAGCAACTGCTCACTGACCCTCCAGGCCATATGCCTAGGAAGGACAACGATCAAACAGGACCAACTGTGTGATTTTTTTGGAACCTTTGGAAAAACAAAAATCCCACAATGAAATAATTGTATTCAAGTGACTAAATGCAGACTTGAAGTTAGTCTAAATTTGCTTTACTGCAGAGCATGTGTTTTTTTAGGTAGGTTATCTTTGCAGGTACAGAACATACTGCTTGAAAGAGTATGTAGGCTTCCCTGGGAACTGTAATGTTTCTGAACAACTCTTGGTTTGCATGACATTACTCCCTCACAAATGAAGCATAAAACTAAAAGTTTAAAGCTTCCAGCTCTGAAAGCTCTTAGGAATTTTACATTTTATAAATTTCCACTGTTAGCAAGACCTGATGCTGAGTCCCTTGCTGTAAAAGTCTTCTCATTCTGGTATAAGCCCTGAAGTCAGTTCAACCTATAGCATATGGCTTTTGTCCACTACCTACGATGAGTATAATAAAACCAAGAAAATAAATAAATATAAAAGAGACAGAGTTTGCTTGTTGGTTTGGGGATTTGTTTTGTTTTGTTTTGATTGGCTTGTTGGCCTGGGAGGAGTGAGGGCGAACTTAAAGTGGAACAAGCATACCAGACTCCCATTAGTTTCCGTACTGATGTTTTTCAAGTCTGCAACAACAAAGGCTACTAGGTAGGTGCTCATCTTCAAACTCACAAAAAACTCATCTTGAACAATTCCATTTATCACAGGAGTCGTGGCTTTCTGCAGGTGAAAGGAAAACATTGTTATTAGTGCAGACAAAAGAACACTAAGACATGCAAGGAATCAATGTTAAATCAAAGAATTGTTTCACGCTAGGAACAGTTTATAAGCAAACCTGCAGAACATCTTTATATTTTGGTTATGTTTCAGTGGGATAGGTAATACTCACAACCTACTCACGGTGTAACAAAACTTAACGAGACATGGAACATTTAAGTCTATATACCCAAAAATTATTTGTCAAGCTTTTATTATGCAGTATTACCAGACAACTGCATTGTTGGAGAAATCATATATCTAATTTAGTTCACACTTAAACCCCCAGTATAATCCAAAGTCAACATAAAGATTAGCATTAATTCAAGAGAGCTTTAGGCTAGATCAGAGACACAGTTCAGCGTAAAAATACTGGTATTACATGAGTTAAACATTTGTCTTTTCTCAGAAGCCTCTTCAAAACAAGGTAATCAGCCATACTCATTATTTTAAAACAACAGAACAAAAAAGCCCTCACACACACCCTTACAAGAGATTGCATTTAAAAAAGTGAAGAAAACCTAAGGTTTCAGTTAGTTCAAAGCAAAAAACGTGCCCATCTTAAACACACACTGCCAAAAGTAACTGTCTGCTCAGTCTTCTGAAGTAAGATGCCCTGGTGTATCTTAAATTACTTTTAGTGCAGAAGTTTTTCTTTAATATTAGTCTTGGAAAGGCATGCTATATGCCTAAAAGTACTTTTCTGTATAGTCCTTCACAAACATGAATTACACAAAGAATAAAGCGAAATGGTTAAAACCACCACAATGCAGAATAGTAAAGGTCTGGAGACAGGGATGGCAGTTCATGTATCATCTGAAATTTCATAAATAGGTTTGTTTCCAGAAATAAAACCAACAACAATAACCTTTGTTTTAGACAAGATAATTTCAAATCAAACAACGACTTAACATTTAATTGCCACTGAAAATTTAACTGTCAGCCTTAAAGAGGAATAGATTTTTAAGCCTGAAGATATAATCAATATAATCAGCTAGTCTGACCCCTGCATATGAACAGAATGCCATTGTTGAATTCCTTCAGCAAATTAACAAATTTCTGCCTTTACTACAGCTTCATCTTCATAAAGAGGTGACACCCTATTTAAGAAAATCTACTGTGGCTGCAGATAAACTGGTTCAAAAATCAGTTATTCTCATTTAAAAAACCAAACAAAACAGCAAAAGAAAACACCACAAGTCCAAAACACACACGGTTTATTTCTAGCCTTAATGTGTGTCAGCCATTATAGATTGCCAGTGATGTATATGCTAGTTGAGAAGGCCTGCTTCTGAGACCTCTTGCTCATGTAGGTATTTATAGAAAATGATGAAGTTCACATTTAACCTTCTCATGGATAAACTATAAAGTCTCTCCATTTAGCACAGCTTGTTACTAAGACCTGCAGAAAAAGACCTGGTGCACAGGAATCTGTACCACTTTTTTCCTAAGAGGGGTTTGTTTAAGTGTTTATTTTCAGAAGTGAGCTTATCCTAGTAATGATTTCACCAATGCAATATACATCTATACAATGTGATCCTCTTATTCACTTTTCACATTTCTTTCCTCATGTGTACAAGAATCAAACCACTAGCCTGTACTTATTGCATTGTGAGCCCACACTACCTAAAAAAATACCTAATCTAGGCTAAGTCTAAAATGTAAGAATTCAGCATGTGCTAGAGCACTTGTGAGATCAGGGACAAAAAACATGAAATAAATCACAAAAACATGCTAATTAAAAGAAGCTTTGCATACAAAAATGGGTACCATTACGAGAGAACTCACTAATACAAGAAATGTTGTTGAGGTAGCATACTATTTCACAGAAACTCGTGTCTAATTTCTTTATTTGTACAGTTACAAAAAAAAGGATTTTAATGTAATTCACATGTGCAAGTTGTCTTGACAAATTACAAAACCCAAAGAAACGACTTCTGAACCCATTAACAGACTGCATGTTTGGATCTCATACAACAAGAAGAGAGGAAATACACCGTATCAACTTATCAGGGCATAAAGTTGGAGGACAAACCAAAAGAAAATAATATTGTTTGCAGTATAAATACAAATAGGTAATTATCTTGGAGATACTGTCCACTAGTAAAACTATTAATTCACTTGCTGTGTATGTTTTTACACCTTCTTGATAAATTCTAATTAAACCCGACCTGCTGTTTTGACACAAGAACTCGCATTTGATCCCCAGCACTAAACAGAAAACCTCATTGCTTTTAGTGTCTTTTTTTTCTATTATCTTTGTTCCACATTTGGAAGCTTTCTCAAATCTTTGTCAATCATACAGACGATGTAACAGCCAAGTTTTAAAACAGAGATGGAAACAACAGAAGAAAATGCAGATGAAATTTTTAATATGCTCTTAAACACATTCTGACTATAATAAGCTCAGTAAATGTTACAAAGAGAAAAAGAGTGGACCAACAGGAAGTTCAGTGAAAAGGGCCTGATATCAAGAACAAGTACAGTAAGACAGAGAAGGTGGGTTAAAAAGCAGAGAACCAAATGATGGAAAAGCCTGATGGGAAGGAAGGAGAATTCTCAGCTTGAAGGAAGCACAGGACCTTCTGCCTATGGCGACTATAGGTAGCTGAGCAGAAGACATGTAGTATGCAAGGCAGAAGAGCAAGAAACAGATCTGAAGGTAATTCAAGTGGTATGACAAACAGTAGTGGGAATCAAAACACCAAAAAGAGACGCAAGAGAGGCATCATGTAATTTAAAAGGGAACTCATGATGCAGGAGTGCCACAAGTCATTGGAAGAACAATTCTATGTAGGGAAAGATGGGTAAGAAAAAGACGTTTTTTTCTATGCAGTACAGGAACAGCCAAACAGTATGTATCTAATGTGTCCCATAGGGAAAATTCATAACACCAATATTTAAGATGATACAAATACGCAATACCAACCCATTTTTCCCTGTCAGTAGAATGGGTACAAGGTCACATCTCCCAAATGTTCACTTTTCAAATGGTTTCCTATCTCCTTGAAAAATGAGCAGTGCAATGAATGTTACTCTACAGCAAGAAAGGCTAGAAACTTAGATGTAAATGGGTCCTGGAGTAAGGAGGACGGAGATGCAGTAATGACCTTCAGTAAAGGCAGCTTACCACTATGTTTTCTCTGTGTGAATGACTCCTCATCATGCACACACATCATGTACATTAGTATCCAGAGAGAGCATCAAAAGAGCTACTGGATGCTTTGTAACAGCACTCGGAGTTGGGCAGGGACAGATGGGATGGGGAGCAGCTCCTTCCTAAGCACAGGCTTATGTTTTGCAGGACTGTTAATGCAAGGCAGAAGTTATGGGAGGATGCAAGACTAAGGCAAGTAACAATGTGTCTTTTCCAGATTTAATTCACATGTCCTGTGGTGTGTGAGTCAGCTATTTCCAGACTAATTAGAGGAAGATTCTGTGACAGCAAACAATAACTCACTAAACAAGAAATAAAGAGTTGCCCTTTCAGGCATGTTGGTTGGACCAGTTAACTCAAGTTGCAATTCTTGGCAACACAGAGCTTGAGCTTCAAGTATGTTCTTTGCAGATTCTCTCAGGAAGCCTGAAAAGCCTGCTCATATCTACTGACACTCACTGTTCACTGCATCGAGTGACCCACTTGCATAGTTTGCAGGAAGAAACAGTCTGAAATCTCACAGTCTTGCCCAATGCCACAAACACGTGTAGCAGTTTCCCAGATGACTCCTTCCTGCCCATACAAAGTTGCATAAACACCTTGCACAAAAGACATGAAATCTAAGTGAAATCATAGGAGAAAGTAAGCAAGGTGATGGAGGGGCTAGATTAAATGACTCAACAAAGCATTTACTGAAGAAGGCAGCTTGGAGGTGCTGTACAACCACATATGGTGGGAAAAAACAAAGGAAGTAGATATGCCTGCTGCAACTGTGAGGGCCTTTGCTTATTCTTCTGGAGAAGTCTATTACCACAATGGGCATTAGCAGACATACTAAAGAACAGCAGGCATGTAATTGCTACCAATATAGTAGCACCTAGCAACCCCAGGAAACATCTTGCTCGCTCTCGAATTGTCCCCAACCATTTTCCTTCAATAGCCAACCACAAATGACAATGAAGAAGAGTTGATGGTTATTTTGCTTCCACTCCATCTGCCAATCATTATCAGTCAAGCTGGCAACCAAGGCACTAGATGCCAGAGGTGTATCAGATAATTCTGTCTCAACTAATAGGGATGAAAACTGTCACAGAATATCTTTTCTCATCTTCTTTATAATAATGTCATCAGAGATGAGCAAGAGAACGTACAGAATATACCATGATTAGGGTAGCAGTAAACATACTATGGAAGTGTGGTGCAGTAGAAGAGCTGAAAACACAGAATCATAGAACCATTAAGGTTGGAAAAGACCTCTAAGATCATGGAGTCCAATCGTCAACCCAACACGACCATGCCCACTAAACCATGTCCCTAAGTACCACATCTACATGTCTTTTAAATACTTCCAGGGATGGTGACTCAACCACTTCCCTGGGCAGCCTGTTGCAATGTCTGACCACTCCTTCAGTAAAGAAGTTTTTCTCATGTCCAATCTAAACCTCCCTTGGCACAATTTGAGGCCATTTCCTTTTGTCCCATCGCTAGTTACTTGGGAGAAGAGACCAACACCCACCTCAAATGCTGTGGGAGACAGTGTCAAAGGCTTTACTGAAGTCCAGGTAGACCACATCCACTAGGCGGGTCACCTGGTCATAGAAGGACATCAGGCTGGTCAAGCAGGACCTGCCTTTCATGAACCTGTGCTGGCTGGGCCTGATCCCCTGGTTGTCCCGCTCATGGCTTGTGAGCACCCTCAAGATGAACCACTCCATAATCTTGTCCTGCACCAAGGTCAGACTGACAGGCCTGTAGTTCCCCAGATCCTCCTTTTGGCCCTTCTTGTAGATAGGCGTCACATTCGCAAGCCTCCAGTTGTCCGGGACCTCCCCAGTTAACCAGGACTGCTGGTAAATGATGGAGAGTGGCTTGGCAAGCTCCTCCGCCAGCTCCCTCAGTACCCTCAGGTGGATCCCATCTGGCCCCATAGACTTGTGAGTGTCCAGGTGGCGTAGCAGGTTGCTAACTTCTTTCTCTTGGATTATGGGGGATTTATCCTGCTTGCCATCCCTGTCTTCCAGCTCAGAGGGCTGAATACCCTGAGCATAACTGCTCTGACTATTAAAGACTGAGGCAAAGAAGGCATTAAGTACCTCAGCCTTTTCCTCATCCTTGGTGGCAATGTTCCCCCCCGGATCCAATAAAGGATGGAGATTCTCCTTGGCTCTCTTTTTGTCATTAATATATTTGTAAAAACATTTTTTCTTGTCTCTTACAACAGTGGCTTACATTCTAGCTGGGCTTTTGCCTTGCTGATTTCCTCTCTGCATGACCTAACGAGATCCCTGTACTCTTCTTGAGTTGCCAAAACAAAAATACTCTTGGTCTTTCAGAGAACCCAACAGCGTCTTTCAGAGCACCCATCATCTGTGGAAGGTACACTGAAGAATAGGATAGACTTTTAGCAACTATATGCAATTAGCTCAGAAATGTCTGCTGCACACATGCAGCAATGGTAAACCATAATTTACTTTTTGTACATGAAGAACTATGGAAGCTGTTGAAAGTTCCCTCAGCCACTCGTCCTAGCAGAAGAAGGTAAGTGAGCACCCTTTCTTGTTTACATAAAACATGAGAGTTGTCCAGCAGAGTCTGTTTCTTCCTTCTGTGAAGAAAAGAGCAGCAAATAAAGTCCTCTTAGGCCTGAACGCAAACTAAAGTGCTGCAATCCTCTTACAGTAATGGTTGAGAATCACCACAATTCCAGCAACATAAACATTCATGCATTATGAAAAGATATTATTTCAGAAGGTTGCAGTTATTAGCTTGGTTTTCAAAAACAGAGTAGCTGCATCAGCACCTGAGCTTTTGACAACGTTCTGGAACCGAAACTGCACAGTGTACAAGTGTGTCCCACCAACACCAAGAGTATAATTTTTTTCATTACTGGTTAGATCAATGTCAATATTAGTAAGTTTCTGTTGGGTGATAAATGGTAGTAACGTTTTAATGACAGAGGTCCTAGTTCAGACACAGACTAGGTAGTAAGTTAGTCTTGCTGGTCTGTGTAAATGAATTAGGCTTTTATAAAGGTTTCTCCAAAGGCTTAATGGCATAAAGCATCACCATAAAATTCAGATATGGTCTTACAAGATTTTACCTGAAAACATCTAGCTGAAGGAATTTCAGATCCCTCATTCATATTCTGGGGTTGACTCTGTATTCACACCCTACTTCCCCTTGTTTAGGCTCAAAAGCACATTCTTCAAGTTCAGGCAAATCTTTCACAGAGACTGTTGCTAGTTACACAAACTATTGATAAAGATATTGCAGTATTCTGCGCATGTATAGTATCAGCAAACACAGAAAACTCAAAAGACAATCTTAAGGGCTGTTGAAACTGATGTATCCAACAACAGAACTCCTGCAAAATAATGATTCATTTAAATTCAACAGGAATCCCTCCCATAGCCATTCAAGTGTCCCTACAATAATATCCTACACTGTGCAGTGCACTGAACAGTTGTTTTCTCTATGAAGTTACTTAGTTCAAGTGTTTGAGGAAGAGACAGTTATTTTATTATAAAGTCATACAGTTTATAGCTTATCCACTCAAGTCAATCCCCTGGACATTAATGCAACAAAAACACAATGCAAAGCACTTAAACAGATTACCTAGGCAGCAGCTCTACTAAAATTCCTCTACAAAAGCTGGTACCTTGGGCATATTTGACAGAGTGGAAAGTTTCTCATCTCTTTTGATCTTGATTAAAAAAGTAGCTTTAAATGCTGGTTCATCAAAGCACGGAAACGCAGACCTTGCTGCCAGAGGTTCAAACTGAGTTGCTGCAAACCACCTAATGGGAAGATAAGAGCAAATTAAGAATTATGAAAAGGATAAATGTCAGTTTATTTATGATAGAACAGTAATTTTTCCCCAAACTCTTTAAGAGCTTGTTATGGGAGAAGCTTTCTGAATGGTAGATGACAGGGTTGGTCCAGTCAGAATAAATGTTTCGTTAACAAAAGTTTTTTATTTGAGGACTAATCTGCTTGGCTGTTTTTTTCTTTCTTAACAAAGAAGAATACACCTGTAATAACCCAATTACAGAACAATCATCAAAATATAAGCCAACCAGTTTCCAGTAAGACGGAACAAAAAGGAGATTGAAAAATTAAATTAGTGAGCATGCCCACTAAATGAAAGTTTTGAAACGTCAGCAGCAGATGGGACTACAAGGAAGCTTCTTCATCTAATTGTCATGTCTCCTCCTGCAGATAGTCCCACAATTCATCTAACTGATGCTTGCTCCCCTTGCTGGCTAGTAGATGGATCCTGTGTAAGTTCATGCACTGTCTTGTCTCTAATCCAGTCATATCACAGGAGAACTTCTCAGAAGGCTAAGTTCCTTCTCCAGTATTTTGATACTAATTAGGTGCAGAATTTACCACTTTTCCTAGAGAGCATCTCTGACTTGTATTCTGCTGCTGCGAGACAGCCCTGGGAGCTCAACAAGAAGCTTGCAAATTTAAGTCTTGTATTTACTGGAGCTAAACAGTGGAGAGAACAGCTGTTCACATTGCTTTTGCCTTTTGTGGTTTGTTGTTTTTTTTTTTTAAACCTACTGCCAAGCTACCGACAAGTTTTCGGGGTTTTTCTTTTCTTCTGCACCATGACCTACAAATTTTCTGAGGCGGCTTACAATTCATAAGATTAATCTCTATGCCTGCTTTCAACTTCTTACTCTTCTCTTCCCGCTCACTGACAATCTTGAAGTTGAGGAATTAAGTGCCTTTTTCTTTTTTTCCATTACTCCAAGATTTTACAGAAGAAAAACAAACAATAAAGAACCATTCTGCATAAAAGTACAAGTAAGGCCCAATATTTTTTTTTTAAATTTGCATCTGGCAACAGTGAGTTATTTTGCCATTTGATAATTTTACCAGTTTTGGTGGCAGTATAAAAAAATCTTCAAAAGAAAAGAAAACTAAACTAGAAGAAAAGACATTTTCTTGCAAAAGCAGCTTGATAGCTTGAGTTTTATACAGAAAATGCAGTAACAACAGAGGTTGTCAAAGTAGTCTGTATTTGTAAAACCACTGACATTAAACATACAGAGACGAAGCCCCTAGAAATAGATGAGGCAGACAAGGCAATGGAAAGGAAGATGTCAGCAAAGAGTTACCTGAAAAGGATTTACTGGAAAGCATACAAGTTAAAGCATGTGCTACATCCTATCCCTGAACAAAAGCACAGAGCACTGGACTGAAGGGGTTCAAAAACTCAAGAACTTACTGACAGATCGTCTTTTTCCTCTGTGAACACTTACACTTTGTCTTTCTACTACAGTACATACAAGGAGAAAACAAAGCTTCAGCTACATCAGAATACGAAAAAACATGGAAATTCAAAAAGAGTCTAATCATTCAAGTGATTTTTGCCTTCTACACTTATTGTATTCTTGCTCCCACTTACTTCATGGTAATGCATGTCTTTAAGGTTTGTGATAAGCTACTTAGGTCCGTTTCATTTCATCTTGTGGTTATGTTCTTCTGATGCAATCTATACTCCCTTGTGATTCTTTATTATCCAACGCATTCCACAACAGAGAGACAACTTCTGGCATTTTTGTTATAATGACAGAATTCTGAAGCCTATCAGCGGTTTCTCAAGTGGCAACAGATTCTCTCTAACGATCATGCATGGACTATAACGTTTTTGTATATGCTCAGAAACAGCCCTTTCATAAGAGGCTTATCAAGCAGCACTTTACCTGGGGGATCTGAACAGTCATCTACGTTTGCACCTCAGTAAAACACACCCACGTCCACTGGAGATGCAGGCAAACTGAAACAGATCAGCAATCCTTTAACCCAAATTTATTTCTTAAAATTCTTGATCTCTTAAAGAAAGCCCCTTAGACTACCTCACACGAGGACCAACACGAACACACGGGAGTAAAGAGAAGAGAGTTCCTGCCTTATCTCAGTTGCTGACCAGTTCAAGAACCCACTTAATGTTCCACAGTTCATCTGAATGCACCAGGTTTTGCATATATTTGAAAACAAGTGTTGCAGCCAACTTATTTTCTTGTACAACTCAGCGCTATGCCATAGACCCATTAGGATCTAGATAAAGGGAGTTTTAAAGGCAAACTGTAAGTAAACGTTAGAAAAATAAACAGTTTTGGTTTAAAAGTCTGTTGTTAATACTTAGAGAGGCCTGCTGAATGCAACAAAATATCCTGGATTTTTGTTTAGAGAGTAGAATAGAAATATATCTTTCTTATGTTATGCAGCTTCCTAACAGTCTATGAAAGCATCTTTACACTGAGTACCTTGTTTTGTTTATTTTTTTAAAGATGAGCTATTATAGAGGGACTTAAATAATTGAAACATTAGCAGCGTATAGTTATCATATCTCACTGGAGAGAGAAAAATTATAACCAAATTTGCCACACTTCTGTTTTATTCTTCAAGGAGTCTCACTGAAAAAGTTTGCAACAGGTCAATGAAGAGTCTTGTTTTAAGTAACTGAAAATAAATACAATCTCAGTGTGATCCTCTTCCCAGAGAATTATTTCAAGTCTATATTGTCAATTTGTAAAAGGTTGGGTTGGTGGTGCTAATTGTAAGTTCTGCCTTCCCCATTCAGGAAACGAAATCTACTTACTAATATCTTGGGAATTTCCATACAAACTCTCTGTTGTTGCAAAGATTTGTAACACTGATAACATTATTTTTTCTTGCTTTTTCCCTTACATTTCATTTAACTTTTTTTTTTTTAAGCTTTAGATCTTAGCATTTGTTAGCACAAGTTGGGAAGTGTTTTATGTCTTTATTTAGCATTTGTTTTGTGGGCCCTTCAAAACTACTTTCCTGTCAGCTGGTCCTGGACTGACCCATACTGCTCCTTCCATCTTTTGTTTATTGCACCACTGTGTTTCTAGAAAAACTCCATAGATAATTACGTGCCAACAAAGACATGACCAGTGTAAGGCCCATTTGAAATGGGTGGTGGTGGTGGGTGGCAATTTCATTAATCTTCTTGGTAAAAAGCACTGATTTACCCTTTTTAAAAATGAGTGTGATGTTTCTTTTTTCGCCAGTCACTGGGGACTTCACCTGACTGCCATGACTTTTCAAATATGATTGAGAGCACCTTGGCAACTACATCTGCCAGTTCCCTTAGGATTGTGGGTTGCATCTCATTGTGTCCCATGAACTTGTGTACGTTCAGGTTCCTCAGATGGTCTCGGACCTGATCTTCTCCCATGATAGTAGGACTTTGTTCCTCCAGTCCCTGCCTTGAGACTCAGGGACTCGAGAGATGCGCGAAGAATTTCCAAAGAAAAATTAAACAAACACAAAGCCACGCTATAGCTACCTACAACGACTATACTGCACTACATTTAACTGATGGAGAGGCTGTCCTGACTTAATGAACTCATCCATGAAAGACATTTTTCAGGTAGATTAATCAGGAGATTAAAGATCGATTTTGCTCAACAGGAATCAGTTGTATGAAACATCTAATAGAAAAAGCAACCCTGGTTATTTCTATTATCAAAGCACAATCTAGAAGTGACAGAAGAGAGAAGCTGCATTTGTGGGCATACCTTTGCTTAGAATTCTCATCCTTGTAAGAAATTTTGTAAAAGCCATAATAGGTATCTGATAAATTAGATGAATATTCTATGTTGACAGTATAATTCTGTCCTACAAGGAGAGCCTCAGGAGCCATGACTGCAATCTGGTCATGCAATGGATATTCCAGGAATTCAACAGGCTTTGCTTGATGCTCTCCTGCTGAAGTAATGGTTGCCTTGGTGATATTAAGTCCTGAGCTGTGAAGTACGATCTTCCAAGTTACCTGGACGATGTTAACCACTATCTTTACAGAGCCTGCAAATTTCAGAGTAGTTAGGTTTGGCTGCAAGACAAGATCATAATGCAGTGGTACAACATCAGGAGGAAGTCTAATTTTTGCCCATGGAAATAGTTTTCCATTGGTTGCCAGAGGGTATATTAGTTCCATTGTATGTTTTTTTTTATGGCAGCCTTCTTTGGTAAAGGTACATTCGGGAAGAAGATAAATTGCCATTATTAATGAAACTGCAATCACAAGAACAACTGTGCAAACCACCATGGTCCTCGTAGAGGGCATCGAACATGATCCATTTGGATTTTGTCTGTAGAGAGACATGTTATTCCGGAGACCCGAGCTTCTGTTCATGAAGGACATCCCCAGCAACTTTGCTGATGACTCATAATCCTCTTCATCATCGTCCATTTCATGCTCTCCAAGGCCACGCACCAACAGCCGGGAGCTCCTTGGTTCATACTCCACTTCATCAGGCTCCAGGGGATGTAAACAAGGCTCTTTTGCCAAGTCAACCACATCAGGCTCTTCTTCAAACATACTGTTTTCAATCATATTCCTGGGTAACTGAATTCGATCTGAAAAAGAAAAGACCATGTTACATGATAAACAAAAAGCATGATTCTAATATACCTCAAAGATAGTTTACTGAATTACAGAATGGGAAACACTTTTACAGCATATATGATCAAGAGCTCTTCAATTTTCTCTCTCAGGTTTGTTTTCAGAAAACATTTCTGAGCTTTTCTGCCTACTGTAATTTTTTGTTCAGTATCTTCAAAAGGATGCTTCCGTTGCGCATACTCAATCATGTGTCTTGCACCATAATTGGGGATCAGATATATCACTGCATAGCACTCCCCGTTCATTGATGTCAGTGTCTTGGCTACATTTCCTCTACCCCAGTAAACTATATTTTTATTCAAATAAATTAGTTAAGATGGAATATTCTTTACATTGCAGGCAGCCAATACAGTTCTAGAAGTGTTTCTGAATATGCTATTTACTGAGTTCCTTAATAGGAGAGAAAAACTGCCAATGTGCTAGCAGCTACACAAATAAAATATCCATTTGACATTTTTAAACTTCATTTTTCACCCCCCCAAAAAAAGATAAAAAATATTTCTCACATAAAAATGGCAGTATAAAAATTACTGTTCCAATTGACATCTTCATTTAAGATCTAGCTCATACAATCCTTGAATCAATCCATACAGGTCAGAAGTTAAATCAGTGCCAATCAGACTGTTTGCCTCCATAAAATTTGTCCTTAATAGATAACAGATCACTGAACATAAAAGAAGAAGAATTGAAATTCATACCAAATTTTAAAAGCATATTCTCATATTCTACATGCAGTTATATTTGTATCAAACTTCTGGTCATGTCTATAACTGTTTATGTAAAAGGTTATCTTTCAGCTAACCTACTCAGTGGAAAGTGGAAAAAATTAAAAACATTGTTGGAAAGAAGTATATACAAGGAATGGGACATGGACACCCAAAAGTAGCTAACTTAGGAGCAAGGAACTTTTTTTCATACTGTATTTAATCCAAAGCACTATAAACAACATAGAAATGATGTTGATTAGCTTTTGTTAGGACACCCCATATTGTCTAGAAAACAAAAAAACTCAAATGGAAGAGCCATCTATATGGGGATTTCTCTCCCAAAAAGCCCAAGAAATGCCATTACCAACTTTTTAGGGCCTTAAAATTAGTTAATTTGAATTAGTCCCGTCACAACTTCTATTTAAGGGAAAAACTTTTGTCCAACTGCAAGCTTCAGAAATGAAACTAATCTCTTTCAGATATGAAGGTCCACTGCTAAATGAACAATAATCACATCATGCCTCTATCTTCCACATTGTATGTTTTCAGAACGAGAAAGATAAATTTTTCTTTGGATCTAATCATACTGAAAAGTAGGTTGACTTTTATTAATTTCTGACAAGAATGTACCTTTTGGCAATCTATATACAGACTAGAATATCAGTGTTCCTATAATACATTGCTGATTGTATCTATATTGCTAAGCTCGCATCCAATAATTGAGGATAATATTACACAGAAATAAATTACATGAATAATTTCAGGAATATAACTATATATAGCTACTTAATAGGACTTAAAATGTTGAAACAGGCTAATGGAAGATATTGGCAGGGCAAAGATTTGGTGGTTTGGCAGTAGCTTTTTTTTTTTTTTTTTAAAGTCAGGTTTCTATATCGCTGAAATTCTCAAAGGTGAAAATAAAACATTTTAAAGAAAAGATGGCAAGAATATTTGCAAACCACATATACCAAACTCCTCAACATTTACTCTAAAATGTGTCAAGGTCACAAACTCAGAAAACTATAGTGCCAGTAGCCATAACACCGAAAAGGACGGAGCAAGAATTCTTATTCTAGCCCACATTCTACCATGCTTTTCTCTTTGTGTGATATCTGTGTATTAAACCTCTAATGATACTTGCCTGCCACTTATTTCAGAGTTAGACTGACAGACTATTCAGATACCTTCAAACCAAATAATAGCTTCATGAATCAGCACCTTGCTTCTCAAACAAAAAACTACTGCATCACTTCAAAAAAGATCAACCTTGGACATTTCTTTGCAAAGGCCTTAAAATAAGAAAAAAGAAAATAAAAAATCCTATCCCACAATAGCCAGTAAGAGGAAGGTGCACTGGTCAATCTTAACAAGCAATATGGGGATCCATGAAAGCAGGGAGTTTGCTGGAATTGGATCTACCCGCTCACCCTTTGTTCCATTGTAAAAGTGCTGCTCTGACTAGGGATAGGATCATAGGGTCACAGGACACCTGAGGATGGAAGTGACCTCAGGAGGTCATCTCCTCCAACCTCCAGGCAAAAGCAGCTTCTAAAAGTTTCTGTCCTTATGTCATTTCCCAGTACAGTGCTCATGTTCCAGCCTTCAGGCTGCGTTTGCAGTGCAGTGGTCCAGCACTATGGTCTCTACATTGGAGCATGTGCATTCATATTATCAGATTGGAGACCTCTCGGAGTAAAGAAAGAGGATAGAAAGCTAAGTTACAAGTGCAAACACACAGACAAACCAGTGGAGGAAAAAAGAGTGGAAAGACAAAGTATTGTGCAATGGAAGCTCTTTTACAATTCCTCTACCCAAGCATAGTTTATCAAGAATTCACTAAACTACTTCTAGCAGAGATTCTTCTTGATTACTCCCTCAGCTGGTTGCTTTTCAAATCTGCTAGCTAGCTTCAATTAAATTTGAAAACAGACTCAAGATCAAATTTCTTCAAGTCCCAATGCAATCTCATCCCAAGACAACCAGGTGCTAGTGGAAGACACCCAAATCAGTATCTGCTATGGAGAAAAGGCAGGTATTAAGACTCACATCTTAACCACTCGAAAAGGTAGCAGCCAATCAGTACACAGCTCCAACCACAGCCATGGCATGTGCTGCTGCATGGCCAGCAAAAGAGGCAGAAGACAGGGGCCGCACTGCAGAAGGAAGGAGGAGAAAGATAAAGAGCATAAATCTGGCAGAAAGTAGGCTTCATCAGTTCATAGAACAGTTTGCTTTTTGAAGAGCTTATTCTCTAGTAAGTTTCTTCTAAAGCCAACTATCTTAATATTTTAAAAGTTGCATGCAGGCACTAATAACTCTTTTAGTCAAAAAGAACTATACAAAAATTCTCAAACTGAAACTAAGATAGAAAAGCTAAAACAAAAGTTAGTTTCAAGGCAATTCACAGTTTTAATACTGAAGAGACATTCATTTCTAGGAAAAAAACAGTTAAAAACAATTTCTATGGAAGTATTTGAGAAAATTGGAAGCAATCAAAGTCTTGGTTGTTCTGTAGTGCTGAAAATCTGTAAGATCAGAACTTTACTGAAGATAAGGGCATCGCCAGACTACTAGTCTCCACTGGAAAGCACATAGACAAAGCATCAGAAGGTTACTGGAGTTATTTATGCTGACATATGCATTCACAGAAGCATAGAAGTCAGGCTACTTTTTGGAGAGGAACCATAGCAAACGTTTAAAGTTTTTACACTCAGAATAACCCAGGTCTGTTTGCTTCCTGATGGTTCATTGGAATTTGTAACATGATAGTGTGAGTCATCAATTGAACTCTTATGACCTTTCAGTTTTAACCCATGAGCTGCTACAATATGAGCTAAAAATCCCATGGGAAGGACAAAAAAAAGGTATTCTTAAACTGAAACAAGCCATAAGGAATAAGCGGCAGCCTGAAGAACATGATTGCAGCCATCACATTTCACTGTCATCTTTCACACCCAGTATGGCCAAGAGGCAAACATTCCCATTGTAAAACATACTAAAAGCAAATTAATTCAGATATTCAAGCAGATTAATTCAGATTCCAAATATGACACAGGAAAAATTGGTATAACTGCAAGACTAGGGAAGTTTAACCTGTAAAGAAGCTGCATGATTCCAGTGAACTACCACTGCCATGCCAGAGGCTGGAGGTGCACTAGAGCCTGGTGGTCACACTAGTCCATAATTAAGGAAGTACTGATCTGAGCTGCTAAAATGCACTACAAAAATTATCTGTTATCAGACATGGCAATTTAAATCTATATCTTCACTAAACATAAGCTTAGTGTGAGAGTGAACAAGGACGTAAAAAAAAGTCATGGGGCTAAGTCTTGTTGCTCCCTAATTAGCACTAGTGAAAGGACACTAATAGCTTAAAGCTTAAGCTTTCAGCTACAGCAGCTAAAAGCTTAAACACACCCAAGTAAAAGTGATTTTACACAATTCTTTCACAAATCTGTAATCTTAAAATTAGAGATTTTCAACATCTTCCTCAAAATACGATCTATTATTACATCTAGCAGAGAACAATGGGAATACTCAGAGTTTAGAAACAATCCTAAGAAGAGATGTGAGGTTAAAAACTAAATAGATAAACTAATCCAGAAAGCAAATCCTCCTAATATGGCAAAGCTGAAGGAAGGCAGACATCTTCTCAAAATTGGTGATTTTGAAAAAGTTTCTTTAGAGCTGCCTCCTGCAACGCAGATGCCCAAAAACCTATTGCAACATATTGCCTCATTACAATATTCAGGGATCATAACAAGCCTGGTCTGTTGTTTTCTGCAAAAAGGACAGAACGCTTAGACATGAAATTCAAATGCAGTTTACAACAGGACAAGCCAACAGTACAGTAAGCTTGCTGTACGTACTGCATCCTTTGCTAATGTGAACAGCATACTCATATCTACGTGGTAAAAAGTGGCATGACTTAAAAGACACAACGGTGAGTAATTAATCAGACCAAGCTAAACAGAAGGAGGTCCCTTATCTTGTTCCTACAAGACACATCTTTTACTTCTATACTCTTTCACAAATTATTCTTTTAACTTACAAAGCAACTTCACTGCAATACTCAAGTTCAGTATAAAAGATGATCATGCAGGGACAATAAGGAGCTGCAGTAAAACCGTCTAGCATTTGCTCCAAATATTTATTTTGTCTGAAGAGCTTCACTCCCATTAAGGAGGAGAATGTAAGCTTTCCCCTGAAGTGTAAAAGCCTCAGGCAACACCATGTAATGAATCTCAGTATGTGCAGCAATTAAGCATCTTATGATGTTTTGATTTTGGAATCCATTACAAATATTCTGTAGAATAAAAAAAGTCATTATTCCTTTATTTTTCAGAGTCAGTATCTTACTATAATGCTATTGATACCTCTTTATAATGCTAGAAGGACGTACTTTTCCGCTGCAAAACAAAATCAGTAACCTCTTGGCTATCAGGATTCATGTCTGGGTGTTCTATCTCAAAACTGAAATCTCAACATTCAAAATTCTTGTATGAAGAATGGGTCTTCTATGTAACCCATTCCTCAAGTTCATTCCTTTTTAAAATGCACACAGAAAATGCTTGAAGGCAATTGTTCTTTTTTCAACTTTCCATGTTCTAATTAAGAGGTTACAATTAAAAAACTGCATAATTTAAACCCCACAAATCCTATTGGTAGAGTCAGACAGACTGTCACCACTTTCTGAGACTGAAGTTCAGCACATTATCATCTTTTAAATAATGCACAGGTATCACACGGTATTTTTACTGAAAGAAATGTTAAAAGAATTACAGTAACACCTGGCATTTTGTAGCAACCAAACCCCTACTGCAGAGATAAGCATAGGAAACTTTCTATTATCCTGGAATAACCTAGAAGCCAAACAACTGTTGTTGTTTGTTGTTTGTAGTTTGTTGCATGTTGTCACAGACCAGCAGATGTAGCAAAACCCAAGGCCAGACCAAATGGCCCTGTATAAAGTATGCCTACTAGCTAGTGTAAAAATTGATACGCACAGAATGTAAACTACTTCAGTTGCATTTAATTAATGGGAAAGAGGGTGTGGAGTTACTTTTGTGCTGCCTAAAAATACACATCTACTGATGTGTCAATGTGTTCTGTGCCTGGTCTATCGGGAAAGAACACAGAAAAACTATGAACACAGTACTTGTTTTGTTACCTGACTTGTACCAAGCAACTCACTGATACTATGTCAAAGAATAATTCTGTCCAATGATTTCAGGAATAGCTACAGGTGTTTAACAATGGGGTTAATTATTCAGGGCCATAATACTGTTTTACATATCTAACTTTTATGTCCAACTTCGAAAGCATTGGCCTTTTCTTAGCAGAAGCAGCTGGTGACTAAACAGCAAATTCCATAGACAAACCACACGGATTTTGCTCCTACTAAAGACTGGTTGCATTTGCTAAGACCATCCAACAGGGCGAAAAGCAACTTTGAGGTGTTTTTTTCCTTCTAAAGATCTATTTTATGTTCATGCACCTGTCTAAATGCCACCTTTTCCAGAAGTAGTGGTGAAACACTTGCAAGATTTCAGCACAGATAGTAAGCTCAGAATATGTGGTTCCTAATACATGAATGAACCTGCTACCATGATGGTAAAGTGAGTTTGAGAAAGATGCCAGCAAGACAAATACTGTGTCACGCAGTCTAACATCAAAAGAGCAAAGGCTCCACTATTCCTTAAGCATTGGAAAACTAGTTTTACACGCTTAAGTTTTAGCAGACAGCAGAAACCTATTTGTTTATAGGACTCCAAGAAAAGATTTGAAGCACTTGCAAATACACTGTGTATGGCAGGTAAGCACACTTCAAGAGGACAGATGGATTGTCATAAAAATAGTAAGACTGGTTATAGCACATGGAACCTGATCTTCTCTCCTTTATTTGGACTTTGGAACTAGTAACAAAGGAAAGGAATGTGATAGTGAAGGCTAAAGCAGGTCACTCATACATAGCCATGGATACAAAGATTATACAAATGCTACTGCTCTTTAAATCCTTGTCAGTAACTAGCACTATGTCACATGGAAGAGCCAATGAAGAAACTTTGCAGAAATAATGACAGGTGAAGTCACTGCACTGTCTTACATCAAAAGCAGTATACTCAGTACAACCATGTTCCCAGCAAAAGAAAAAAAAAGGTTGAAAATTAGGTACCAGAGGAATGTCTGCATTGAAACTTAAAATTCATATTTTACTTAGTGAAATGACAGTTTCTCATCATATCTGAAAAAAAATAATTGGAAGCACTCCACAATTTAAAAAGAACTTATTATAGCCAAGACAAATGTATAAAATTTTTCTGCTACTCTTGCAGAGTCTTTAAGAAGTAATATGAACTCTGCAGTTGCCTATGCAGACATGGCACTAGAAATTTTGTGAGTAATAGGTCTACTTGCTGTAGAATCTGTTCTTTTAAGAAAAGGATGAACATGTTACTCACAGTATAGTATTCACCTACATTTATGAGAGAGGAAAACAAAAATATACCTACTCCAGGTTTACATAGCGAAATTTCTCACCCATATGTCATGTCATCACTCCTTCCAAGATAAAGACAAAACCAATATGAAATGTGAGAGCCAATAAAAAACAGAGGAAGTTGTGTTGCACAGTTTGAATGCAAGGAGGAAGAAAACAAGCTATAAGAAAACAGTGTAAGTAATATTCAGCAAGCTTTCAGAAATTTTATGGGTTTGTTAAGATTAAACCAACATATAAACAAATACTACTTTTTATTTTAAATTTAAAATAAGTCTACATTTTAAATGTACAAACCACTAAGTCTGTCATTAGAAAAAAATTATTCTTAATGCATGGCAGGAGAGAAAAGCTAGACTTGACTGTAGAAACAAAAATGTAATTTTCCACATTGAATAGTTATTTAAAATGCGTATAAGGACATTTGAGACACTAAGGTTTTGGAAAGACTATTAAAGGGTTACACACTTTCTCCCAAACTGTCTCTCCCCAAATCTGCATCTTCAGCCTCAAATAAAAGGAGGATAGGGAGAGAGAAATGTTCTCTTAATATTCCAAATCTCTCTGTCCTGACTAAAATTTCAGAAGTGTTACTATGGAAAAGCAACGTAGTATATGGTTTTCAACCACCCTTTTCTAAGTTTTTTTGTTAATTAAATTTGGCATAGACCCACCTTCCACATTTACCTAATCAAAGCCATAAATCTATTAGTTTATGCTGAGTTACTTAGTAAAAGTATAATTTTAATAGAATTGTAAAAATTAAAACTATATACCCAGGCTCTGCTCCCACTAATGTTAGTTTACCAATTCTGCTTAATAGGGAACAAATCAATCTCCACAATTCCAAATTGCAAAACATTAAAGTTTTCATAGAAGAAAGAGGGGAACATTCTCTCTTATTTGTGGACCCCATGTTGGGCTTATTGCTTGAGTCTTGCTCCAAATCTTCATCTTATTCTCAGCCAAAACTATTGTTGTGATTATTGTTTCTGCCTTGCCTGAGGGGAAAGAAAGGAGACAGGCAGCCCAAAGGGGAGTTCCAAAACACAGATGCATTTTCACAGATGCTGAAACTGGCATACAGAAGCATTTTGAAGAAAACTGAGATTCTAAATACTATACTGGAAATCCAAAAAGTGAAAAGTGTTTCAGAAAGTGCAATCACTTCCTCACTGGAGACTGCCAATTAAAAATCACTAGTTCCAAACACCACTAGTTAGAATTTTTATCACTGCAAATAAGCATTAGAGTGTAAGTCAACAGAAATAAGAATACCTGGTATAGATAAGTACAACTTGTAATCCAATTTTTTTTCAACAGATGAGGAATAAAATGGCCTCGGCTTGCAAAGCAGTATAGGTTTAACTGACAACTAAACACCTGAACTGGTAGCCTTTCAAAATGCACGCTTAAAACTTTAATTGTTAACATTTTCTTAGAAAGAAACTTGATATTTTTCTAAATTTAAAGATAAAGATAAGGCTAGAAACCTTAGTTAATGCTATTTATGAACGGCATAATCTAATAAATCAGAAAGGAGTTTCAAAAATCCAGCAGAGAAGGAAGTGACTCAAATGCTGTTATACTCCACCCCACTTAACCACTTCAGCAAATGTAATAAGACAAGAAAGATCAAGAAACAGAAGTGACAACTTAGAAAAGCTACAATATTTTGTAACAATAGTTTAATGAAAGAGAACTAAATAAAGATTTTAAGAATAAAACCCTTGAAAGAGGTGTATACAGAGGCAATTTTTTGTTTGTTTTTCATATTCCCCTTTCCCTTTTTATTTAGGCATTATTCAAATCCATATCTATCTATTATGTCCTATTTATACACTGTATCTTAAGATCTTTGGCACAGGATTTGAATACATAGATGACATTATCTCACCACTAGGGGACACCCAATTTTTTCCCCACAAAATTATCAAAGAATACAAATAATTACCATTGATTAATTCCTGGCTGCATATGCCAGTAAGTGCTCAGTCTACAAGTGGTTACGAGTAACAAAGCTGCTCCTGTCTAAAGTCTTTTTTAGGGTCTTTCTGAATGTTTGGATGCAGCTTTGGAGTTTCTTTCTGTGTTACTGCAATTTCAAAACCTGCTGGTCAAATTAGAAATAACCTCAGTTCTGTAAGAAATCCAGAACATGATCCCTTAGATAAAATTATTGATCTCAGCAAATATTTACATGAAAAGTGCCCTCAAATGCTCAACGGTATAGTAGCTTGTAGCAAAAAATGCATTAGATAAACCGGCAGTAGTTCTATGAAGTCTCCACATATTTCCAGCCTTACGACTGCTTGTTTGCTTAGGCAAATCATTTTCACTTCATGATCTGAACAAAGGATTATATAAGAGACACTTAAATCAACTGGCTAAAAGCAGTTGTAGTAGTAGTTAACTGTAGTTGTACTGGTAGTTAACCTTTACTTCAATTTAAACTGTAATTCCCTTTTGATTTCAGCAGCTATGAAAGGAAACTCATGCTTTCTGAGTATGGGGCATACATACGAAGTAGAGTGTAGCCTTTAAACAGTTAGATAGAGCGAACAGATGAATGGACCCATTCATCTGCAGAATTGCTTGTCATCCTAATGTTTATAGACAGTCCAGAAGAATGGGATGGAGCCTCTCAGTCCATCTGAACATTGAGTACATAGTAGCTTCATCACCTTTTGACACACTGAAAGGAGACTGCCTCCAAAGTCACTTGTGAAGCAAAATACCCTTCCATCTCTGCTGAATGAGAGAACTAAACAGTAGGAATAAAGCACTGACTGGAACCACTGGAGCTACACAGTCCAGTTCTTGCTGTCACAGACAACCAAAACAACTGATGGTCAATCTAGACAGCCTTTACATGCAATTCTATTCTCAAAAAAAAATCTGCAGAAATGTGAACTTGAAGCCAAGTCCTAGAACTCCTTTACCTTACCTTCTGTCTATTTCACGGATTACTCACTACCTCAAGAAAAAAAGTCTTCAGCATTAAAAAAAAAAAATCGGTGCAGTGGAAACGAAATACTTATCCAGTAATGCAAAATACACTCTTGGAAAGTTTCTGTAGCGATATTTCATGCTCGGCATGGAATTATTCCCAGAACTGCAGGTTTTCTGCTACTACCTAGTTACCATCCTTCGAGGATTAGATTTGCCATTTGTATCAAACTATTGATTGCTGTCGTCTAGTGTTCTATCTTTTCTTGATGAATTGTATATATTAGGATAGTCAAACTCAGTACACACTGGTTGCTGCAGATTGCTTAACAAATAACCAAAGAAAGTAGAAATTTGGTAAAAAAAAAAGACAGCAATTTTATATATTTAGCAGAAATGGTAATAAGAGCAGTTGATCACTCCTCAACAGTTAAGAGAAGTGCTGTATGATTCCATCTGAGAGGTATTTATATTTGAAAGAACATTATTTTAAATTCTTCATTCATTGTTTGCTGATAAGCTTTTCTGGGCAGTGCAGGGTGAGCCGCATTCTGTAAATCTGTGTCCAAGAGTACAAAGTTTTGGAAAAAAATTCTGATCAGTTAAAAAAAAAAGTTATTTCAAGTGGTTTACAGACTCTCTAATCTATTTAGGAATGAGACCATTCCTTTAAAGACATTTGCTCTTATTTTAACTACATTAAATTGTTCCAAGGGAACCCTTGGCCTAAAGGTTTAGTATGGCCTGTAGGTTTGGCTGCAGTGAGAGTAGATTCCTTCAGTGACAGCTGTACAGTCAGAAGCAGCATTTTAAGGTTTGAGCAAAAGTTAACTGAACACAAAAGGCTTCTAGTGGCTAAACAGCTCTTGAAGTTGTAGAATAAATATTATAAAATTGTCTCTACTTAGGTGTCTACAGTCTGATTTCTGAAATTGCTTGTGCAGACAACACAAAATAAAACCAAAGGCTGTGATTAGCAATAGCTGTCTTATGTTACCAGCTCTGTTAAAGATTCACGCCTCTCTCCTCTTCTGTAAAATAGAGATTTAAAAAAGAGATAAGGGTGTTATTTGATAGTTCAGCAATGATCTTTTCTGAGATTAATTATTTTGAATCTCAGCAGCCCAAGTAAAAACAGCATCTCATTTACACACACTCCTCTATGCAGCAGATATTTTTAATGCCCTCAAAATTTCTTCTGAAACAGTAATGCAGTGTCTTGTGTTCGTTGATCCTTTTTCTCTGTCCTATAGTGCCATTCTTTTTACTTCCATGAATTCCAACTAAGGCATATCTACAAAAATACTCAGATCTGCTACACCACTTAGACACACACAAGTCTATGGGGCTGGATGGGATCCACCTGAGGGTACTGAGGGGTGCTCACTAAGCCACTTTCAATAATTTACCAGCAGTCCTGGCTAACCTGGGAAGTCCCAGGCGACTGGAGGTTAGCAAATGTGACGCTCATCTACAAGAAGGTTCGGAAGAAGGATCCGGGGAACTACAGGCCTGTCAGTCTGACCTCGGTGCCGGGAAAGGTTATGGAGCAGATCATCTTGACTGCCATCACATGGAATGTACAGGACAACCAGGTGATCAGGCCTAGTTAGCATGCGTTTATGAAAGGCAGGTCCCGCTTGACTAACCTGATCTTCTATTGACAAGATGACCTGCTTAGTGGATGAGGAAAAAGCTATTGATGTTGTTTACCTGGAGTTTAGTAAAGCCTTTGAAACCCCTTCCCACAACATTGTCCTGGAGAAACTGGCTGCTCATGGCTTGGATGACTGTACTGTTTGCTGAGTAAAAAAGTGACTGGATTGCTGGGCCCAAAGAGTTGTGCTGAATGGAGTTAAATCCAGTTGACATCTGGTCACAAGTGGTGTTCCCCAGGGCTCAGTATTGGGGCCAGTTTTGTTTAATATCTTTATCAATGATCTGGATGAGGGGATCGAGTGCACCCTCAGTCAGTTTGCAGATTGGAGCTTGGGTGGGAGTTTTGATCTACCTGAGGGTAGAAAGAAAGGCTCTACAGAGGGGTCTGGACAGGCTGGGTCAATGGGCTGAGGCCAATTGTGTGAGATTCAACAAGGCTAAGTGCCAGGTCCTGCACTTGTGTCACAACAATCCCATGCAATGCTACAGGCCTGGGGAAGAGTGGCTGGAAAGCTGCCTGCCGGAAAAGGACTTGTTCTCCAGACCCTTCACCAGCTTCATTGCTCTGCTTTGGACATGCTCTAGCACCTCAATATCTTTCTTGTAGCGAGGAGCCCAAAACTGAACATAGTATTCGAGGTGTGGTCTCACCAGTGCCAAGTACAGGGGGCCTATCACTTCACTAGTCCTGCTGGCCACACTATTTTTTATACAAGCCAGGATGCTATTGGTCTTGTTGGCCACCTGGGCACACTGTTGGCTCATATTCAGCTGGCTGAGGAAAGAGCGGCTGAGGGAACTGGGACTCTTTAGTCTGGAGAAAAGGAGGCTGAGGGGAGACCTTATCGCTTTCTACAACTACCTGAAAGGAGGTGGTAGTGAGGTAGATGTCGGTCTCTTTTCCCAAGTAACAAGTGAGAGGATGAGGGGAAACAGCCTCAAGTTGCATCAGGGGTGATTTAGATCGGATATTAGGAAAAATTTCTTCACCAAAAGGGTTGGAACAGGCTGCCCACGGAAGTGGTTGAGTCACAATCTCTGGAGGTATTTAAAAGACATGTAGACATGGCACGTAGGGACATGGTTTAGTGGTGGACGTGGTAGTGTTAGGTTAATGGTTGGATTCGATGATCTTAAGGGTCTTTTCTAACCTAAATGATTCTATGATTCTATAAATTAATTGCTTACCATGGGGATTTTTAACACATTAAAATCTGACCTAATCAAGTAAATTGCTCAATTTACACAGACTTTCTCAATTTATCTGCTGATGGCATACTGTATTTCCAGTTATTGTAACTGGTAGAACAGCACATAGTGAACATCATTGTGCCTATCCCCTCTCCTAACTCACCACTTTAACCTCTAACAGAAAGATACATCATCCTCTCACCACATCCTGCCATCCTTTCCCGGACACCTGTGTCCAGAGACAGTTCTGTTTTCCATCCTCCTCTTTGTTCCCCTGCATCTTTCAGTGTAGCAGCTCTTCAGCTTCTTACTGCTGCTACCCAGCAGAAGATGAAATGATTAAACTGTGAGCAGGCTCCTCCTACTTCTCCTCTGAGCACTATGTCCACAGATTCCCTACAAGGACTGTACACATATTTCCAGGAGCAGTTAATACAGGAATTAACTTGTGGTTCCTTACTTTGGAGCCTGGGATGGTCACACACTCTTAACTAGCTCTTGCCTTACTTTAGTTTCCAAACAAAGACATAGAATTCACTTAACTTCTAATTCCTCCCCTCTCTAACTGCCAGCTCTCCCTCTCTGTCACAGTATGTCTTGTCTTGTCATAGCTTGGAAATAAATGCCTCAAAACTGTGGAGGAAGCAATAAAAAACTTTGAAGTGGGAAAAAAGTACTTGAATAACAAACACTAATTTCAAAAATTGCTTTGTTGTTCTTCTAAAATACCACCCAACAGAAGTTAAATTTTGCTCATGGACAATTGATTTACAGCGTAGTCGGTAAATAATCCCTATTGCTATTTTCATGCGCAGTAGACAGAGACAGCTCTCTGGGACACAGGAAGTCACTTTCAGAAAGAGTAGAAGGGCATTAGCACAGACTCTTGATGATCACATGCAAAACTCCTGAATATATTGGGAAACCTATGCAAAATCCTAACCAAACCCTCATGCTTCAGTGGGTCAGGCAAGCAGCAATGTTTCTGGTCCCCTCGCAAGAGGAAAGAGAATGGGAGGGGGAACCTCAAACAAAAAGTTGTATTTATTCAGAGTCTGCATGAAAGCAAATTACTCATCTTAAGGGATTTCTGGCCCTGAAGCTTACAGAAAAACTCTATACAGTGATACTCTGCATAGATCCTATAAAGGACAAGCATAACTTAAGTTTAAGACATGCTCAAATCTCTGAGTGCACACATTTACAGGGAAAAAAAGAAACTGAAAACTTACTTACGAAATCTGATACTTGAAAGATACTATACTTCGTTAGTGGAACACTATGTAAGTAAAAAATGAATCTCCATATTTTCAAAACACTTGCTGCAAAATTGCATGTTGCTGGAGCAACAATTAAGGTCATTCTTTATCATCACTTCAAATTGCATTACACTATTTCTACTTGTGGATAAATATCAGCAAGTACATAATACATCAAAAATTACAGAATTCAGCAATGTAGTGATTTTTAAAAAGGCAGGCTTTTCATTTTAAAATCTTTTCAGCTTGCTCTAAACCAAGTACTTCTTTGTTTATGATCATTATTGCTTGTCATATCAATTTAGTTCTTCCTTCTATAATGCAAAATACTGCCTTCACTGTTATGCTTTGGGCTGTCTCCAATTTGTCCATAAAAAACTGTATTACTTGTTTGGAGAGGGGAAGGCTGGGAGCTGGGGAGGGGGAAGAAAAAAAGCTCATCGTATCTTTTCTAACAACCCTGTTCAGCAAACAAAGCCTATATCAGCAAACATGTTAGTAATGCTAAGATTCTGACTAAATGCTAAGATTCTGACTAAAAGGTTTCCTTCTTTTCTACTATGTCTTCCTAATCTTTCCTAATCTGCATTTCAAACTCCTTCTGAGCAAGCAAATAATTCAATTCTATACAGAAATGTTATTTGCTGTTACTAAAGGAGAGTACACGATGCCATTCATATAATTTAAAATCGGCATCTATTCACAGTAAGAAAACATACATTTACAACCTTCATTCAGCTTAGAAAAAATGAGACAACCAGCCAGTGGAATTTCAGTGAAATCAGAAGTCCTACTTGAAAGCATTTTGCCTTCATTTCACCATGATTTCACCTACCACCTTGGAGCTGGGGCACACGGATGGCAGAGGGAATTAAAGTCTCCATAACAAAAATCAAGCGAAGCACAGAACACCTGAGAAAAACCTTGGAATCCACCACTCCAAAAGTTACATGTCATCTTAGAAAATCCAGCCTGCCAACAAATTGCAGTTCCCAGCACTATTAGTTGTACATGCAAAAAGATGCAGTCAGAGGTTCCAAATGCACTCACATGCAACAAGGTGGTTGAAGTCCCCAGTTTCTGTAACATTTCCACAGGCACAATTAAAGGTTTAGTGGCTGTACTGAAGCACCTCTCCCCACACAAGCAGAATCCAACAAACAAACCCACAGTTCCTTTATAAAGGGCTAGCAAAAACTTGACAGATTTCCCAGCTCTGTGGCTCTTCTGTTACTGCTTCATTTGAATGCAGGGTCATGCCCGTATCTTCCACTTGTGGAAGGAAAATCATGAACCAACAGAATCTTCTAAGAATTATGTTTTTTACCCAGACAGAAATATGATCAAAATTAGAACTGTACATGAGATTGCATTGGCTCATTAAAAGTGCATGCCAACTTTTTTATTATAAGTAAGGCCAAAGTACGTCTGTAAATATTTGCTTTGGATGGAAACTTCTATAGAAACATTACGTGTGCTATTCTGAATTTTCAAGCTGTACGTGGTTTTCAATCACTATGCAGAGAAGCAGGAGACACAGGAATCTGTCAGAACATTAGAGAGTGAGCTTGAATAATTTCAAAAAAAGCTTAGCCATTTTACTCACTCACAATAGTGGCTTACATGTATTCCATTCTCTCTTACAAGTATTTTAGTTCACTCCACAGGAATTAATCAAGGGCTGTTGATACAGCAGCTCATAAAACAACAAAAAATTGCACAATTATGGTGCAAAGTTAACATTCAGATAACAAAGCAGATATGAAAGTACCTCCTGAAAATAGTAATACAAGACAGACTCACAGAATCCAGTATTAGAAGAGCAGACTCAGTTTGCAAATGTCTCCCTTGATTTGTGAATATCTAATGAAGTCCCCTGAAAGCCAATTTAGTATGAGTGTCTCTTGTTTTGGGAAAAATGACCATGAGTATCCAGTAGTTATGCCAAGACATTTTGCAAAAGAGCCCTGAAAGTTTAAAAAAAAAAAAAAAAGAATCAAATTAAATACAATATACTTCCGTTTCCATCTTCCAAAACTGCAACTGGTGTTTTTCTGCTTTCACCGTTTGGGATTTGAAGTGTTTTAATTTGAAAGGAAAGAATTGCACAGTTTTAGACCTTGCCAAAGCAGTGCATAAATTTTGGTTCACTTCTCCTGATGACCAAAGAGAACTCTGCAGCTAAATTCACGCCTGTCTGAGGGTTATATATATTTCTTACTATGTTTCCTAGTGACCTAACAGCGACACTCTTGCAACAGTATGTGGGAAACTCAGATTTGCGTCATAATCCTTTTAGTACCAAAGAAAACAATGAAAAAGTCATGAACACTATAGCTAGAAGTTGGGAATAGCAAAAATAAATTTTTTTCCGACAAGGAAGTAACCAGGAGAGAGGAGAAAGCTGAGAAGCACACTATTCCTCCCTTCCCTGCCCCTCCTTACTGGCATTACATAACTTCAGACCTAATGAAACCGTCTCCATCATTACGACCGTACGCTTCCTTTGCCATTTTAAGAAATTTGCAAAAGGGTAAGCTAGTACAGTTCTAAGGACAACATTTAAATTGCATTAAACCAAACTAAGCAAGACAGCTGTTACAGAAAAGCTAGTGATGCAATTTTTATATATGCTTGTAACCGGTTTTTCATCATAACACAATATAGTACAATACAAAACCATACACAAATGAAGGGATGATGGAAGTATATACAGCAGCAATATACATATAAAGCACTTCAGCATTAACTCTGAGCATCATATAAATATCTTAATTTTTTTCTTCAAAAAAAGAAAAAAAAAGAGGGAACACCAAAGACAGACTTAAAAGTGATGACCTTACTGTTCCAATCAGATCAAATCTGAATTTGAGGTCCATAGAGGGAAGTTTTAATCAATATGCAGAACATATTTTCCCCCCTTAAGAAACTTTTACTTATGTTAGTATGCACCTACATAGAGTCCATGAATTCAGAGCCCCATGTCAGTAGGGAATACATTGATCACTGCTAAGGTATATGAAGCGTATATATCTCTAGCCAATAATTAGTCCTTGTTTACACCAAAAAGGCAATTGTTGTTCACTGCAAAATTGTAACTGTCTCTTTTAACAGTCCTATTGCTCTGTCTTGAAGTAAGTTTTGCCCTTCAGCAGTGTTCTGGTTTTGGCTGGGATAGAGTTAATTTTCTTCACAGTAGCTCCTATAGTGCTATGTTTTGGATTTGTAAAAAAACAGTGTTGATAACACACCCACTTTTTAACTATTCCTAAGCAGTGCTTACACAGTGTCAAGGCCTTTTCTGCTTCTTACACTGTCCTGCCAGCAAGCAGCCTGGGAGTACACAAAACCCAGTTAGCCTGCTACAAGACAGATGTCAACCACTTTCTCTCTTAAATTAATGAATTCAGAAGACAGAAGGGAATAATCCAATAGAAAAAAGCACAGCCAAGAAATATTAGGAAATATGAGGTACTGCTACAAAAATCTATGTATCATTCATGTGCCTTGCCTGCTTTTTAGAGACAGAACAGAAGCAATAGGTAGGCTAACAGCATGTCCTTAATTCCCATGATGCTGCAAGATTACACATGCACATTTTTAATAGATCAAAACCACAGAGATATACTTTTATATGCTGAATGCAATCATTCAAAAAAGAAACATAAACATTAAAGTCACTTGTGCTTCCTGTTGATAAAGATCCTAAACCAGCATTTTTCTCATCTTCTTAGTATTACTTAAGTACAAAAACACAGAGAATGGCACACATTGAGTCAGACAGAACAAACCCCCAAAAGCCTTACATAAAACAACAATCTCACTGAACTAAAATGGGAGTTTTTCTGTTCTGGCTAAGATGTTACCATCCTTCACTGATACAGATAATGGCACTTCCATTTGGTGTGGTACTGTCCTGGTTCCGGCCAGGACAGAGTTAACTTTCTTCCCGGTAGCTCCAGGGGTGTGCAGTGTTTTGGGTTTGGTATGAGAGAAGCGTTGATGGCCCACTGAAGCTTTGGTTGTTGCTGGGTGGTGCTTACCCCGGGAACTTTTTTTTTTTCTGGCCTCTCATGCCCTGCCAGCTGGCCAGTGGGGTATTCTATACCATGTGACATCATGTTCAGTACAAAAACCAGGGTTGGAGGCGGGGGGGGCTCATCCCCCGTTCGTAACACCCGGTCAGCAGTCGGTGAGCCGTTGAATTGTGCTTTGCCTGCTTTGTATATTCTGCTATTGTTGTTGTTATCGTTGTTGTTATTATTGTTCTACTTCGTTTTATTCCTATTATTAAACTGTTTTTATCTCAACCTGCGACTTTTCCTACTTGTGCCCTCCCGATTCTCTCCCCCATCCTACCGGAGTGGGGAGGTGAGCGAGCAGCTGCATGGGGTTTAGCTGCTGGCTGGGCTAAACCATGACAGGTAGTAAAAACCAAGACAGTTTCTGTGGCTTTTTGCAGTGTCATTACTTACATGCAAACATATATGATGACCCTCTGTAAAATTTTACTGTAAGCTCTTACCAAAAGGTGGGCACTACATGAAGGTTGTCCATGATTTGAAGTACATCCTAGTGACAAATGCCACTTTGCAAGGGTTTGATTTCAGGAGACAAACAAGGCTATAAGGCTAAGTGTAATCTGACTAGTAGAGGTTTACAAGAATTTGTCTAGTTAAGCATATGTCATGGCTTCCACAATTACGTCACAAAGGATGGATGAAAATTGCACAGATGCTGGTTTGGAAAAAAAAAACTTTTGTCACAATTTTTGTACCATCCTAACTTGAAAATGGATAGTTTTTTCTGCATTGCAAAGGAGGACAAATGCTGCTTTTCAATCTAAAATAAGCAAGGGAACATAAGTTCCAAGCCATACAAGGTCATGCTCTACTCCCTCTTCTTCAGCTTGTACTGTAAGGTCTATTTTTGCTGTTTGTTCGTGGTTTTTTTAATGAATGTGAGATCAAATATTGCAATAGCAAGCTTCTGCACATATACTGGAGCAAAATTCTGCCAACTGGGCTGTATCATGGAAATTAAAACAATACATGATTACGTATTTTAAGACCCTCTCTTATCTTAAGTTGCCATAAGAAACAGGAGCTAAGAGTGTAATCTCATGTAAGTCACTGTTTCTTAGTCTTGGGTGCTTCTAAAAGGTTTTCTGAAAGTCTGTTCCTGTTTTTTAAGGAAAGCACAATTGCATTTTCTTTGGCAGGACCTCAGGCTGAAGAATCACATGGATCAATTACATTTCAATATTTACCAATTAAATTTATAAATAGATAGCCAGACTATTACTGATACGTCTTTTCAAATCTTTACTTTCATGTCATCAACATGAAAGAAAGACACTTCAGATCTTTACTTTCATGTCACCAATAAAAAGAAAACATCATAGAAGGGGAAAAAAGATTGTTGTTCATTTACTGAACACTCTACCTATTCAACTGGCAAAAAAAGTAAGTTACTTTTTTCATAACAATTTCTCTGGAGGTCAATGGAGATAACTGGAGAATTTAAGGCTAACCAATACAAGCTTAGTCTGGATTTTGATATCGAACACAGGTCCAATATCATGTCCATTCACATCTTACCAAATATTTTCAAATTTCAATCTGGTACAAATTAGATTTCCACAGTGGAAAGAGGGGGAAGTGGAGGGAAGGGAAGAGGAGGAGATTGTTTTAAATGACGCTTTGCTCTTTGGGCAGTAGTGAGAGAGACAACCTTCTAAAAGTCCCAACAACATTAATCCAGTGTTCCATCCTCAGCCACTGGTTGAACAAAACACAGGATGGGAAAGAGGGCTCTGAACTTTAATTTTAGAACATGGGGTTTTAGTTTCCTGTTTCCAATCTGATTGAGGCTATGTTTTGCAATTAAAATGATAGAAGGTGTTCTATCACAAGGGTCTAATGAAAAGGCCCTGAGTCTTGGAGACATGCAGGAAGTTCTGTCTCAAATTTCTTGAGCTACTGAACTCCCATATTCAGGACTGCTGACAATCTTCTTCACTATATCTGTCCATCAATTTCATGGCTGATAAATACCAAGCTCATCACAGCTGAAGTTACAAAAGACTTCTCTGCCAGTATCAGTCGTTCTGAGGAAAAATTTTTAGAGAACTTTCCAAAACATGTAACAGACTGTCAGGCATACAATCTGACAGACTGCATACAACCTGATGCTTGCTTAGTCTTTTTTTTCTCAAAAATCAATAAATTTGAACTATCATACCCTCTCATCTTGAACAGTTTCTAAAAAAAAATCCCAATGTGCCTTCCGGATTACTATTGTTACTTAATACACACTTGACAACTCCAGTCATAATATTACACAAAACCATTTGTACGTCACAAGCAAGTATTGCATGTTCACTGCTTCACAACTGATATTTCAGCTCACAGAAGCAATAATGTCTAAAGGTTATTGCTTATGACTCGCAACACAGTAAATTTTATATGGTCCTAACAGGGCAACAATACATCTCCCTAAATTTTTGTCAGTCTCATTACATAACAAGACAAAGGACTTCGATATAGACAGAAGTGGCAGTGTGCCTGCATGGTAGCTCAAGAAATACCGAGATCTAAATTGCTCCAAAATGCTACCCAGGTATCATATATCTGCTTCGAAATCAGCTTCATTACAACCACCATCATGGTGGTGGAGGCAGCTCAGATACCAGATACTTTTCAGAAGGTATCCTGGGATCATCTCTTTGACTCATTCTCACGATGGAAAAAGCAGGTGGGAGAGCTACAGACTGCACAGAGTGCCAGACCAATCTATACAGCAGATGAACACGCCCTGCAGGGACTGTGAAAGAAAGTATTTCTGCAGAAATACTAGCAGAGTGACTCTAGAGACAACCCTGAGGGCGCTCCAATCAACAAGCTGTGCATACAGGCAGCTTTTTTGATCTTGTCAGTACTCTGGGCTGCTTTGCCCAGCTGTGTACACACCTTTGGACACATTGCTGTTACTCGAATGTATATACATTTCAGAACACACATGCTGCTAACCAGGAAAAGAAAGAAAATAGCAAAATGAGAGGAAAAGATACAAGAGAAATAAAAAAGACAACCCTTGGTTGCTCTCTAGACAAAGCATATTTTTAATCACCAATTTTTATTTAGAAAAGAAGAATTTCTGTAGATCATAGCCCTGCTAATGATAAAACCCCTCATAATAACATTTCCGTTCTGCTCCACACATGAGGTTTTTTTGCTTTCATTGATCTTAATCCCACAATCATAATTTTTACAGATGAAAAGTTACCACAATATGGCCTACTTTTTCTGTGAAAAGCACCCAAATTTGGCAAAGACAAGATTTAAAATCTTACATATTGTTCTTTTAGGTACTCCATGTGAATGGCTTTCACTGCTTCATGTATACATAGCGGGGGGAAAAAACAATCACAAAGAACTTTTAAGGATATTGACTCTCCTGCATTTTAACATTTAGTGTAGCCTCTTCTATTCCAGGCACCATCCCTCAGCACAGCACTAGCCTGAACTTTTGCCAAGTTAATCAACGGAGTTGCCAGCAAGTCAGTTGCTATAATGGAGCTTGCTAGCCTAATCAGTGTACATAATGCAGGACAAACACAGCATTCCTACCACTGCAATGCAGACCACTGTCATAGTAGCATCACAGTATTATAATCACAGAAGACAGATATGAATGAAGATTTAATCTGTTTCCTTGGGTTTTGTTTTTCATTTATTCAAAGTTTAATAGGTTGCATGCTTTTAAACATTGTTAGTTCTTATTTTCTTCTCATTTGTATTTTTAATTGCTAAAGTGCGTATTTTGTACTGGCTCCTTTAATTATTTTCCAGTTGTTTGTAGAACAGTACTGTACATACAAGTATTCACACTTAAGACTACTCAGTTGTGCCAAAAGTGACACCGAGGCCTCATTAATATCTCCATCAATGATAAAGAGCACAAATTTGGATAAAAAAACCTGACAGCTTATACATGCTATATTCACAGTTCCATTTTCTGAAAACCTGCTCTCTGTCTTTCTCTTCTAATGGTTTACAGATGAGAAGTAATGAGGCTTCTAAAGCATTCTGAAGCTTTATGGACTCCCACAAATACAAGCCTGTCTGTTTACAAAAAGATTGTTTTACATGCATGAAAAACAGATACAAGTGATTCTACTGATGTGTTAACAATTAGTGCAGAAATAATTGTCAGATTTTATACGAAAGAAAGGCTTAAATAAAATGCAGTGTTAGGCCCTGAAGTAGTAGGTAAATTAAACACATTCTTAGTTTTAAATACAGCTGGTTTCCCATAAAAGTCAATGGCACTGTGACCAAAGTATTGTTACACAAGAACTTCAGTGTTTGCAGAATCGATTCCTTCAATGTCAAAGAATGATTACAACCCAAGAAAAGCTCTCTGCACTCAGCTATGCTTAATAAAGCATAGTGAAGCAGACTCCTCCAAACAGCTTCGGTGGGAGCTTTGGCAGGCAAAAAACATCCCAAAATCAAAACCCACCTTATCTCCACATGATCAAACAAAACACCAAGTGTCTCACATTTCAGTGGAATCAGGATTTCTCTCTCCTACTCTTCACTAGCTGTAGTAAAGGAGACCACTGCCGCAGTACATTACTACACACCCTGAATAATCCAATAGAAGAACTGGGTACTGAGATCTTTGAATGTCTTCTGTGAGATAACCCTCATGATCTAGTAAAATATCAGCTGCGCCCCAGGGAGGCAAATTGAGCAGAACCTAACACACCATATTACCCTGAAATTCCTGTCTCTTTGATCAACTGGATGAGTTTTCCAGAGCTGTTCCCTCCCCTCCTTCCTCCCCATTTGCTTCAAGAGTCTCCATCTGTTCTCTCTCTTTCTTCCTGGCTACAAGGTACACAATCTTTCAATGATTCTTACAATTCAAGGTTAATAAACTTCCACTATTTAAAGCAGTATCAAAAACAGTCAAAACACAGCTACTAGAAGGTACATATGTACTCTTTAAAACACTTAAAACAGGCACTTAAAACCCAGCTCACAAAAAATGCTGGTGTATTTTTAAAGTTAATTTGATGTTATTTTAAGGTTAGTGTTGGACAGAAGTATAAGCAGTAGCTGGCATGCATACAAAATTCTTTGAATTCTTGACAAAGGAATAATATTGCTGTCAATCATAAAGAAATGTTAATGCTTTTGCTCTTCTACACAATCTTTGCTTTTGTACTTAATGAAAAAAAAAAAACTTTCCAGCTGTCCTGGTTCCAGTTGGGACAGGGTTAACTTTCTTCCCAGTAGCCTGGGGGGTGTGCTGTGTTTTGGGTTCGGTGTGAAAGGAGCGTTGATGGCCCATTGATGCTTTGGCTGTTGGTGGGTGATGCTTGCACCGGGAGGGGGGAGCACAGCCGGGGTGGTGGACCCAGCTGGCCAATGGGGTATTCTATACCATGTGACATCATGCTCAGTATAAAAACCAGGTGGGGGGGGGGGGCTCGCCCCCGTTCGTGACACGCGGTCGGGGGTCGGTGAGCGGTTGCGTTGTGCATTGCCTGCTTTGTGTATTCTGTTATTGTTGTTGTTCTCACTGTTATTATTACTGTTCTACTTAGTTTTATTTCAATTATTAAACTGTTTTTATCTCAACCGGGAGCTTTCCTACTTGTGCCCTCCCGATTCTTTCCCCCATCCCACCGGGAGGGGGGTGATCGAGCGGCTGCGTGGAGTTTATTTTTGCTGGCTGGGGTTAAACCACGACACCAGCAGAGCTGGAAATTCACTGAACTTCCTTCACTCAGATCCCTGAGTGAAGGAGGAAAAGGACGACTTGTATTCTCTGAATGCAGCTGAATTCATCACTACTGAAATCAGAGACATGCATTAAATAAAGGTAAATTCAGCTTCTTCAAAAGTAATTATTATACCAATGCCCATCAAATATGAAAAAAATATTCTGATTATTTAAACAAACAGAAGTGGTTTTATCCTAGCTTTTATCAGTTTTCAACATTTTCTGTCGTAGTCATTATGGGGTTTTATCTAGTACATGTGCACATAGCCTGACAAATGTCAAACACAGTTGCTGGACTTTGCATCATCTTCACAAAAAAAGATGACAAGACGATCCTGGAATACTTTTACAGGTGGATACTGAGGTCAACATAAGCTTTCAACATTTTTGATTCATGCAGATACTCAGTGGCTTCATTCATTCTACAAGTGGAATACCATCTCCTTAGTGGAAAAATGCTAACAAACAATCCACGGTGAACAGCTATATTCTGATCTTCAGACCTTATTTTAACAGGGAGAGGGATTTTCAGTCTCTTTCCAACTCACAGTGTTTGGTCTTGCTAAAAGAAAACCTTTCAAGCAGATTAAGTTCCTTCTCTCTTCATATGTTCATCTGCTTCTCTCATTATTCTGACCATCAAATTGCTTTTCCCTTTATAACAGGTGCTGGAGTACTCTGTTCCAGATATGTTGCTAATACACTCAGATACCAGCTTGTACTGTGAAGTGCCAGCAAAAGAAAGCATAGAAGTCTTAGTCTGTGTATATACATGAATGGAACTCAGAGAGTGATGATCGCTCTCTCAGCTACACAGACTGCATGCGAATTAGAATTAATTTCTGAGCATCCATTGTTAGACCAGGAGTTCACATAAATGCAGTAAAAGCGAATATGTATCCAGCTCATTGAGAAAACATGTTTAGCTGATCTGATACAAGAACACAAGATATGGATGCTAAAACACGGCTTTGTGGAAAAATACTATCCAGCAACGTGCACTTGAACAACATAAACCTCACATTTAGAAACAGATGCCATCAGCATTTTTTTCTGCTAGTAATATTTGACTAAAGTAAAATGCTGGCATATGCAAAACATGGGGGCAAAAAAAGACAGAGAACAGACCTCTTAGATTTTTTTAATCTACCCTCTTACCGTAACAGTTTACTCTCTCTGTTGTTTAGGACTGAATAATACAGTTTAAAACAAACAGGAACCCTTCTGCTCCATGACACAACAGTATACAATATTGACAGTTAAGGGTATGCCTGTTGCCCCCAATAGACTTAGGCTATGCACGCAGAACGTGCTCCTGCAATCTCCAATACATTTATATACTGAACAAAACTGACACAAAGAAAGAAAACATTTTGGAATTGACGGGAACTAGCTGAAATAACTAGATTTTGCAAATGACATTACCTAACTTGGTTTATTTTTACCTTCTACAAAAAAACCCCACTTCTTCCCATGAGAGCCTTTTTATTTTGTTCATCAGTTTAGTTATGTAATGAATTTCAAAATTTCCATTTGCTGTGTAAAAAAAGTATAAAAATCATTCAAGAATGTCAGTGAAAGTGAATGTTATCTGCATTTCAGCAGATCATCAAAAGTTATCCTTCTGCAGTTACTTGTTTATGCACATCACCTGTCTTAAGTGAGAAACACTGCAATAGCTCACTTCTATCTTTTGCTTTCATCTCAAATGGAAAAGTTCCATGTTTAATGCATTAAACAGGAAATGGTAAAATGATCGTTCAGAAACATATACAATCTAAAAATAAAAGCAAAACGCTTGCAAAATATTTTGTAATATTTTCCAAAAGAGAGATGCCCCAAATTATATGACATATCCGTTTTAGTCAGTATTTCATTTTTTTCTTTTTTTTTAGTGAAACTGTTTAGGTAACAAATGACTAGTCAGAATTAATAAATTCTGCTCATTAATTTGCAGTTTCCAGTTCAGAGGAATTTGAGATCATACAACTAAGAAAAAAAATTATGTGCAACAAGGAAGTCTTCCATGCACTTTTAATTACACTTTGATTATTCATATTTCTAGAAAGGTCTCAAATTAAAAATAGTCACGTAAAATAGAGGAATTTGTCTCAAAAAGTAAAATCTTACCAGTAACCATTTCTAAAACATTTACTAATTTATAACATCTATAACATTTCAGGGGAAGTTCAGACTGGACATTAGGAAAAGGTTCTTCACGAAGACAGTGGTTGGTCACTGGAACAGGGTCCCCAGGGAAGTGGTCACAGCCAAGTCAGTCAGAGTTCAAGGAGCGTCTGGACAATGCTCTTAGTCGTATAGGTTAGTTTTAGGTAGTCCTGCAAGGAGCAGGGAATTGGACTTAATGGTCCTTATGGGTCCCTTCCAATACAAGAAATTCTAACTCAGCTATTCCAAGCCCTAAAAATAGATCTGCAATTAAGTGTTCTTTCAGAGCTACAGACCTCACATATTATCTCAAACTAAACTCCTGAGCAGGAGGGAAGAGATAGCAAAGATCTCTGCAAAGAGGATTGGACCTAAATTTCCAGTAAATGGGTGGGGCATGGGGAGGGTGAAGAAAAATCTGAAATATTTTTATTTAGGTTATCTGAGTATTTCCACTGGAGAAACTATTCAAACAATAAAGAGTTCAGCACATCCACTAGCATTTCAAGGAAAGGATAAGGGTTTCTTTGACTTTTTAATAGAATTATGGATGTGGTTTTGCCTTTATTTAAAGAAAAGAAAAAAAACACCAAATACTGAATTAGAAAAAGTGATCTTCCATATCCACTATAATGCATTTGCTGCCTTAAAGACTATTTTAAGATACACATCCATTCTGACAGAGCTCTACATCAGTACAGTAAAACAAGAAATTGTCTTCCTGTCAGTTTGACAAATGGGCGTCAGAGTTCTGAATCCAACTGAAATGCTTTTGGAAAATCTTAATATTCAGTCTGTTTCCTTTGTTTTACAAGGGTAAAAGCCCCAAAGAGGTAAGAGAGCTACAAATGTAATATTCCTACAAATATAAGTTTCCTGTGATAGCCATCTTTTACTCTGAATTTACATTGCACTTTGCACAGGAAATCAACATACACACTCACAAACAAAACTCATTATACTGTAAAAGACAAAACAAAAAACCTTTCAATTATCATGAAGCACAGTTTATTTGAAAGATTTGATGCCCACAAAAGCTTGCAGATCACCAGCCATGGAAATCAAAACTCTATGCAAAAAGCCAATAGTGTAAGCATCCTCTTCATTTCAGATTTTTAGCAGCTGCTTTGAGCACCAAACATGCCTCAAGATCATCAAAATAATGAGCAACATCTCTGCTCTGATATTGCATATTTTCTTTAGTGTCCCTTCCAGCAGAGCCAGCTTTCTGGAGGAAATTTATTGAACAGCTTCAGCTTCAAATTTTCTTCCCAACAGTCTCACCACCATCTCCAGGCTTTTCATTTCAGCAAACAAAACTAGGAAGCACGAACATCGCTTCTCAGTAGTAGCACAAAGTACCTTTGAGCTGTATGCTTAGGCCCACACCGCCATTTCTTCTAGTTGCATGGATAAAGAGCAGAATGTTTTATTGCACAATGCAGTCACAGTATTACATCAAACAGACTTTTAAAGCGGTAACAACATAACAGCTGCCTCTTTCAAAGGGAAAGGACTTAGCAAGATGACTTAAAAAAAAATTCTCCCCAAAACTGCATTGCTATTAAAGACAAGGTCTTTTTACCATGCATAAAGGAATGCAGATTACAACCCTGTGATTGCCATAAGCCATAGTTGAAAGATCTTCTACTAAGGCCAGGATTAAGTACAAAACCAAAATATCAACTGCTTGTACAAACTGTAATTTTAACATGACAACCCCCCCTTCATAGAAATGTAATTTAAAAAAAAAAAAGGAGGAAAAGGTCCATCTTGCTAGTTAAACCAACAAAATATGCCCAGAGCTCATAACCTTCAGATTCTAAAAAAAGCAGCATATAAAGGATAGGGAATTTTTAGTGTATTTGAGAAGAGGGAAGAACAAGGTAATGGCAATATATTTCTCAAGCAAAACAGAAAATATACTTTTTACTGCATGGGGTTTTTCTTAATTTGGCAGAAGTTTTGTACTCTGAATTGGCAGGTGACTGAGGAGTTAAAATATAATGCAACAAACTCTACCTCGTGCTTTAGCTATTGCTACCCAGCATGCTCATCATTGAACAGACCAAACCCCACTTGTAATAAAAGTGCTGCATTTTCAACAGGAAGGCTGTTGTTTTACCCAGTGTCTTGTTCTAATTCCATATTTGGCTATGGTCTTGTGTCTAACCAAACATACTTTAATTTCAGTTTGAGCCGAGATCTTCATTTCCTCCTCTGTACAGCACGGGTAGAATGTGTTACTAATACAGAGGCAGTAGAAACACAGACCTCACATGGCTTCATTTCAGTCATAAGAACAGGATGCATACACACTGTTGTATCACGATGACAACAAACGCTCCTGTATTGCTTATCTCAAAGCTGCAACCACATTGTTATTTCAAGCACTTCTGTCAATGCACGGATAATTCTGAAAGATTTCTGGCTTCCAGGAACACCCTTAAACGTTGTTTCAAACACCCTAGATCCTCCTGCATTTTATTTCTCCTCTCCCTCGCTGGAAGGAGACACTGTTTAGAGTGCCTCGATCAAGAAAACGGCATAAATAGAAGGTTTGGCTCCTCCTCCCCATTAGAGAGTCATGGTGGCTTTGGCACTTCGGACACATATAAGGCTTTTTACCCGGAGCAATAGCGAGAGTATAGAAATTGCCCCGGCTTCGTAGTGTCCGTTATCTACTACCGTGAGAGTATGACCGGGCAATAAAAAGTGCAACAGTACCGAAAAAGAGAGGGAGCCTCCTCTCACCCTCCTAGTTAAAGACAAGTGTGCCTAATTAACCCAAATAAAACAAGACCTGAGGTAATTTCCACGCCGCGGACCATGGGGGTTGCACGACTAAGAAGCCTCCCCTATTCCTCTGGGCAAGGAGCTGCCGCCGGGAGCCCAGATGCGCCCGGGCCCTGCGGCGCGGCGGACCCTCTGCCGGGAGGAAAGACAGGCCTGCCCGCGGGGAGGCCGCGCGCCCCCGTCCCGGGCTCCGCCGCCGGCTCCGGGTGCGCTCGCTTGCAGCGCGGCTCTGCCGCCATACTCACCGCCGGGAAACGGCTCCATTTTCCTCCCGGAGTCAGCCCTCAGCCCGCGAGAGCGAAGTCCTGGCGAGGGGGGCGCAGCCACGACTCCTCACTCCTCCTCCTGCCGCCACATGCTCCCAGGACGGGTGCTGCCTCGGGCTCCGCCGAGCTGCTGCGGCCCCTCACGCCGCAGTAACTGCCCACCGACCCTATACCGCCCCTGCAGCGGCCGGGGGCACAGCAGGCTCAGTCCGCTGCTCCCTGCTCAGCAGCTTTTTCAGCGGAGCGAGCCCGCACCAAACATCTTCCGCCCGGCCCTCGGCGCCTGCTTCTGTCTCACCCCGCCGCTGGGCACGCTGCACCGCCTACTCCTCACACAGACCCGCCTCCCTGTACGCGTCGCGCGCGGGGAGGCGGGAGCAGGCGCCGGATCGGCCGCAGGCCCCAGCGCGGCTCTACGAACCGCGGGGGAACGAGTGTCGGGATGTCTGTCCCCTGCCCTCTGCGAGTCTGGGCTACTTCAGGCGTGTCAGTCGAATGCCAGCCGCTGGCGTGCCGCTGTAGAGGCGGAATGACCCGGCCGCAGTGGTATCCGAGCGCTGCCCCGCAGTCCTACGTGTGGCTCTGGGGCGCCCCGGCCCGCTGCACAGAGGCCCCGAAGGCGTCTGACGGCCGTGGCAATGCCGCTGGGCCGGGCCAGGCCAGCTTTGCCTGCATCTCACCGCCGTGCTCCGTTCGTCGCGATTTACCCTTAATTTTTATTTTTACCCTTATTACTGCCTTACCTGCCCCCTGCTCCCTGACTCCTACACTTCTGCTATCACATGACTGACTAAATACCATTTTTTTCCTTAATACGGCACTGGTCGTTGGAAAAGAAGAAAATGGGAGTTTATTAATCCTGAAGAACATAAAATCTAAAGCCCCTATATTTATTTTTGGGGGGAAAAAAAAAAGAGAAGAAATACAAGTTTAACTGTTCTTTCGGGGAGGGAGGAGATGAGAGCCAGAGATCCACAACAGCTCAGGCCCTATTCCCAGACCTGTACCTGTTCTCACTGTTTCATAAACTTAGAAGTGCACTTTTTCACACCTTAGAGTGTTTCACACACTTAGTAACATTGACAACCCTGTAGCATAAATTAGGTCGTAGTTATGTTTCATGCTAAGTCCTTGGAGTGTAATGTTAGCCCTAGTATTGGGCACAGAGCTATATGAGTTTTAACAGCCATTTACTTACCAATGTGTTTTTAGACACTCCTTAACATGTGGTAGCAGCCCATCCTCAAAAGAAAAACTTATATTATTAAATTATTAAATCAGCAAAGCATTTCTTTTAATAGCATGAGATGTCCTGAGAGCTTTCTTTTCTAAGCAGTGACCCTGCCTGGCCTATATTTAGATATATTAAAGAAACGTTAATAACCATGTAGCTGACTCTGCAGTGCTGGGATCCTACACAGCATCATGCAAATACTGCAGAGAGGCCTGAATAACTTTTTTTTGAGCTCCTCATCACTTGCTTTCATTATTCTTCATTTTTGCCAATCCAAAATCCTTAATTAGCATGATATATCTCTGTGAAGCAAAAAAGCTAAGATAAGACCGCATTCCATTACAACGTGCAGAAATTTCCATATCTGGATTTTCCTATTAAAATCAAGTTTTAAGAGAATACAATGGGAACTGTACATACAGATGAAGTTAGGTACAGAGGACACTTCACAGTAGCATTTATTTGCATCTTTCCAATATTAGAAGAATGAGTGTTTCAGTGTAATTTTGTATAACATCATTTAGAACAGAATTGAAGAGAATTGAAGGTCCAGCTTTGCTGGAGTTGTTAAAAAGCTAGAATTTCTACAATAGAATAAAAAAATCTGTGTCCAGAAGTTACAGATCCTTTCACTATAAAATACAGGTTTAGTTACAGTTTAGTGGTACGAGTGATTGATAAAAGTAAGGAATGTTAAATTGGTTCTTTTTTCAGGCCTTAAGTCAACTATTACCACAATGTGTTGTGGTTTTTTTTTTTTTAGGATTGTGCTGGTTTTGGCTGGGATAGAGTTAATTTTGTTTGTAGTAGCTAGTATGGGCTATATTTTGGATTTGTGCTGCAAACAGTGTTGATAATATAGAGATGTTTTCATTACGGCTGAGAAGTGCTTACACAGAGTTAAGGCCTTCTCAGCTTCTCATGCTTTACCAATTGAGAAGGCTGGAGATATACAAGAAGCTGGAAGGGGGCACAACCAGGACAACTGACCCAAACTGGCCAACGGGATATTCTATACCATATGGGGTCATGCTCAGTATATAAACTACGGGAAAGGTAATCAGGGGGCCACTGCTCAGGGATTGGCTGGGCATCGGTCCACGGGTGGTGAGCTACCATTTTTGGTTTTGTTTTTTTTTTTCATTTGCATCACTTGTCTTTCTTGGGTTTTATTTCTCTCTCTTCTTGTTATCTTTCTTTTCAGTACATATTATTATTATATTATTTTATTTCAATTATTAAACACTTATCTCAGCTTATGGGTTGCTAGCATGCCTGCCTCTTTCTCATATTTGAAGACCTGCTTTCCCTAAAGAATGCCTGAGATATTTCAGCTTTTAAATGGCAGGAAACATGACACAGACCTTCTTTGTTCTGGTTCATTTTGCTGGTGAGAGGAACAGAGATTTCGCCACATGAACATTACCAGTGTCAGGTAGACACTTGGGTGCCTTTGACCCAGTGGAAAGTCTCCAGTTGTTTTCAGCCAGATCTGCACATAAGAAGAAGCTACATTGTAATAGGATGTAGAGCTTTGTAGTTGAGAAGTTGCCAGGACTCCAGGGGTTTGAAGACAAGGGAGTTACTTCCTCAGTCTTGCTAAAACATGTCAGTGGTAGCTCAGAATCAGGTGTGAGACTGGTGAACCATTTGGCTGGTTCAAGCTAAAGCTTGAGCAGAGATAAGGAACCGGGAAGTTCTCTTTATTCCTTGACTGAAGTAGTTAATACTACTGATTAATGTGTTAATTTCCTCTTTAATGTAAGGTTTTGTATTTAAAGCTAAAATTGTTTCATTGCTGTGCATACTACTCTGCATAAATCTGACACCCACATACCCTGCCAGCAGGAACTACAGCTGTTGATAACCACTGTCTGTTCAGAGTATTACCCCAAGCATCCATAGCACTGTGTTTACAAAATAAATATCCTTATCTATCTATCTATGTATCTATTTCTACAAGTGTATCCATACCTAGGAGAAGCAGCTGCTTCCACAGAAGAGTCATTGCTATGTATTTTATGTTGTCACACAACATATCTTTCAGCAATATTTACTAGATCTACATTCCTTTCTGAATAGATTGTAGTTAAGTTTATGCTGTTACCTTGCCTCTCTCTGTCCTCTTTCAGAAGAGGACAACACCACTTGCATTTATCTTAGGGAAAACATCTCAAGGGCAATAAAATTTCTACCAGTTAGATGAAAATAGATCTCAGAGGGTAAGTACCATAAGTGCCTCGATAAGAAAAATTTTTCAACGTGAACTATATATCAGAGAATACTTGCATAGGAACACTTATAATTGTGCATGTAGAGGTACATAACAGAGGGAACATTTAAGTATGCTAATGCAAGAAAAGTTTCTACAAAGAATTTGCAATGAGTTAAGATATGCAAAGACAACCACATCTCATTTAGCTCCATTGCTCTTAAAATTATTTACTTTAATTTGCTTAACTGGGTATTTTCTTAGAGCCCAGCAAATTTTTTATTCTCTAGAACAAGGATTTGGCAGGATGCCAATTGCAGTCCCATTCTCAATAGCCACATAGAAATAAACAACAGTGGCATATGGGCCTCTAGAGGGATTACAGTGCTACATTACAGATAAAAAAACCAAGCTCAGATGTATTCTAAGGAGGAAGAGTCATGACAGGGTTAGAACATTAGAACATTTTATTGTAGTACAGACACTTTGCCTGTAAATGCTTTTCCAGCTTTGCTGTTTTTGTTTAAGTCATAAAAATAAATAAACTACTGTAAAAACTTCCAGGTCCTGAAATTAAATAAATACATTTTTCTCTTTTCCTTGGAATATTTCTAGTATGTTTGTATCTTGCCTCTAAACTGTAAAGACTTACATCTAATTTTTGGGTTCTGTTTTTTTTTTTTTTAAAGCATGTACGAGCTAGAAATTATCATGTACTATTAATATATCCCCCAAGTAACACAGAAGTAACTTGCCAGCTTTTGTGTTCAGAATGCTACAGGGCATGATTCAAAAGTTGCTTTTTCCTTAGGTGAAATTAGCATACAGTTAAGCACACGCAAGTGGAAAGAACCCTGGCTGCTAGGGTTGAATATATACTTAAATTAAATCCTGAAAATATTGGCAAGACTTTATGCTTTCTTGTTGCCTTGAGATGCTGTAAGTTAGATTACCATGGTTTAAAAGATGCCACTGACATGTTGTCCTGGTTCCGGCTGGGAAAAAGTTAACTTTCTTCCCAGTAGCTCCAGGGTGTGCTGTTTCGGGTTTGGTATGAAAGAAGCATTGATGGCCCACTGATTCTTTGGTTGTTGCTGGGTGGTGCTTGCACCGGGGACTTCTTTCTTTTCTGGCCTCCCATGCCCTGCCAAGTGCAGGGGAAGCTGCGGGGGAGGGGCACAGCCGGAGTGGTTGACTCAGCTGGCCAATGGGATATTCTATACCATGTGACATCATGCTCACTATAAAAACCAGGGTTGGAGCGGGGTGGGGGGGCTCGTCCCCCGGTTCGTGACATGCGGTCGGTGAGCAGTTGCATTGTGCATTGCCTGCTTTCTATATTCTGACATTGTTGTTGTTATCATTGTTGTTATTACTGTTCTACTTCATTTTATTTCAATTATTAAACTGTTTTTGGCTTAACCCGCGAGTTTTCTTACTTGTGCCCTCCTGATTCTCTCCCCCATCCTACCGGGGGACGGGAGGAGGTGCGGGTGAGCGAGCAGGTGTGCCGTGTTTAGTTGCTGGCTGGGATTAAACCATGACAGTCCTTTTTTGGTGCCCAACATGGGGCAAAAAGGGTTGAGATAACAACAGATTAACTAGAGTGTATGAAGGAATTTATATCTCTTAACAGTTGCTGGTCACAATATTGATTCATCTGTCCTCGATATTAATTTATCTGATCCGCACCATGCTCTTGTTTTTACTGTACCTGTTAAAGATTGGTGTTGGGTTTTGTAGTCTGCTGTGTTCTGCAGTGATTAATGATGTTTTGCCTGGGAGATTTGTTATTAAAACACTGGCATTGGGGGTTATTTGGTATCTGGAATTTGTAATGAAGCCGCTACTGTATTTTGGGTACCACCTCATGGAGACCATTAGCAATTACACCTCTTCCCCTGAGAGAACTTTTATGGAGGAAATAGAGAATGGCACCCTCACTACCTTCCTCTATGATGTCATCTCCTTCGTTAAAATAACTTGTCAATACCTTGAGCATCCCTGGGTAGTTAAGATACATCTATTGGTACTCCTTGGGAATATTGTTGCGGTTTTATCCAAGGTTAATAAGCAATTTAAGAATGTCATCCAGAGATCCGCCCCAAGGCTGGATAGTTATGGCAGGGTGAGTGGGATAGCATGGGCAAATGCGTAGGACTGTAGGCACCCCCAGTGTTTTTGAACTTCACCCCTGAGCAAGTGCAGAATCCTGAAAAATTAGTAGAATATTTGGAAGAAGTATGCTGTCACCCTGGCCATTCTAGGGAGACACAAATCACTGCAACATGCTGGGGCCTGGCCCACGCCTACCGAGCCCTGTTTAACACTACTCAGAACCCCCAAGGGGAAGGAAAAGTCTCTGCATCTGATAGCAAAACAACAGGCCCTGTGGCTACCCCAACCCCCACGGCAAGCACTGCGGCTACTCCACCCCTTGCGGCAGAGAACCAACCTGTCCCGGTATCAGTCACCCCTATACGACAAAGACAATGAATAAGAAAATCAGCTCATTTAGAAAGGGATGAAAGTGAACCAGGGCCATCACAAGAACAGGAGGAGGAAGAGGCAGAACCTGTAAATGAGATGGTGACCACCCGATCCCTATCTCTGATTGAGCTGCAAGATATGTGAAAAGACTTCAGCCGTCGTCCAGGTGAGCACATTGTCACCTGGCTGCTCCAATGCTGAGATAACAGGGCCAGTAGCCTGGAATTAGAGGGTAGGGAAGCCAAGCAGCTGGGATCCCTTTCTAGGGAAGGGGGCATTGACAAAGCGATTGGACAAGGGGCACAAGTCCTCAGCCTCTGGAGGTGACTCCTGTCAGGCGTGAAGGAAAGGTATCCCGTCAAGGAAGATATTATATGCCACCCAGGCAAGTGGACCACCATGGAGAGAGGTATCCAGTACCTGAGGGAAATAGCCGTGCTGGAATGATTTTTGGTGATCTGAACAACGAGCAGCTATCCAAAGATCCAGATGAAGTCAACTGTACCTGACCCATGTGGCGGAAGTTTGTATGGAGTGCACCAGCGTCACATGCAAACTCATTGGCAATAATGACCTGAAAAGATGGAGGGGAACAAACAGTGGATGAATTAGCTGGCCAACTCTGGCAATATGAAGAAAGTCTCTCTTCCTACCTACGGGCTTGGGAGGAAACTGTCTTGGGAGGTCCAGCAACTCAAAGAGGATATGTCCTGCTCCCCACCTGCACGGGCCAGTGTCTCAGCCATTAGGAGCAAGCGTCCCTCTGCTCAAGGGAGGACATATCGTGGGTACACACCCTGGGGCACCCTGTGGTTTTACCTGCGTGACCACGGAGGGGACATGAGGAAGTAGGATGGAAAATCTACCTCGAACCTAGAGGCACGGGTATGTAAGTGGCAAGGAAAAATAACCACAAAAGGGGGTTCTTCCAGGAAAACTGCTGCTCCAGTCTCCAGTGAGCAGTTCCCCAGACAGAGTAGAAGGGATTATTCCACTTCCGATCTTAATAAAGAGACTTCGGATTCGTACTTACAAGAAGTGGGTAGCGAATATGATGACCAGGACTAGAGGGGCCCTGCCTCCAGCCAGGTGGAGGAAAGGGACAACGGGGTTTGTGTGGGGACTGTGTGGATTCGATGGCCTGGCACATCAGATCCACAGGAGTATAAGGCTCTCGTAGACACCGGTGCACAGTGTACCCTCATGCCATCAAGCTACAAAGGGGCAGAACCCGTCTGTATTTCTTGAGGGACAGGCGGATCCCAAGAGTTAACTGTATTGGAGGCCGAAGTGAGCCTAACCGGGAATGAGTGGCAGAAGCACCCCATTGTGACTGGCCCAGAGGCTCTGTGCATCCTTGGCATAGACTACCTCAGGAGAGGGTATTTCAAGGACCCAAAAGGTTACCGGTGGGCTTTTGGTATAGCTGCCCTGGAGACGGAGGAAATTAAACAGCTGTCTACCTTGCCTGCTTTCTCAGAGGACCCTTCTGTTGTGGGGTTGCTGAGGGTCAAAGATGCTGATCGCCACCACAACCGTGCACTGGCGGCAATATTGCACCAACCGAGACTCCCTGCTTCCCATCCATAAGCTGATTCATTGACTGGAGAGCCAAGGAGTGATCAGCAAGACTCACTCACCCTTTAACAGTCCCATATGGCAGTGCAAAAGTCCAATGGAGAGTGGAGACTAACAGTAGACTATGGTGGCCTGAACGAAGTCACGCCGCCCTTGAGTGCTGCTGTGCAGGACATGCTAGAACTTCAATACAAAGTGGAGTCACAGGCAGCCAAGTGGTACGCCAACAATTAATATCGCTAATGCATTCTTCTCCATCCCTTTGGCAGCAGAGTGCAGGCCACAGTTTGCTTTTACTTGGAGGGGCATCCAGTACACTTGGAATCGACTGCCCCAGGGGTGGAAACACAGCCCTACCATTTGCCATGGACTGATCCACACCGCACTGGAACAGGGTGAGGCTCCGGAACACCTGCAATACATTGATGATGTCATTGTATGGGGCAGCACAGCAGAAGAATTTTTTGAGAATGGGAAGAGAATAGTCCAAATCTTTCTGAAGGCCGGTTTTGCCATAAACCAAAGTAAGGTCAAGGGACCTGCACAGGAGATCCAGTTTTTAGGAAAATACCAGCAAGATGGACGTCGTCAGATCCCAATGGATGTGATCAATAAAATAACAGCCATATCTCCACCAACAAGAAGAAGGAAACACAAGCCCTCTTAGGCATTGTGAGTTTTTGGAGAATGCATATTCAAAACTACAGTCTGATCACAAGCCCTCTCTAACAAGTGACCAGGAAGAAGAACGATTTCAAATGGGGCCCTGAGCAACGACAAGCCTTTGAACAAATTAAACAGCAGATAGTTCAGGCAGTAGCCCTTGGGCCAGTCTGGGCAGGACAAGATGTAAAAAATGTGCTTTACAAGGCAGAGACAGGGAGAATGGCCCTATCTGCAGCTTCTGGCAGAAAGCACCAGGGGAGACTCGAGTTTGGGGATACAGAGGATCTGATGCCTGCTACACTCCAACTGAGAAAGAGATATTGGCAGCATATGAAGGGGTTCGAGCTGCTTCGGAAGCGGTTGGTACTGCAGCACAGCGCCTCCGGCACCCTGACTGCCGGTGCTGGGCTGGATGTTGAAAGGAGGGTCTCCTCTACACGTCATACAACCGATGCTACGTGGAGTTAAGTGGGTCGCGCTGATCACACAACGGGCCCGAATAGGAAACCCCAGTCGCCCAGGAATCTTGGAAGTGATCATGGACTGGCCAGAAGGCAAAGATTTCGGAATAACCCCAGAGGAGGAGGTGACGCATGCTGATGAGGCCCCACTGTATAATAAACAACCAGAAAACGAGAAGCAATATGCCCTGTTCACTGATGGGTCCTGTCATCTTGTGGGGAAGCATCGGAGATGGAAGGCTGCTGTATGGAGTCCTATACAACAAGTTGCAGAGACTGCTGAAGGAGAAGGTGAATCGAGTCAGTTTGCCATCCAGCTGGCTTTGAATATTGCTGAATGAGAAAAATGGCCAGTACTTTATCTCTATACTGTCTCATGGATGGTGGCAAATGCCCTATGGGGGTGGTTACAGCAATGGAAGCAGAACAACTGGCAGTGCAAAGGTAAACCCGTCTGGGCAGCCGCATTGTGGCAAGATGTTGCTGCCCGGGTAGAGAACTTGGTTATAAAAGTACGTCACGTAGATGCTCACGTACCCAAGACTCGGGCCACTGAAGAACATCAAAACAACCAGCAGGTGGATCAGGCTGCTAAGGTCAAAGTGGGTCAGGTAGATCCAGACTGGCAATATAAGGGTGAATTATTTATTGCTCGTTGGGCCCATGATACTTCAGGCCATCAAGGAAAAGACGCAACATATAGATGGGCCCATGACTGAGGGGTGGACTTGACCATGGACACTGTCGCACAGGTTATCCATGAATGTGAAACATGCGCTGCAATCAAGCAAGCCAAGCCAATAAAGCCTCCGGGTATGGAAGATGGTGGTTGAAATATAAATATGGTGAGCCCTGGCAGATTGATTATATCACACTCCCACAAACCCGCCAAGGCAAGCGCCATGTGCTCACCATGTTGGAAGGATCCACAGGATGGCTGGAAACATATCCTGTGCCCCATATCCTGCCACCGCCAGGAACATCATCCTGGGACTTGAAAAGCAAATCTCATGGCAACATGGCATCCCAGAAAGAATTGAGTCAGGTAATGGGACTCATTTCTGAAACACCCTCATAGACACCTGGGCCAAAGAGCATGGCATTGGGTGGGTATATCACATCCCCTATCATGCACCAGCCACCGGAAAAATCGAACAATACAATGGGCTGCTAAAGACAACACTGAGAGCAATGGGTGGTGGGACATTCAAGCACTGGGATACACATTTAGCAAAAGCCACCTGGTTAGTCAACGCTAGGGGATCTGTCACTCGAGTTGGCCCTGCCCAGTGAAAACCCTTACGTACTGGAGAGGGGAATAAAGTCCCTATAATGCACAGAAGAAATATGCTGGGCAAGACAGTCTGGGTTACTCCTGCCTCTGGCAAGGGAAAACCCATTTGTGGGATTGCTTTTGCTCAAGGACCTGGGTGCGCTTGGTGGGTCATGCGAAAGGTACACACCCCCGGTGTGTACCTCGAGGAGATATAATTTTGGGTGAAAATAGCCAATGAACTGAATTGTATGATGTTAATTGCTATATAATACTGTATGTCATCACTTCTGTGGCTGCTATATGTCACATCAACGGTATTGCAGTAAAAATCACCTAGATTAATGAAGAAGGAACTCTGATGAAACCGAGCAAAGTGCAACGATAATAGAACCAGACAAGCGCAGCAATAATGGAACCAGAACTGGCCTCAGCGTGCAACAATCCAACACCACACACCATCTCTCCTGCCCTGAAAGACTGTTATGACAGATGGAGCCCAAAGTCATGGACTAAATGAACTCAATGGACATTTTAGAGGGATGGCCCATAGACTAAGGGAATGATAGCTCTGTGTGTATATATATCAAAAGGCAGGAAAAGCAGTGGTGATTAATTGGAGTTTATTGGAAAAAGTGAGACTTGGGCATGATGTAGATGGTATATAATAAGGGGTGGATACTGTCCTGGTTCTCACTGGGACAGAATTAACTTTCTTCCCAGTAGTTTGGGGTGTGTGCTGTGTTTAGGGTTTGGTATGAGAGGAATGTTGATGGCCCATTGATGCTTTGGTTGTTGATGAGTGGTGCTTGCACCAGGGACTTTTTTTTTTCGACCTCCCATGCTCTTCCAAGTGCAGGGGAAGTTGGAGCGGGGGAGCATAGCTGGGGCAGTTGATCCAGCTGGCCAATGGGGTATTCTATACCATGTGACATCATGCTCAGTATAAAAACTGGGAGGGGAGTTGCTTCCCTCCCCCAGTTCACGACACGAGCAGTTGCATTGAGCATTACCTGCTTTGTGTATTCTGTTACCGTTGTGGTTATTGTTGTTACTATTACTGTTCTACTTCAGTTTATTTCCATTATTAAACTGTCTCTGTCCCAACCTGCGAGTTTTTCTATTTGTGCCCTCCTGATTCTCTACCCCATCCTACTGGGGGACGGGGGGGCTGAGCGAGCAGCTGCGTGGTATTTAGTTGCTGGCTGGGGTTAAACCATGACAATTATTCACTGTCTGTACAAACAGGCCTGTTGACACCCCCCCCATCTATGTCATGCCCAGGTCTCACTTTTTCCAAAAATTCCAATTAATCACCACTGCTTTTCCTGCCTTTTGATATATATATACACAGAGCTATTGTTGTCCGAAAAGCGGATTCGTGCCCGGCGTGCAAGTAACCAATTCCACACGCTCCGGAGAGATATTGTTTTATTCAGGCCTGGTGCTCGGTGGACTTGCCACAAATCAAGCACACCTGGTCTAGTCACCTTTCTGTTTATATCCATGCTTCTCATACATATTTTAAATTTCCTTGTTACATATTCATTACATTTCCGAGAACTAATTATAATATTACATCATCTTAAACACATGCGCACTAAAGCCTGTAGGGTCTTCTTGGGGGTCTCGGGTGGTCTCTGGTGGTCGGCAGGGCAGTGAACTCTTCATGAACTTATTTCCTCTTTACCTTATAGGGTCGCAATTTGTCCCTGAGCCATGCTTGGACCACGTCTGTTTATAGTTTCCATAGCTAAAATTAATTATCACTACTTCTAAAACACACACCTGTTAGGTAACTGACTTCTAAGCAACAAGTCTTCATTGTTTAAAGTTACAGAAGCGAGCAATATAGAATCCACAACAAACTAAACTATCTATCACCATAGTGTTCTTAAATTAAAACATATACATCTTGATCTCCTCCAAACAAACACCCACTCACTAGCTTCATCATTCTGGTTTCTTATTAACTGGTCTTTTAACCCAGTTCTGGGTGAGGGCTATACACAGGATGATAACACTTTGAAGATTAATGTTGATTAAGATTAACATTCACAATTCCCCCCTTTGAGACTTATGATGTTAAGCATCATGAGTCTCACAATACTTCTTTTCTACAAAAAGATACAAATTGAATCATACAACATATAATCATAACTAAAATAACGATCAGTACCACAAACAAAAATAATTGTTTAAGCCAATTTAAATTTGGAAGCCACGAGAACAACCAAGAAAATCTAATCCTTCCAGTTCTTTAAACTCATATGCCAAATCTTTTAATTGTTGGATTTTCTTCTCTACTAACTGTGAATTATCACTTAAATTAAAACAACACATTCTTTTAAATTCTTCACAGCCGTGATTGTGTCTTAAAAGTAAATAGTCAATTGCAGCCCTGTTTTCAAGTGTGGCTTCTCTTATTTGTGTCATTTCCATACCAATAGTCGAAAGTGCTTGGGAGGTATAATTTATATCTTTTCTTACCAAACAAGAACTATACATCTCTCCCACAGAATTTTCGGCTGCAATACAAAAGGAAGACATGTTGGTTACTTCTCGGGCTAAAAGTTCCCAGATATTTCGATTTCTATAACAAAAATTGAGAATCAATCTGACTGATCGTTATTATTAACAACAATACATTCCACATCTTCCCTCTCTCTCTAATTTAATTCTGTTCAAAATCAAATTGTTACACTAATTTAGCAGCATCTCCAGTATCTCATTGAACACGCCGCAAAGTTAACTTCAATGGTTCCTTAAATACAGATGTCCACAGTCCAGGTGGAATTTTCTTAATCCTCGTATAATGAATCCAAGAATCTATTCCTTCCAGTTTCACAGCAGTGTTTGTTGTTAACAGCACCTGGAAAGGTCCTTTCCACTTTTCTCCAAGAGGGTCATCCTTCCACATTCGCAAATAAACTTGATCCCCTGGATTAAATGAGTGTACTGGAAATTCAAGAGGTAAAGGTGTCTTCAAAGGGACATACTTATGCAAAGAATTCAACACCTTACTCAAAGATAAAAGATATTCAGTTAATACTTTTTCTCCTATTACATGCGTTTGTTTAGATCTTCCTGTTAGATTAAGGATCATAAGGTTTACCATACAAAATTTCAAATAAACTTACTTTTTCTCTAACTCTCGGGGTCACCCTAATTCTTAACAAGGCAAATGGTAAAGCTTCAGTCTATTTCCACTGAGCTTCTGGATATATTTTAGGAATTTGTTTTTTTAATATTTGGTTCTTCACATTTTTAATAACCTCTGCTACAAAATGTGGGCCTCTATCAGAGGACATTTCTAAAGGGACTCCAAACCTTGAAAGTATTTCTTTCAACAAATGTTTCACAACCTCGTTTGCCTTGTTGGTTCGACACGGGAAAGCTTCCGGCCATCCAGAGAAGGTATCTACCAATATCAATAGATATCGGTATTGGTTACATCGCGGTAACTCTGAAAAATCTATTTGCCAATACTCACTGGAAGTTATGCCTCTTTTTACCTCTCCAGGAGGGGGTCGGATTTGTATTTTCGGATTGTTCCTAAGACAAATCTCACATTTATTACTCACACTTTTAGCAATCAATAACATTTTGGTTCCTATCGCATATCGTCTTACTGATTCCACCATTGCCTCTGCTCCCATATGTGTTTCAGCATGGGTTTTGACCATTAATTTCTTTATAATTTCAGGGGTTACTATACATTGTCCATGTGAAGTTATCCACCATCCTTGATCATTCTTCTTACAATGTAATAACATAGCTAATTTATTTTCTTTCTCATTATAATTTGGGGATTCCGCCTGAATTTCTTTTGATGGAATTAAAACATAGTCCCCTTTTTGATGAGCTTTACAATGAATCACCGCAACTTCTTTAGGTTTCTGTACTGCTTCCAACAAATCCAAAATCTCGGTTCCATATTTTATAGGGGTACCGCTAGCAGATAAAAGTCCTCGCTCCTTCCATATTGCTCCATGAGCATGCACAACTCCAAAAGCATATTTAGAATCTGTATAGATGTTAACTCTTCTACCTTTAGCCAAATTTAAGGCTTTTGTGAGGGCTATAATTTCTGCTTTCTGGGCGGATGTATTTGGAGGTAATGCTTTTACTTTTCGATCTTCAGTTAAAGTTACCACGGCATAGCCAGCCCTCCTTTCTCCTTTTACAACAAAGGTGCTTCCATCAGTAAATAATTCTTCATCCGGCGTTTGGAGAGGAACATCTTTCAGGTCTGGCCTGCTGGCATACACCTGTTCGATAACTTGTAAACAATCATGGTTAAGATCACTCTCTTTTTCACTTGGCATTAAAGAGGCAGGATTTAAAATTGTACTCACTTTCAAAATGATGTCGTCTTGTTCCACTAACAAAGCCTGATATTGTAACAAACGACTAGGGGTTAGCCAATGATGTCCTTTTTGTTCCAGTACTGCAAGTACCGCATGGGGGACGTGAACCGTTATTTTCTGTCCCAATGTCAATTTTCTAGCTTCTTGAATGATGAGAACTGTTGCTGCAACTGCCCGCAAGCAGCTAGGCCATCCTGAGCTTACTTTATCTAATTGTTTGGAAAAGTAAGCCACTGGTCTTTTCCAGTCTCCCAAAAGTTGAGTTAAAACCCCCATAGCTACATGTTTCTTCTCATGAACAAATAGCTCAAAGGGTTTGGTCAGATTTGGAAGTCCTAAAGCTGGAGCTTTCATTAAAGTCTGTTTAATGTCATCAAAACATTTTCGGCACTCTGGAGTCCATTCTAACAATTCTTCAGGGCCTTTGGTTGCCTCATACAGTGGTTTTGCCATCAAACCATAATTTGGAATCCAAAGGCGACACCATCCAGCCATTCCTAAAAATCCTCTCAACTCCCTTTTAGATTGAGGGGGTGCCATCCTGCAAATGGCTTCTTTTCTGCCATTTCCCAACCTTCGCTGTCCTTGGGAAATCTCAAACCCCAAATAAATTACAGTTTGTTTTGCAATTTGTGCTTTCTTCTCTGACACCCTGTAGCCAGCCATTCCCAAAAAATTTAGGAGGCTAACAGTCTTTTCTTTGCAGATCTCAGTAGTATCTGCTCCCAATAGGATGTCATCAACATACTGAAGGAGGGTGATTTGATCTTCCTTACCGGACCACTGTTTCAGTTCCTTATTCAGAGCTGCTCCAAAGATGGTTGGGCTATTTTTAAACCCTTGTGGCAGCACGGTCCAGCAGAGCTGAGTTCTCCTCCCAGTCGACGGATCTTTCCATTCAAAAGCAAAAATCTTTTGGCTGTTTTCTTCCAGAGGTATACAAAAGAAAGCATCTTTCAAATCTATAACAGAGAAATATGCATTTGATTCATTGATAGTTGTTAACAGCGTATATGGATTAGGGACTATTGGATGAATGTCCACCGCTAACTGGTTTATCGCTCTTAAATCTTGAACCAGCCTATATCCTTGGTTATGTGGCTTTTTCACTGGAAGGACAGGAGTATTATAATCAGATTGACATTCTCTTAAAAGTCCGTATTTAAGAAAATTATTTATTATTGGTTCCAAACCTTTTCTGGCTTCTATACTAATAGGATATTGTTTCTTTCTTACCGGTCGAGCTCCTGTTTTCAATTCAACTTTTACCAGTTCCACATTTTTCGCTCTTCCTGGTTTCTCTGTTGCCCAAACAAAAGGGTAAACTGCATCTTTAATCTCTTCTGGAATTTCTTCAGATTCATCTGTGTTTGTCTGTAATAAATAAACTTGGGCTTGCCAGGCATTAGATTCAGGAAAATGAACTTGGATTCTTCCTTTTTTAAAGTTGATTTGTGCTCCCAATTTATTCAATAAATCCCGTCCTAAGAGAGGCATGGTGCATTCCGGTATATATAAAAATTCATGCATCAATGTTTTTCCTCCAATTTTACATTTTAAAGGTTTCAAAAAAGGCCTTATCTCCTTCTTTCCCGTGACCCCAACAATAGATACATTAAATTTACTCATTGGTCCTTTACATGTATTTATAACAGAATATTTTGCTCCAGTATCTACTAAAAAATCAACTACTTCATCTCCCAGCTTTACTGGAACCAGGGGCTCAGCTGGGAAAATATCATTTTCTACCCCCGGTCCCCATCATTCAGAGTCTCCTCCCATCATAAGTAAATCAGCTTCAGGTGGTATCTGCTGTGACTGAGTCATGACTGCTCCTTTGTTCTCTGGACACTCACTCTTCCAGTGTCCCTGTTTCTTGCATACAGGACATTGATTAAATCCTAATGGGGTATATTGTTTAAACATATCTCTACCTCCTCTGCCTTTTCCTCTCAAATACCCTCTACCTCTACCTCTCAAATATCTTCTGCCTCTTCCTCCAGCTGATCCTTGGGCATTTACAAAAGCAGCTGCTAAAATAGCAGCTTTTTGTTTCCTATCTTTTATTTTTTCTTTTTCCTGATTTTTCTTTTCCTCCTCTTCCCTATTATTATAATATAGTCATTCCTGTAATTTCATCCACTTTCTGCAATTTCTTTTGAATATCTGGAGCAGCTTGCCCTACAAACAAAGTAGTAAATATTGTTCTATTCTCATCACTCTCAGGATCTAAGTCTGTCCATTTCCTAGCTGCCTCACATAATCGTTCATAAAAGGTGGATGGGTCCTCTGTTTTTCCCTGAATTATTTGAGTCAATTTCGCCAAATTCTTTGGGCAGGGTATTCCATTCTTTACTCCATACAAAATTAATTGTTGATACTGTTTAATCATCAATTTCCCATCATTACTATTAGGATTACAATTTGGGTCTTGACTTAGCATAAAATGAGCAGGACCTTCTCTTGCATTTATTCTTTCATTTTTCATATTTGCTTTTTCTAATATTACCCTCTTTTCTTCAGGAGTAAACAAATTATTCAAAAGAATTTTAATATCTTGCCGATTTGGATTATGATTTTCAATAATTGTTTGAAAAGGTCTATACTCCTTTTCAAAATTCTTTCTATATGATCTTGCTAACTCTTTCCAATTCATTAAATCAGAAGTTGTAAATGGTACTTTCACAAATACTGGCTCCCCCCTTGGGCCCGCTGCCTGGCGAAGGGGTGCTAACAATACAGACCCTTGCTGGGTTCTAGTCCTGCCAGCTATCGGACTAAAAGTATTGCTTCCTCTTGCTTCGGTTTCAGAAGTTTCATTTTTACTTGGTGGTACTAACATTTGTGTATCCTCCTCTTCTTCTCCTAGTTTTAAACATCATTTTCCTATGCTACATGCAGAACAACAGTGCACTTTTGGTTCCTTATTTTCCATCATCATCATCATCACATTAGAGTCTAAACCTAAAAGTTTACTTTTTTTTTTTCCGAATTTCATGATCATTTCTCAAAAGAAAAAAAAACAAATTACATAAGGTACCTCATAACATTAATTGTAAAATAGTATTATATTGCAAGGTTCCCAATTCTGGCCATTTTTCCTCATCTTCTAATTTATACATTGGCCACCATTTAGTACAATATTCAATTAATTTATCCTTTCTCAAAGGATCACCCCCAAATTTTCCCCAATGTTTAATGATGCATCCTAAGGGGGAACAAGGTGTTACTTTTGATGGTTGAGCTCCCATATCTTTACCAAAAAAGAACGTTCTTTACCACAACTTCATATACTCCAGTCGTCACTGTCAAACGCATATGAATATACCTCTTTACCTTGTGGCCACAATTCCTTACCAAATGCATGCACAGTTTTATACTCCAGAACAATATCTCATTTACCTTAGCGTTGCACCGTTGAGTCGCTCACCTGCGCTGGTCGGGGAGAATACTCACGGAGTCCCCGATCAAAAGGTCGGTGCGCGCTGGAGTCCAGAGAGCAGGGTCTCCCCACCAAGAGCCGGCAAGTCAATCCGGGCAAGGCTTCATAGCAGTCCCACCTGGGTCGCCAAAAACTGTTGTCCGAAAAGTGGATTCGTGCCCGGCGTGCAAGTAACCAATTCCACACGCTCAGGAGAGATATTGTTTTATTCAGGCCTGGGTGCTCGGTGGACTTGCCACAAATTAAGCACACCTGGTCTAGTCACCTTTCTGTTTATATCCATGCTTCTCATACATATTTTAAATTTCCTTGTTACATATTCATTACATTTCCGAGAACTAATTATAATATTACATCATCTTAAACACATGCGCACTAAAGCCTGTAGGGTCTTCTTGGGGGTCTCGGGTGGTCTCTGGTGGTCGGCAGGGTAGTGAACTCTTCATGAACTTATTTCCTCTTTACCTTATAGGGTCGCAATTTGTCCCTGAGCCATGCTTGGACCACGTCTGTTTATAGTTTCCATAGCTAAAATTAATTATCACTACTTCTAAAACACACACCTGTTAGGTAACTAACTTCTAAGCAACAAGTCTTCATTGTTTAAAATTACAGAAGCGAGCAATATAGAATCCACAACAAACTAAACTATCTATCACCATAGTGTTCTTAAATTAAAACATATACATCTTGATCTCCTCCAAACAAACACCCACTCACTAGCTTCATCATTCTGGTTTCTTATTAACTGGTCTTTTAACCCAGTTCTGGGTGAGGGCTATACACAGGATGATAACACTTTAAAGATTAATGTTGATTAAAATTAACATTAACACTATCATTCCCTTAGTCTATGGGCCATCCCTCTAAAATGTCCATTGAGTTCATTTAGTCCATGACTTTGGGCTCCATCTGTCATAACAGTCTTTCAGGGCAGGAGAGATGGTGTGTGGTGTTGGATTGTTGCACGCTGAGGCCAGTTCTGGTTCCATTATTGCTGCGCTTGTCTGGTTCTATTATCGTTGCACTTTGCTCGGTTTCATCAGAGTTCCTTCTTCATTAATCTAGGTGATTTTTACTGCAATACCGTTGATGTGACATATAGCAGCCACAGAAGTGATGACATACAGTATTATATAGCAATTAACATCATACAATTCAGTTCATTGGCTATTTTCACCCAAAATTATATCTCCTCGAGGTACACACCGGGGGTGTGTACCTTTCGCATGACCCACCAAGCGCACCCAGGTCCTTGAGCAAAAGCAATCCCACAAATGGGTTTTCCCTTGCCAGAGGCAGGAGTAACCCAGACTGTCTTGCCCAGCATATTTCTTCTGTGCATTATAGGGACTTTATTCCCCTCTCCAGTACGTAAGGGTTTTCACTGGGCAGGGCCAACTCGAGTGACAGATCCCCTAGCGTTGACTAACCAGGTGGCTTTTACTAAATGTGTATCCCAGTGCTTGAATGTCCCACCACCCATTGCTCTCAGTGTTGTCTTTAGCAGCCCATTGTATTGTTCGATTTTTCCGGTGGCTGGTGCATGATAGGGGATGTGATATACCCACCCAATGCCATGCTCTTTGGCCCAGGTGTCTATGAGGGTGTTTCAGAAATGAGTCCCGTTACCTGACTCAATTCTTTCTGGGATGCCATGTTGCCATGAGATTTGCTTTTCAAGTCCCAGGATGATGTTCCTGGCGGTGGCAGGATATGGGGCACAGGATATGTTTCCAGCCATCCTGTGGATCCTTCCAACATGGTGAGCACATGGCGCTTGCCTTGGCGGGTTTGTGGGAGTGTGATATAATCAATCTGCCAGGGCTCACCATATTTATATTTCAACCATCATCCTCCATACCAAAGAGGATTTACTGGCTTGGCTTGCTTGATTGCAGCGCATGTTTCACATTCATGGATAACCTGTGCAATAGTGTCCATGGTCAAGTCCACCCCTCAGTCACGAACCCATCTATATGTTGCGTCTTTTCCTTGATGGCCTGAAGTTTCACGGGCTCTACGAGCAATAAATAGTTCACCCTTATGTTGCCAGACCAGATGTTCTTCAGTGGCCCGACTCTTGGGTACGTGAGCATCTACGTGACGTACTTTTATAACCAAGTTCTCTACCTGGGCAGTGATATCTTGCCACAATGCAGCTGCCCAGATGGTTTACCTCTGCACTGCCAGTTGTTCTGCTTCCATTGCTGTAACCACCCCAATAGGGCATTTGCCACCATCCATGAGACAGTATAGAGATAAAGTACTGGCCATTTTTCTCGTTCAGCAATATCCAAGGCCAGCTGGATGGCAAACTGACTTGATTCACCTTCTCCTTCAGCAGTCTCTGCAACTTGTTGTATAGGACTCCATACAGCAGCCTTCCATCTCCGATGCTTCCCCACAAGATGACAGGACCCATCAGTGAACAGGGCATATTGCTTCTCGTTTTCTGGTTGTTTATTACACAGTGGGGCCTCTTCAGCACGCGTCACCTCCTCCTCTGGGGTTATTCGAAATCTTTGCCTTCTGGCCAGTTTGCGATCACCTCCAAGATTCCTGGGCGACTGGGGTTTCCTATTCAGGCCCATTGTGTGATCAGCGCGACCCACTTACTCCACATAGCATCGTTGCATGATGTGTAGAGGGGACGCTCCCTTTGAACATCCAGCCCAGCACTGGCAGCTGGGGTGCCAGGAGGAGCTGTGCTTCAGTACCAACCACTGCCGAAGCAGCTCGAACCCCTTCATATGCTGCTAATATCTCTTTCTCAGTTGGAGTATAGCAGGCCTCGGATCCTCTGTATCCCCGACTCTAGAACCCCAGGCGTAGACCTTGAGTCTTCCTCGTGCTTTCTGCCAGAGGCTCCAGGTAGGGCCATTCACCCTCTCTCTGCGGTGTAGAGCACATTTTTTACATCTTGTCCTGCCCAGACTGGCCCAAGGGCTACTGCCTGAAGTATTTCTTGTTTAATTTGTTCAAAAGCTTGTCATTGCTCAGGACCCCATTTGAAATCATTCTTCTCCCTGGTCACTTGATTCAGAGGTCTTACTATCTGACTGTAATTCGGAATATGCATTCTCCAAAAGCCCACAGCGCCTAAGAAAGCTTGTGTTTCCTTTTTGCTAGTTGGTGGGGACATGGCTGTTATTTTGTTGATCACATCCATTGAGATCTGACGACGTCCATCTTGCCATTTTATTTCTAAAAACTGGATCTCCTGTGCAGGTCCCTTGACCTTACTTCGTTTTATGGCAAAACCGGCCTTCAGAAAGATTTGGACTATTCTCTCCCCCTTCTCAAAAAATTCTTCTGCTGTGCTGCCTCATACGATGACATCATCAATTTATTGCAGGTGTTCCGGAGCCTCACCCTGTTCCAGTGCGGTGTGGATCAGTCCATGGCAAATGGTAGGGCTGTGTTTCCACCCCGGGGCAGTCAAGTGTATTGGATGCCCCTCCGAGTGAAAGCAAACTGTGGCCTTCACACTGCCGCCAAAGGTATTGAGAAGAACGCGTTAGCAATGTGCGGATCACTCCTTGGCTTTCCAAGGAGCTGCCAAATTAGCTTATGGATGGGAAGCAGGGAGTCTCGATTGGTGCGATCTTGTCACCGGTGCACCGTTGTGGTAGCGATTGGCACCTGTTGTTCCTTGACTCACAGCAACCCCACAACAGAAGGGTCCTCTGAGAAAGCAGGCAAGGTTTAACAGCAAGCTGTTTAATTTCCTCTGTCTCCAGGGCAGCTATACCAAAAGCCCACCAGTACCCTTTTGGGTCTGTGAAATACCCTCTCCTGAGGTAGTCTATGCCAAGGATGCACAGAGCCTCTGGGCCAGTCACAATGGGGTGCTTCTGCCACTCATTCCCGGTTAGGCTCACTTCGGCCTCCAATACAGTTAACTCTTGGGATCCGCCTGTCCCTCGAGAAATACAGACGGGTTCTGCCCCTTTGTAGCTTGATGGCATGAGGGTACACTGTGCACCGGTGTCTACGAGAGCCTTATACTCCTGTGGATCTGATGTGCCAGGCCATCGAATCCATACAGTCCAGTAAACCTGGTTGTCCCTTTCCTCCACCTGGCTGGAGGCAGGGCCCCTCTAGTCCTGGTATTCATATTCGCTCCCCACTTCTTGTAAGTATGAATCAGAAGTCTCTTTATTAAGATCGGAAGTGGAATAATCCCTTCTACTCTGTCTGGGGAACTGCTCACTGGAGACTGGAGCAGCAGTTTTCCTGGAAGAACCCCTTTTGTGGTTGTTTTTCCTTGCACCTCACGTACCCATGCCTCTAGGTTCGAGGTAGATTTTCCATCCTACTTCCTCATGTCCCCTCCGTGGTCACGCAGGTAAAACCACAGGGTGCCCCAGGGTGTGTACCCACGATATGTCCTCCCTTGAGCAGAGGGACGCTTGCTCCTAATGGCTGAGACACTGGCCCATGCAGGTGGGGAGCAGGACATATCCTCTTTGAGTTGCTGGATCTCCCGAGACAGTTTCCTCCCAAGCCCGTAGGTAGGAAGAGAGACTTTCCTCATATTGCCAGAGTTGGCCAGCTAATTCATCCACTATTTGTTCCCCTCCATCTTTGCAGGTCATTATTGCCAATGAGTTTGTATGTGACGCTGGTGCACTCCGTACAAACTTCCGCCACATGGGTCAGGTACATTTGACTTCATCTGGTTCTTTAGGTAACTGCTCATTGTTCAGGTCATCATAAATCATTTCCAGCATGGCTAATTCCCTCAGGTACTGGATACCTCTCTCCATGGTGGTCCACTTGCCTGGGTGACATATAACATCTTCCTTGACGGGATACCTTTCCTTCACGCCTGACAGGAGTCGCCTCCAGAGGCTGAGGACTTGTGCCCCTTGTCCAATCACTTTGTCAATGCCTCCTTCCCTAGAAAGGGATCCCAGCTGCTTGGCTTCCCTACCCTCTAATTCCAGGCTACTGGCCCCGTTATCCCAGCATTGGAGCAGCCAGGTGACAATGCGCTCACCTGGATGAGGACTGAAATCTTTTCGCATATCTCGCAGCTCACTCAGGGATAGGGATTGGGTGGTTACCATCTCATTTACCCCGTTGGCCAGCTGGGTCAACCGTCCCAGCTATGCTCCCCCTGTCCAGCTTCCCCCAACTTGGAAGACCATGGGAGGCCAAAAGTCCCCGGTGCAAGTACCACCCATCAACAACCAAAGCATCAATGGGCCATCAACGCTTGTCTCGTACCAAACCCAAAACACAGCACATCCCACAAGCTACTGGGAAAAAAGTTAAACCCAGTTAAATTTCCTGGGTACAGCTGGAACCAGGAAAGTCAGATAAAGACAGAATTAAGTAATAATTCATGTGGAACATTTCCTACCTTGTTAATTCATTATCATCTCTGCTGCTTGATAGAACTTAGTAGATCTCTCTTTGTTCATCAACAGATACAGACACTTCATATCCAGCCAGTAGCTGTTTTGCCTCCAATAGAGTACACAGTTCCAAGAACATCAGAGGGAATGTTACTAAAGAGGAAAGAAAGAAAGTAAGTTTCACTTGGAGTTGCAATCTAGTGTTTTTGATTGCTGAACAGCAGTGGAAGAATGTTAAATATAAGGATCTGAATCTTTCTGCAGTGATTATTGCATTGTAACGTACAGGAATTTCCTGCATTCTAATATTGAATATCATTGATGTCCTGGTTTTAGAATAGTCTTGTTACTAATATTCATCTATCATAACGAAAAGGTACTTCAGTATTTTACAAATGAATTTGTGTCCATAAATTATACAGTGGGTGGACATCAGCATGCACCAATTAATGATTCTGCCCAATCTGACACACCATTGAACTCAGTTATATTTCCCATTGCATGGAACACAAATAAAGAAGTAATAAGGTATCAAAAGATGTGGGAAGGACCACATAATACATCCGTTGATACATATCAACCATACTATCTCACAAAACAAGGTAGGAGATTTAGCTGGTGTGCTCTTCCCGTTGATAGATGACAGACATTGATCAGTGCTAAAAGATCAAAATCATGTCACATATATTCAAAAACAATGGGAAAAGAAAAAAAATACACAGAAGCAACAAGTCCTGATCTTGCAGTCCAAGTAGAGTTCCGCTTCTATGGCTTTCACTTGAAATCAGCAAAAGTGTGTGAACACATGAGTCTACCATCCCAGTATAGCACTGCACTCATCCCAGGCAAGTTTTTCAGTGAACAAACGGAACCTTCTTCTGTATGTACGGAAAACTTTTCACACAGTGAGTCATACCAGAATCGGAAAAGAGTTTCAAACACTGGGTTAAGTCTTCTTAAAACTGAAGGAAGTGAAAATATCAACCACCATTTTAAGTGGCGGCAGTTCCACCTAGTAGGAACAATTAAGTATCTTCATAGGAAAGTAGTGATCAAAATATTGTTTCATGTCATTGCTTGGAATGGTGATAAAACTCACTGCCTCTTGTCAGGGCAACAGGACTTTGTAGATAAGCAATATTTCAACAAAGGATCATTCGCTCAATAAGACTCCATCTTTCAAGTAGGACAATGTGCAAGTTCAAGAACAAGATAAGCATTCAGGTAACCTTAAGAATGGAGTAGGAGGAAAAACTGGAACATCTTTACACTTTGCTGCTGTAGCGTAACAACTCTTCATGGGTTGTCAGCAATGGAAAACCAAATCCAGAAGTTCTGGATCTAAGTTCGTATCTGGTGCTTGAGCCTCATGTGACACAGAGTCCCAAACTTTTATATGGGTATACATGTACACTAGAGTACATGGCTTTCTGATGCTGCTTCATTTCCCATAGTGAAAAATTTTCCATATTTCTTACAGGAAATTGTTTTTCTTCTAAAATCTATGTTCTAAAAATCAAATCTCAGAGTACAGTAAAAGAAGTGTAAGGAAATATAAGAAGAAAATACATAATTTACTTTATCCTTGCGCCATTTTCTATTCACTTGCTGAAAAATTTACTTGCCTTTTGGATACAGGGGAGATATTGAAGGTCACATGCAAGCTCCAGAAGATTCTTTTGGAAATGGAGCCATCATTCCAGGTCTGCTTGTCAATTACTGGTTTAAAATACTGGAGTATTTTAAGGTACTGCTGTACCTTCTACATATCGTAAGCACATTGTACAAGTAACATTTTCTGAAGTGCAGAGAATGTACTATTACCAAAAGGCATCACTAAAAAAAAATGTAGACTATATTAATGGCTAAATAAACAAATGAGCTAATACATGTATAAAATTTTACATGTCTGATGCTGAAATATGAACCTTGAGACTTTCTGTAACATGAGAAATACATCTTCTCTCTATCATGTGATAGATCACTTCTGGATAGCCTAGGTCGTTCTGGCTTTACAGAACTTGTAGACCTTGTGCTGTGTTACTGATCTTATGCTGGAGATACCACATTAGATCCAGAGCTCTGTCTCCCTGTAGTAACAGGTAATTCTTACTGAGTTAATGTCTTTCTAACCAAAGATGACAAGAGGAGGGGGGAGATGACACTTTAATATTTATTAACTATAGAGAAAAATATCATGGTGCACAGACAGGAGCAGATTGTTGCCACTAAGTTCTTAATAAACTATGCTTATTCAAGAATGTGGCCTGCCAAAAGCCTCCCTTTGCTTCCTTTTCTTCAGCCAAGGGTCACTCCACTGCTGCAGTCCCTGGGTTCAAAAGTCTGAAGGCTCAGAGGCTCAGAGGCTTGGTGAGGCAGAATCCCCTTGTGTACTCATCTTCGTGCACTGCCTTGACCCTCTACACGGATCTTACATGGAATAGACAAAGAAACTGATGGTACATCAAAAGAACATACCACAGGAAGTGAAGAAGTTGACAAGAACAAAATGATAAATGTTAATAAGTTTTTAAACCTTTGAAACAAATTTTGTAAATATCACCAGAAAGTCCCTGCATTTACCTAGTTTGCAGGATCATCTGGTAAAATGCCTTTCAAAAAGCCTTGTTGTCTTATTTTGATTCTCTTCCAATTTTATTAAAAAATAATCAATCAAAGTCCTTTCCGGACAGTTCAGGTGTCCATTTGCTTGGAAATATCAAAGTGTTCACTGAGGTAATAATCATACTGAGAAGAACGCAAAACAGAACATTTTCTTTTACTCAATATTTCTGTTTCTTTTCAGATTATGTTAGTACACAGTGTCTGCCAACAGACGCTGCAGTCAGAAAGGACACTCCTATCTGCTAAAAAATTTAAGTCAGTTCCATAACATCTGAATAAAAAACCTGAAATACTTAAGTAAACATATGGAGACTAAACAAACAAAACTGCTTATCTGCTCTTACACCAGGAAGAAAAGAAAAAAATCATTAATCTGAATCCATTTCACTGAGAAGTGAACTGGCTTAATCTTCTGTACTGCAGTTATATGCCTCACCAAATTAAAACAGAACACAAAGGTTTTCTGAAAAGGATGAGGACCCTTCCTCAGTAAAGTCTTGTGTAACAGATTTTCAAGGTAAAGTACACTACTGTGTTCTGGTACGCCTAACAAGATCTTGGAATTCAGGGCATGACACTGTCACTACAATCCTCCCCATCCATAACACCCTCTATATTTCTACTGGGATAGCTCTACTCATGCTTGGCTATAGAGCTGTAGACAAGCCTATAAGACTACCTGTAATATAACAAGGCTGAAACACGTGTTCTATAGGAACTACAGATTCATGCTTTATCCAGGTGAATATATTCTCCTCCTAATTACACCCAAACTTTACATTTAACAGAGGAATAGCTGTTAGGAGAGATTCTTATGTATGCTTTTGCTCCTTTGCAGCACACTAAGGCAAGCAGAGCAAAACAATAGGTCTAGCTTAATAGACCAAAGCAGCAAAACAAAGGAGTCAGAGCATAAAACAGAATCTGTCAAAACAGGGGTGAAAAATCTGAAAGTCCTTGTCTTTGCTGTAGGAAGGCTCATAGCCCTACAGCCACAGTCACTAGTTATCACTTTGTGGCCGATGTGAATCTTAAGGAGGAATGCCTTTGTAAGTAAATTGAACTTAAGTGGCTTTCCAAACACATTTCTGGTCAAGATCTGATTTACAAACTTTGTAACAATAAGAATGCTACCGGAAGATCTGAGACTATAGTTTTTGCTACCTGTAAGTTTTTGTGTGTAAGATTTTGCTATCTGTCTGTTGTGTCCACACATGGAGAATATTCTTGTTTTACTGTTATTAATTTGCTGCTTGTCACAGCAGTGTGACACATGACAACACATCAAGTGCTGCTGTAGCAGAGGTGGAAGAAAGAGTGGTGTGAATGAGCAAGAGAAAGGACAGGACTGTGCATGTTCTCCATCTCGGTCACTGCAAACCTCTGCCATGGTGGGGTAGCAGGGCTGCCCTCAGCCATGAAAACAGGAAATCTCATCTGAAAAGGCATCTGTGGGAGCAGGAAAAACATGTCACAAGTTTCAACATGCTATTGGAACCCTGGATTGCAGTGAGCGCACTCTGCTGAGCAGGAAAGAGGTATTCAGGCAGCCCTCATTACCATTTACCTAGTTCAGCGGTTCTCTGTTTTATTTTCTTTTTTCTCCTGCCAGCTATTTTTGTTCTCTGTTTTCAATGGTTTGAGCCCATCCACAGTCACAGAATCTACTGTGCTGTAACTTGTAATTCTAGAGCTGGATCCAGTTCAACTTCACCAACTCAAAAACTCACTTCTCATTTACGGGACTGTAACTGTGGCCTGAACAAGGTCACTTGTAGAGGTGCTTTTCCTGGATGTGTGATTGCTTTTCAGTGACAAATAATACACTTCTTTGAAGTAGCCCTTTAATGTGCAGCTGGAGGTAGAAGCATCCTTCCAACTTTGCCTTCTTCTTCCCTGCTGTTTGCAGGTAAGGTTTGATGAAAACTACTGTAAATTTTCCGGTGGCGGCAAAAACAATATTTTTGTGTGTCCTCAGTTAGCCTAGAACAATTCTAGTAAACTGATGTCTTTGATCTCTTCGCCTTTTTTTTTTTTTTCTTAACATTGATGATTCTGGGGAGGTGGAAAACTAGGCAGAGAGAAATTCTGCTCAAGAGGGACTATGTGCAGTGTTACTGTTCCTGTTATAATATTTCCTAAGTTTAATTTTACGAGATTGAGAAAAAGAATTACAATGATTAAAGTTGTTTTGGTTGGTTGGTTGAGTTTTGTTTGCTTGCTTGTTTGTTTGCGTGTTTAAAGACAGCTTCCCTGTGCAATTATATCAAATGGCTAACTATATTCTGTCAGTGTCTGTCTGTACATGGCGGTTGTTTCAGATCAAATTCCAAATGCAGAAGAAAGCATTCAGCAGATGAGAGGCTCAACACAAAACTGTTGACTTGAAACTTGACCTTCGGCTCTTTTCGTGTCTGTTGAGTTCCTGTTGAGTTGTGCTTGTCCTTCATCATTTCACTGCATTAGCTTCCATTTCTCCTGATTCAACTCTGTGCAAATGAGAATGGAATCATACCTTTGGTTATTTTAAAAATGTGAACTGAACTGAAATCATGCAAATTAGGGTCAACTGCTTTTTGCCTTGTTCCTTCTGAGTTTTTTTTGTTCGATTGTTGCTGTTTTCAGAACTATGTAGCACTGAAGGTGTTATCAGAGAGCTGGAACACACAGAACAACCAACACACATCGATCACCAAGTCAGCTGCAGGACAGAGCCCTTCTCTGCACCATCGGGCACGCTGCAAACTGGCTCGTGGAGTTCTTAGACGCAGCTCCAGTTATCTTCATTTTCTCAACATTCTGCAAAGCCCAAAGCTTTCCTGAAAACGCATGTTGGGACATCGTTCTGGCATCACGAAAGCTGTGAAGCCGCTGTGTTTTCTCAACATGGAGCCGCTGGTTGCTCATGTGTGCGTCCTTCCTTCACGGTTTGCATTTCTTTGATGTACAGCCATGTGCCACCCAGCGGCTGAAGGAGGCTGGTTGATGTGCAAAACAAAGTTTTCCTGCTTTTAAAGAAGCGACACATTAACCAAGCTCAGAGCAATTATAGCGGGGACTATTGCGATTTTTTTTTTTTTAATTTAAACTTAATGTTAACTTAATGTTCATCATATTCCAGTTTTTTCTTCGTATTGAGTTTTCTTGTTACTGAATCCTCACATTTTGGTTATTTCAACAATAGCAACAAGAAAAACAGACACTGTGTTTAGCCTGCCTGTGGTCACTTCAGTTTTTGCAGTTTGTCTCTCCAGCTGCATTTCTCCTTTCCTTCCTTTATCTTAATTTCCCTTTCCTCCTCCTTTTGCCACCAACTGGAAAAGCTCAAATGTAAATGCCAAATAGTTGGCACCACCCCTAGACCCTGCTGCCCACCTAGCGCTGGAGGGAACCCAAGTGTCTGGGATGCCCTGCCCCCAAACCCTTATTCTTTAATATTCCTGGTGAAAAAGAAACCACAGTGTCCAGCAGCTCCACCCTCTTTTGAAAGTCCTCAACCCTTGTGTCTTCTGCTTTTCAGAGAAACCAGATGTCCAGGATCTCCCATGCCACACCCCAACCCTTCCCCTAGGCTTGTTACATTCCCAGTACTACAAAGACCCCAGATATTTTGAATCATCTGTCCTATAGACACCTATCTCCATCTGGCATATGACTTCTCAGCACTGTCTGTAAAGGAGGGTGTAAAGTCCTCCTTGAGAAGGGCCTGAAGGTATGTGCAAGAAGAAAGTTCCTGTAGCACGGAACAGCCATCCTGGATCCAGTACTCCAGTGTCCTGGCTTCAATAGCACCCTATATACAGGTGTTAGGGAATCTGTAAAAGAAGGCGAGCACATACAGAGTCTTTGACTAACTTTCTTGGTTTCCAGCAATTAAAAGTTATAGGTCTCCTGACTCCAAAGCTGCTTATGTCCTAGTGAGCTCAGTAGCCTGGGAAACTAACTTCAAGCACATATTGAATTTATGATCCATTTCCTCTTTCTGTAAGACCTTTTTTTTCTATCCAGAATTTTGTTTGTAATGGGCACTGCTGCCTACTTCTGAAGCTGAAAAAAGTAGTGAAACTGTCTAATAAAACTTGGGGAACCGTGGAAGATAACGAAGACATAAATAATGTCATGTTCTTTTGTCAACATAGGGCAAACTTTTCCTTATAGTGAAGTAGTGGTATTAGAGATGTAGTAATTCTATCAGTCTTAACATTTTCCTGTGTTAGCTCTGATGACAGTGAGTTCTGAGATGGTATTGATTTGTGTTGGATTTTTCCAGAAGCTCTTTGTAGTTTGAAACATTTCCATCCTCTGCCCGTGATCCAGAACCAAAGGAATGCAGGCTCCTGTATTTGTGTTTCTTTTTCTCATTGACACTACAGATGGTTCCAAGAAATACCAAGCTGACAAGTTTTATGTAAGCTTAGAAGACAGTCTGTAAAGTTGCACTTCTCTGGTACTATTGGACATATGAATTTGTTCCATGCTAGACTAGCAGATGAAAGCAAGCAATGACATGTGGTTGTGTCTCTTCTTGCCTAAGCAATCATCCCAGCACTAGCAATCATTCAGGTCGGTAATAAAGAGAGGAAACACTCTTGGCATTACTGTCCAGGGCTTTTTGTTCTTTAATTTATTCTTGCTGCACTCGGCCTGCCCAGTAGCTGGCCTCCAGATCCCAGTGTCCCCAGTTGCTGGTACCTGGATGTATGAGCTTCCCCCAATCTTGATCTGCTATGCCATTCCATCTTCTGGTACAGACCCCCTCACTTGCACACACACACTCACACATGCATGTACATGCACATACAGCCCTGACCGGGATTTGCCTGCGCCTTCCAATAGCCAACTCCCTGCTGTGGTTTCACCCTTAGGGACACACAGGCACACACACAAAGCTTGCCAGCAGGCTCTGTGGTCATGCCAAAATGGTTTCTGAGGCCCCTGGGCACTTGGTAGTGTCTGGTGCACACAGAAAAGCACAAGGAGGCCCCTGGAGCACAGAAAGGCACTCCAAGGACTCTGGGGTGCACTGGAAAGCCCTCAGAGCCCCCCAGGGGCACAGAAATGCCTTTGGAGGACACTGGCTGCAAAGGAAGACCATCAGAGACCCCTGGGTCAAGTAGAAAGGCACTCAGGTGCTCCTTGGCCACAAATAAAGGCATTCAGAGAGCTCTGGGGCACTAAGAAAATTTAATGAGGGCTTCTGGGGTGCAAAGAAAGGCCCCTGGAGGCCACCCATGATGGTCTGCATGGACTTTGCTAAGAAAAGGAACACAGAAAAAATCCATGAAGAAGAATGTTCCACTGATTCTAGAATTCTCCTAACAGTGCTAAAGAACTGGTGCAGCTGAAAGATCCCCAGAAACTTGCTGGTGTGCAAAACTACTGCAGTACACAAGACAGGACTACTGTGTTTTAGAAGGCACGTCTTCTATCCGTTGTTTAGACTGCTCTACACCTTTACCCAGAGTCCCAAGCCCAGAGAGAAGAAAAGAGAATGGAAAACAGATCTGGCCCCTTCCCATGTTTTAATACTTTTAATAAGTGTTAAAAGCCTGACTTCTTTCTGCAAAATACTGATCTCCAACAATGGTTATCCAGCCGTTTATTGAATATCCTGCATGGATGGCAAGACTTGTTAAAAAAACCTTTTCCTGTACCCCACCTCGCTATTTACCCACACTCCCAAAATGCTTACAGTCATGTGAAACTCTGCTCCAGGATTTTGCTAGAAGAACAGCCACTGAAGAGCACCACACCAATTTGATGTAGTAGGTATAGTTTGTTCGTTTTGTAATTTTGAACATTGTATACTGTTCTGTTCGTTTCTGTAATTTTAAAACAATGAAGATTTGATGCTTAAAAAATTAGGTATTGTGTTTGCAGGTGTGTAGTATTGTTAGACTCTAGTAAAGATTAACCTTAAAATCAAGAACCATAAATGAACGTGATCCAGACGTGGCTCGGAGACAAACCTTGACCTTATAAGGGAAGAAAGGAACAGGTTCATGAAGAGTTCACTACCCTGCCGACCACCAGAGACCACTTGAGACCCTCAAGAAGACCCCAAAGACTTTGTGCACATGTGTCTAGGATGATGTAATATTATAATTAGTTCTTAGAAATTTAATGAATATGTAAAAGAGAATCTTAAAATATGTATGAGAAGCATAGATATAAGCAGAAAGGTGATTAGACCGTGTGTGCTTGATTTGTGGCAAGTCCACCGAGCACCCAGGCCTGAATAAAACAATATCTCTCCTGAGCGTGTGGAATTGGTTACTTGCACGCCGGGTACGAATCCGCTTTTCAGACAACAGTTTTTGGCGACCCAGATGGGACTGCTGTGAAGCCTTGCCCGCATCGACTTGCCGGCTCTCGATGGGGAGACCCTGCTCTCTGGACTCCAGTGCGCACCCACCTTTTGATCGGGGACTCCATGAGTATCCTTCCCAACCAGAGCAGGTGAGCGACTCAACGCTGCAACGCTAAAGTAAATGAGATATTGTTCTGAGGTATAAAATTGTGCATGCATTTGGTAAGGAATTGTGGCCAAAGGTAAAAAGGTATATTCATATGCATTTGACAGTGACGACTGGAGTATATGAAATTGTGGCCAAAGGTAAAAAGGTTTATTCATATGCGTTTGACAGTGACGCCTGGAGTATATGAAATTGTGGCCAAAGGTAAAAAGTTATATTCATATACATTTGACAGTGACGACTGGAGTATATGAAATTGTGGCGCCAAAGGTAAAAAGAGTATATTCATATATGTTTGACAGTGACGACTGCAATATATGAAATCATGGTTTAGAACATTCTTTTAGGGCAAAAATATGGGAACTCAATAGTCTAAAGTAACACCTTGCTCTCCCCTTGGATGCATCATAAAACATTGGGGAAAATTTGGTGGAGATCCTTTGAGAAAGGAGAAATTAATTGAATATTGTACTAAATGGTGGCCAATGTATAAATTAGAAGATGAGATAAAATGGCCAGAATTGGGAACTTTGCAATATAGTACTATCTTGCAACTTATGTTATTTTGTGGACAACCAGAGTAAATGGGATGAGGTCCCTTATGTGGACTTGTTCTTTACCTTGAGAAATGATCATGAAATTCGGAAGAAATGTAAACTTTTAGACTCAGATTCTAATGTGATGATGATGATGATGGAGGACAAGGAACCAAAATCACGTTGTTGTTCTGCTTGTAGTATAGGAAAACAGTGTTTAAAACTAGGAGAAGAGGAAGAAGGTATACAGATGTTGATGGCACCGAGTAAAAATGAAAGTTCTGAAACTGAAGCAAGGGGAAGTAATACATTTAATCCAATAGCTGGCAGAACTAGGACCCAACAGGGGTCTGTCTTCTTAGCACCCCTGATGGCTGTGGACCTAAGGGGGGAACCAGTGTTTGTGAAAATACCTTTTACTACTTCTGATTTGATTAATTGGAAAGAATTGGTAGGATCATATAGAGAAAATCCTGAAAAGAAGATCTTTTAAGACAATTATCAAAAATCATAATCCAGATTGGCAAGATATTCAAATTTTTTTAAATAATTTGTTAACTCCTGGACTCTTTTGAGAGTGGTATTGGAAAAAAACTAATACGGAAAATGAAAGAAAAAAAAAATAGGAAACAAAGCTGCCATTCTTGCGGCTGCTTTTGTGAATGACCAAAGATCTGCTGGAGGTAGGGACAGAGGATATTTGAGAGGTAAAAGCAAAGAGTACTTAAGTGGCAGAAGTAAAAGATGTGGAAATATATTTAAACAGTCTACTCTGTCAGGGATCAATCAATGTGCTGCATATAACACACAAGGACACTGGAAAAATGAGTGTCCAGAGAATAAGAAAGTTGCTGTGATTCGACCACAGCAAATTCCACCTGAAGCTGATCTACTTATGATGGGAGAGGATTCTGAATAACGGGGACTAGGGGAAAAAAAAAAAATTATATTCTTCCAGCTGAGCCCCTGGTTCCAGTAAAGCTGGGAAATAAAGTAGTTGATTTTTTAGTGGACACTGGAGCAAAATATTCTGTTATAAATACATGTAAAGGACCAATGAGTAAATGTAATGTATCTATTGTTGAGGTCACAGGAAAGAAAGAGGTAAGGCCTTTGTTGAAACCTTTAAAATGTAAAATTGGGGTAAAAACATTGATGCATAAATTTTTGTATATACCGGAATGCACCATGCCTCTCTTAGGATGGGATTTATTGAATAAATTGGGAGCACAAATTAACTTTAAAAAAGGAAAAATCCAAGTTCATTTTCCTGCAGCTCATGCCTGGCAAGCCCAAGTTTATTTATTACAGACAAACACAGATGAATCTGAAGAAATTCCAGAAAAGATTAAAGATACAGTTTACCCATTCGCTTGGGCAACAGAGAAACCAGGAAGAGCAAAAAATGTGGAACCGGTAAAAGTTGAATTGAAAACAGGAGTTCGACTGGTAAGAAAGAAACAATATCCTATTAGTATAGAAGCCAGAAAGGGTTTGGAACCAATAATAAATAACTTTCTCAAATATGGACTTTTAAGAGAATGTCAATCTGATTACAATACTCCTATCCTTCCAGTGAAAAAGCCACATAACCAAGGATATAGGTTGGTTCAAGATTTAAGAGCAATAAATCAGTTAGTGGTGGACATTCATCCAATAGTCCCTAATCGATATACGCTGCTAACAACTATCAATCAATAAAATGCATATTTCTCAGTTATAGATCTGAAAAATGCTTTCTTTTGTATACCTCTGGAAGAAAACAGTCAAAAGACTTTTGCCTTTGAATGGGAAGATCTGTCGACTAGGAGGAGAACTCAGCTCTGCTGGACTGTACTGCCATGAGAGTTTAAAAATAGCCCAACCATCTTTGGAGCAGCCCTGATCAAGGAATTGGAACAGTAGTACGGTAAGGAAGATCAAATCACCCTCCTTCAGTATGTTGATGACATCCTATTGGGAGCAGATACTATTGAGATCTGCAAAGAAAAGACTGTTAGCCTTCTAAACTTTTTGGGAATGGCTGGGTACAGGGTGTCAGAAAAGAAAGCACAAATTGCAAAAGAAACGGTAATTTATTTGGGATTTGAGATTTCCCAAGGACAATGAAGATTGGGAAATAACAGGAAAAAAGCCATTTGCAAGATGGCACCCCCTCAATCTACAATATCAAGCTCTGTTAGTGGAAGAAGATGACATCATTTTGAAGTAAGTACAATTTTAAATCCTGCTTCTTTAATGCCAAGTGAAAAAGACAGTGATCCTAATCATGACTGTTTATAAGTTATCAAACAGGTATATGCCAGCAGGCCAGACCTGAAAGATGTCCCTCTCCAGACTCCGGATGAAGAATTATTTACTGATGGAAGCAGCTTTGCTGTGAAAGGAGCAAGGAGGGCTGGCTATGCTGTGGTAACTTTAACCGAAGATGGAGAAGTAAAAGCATTACCTCCAAATACATCTGCCCAGAAGGCAAAGATAACAGCTTTGACAAGAGCTTTAAATCTGGCTAAAGGTAAAAGAGTTAATATTTAGACAGACTCTAAATATGCTTTTGGAGTTGTTCATGCCCATGAAGCGATATGGAAAGAGTGAGGACTTTTGTCTGCCAGTGGTTCACCTATAAAGTATGGAGCAGAGATTTTAAATTTATTAGAAGCTGTACAGAAGCCTAAAGAAGTTGCAGTAATTCATTGTAAAGTGCATCAAAAGGGGAATTCAAAAACAATACAAGGAAATCGAAAGGCAGATGAAGCTGCCAAGCGCGTAGCGCTAAGTAGCACAATCTATGTTTTGATTCCATCAAAAGAAATTCATCTAGAATCCGCAAATTATAACGAAAAAGAAAATAAATTGGGTGAACTATTACAATGCAAAAAGAATGATCAAGGATGGTGGATAACTTCACATGGACAATGTATAGTAACCCCCGAAATTATGAGAAAACTGATGGTCAAAACCCATACTGAGACACATATGGGAGCAGAAGCAATGGTTGAAGCAGTAAAAAGATATGCAATAGGGACTAAAATGTTATTGATTGCTAAAAGTGTGAGTAATAAATGTGAGATTTGCCTTAGGAATAATCCGAAAATACAAATCCGACCCCCTCCTGGAGAGGTAAGGAGAGGCATAACTCCCGGTGAGTATTGGCAAATAGATTTTTCAGAATTACCAAGGTGCAATCAATACTGATATTTATTGATATTAGTAGATACCTTCTCTGGATGGCCAGAAGCTTTCCCGTGTCGAACCAACAAAGCAAAAGAGGTAACAAAACACTTATTGAAGGAAATTATTCCAAGATTTGGAGTCCCTTTAGGGATATCCTCAGACAGAGGTCCACATTTTGTGGCGGAGGTTATTAAGAATATGAATAAGACACTAGGAGTCAAGTGGGATTTGCATACCCCTGGGAGGCCACAATCTAGTGGACAAGTAGAAAGAATGAACCAAACATTAAAGAGATAGATTTTTAAGATATGTCAGGAAGCTCAGTTGAAATGGATCGAAGCTTTACCACTTGCCTTGTTAAGAATTAGGGTGACCCCGAGAGCTAGAGAAAAAATAAGTCCATTTGAAATTCTGTATGGTAAACCTTATAATGTCAATCTAACAGGAAGGTTTGAACAAATGCACATAATAGGAGAAAAAAAGTGTTAACTGAATATCTCTTGTCTCTGAGTAAAATAGTGAGTTCTTTACATAAATATGTTCTTTTGAGCACACTTTTACCCCTTGAATTTCTGGTACGTTCATTCAGTCCAGGAGACCAAGTCTACCTGTGAACGTGGAAGGATGACCCCCTTTGGAAAAAAGTGGAAAAGACCATTCCAAGTGTTATTAACAACAAACACTACTGTAAAATTAGAAAAATAGACTCTTGGATTCATTACACCAAAATAAACAAAATACCTCCTAGACCGTGGACATCTACCCCTAAGGAACCATTGAAATTAACTTTAAAGCGTACTTGATGAGTCACTGGAGATGTTGCTGAATTATTTGTGATATTTAAAATATTTATTGTTAGAAGGGAAACCAAATTAATTAAGAAATTGTGAGTTTAGGAGTAGAAAATGTGGAGCCTGTTGATATTAATTACGACAATCAGTAAAGCTGAATCCCAATTTCTATTGGGATAGAATGGGATAGAAATCGAAATATCTGGGAACTTTTAGCCCAAGAAATAACCAACATGTCTTCTTTTTGTATTGCAGAACCTAAGTGATAATTCACAGTTAGTTGAGAAGAAAATTCAACAATTAAAGGACTTAACATCTGGATTTAGGAACGAGAAAGGTTAGACCTTTCTTGGTTATTTTCGTGGCTTCCAAATTTGAATTGGCTCAGGCAATTGTTTTTATTTGCGATACTGATTGTCATTTTAGTTATAATTACTTGTTGTATGATTCAATGTATGTCTTTTTGTAGACCAAATGCTTGTAAGTAAATGGTGTGAGACTTATGATGCTTAACATCATAAGTCTCGAAGGGAGGAATTGATGTAGTAGGTATAGTTTGTTCGTTTTGTAATTTTGAACATTGTATACTGTTCTGTTCGTTTCTGTAATTTTAAAACAATGAAGATTTGATGCTTAAAAAATTAGGTATTGTGTTTGCAGGTGTGTAGTATTGTTAGACTCTAGTAAAGATTAACCTTAAAATCAAGAACCATAAATGAACGTGATCCAGACGTGGCTCGGAGACAAACCTTGACCTTATAAGGGAAGAAAGGAACAGGTTCATGAAGAGTTCACTACCCTGCCGACCACCAGAGACCACTTGAGACCCTCAAGAAGACCCCAAAGACTTTGTGCACATGTGTCTAGGATGATGTAATATTATAATTAGTTCTTAGAAATTTAATGAATATGTAAAAGAGAATCTTAAAATATGTATGAGAAGCATAGATATAAGCAGAAAGGTGATTAGACCGTGTGTGCTTGATTTGTGGCAAGTCCACCGAGCACCCAGGCCTGAATAAAACAATATCTCTCCTGAGCGTGTGGAATTGGTTACTTGCACGCCGGGCACGAATCCGCTTTTCGGACAACAAATTCTTAGACTCTTATGGCCAACAGTGGAATATAACAGAGAGAGAACAACACAAATGTAAAATATAAAGTATAAATGGCAAGGAAGAAGCAATTGGGCATCAGGGAGTAGCAAGACCAGGGCTGCTGTACAAGGGGCAACAAACTGGGAGCCAAGAGTGACCACAGCACAGGCAGCACCATCCCCTGCAAAGGGCAGTTCCATCCCTGAGCAGGGCAGCCCCAGACAAAGCAAACTAAGGAGTCTGGTGCAGGGTCCATCCAGCACATCCAGTCAGGAACAGCAGGCAACAGGACTGGAGACAGGCATACCTTCTCGATAACTCAGGGCAGGACTGGGTGCTCAGAGCTAACCTTAACTGGGGCCCCTGGGCGGAGCGTGCATGAGTGAGGTTCCCATGGGAGGCCGCTTGGGACAATTAAGGCTTACTAGTGCCCTCAGGGCCCTGACCTTGTGGTGTTGATAAACAACAGGGTAATACCAGACCCAAAGAATGTAATGTTAAGGTGTATTATACTTGCCTCATTCTGTGACAATGGTGCAGTTCCATGGTCAGGCCATTCCTCTGAACTGATAACCCACAACTGGCCAATCTTGCTGATTTAGGTGACAAAACTAAATTCTCCACTGTGTTAATTTAAACCAGTCAGGTGTGTGGCTGGAGGTGGGGGATTCTTCAATTTAGGTCCAAGGCCTAGGCAGCTTCAAACAAGAGCTCATCTACTTTTAAAGATGAAGTAGGCTGTGCCTCTAACCCACCTTGTGTCTTTTTGTCTCTCTCCTCCCGGTGTCAGAAAAAGGCTCAGAAGTTGTTTTCTTCTGTCTGCAAAGCTACTAGGACTAATGTCTTGATATAGGAGCAGCTTTTATTCTGCAGATCGGAACTCGCAGAGGTGATTAAGGCAAGAGAACACTCAACAAGACTTGCAGGAGGGGGAAAAACTAGTGGAACACACTAGTGACGCACAGGACTCAGGTGTCCGAGAACAGGGAGGTGTGGGGCACTTGGTCATGGGCACAGACCTTCCCTTTGAAAGGTTCCAGGAGCCACTGAGAGCCTGTGAGCTGGGACTCTGGCAGAGAGGGAGCCATTCTCGGAGCCAGTGCTGGAATTGGGGCACTTGGGCTCTGCCCACCCACCAGACTGTGCACGAGGCTCTGGCAGGTCCCATGTCCCACCCTGGCTGTGCTCTCCAGGTGCTGCTGCAACAGGAGCCCACTGGGGCAAGCAATACTTGATATTGCTGCAATGAGACCTGCCTCCTGGCTTGGCTAAAGCTTCCCCACTATACAGCCCTGAAAGCTCCTGGTTAAGAGGCATCCCTCACCCTGGGGGAGTCTGCCAATGCCGTCTGCTGGGTTTCTGTGCTCCCCTGCACTGGGTCCTAAAGTGATGAAGACAAAAGGACAGAAAGAGCCCCGGGGCTTCATGATGTCTCTGCACTTTTCCGCCAAAAGGTGAGGCAGAAGATGGCAAGGTCATTGGACCAGGACTCCCTCAGTCCATCCAGTGACCAGCTTCCCCATGGTCTTGTCCTCAGACACACAGATATACAGGTACATCTGGCACTTAGAGACACCCCCGGTCCCACTATCTCTGCAGCGGCTGGCTGGGACTCCCTCTGGTTCTCCCAATAGCCAACTCCTGCTATTCTCTCACCTATATAGACACACACCCCTAGCTCCCAGGCCACTTCACCTAATTGCTGGCTGTCTTGATGTTCACTAGCAATCACACATTGCTAGTGTCACTCACTCCAGTTGTTGGCACAATGGACACATAACGGCCCCTGGTCCCACTCAAGTGTCTGGCACTTGGTTTCACTCACGCCAGTCTCTCCAATTGCTGGCACCCAGGCACGTGAGCCCTCTGGTCCACCATCCCAGCCCAGTTTCTGGCACCCAGACTCTCATTCACTCCAGTTGGCAAATAACTTTTGTGTCGCTTAATTAGGTGAATCCTGTCTCTTCCAGGCAGTTGTCAATGTTTAAAGACTGTTCCACAGTCATAGAAACCAAAACCCTGTGGCCAACACCAGCTGCACAAACAATTGTTGAACCACAGGACCTATGCTGGAACAGCAGGATCAAGCTCTTCCTCCTCAGCGGCAAGATCAAGTAGAATATCGTCTAGGCCCCCGTGGCCTTCATCACCAGAAGAGCTATGTAGTTACACTTGATACTTTCTAGGTCACCCCTGGCATTATCACTGGTGCCTACATAGAAAGGCAGCAGCAGGTTATAGTCAGAGGGCTGGATGAACCTCAGTAGCCTCTCCACAACCTTGCAAATGTGAGCCCCGCCAGAAAACAGAAAACCTTGTGTCCTGGTTTCAGCTGGAATATAGTTAATTTTGTTCCTAGTAGCTGGTATAGTGCTGTTGTTTTGGATTTAATATGAGAAGACTGTTGATAACACACTGTTGTTTTAGCTGTTGCTAAATAGGGTTTATCTCGTCAAGGACTTTTCAGCTTCCCATGCTCTGCCAGGTGCACAAGAAGCTGGGAGGGAGCATAGCCAGGACAGCTAACCCAACTGGCCAACAGGGTATTCCATATCATATGATGTTATGCTCAGTATATAAACTAGGAAGTGTGGTCCGGGAAGTAGCGATCGCTGCTTGGGGACAGGCTGGGCATCGGTCGGCGGGTGGTGAGCAATTGCATTGTGCATCACTCATTTTGTATATTCTACCATCATCATCATCATCATCATCATCATCATCATCATCATCATCATCATCATTATTATTATTATTATTATTATTATTATTATTATTTTCCTTTCCTTTTCTGTTCTATTGAACTGCTTTTATCTCAATCCACAAATTTTACTTTTTTTTTCTGATTCTTTCCCCCATCCCAGTGTGGGGGAGGGGGAGTGAGCAAGCATCTGTGTGGTGTTTGGCTGCCTGCCAGGTTAAACCACAACAGTCCTTTTTGGTGCCCAACGTGGGGCTCAACGGGTTGCGATAACCACAGGTCTGACCAATGTGTGTTAAGGCAAATTTGTTATAAGCATACATTATATTGGTTTAATAGTCTCTGGTGACGATGCTGATTTATTGGCTCTCAAAGTTGTGGGGCTAGCTCTCAATGTTGTGTTATGTAACACCATACTTGCAGTATATATTCCCTGTTGTGCTGTTTATCACCACTTAGAGCTGGGTCAAGGTTATCATTTTGCTGCACTGTGTAACACTTGTTTTATGACATGATAAAATTATTGGTCGTGAGTCTAATCTGGTATTTGTACACAGCATTACCATCATCTCCGTACCTTGGGAGCCACGTCTTGGAAAATATTAATAATTACACTCTTTACCTTTTCTCCTCGGAGAACCAATTTATGGGGAGGGACACTTTCCTCCACTCCTTCACCTTCCATTTCATATCTCCAGAAACTTATTTTTCTTCTATCCTCTTCATGAAGCCCTCTACAACGGTTCTTGAGATTTTTCAATATCCTTGGGATGTTCAAACAAGCATGTTCCTATTGCTATGTCTCCTGAATGTGGTTCAAGTCTATTTAGGAATACTGTCCAGAGATCAACCCCGGCGATAGGCACTGTGACTACTCAAACCCCTGTGACAGGCACTGCAGCTACTTCAACCCCCGCGACAAGCACTGTGGCTTCTCAAACCCCCGCAACAGGCACTGAAGCTACCCGAACCCCCATGGCAGGCATTGGAGCTATTCCAACCCCGCTGACAGGCACTGCAGCTACTCAAACACCAGCGACAGTCACTGCGGCTGAACGAGAGAACCAACTTGTGCTGGTATCAGTTGCCACTATACAGAAGAAGAAATACACAAGAAAATCGTTTAGTAAGGGATGAAGATGAACCAGGGCCATCACGACAACAAGAGGAGGAAAAGGCAAACCTGTAAATGAGATGGTACCACCCGATTCCTATCCCTGAGTGAGCTGCGAGATATGTGAAAAGACTTCAGTCCTCGTCCAGGTGAGCGCATTGTCAGCTGACTGCTTCGATGCTGGGATAACGGGGCCAGTAGCCTGGAATTAGAGGGTAGGGAAGCCAAGCAGCTGGGATCCCTTTCTAGGGAAGGGGGCATTGACAAAGCAATTGGACAAGGGGCACAAGTCCTCAGCCTCTGGAGGCGACTCCTGTCAGGTGTGAAGGAAAGGTATCCCTTCAAGGAAGATGTTATATATCACGCAGACAAGTGGATCACCATGGAGAGAGGTATCCAGTACCTGAGGGAATTAGCCGTGCTGGAAGTGATCTATGATTACCTGAATATTGAGCAGTTATCCAAAGTTCCAGATGACGTCAAGTGCATGCGATCCGTGTAGCAGAAATTTGTATGGAGTGCAGCAGCGACACATGCAAACTCCTTGGCAGTAATGACCTGGAAAGATGGAGAGAAACAAATGGTGGATGAATTGGCTGGCCAACTCTGGCAATATGAAGAAAGTCTCTCTTCCTCCCTATGTGCCTGCGTCTCGACTGTGGAGAAACTGCAGGATATGCTAGCCGAGAAACTATCCCAGAAGTTACAGTGATTCAAAGAGGATATGTAGTACTCCCCACCTGTATGGACCAGTATCTCAGCCATTAGGAGCAAGCGTCCCTCTGCTCAAGAGAGGAGATATCATGGGTACACACACCGGGGCACCCTGTGGTTTTACCTGCATGATCACGGAGAGGACATGAGGAAGTGGGATGGAAAATCTACCTCGACCCTAGAGGCATGGGTAGGTGAGTTGCAATCATCCCCACAAAAGGGGGTTCTTCCAGGAAAACTGCTGCTCCAGTCTCCAGTGAGCAGTTCCCTAGACAGTGTAGAAGGGATTATTCCACTCCCAATCCTAATAAAGGGACTTCTGATTCTTACAAGAAGTGGGTAGTGGATACTATGGCCAGGACTAGAGAGGGGCCCTGCCTCCAGCCAGGTGGGGGAAAGAGGTTTACTGGACTGTGTGATTCGATGGCCTGGCCTGATGTACCCTCATGCCATCAAGCTAGAAATGGGCAGAACCTGTCTGTATTTCTGGAGTGACAGGGAGATCCCAAGAGTTAACTGTATTGGAGGCCAAAGTGAGCCTAACTGGGAATGAGTGGCAGAAGCAACCCATTGTGACTGGCCCAGAGGCTCCGTGCATCCTTGGGGTAGATTACATCAGGAGAGGGTATTTGAAGGACCTAAAAGCGTATCGGTGGGCTTTTGGTACAGCTGCCTTGGAGACGGAGGAAATTAAACAGCTATATACCTTGCCTGGTCTCTCAGAGGACCCTTCTGTTGTGGGGTTGCTAAGAGTCGAGGAACAACAGGTGCCGATTGCTACTGCAACATTTCACTGGCAGCAATATCACACCAACCGAGACTCCCTGCTTCTCATGCATAAGCTGCCCCAGGAGTGGAAACACAGCCCTACCATTTGCCATGGACCGATCCACACCGCACTGGAACAGAGTGAGGCTCCAGAACACCTGCAATACATTGATGACATCATTGTATGTGGCAGCACAGCAGAAGAATTTTTTGAGAAGGGGGAGAGAATAGTCCAAATCTTTCTGAAGGCCGGTTTTGCCATAAACCAAAGTAAGGTCAAGGGACCTGCACAGGAGATCCAGTTTTTAGGAATAAAATGGCAAGATGGACGTCGTCAGATCCCAACGGATGTGATCAATAAAATAACAGCCATGTCTCCACCAAGTGGCAAAAAGGAAAGACAAGCCTTCTTAGGCGCTGTGGGCTTTTGGAGAATGCATATTCAGATAGTAAGACCTCTGTATCAAGTGACCAGGGAGAAGAACGATTTCAAATGGGGCCCTGAGCAACGACAAGCCTTTGAACTATTAAACAGGTGATAGTTCAGGCAGTAGCCCTTGGGCCAGTCTGGGCAGGACAAGATGTAAAAAATGTGCTCTACCGCAGCTGGAGATAATGGCCCTACCTGGAGCCTCTGGCAGAAAGTACAAGGGAAGACTCGAGGTTTACCCCTGGGGTTTTGGAGTCGGGGATACAGAGGATCCGAGGCCCGCTATACTCCAACTGAGAAAGAGATATTAGCAGCATATGAAGGGGTTCGAGCTGCTTTGGAAGTGGTTGGTACTGAAGCACAGCTCCTCCTGGCACCCTGGTGGGTTCTGGGCTGGATGTTCAAAGGCAGGGTCCCCTCTACACATCATGGAACCGATGCTACGTGGAGTTAAGTGGGTCGCGCTGATCACACAACGGGCCCAAATAGGAAACCCCAGTCGCCCAGGAATCTTGGAAGTGATCACGAACTTGCCAGAAGGCAAAAATTTCGGAATATCCCCAGAGGAGGAGGTAACGTGTGCTGAAGAGACCCCATGGTATAACAAACTACCATAAAATGAGAAGCAATGTGCCCTGTTCACTGATGGGTCCTGTCTTCTTGTGGGGAAGCATCAGAGATGGAAGGCTGCTGTATGGAGTCCTATACAACAAGTTGCAGAGACTGCTGAAGGAGAAGGTGAATCAAGTCAGTTTGCCATCCAGCTGGCTTTGAATATTGCTGAATGAGAAAAATGGCCAGTACTTTATCTCTATACTGTCTCATGGATGGTGGCAAATGCCCTGTGGGAGTGGATACAGCAATGGAAGCAGAACAACTGGCAGCACAGAGGTAAAGCCATCTGGGCAGCCGCATTGTGGCAAGATATCGCCGCCTAGGTAGAGAACTTGATTGTAAACGTACGTCACGTAGATGCTCACGTACCCAAAGTTGGGCCACTGAAGAACACCAAAACAACCAGCAGGTGGATCAGGCTGCTAAGATCTAAGTGGCTCAGGTGGATCTGGACTGGCAACATAAGGGTGAATTATTTATTGCTCGTTGGGCCCATGACATTTCAGGCCATCAAGGAAGAGACGCAACATATAGATGGGCTCATGATTGAGAGGTGGACTTGACCATGGACACTATCACATAGGTTATCCATGAATGTGAAACATGCGCTGCAATCAAGCAAGCCAAGCCAGTAAATCCTCTTTGGTATGGAGGATGATGGTTGAAATATAAATACAGTGAGCCCTGGCAGATTGATTACATCACACTCCCACAAACCTGCCCAGGCAAGTGCCATGTGCTCACCATGTTGGAAGGAACCACAGGATGGCTGGAAACATATCCTGTGCCCCGTATCCTGCCACCGCCAGGAACATCATCCTGGGCCTTGAAAAGCAAGTCTCATGGCAACATGGCATCCCAGAAAGAATTGAGTCAGGTAACGGGACTCATTTCTGAAACACCCTCATAGACACCTGGGCCAAAGAGCATGGCATTGGGTGGGTATATCACATCCCCTATCATGCACCAGCCACCGGAAAAATCGAACAATACAATGGGCTGCTAAAGACAACACTGAGAGCAATGGGTGGTGGGACATTCAAGCACTGGGATACACATTTAGTAAAAGCCACCTGGTTAGTCAAGACTAGGGGATCTGTCACTCGAGCTGGCTCTGCCCAATCAAAACCCTTACGTACTGGAGAGGGGAATAAAGTCCCTATAATACACAGAAGAAATATGCTGGGCAAGACAGTCTGGGTTACTCCTGCCTCCGGCATGGGAAAACCCATTTGTGGGATTGCTTTTGCCCAGGGACCTGGGTGCACTTGGTGGGTGATGCGAAAGGATGGGGAAGTCCGGTGTGTACATCAAGGGGATTTAATTTTGGGTGAAAATAGCCAATAAACTGAATTGTATGATGTTAATTGCTATATAATACTGTATGTCATCACTTCTGTGGCTGCTATATGTCACATCAACAGTATTGCAGTAAAAATCACCTAGATTAATGAAGAAGAAACTCTGATGAAACCGAGCAAAGTGCAATGATGATAGAACCAGACGAGCGCAGCAGTAATGGAACCAGAACTGGCCTCAGCGTGCAACAATCCAACACCACACACCATCTCTCCTGCCCTGAAAGACTGTTATGACAGATGGAGCCCAAAGTCATGGACTAAATGAACTCAATGGACATTTTAGAAGGATGGCCCATAGACTAAGGGAATGATAGCTCTGTGTGTATATATATCAAAAGACAGGAAAAGCAGTGGTGATTAATTGGAGTTTATTGGAAAAAGTGAGATCTGGGCATGATGTAGATGGTATAGAATAAGGGGTGGATACTGTTCTGTTTCTCGCTGGGACAGAGTTAACTTTCTTCCCAGTAGTTTGAGGGGTGTGCTGTGTTTAGGGTTTGGTATGAGAGGAATGTTGATGGCCCATTGATGCTTTGGTTGTTGATGGGTGGTGCTTGCACCAGGGACTTTTAGTCCTCCCATGCTCTTCCAAGTGCAGGGGAAGCTGGGGCGGGGGAGCATAGCCAGGCGGTTGACCCAGCTGGCCAATGTCCATACCATATAACGTCATGCTCAGTATATAATTAAGAGATGTGGTCTGGGAAAAGGGGGGGCTTTTGCAGTTTGGAACATGTGGGGCATCAGTTGGTGGGTGGTGAGCAGTTGTGCTGTGCATTTCCTGCTTTGTATATTTTGTTATTTTTGTTGTTATCACTATTATTATTACTGTTCTACTTCAGTTTATTTCCATTATTAAACTGTTTTTATCTCAACCTGCGAGTTTTCCTACTTGTGCCCTCCCGATTCTCTCCCGCATCCTACCGGAGGTGGGGGGTGAGCGATCGGCTGCGTGGTGTTTAGTTGCTGGCTGGTGTTAAACCACGACACATCCATGAGTCTCCAGCTCTTTACAAAGGATCCCAGTAAGACTGAGCAATGATCTGGTGTCTGTGGAAAAACTTCAGTAAGAAATGTTTTTGTTATCTTAAGCAAAGGAGGAGCAGGGCATGCTAGAACTTCTGTTAGCCTTTGTAATTTGTTTTTTCATACCTTTGTAATTGTAATCTTTTTACTTTTTAAATCTGGCTTTGACACGGTCTCATGGGAGTTTTTCTCTCTTTCATCTTTATTTCTATAACTTTTTCCTGAGAATATTTGTTGCCATTTGCACTAGCAAGTGCTTTGGATTAAAGCATTGCCGGCTAGGATTCCAGTGCATTTTATAGTGCTACTCAGTCCTGCTGGAGTGGAGAACCCTCCATAAAATAAAATTTAAAAGCTTCCTTCTATGTCTAAGTTGAATGTCTAGCATAGCAGAGGATATGGCTCTATACCGCTCCACACACAAGGGGCTCAGACGAGTGCAGCAGAAACAGAGATAACTTAGAAGCTAGAAGATATTGGAACCCATGAAGCGTGTCGTCAGTGGGCCAAGAGCTCAGAATCAGCCTGGCAGACTGCCAGCTGAATAGTCTGAGAATGGACAGAGGATACCTTCAAGAGTCTGTGTGTCACCTAACCACTAATGTAGGAGTTGAGAGCAGACTTACATTGGTTTTGATTAATTTAATGCTCCTCTCAACAACATTAAATGAATACAACTAGTGTTTAGAGCTTCTTATTATTACCAGTCTCCCATGCAGGACTGTTGACTAGCTAGATGTGGTATTCAACCAGATATATATAAAAATGTAGAACTGTGAGATGTTTCTGGGGTCACCAAAGTCCAGTTCCCAGCTAAAAAAGGCAATTACGTCACTGAATCACTCCCATTTCTATGAAGAAAAATTTTCTGCAGGAAAGTATGGATGAAGTTTATTTCATTTCTCTCTATTTTTCTTCCAGTTATTATTTTTACTTTTAAAAAAGAACAATTTTTATACCAACAACTTGAGATGGAATTTATTTCCTTACTTAATTTACTATTTATTTGCATGTACTGCAAAATAAATAATCTACCCTTTACCTCTGATATTTTGGGAATGCGTTGGCTTTTCACTATGATTCACACAATAATGCAACCAGGAAATTGCAGTGTTTCTTATGAAAGGAAAATTCTATTTTTCCACCATTCTTTTGTTACTAGAAAGGCAGCAATTAGAGTATTTTTTTTAAAGGAACACGTATGTTGTTGTAGTTTTGTAACTATGTAAGGATCGTTCCTCCCTTCTTGACAGCACAGGTCAATTTGGGAAAGCAGCAGATGAATACATGAGATTGCAATGAGACAGAATTTTCTTGGGTTTTGTATTCAATGAAAACATAAATATTCAGGCTCCATTATCATTAGCGGAAAATTAATGCCAATTAAAGACACAATCGCTATTCCACACTTTAAGTCAAGCAAGTTCATGGAACAGAACCCTGTAACTCTCAGATAATAACCATCTGGACTCAGGAGCAGGAATTCAAAGGATATTAAGCTCTCGTACCCCCACTCATGACGTTTTATTTAGTCAGTGTAAAAGACAAAGTGGCATTTCATAAGGGAATGTGTGAAAGGGTGATAAACAAATTGGTTAACATATTACAGGATTTTTCCAGGTGCAGTCTTGAAAGATTAATATATGTGTATTCTTTTCTGTTCATTTTGGTGGCAAGAGTTGTCCCTCAAAGCTGGATTCTGTCATTGAAGACTCACACACATACAATGCTTTTTCGAGAAGTCGTAGTAGGGAGGTCTGTGCCAGGAACCTCTGTGGGGGTCCAGAATCCAGCCCCACTCTATAATCCTCTCAGAATCTCCTTTGTGACAGACAGTAAGCCCGGCCTCTACTGCTGTGCTATTAAACCTTTTAGGCATGTGGTCAGTCAGCTTTCTGTGGCCTGTGCACAGAAGTCTTGCTGAGGAAAAGAAAGGTGCCGTGTGGACATGGACATGCCTTCCTTTAGCCATGCTGTTCCACCCTGATACTAGAGTACAGTGGACCTAGCATCCTGTCCACTTATTCCTGTTTTCCCCCACCTGCTACATCTTGGCCTGCTGCAGCTTCTCTGATCAACCCCAGTTTGAGTGAGAGAATGGAATGCAGCCAGGACATCCTTTTTGGTTAGGGGAAAAGGAGGAATCTGAGATTAAATTCATTGTAAGGTTAGGAATGTGCATATATATATACAGTTGTATTTTCTTTAAAGACAGCACCAAGTGGCAAACCTGGATTAAGCACTTCAATATGTGTACTTGAATATCTGCACTTGAAACCTGCTGGTCAAGTACACCAGGCTGTGTAAAGGTATATTCAATGAAAGTCCTGCCTACAAACTGACTGAATTTGAAACTCCCCAGGTAGCCAAAGCAGAAGTTAGAGCTGGGTCCTTAGATGATGTGAATTACGACAGTCCTCTGGTCCCATGCACATTACATCCTTATCTACTTCACTAGTAGCAAACTTGAGTCCTAGCTCACAGTCTTTTCTCAGGAACTGCCTATAACTGACAGAAAAGGAAGAGAGTTTGCTTGCCTAACGTGAAAGCAAATTCTGCCAACCAGCAATGAAATATAACAGCCAAGACAAACTACTTTCTGGGATTTCTGCAGCATTTGACTCCTGGAAGAGATCAGAATGGACAAGAAACAAGGAACATCCTCTTTTCCCAGTGACTGCCTCAGATGGGACTTTTCTTCACTGTGACTGAGAAATCCTTCACTTCCTTCATGGACTAGAACAGGCCTTTTTTGGACTTATAACTGATGGATATATGTGATCCTAATGCAAAGTGGGTAGGTGTCCAAGCTGTTACTTATCCAGAACTGCCTGCTTTCTTCCGTTTTGTAAACTGCTGTGTTCTTACTTGTGGATAATTGCCACACACATGGAAAACTAGTTCCTCAATAACTGCAAAACACCTCGTCCCTGTTCAGAGCACTAAATCAATCTCAGCCACAGATGGCAAAACAGGGACAAGTGTCAGCAGAGGTCAAACTATAAGGAGAGGAGAAGAGAAGAACAGGCACGTGCACTACTTTCTCAGGTCTTGAACAACCTACTTCTGGAGCTCTTAAATGCGCAACTGTTTTCACAGCATCAGCCTTGGCTCTGAACATGTTATATTCTGTCTTTCCCAGTCTCAAGGGGAAGCTACATCTTTTAAGGTCTTTGGTAACATGATGACACAAAGGCCAGGCTTGGTCTGTACATAGATTTCAAAAGTCCAACAGAGTATTACTATCCAGAAAAGAGAGCCAGCTGATAAAATCTATTAGACCTTCCAGCTCCCATGGGAAATGCATACCCAGATTTGCCCTCTTTAAAAACAAAGGGCAGGACAGCTGGAAATTGAAAATTCAGGAAACATCTATATACACTGAAAATCCCCTTTTCCAGGTAGCTGCATTATGGCCACAGTTGTCACATTGTCTCTTCTGGGCAACAAATGGCACTTTTTTTATGTTTGTTCATGTGGGGAATAGTAGCAAAGTCTATTCTTCTTTATTGCTGTTTGCCATTCTTTCTGCAAACATCTAGTAATGTCAGAACAAATGCCTGGAGTAGTGTGGAGCACAGAATATCCTCCATGAGATTCACAGCTGTCGTGGTTTAACCCCAGCCAGCAAAAATAAACTCCACGCAGCCGCTCGATCATCCCCCTCCCGGTGGGATGGGGGAGAGAATTGGGAGGGCACAAATAGGAAAGGTCCCGGGTTGAGATAAAAACAGTTTAATAATTGAAATAAAACGAAGTAGAACAGTAATAATAACAATGAGAACAACAACAATAACAGAACACACAAAGCAGGCAATGCACAACGCAACCGCTCACCGACCGCCGACCGCGTGTCACGAACGGGGGGCAAGCCCCCCCCCCCACCTGGTTTTTATACTGAGCATGATGTCACATGGTATAGAATACCCCATTGGCCAGCTGGGTCCACCACCCCGGCTGTGCTCCCCCCTCCCGGTGCAAGCATCACCCAGCAACAGCCAAAGCATCAATGGGCAATCAACGCTCCTTTCACACCAAACCCAAAACACAGCACACCCCCCAAGCTACTGGGAAGAAAGTTAACCCTGTCCCAGCTGGAACCAGGACAATATCCACCCCTTATTCTATACCATATACATCATGCCCAGGTGTCACATTTTCCCATACATTCCAATTAGTCACCGCTACTTTTCCCTGCCCTTTGACATATACACACACAGAGATATCATTCCCTTAGTCCATGGGCCATCCCTCTAAAACGTCCGTTGAGTTCATTTAGTCCATGACTTCGGGTTCCACCTGTCATAACAGTCTTGCAGGGCAGGAGAGATGGTGTGTGGTGTCGGGCTCTTGCATGCGGAGGCCAGTTCTGGGCGCTTGTCCGGTTCTATCATTGTTGCACCTTGCTCAGTTCCATCGGAGTTCATCCTACATTAATCTGGGTGATTCTTACTGTAATACTGTTAATATGGCATATGGTAACCATAGAAGTGGTGACATACAGTATTATATAGTAATTAACATCATACAATTCAGTTCATTGGCTGTTTTCACCCCAAATTAAAACCCCTTGAGGTATACACCGGACTTCCCCATCCTTTCTCATCACCCACCAAGTGCACCCAGGTCCCTGAGCAAAAGCAATCCCATGGATGGGTTTTCCCTTGCCAGAGGCAGGAGCAACCCAGACTGTCTTCCCCAGCATATTTCTCATATGCACGACAGGGACTTTATCCCCCTCTACAGCACGTAAGGGTTTGATTGGGCAGGGCCAGCTCGAGTGACAGATCCCCTAGTGTTCACTAACCAGGTGGCCTTTGCTAAATGTGTGTCCCAATGCTTGAATGTCCCACCACCCATTGCCCTCAGTGTTGTCTTTAACAGCCTGTTGTATCGTTCAATTTTTCTGGAGGCTGGTGCATGGTAGGGGGTGTGATATACCCACTCAATGCCATGCTCTTTGGCCCAGGTGTCTATGAGGGTGTTTCGGAAGTGAGTCCCGTTGTCTGACTCAATTCTTTCTGGGGTGCCATGTCGCCACAGGACTTGTTTTTCAAGGCCCAGGATGGTGTTCTGGGCGGTGGCATGGGGCACAGGATATGTTTCCAGCCATCCTGTGGTTACTTCTACCCTGGTCAGCACATAGCGCTTGCCCTGTCGGGTTTGTGGGAGCGTGATATAATCAATCTGCCAAGACTCCCCATATTTATACTTCAACCATCGTCCTCCATACCAAAGAGGCTTTACTGGCTTGGCTTGCTTGATTGCAGCACATGTTTCACATTCATGGATAACTTGTGCAATAGTGTCCATGGTCAAGTCCACCCCTCGATCAAGAGCCCATCTATATGTTACATCTCTCCCTTGGTGGCCTGAAGTGTCATGGGCCTACCAAGCTATAAATAATTCACCTTTATGTTGCCAGTCCAAATATACCTGGGCTACTTCGATCTCGGCAGCCTGATCCACCTGCTGGTTGTTTTGGTGCTCTTCAGTGGCCTGACTCTTGGGTACGTGAGCATCTACGTGACGTATTTTTACAGTCAGGTTCTCTACCCGGGCAGCAATATCTTGCCACAACGCGGCAGCCCAGATGGGTTTACCTCTGCGCTGCCAGTTGTTCTGCTTCCACTGCTGCAACCACCCCCACAGGGCATTTGCCACCATCCATGAGTCAGTATAGAGATAAAGCACTGGCCATTTTTCTCGTTTGGCAATGCCCAAGGCCAGCTGGATGGCTTTCACCTCTGCAAACTGTCTCGATTCACCTTCTCCTTCAGCAGTTTCTGCAACTTGGCGTATAGGACTCTATACCGCAGTCTTCCATCTCCGATGTTTTCCCACAAGGCGACAGGACCCATCAGTGAACAGGACATATTGCTTCTCGTTTTCTGGTAGTTTGCTATATGGTGGGGCCTCTTCAGCACGCGTCACCTCCTCCTCTGGGGATATTCCAAAATCTTTGCCTTCTGGCTAGTTCGTGATCACCTCCAAGATTCCTGGGTGACTGGCGTTTCCTATTCGGGCCCGTTGTGTGATCAGCGCGACCCACTTACTCCACGTAGCATCAGTTGCATGATGTGTAGAGGGGACGCTCCCTTTGAACATCCAGCCCAGCACCGGCAGTCGGGGTGCCAGGAGGAGCTGTGCTTCAGTACCAACCACTTCCGAAGCAGCTTGAACCCCTTCATATGCTGCCAATATCTCCTTCTCAGTTGGAGTGTAGCGGGCCTCGGATCCTCTGTATCCCCGACTCCAGAACCCTAAGGGTCGACCTCAAGTCTCCCCTGGTGCTTTCTGCCAGAGGCTCCAGGTGTTAATGTTAATCTTAATCAACATTAATCTTCAAAGTGTTATCATCCTGTGTATAGCCCTCACCCAGAACTGGGTTAAAAGACCAGTTAATAAGAAACCAGAATGATGAAGCTAGTGAGTGGGTGTTTGATTGGAGGAGATCAAGATGTATATGTTTTAATTTAAGAACACTATGGTGATAGATAGTTTAGTTTGTTGTGGATTCTATATTGCTCGCTTCTGTAATTTTAAACAATGAAGACTTGTTGCTTAGAAGTTAGTTACCTAACAGGTGTGTGTTTTAGAAGTAGTGATAATTAATTTTAGCTATGGAAACTATAAACAGACGTGGTCCAAGCATGGCTCAGGGACAAATTGCGACCCTATAAGGTAAAGAGGAAATAAGTTCATGAAGAGTTCACTGCCCTGCCGACCACCAGAGACCACCCGAGACCCCCAAGAAGACCCTAAAGGCTTTAGTGCGCATGTGTTTAAGATGATGCAATATTATAATTAGTTCTCGGAAATGTAATGAATATGTAACAAGGAAACTTAAAATATGTATGAGAAGCATGGATATAAACAGAAAGGTGATTAGACCGTGTGTGCTTGATTTGTGGCAAGTCCACCGAGCACCCAGGCCTGAATAAAACAATATCTCTCCTGAGCGTGTGGAATTGGTTACTTGCACGCCGGGCACGAATCCGCTTTTCGGACAACAGTTTTTGGTGACCCAGGTGGGACAGCTGTGAAGCCTTGCCCGGATCGACTCGCCAGCTCTCGGTGGGGAGACCCTGCTCTCCGGACTCCAGCGCGCACCGACCTTTTGATCGGAGACTCCGTGAGTATTCTCCCCAACCAGAGCAGGTGAGCGACTCAATGGTGCAACGCTAAGGTAAATGAGATATTGTTCTGGCGTATAAAACTGTGCATGCATTTGGTAAGGAATTGTGGCCACAGGTAAAGAGGTATATTCATATGCGTTTGACAGTGACGACTGGAGTATATGAAGTTGTAGGCGCCAGGGGTAAACCGGTATATTCATATGCGTTTGACAGTGACGACTGGAGTATATGAAGTTGTGGTAAAGAACGTTCTTTTTTGGTAAAGATATGGGAGCTCAACCATCAAAAGTAACACCTTGTTCCCCCTTAGGATGCATCATTAAACATTGGGGAAAATTTGGGGGTGATCCTTTGAGAAAGGATAAATTAATTGAATATTGTACTAAATGGTGGCCAATGTATAAATTAGAAGATGAGGAAAAATGGCCAGAATTGGGAACCTTGCAATATAATACTATTTTACAATTAATGTTATGAGGTACCTTATGTAATTTGTTTTTTTTTTTTCTTTGAGAAATGATCATGAAATTTGGAAAAAATGTAAACTTTTAGATTTAGATTTTAATGTGATGATGATGATGATGGAAAATAAGGAACCAAAAGTGCATTGTTGTTCTGCTTGTAGCATAGGAAAATGGTGTTTAAAACTAGGAGAAGAAGAGGAGGATACACAAATGTTAGTACCACCAAGTAAAAATGAAACTTCTGAAACCGAAGCAAGAGGAAGCAATACTTTTAGTCCGATAGCTGGCAGGACTAGAACCCAGCAAGGGTCTGTATTGTTAGCACCCCTTCGCCAGGCAGCGGGCCCAAGGGGGGAGCCAGTATTTGTGAAAGTACCATTTACAACTTCTGATTTAATGAATTGGAAAGAGTTAGCAAGATCATATAGAAAGAATTCTGAAAAGGAGTATAGATCCTTTCGAACAATTATTGAAAATCATAATCCAGATTGGAAAGATATTCAAATTCTTTTTAATAATTTGTTTACTCCTGAAGAAAAGAGAGTAGTATTAAAAAAAGCAAATATGGAAAATGAGAGAATAAATGCAAAAGAAGATCCTGCTCATTTTATGCTACCTCAAGACCCAAACTGGAATCCTAATAGTAATGATGGGAAATTGATGATTAAACAGTATCAACAATTAATTTTGTATGGAGTAAAGAATGGAATATCCCGCCCAAAGAATTTGGCGAAATTGACTCAAATAATTCAGGGAAAAACAGAGGACCCATCCACCTTTTATGAATGATTATGTGAGGCAGCTAGGAAATGGACAGACTTAGATCCTGAGAGTGATGAGAATAGAGCAATATTTATTACTTTGTTTGTAGGGCAAGCTGCTCCAGATATTCGAAAGAAATTGCAGAAAGTGGATGGGATTACAGGAATGACTATATCATAGTTAATTGAAATTGCTTATAAGGTGTATAACAATAGGGAAGAGGAGGAAAAGAAAAATCAGGAAAAAGAAAAAATAAAAGATAGGAAACAAAAAGCTGCTATTTTAGCAGCTGCTTTTGTAAATGCCAAAGGATCAGGTGGAGGAAGAGGCAGAAGATATTTGAGAGGAAGAGGTAAAAGATATTTGAAAGGAAAAGGTAGAAGAGGTAGAGATATGTTTAAACAATATACCCCATTAGGATTTAATCAATGTGCTGTATGTAAGAAACAGGGACACTGGAAGAGTGAGTGTCCAGAGAACAAAGAAGCAGTCGTGACTCAGTCACAGCAGATACCACCTGAAGCTGATTTACTTATGATGGGAAGAGATTCTGAATGATGGGGACCGGGGGTAGAAAATGATATTTTCCCAGCTGAGCCCCTGGTTCCAGTAAAGCTGGGAGATGAAGTAGTTGATTTTTTAGTAGATACTGGAGCAAAATATTCTGTTATAAATACATGTAAAGGACCAATGAGTAAATTTAATGTATCTATTGTTGGGGTCACGGGAAAGAAGGAGATAAGGCCTTTTTTGAAACCTTTAAAATGTAAAATTGGAGGAAAAACATTGATGCATGAATTTTTATATATACCGGAATGCACCATGCCTCTCTTAGGACGGGATTTATTGAATAAATTGGGAGCACAAATCAACTTTAAAAAAGGAAGAATCCAAGTTCATTTTCCTGAAGCTAATGCCTGGCAAGCCCAAGTTTATTTATTACAGACAAACACAGATGAATCTGAAGAAATTCCAGAAGAGATTAAAGATGCAGTTTACCCTTTTGTTTGGGCAAAAGAGAAACCAGGAAGAGCGAAAAATGTGGAACTGGTAAAAGTTGAATTGAAAACAGGAGCTCAACCGGTAAGAAAGAAACAATATCCTATTAGTATAGAAGCCAGAAAAGGTTTGGAACCAATAATAAATAATTTTCTTAAATACGGACTTTTAAGAGAATGTCAATCTGATTATAATACTCCTGTCCTTCCAGTGAAAAAGCCACATAACCAAGGATATAGGCTGGTTCAAGATTTAAGAGCGATAAACCAGTTAGTGGTGGACATTCATCCAATAGTCCCTAATCCATATACGCTGTTAACAACTATCAATGAATCAAATGCATATTTCTCTGTTATAGATTTGAAAGATGCTTTCTTTTGTATACCTCTGGAAGAAAACAGCCAAAAGATTTTTGCCTTTGAATGGGAAGATCCGTCGACTGGGAGGAGGACTCAGCTCTGCTCGACCGTGCTGCCACAAGGGTTTAAAAATAGCCCAACCATCTTTGGAGCAGCTCTGAATAAGGACATCCTATTGGGAGCAGATACTACTGAGATCTGCAAAGAAAAGACTGTTAGCCTCCTAAACTTTTTAGGAATGGCTGGCTACAGGGTGTCAGAGAAGAAAGCACAAATTGCAAAACAAACTGTAATTTATTTGGGATTGGAGATTTCCCAAGGACAGCGAAGATTGGGAAATGGTAGAAAAGAAGCCATTTGCAAGATGGCACCCCCTCAATCCAAAAGAGAGTTGAGAGGATTTCTAGGAAGGGCTGGATGGTGTCGCTTTTGGATTCCAAATTATGGTTTGATGGCAAAACCATTGTATGAGGCAACCAAAGGCCCTGAAGAAAATCCTGCCTCTTTAATGCCAAGTGAAAAAGAGAGTGATATTAACCATGATTGTTTATAAGTCATTGAACAGGTGTATGCCAGCAGGCCAGATCTGAAAGATGTCCCTCTCCAAACGCCGGATGAAGAATTATTTACTGATGGAAGCACCTTTGTTGTAAAAGGAGAAAGGAGGGCTGGCTATGCCGTGGTAACTTTAACTGAAGATCGAAAAGTAAAAGCATTACCTCCAAATACATCCGCCCAGAAAGCAGAAATTATAGCCCTCACAAAAGCCTTAAATTTGGCTAAAGGTAAAAGAGTCAAAATCTATACAGATTCTAAATATGCTTTTGGAGTTGTGCATGCTCATGGAGCAATATGGAAGGAGTGAAGACTATTATCTGCTAGCGGTACCCCTATAAAATATGGAACCGAGATTTTGAATTTATTGGAAGCAGTACAGAAGCCTAAAGAAGTTGCGGTGATTCATTGTAAAGCTCATCAAAAAGAGGACTCAAAAGTAATACAAGGAAATCGAAAAGCAGATGAGGCTGCTAAACGTGTAGCATTAAATACCATGATTTATGTTTTAATTCCATCAAAAGAAATTCAGGTGGAATCCCCAAATTATAATGAGAAAGAAAATAAATTAGCTATGTTATTACATCGTAAGAAGAATGATCAAGGATGGTGGATAACTTCACATGGACAATCTATAATAACCCCTGAAATTATGAAGAAATTAATGGTCAAAAACCATGCTGAAACACATATGGGAGCAGAGGCAATGGTGGAATCAGTAAGACGATATGCGATAGGAACCAAAATGTTATTGATTGCTAAAAGTGTGAGTAATAAATGTGAGATTTGTCTTAGGAACAATCCGAAAATACAAATCCGACCCCCTCCTGGAGAGGTAAAAAGAGGCATAACTTCCGGTGAGTATTGGCAAATAGATTTTTCAGAGTTACCGCGATGTAACCAATACCGATATCTATTGATATTGGTAGATACCTTCTCTGGATGGCCGGAAGCTTTCCCGTGTCGAACGAACAAGGCAAACGAGGTTGTAAAACATTTGTTGAAAGAAATACTTTCAAGGTTTGGAGTCCCTTTAGGAATATCCTCAGACAGAGGTCCACATTTTGTAGCAGAGGTTGTTAAAAACATGAGTAAGACATTAGGGATTAAGTGGGATCTCCATACCCCTTAGAGACCTCAATCTAGTGGGCAGGTGGAAAGGATGAATCAAACATTGAAAAGACAAATTTCTAAAATATGTCAGGAAGCTCAATTGAAGTGGATCGAAGCCTTACCACTTGCCTTGTTGAGAATTAGGGTGACCCCTAGAGCTAAAGAAAAAGTGAGTCCATTTGAAATTTTATATGAAAAACCTTATAGTGTTAATTTGACAGGAGGATCAGAACAAATGCATGTAACAGGAGAAAAAGTATTAACTGAATATCTTTTATCTTTGAGTAAGGTGTTGAATTCTTTGCATAAGTATGTCCTTTTGAAGACACCTTTACCTCTTGAATTTCCAGTACACTCATTTAATCCAGGGGATCAAGTTTATTTGCGAACGTGGAAGGACAACCCTCTTGGAGAAAAGTGGAAAGGACCTTTCCAGGTGCTGTTAACAACAAACACTGCTGTGAAACTGGAAGGAATAGATTCTTGGATTCATTATACGAGGATTAAGAAAATTCCACCTGGACTGTGGACATCTGTATTTAAGGAACCATTGAAGTTAACTTTGCGGCGTGTTCAATGAGATACTAGAGATGCTGCTAAATTAGTGTAACAATTTGATTATTGAACAGAATTAGAGAGAGAGGGAAGATGTGGAATGTGGTGTTGTTAATAATAACGATCAGTCAGATTGATTCTCAATTTTTGTTATAGAAATCGAAATATCTGGGAACTTTTAGCCCGAGAAGTAACCAACATGTCTTCCTTTTGTATTGCAGCCGAAAATTCTGTGGGAGAGATGTATAGCTCTTGTTTGGTAAGAAAAGATATAAATTATACCTCCCAAGCACTTTCGACTATTGGTATGGAAATGACACAAATAAGAGAAGCCACACTTGAAAACAGGGCTGCAATTGACTATTTACTTTTAAGACACAATCATGGCTGTGAAGAATTTAAAGGAATGTGTTGTTTTAATTTGAGTGATAATTCACAGTTAGTAGAGAAGAAAATCCAACAATTAAAAGATTTGGCATATGGGTTTAAAGAACAGGAAAGATTAGATTTTTCTTGGTTGTTCTCGTGGCTTCCAAATTTAAATTGGCTTAGACAATTATTTTTGTTTGTGGTACTGATTGTTATTTTAATTATGATTACATGTTGTATGATTCAATTTGTATCTTTTTGTAGAAAATAAGTATTGTGAGACTCATGATGCTTAACATCATAAGTCTCAAAGGGGGGAATTGTTAATGTTAATCTTAATCAACATTAATCTTCAAAGTGTTATCATCCTGTGTATAGCCCTCACCCAGAACTGGGTTAAAAGACCAGTTAATAAGAAACCAGAATGATGAAGCTAGTGAGTGGGTGTTTGATTGGAGGAGATCAAGATGTATATGTTTTAATTTAAGAACACTATGGTGATAGATAGTTTAGTTTGCTGTGGATTCTATATTGCTCGCTTCTGTAATTTTAAACAATGAAGACTTGTTGCTTAGAAGTCAGTTACCTAACAGGTGTGTGTTTTAGAAGTAGTGATAATTAATTTTAGCTATGGAAACTATAAACAGACGTGGTCCAAGCATGGCTCAGGGACAAATTGCGACCCTATAAGGTAAAGAGGAAATAAGTTCATGAAGAGTTCACTGCCCTGCCGACCACCAGAGACCACCCGAGACCCCCAAGAAGACCCTAAAGGCTTTAGTGCGCATGTGTTTAAGATGATGCAATATTATAATTAGTTCTCGGAAATGTAATGAATATGTAACAAGGAAACTTAAAATATGTATGAGAAGCATGGATATAAACAGAAAGGTGATTAGACCGTGTGTGCTTGATTTGTGGCAAGTCCACCGAGCACCCAGGCCTGAATAAAACAATATCTCTCCTGAGCGTGTGGAATTGGTTACTTGCACACCGAGCACGAATCCGCTTTTCGGACAACACAGGTAGGACCATTCTCCCCGGCTGCGGTGTAGAGCACATTCTTCACATCTTGTCCTGCCCGGACTGGCCCAAGGGCTACTGCCTGAACTATCTCCTGTTTAATTTGTTCAAAGGCTTGTCGTTGCTCAGGGCCCCATCTGAAGTTGTTCTTCTTCCTGGTCACGTGGTAGAGAGGGCTTACAATCTGACTGTAATTTGGAATATGCATTCTCCAAAAACTCACAATGCCTAAGAAAGCTTGTGTTTCCTTTTTGTTAGTTGGTGGAGACATGGCTGTTATTTTATTGATCACATCCGTTGGGATCTGACGACGTCCATCTTGCCATTTTATTCCTAAAAACTGGATTTCCTGTGCAGGTCCCTTGACCTTACTTCGTTTTATTGCAAAGCCAGCATTCAGAAGGATTTGGACTATTCTCTCCCTTTTCTCGAAAACTTCCTCTGCTGTGTTGCCCCACACGATGATGTCATCAATGTTCTGGAGCCTCACCCTGTTCCAGTGTGGTGTGGATCAGTCCATGGCAAATGGTAGGGCTGTGTTTCCACCCCTGGGGCAGTCGATTCTACGTGTACTGGACACCCCTCCAAGTGAAAGCAAACTGTGGCCTGCACTCTGCCGCCAAAGGGATGGAGAAGAATGCATTAGCGATATCAATGGTGGCGTACCACTTGGCTGCCTTTGACTCCAGTTCGTATTGAAGTTCCAGCATGTCCGGCACGGCAGCACTCAGTGGCGGCGTGACTTCGTTCAGGCCAAGGTAGTCTACTGTTAGTCTCCACTCTCCATTGGACTTTCTCGCACTGGCCATATGGGACTGTTGAAGAGTGAGCGAGTCTTGCTGATCACTCCTTGGCTCTCCAGTCGATGAATCAGCTCATGGATGGGGATCAGGGAGTCTCGGCTGGTGCGGTATTGCTGCCGCCGGTGCACTGTTGTGGTAGCAATTGGTACCTGTTGTTCTTGGACCTTCAACAACCCCACAACAGAAGGATCCTCCGAGAGACCGGGCAAGGTGGACAGCTGTTTAATTTCCTCTGTCTCCAGGGCAGCTATACCAAAAGCCCACTGATACCCTTTTGGGTCCTTGAAATACCCTCTCCTGAGGTAGTCTATGCCAAGGATGCACGGAGCCTCTGAGCCAGTCACAATGGGGTGCTTCTGCCACTCATTCCCGGTTAGACTTACTTCGGCCTCCAACACAGTTAACTCTTGGGATCCCCCTGTCACTCCAGAAATACAAATGGGTTCTGCCCCTTTATAGCCTGATGGCATCAGGGTACACTGCGCACCGATGCCTATGAGAGCCTTATATTCTTGTGGATCTGATGTGCCAGGCCATCGAATCCACACAGTCCAGTAAACCCGGTTGTCCCTTTCCTCCATCTGGCTGGAGGCAGGGCCCCTGTAGTCCTGGTCATCATAAATCACTTCCAGCACAGCTAATTCTCTCAGGTACTGGATACCTCTCTCCATGGTGGTCCACTTGCCTGGGTGGCATATAACATCTTCCTTGAAGGGATACCTTTCCTTCACACCTGACAGGAGTCGCCTCCAGAGGCTGAGGACTTGTGCCCCTTGTCCAATTGCTTTGTCAATGCCCCCTTCCCTAGAGACGGATCCCAGCTGCTTGGCTTCCCTACCCTCTAATTCCAGGCTACTGGCCCCGTTATCCCAGTTATCCCAGCATCGGAGCAGCCAGGTGACAATGTGCTCGCCAGACAAAGGCTGAAGTCTTTTTGCATATCTCGCAGCTCACAGAGATAGGGATCGGGTGGTCACCATCTCATTTACGGGTTCTGCCTCCTCCTCCTCCTGTTCTCGTGATGGCCCTGGTTCATCTTCATCCCTTACTAGACGAGCTGATTTTCTTGTGCATTTTCTTTTTTGTATAGTGGCGACTGATACCGGTGTGGGTTGGTTCTCTGTCTCAGGGGGCGGAGTAGCTGCCGTACCTGCCCTGGGGGGTGAGGGAGCCGCTGTGCTTGCCGTGGGGCGTGGAGTAGCCACAGGGCCTGTTGCTTTGTCATCGGCTGCAGAGACATTTCCTTCCCCTTGCGGGTTCTGAGTGGTGTTAAATAGGGCTCGGTAGGCGTGGGCCAGGCCCCAGCACATTGTAGTGATTTGCATCTCCCTAGAATGGCCAGGGTGACAGCATACTTCTTCCAAATATTCTACTAATTTTTCAGGGTTCTGCACTTGTTCAGGGGTAAAGTTCTAGAACACTGGGGGTGCCCATCGTCCTAGGCATTTGCCCATGCTATCCCACTCGCCCTGCCACTCATAACTATCCAGCCTTAGGGCAGATCTCTGGATGACATTCTTAAATTGCGTACTAACCTTGGATAAAACCGCAACAATATTCCCAAGGAGTACCAATAGATGTATCTTAACTACCCAGGGATGTTCAAGGTACTGGCAAGTTATTTTAACAAAGGAGATGACATCATAGAGGAAGGTAGTGAGGGTGCCATTCTCTATTTCCTCCATAAAAAATCTCTCGGAGGAAAAGGTATAATTGCTAATGGTCTCCATGAGGTGGTACCCGAAATGCAGAAACGGCTTCATTACGAATCCCAAATACCAAATAACCCCCAATGCCAGCGTTTTAGTAACAAATCTCCCAGGCAAAACATCATTAATCACGGCAGAGCACAACAGACTACAAAACCCAACTCCAATTTTTAACAGGTACAGTAAAAACAAGAGCATGGTGCAGAACAAATTAATATGTTACCAGATATAAATTCCTTAATATGCTCTAAATGATCTGTCGTTATCTCAACCCTTCGTGCCCCACGTTGGGTGCTAAAAAGGACTGCCGTGGTTTAACCCCAGCCAGCAAAAATAAACTCCACGCAGCCGCTCGATCACCCCCCTCCCGGTGGGATGGGGGAGAGAATCGGGAGGGCACAAGTAGGAAAGCTCCCGGTTGAGATAAAAACAGTTTAATAATTGAAATAAAACTAAGTAGAACAGTAATAATAACAGTGAGAACAACAACAATAACAGAACACACAAAGCAGGCAATGCACAACGCAACCGCTCACCGACCGCGTGTCACGAACGGGGGGCAAGCCCCCCCCCCCACCTGGTTTTTATACTGAGCATGATGTCACATGGTATAGAATACCCCATTGGCCAGCTGGGTCCACCACCCCGGCTGTGCTCCCCCCTTCCGGTGCAAGCATCACCCAGCAACAGCCAAAGCATCAATGGGCAATCAACGCTCCTTTCACACCAAACCCAAAACACAGCACACCCCCCAAGCTACTGGGAAGAAAGTTAACCCTGTCCCAGCTGGAACCAGGACAACGGCCTGCAGAGAAAGTTTCTCCTCCAGCTCACTTTGAAAGTTTCTGTTCCGCCCTACCTCCCACTTTGAGAAGATGAATGGCTGATTATTCGAGAAAGCAAGAGTGAGTACATTATTTGCTGCTTAAGAACTGCAGGGTGCATGTAGACTCTCATCTCCTGATGATTTCTCTCCATAGAGTCTTAGGTCTCATGGGTAGTGACAGGTAGGAATAACTCTAGTTCTGGTAGGTCTGTCCCTTGAAAGCAGATGACTGTTATCACTGACAGTTGTGATTTTGCCAAAATTATAACATAATAACTGACATAATACTCATTGCTTATTGTTTCACTACATAATATTTTCTAAGTGATTGGGCTATTTAATGAAGTATAATCCTCAGGAAAATTTTTGCAAATACTAGTTTTTTGCTTTGGTCCATTTCAGAAGCGGTCAGGTTTGATGGGGCTCTGAGCAACCTGATCTAGTTGAAGATGTCCCTGCTCATTGCAGGGGGCGTTGGACTAGATGACCTTTAAAGGTCCCTTCCAACCCAAACTATTCTATGATTCTATCCTTCATGTTGACTTGTTGAAGAAGAAAGTCTAATCTGAATTCTGTCAAAGTATCATTTGCATTTGTTCAGGGAAAAAGTATAAAACGTCCTCAAAAATATCTTTTATATTTGAAAAGCCACTGTATTTCACCATTCCCTATTAAAAGTGACCACAAACACCTGACATATCTAGACATCCTCCATTTGAATTTGCAATGGATATTTTAAAGGGACATACAGAGAATCGCCAACATTTTTTCTCCAAAAAAAAGGATTTCTTTGCCCAAGATGGATGCATGTGCAGTGAGCACTACAGATTGTTATGAAGTCCTCAGTGGATCGTCAGTGGCCACTAGTCTCTCCCTGGTCAGACTATGAATATTCTTTAAAAACTTGGTGAACTCTGAGGGCTTCAAGGCAACAGTGCAAAGGCTGTAATAAGTGTGTGCAGAAACAAGACCTCTGGCATTTGGGTGAGTTATATTATTTGGGTGAGTTACATTATCTTAACTGAGAAGTCTGCCATTTGACTGCATTTGAACAATCTGACTCTGTTTAAAGCTCCTTTTATGGTTTCTAAGCACGCTAAAATGCAAATTTGTGTCTGGATTGCTAGCAAGGCCATTGCAAAATCTCCCATTATGTAACATGGCCAAGTTTGAACATCCAAAAGCCAGCAGACACTAGATAAATGGAAGCAATTAACATTGTATGGAGTCCAATGGAATGAAATGACTGAGAGGGGGACACCAACTCAAGGCATAGGAGTAATTTATTAAAGAATCAGAGCTTCCTTGGTTGCCCTGCAGTATATGCCAATGTACAATCACTGAACCATTTCCTTCTTTAGAAGCAGAATTTCAGGCCTCTGCAACGGCTGTATGTATGTTTTTCTTGTAGGAGCTTGATTATTGGGAAACACCTTGGTACTGTTTGATTACAGACCATTCTCCTCTTCTGTACAAGCTAAACTAGAAAAATGCCCTACTAAATCTAACTGTAGGAAAATGTTGATGTTGAGAGGCAAGGTCCTTTATGTCAACACAGTGCAATCAGAAGCTACAAAGATGATTTGTGTTCGTGCTGGATATTGGGAACACGACAGGAAAGCTGTGAACCGGGGAACTCAGGAACTGGAGAAGGGCTAGAAGAGCTGCTTACTCCACAGAAGTGCACCAGGCCAGACAAATGCATTGTAAATGGCTGTTGCTGACTCTTGTAGGTATGAAGCAACACCTGATCTGGATTAGCTGGAACAGTGTTCTTCTTCCTTAGATCCACAATGAGCAGGAAATCAACAGCAAAATCTGCAGGCCATCTTCCAACAGAGGTATAAAGGTAGATGCATGTAGATCTAAAAAATCAAACTGGAGAAACTGTAGTTCCTCTTTCTGTGGTAACTGAAACCTCAGGAAAATGAGGTAGCATAAGACCTCTGAAAGTCATTAATTCATTCTTCTGCTTGAAGGAAGGCAATGTTAAAACATGACCAATAACATAATAGAATACTCTGTTTGCATTGTAGATTTGGGAATGTTGAAGTTGCATGCAGAAACTTAATTCAACACCTTACTTGCAGGTGTTATAATTCAGCCTTTAATTACAGAATTATACTTGCTGTTTCCATAGAATTCAGGCTGAATTACTGCACCAGCTGGATGAATTGAACGTTGGGAGCCTATGTTCAAATTAGCTTCCTTTCTTGATTCACACATGGAGCAAGGCCTCATCCTCCACAGACCAGCTCTGAAAACAGTATTATGGAATTTCTCATATCTCTTGTCTCAGTAGTTGCCACTTGTGTATTTCAGAAGCATCTATATATGATCATTTGCTCAATTGCTGAGGCTGAACTCACTATGCTACTGTATCTGCTCCAGCCTTTTAGAGGAACATAGATATTTATGGGTGGATGTGTTTATTTCCTGGAGTCTCTGGATTTGAGCTCCACCTCAATTCCTTGCAATTGATCAGAGCAGGTTAAACGTTTCTTATCATGCAGAACTTTATATGTTTCTGTTCTAATTCTCCACTGAGAAGCTCATTTTGAAGAAATGCTCACTTCCAATTTCTGACCAGTGAAAATCATTAATACATTATGAAAAGGAATTTTTCTGATATTTTTCTTGGAGAGTACAGAGGTTGACTCCTGTAAAGTACTATTTTAGTCTTCATTATCATATTGAAAAAAGTAACTAGGTATTCTGGGCCTGATGTGAACAGGGGTTAAAAGCAGTGGGGGATTTTTTTTTTAACCTGTTCAGTAAATATGGGAGCTGTTTGTGAGTTTCCAAATTGCCACTTCCACACATTCTAACAATGTAATGTGGAACCCTTTAAACAAGAGATGTTTCCTCATTAACCAACCTATCTAGGCCACAAAAACTAGAAATAAGTTCAGAACAAAGGGGAAATTTTCTCTAATTCCTTTTTTTGTTGTCAGAAGGCTCTGGAATTTCACTTTAATGATTTTAAAATTATGCTTTCTGAACAATGGACATAAAGCAATGCAACAGTACCACTGCCAGCAGGATGCACAAGACAGCCATGGAACAGTAGTCTTGCAGATGAGAGGAAAGCTGCTTTAATAAAAAGAATTTTCTGTTTTCTTCACAACCCAATGGACTTTTTAGCAGACATGATCCTGAGTCAAATTAGAAAACACCACCTTGTTAAATGGGAATTTTCCATCCAGATATTTCATGAACAGAATAGCCAATTTCTTCCAAATCTGTTACTTCCATTCTAATCCTCCTTGAGACATAAGGTCTCCCCTGATTGACCATGGTTCATGATGTCCTAAGGCTAGATATAGCCAATGTCCAGGTAGATTAGTATGGCCAGCGTATGAAGGATCGAGAGTTTTGGTGAAAACACACATTAACCTATTATAGAATCTGTGAAATATGCCTATTCTGCCTATGTTTCATGTCACATTAATAATAGTCTACGAACAGTACCGAGCAACTGACTAACCTTCAGTGAATCAACTAAAGCCAGCTTTCAAAATTTACCCGGTCCCTAAGTTACTCTGTGTTGTTGCACAGCCTTCTGTCATCCTGTCTGGGGAGGTCAGCAGTTGCTGATGATCTGAGACCTGCTTGGGTGAAATGAATTTCCTAATGCTGTGAATTGGCTGGGCTTTTGCATCTTTCCCTGTGCTTTATCAAGAATTTCCCTTTCTGTAATCTATGGCTTTAGGTTTTTTTACACAAGATGCTATGGGAGGGGGAAGGAACTTCTCCACGAACAGGATCTGCATAGCATGCCATGGGAAAACCCATTTGGGGTCTGTCCAATGTTGCATGAAAGCGGGGCTCCCAGTATCTGAAGGAACATAAGACTGACTCGCTATCTATATTCCTGTTTTTATGCTATCTTATTAAAATAGCTATTTTATCACACCATTTTTTGTTGGGTCTTCCTTACTGAGATTTGGAAAGAACCCTGCACTGTGTCTGCTATCTCACTCCTGTGCAGAACAGTACCCAACTTACATGTGATTTCTGTTGCTGTGCTAGTCACTGTTCTGCTGAAGGAAGCCTTTGATGATGATACAGCACGATGGATACCTGTTGCATTTTTTTTTTGTACTTGCATGGCAAACACAAAACCTGTTGTGCCCTGTGTTGTTTGTCTCAGCATATGCAGCTTCATACAATGAAATATTATTCTTAACTCCAAGCCCCATATATCTTCTTTTATATTATTCTACTGAAGGCTCCAGTTCTGCTTTATCATCTTTAACCTAAGAGGAAAGACTATTTTTTTAGCAAGTATTTTTCCCTCTCTGATGCTAACCATGCTCTAGTCTTATCACTTCTCCAAAAACCAGATCTGTAGTTCAGCTGAAAACTTCCACATCATTCACTTCCCTTTTCTACTCTGTATTTAGAAAACACACACTTTCAGATGTTAACTTTTTATGTTGGGTGACATATTCCTCAATATTTTGAATCCCACTTTTGAAGTTAAGCTTCTTTTGCCATGCAATAACAAAATCTGTTTTATGTAACAGCAGTCCAGATGCAGTTTATACCAGAAAAAAGAACACCTTCTAATTATGTTCTACCTCACTGTCTCTTTCACCCCATGCCTTCACTCCCCAGAATTTTCTTCATCTGCTCAGTGAGGACAAGACTGAGTCAATCATTCATATGTTTACAGATCAATACAGGTTAACTGTAGATTAAATCCTGTTCTCTGTGTATCCTGAAGGGATAGACATCTAGCTCAAGAAAGAAATTTGATTCTCACAGCGTCCTAAGAGCAAATACCTGAAATAAAAATCAGGGATGTGGTTTTACATTGGGAACCCTTCTGCTAATAGCTAGCATTAATGCAGACATATGCAAATTTGGTTACAAAATAACAAGGCAAAAAAAGAAAAATTATGAAAAGGTTCAGAAATATGTGTAAACTTTGGATTGTGCTCCCAATCTAGCTTATTCTAGAAAATCATGAAAGTTCTTAAAGCTCCTAGACCACTTAAAAATTTTCCTCTGGGCTCATAAGCCTGTAAGGAGAGAGACACCAGGAGCTGGTTGATTTTACTGTACAGTGTAGTTGCTGCTTTTTCTGAGATGCTGAATTTATGGTAGAAGGAAATCTTCAAGGCCTTATCCTGAAACTGGAAAGCTATGTTATTTATCTTAGGGACTTGGTCCATAGTCAGAGGAGAACAGATGCGAGATATCCTCAAAAACAGGAGTGGAAACTTGCTGAGGCAGAGGCTTGCACACAGGTGCATGCAGCTTGGGTGAGGCCAAGCAGGAAATGACCAAGAAATTATTGAGAGCCATGTGCACAAATGTGAGTGACAGGATTAGATCTAATATTGCAGAAGGCTGTTTGAGTTTCCCAAGTACTTCAATTTTAGAGAATAAGTCATATACACTTGATCTCAGACAACCATACTTTACATTTGTTCAGCACCTTTAAACCAAATCCTTTTAAAGTTAAGCAAAAGTTTTATAGGAACATGACTTCGGACACTACTTAAATATCAAAAGACGAGTTATGGAAATTTACTTCCACAATAGTTTTCACCATTCTGAAATAATTTTGGTTAATATCACCACAGATAGCCATCTTTGGATATTGAAATATACCCCATAGAGTTATCAGAGTACCCTAAATAAGGCATACTGTCTTTGGGTCTGATAGCCCAGCGTACAAGGAGGTAGGAACCTTATAGAGTGACCATGAGTTGACATTGCATCTGGGTGTTACTTATCTATCTTGATTTCTTTGAATTATGTCCCTATGGAGATCATGGCTGTGTCACTGACTGCAGTGGCAGAGAAGGATGGTCTCTTCCAAGTGACAATAACTGCACCATAGGAACCAGCAAGCCTGGCTATAGTCTATATTCTTTATGTATATACTGACAACAGGACTTCAATTCAAGCACCTTTCTTAGCAGGTGGTATTCAATCCTGTTGTCTTCAGACAATGACAGAGAAGAGGCAAAACTCAGATCCCTCATTATCCCAATGTAGTGCAAAGGAGGAAGAATCTGCCAGTGACTCTGCTTCAGCTGGAAGCTGGGCTGGAAGCAGCTGGGCTGGAAGCACATAGCTTGCCCCTTCTATAACCATTTGAATGCAAAATTTGCACACCAGTGATTTGGGACAGCTAGCCTCTCTCCCTCCAAAGATGGGTAACATGGTGCTTTGTTGCCTATGGGGTAGCTGCATCCATGCTCTTTGGCTTTCTCCAGCTGTTTCATATCCCTCCCATGCCATCAGACTAAAGTAGGCATCGCTAACTGGAAACGAAAGACTCCAGGTTTTACCCAAGGCTCTTCTTCCTAAAGAACCAGAACTTCCTGTGAATGTATGTCAGAGTCACAGGTTCTTCCAAAGCTGTAGGTAAATGCTGTAGCTAATAACTTGGTGCTGTTTTAGACCACAAGAAAATCCCACTGAGTTAATTCCATCCCAAAATTGTATTCAATAAGACTTGCTTTTCTAATAAGCTGAATGGCCTGATATTTCTTTGCTAACCTCTGTTTCTTATAGCACAATGCCTTTTACACGCCAATACAATGTGAATGATTTTCTTTGCATGCAAGATATTGGATTTCTTCCCTTTTGTAAACCTCACCTCTAGCTACATGTGAGAGAGCTGCTGATCTGCATGGGTCAGGCCCTGCTTCTGACTATAGTTGTTGGAAGGCCTCTGCTCCATCAGTTGGCCCATCTGGCCTTGTGCAGTGGACTTCTGTTGAAAGAGCAACACTGATTAACCTAGTGAACTCACTGCTGCAGCATGTTTGGTCCTACGTACTCAGGTTTTAAGTTATGCTTTCCCTACTCCTATAGTGCTATTGCAAAGTGCCTTGACCACCCAATAATCCAAGTTTCCATCCTGTTCTTCAGCCTTAGGAGCATATTTTGATTTTTTAATTCCATCTCTCAGGCCTTTTATTCTCCACATAGCTACTCATTTGTGTCATTACACTAGAATAACATGGCTCCACTTCTTTTGAATAGTGAGGGAATAGCTCCTACCCTCTATATTCACCTTCTACAACAGTAGCATCTAAGGACTACAGCTGATTTACAAAACTGAACAGATAATAAGAAAATCAACCAAATTCATAGTATGACATAGATTTTCTAATGAAACAGAGATTTGCCGAGAATAATAATGAATACAAATTACAGAGAAATAGGATAATATATTTCTATCAGTAAAATGCATCGCTGCAAATGATTCATACACCATGATAATGACAACAAATTATGGTGTTACTGCTTATTCTGGATCATCTCCCTGCCTGTGAAATATTACACCTGAGGAGGTAATGTTATCAGCACTTGGCAGCAAACACATCTCTAGTGTTTTAGGGATGTGGTTGAGGAATACTATCTGTTTCTCTTTTCCTGTAGCATGAAAGTATGGGACAAATTGGTTGGACTTAAATAACCCAAATGTGATGGGATGGATGATGGGATCAAGTGTACCCTGATGAAGTTTGCTGAAATATTAGAGGAGCTGCCCTGCATTGGCATAATTTTGCTCACCTGTCACTCCAAGCTGCCTGTCAATGCAGCAGAGAAAATGTAGTTCCTCATTAAGCCACAAGGGACAGTATTGGTCAGAGTTTGGGGTACTCCTGGGGCCTTCCTGCCCCACCCATGCCTCCATGCTGGAGCCAAATTCTTGGTGGAAAGACTGGCACAACAGGAATTAGGGAGCTGCTAAACTTCTAGTTAATGAGAGTTTTAAAGAAATTGAAATCTTGAAATTGAAAAAGAAATTGAAAAAAGAAATCTTGCTTCAGGGCAAAAACTTGCCCTTGTATAAAGGGCCTAGAACATGCCATTCCTAGAAACAGCAACTATTGGGAGTCTTGCAACCCCCTGAAAAACCCTGGTACTAGCCAATCAAGAAAGAGGACACTTCTCAGGCTCAGGCTGAGAAGTTGCTCTGAAAAAAACGAAAGTCAGACAGGATGAATATGCTGAGCAGAGATGGGAGAACAGCACTAAGGATGTAAAACCAGAAACGTTTCCAGCTGCCCAAGCCAGTAAAGGGAGCATGCTATCCTCCTTTCCACACAAGCTGATGGCAATGCTGCAGGAAGTCCTGCCAGAAAGGAATTATAATTGAACCCTATGTGCATAGTAGAGGAACTCTGTTCCCAGAAGGTCACTAAAACATACAGACACACTTACCTTGAGCAAGCTGCATGGTAATGACCAAACTTAAGGAATTCCTTTGCATTCAAAAGAAAGAATGAGGCTTGCTATAGAGAATGTGCAGCCAAAAGCAAGGTTAAAATGGTCCATAAATCCAGATAAAAACTTTATGTGAAAATCCAATCTATATTTAAGTCATGAAGATAATTAACTCGGGAAGATAACTGACTGCATTCTGCCCACCAAATTCATGACTGGGAGTGGGTATGTAAAATGTACTACAGGTATGACTGTGATGTTGGGCTTCAACAATGCCAACAGGTGTTTGCCAAAATGCAACAGGCTACTACAGGTGACTTGTAATGAGAAGTAGATAAAGGATCCCTCTTCTCTCCCCTCCCCTATTCTGAACATAAAAAGAGAAGGTAAGAAGAGGTCCATCTCCCAAATGATTAAAAGCAACAGTGCAAAACGTGACTAGCTCCTGACATCTTCACACCACCCTCTGAACACTGCATAACATTGACTTCCCCATCTTCAAAAGGGGCTTGCATCCCAATTCTAATTTCAAGCCACCCTTCTGCACAGAAAGCATGTTAGGACCTCTACTGTTCATGTTAAGAACATGTCCATGCACCTAGGAAAGGCACTTACCAACAAAATACACAACATCCTGTTTGCTTAGCATCAGCCCTAGCCAACAACAAGGCTTGGTGCCCTTTGATAGGGGCCAGTCTAAGACCCCTTACCCCACTGAGTGGAAGGGGGACGCACAGGTAGTAGTACTAGAAAAGTCAGAGCTCAAACTGTGTAGACAGTGGCTGAGACCACATCACCCTGGCTGCAAGTGTCCCGGCCCCTCCAGACGACAGGCTAGAGGACAGACAGAGGCTCCTGAACCTCAGGCCAGCTAGGAAAAGAAAAGCACCCACACCTCCTGACTCCTCACGGCGGCAGGTCCACTCCCCCGTCCTTTCACGGACGCAGAGCGGAAGCCTCGGCGGGTCCTACCCTCCGCAGCACCGGCCCGGCGGGGCCTGACGCGCCCCCGCCTAGTCCTTTCTGCCGCGGAGCGCAGGAAAAGGCCGTACCGACACTTCCCCGCTCCCCGGAGACGCTTGCTTCTGCTGCCTCTTCTGCTGCCTTCTGCTGCTGCTGCGCGTCCTGTCGCTCCCAGGGCTTACGAGGAGACAGCGATGAGCCCCGGAGCGGGCCCCCCGCGGCCAGGGGGGAGCGCACTGCACAGCCACCGCCGCCGGCACCTGGCCTGGCCCCGCCCGGCTCTCACCGCCCCCAGCCGCGGCGGTGGGCGGGCCCTGGCGGCGAGGCCTGCGTGCAGAGTCCCCCGCCTCCCCGGTGCGTGCTGAGGTCAGGCCGGGCTGCGCTACAAGCGCGGAGGAGCGGGGGCTGCGCTCGCGAGAGCCCCGGAGCCGCAGAGGAGGGAGCTGAGCTACGGGGAGCCCCTGGCTCGGGCCGGGAACGGTTCCGTCCCGCCCTGCGGGAAGTCGAGGGCCTAAGCGGGGCCCTTCCAGTCGTTGGCAGCGGAAGAGCGGCGTGTGCTCAGAGGGGGGCGGCTGGCCCGCCCCGCCGCCCTGCTTCTCTATGCGGGCGGCGGCGGTGAGCGGGGCTGGGGCGCGGGGCGCCGGGGGCAGCGCGCAGTGCTGAGAGGCCGCAGCCGGGGGAGACGATGGCCAAATGGTTGAATAAGTACTTCAGCCTGGGCAATAACAAGCCCAAGAGTCCCCCGCAGCCTCCACGGCCCGACTACCGAGAGAAACGCAACGCTGCCGGCAGCGCGCCCCGCCCCGCCGGGCTTCCGCACCTCCACCTTCACCACCACACCTCGCCCGGCTTTCCGCACTGCCGCCTGCGCGACGACACCAGTGACCTGCTCCGCGCCTACCGCGCCCAGAAAGACCGCGACTTCGAGGACCCCTACAGCGGGCCTGGCTCATCCCTGTGCAAGTTGCGCGCCATGTGCCACCCGGATTACTCCGCGCCCGAGGACCTGGGCGAGGCAGCCCCCAAGGCTTTCTCTTCCTCGTCGTGCTGCGCCGCGCCCCCCACCACCTGCGCAGCTGGCTCCCAGCACCTCTTTCGCAGCCACAGCGAGCGCCGCCCGGCGACGCCGCCCGACGTGAAGTACATCTCCCCCAAGCATCGGCTTATCAAGGTTGAGAGCGGCGGTGGCAGCGATGGCGCAGACAAGAAACTCAACAAGGGCTCCAAGCAGCTGGCGACCTCTGTCCCTTCTGCCATGAAAGATAAAGTAAGTGTTGTGCTCCTGTTCCCGCCCCTGTAGGGCTGAGCTATGTGAGCCCCTGGAAGGATTTTTGGTAAGGGGATTGCTCTCCACCATGCTTCACTGGGTGGCCTGGCCTTTTTTAATATCTCAGGGCAGGCGGGGCATGTGCAAGGCTGGCACAGGAAGTGGTGGTGCCCTGTCCTCTGGGCTTTCAAACTCACCTCCCTTCTGATGGGGTATGTTTGCAGGTGTGCCTAGCTCTGCTCTGGGGCACTGCCAACCTCATAACTGGTACCAAGGCTCTTGGGTTGGCATGCTCCTGCAAAACAGGATGTGCGTCTTTGAGGGGATGCTTGGGGAGCCCTAGAGTCACTTGAGAAGCCCCGTGCTTGGGACCCAAAGTTGTGGCCTCAGCCCCATTGCATGTGGTATGGAGCAGTCATATATAAAAAATTAAAAAAAAAAAAAAATCTGATGCCATCCTGACTCAGACTGCCTGTTTTTAAGGAGATAGTTTGTCATGTGTTCAGTAATAACTTCTTTGCTTCCTAGTTCAGTGCCGAAGGTGAAGTAGTTCAAAGTCCTGTGTTACAACAGCATCACAACCTCCATGATAACTGTATTTCCAACTGGCAGGTACCTGAAGCAAACTCTATAGCTACTGGCTCGGTTGCAAATGTTCTCCTATCTTTTACTGTTCGTTCTCTACAAATATTAACAAAATACTGTAGACACAGAACTAGAAAGTGCTGGGCTCAGGAACTCAGCTTACAGCTGGGAAGCTTTGCAGAGGGAAGTAGCGTTAATTATTTTGTAAGCACAGCACATATCTCTCCCACATCTGTTGATCCTGTGAGTATAGTTTAGTTTTTCCATATATCGGAAGTTAATATTTCTCCATTTTGTAAATTGGCATTTACAACTTCAGTGTAATAGTCACATCACAGGAATTCTAAGTATGTGCTGAATGTTATCAATTTAAATGATCTGTGTGTACATGTTTAAATATGTAATATGGTTGCATTGAGTGGTGACACCTTTCCATGACATAAATTATTGATAAATTCCATTGAAAAATTATAGCCTGTCCAGGTGGAATTCCAAATAAATCAGCTTGCAATTATGATGATACAAGATTAAAAGTCTAGAATTTATTACATTGTCTGTTATTTCAGGTGTAGTTCCTGTCTGGAAGCAACTTCTTTTGTGGAAGTGAATGATTGAAGTTAGAGTATTATTATGTTACAGTCTCATTATAGTCAGTCTTCTTTCAATTGCCTGTGTTGATACAATGTATCTGCTCTGAGGCAAATACTTTCGGCAACTTCATACTTTTGAGAAAACAACTGCTTGCGGAAAAACGCTTCCAAGTGCAACTGCTATTCTTTTTTTCTTTTCTTTTTAATGGGGCATGATTTTTTTTTTTTAATTATCTTTCAATTTTAGACCCTACTGAAGCAATTTTCGAAGCAGAAACTACATCTGTTGCTAGGTAGCCTGCTACCTTGTGTGGTCATAAATCTGTGTGCTGCTCCCAAACCGTTGTTGCATGTTCTACAACTTGTTTTGAATGAGCAGCCTACAATTTTTTTTTTAAAAGATACAGAACACTCGTGTCATACTCACATTCTTTCTGTTATTGAGAGAGAGAATTGTATGTAATAAGCAGGAAATCTTAACATGTCTGAGAAATAAAATCGTCCCTACACCTCCAAAGGTAAGGGTGCCTACCCCCACCCACAACAGAATTTTGTGGTGAGGAGCTACGTAGCTTGCCTTCTGTTCAACTGTGTTATTTCCTCCCAGAAATGGAAATGAAATCTCTCTTATTTCACAGCCCTGAAATGTAAAGTCTGACGGGTGAACCTGGTAAACAGTGGTCACAGTGTGCAGGCAGAGAACTGCTTATCTCCTACACCTGTCATTCAATGAGGAGAAAAAATGAGGAATTTAGTTAACAGTGTGTGTCTGGTTCAGTGGCAAATAAAGCAAGTGGAAATAAACTTCTGAAAGAAGGATATAGTAAGGGGACATTAAAGATGGTATAAAAAAAATGGGGTCTGACATTCAGAAGAGTTGATAGGTATGTTAAAAACATCAAGGGGAAAAAAAAGATCTGTGAATAGCATAGCTTAACCTAGTAAGTACCTTAGGAATGAAAAAAGAACTGGTTGCCATATAGGTCTGTCACCATAGAAATATGGTAGTGTTTAACAATCCAATAGTATTCACTAAATGTTTGTGTTCTGTTCCAGCACCTCTGTTGTTTTGTTTTTCACATACAAGGACAGAATGTTTTCCTTTACGTGTTAATTGAGAAATGAGAAATACAGTTTTCAACAAATTCAGTGAGCAATTTTATAACTTTTGTGACTGGTCATCAGTAAAGAGTTGGCTGAAGAGCTCAGTTGTGTGTTAAACTTGAAAGAGTTACTGGAATGGGAAGGAGATTCAGGAAGGTGCTTGTTTGGTGTGATTACTTATAAAAGAGCAATGGCAAAGTATGAATAACGACAGACTGGTTAGTCAAAATTCCCAGGCAAGAATGATAGACTAGCTGATTCAGGGAGTAAAGGAGAAGGAGATTAAAAGCAATGGCAAGCATGATTGTATTTTGCAAGATTCCAGGCATAGGTTGTAAAAGTAACCACAGAGATGTAATGTATCTGGGGTGCAGAAAGCTTTGATGTGTAGAGGTAGAAGTACCACCTAAAGTTGAAGCAGACAAACTCAAATTGCCATGCATCTTTAATAGTGAGGTGAGTAACCTTTATAACAGTTGCCCACCATTGCCAGATGTCTTTGAATTCAAATTGGTGGGTGGATTTTTCTGTTTGGGTAGTACAATCAGGCAGGTTTGGGGGTTTTAACAGTAATGCTTGTCTTCAAACAAGGGAGAGCAGGCTATGTTAGGATTTGTGGCAGAAGCAGCTCAGTTCCTCCAGTATGGAGGACAAGAAATTACTGGTTTCCATGTTTAGTGCTGGCTTGGGAGACGTTAACTGCTTAGCTCTCCTGTGGCAGACAAATGAGTGTAGGCAAGCCGGAAAAACATGTGGCTATATGCCAGAACAACCTGGCAGCTACTGTATTTGTGTAAGAATAAATGTGAGACTTGGCTTAACATGAACTCAACAGACAAACCACTTGGTGAACTGGGCATCTAAAAGATTGATTTGAAGTCTTCCTGAGTGACTTGCCTCTATCTGGCATTGTGTGATGTGTGTAAATCCATGAAAGTAATAATAGTTGAAGGGAAAGTGTCTGTGTGAAAGGACACTTTGTGTATTTTCTCACCCATTACACTTCTTTGAACCCAAACATTTTTCTGCCTGGCTTTGCAGCTGAAGAATCTGGAACACTATTCAAAGAGCAACTGTATCATACTCCATTGCAAGAAGTTCTTAGGATTTAAAAGTTGGGATTGTAGTGTACTTGTCCTTTAAAAGATAATTATTTCATAATAAGCAGCATTTTGCACTCCCTCCGTGCAGTGGAGGCAGAACTGTGCAGCAGTTCTGGATATTGAATGCAGAAGACACTGCAAGTTGCAAGATCCATTTCCACAGGACAGGACATACCTGATGCTGTAGAAAATAGCTCAGTTCTGCACAAGCAGAGCTGATCCAGTGCAAAACCATGTAAATGTTGTGTGGCAGCAGCAATCAGGCAGGAAACTGTACAGGGCAGTATAGTTGCTGACTTGATTTACAAACGTCTGAAAACCTTTGTAATGTCTATGTGTGAATTCTACACTTGTATAGAAAAAAAAAAAACCCCTTTGTTTCCTTGGGATCCACCTGAGAAGTATGTGGTGCAGAGATCTGACTGCTAGAAGCGTGAGGGCTAAACCTGTTTGCCTTGAAAGCTTTCCCCCCATTATGTAAGAAACAAGTAACTTTCTGACATTGCAATAGACTATGGAAATACTGTTTGAACATTTAAGGTCTTGCATAAAAGTGCTTAAGCTCCATGGAACATTATTAATATCTGTATATAATTAAAACCTTTTAGTAAACGTTGAGAGGATATTTGTCTTATTTCTGTATATGGAAGGTCTAAGTTTTGTTTGATCTTGCAAGTCAGGTGTATTTAACAGAATCTTGCAGCTGGTATTTTGAGGTGCATTGAGAAAACACTCGAAAGATGTCTAAGCAGTGATGGGGTTATTTATAACAAAGTATATAGTTTCTAGAGATCCTAAACTACAAGTGTAACTCCATGTCTCATTCCCATTCCATTGCAGCAGGGTGTCAGACTGCCATTCTTCACAATTGGTTCTACTCTGATACAGTCTTCCTCTCTGCATGTGGTTCCCATTGGCATATGGCTCTGCCTTTGAGTCAAAGGTCTCAGGAAAAAGATACTGGTGGCCACTGGTCTTTGATCCTGAATGAATGGCTTGGGCAAGGCCACGCATAAAGGCAGCAAGCTGCATTTTTTTTCCACGTATCTCATGTTGCTATAGTGCAGCTATAATGCAGCTAGAAATGCATTTTTCCACATATGTCAGTCTCATGGTTAAGGGACTATCACAGTCTTATGAATGGGAAGATATTCAGTTATTGCCTGAGACTGTGGAGTCTTAGTGACTTTAGAGCTGTTTGAAGTGAGGTGGTAGGCTGTTCAGTTACAAGTATGCCTGGCATCTGCAGTGTATTGCACAGCCTGGAACAGTCTGAGCTCTGGGAACCATCCAAATTTTCAGGTTCTTGGACACGGAGAGATCCAAGCAGAGAAAGGCTATCAGGAAGGAGTATGAAGCAGTTGGACACATGGAGATTGAGGAATGGAATGGTAGTCTTCTGGAAGAGTGTATCGTGTATACTTTTGCAGTAAGCAGATCTAACCAATTGAAAGTAAGTACCTCAGTTACTGGATTCACGCAAGAAGACTGACTTGACCCTTCTGAACTAAGATGTGCTTACTGAACTATTTACTGGGAGACTGTAACTGAATATGTTCCACGTGGCCTTATTCTGAAAAAGGCTAATACTGCAGTACAAATGCCCATAAAGGAACTGGCAGGGTGGTGGACCTTTGTCCTGTTTCCACGCCTTTCTATACAACCTGTGTATCTAACGTCTATGAACCATGCTCACTTGGCCCCCAATGAGCAAGAACACATGCCTGCACCACTCTTTTGTATGTACCCTCTCTTGCCTCACAGAAGAGCATGCAAGACGAACATATTTCTGTGCTGGGCTGTCTTCCCAAATCCAAGAGATCCATGTTGCTGCTAGGAACACAGGCTCTGAGCTGTCATGTGCTTAATTTCTGGGCTCATTGTATGGTACTAAGTGCTTATTCCTTTTGGACTGAGAGGATGAGGGATACAGGATAAGGCATGAGGTTAAAAGTTCTAGGCAAAAAACTCAGAAAGGACACATTTTTCTTTTTAAAAGTGCATGTGTTTGTCTTTCCTTGCATTGTACAGCTGTAATCTGTTTGGTTGCATCTGTAATTATAGACACTTCAATCTTGATGTTGTGTCCCTGTCCTACTCCTGGACAATAAGAATTAGCATGTGTGTTTTTCTGTCTCTTCAACCTGTATTCTGAGCATCCTATGGTGTAAGAGGTGGCTTGTATGTGTTCTGGAGTGGAGTTAGTCTGAGCTTGGTGTCTCCCGATCTGTATTCAAAGTCTCAAAAACACATATGGTAATGACTGAAATTGGCACCAGGGGCTTAGCCTTTACTGCAAGGACAGAATCACAAAATTGCAGAATGGTTGAGGTTGGAAGGGACCTCTAGAGATTGTCTTGTCCAGGCCCCGCTGCTCAAGCAGGGCCACCTAAAGCCAGTTGCCCAGGACCATGTCCAGACAGCTTTTGAATATCTGCAAGGGTGGAGACTCCACAACCTCTGTGGGCAACCTGTGCCAGTGTTCAGCCACCTTCACAGTGGAAAAAGTGTTTCCTGATGTTCAGATGGAAGCTCCTGTGTTTCAGTCTGTTCCCATTGCCTCTTGTCCTGTCACTGTGTACCACTGAAAAGAGTCTGGCTCTGCTCTCTTTGCACCCTCTCTTCAGGTATTTATACACATTGATAAGATCTCCTCCTGAGCTTTCTTTTGTCTAGGCTGAACAGTCCCAACTCACTCAGTCTTTCCTCATACATAAGGTGCTCAAGTCCCTTCATCGTCTTTGTGGCCTTTTGTTGAACTCTCTCCAATATGTCCATGTCTCTTTTGAGCTGGTGATCCCAGAACTGGACCCACTACTCCAGATGTGGCCTCACCAGTGCTGAGAAGAGGGGAAGGATCACCTTCCTCAACCCCATGGTAATGCTTTGCCTAATGCCCAGGATACCATTCACTTTCTTTGCAGCAAGGACACATTGTTGACTCATATTCAACTTGGTGTCTACCAGGACTCCCAGGTCCTTTTCTGCCAAGCTGCTTTCCAGCTGGGTGGCCCCCAGCATGTGCTGGTGCATGGGATTGCTCCTCCCCAGGTGCAGGACTTCGCACTTCTGCTTGTTGAACTTCATGAAGTTCATATCAGCCCCTTTCTCCAGGCTGTAAAGGTCCCTTTGGATGGCAGTATGACTCACCAGTATCTCAGCCTCTCCTCCCAGTTTGGTGTTGTCTGCAAAATGACTAAGGGTACACTCTTCCCTCATCATCCAGATCATTAACGAAGATGTTAAACAGGGCTGGACCCAGTGTTGACCCCTGGGGTACACGACTCGTCACTGGACTCCAACTAGACTTTGTGCCACTGATCACCACCCTCTGGACCTCATTGTTCAGCCAGATTTCAATCCACCTCACCGTCTGCTCATCCAGCCTATACATCAACAGCTTGTACACGAGAGTCTATGGGAGACAGTGTCAAAGGCCTTACTGAAGTCCAGGTAGAAAATATCCACTGCTCTCCCCTCATCTACCAGGCCAGTCATTTGGACTTCCTGATCATAGTTCAGTTCTAACTGAAAAACTAACGGAACCACTCATGGCTGCAGTGGACTGCAAGTACTTGGGATGTTTTCCATTGCAGGGATGGAAGGCCACCTTAAAGTTAATTGCTTGTTAATGTTTGACTCTAAAAAATAGCTACAGTCTCTTTGGTCTGGATTAAAGAAAACCTGCAGAGCTGCTTTGTTTCTGTAGCTGAATTCCATACACTGATGTCAAACAGTAATGCTTGAATTCTTGTGTTGTCTCCATGTGGCTTTACAAAAATACTAGATATTAGATTATCAGTGGCTATATTCCCAAAGGATTTCAAAGCATTTCACAGGCTTTATGTGTGAGAGTGATAGTGACCACTGTGGGACTTCAGCCAGTTACAATTTATAACGTGATATTTCTTTATGACTGTGAAATAAAAGCTGCTGAAGGGAACTACAGAAGCAGTGTGTGTGAACAGACTACCCTCCTGGAATTCAGATCTCTGCTCTTCTGAGATGTTTAAAGATCTATATTAATCTTGCAAGGTTTAAAAACCCATAAAACCCAAAGCAACAAAAAATAGTCTTAAATCTTCAAAGAAAAGTCACAAGTGTCCCAAATGTAGTTTTAAAGATCAGTATGTAAAGACTGAATAAGATACAAACAGCCTACAGCTGTGCTACATATTCTGTGGGTAGTTTCTGTGTAGGGATCTTATAAAGATTGTTAGATTGTAGCTCATTAAAGTAGGACTGCAGAGGAAGTTATTATGGAAGATGTTACATCCAATGGATTCTCTCCAAGTGAAGTTTTAAGGCCGTCTTTGTCTTTAAAGAAAGTGCTACTTTTCAGATACAACCTTTCTTCCCTAGTGTCAACCAATACTGTTCCAGTCCTGCCTTAGAATAGAATAGAATATTTTCAGTTGGAAGCGACCTACAATGATCATCTAGTCCAACTGCCTGACCACTTCAGCTGACCAAAAGTTAAAGCATGTATTAAGGGCACTGTCCAAATGCCTCTTAAACACTGACAGGCATGGGGCATCGACCACCTTTCTAGGAAGCCTGTTCCAGTTTTCCACTTCTCTGTAAAGAAATGTTTTGTAATGTCAAGACTGAACCTCTCCTGACACAGCTTTGAACAATTCCCATGCGTCCTATCACTGGATACTAGGGAGAAGAGATCAGCACCTCTCTTTTCACTTCCCCTCCTCAGGAAGCTGTAGAGAGTAATGAGGCCACCCCTCAGCCTCCTTTTCTCCAAAGTCCTTAGCTGTTCCTCACCGGGCATGCCTTCCAGCCCTTTCACCAGCTTTGTTGACCTCCTCTGTATGCATTCGAATAACTTAACATCCTTCTTAAATTGTGGGGCCCAGAACTCCACACAATACTCAAGGTGAAGCTGCACCATCACTGAACACAGCGGGATAATCACCTCTTTTGGCTGGCTGGTTATACTGTGTTTGATGCACCCGAGGATGCGGTTTGCCCTCTTGGCTGCCAGGGCATACTGCTGACTCATATTGAGCCTTCTGTCAACCCGCACCCCCAGATCCCTTTCTACAAGGCTGCTCTCCAGCCACTCTTCCAATTTATAGTTGTGGCTGGCATTCCTCCATCCCAGGTGCAGAATGTGGCCTTTGGACTTGTTAAATTTCATGCCAAATTTCATGCTTGTTAGATTTCATGCCTTCTGTGTAACTGCCTGTGGCGGGTGTAGAAATGAGTAAATGCTTGGTTAGTGTTAAACTGGGAGAATATCCTGCCAATCAATGAGACATTGGTCCAGCTTGCTGTGGCTTTTGTGATCTGTGACTAACTTCCCTCTGTTTCCAATTAGAGAGACATTCCTTTGCTTCCATTTCCAGTGCTCTTGTCTTGTCCCCATACCCTGACATATCTACATTAAAGAAATAAGCTGGTTAGCCATAGTGATTGGCATGATTCCCCTGCCAGGGATCTGCAGGGGATATTGAAGAATGAAAGGCCACTGCAGGCAGTTTAAAACCTGAAATTCATTTGAGAAGCTCTGCTGTGGCTGACAGACATATCTCTCTGGTAAAGGCAGTGCAAAGTTACTGAGATAGCAGTAGCAATGAAGAAGGTCAGCTGGATGATTTGGTAAATCCTGGGAGTGATTTTTCTACTGCAAGGATTAGACAAATGACTGAAAAGATAGATAAGGATCAGAAGCCTGCAACCCAGGAGAGACTAAAAACTGCCATATGCTCCAAGATTATAATAGGAAGATTGAGAGCTGCCTATATGCTTGTTGCATTCTGTTTCGGGAAGAACAAGTGTCCCTAAGGCTGCAGACAAATGTCTTCCTTCCCCCTCCGTGCACTCTTGTTATGAAGCTCACACAGGAAAGTTCCAGTGGGGGACTCAGAGAGGTTTTTGGCTGCAGGGTTCAGCTCCCAACTATCATGTGTAACACTACATTCTGTGAATCAATGGATGATTGGTTTGGCCTGTACATGATTGTGATGCTATGTGTATTGAATCATAGAATCAAAGAATCATTAAGATTGGAAAAGACCTCTAAGATCATCAAGTCCAACCGTCAACGCAACACTACCATGCCCACTAAACCATGTCCCTAAGCGCCTCATCTACATGTCTTTTAAATACTTCCAGGGTTGGTGACTGAACCACTTCCCTGGGCAGCCTGATCCAAGGCCTGACCACTCTTTACCACTCAGTAAAGAAATTTCTCCTAATGTCCAGTCTAAATCTCCCTTGGCACAACTGGAGGCCATTTCCTCTCGTCCTATCACTAGTTACTTGGCAGAAGAGACCAACACCCATCTCACTACAGCCTCCTTTCAGGTAGTTGTAGAGCGCGATGAGGTCTCCCCTCAGTCTCCTCTTCTCCAGGCTAAACAATCCCAGTTCCCTCAGCCGCTTCTCATAAGACTTCTGCTCCAGGCCCTTCATTAGCTTCGTTGCCCTTCTCTGGACACGCTCTAGCACCTCCATGTCCTTCTTGTAGTGAGGGGCCCAAAACTGAACACAGTATTCGAGGTGCGGCCTCACCAGTGCTCAGTACAGGGGCACAATCATCTCCCTGCTCCTGCTGACCACACTATTTCTGATACAGGCCAGGATGCTATTGGCTTCTTGGCCACCTGGGCACACTGCCAGCTCATGTTCAGCTGGCTGTCAATCAGCACCCCCAGGTCCTTTTCCTCTGGGCAGCTTTCTAGCAACTCTTCCCCAAGCCTGTAGTGTTGCCTGGGGTTGTTGTGGCCGAAGTGCAGGACCCGGCACTTGGCCTTGTTAAACCTCATACAGTTGGCTTCAGCCCATCGATCCAGCCTGTCCAGGTCCCTCTTGCAGTGCCTTCCTACCCTCGAGCAGATCAACACTCCCGCCCAACTTGGTGTCGTCTGCAAAATTCCTGAGGGAGCACTCAATCCCCTCATCCAGATCGTTGATAAAGATACTGAACAGGACCGGCCCCAATACTGAGCCCTGCGGAACACCGCTCGTGATCGGCCGCCAACTGGATTTAACTTCGTTCACCACAACTCTCTGAACTCGGCCATCCAGACAGTTTTTTACCCAGCAAAGAGTGTACCTGTCTAAGTCATGAGCCGCCAACTTCTCTAGGAGAATGCTGTGGGAGACAGTGTCAAAGGCTTTACTGAAGTCCAGGTAGACCACATCCACTGCCTTTCCCTCATCCACTAGGTGGGTCACCTGGTCATAGAAGGAGATCAGGTTGGTCAAGCAGGACCTGCCTTTCATGAACCTGTGCTGGCTGGGCCTGATCCCCTGGTTGTCCTGGACATGGCTCATGAGCGCCCTCAAAACAAACCGCTCCATAATCTTCCCCGGCACCGAGGTCAGGCTGACCGGCCTGTAGTTCTCCGGATCCTCCTTCCAGCCCTTCTTGTAGATGGGCGTCACATTGGCAAGCCTCCAATTGTCCGGGACCTCCCCAGTTAACCAGGACTGCTGGTAAATGATGAGAGTGGCAAGCTCCTCCGTCAGCTCCCTCAGTACCCTCAGGTGGATCCCATCCGGCCCCATAGACTTGTGAGCGTCCAGGTGGCATAGTAGATCGTTAACTTCTTCCTCTTGGATTATGGGGGGTTTATCCTGCTCGCCGTCCCTGTCTTCCTACTCAGGGGGCTGAGTGGCCTGAGGATAACTGCTCTGACTATTAAAGACTGAGGCAAAGAAGGCGTTAAGTACCTCAGCCTTATCCTCGTCCTTGGTGGCAACGTTCCCCCCCGGCATCCAATAAAGGATGGAGATTCTCCTTGGCTCTCCTTTTGTCATTAATATACTTGTAAAAGCATTTTTTGTTGTCTCTCATGACAGTGGCCAGGTTGAGTTCTAGCTGGGCTTTTGCCTTTCTAATTTCCACTCTGCATGACCTAATGAGAAATGGATGAAATGGATGACTCTTATAGTCTGGGTTCACTGAATTGCACAGGTGTTGCTGACAGGTTTCCAGCTGGCTTTCAAGGATGATGGAAATTATTGGAGGGAACACGGGTGCTGTTGAGTTGGGCTTGCTATCACCATATCTCTGAGGTTGCTTGGTGGTATATGTGTCTGCTAAATACTGAAGTCATTTTAGCTGCTGATCCAGCATGGGGGAAGAGGTGCTGAATTGTGGCACACAGGGAAGAGATGTCAAGTCCAGGGGGAATTTCAGTTGGAGTCCTGAGCTGTGATATAGTTATCCTGGCGCATCAGAGAGTGAGGTTTGTCTTAGGATTGTTTTCCCAGGTCCAGTGTGGACTGTGTGCTGGGATCCATGAAACAGCCTTGAGTAAAGCTGAACACCAGGGTGAAGAGTGGGGAGTTCTGGAGTGACTTTCCACCAAGGATACTGCAACTTAGTGAGTCCTGAGTTGTGTGGGGGAACAAGCTAATCATACAGAGTTTTCCACCACCATTGTGTTACTAGGAAAATAGTTGGGGGGCCTGTGGTTGGTCACTCTTTGGCACTAAGTCTAGAGAAGCTTTGTGGTCATAGGCAGCTGTTGCTGGCTTGATATATCCAGGTTGTTGTACTGGTCTTCCAGCTATAGTATAGTATCATAGAGTGGCTCTCTTGAAGCTGGAAAGCATGCACAGAGGGGCTCTTACCACATTGAAGTTAGAGCATTTAGTGTGCTGGAACCATGCTCCTGTTGCTGAAGGGAAGGTGAAAAGGGGGCACAAACAGTTTTCAATGGCAGCTGGAGGTGAGGCAGAAACACCCTGACTTCAGAAGTGGCCAACTGTGTGCAGACCTTGGCAGAACAGCAGAATGCTGGCTGTGTTTCTCTTTACAGGGTGATAGGCTAGAGCTAAACAGCTAGGCCTCTCTGAGCAGGCAGAAGGGTGCACTTCTTTCTCTCCTCCCCTCAGCTTTCTGGTGCAGAAAGAGGAGGCATGTGACCCTACTGCTGCTCAGCAGGTTGGTCCCTTATCTTTGAGAGGTCAGGTGGGCTGCAGGGATGCTCCTGGAAGGATATCACCACATGGAGTAGCCATCCAGGGCCTAGTACTGGTATGCCCCTTACAAGCTTTCCTTTTGTGTTTTACAGTTTGTTTACCTCTTACTGCTTCTGTTCACCACTTAATCTTTCTGTCTGTTGATTGCTATGAGGATCTATACTCAAAAAAGCCAACTGTGGGAAAGAGGGAAGTAATCCATTGCTTTTATATGTCTTTGCTGATTCAGCAGTGATGACTTTGACCTGGTTCTAGCAGCTGATAACTTCATGGAGACAGAAGAGAAAGCTGCATGATATAGATGCAATTCATGCTCTTGCAGTATCTGTAGATTGCTGTGTCACATATGAAGACCCTGGAGCATTCCTTGTAAAAGTTAAATTTGCATCTGTGAAAAAGCATTAGCTTACCAAAAGTATTAGAGGAACAAATAATATTAATAGTAGTAGTGAGATATGTCCCTGTGATTACACTTTCTTTTGTCATTGTGTTTTTATCTTCAGCCAGTAATTCTAATTAAAGTACTCAGACTGATAAAGCTAATAACTGTAGGAGACAAGGAGGAGGTATATTGTTTAACCTCAGAAGGTAGTAACAATCCGCACAAGGCTAAATTGGATAGTGAAAGAAAAAAAAATCTACCTAAAAATGAATGCAGTGTTGGAGTTTGCATGGGTGGCAAAGACAGGTGAAAAGCGTCAAAATGACAACAGCAGATTTATTGCCTTACAAGTTCTGACTTAAAATACAAATGAGAAATACATGGTGGAATCCATGTATTGCCTGTGGAAGGATTTTTCTAAATTATTGAGCTGAGTCCAGAGCAGTCCATCAGTGTAGAGCTTGCATGTCTTCCGTCTTCATGGGAACCATAACATCTGTGAATGGAATCCAAATGCCTACTTAATCACATCCTCTGATCTACGCATCTTCTGTCTCTCTGGTCTATGCATCTTCTGTCTGATCTCAAACTGTTGCTGTAGTCTACCAGTTTTATTTAAGTAAATTTAGGTTTTCTTGTTACGTATGTTGAAATGATTTGTAAAGTTCTGAAATCTACATTATATGTGTGTACATACATATACGTATACAAAAATATGATAAATATATAAAATATATAGTTATCATTATTATGTGTGATTTTATATACATAAACATGCTTATTGCTAAGAAAGAGGTTTTGGATCTTCTGTCTTTGGAGACTTTCAAAACTTGTGCAGGCAAGATCCTGAACAACCTGGTCTAGCTTTAATATTACCCCTGCTTTGAGCAGAAGAATGGTTTAATTATCTTCAGAGATCTCATGGCACCTACTCTTACTGTAACTCTGATGTTCAAAAACTGCCCTGGGGCCTGAGTGTTGCCAACAGACATATGTTAATATAATGCATTCCTGTAAGGGCAGTAGTGCAGGATCTAAGGATCTATCAAGCTGGAGTGCTTTTCCCCATTCTGTAGATGAATCTGTGCAGTAAGTGAATGTGGAGTTAGTCTGACAATAGTCTCTAAAGCATACAAGCATACCTTCTTCTGCAAAAGCATGAAAGAATGAATACGGATTTGTTCACATGAAATGCATGTGTATACCGTTGGGCATGGTTGGGTGAGTCAATGGGAGAGAATGATATTGTGAGGACATTAAAGCAGGGCTGAATACTGGTGCTGATCAGCAAGAAGGAATGAGTTGTGCTTGCTTCTATAGATTGCCCTCTAAATTTTCACTTGGGTGTGTGCAGGAGCTGAGTTAGTTAAGTCTGCATGTGAACACAGAAGTACCGAGACACTAAGCATAGCTAAAACAGCATTACACAATTCTTTTTCAACAATCGGGCCACCATAAATCCAGCTACTGCGTGATAGCACAGATATTATCTGCAGCCTTTCCTTCAAAACTGCTCAGATAAGGAAGGAGGTCCGTATTACACTTCTTTACACATCCAACTTAAGGCAGACTTGCAAGCAAACTGTTAGTTAGCATTAGGACTGTTTTAATATACTGTATATGTGGAAGTGAAACCTTCTGTAGACAGAATAAGATCATGCATTTTATTGTGATTTAAAGGGCATTTTAACTCTAAATGAGAAATTAGGCACAGTAAGAACATGTATTGGAACTTACGTAAATGGCTTTTAGCCCGATTAATGAGGAGAAAGGATCTAGAAAGGAAAAAGGTGAATCTGTGTTTCTCTTTTTAACCATCAAGTTCACTGGTAAACTTCTGTTTTGCAATCTGATCTTATGGGGCCAGTTTGCCACTGTATTTGCTTGCATCACTGAAGAAATGCCTATTTATTTTTTTTACAAGCTCCTTTGCTCCCCAAGCTCACTGGCACTGTTTGGTATAGGAGAGATGTGTGTGTCTCTAGACACCTTTGTATGTGTCCTTGCCTACCAGCAGTTGGTTATAGTGTCTGAGTCTCAGACGTTCATGCAGAGCACGGTCCCATGGCACTTCTCATTCCTTTGCTGTCCTGTGTCAGTGTGATTGTATCCTTGACTAACAGTATGCTAGGCACTGTGTTGAAGAGGAGGAAGTAATGAGACCTGGCAGTTGAAACAGCATATGGTGAATTCTCATGATAGATAGGAAAGGGACTGTGGTACTAATCTTCATATGTCACTGTTTCTGTAAATGTAAATGTAAAACAGTCCATTGACAATGAAACGGACATAAGATGTGGTTTTGGAGGAGTTGTGCATTGTGCATGAAGTGTAGAAAATTGTTTTACAAAACATATTCTGCTAATGGCAGTGCCTGGGACACAATTTTTTTTTTGTTGGACTTTTTTTTTTTTTAAACCTGCTTTTCTGAAGGGAACAATGGCTATTAACTGCTCTGTCTGTCCATCCTTCCATAACTCCCGGATCTATTGGCAGATGCTAGAAGGTGTATTTTCAAATCTAAAATAGTTAAGTGGATGGGTCAAGGAAAGACCCTTTCCTTACTGAGGGGAAAGCAAGTAGAACTCTCTTTTTAAACTTTCAGCAGCAGTGTCTGTGTGGCCTGTGTTGCCCTATGTGAAGCAGCGACACACATGGGATAGTGAGGAACTGCAATTACTGCCTGGGGAATCAAGGGCATAGAGGAGAGAAATGGGGAAGCAAGAGGTCAAGAACTGTTATTTATATATCAACTTGTTAGCAGTTGGGTCCTGTTACTGTGAGTGTGTGGACTTACAGAAACTGCAAAAAGCAATTAATCTTCTCTGAAAACTAAGCCTTGTGTATGAGAGAGTAGCTCTTCAAACCCTGTTAATAAATATCGGCTTTTTTTTTTTTCCCAACACCTCGCTATTCGTCCACATGTGTCTCAGAAATTTAGGAGCTACATTTCCCAATTTGTGCTTCAGTTACATTTTAGACAAGAAATGTGTCCCTTTCTGGAAATCAAAGCTATGAATGAGGCCTGTGATTTCTTCCAAGAGGAGAGCTGATGCAGGTCTTCCCAACACTCAAATTAGGAGTAGAAGAAAAGAGTCTATATACAGCTCCATCTGCAGAGTAGTCCTCTAGAATCATGACCTAAATTTCTGACTCATTAGTAAGATATAAAAAATTCTTCTTTTACTCTTCCTGATCCTTCTTCTGACCCTTTTGGGAATTCAACCACGTACAGATCACTGTATTTGCAGGTTTTCAAAGGCTATGAAATTTATTTTGAAAAAAGGCGGTACTGAGGCTATGGGGAGGATTCCTCAACAGGTTTTTGAATTCAGTGCTTCATGGAAGAAAGCAGAAGTGCAAGTCTTTATTCATCTGGAAAACAAATCCAGGCCAAACTTTGCAGTCCTTCTGTATGCAGGCTGAGATTTGTCCAGGCTTCATCATCAGAGACCTTTCTGATGTATAGTTGTCTGAGCATTAAATGAAAATATTATTTTTAAGGAAACATCTGCCTAGGGCATATTTGAGATGTGAGACTTGGAGATCGCTTGGAGACAAGGAAAGAAATTTGGTATTTGTCAAAAATTTCACGTTTGTTGTAAAAAAATCAAACAAAACAAAAAAACCTTTAACATACAGTGAATTCTGATGTAGCTAGTGACTGGTCTTAAAGACTCAGTTTATTTCAGTGTGGTAAGTTCTCATTGGTTTCTTTTTTGTTTGTTCCCTTTGAATGTGTTTTTTAGTCAAACAGAGGTATCTGCAAAATTATGCATTTAAGCATGTTCTTCGTTTTCTTCCTGTGGCTGCATATGCAAATCATTCTTTTGCATATGCAAATACTAATTTAAACTTGTATTTAATATAATAATATATGTAGGTCTAAAATGGTATTTTTTAAGACTATGGAAGAACAAAGACTATGCATCAACAGTGAAACTTGCACCTTAATAAATATATATTAGAGCAGTAAACCAGAATCTCAGCTTGTATTTAATTTTAGGGGGGGGGGGGAGTTGTCGTTGTTGGGTTTTTTTGATCTTGTATCTGCTAACTGACTTTTTAGCTAGAGCTATGGTTTTGAATTTATCAACTTATCTGGTAAGTGAGCCATACTCCTTTTCTTTTGCCTTTGAGTTTTAACTACAACCTGCTAGGGAGAACTCCTGTGAGTGTTCCCTGAATCCTTGTTCTCTCTGATCACAGAAACTCAAATACAAGTTTCACTTAGTTTTGATCCATGCACTTCTATTTGTGTTTCAGAGTTTCTTTTGCTTGAAGTTACTCATGCCTCAAGTTACTATTACTAGATCTACATGACAGAAAATAATATCATATGTGTAAGGGGTGCCATAGGATGGGCTTGTGTAGAACAGGAATCAGTAGTTGTAGGAGCTCACAGTCCACTCTGATAATCCTGTATTCTGTTAATGGTCTTTAACAATAGCCCTGACAAATGCAGCTAATTGAGACATGAATTTGGAATCTGAATGGCTGCCTGAGGCCTTCTGGGGATTCCCTGATAGCTGTGATTCATTTTGACAGCCACATGAAAGGTGGCTGGATTTACCAGAAAGGACAGACAAATTAACTGTGTCCTGCTCCAAAGGGCAGACCCTGTGTGTGAATGCCCTCTCTAGCCTACAGTTACAAAACCTCAGCATGTTACCCCTCCTCTGATTGTGTCTAGGGCAGATGTGGCAGGTACAGCATTAGATCCTGGGTAGCCTGACTAGTTGAAATTTCTGGGAGGGATGCATTGGTAGATGATGGATGGCATCCATTCCCTTCTCTTTCCTGTCCTGTGTTTGTCAGTCACTAACATGGAAGATCTATTTGGAGACCAGTTGAACAAGTTTAGCCATTTGCCTTGGAAGTACACTTAACCCAAGATGTGGGAAGGGCACTGCATGCAGGCCATAAGCTGGGATCTTCTGTGCTGGCCTTGGCCTCTGGACCACAGAAAACAAATGACTGACTGAGACCAGTTTGCTGGACAGTGGCTGAAAGTTGTTGAGAGAAAAAAACCACAACACAGATATCCCTGTCTGGAACACTGATGAGCCCTGGTGAACATGGAGGCACTTTGATCATCACACGGAAAGGCCTGTTCCTACATGCCCACGGGGGAGAGGTGACAGCATGGTGCTCTCACATTGGATCTTCCCCACAGGGAATGGAGGTGATTAAGATCATGATCTGCAGAGCCCCACTGCACATGCAAGGGATGTACCTGGGATACTCATAGGCTTGAGAACAGAACTTGTGTGTAAGATTGGCAAGCTTGTGCTTTGTGAGGATGGCATGAAGCAGTATCAGGGCAATGAAGCAAATATTCTGTTTATTATGTGTACTGTGATGAGAAAACTCTTGTACTCAGAACCTTGTTGTTCATGAAAACACATTGTCTGTGATTTGTCTGATTTTGTCTGACCTACTGCATATAGGCTTGGAGGATACTTGCTAAGGTAAAAGTAATTTCTGGGGAGATGGCACAAAGGCTTGCAAATTAGGAACCCTTCTTCTGGTTGGGATCTCTGAGAACAGGAAAAATAATTTTCCGTAATGGGATTGTGAGAAGGAGTTTAGACATTTACAATAGGTATAGTTATAATAGAACTAACAAGCATACTCATTTGAGGTTTTCAAGCCTTTTTGAATTAACACTTCTTTTTGAAAGAAGTAGAAAAACTTGAACCTTCCTAGGAGTGGAGAATTTATAGCTGTTAGCAAGTATAGAAGAAATCAAATGTTGGCACTGGCCAGCTGCTATATCTAAGCTGAGAATTAGTAAATTTTAATATATATGGAAACAGTAACAGTCGCCTGGTGAGTGCTCTGACAGCTCAGAGCTGTAAAGCTACTTTTAATAAGGAAATACAGATATACAGCTCCAGGAAGGTGAAACAGACTGCTCTTTCTGCCTGCCTGAGTGCTGAAAAGTGGGTTTGGGATTTGTTTGGCGGTTTTGGTTTTAGGGTTTTTTTTGTTGTTTTGGGTTTTTTTGGGGGGAAGTGGTCATTTGGGTTTTTTTGGGGGGGAGTGTCAAATTACCCAATTTGACAAATTGGATAGGTGACCTGATTGAAAACATAGTTATAGTGAGCTGTATTGAATTTCATAGTGCTTGTGACACTATTATTCGTCTGAAGGGGAGGAGTTTACATCCACTGTCCAAGCTAGGGGAAGTTTTCACTCCAGGGATTACGGTAGTGGATATATTTCCAGCCTCAATCTAATCCCGTACAGATTTACAGATAATAAAATATAATAATAGTAATAAATACAATAATGAAATAATGTGGGTTTGGACCTCCTTACATTTTTTAAACTTTCCTTGTTAGAACACAGTGTTTGCTTTTTTTGACCTCTTCTGAATAACAAGCTAGTTGCTTTAATTCTTCTGTTCATGTTCAGTACAGTAAACTCTTGAATATGTTACCATCATGCTTAAAGCAAATCAGTCTTGATTTTTATCTTGTTTGACAGCATTTTATATCTATAATTTTCCTCCTAGTATATTTTTGGCAAACAGAGAAGAAGAAATATCAAATAACTGTGTTAGACTGCTTTCCGTTTCATGTTTTAGTACAGTTATGCTAAGGGTTGGCAAGTATTACTTGTCAACATTTGTAATAAGAGAGCAGCACAGAGCCCATGCCATCATCCAGCAGCTCTTGACAAGATTGCGTCAGAAGACTAAATGGATGGCAGTACTTTTGGAGATAAACCTGTCCTTGTGACTAGGAGAAATTACTGCTGCATGATACACGTGTTGTCTTTGTCTTAAGTGTGTGCAGCTGCTGTCATCTGATTTGCTGCTTGGGCATACGTTGCCAGACGTGGGGGAGGGGACTTTTTTCCTTGGGTTAACTGTTTTTCACAATAATAAAGCTAATTTCACTAATTTCAGACACTAAATGAGAGAAAGAATTATTTTTTCCTTCCTCTATTATCCATGTCAATCTGGTGGCTTCTGGTCAAACAGAAACTTATAGTCACTTTAAACTTTGAGTGGAGCAAAACACAATTAATTTATAATTAGAACATCAATCCCAGATACTTTGGTATCGCAGCTGTTAACCTGTGACTGTAGGACAGCTAAGTCTTGCTCTGACACTCACATCTCTGTGTTCAGTGATAACAAATACATCTTCTAAAATGTCCCTTCTTTATAATGTGCTTGCGAGTGATCTATAGTCCAGGGTAGGAAGCTTATGCTGAGGAATGTGGTGGGGTATTTTGGTTGACTGTTTTTTTGTTTTGGTTTGTTTTTTTTTGTTTGGTTTGGTTTATTTTTTTTTTTTGTAAGCAAAATAAGTAGTATAAAATTGCCGTGTGGCAGTGTTGCAGGACCTGAGTAGTGACTCTGAAATGTGTTAGATGTTTTGTTCCCTAATCTTAAAGGAGATCTTTGCCTTTTGTAATACAGTGTTCATTCACTCCATAGCATTTGTGCAGGTGTTTGATCTGGAAATGCTCATGTGTCCTGTTTTTTGCTTTGTCTGGTGGGGTATGGTGGCAGCAGGAGACAGAAACAGATGCAGCTAGAGTCTCATAGCTGGTTCTTTGTTGAAAAGATTGAAGCTCTTGGAACAGCAGTCTGCTGTCAGTCATACTGGTACTTAAAGATGTAAAGTAACTGGTGGGACACAAAGAGTCTTGGTTGAAAAATCCCTCTTAAAGATAGCAGGCCTTCAGGGCAGAACCCTTTAAGCTCCTTCTTTGAGTGAGGGGTTGGACAGGGTGATCTCCTGGGGTTCTTTCTCACCTGAATTATTTTATGATTCTGTGGGATTCTGATGCTGAGGCCTACTTCTGCTTTCTCTGCTTCAGACTCTTTTGCCTGTCCTACATTACATCTCTGTGCTCTGCAGTAATTCTCATATGAAAATTTTTTTCTTTGCCCTGTCCCCCTGTCAATTTCTAGAAACCAAGATTAACTCTACCCCTTCAGTAACAGGGAGGAGTGATTCCTGTTACTTTAATCAGCTGATTAAAAAACCTATATAACCAATGGGACTTACACAGCATACAATGGTTTTGCAGGGGTCAGGGGAGCGTGGTAATGTAGAGTAAGGGGTGAGATTTTCTAACCTTCAGGTTTTTCTAGTCTCCTAATGGAGGAAGGAAAGTTGTTCGCCTGACAGATAATTTCTTTTTGCTGCCTTTTGTCCTAGTTCACAAAATACAGGTAAATACAGTGTTCATTGTAGAGAAAGATTGCACAGATGGGTTCAAGGAACTAAGTTTAAACAAGAATCTTGTTTTGTGTCTTGTTCCTTTTCAACTGAGAACTAAAATTACAAAGCTTCTTATTAATGCAGTGAAAAGAATAGCCTTTGACTATTTCTTTGAAAAATTTTTAGCAATATTTTCAGTTGTAGCTGATAAACCTAAAAAGCAGAGGGGGTGAAGTAAATGTGAGTGAAAGCGTGCTTTTCTCGCTGAATATTAGCAAACTTCTCTGGTAAGAATTGCACTGGATTGAATGTGCTGGCTGATTGGATCTTTCTAATTTGTCCATTCCAATTATTCCATATCTTGTGCTCGTCAGAAATCTTTTGATATAGAGTCTGCCTTTGTGAGGTTTCTGGTATGAACAGGAGCACACTTCTATTTCAGCACCATTTAGTAACTGATTTGTGGCAATTGTGTATTTGTCCTCTGAACTCAGACTGTACTTTGAAGGATAGGATGCGGCTGTGTGAAACACTTTTTTTGCTGGCAGGGTGTTACTGCCTTTGTTGGCACATCTGACTGGAGATTCTAGTAACAGTTACTTTCCTGTCTTTCAGGTATTGATAGCTGATGACTACTCAGATCCATTTGATGCCAAAAGTGAGTTGAACAGAATGGGAAAAGGGGAGAACACTGGCTATATGGAACCGTATGAAGCCCAGAGAATAATGACTGGTAAGAAAAGACAATTGCACATATGAGCTTTAATTGCATGGCAGTTCACATGGATATTACAGCAGCTATGGAACAAATGTCCTTTGGCATGCAAAACCATGTTTCTGAAGATGGTTGGGTAGTCAACAGTAAATGCCGTGGAGGCTTTTCATGTGCCTGCACATGTCCTGATATCTAAAAATACTGCTCTGGACCTCACTATTGCATATAGATGGTTTGTACTGTTATGTGGGAAGATGAAAATGTGAGCAGTTGGAGTTGGAGTGCGTATTGCTTAGCTTGGCAATGTCAAGGCTGTCATCTGTGTATGTAGTAGGGATGGCCAAAACATGACATTGTGTTAGTTCACTTAAAAACAGTTGATCAATTTGCTTATGGCCTTTTTTCCCTCAATCAGGTTCAGGCTTGTTGGTCTTCCCTCTGTTGGAGGAGGGCTGCAAAGCTACACCTTTGTGTAGCTTCCTTCCTTCCTTCCTCATTTTTCTGATGTATTTTTTATACCAATGGTCAAAATGAAACACTTTAGGATGCCTGTGAGCCTTTAACTGTTATTCTTGGTAGTGTCCTTCCTCTTCTGTCATGTAGGGAGATGGTTAATGGTGGTATTGTTGTAGGAGTTTGGACTGTTTGAACCCCTTGTCCCGGCATTATGCAACTGTATTGTCCGTGTATTTTCCTCATATTATCTGCATCCATCTCCTACTTGCTGGCTGTGCAGTCTGCAAACTTTTCTGGGGTATGGGGCCATATATTTTTAATTTATGATGTTTTCACTCAGTCAACACACATATTTGTGCAGACCAATTGTGCCTTTCTTGGATTTGTACAGCAGGTCGTCTTTTTCTTATTATGAGGTAAAAGTCACTCTTGTGCCCAGTTAAGTTGATTGTATGCTTTCCTTTTCTATTGGCAGCTCCTGTTTTGGGCCCTCGGGAAAGATTAATCAGTGGGGGAAGATGAGGCTGTTGGATGCAAAGATCCTTTTTTCATGCAAGTGTTCCTATTTTTCTTTTCTTAAATAGCATTTCTGAAGAGAGACACAGGAAATGACATGTAGACTATATTGTTTGGAAGTTTTCATATCTTATAGAGGGCCTGGGAGCTTTTATTTCTCATTGGTGTAAATTTATTCATTCTAGTTGATAATGTTGATAGTTGAGTAGTACCTGATTTCCCGGGTGAGTTTTATTATGTATCTACTACTTCTAAAGAAGATCTTTGGACTGCAGTTTTGTTGGCCTCAAAATACTTACTGCTTTGTTTGTTATGTTTGTTTGTTAGCTGTGCTGTCTGATGAACAAAAGAATGTTATATGGCTATCCATTTAGCTATACTAATCTGGAGAAGTTCTTCTGACTGTATTTAACATGGGTTAATCCCAGAAAGGGGGAATCTGCATACCCCAGCAGAATGCACGTTAGGAGAGACAGAAAACAAAACAGCCTTTTGTCAGTTATTCCTAGTTTACAGATGTACCCTAGCTCTTGATCAACTCTGGAAACCAGGTGTAAGGGCTAGTTTGAAATAGGAGCCTAAAGCTTTTGTGTGTGCTGCACGCTCCTTGAATTAGTAGCGGATTAGGCAAAAGCAAATGTCCATATGAAATAAGACCCTATTACTTCAATTTGAGAAGTTAAGCTTACACCTGAATAGAAGTGTATGATGTCTGAAATAACTAATATGTTCATTCAAAACTTATTCTTCCTCCCTCAAAGCTCTGTGGGCTCACCGTTGTGATGCAGTTGCTTCTTAGTTGATGTTTAATTAAAAAAAAAAAGAAAAAGCCTTAAAGTTGATGATTTCAATAAACTATTGAATGGTCTACCTGATTCCAGAGTCTGTCTGTGGTTAGAATTGGATTTAATCAGGCTTGAAGTTTCTTCTGCTGATAGTGTCCCACAAAAATACTGTCTTCCAGATTTGTGGTTATGTTGATTGAAGAAAGCAACCTTTATGCCAAGGTTTGGAAAGACTTTTCGAGGAAAGGCTTGACCTGAGACTAAGGTATAACATATTGAGAACAAAAGCATGTTTATAGGAAGCTGTCATTTCCTGGCAGCCAAACTCATCTGCTGGCCTGTGCTGATATTCATAAGTGTCTGTCCTGTCTTCAGGAAGTCCATGCCAGAAGTTCAGAGAAAATCCCTGGGAATCCAGTTCCTGGTGTGCTGTGCAGTATGAGTCTCAGCTTGAGTGGGTGTGCTCCCAAAGCCGCAGGAACAGTGTTGCATCTTTACCTTATCCCCAGCCTGTTTGGGGATTGGATGTTCCAGTGTAAATTCAGATGTATGAAGGAATTTCTCTGTGATCTTAGTATCTGACATACTGTATCCTGGACTATGCATGGAGTCAGATCCTGGCCTGGCTGCTATCATGAATGCATGCGTGCATGCATGAAAACAAGTAGAGATAGCTGAGAAGATGCTGATTTCTAAGGATGCTGAGAAGTAGGTGGACCAGGAAGAAAAAAGTAACCTGCTAAGAAGATACTGGCATTGCTGATACTGCCTGGATAACCACATCTTAGCAAGAAATAGATGAGGAAGGATTGGAGGCAAAGAGAAGAGGAAAGAAGAAACAATGCAATAGAACATTACTGTGACTGGGGTTCCTCATAAAGCTGCAAACCCACATCTGAGCTGTCTAACAGCTGAAAGAACTGTTCTCTCTTGGAACAGCAGTATAAATCCTCATTGTTCCCTTGCAAGGGCTAGACTTTCTATACAAATGTGTTGTAAGTATGGTGTTTCCAGTGCTTTCTTATGCAAGCTTTCAGTTCTTATTTTTCCCCTAGCATCAGTCTGTAGCTGCAGCAATAACTGCTGCAATAACATGTGGCCCATCACAGAAACAGGCCTATGCTACCTTACCAAGCCTGTAACCAAGTATCATTGCTTGGATCAGGTGTAGGAGGTACTTCATGCTTGAGACAGAGCTCCCCAGAGGAGTAGTGGCTGGAGGTGCTGCATTTGAACAGAAGTGAATAGTTGATACACTATTGTATCAGAGTTGATACTCTGTCAGGCCAGACTGGTGGTGGCCATAACATCCAGGCTGTTCCATCATCCGTTCTTCTCAGGGAATGCCAGAAGAAGAGAAGTTAGGTTCCACCTGAGTATTTACTCCCATCAGCCTGCTCTGGATGTAAAATACTGGAGAAGGGTTTGTTTGTTTTGTGGTAATCCCTTACCTGAAAGGAGGAAAGGTGTCCTCAATTCATGGATATGGTTATACCGGGGAAAAATGTTGGTATCTTTTTTCCCTTTAAAATCCCTTTAAAGTCATAAGGCTCTATCCCAGCCATACCCTGTGAGCTGGAAGGGATGGTGCCTTTCCGCTTGCTCCTGACAACTGCTTGTGTTGACACAGCTTTTCCAGGTATCTCTGCCTCTCAGAAGGAATTAGGTCAAGTCCTGAGACTGCATGAAACATTTGCAATCAAATGCCAAATCAAGGCAGTCTATACCACAGCCATCTGTGTGCTGAATCATAGAATGCATCTAAAACTCACCTTTGGAGGAGGATCAAATTTTGGATCATCACTCAGATGGAGACATGCTGTCAGCCAAGTTGTTGCACAAAGAACTGTATCCTTTTAAGGTATGATAAGGAATACTGGCTACAAGAATGAGATAATAGACAGCATCTGTTGCCCTTCTTAACTTGCTGCTTGGCTCTGAAGGAAGTCCCTTACCTCCAACTCACAATTTTTTGAGTACAAGGTGCCTAGCATGATACATGCTATAATATAAAAATCAGTTTACTTGAACAATAGTAAAATTAAGGTCAGTTCAAGTCTCAAACTAATTTGGAGCCACATTATCAAAAATGTGGGGGGTGGGTTCTGTGAGTGGGGAAGTAAAAAGCGTTATCTGAGGGGCATGCCTACCTTGAGGGATGTGTGTTGGACAAACACTGCTGTCTTTTCCACATCAGCAGCTGTGTTTTCTGTGCTCTAGAATGGGTAGTGAAGGAGAGTTGGGGCAGGGAGGCCCTTGAGTTAGGACAATGGTTTGACCTGATTTCTTAGAGGCCTAGAAGTGCCTTAGGTCTGTGCCCTGCCTGGAAATTTGAATGTACACCATGTTTTTCCTTTGTTTTTTTTAGGCATTACCTAGCACTGTGCCAGGGGCATGAGCCCCTGCATGGAGCTCTGGCCTCTGTGTCATGCATCTGCCTCAGGGATATGGTAGAAGAGAGAAACCCCTCTTCTTGTATTTCAGAATTCTGTAGACTTCAATGGGTAGCATTTCTGAAAATAGTTACTTTCCATGGTATTCCTCATGGAGCAAATGCTGTGTTGTGAACAGACTTCAGAAGGCTGTCATAGCACTATTGATAAAATATACACTGTGCCTCTCTTCTGTTGGCAGTAACTTTAGAGGCTACTCAGGGCATAAAAAATCTCCTTCCAGATATTCAATGGCAGGTGTTTGAGGTAGCAGGAATTTAGTTTTGTTATTGATGCAGTTCTCACAAGAGACTAGTCACACAGTTGTCCTGGGACCTAGGCATGTTAGATCTTGTGGGTGGGATACGCTGACCCATGAGATCAGGGGAAGTACTCAATGTGCATTGAGTCAGTCCTGAATCAGCAAAGCAGCATGCCGCCGGTATCCCTTGAAGACTGGAATATCTAAATAAGTTGCAAAAGGACTTCTGGCCATAAATGGAAAGCTGAATTCAAGTCTCCCGGATGTAGTTAAATCTGAAAAGAACATGTCCTTCCTCACACAAACCTGGTCTGTGTAGGGCAGACTGAACAGATGAGCTCATGTACATGCTCCAGGGATGGGTAACTGGTACACAAGAAGGATCTGTGGGCTGGACCTGAAGAGCTGGAAATTATTTCTAGGGATGCTCTAGAGCATTTGGATCATGGCACTGAGATGCCTGTTGTCTTGCATGTGTGGTTCGATGCATTCATCAACCTGGGTGATGACACATCTGCACGATCAGCAAAGGTGAACAAAAAATAGAGAAAGTACTTGATGAGGAAGGGCAGAGCCTCCATCCCCTCCATCCAGAGGGGCCTTAATAAATGTGAGAATTCTGTCAGTAGGAGCTTTTTTGAGACTGAACAAGGGGATGTTAGAGAGAATTCCAAAGGAAATTCACAGCTTTGTTCACAGGCTCACAACATTAATCCTCCTTCCTTTCTTCTTTTTCTGTGTATTTATCATCCTGTCTCTATATACATCATCCTGGCTATGCAGTAGAACAGCAGTAGGCAACTTTAACTAGCTCACACCTAGGGATTTTGTGTTTTGCCTCCCTCCCCATGAATGCAGAAAGCTGAGCTGTCTCTCTAAGTGCAGGCAGTGCTAGAAGAGCAAATGCCTTTATATACTTCACTGCTTTTCTCTAGGGACTGCGGTAAGAGTCTGTGCCTGAGTCACAATGGAATCTCCAATGCATGACAGGCAGCCTAGCAAAAGCAGTGCACCTGCCTTAACTGGGAACTCCCCATGGACATGCTAGGAGCAGTAGCTCTGTCTTGCTGCAAGCTATCACAGAAATGCTGGGAGTGTGGGGAAAACAACATTCCCATGAACCTTCACCTACTTCAAGAGGTCTTGGGTGTCAGTTTCCCTTGTAACTGGAGAGGCTGTTTTTTTTGTTCAGACATGTAACTTCATCTGAATAGTCACTATAGCACATTGGTGGTGAGTCAGTTCTTGTAAAATCCTTTACCAGGTGTCCTCTGGCATCTTGCTTGTTGGCGCCGAGTTTACCTCTGCAAATAATGTAAAAAGAACAAAGATAATTACTTTGATAAATATTAGGCCACATAAATCAGCACGTATACAGCATGGGATGTTTAGAAAGAACATTCCTGGCCTAGTGAATGTCACTGAGCCTAGCAAGCCAACCTGTGATCTTTAAGCACTGTAGTGACTCTGTTTAAGATTTGCTATCTGCTTGTATTTGAACATGGCAAACAGCTGTAGCCAACACAGAAGAGGCAGTGTGTTTGGCTGCTAAGCTCAACAGCTGGCATAGTTTTCAAAAGACTTTAAGCTTCTTCTCTTGTTCCTACATTTCTGTGTGTTCCAATTCTAAATTTTATTTGAGGACCTAACACTAGGCTAGCCATGACTAGAAATCAGCCCAAAATGAGAATTTATCCATCATCAATCCATCTCATATGGTATTGTGGATTCCTTACTAGAACTCTTATGTTCATTGTCCTGTTGCCACAACATCGTGTGAATAAGACTACATGCTGCTCATTCTATCAGAACAAGTTTTAAGCTTTTTTTCTTAAAAAAGAAGTGGGAAAAAGTGCAAGGTAACTCTTCGCTCTTGAAATTTGATATGTATGGGCTCTCAACTCATCGTTTGCAATGTGGAGAGACACTGGGTGAGATTTGAAGAAGCTCAATAGCACACAGAAGTAAGCTTGTGACTGGTAAGCTTTATTTACATATTGGGAGTTTTCTAAAGAGCTGCACTGGAAATCTTGGGGAGCTCTTCCTAGACCTGACAAAGAAGGGGATATCTGATGTGTCCTGAGCATACCCATCATTTGGAGCATAGTGCTAGTGTTACTGTGTATGTTTATAGAGCTTGGCTCTCACCTGCTGCTAGCCTGATTGCAGTGCAGAATTCCCTGCAACCCAGCAGAAGTGAGGACATATGTTCTGAACAACTGTGCTCCTTCTTTAAAATATGCTAAAAGTAATGTTAGTTAGAAACTTCCTGGGCTTCAGCATCTATTTCAAGTTGTTTCTTATTTCATTAGAAATTTGGACAGAGATTTCATTCAGCAATGATTTAGAGGAAAGAAATTGTCTAGGGAGACAATTATAGAAGAGGACTTCCTCATTCGCATTAGGTCTGACGTGTATGAATTGAGCCATGTTTGAAATAATGCTGGATCTGCTTCAACATAAGTCCTTACCTTCTCTCTGAGGAAAGCACTAGATCTCACATGTGCTGTGAAACTGTATCACTTTAGATCCATGACCAGTTGTCAGGATGGTACTTCTCTTCCTGTCTTCATGGAGCACTTCACACTCCATCAGTGAGTATGAGGAGATAAGGCCAGAATGTATAGAGTATCTTATTTCTCATGTTGGGAGAGACTGTGGTGTGTTGTGGTTGCTATAACTAGATGCATAACTGGGGGTGAAAACCAGCTGTGCATAAAATGAATAGCATTCCTCTATGTTTAAATCTGTCTCCTCCCCTAAAATAGTTTAAGGCATTCTCTCTAATGTTTAATATTATGGCGGTGCTTGCTGCTCTGGATAGTGCATAAGAGCTTACAAATGCATGAAAATAAAAAACTAACTCTTCATCTCTACTCTATACAGCTGGGTAACTGTAAAATTGGCCTTTTCCTGAAAGAGTAACCATCCCATGACCTTGGTCTGGAATAGGAGTTAGAAAGAGAGAGACCATGTGTCTTGCCACTCAATGCATCAGTTGCATGTACAGAATTTTGTTGCTTAGTTTCAGTGTACAAACATATTGTCCAGAATGGGTTTAAGCCAAGATTTAAATGTCTCCCCCCCACACAGTTTCAACACCCTCATCTTGCCCTTGTGACTCAATGTAGTCTGGAAATGGACCAAGTGGTGCAACTTGAATCACAAACCCGAATACAAATTGAGTTTTTTTTCAGTTTCTTGCTACTTCTTCTCATTAAGACACAACTTACGCCCAAAATAATGGGAACAAGATGTCCAGAACTTTGACAAGGTAGGTCAGCATCATAATAGGCTAAGTGAGGGTGCATGTGGAAGGAACTTAACTTCATTCACGCAATTTACTTGCTCAGTGTCTCATGAATCTAGCCGATGTTCTTCCACAAAAAAAAAGTAAAGGAACGGATGCTTGGATGGTTGGAAAAGAGAAAACATTGAGCTCAAAATACTATTAAACCCTTGCTCACAGTTCGGAAAGCTCCCTGCATCAAATTGATAAAGAAGTTTCTAGCCACTTTGATCAAGAGGGTTACTTAGACAAAACCTATCTGCTTCCCTAATACAAGCAACATCTGTAACGTATGATGGTGCTTATTCCTTGGTGCCTGTATGTGGTTTAAACACAGCATTGCCTTTGGCATAGAAGGTTATATTTAAGTTTCTTAACGTGTTTCTTTGATTCTGTGTCTGTTTTAGCTTGCCAGTTACCACAGGTCTTCCCTCTCCCTCTACCCCATCACCCTCACCCCCAGACAAGTTTCAAGATTTTGGGCTGCTTTTCTTAAGAACAGTGGTCCTTTCAATATTGGATGTGAATTGCTTGTCCCTTCAAGACAGGGATGCTACTGGCAGCAGTCTGAGGAGCACTGAGGTCTGTGTGGTCCAAGAAGATCTGTTATTTTAGAAATCTAGCAGCTGTCTCTTGAGAAATACAAAAAAGAGAACTGTGACCCTAGAGTGAGAAGAATTCAGTGAAGTCTGAATTCACTGGAAGTCTTGGAAATCTTTTGGCTACAAAGGTGGAAGAGCTCCTTGTTTTCTTATTTCATATCTTGCTGGATTAAGCAACTTGCTGCTGCTCTGTTGAAGGTCATTCTAGTCTCCCTCCCATCTTGCTTTCACCCTCCTCCCCCCACCCCTACCCCCTAGTGCAAGATATGTTGGCTCTGGCCATCCAGTGAGATAGAAAAGATGAATGTCAGCTTGCTGCAAAGGATTCTTTTATGTAGAATGTGCCTGTGCATGAGGGCATGTGGCAGCTAAGGGAGATTCTAAAGATTCGTGTGGTTGTGTAAACCCTCAAACTGGATCAAGTAAATTAAAAATGAAACTGTTCTGCATTTTCCCTGGAAAGCAGAGTTCTGTAGACTGCGATTTCTTCTGATTTCATCAGTGTTCCATCTGTCCTTTCCATGCCTGGAAAGGGTGAGAGGCAGTGAACATAAACTGAAATGAGAGGTTCCAACTGAATGTAATGAAAAAAAATTCTCACTGTGAGGACAGTCAAATGGTGGAGGAGGTTGCCCAGTGAGATTGTGTAGTCTCCATCTTTAGAGTTTTTCAAGACTGAACTGAGGAACCAGAACCTGAGTAACCTCATCTGATCTCATAACTGACCCTGCTTTGAGTAGGAGATTGAACAAGATGACTTCCTGAGATCTTCTTTAACCTAACTTATCCTATGATCCTGCGACTAATCTGTAGCTGTTCTGTGAAAGTGAGAAATGGCTGTGACAATCAGGACATCCCAGGCTAGCTTGTGGGAATCCGTGTTTGTTTGGTCTCAGTCCCTTTCCAGCTTTGCCACTATGTCAGTATGCTCCCAGTACTGGAAAGACCAGACAGGTGCTTATGAGGCATAAAGAAGCAATCTGCTGAAATATAGCTTGAGCAGGGGGTCATCCATAAATATCCCAGTTTTCTGGAGGTAACACTGGATGAGGGAATATGCATGCTGAAAGCATGCTGTTGCTGTTGCAGGAGTGAGTATGATTCCTGACAGCTGTTCACTATCCCTTCTTGGGATGAAGGAGCAGAGGCTGGACAGATGGGCTTGCAGGCTGGACTGGGCCTATATATGCCTGCCTGGAGTCCATTGGCAGAAATTCTGGGTGCTTTTCAGCTGGCAGTGTGATGGAAATATAGGTGACTGATACCACTATGATCTGCATGGAAAAGGAAGGGAGCACTGTAAACTCTTGCTGTTGGCTCTGACTGGGAGGAGTGTCACTTTATTGGGTGGGGAACATCAGTGGTACATCTTGCTGACTTATCAGTTCAGCCCTCAATCTTGCCAAACTGGTCCCAGTTCTATTGTTCTTCTGCCACATTCCTCAAAAGCAGGATGGAGAGAATTTTTTACATGAAGAGTCAGCAGCTTGGGAGAAACGTGGACTGTTGCTGATGAGCTTTACAGGGATTTGTTAGTTGGAGCTGGAACAGTGATGCTAAAAGAAAAAATGAGACTGGCAGCACTTGGGACAAAAAGCAAGTCCCTTGTTGCACTCGTATGCCTCTTCTTCCAAGTTATGCTTTGTTTTCCTCTTCTCTTTCCTCTTACTCTTTTGCAAAGAGGCTTTTGCCAAAGGAAGTGTTTGAAGCCCATGTGAAAATGTTTAAAAGCAGCATTTCAATAACCAAACTAGTATCAGGATTACAACCCTGGGAATAAGTATTTCTACACTAACCCAGATTTTTTTTATTTTAAAGAAAACGAGTAGACATGACATGCACTATGAAGTGAGAAGGAATTTCTACCCTTTCTCCATCTAGCTGTGCTCAAGTCAAAGGTCCTGCTGGGTTGTTTTTTTTTTTTTTTTTAAACTAGTGAGGATTTTTTTTCTCAGAAGTACTTTCTCAATCATCCCCTCATATTACATTCTCTCTTACTCAAATCACTTTGGTTTTTTCTCTGTACTGTACAGAAAAGTTAAGTAAGCTCAAACAAGATGGTACAGGAAGCATTACTTAAACATGTGGTGAAGTAAACATAATACTTCTTGGAAGGAACAAGATACCCTTTCAACTGTGATATTTTGTCATCTTTGTTGTGCTTAGCTTGCTGGTAAATGGATAGAATTTTTGCCTGTTGGCTTTGCATGCAAACTCTGAAAGTCTCCGGTGGCAAAACATGAGTGAAACCTTAGGTAAATGGAGTCTGTTTCTGACATCAGCTGTAATGTGGTAGCTACAGTTTCTCCTGCGTCTTTTTTGGCTTTGTAACCCAAACCAGAGGAGATTTTTCTCATCCTTAAAAGTAAACGAGAGTTGAAGATTGAGCCAGTTCTGTGTCTGCTTGCCACAGAGACTGAACATCTTGCCATATCAGTTTACCAACATTTTAATGTGGCTTTGAAGCAGTGTCATAAAATGAGCTTAAAACTTCAGTGGGAAGTGGTCAGAAACACAACTTCCTTTGTGCATTTTATGTAGGCTGGCAACAACACACATATTCAATCTTCATCTGAGATTGCTCTGTGTTCTGCCTTGTTCAGTTTCATGTGTTGGTGGCTTGCAGTGGGAGAGTTCGCATACAGCTTGGTTTTTTGAAGCAGAATGTGGGCAGGAAAAACTGATGCTGTTGTAGGTCAGACTAGCAATTAAGAACAAACCAGTCAAACTGGGGGGAAATGAGGCTTGCCTGGAGGAATTCTGGGCTTGCTTTGAGTTCTGCATTCATTTTCTGTGGAGAGGGTAATTTGAAAAGCTGTGTGAAGAAGCAGTGGGTTTTGTGGCTCTTGTGCTGTTGTGGCTCTCATATGGTCTGTCAGACAGTTTCATTTGGCTGGAATGGGCTGCAAGGCAGAAAACTCTGATGGTATAGCTGAGCCCTCTTGAGATTTTCCAGCTGTTATGGCTGTAAAGCAGCCTGAGGTGGGCTAGAAGGTGTCTGTGCTACTGTCTCAATTGAAGTAGAAAGGGAAGAGGGAGACAAAGGAAGAAAATGTGATGTCTTTCAAATATACCATTGCTTTTGTATGTTAAGCTGAGTAGCACTTATTATTGCCCTTTCCTTTGGTTGTGAGATGTCACTGAGAAAGCTTGTCATCATGGTAGAATATAGAGCACATCAACAGACAGCCTCTCCTAATCACTTTTTTTAAGGATCTTTTTGTATCTTTCTTTAAAGACAAACAAAGAACAAAACACCCAACAAAAAATTCAGCTTTCCACAATTGTCTCTTTGGGTGCGGTTTTGTGCATTGAAAATGTTTGCGTGAACGTTGGTTAGTGGTTTGGAGATGCATATTGGAAAATAAGAGTGTAACTGGAAAAATTACCAGAAAGTGTTGACTCAGTTGTATGCATCAAGATCATGACTGGAATGAATTTTTATAACATGACATTTTCTGACGACCTAAGTGAAAAATACCAGATGTTACTCTTCATGATTTGTGATGCTTCTGTTGCAAGAAGGGAAGAAGAGGACTGATTTATGGTGTTTGCATAACTGTGGTTTGCTTTCCTTAACAGTAGGGTCTGTTCTTAATGATGCTCTGCTGAATGCTAACCAGATTTATTTGCTATGGCTAGATATCTGTGTAAACACAAATGATCTTGAGTGATGACGTGATAGACTGTATACTTTGGAGCATTTTATCAATAGCTGCATACATTCAAACACCGCTTCACGTTCTGTACTGTTATATAAAAGTGTTGTCCAAGGGGAAAAAACCAACGCTGCATTACTAACAGATTGCTCTGTAAGTGGGCTTTCAACATAGAATTGGGATCTAGTCAGGGTTTGCCTGAGTAGCATAATAACTACAGAAAAATCTGCAAACAAGTACAAGGTACTGAATATTAGCAGCTGGACAGCTCGGTGAAGTCTTACAAATGCTAGGTACTAGTTGCTTCTTCCATCAATCACTTGCTGAGCTGACTCAATGAGTAGAGGGATCATAGGCCAAAGGGGAAGAGTTGAAACATTTTCCCAGTAATTTCAATGTTCATATCCCTGTCACTTTTTCTGTGCTAGCAAGTCAGGTGTCTTTTATTGCATGCAAGGCCTCGGATTGTGAAAAGCAAAAATCTATGGCTGGATGTGATGATAGCTGAGCAGCTTTCTTGGTCTACTCATGCGGAGGTAGAATTCTAAATTAAACCAGAGCTGAACAGGAAATGTAGACCATCTTTCATGTCTACATTAATGATCCTTGCTGTGTGCATGTGCAGGACTGTGCTGGACTTTGAGTTTACTGAATCTCCCATGCCAACATTTGAGGGCTTTTACATCCAACAGATGGTCATTCATCTTCATTAGGTGCTTCGGTACTGGTCAGAGTTTCTAGATTGTGCCAGTAGCTCAACTGGAGTGACAGAACAGGAAGATTGCAACTAGGACAACGCTTTCCTTGGGAAAGCAAGTCAAAGTGGGCAAAACTGCAAATAATCAGTCTGGCTGATCACCGTTTCTTGCAACTTGCCATTTGCAAAATTGCAAATGATTGCTGTGGCCAGTAAGAACTGTGGCTGTTCCTTGCAGTGAACAGGAAAAAAACAGATGGTTTAGTATGCAGATGCTGTGTGGCTTTTAAGTCCTGCAAAAGGAGGAAACAGAGTACTGATAGTGCCTGGTTTTGCTGAGATCTTGGTCAGAGGGAAAGATCTCTTGTAGATGCATCAGGTATCACTTCCAAAACTTTGACTTCCCTTTGTTTTAATGAAGTTTTTCTGAGAAATGACTAACAAAATTAAAATAATGGTCATTAGTCATCACGGAAGCTTCAGTTTTGTTTTGTTTTTTAATCATAGTGACACAATCATTCACAGGGTAGATCTTTCTTTAGAAACAACGTGCAATTCACATTTCTGTGTTGCTTTTCACCATGTAGCCACCATGTCTATGGAAAAATCTATTCTAGGAGTTTTTAAGCAGCAGTCCTTCTCCCTGCCTTGTACTTTCTATGGGGAATGCTAGCAGGTGGCTAAAAGAAGACAAGGCCACATCTCGTCTGGCTGAGAGAATATCTCATCTGGTTTTGTTAAATCAGATATGACAGCTCTTCTGGCTACATGAGTGTACTGTCTCAGTCTGCCATATATGTTGTTCCTGTAGGCAACTTCTTCCCCGCTATGTATCACAGGGCAATTAAGTCTGGAGGGAGGCCTCTATCCACTTCCCCTTCTTCTCTGCTCCCTCCCCCTGCCATCCCAAGTAAGGCCACGTTCAAAGTTCATAGAATCATAGAATCATACAGGTTGGAAAAGACCTCTAAGATCATTGAGTCCAACCGTCAACCCAACACACCATGCCCACTACACCATGTCCCTAAGGGCCTCATCTACACGTCTTTTAAATACCTCCAGGGATGGTGACTCCACCACTTCCCTGGGCAGCCTGTTCCAAGGCCTGACCACTCTTTCAGTAAAGAAGTTTCTCCTAATGTTCAATCTAAACCTCCCTTGGTGCAACTTGAGGCCATTTCCTCTTGTGCTATCGCTAGTTACTTGGGAGAAGAGACCAACACCCACCTCGCTACAACCTCCTTTCAGGTAGTTGTAGAGCGCGATGAGGTCTCCCCTCAGCCTCCTCTTCTCCAGGCTAAACAACCCCAGTTCCCTCAGCCGCTCCTCCTAAGTTAGTTACATAGCAGAGAAGGTAACTCCTCTCTGGTAATTGTCACCTCCAGCTATTAGGAAAATAGTTGCATATTTTGTGTTGGTTTCAATAAACTCACTTTTGCTCACATCTAGATATCCCTTGCAATATCATCTTGAATGTATAAATATACATAAATATTTACACTCACTAAAAATTTTTTGATCAGTACTTACCTCATTTGATGCTTTTGAGTAAGCTTTCAGTAAGCAGAGACTCTCACAGGCAGACAAGACTCAAGAAAATGTCCTCCTTCTGTGTAAGCATTGAATGACATTTACATTATGAACGGGTTCTTCTTCCACTCCTTTCCCCTCTCAAGGTGATTCCTGTGAAGGGATGAGATTGTGTGCCTGAAGAGAGCTGGCAAGGGCATTGTGAGCGTCAGTAGCAGTCATGAGTAGCAAGACTCATCTAATTGCAGGAAATAGTAGTCATATTTGCTGCAAGCTTCTCTGTCCTGACACTGGAGAGTGATAGCTTGTTTAAAATAGCCACTATATTGGTATTAGAATGTCTTTCAAGGAGTATTGGTTCTGCTTGTGCTAATTTTAGAATAAATTTTTTGGGACACTGTAGTTTGTGTCATGGGCTGGTGAGAACCATTGTGCTAACAGGTGTACATGAAAATACCTGCGCTGCACTGTTTCCAAGAGGGCTTCCATTCCCACTTACCACAAGGGATGAACCCTCTTTTACACAGCTTAGAAGCTTCAGAGTATGGAATGAGAATCACGGATTTTAATTGAGCCAAAGTCTGTATTTTGCATTGTTGCCACTTGAATTGTTCCATTTAGCCCATGGAACAATGATCCTTGAATCCCAAAGGTCAGTGCTCCTGATCAGAAAAGTCAAGAAAACCTACAACCAAACCGTGGATGTAGTATTATGATGCAAATGGCTGTAGCAACATCTGGAGTTGGCTATGGGCCAAGCAGCAGTAAATATACAGAATCTTGTGGAGGTTTTTTGGATCCTTTTTCCCCTCCCCCAAATAAAAGGGGCATCCCTACTCCTCTTCTATGTCTTTCTAAGAAATGTGTAAGGATTAAGTAGCTAAGCAGCATCAAAGCACCAATGAAAAGGTAAAGTCTGCAGAAAGAATGAATTTTAAGATGGCAGTTATAATGTTTAATCACTGCTTATTTAACAGAAAATTAGGTGTTAAAGGGGAAGGCTTTGTAGAATAAACTTCTGCCTTCAGGGAACTGAAAAAATTAAATTTTTTATTTCTTTGCCTCTGCCATAAAAGAAACACATCTCCAAGGACAGTTTTCGTGTCCTTTGGAAGCAGTACTGCTGTTCTTCCAATCCACCAGGATTTAGGTTTTCTTCCCATGTGTTTTGCTTTCTTAATCAGCCTCCCTTGAGTCCACCAACACTCACCCCTTGTCTTCCCTGCCTCTTCCCACCCCCGAAGAAAAACGTGTACTTCCTGTTGTCTTGGGCAGGGTATGCTTGCTTGTTTGCTTTATTTCAGTACATACTTTCTGTGGAAGATATTAATGTTTTTTGTTGCTGGTTTATTGATGCTTATTATAAAGGGACTTCTCCCCTCCTGCCCTTGCTCTGACTAGCCTAATTGTTTTTCTTTATCAGGATTGTTGGAATGTAAAGTTGCTTTGAATGCGTCTTCCTGGAATAATGACTTATACTCAGACTTAAGAAGGATTTTTGTCATGATGCAGGCTGTTTAAAGACATTGCTTTTCTCATGAAGAGGTTATGCCAAGCTCTCACACCAAGGCAGGGGAAAAATGTCTGTTGTTCATTCCTGGAAAGTGGCTCACTTCTGAGTCACTTGTCTTCTGTTCAGAAGGAAAAATGAGGGAAGATCTCCTCATACCCAGCTTTTCCTGCAGCAAAATCTGGAATTAGAAGCATTGGGAGGCAGTTGCTGCAGTCTCAAAGCAAAAGAGCCTTCTTTGTTATTGGAATGTTATTGGTGTTCTCTTGTGTCCCAGCAGTTGGAGGCATCCATCTGGACTTGGAAGCAGAGCAGAAAGCAGTTTGACTTCTGGTGGCCTGAGGTGAAATTTTAGCAGAGGTAAAACTTAGCTTCTGCGGTGAATAGACTTTGCACTAATACAATGAGAACTCTGCAGCATGAGTTCTAAAATGTTTCCAGATTGTCTTGCCGAGATGGGCGTGAAAAGAAACATTAATGGTGAGGCTTGGAATAAGCAAGCGGTTGGCTAAGTATTTCTGACCTGTTTATGGAGAGGGAAAGGAAATGGATTCAATGGGAGCAAATGTTCTTGTATCAGGGTGATCTTTGCATTAGCATCTGTATTATGCCTCTGGTAAACTGGCAAGTTATTGGTTGATGTGTAGCTTACCCATAACCTGGTGCAAACAGCTCACTGCCCTTTAATGCGGTTACATGCCGGTTTAGTGGCTCTCCATTGGAAGCCTCAAGAGCAGAGCAAGTGGAGAGCAGAGCTTTGGGCCAATTCACCAAGACCTGTTCCCTGATAGAGAGCAAGAAGAACTCCAGATGAGACTTGGCTTTCTGTGTTCAGACCTGGCTCTGATGTGGCCCTCACCTGCTAGGGACAGCCAGGCTGTCAGGATAATGTCTAGGGAGATGCATCAGGTATTCACCAGTACCTCTCAATGTGAACCTGAGCCTTCCCAAGTTTCTTCAGGCAACTTCAGGTTTTCAGTGACAGGTGAGAATACAAGTGGCTGTTGTCCACAAACAGGCTTTGTTCTTGAGTTTTGTTCTCAGGTACCTTTTTTTTTTCTTTTTCTTTTTTTTTTTTTTTTTAGTATGGTGCTCTTCTAGTTATCCCAGGCTTATGTATAGAAAGCCAGTGTGCTACAGCAAGTCCTCCAAACACTTTGCAGACTGCCCTTCTGGGGCTCTGGAATAGAAAATGTTTGAATCCACATTTCAAAAGCTGTGCATTCATAACTCTGCTCTGACTATCCTAGTTGAAGACAGGTTAGCCTGTCTAGCCTTCCCTAACTGCTGAAACACTCCCTTTCCCTGTGGGGCATTTTGTTTATACAGGAGAACAAGATGCAAATAGTGGACTCTAGCAAGGGATTGTTGTTTGCTTGCTTGCTTTAATTAAACATCCAGATCTTTTTGATGATAAATGTTTAGTTTTTCTCTGTGCCTTGAAACTTGATACCTGAAAGATCTGTGATTTCCAGATAAAGTTGCTTCAATGCTAAGATCCTTGCAACTGGAATTATGTAGTAGTTTTGAGTGGTGCAAAAGTACAAAGTGAGAACAGCATCACAGTGGTATTCACTCCAGGTTGGTTATAGTTTTCTATGTTGTGTAGTCAATAGCAGGTTGCATTTTTGATGTGGTTAGCAGGAAGCTAAATCCAGGTCACTAGGATTGAAGCTGTTTAAATGCTGACTTCTGGGAAGAGGGCATAAGTGAAACAACTGTCTGGTGGAGACTTGTAGTCTGAATCCAGAAATAAGGGGACAGAAATTCTTAAAACTGACAGCTGTGCTCTGTACAATCCTATCCCAACACAGTGTTTACATGTTAATGTGTGTTAAATAAACGAATGAACAATCTGCTGGGCTTCCTTCAAATAGCTATGTATCTGAACAAAGTTAAGTACATGCATAAACGACCTTGAAAAATCACTGTACTTTCATTCAAGGGCTTCTATCAACAGCTATTTGTTGGGGTTAGAAGCATTGCCAAGTATTTTGTCCCATGCTTTAGGAAATAGGATGAAGCTTTATCCACCAGTATGACCAGCTCTACATTGAGCTCTATACTGTTGAATGGAGATGGGTGCAACTAAGTATGCTGTGTAAAATGCCAGCAGCAGAATTCTGTCATCTGTCCTGAGTTCTGCTCTTAGGCTTCTTAGGTACAAAGGGTGTTGATAGCCCTTGTACTTTGCTTAAAAGTCAATTTCAGTGCTAAGTTTTGAAAAGTTGGCCTTCCATGACAATACTGTTTGCAGCATGTTGCCTTCGTAGTCAGATTTGGCTTTTTGCTTTGGTGGTAGAGAAAGCAGCTGAGGAGCTGGTAGGACTGTCATTTTAAATCTTGCACCAGTCCTGAAATCTGTAGCTGAAGTGGAAATGGGTCTGTTTCATCACAGATGCACCTGATATGTGTGGGTCAGTACACTTTGGAATCTGACATACTGGTGAGTCAAAACTTTTTGTTTTTTAAGAGTGCAAATACATTGTTTGACCTCTTGTAACTGCATGCTTTACTTTGAGATGAAGGAACTAGCTATTGGCATCTGTACAGTGTAGAAGAATCTAGTTGTTTTGTTCTCTGTTGCATTCTTTTGGAAGGAAAGCTGTAGAAGTTCACCTATTGGGTTCTGTAAGCAAGTAGTACTGTCTTCAAAGTTTCCTTTTGGCTTCATAGCTGTTCTGTTTTCTTGATGATATATCCCCTAATTCTCTCCAAACTCACCTCAGGAATATGGTGCATCTATGAGTAATACTGTTGAATCATTTAAGACTATTAAGGGGTTTAGTATGGCTGTTGGAAACCATGAGGTTATCTTGTCCCGTGGAGCTTTGTCTGTTCTGTATGTGAGTGTCAGAATTGTTCACCAAATGGGAAGAAGGTCAAGTTTAGTCTTGTATTTCATAATCTTGTGTTCCCAGACGTTTCAGTTTCTGTACCTTGCTGGTCAGGTTCTTGGTTTTACTCAGGAGTCCAGGCTCCTGAAGCCTGATTCTGTTATAACTGCTAATGTGTGAGAATAAGAATTATTTGTGGGGGTCTTCTAGCCTGCTAGCAAAATAAGTTCTTTCAAAACTTCAGTTGTTTTTTCTTCTAGTAGCTAATTAACTTAATGAGCATAATTCTATAAAAATGTACTTTTCTTTATGAGCAGTAAGAGTTAAAAATTAATAAAAGTGAAAAATCAAAAAAAGTGAAATTAACAGAGTTTTGGACTCCCTGGTCATCCCAGTAACTACTTTAGCACTTAGAGCTGTCATTGTTAAAGATTGCATGAAAACCATGAGAAATGCTTCATCACAAATGTTCTGTTGTCTTCAACTACCCAATTCTTAAATATCAAGTCTGCACTGAGCTATCAGCGTGTATAATGCTAATACTACCTGTGGTACAGATTCAGCTTTGCTGCCTGTTATTGAAAGGAACTGTTTCTGATTTAACTTTTAGTAAAATTACTTTTCTTTACAAATACTCTTCCAATATATTAAGTAGAAGATGGACTTTCAAGCAAATTTTAGGAAGCTTTATAAAAAAGGCTATATGTAAGTATGTGTGTATAAGTGTGTATGTGTATACACGCATATATTTTTATGTATGCATGTATATATATTCTCCTTTTTCCACTTCTTCATGCTCCCTAGGGTTTAGTTTTTCCTAAAGAAACTTTTCTGCTTTAGTATCAAATATTTGTAATTTTTCTAATTGTGGTCCCTGAACATAAACCATGAATCAGTACCATACCACCTTCTATTTACAGGTAATCTTTTCTGTGCATTCTGATGCTTTGGTCCTGTTGGCAAAAGAAAAATGTTGATCATGGGCTCCTCTACTGAAATATATTCACACATCAGGACCCAGTGGTGTAGTTGTGTTTGGCACTTAAAATTAGTGGTGTGGTTTGGTTTGGTTTGATTTGGTTTGGTTTGGTTTGGTTTGGTTTGGTTTGGTTTGGTTTGCTTTGCTTTGCTTTGCTTTGCTTTGCTTTGCTTTGCTTTGCGGATTTTTTTTTGTTAAGTCTTTGATTTGGTAGCATCATGACTTCTGTTCCCCCAGAAATGCATACTTCCCGGTGTAGCAGTGGCTGGCTTCACAGTACTGAAAAGCAGACAGATACATACCATATTTGACTTTAGAAGAAAGAAAATGTTTACCTTTTTGATCCAGGAGCACTCAAGAGAGTATCAGCTGTGTGTTCTTCTCTTAATGCAGCATTTTTCCTTGAGCAAAATTCTTCTCAAAAGGTAGCTGAAAGACGAAGACTGTGTTTTAATTGAAAACGTTTAAAGCACTTTTTTCACATAAGCTGCCCTTTAAGATACCCTTTTCTAGGTTTTGCTTGTATTGAAAGGTGGTAATGTAGTTATCATTCATAACTAGGAATTATTGTAACCTATCTTGCTTGTGTTTACATCATTGGTTTCGGTGCATATTTCTTCAGGTTTACTGTATTTATAATGTGTAAACTTAATATTTTTTTTCCAAGCAATAAGGGCACTGTCATATTGTAGACATTTCACAGTACTTTTTAAATGGTTTGGAGCAATTACTTGGTGATAGGTGAATTGATGAATGGCGTTTGTTATAGTAATGGAGAGAACTGCTCTAAATCTTTACTTCATTTGTAGGTTAAAAAGTTCTCTCCCTTCTCCCTGAGTCTTTTTTTTTTTAAAGTAACTTTGCAATTTGCTACAATAAATTAAACTTTTATTTTGTACTTGCAGTGGTCATGATAATCACAGAACGGCTGAGGTTGGAAGGGAGCTCTTGATATCATCTAATAAAAAATGCTGTTCAAGCAGAGTCAGCTAGAACAGGTTATTCATGGCTATGTCCAGTTAGGTCTTGAATATCTCAACAGACGAAGACTCTATAGCCTCTCTGGGCAACCTGTTTCAGTGTTTGACCATTATCACAGTAGAAAGGTGTTTTCTTGTGTTGAGATGGAATTTCATGTATTCTAATTTGTGCCTGTTATCTCTTGTCCTGTCACTGGGCACTGCCAATAAAAGTCTAGCTCCATCTTCACTCTCTTCCATCAGGTATTTAAATGCATTGATAAGGTCCCCACTGAAACTTACCTGCTCCAGGCTGACCAGTCCCAGCTCTCTCAGCCGCTCCTCATACGAAAAATGCTCCAGTCCCATTATGAGCTTCATGGCCCTTTGCTGGACTTGCTCCAGTATGTCTATGTTTTTCTTGCGCTGTGGAGGAGAGAACTGGACCCAGCAGTCCAGATGTGGCCTCACCAAAGCCGAGTAGAGGGGAAGAATCACCTCCCTTGACCTGCTTTCAACACTCCTCCTAATGCAGCCAAGGTTAGTCTTGGCCCTCTTTACCATGAGGGTGCATTGCTGGCTCTTGTTCAACTTACTGTCATACAGGAACTCAAAGTCCTTCTATGCTGAACTGCTTTCCAGCCAGTTAGCCTGCAATTTTCCAGCATCTCCAGGTCCCTCTGAATGGCAGCACAGCCATCTGATCTATCACCCACTCTATCCAGTTTTGTATCAGTAGACAGATTGACCCTGGCTTTGTCTAGCCAAGGCTCTGCAAACTCCAAAGAATGGAGACACCTCGCATGGCCTACCTGGTAATCTATCCTAGGGCTGCACTGCACACCAGGTCCCACTTGGATCTCTCAAGCTACATCTTATGTCTGTTTCTCCTTACTGTATCTCCTGACACTGCCCGAGAAGGGTTTGGCTCTGACTGCCTTTCAGACAGCTAAGAGCTGCTGTTACATCCCGCTTGACCTTCCCGTCATCAGACTAACTAAAACCCTCTCTCCTTATCATAGGCCTCAGGACCCTCCCACCTTGGTAGCTCTGCACTGGTTCATTTCTAGTTTTATGAACTAGCTCACTCCTTGCACACTCCTTGTAGGGAGTGTGCAGACTGGACACAGTAGGACCCATCTGTTGGTGGGTGCAGCCTCCTTGGGGCCAAGAGTGAAGGCATGACAGCTTGCCCCTTGATTTGCTAGCTGTGTTCCTCCTAACAAAGCCCAGTTTTTGGTTTGCTGTATTCAGGAGGGCAGTACACTGTTCTGTTCTGTTAGGCTTCAACATGTTTATTTTTTTATAAGGTCAGTGTTAATTTAAAGAAAAACATGTTCCTTAATACAATGTGAGCTAAGCTCTAGTTACCAATGCTTTTGTTTAGTGTTCTTACTCTAGTCCTAGCTCATTTTCTGCTGATATTATATAGAGGTAACTGCAGAGAATTTTTTTATGAGCATATATAATTATACTGTGGGATTTATTTTTTGTAATGTTTGTATCTTCAAATTGCACTTCTGAATGATCTCTTCTTGAAGAGTTAACTGCATGCACAAGTTTCAGCGTTCTTGGGCATTTATGTACTGTTCTTGTAAGTGTGCTTTACACAGGCTGACAGGGATTGTGTGCTTCCTGTAATCCAGCTCTGTGCAAGCTGAGGAATGTTGGTGGAGGCATGAGACTGTTTGTGCTGTGGTTGTTAGCTGAAGCAAACTTTTGCTTCCAGCCAGTTACCAAATGTAGAGGTAGAATTTAGAAGTCTTGTACAAGCTTGCCATCTGTATAATTATGTGGCTATTAAGGAATGGATGGAAGTTGAATGCTGTAAAATTATTCACTGTGATGATAAGGCATGGTTAGTAGTGATGCTGATGCAATTTTCTTTCTTGCCAACAGAGTTTCAGAAGCAGGAAGGCACGAAGCCCCATCAGAAAAACATGCAGCTCTATGACACACCCTATGAACCAGAAGGCAGTGGTGTGGAATCCGATTCTGAAAGTGTGATGAATCACCATTTACGAGAAAGCAAATTGCCCCAGGATGATGACAGGCCTGCAGATGAGTATGATCAGCCATGGGAGTGGAACAAAGTCACCATCCCAGCTCTGGCAGGTAGGATTCCTAGATCCCAACCAGGAAATTCTCTCTCACACTCATAACATACGTACTTGCCTTTGGGAAAATTCACGTATTTCTGCTCTTTTGGTATGTGTGTGTGGAGAAATCTCTGAAAAGCAAATGTGGATGGTCTCAAATCTTTACCTGATACAGAAATGTAGAATATTGCACTTTTTGTTTGGTGCTTCAGCTGACCTGTTGTCAACCATCTCAGCACTTGGTTCATGCTAGTAAAACTTCTGTTTCTTCCACTCCTTGCTCCTACCCCCCTTTTAATGGATGTGTTATAGATAGTGTTTATTGTTGAGTGGCTCTGTGATATGGGAGTTGCTTTGCAAGGTCCTTAAATTGTGGTGCAATTCTTAAAGGGACAGGACAAAAAACAGCTGTGTAACGTGCATGCAGTAACATACTTCTACTAAGTGATGAGTTTCCTGGTATTTGGAGTATTTTCATTATAATTGTAAGCATTTCTATGGATATGTAGAACTTGTTTCCTGATTAATCCTTTTGAATTGCTGAAGTTCTCCTACATCAGAACTTTCCAGTGAGAGAGATCTGACACAAATTGTTTTCTGTCTCTGTGAATGTCTATGCTTGGTGTCGGTTACACTGCTCTTCTATTTCCTTTCTGTTGCTTTGTGGAAATGGCTGAGGGGAGCTTCATTCAGTGAGGACGTAATTCTAGAGGCCAAGGCTTTTTCTTTCATAGACCCTCTATATGCCCAGCAAAGCCCAGCTGTATCAGTTGGTCTGACTATGTTCCAGGATGCTCTTGTAGGGTACTAGAGTTATACATGCTCTATGATTTTCCCCTCAATGGCATGTTCTAGTGAAAAGCTGTGTCTAGGAGCAGGTTTGTTCTGCTTCCTTTTTAGAAGTCAGCTTGGCAGAAAGCTTGGAATGGAGAGCTATGTGTCGTGATGATTGTGGGGATGAGGAGGTAAGAAAAGAGATGTGGCTCTGGGAGGGAACATGAAAGAAGCCTGACAGCAATGATTAGTAGTCAGTGTGCATTTACCCTGGGTAAATCCTGCTCGACAAACCTGTTTGCTTTCTGCATTGAAACTACTTGATCCGTTAATGGAAGGAGAGCAGTAGGTGTCATCAATGTTGACTTTAGCCTTCAGCATGTTGTGCTGTGGCATCAGCTGTGTTACCTGGTTTGGAATGCTGTAGCCTGGATGGGTGGACTATTAGATGCGTGAAAACCTGTCAGGGTCGTTGACCTCAAAGGGTAGGGCTTAGTGATTCATACTCTTCCTGGAGTCTGGCTACAAGTGTGATTCTTCATGGGATCTGTTCTGGAATCCTTCCTGTTCAGAGTCTTTATCAGTAACCCGGAGGAGGAGGAGAGGAAATGCACCTCATGAAGTTTGGAATGATATCAAATTGGGGAGAGGGTATGTATGTGCAGAGCTGCCATTCATAGGGACCTGGACAGACTGGAGAAATGGGCTGACAACGACCTTACAAAATCCAACCAGGACAAACTCAAAGACCTGCATCTGGAGCAGACTAACCCCTTGCAATGATATGGACTGAGGACTGACTGACTTGCTGGGTTACAGCTTTGCTGGAAGGGCCTTAAGGAGTCCTGGGGGAAAGTGGACTAACTAGCAGTGCTCCCTGGCAGTGATGAAGGCTGGCAGCATCCTGGCCTGTGTGAACAGGAGCATCAAGCAAAGTGACTGTTCCTCTTTACTTCACATTTCTTGGACAACATTTTTAATGCTGTGTCCAGTATTCTGATGCAAGAAGAGTGTTGATAAATGTTGATATCAGCGGAGAGCCCCAAAATGACAGGAAACTGCAGCACATGACTTGTGAAGAGATGCTGAGAGAACTGGGCTTGCTTAGCCTGGAGAAGAGAAAGCTTTGGGGGGATCTAATAGCAACTTTTCAATGCCTATGAGGAGATCTTCAAGAAGATGGAGCCAGGTTCTTCACAAATGAATAGGTGTGTGATGGGAAGATGAGACATAAGTTGAATCAGGAGAGGTTCTGACTCAATATGGTGAATATTTTTTTTTCTCTGCAAGGACAGTCAAGTATTGGAACGAATTGTCCAGGGAGCTTTTGCAGTCTCTATCTTTAGATTTTTTCATCCTGTGTGAAGGGATGCCTGGATAAAGTTCTGAACAACCTGATCTGATCACATAGCAGACCCTGCCTTAGCAACTTGGACTAGACACCTCCCACAGTCCCTTTCCCCCTGAATTATTCTATGATTTCGCAATTCTGTGTACCATGATATTGCCACACTACAGAAATGAGAAGTGACTTCTCTCCATAGCTATACAGGGCTGTTCTGTAAACAGAGCCTGTTGTGACAATACCCGTCTTGGGTGTTTCGGACCTGATCCTCTAATAGATAGACAGACATGGATGACAGAAATGTGTTTCTCTTCGAGCATAGTTGTGTAGAGCAGTGGCAATCTGTTGTGAGAGTGATTGGCAGAATCTCTGCTTCATTTGTTCTTACATCTTTAGGTTGTGGTTGATTTGGGTTTGTTTCCAAGCCAAGCTGATGTCTGCGGTATCCATCCTATGACATGTGAGTGGGAGCAAAAGACACATGGATTAACCAGAAGCAGCTGCTTAAAAAGAAACCTCTTGCTCAGCATTCCTTTTCCTCTTGTTGGGCTTCTATGGAACAGAAGAGGAGGTTAGAGAAAACTGACTTCTACTTCCTAGCAGCATGGTTTGCTCTGGCATGTGAGCTGTTAATAATCTTGCGGAGTTCCAGGCTCCGTCACTTTCCCATTAAGCATATGCTCATAGTTTTTTTGAGCCAGTTCTGCTGGATACTGTGCAGGTTAAGTAATCTCTCTCCCTAAAGAGCATAAACTCCAACACAAAAGTCTAACCTGCTTGTGTGGCTTCTCATAGGATATACAGTCCTGCTGCTGAGCTCTGCCTGGTGGAAGCAGGCTTTGGTTCAGGCTTGCCTGAGCTGACTCATCCCCTTTGCTGGACCAATTAAAATGCTTGCAAGACTTGTACTGGCAATTGCCTGGCTGTGAGGTCCTGGCTATGATTTGGGATATCTACTGTGTGTCAAGATAGGCTAATCAACAGAGACATGTATCACTAGGTTTCTAGTGCTGTTTTTCAGATACTGAATATCAGTCTGGCATACGTGTGTAAAGCCTTCTGGGTTTATGCTATGGCATTGGTGTCTGCCCCAGTTCAGCAGATATTTCCAGGCCTTTTCATGTGTCCCTAAGATGGCAGCAATGCTGCCTTTGCATAGAGCATGTGTGCAGCCTTCATTTCATGACAGGTGAGACTTACTACACAGCAGCATGGTCCAGAGTGACTCTGTTGTAGAGGTTCTGCTACCTGGAAGGATCCACAAGCTACCCACAGCACACGTAGGTCTGTGCAGAGCCACAAGCAGTGGATTTGCAGTGGGTCTTAGGCTGCTCTCTGCATTGTTTTCCAGGGAATTTCTGTATTCTCCATTCCAGATTCTGGAGGGTTTTCCCTCTGCCACCATCTCTGCATCTTGCCCATTTTTCTTTCTTTTTCTTTGTGGTCTTCTTTTCCCCTTTCTTTTGTTCCACAGAACTGCATCTATGTCTAGGCTCTCTCATTCATTCTTCTACCTGACATCTGGTCCCACTCTGTTACCTTCTTACATCTCCTTGGGATTTCTCTTCTCCCACTTTCGGACACCTGCTCCCTATCACCCAAGACACTCTCCTGTTAGTTGTGTGTATATTTCTGCCCGCAAAGAAGAAGGATAGTGTGCTTCCTCATTCATCCCCATCCTTCTAGTCCTGTGGGCTAGGCCAGATATCATGGGAATGTCTGGGCTACCACGACAACGGATTGCTGTTGAAGAGCTCCTGCAGGGAAGCTGAACAGTTAATTCTTGCTGACTGTTAGCTGAAAGGCTTCCAGTTATTTTTCTACCAACCTGTCCAGTGTTTGCTTGGCTGGAGTCATGTTCAGCCAGTCTTGCATGTGGTTTTGGACAGTTTAAGGTTAGAGATACTTTTGAGCGGAGAGTATTTTGTTTGAAGGTGAGAGGGTAAGTAAAGCCCTTGGACTGCATAAAAGAGCAGGGAGGAACAAATGCTTGAGCCGGTGACACTTAGGTCTTCAAAGGTGGAATTCTTTAGGGCTGTTTATCTCTCTGTAGCTTGTTTTCTGTTGTTTAGCATAGCACAGGGATTCTGTGAGTTGCGTTTTTCCTTACATACTAGTTTTGATAATTTTCCAAAGGCTAAGAGTAATATCAGAGTTATTGTGAGCTTCCCACACAAGGATGGTGATTGTGTGCTACCCAGAAGTAATTTTTCTTTCAAAGTATGCAAAATACCTAAACCAGAAATTTCATTGTTTAGCAACACTGAGACACAAGCAGTACATGTCTGCCTGCAGTGAGATCACACTTTACAGATTTCTCAATTAGTAATACAGCAGCCACAGAAATGGGATTATTAGTTTTAAAAGTTACTGTCTTAAGAGTCATATGTGTGCATATGGAAATCTTAGACCTTATTCTTCATGTATTGTGCATATTATATGAAATGGCTGATTTTTAATTCATTGAATCCAGAAAACATATTTATTAGTTTCTACTGTGTACCTTTTTGTGCACAACTCATTTGGTGTTTGTAAAGTCTTTGAGCTCTGTAATCATCTTCATGCTCACTTTTTTGGTCTTTATCAGGTAAATTCTGAAATAGTTTTTTTGAGTGTTGGTTTAAAAAAAAAAAGAATCTTAGTTTTGTCGATTTTTTTCTTCAACTGTAGTTTATAGTTTGTCTACATGTGACTGTAAATTAATAAGGCACAATCCATCCAATGTGAGATTTTATGATTGGCCTATGTGTAAATATTCTTCTAAGCATTATTAGTTAACTCTTATGAAAGCACACAAAATTAAAATATTGCTTTACAGACTAAAAAGAAGTTTAATTAGAAAGTATTATCATATGCTTGAATTCCTTATGGGTTCAGCATGCAGAGTTCTGTTTTAAAATGCTAAGAGAGTAAACGTTTTTTGAGATTAATTAGATTTCTTTGATTGCATCTGTCATTCATTATAACTTAAAATGTCTTAGGTACCTGGTTATTTGTTACAACGGAATGCATAAGGATTGGCTGCAAGCATAGATTCAAGCTGCTGTCTCGCTGGTGTCTCTATACTTATTCTAACTCCTAGGAATTATAAATGTTTAAAATAAGGGAAGAAGAAATTCTAAGAACTTCTAAGTTTGAAACAGTGGAAAGTTTGCAGTGGAGAAGTATTGACCCTCTGCTGAGATGTGTGAAGTGCTTTTCTGACATTGCGTACTATGGTTCTGTAAAGTAGCTAGCTAATGTAGCTAGACTAGGTGGGGTTTTTTTTTTCAGTCTTAGCTGAGGTGGATTTCTCTGAAGAGCACAATGTTGATCTAAGTGGTATTAGAAATTCTAGCAATGGGCAAGTCCCGTCTTACAGGCCCACAACTACCATCCCCCAACTACTGGGAGTTGTGGAGGCTGTGAACCTGAAGGGACCCTCTGCTAAAACTTTCCTATTTTGAGAAGCGCATCTGAAGGGAACAACAGACGTTTGTGATGTGAAGTGCAGACACAAAGAGACTTAGGCAGCAAATGTTTTTGATTTGTCAGGTGATAGACCTAGGACAAAATGGCAAACAACACTAGAATTATCATGAAGTTAATTACTCATGCAAGTCTTTTAAGGAAAATATTTGTTCCTCTACCATGATTTCAGTATTTATTGCTGAAGCATGGATAAAGCCTGTTTATCTCCAAACTGGAGTTTGAGATGTGCCAGACTGAAAGTGTGCACAAGCTGTAAAGTCTGTTCAGGTTGAGGGGAGCGTGTCTGCACTGGGGCTCCTAAGCATGGGGCTGGGACTGGTGTCATGCTGACACTTGTGGAGCAAGCTATGTATAGCCTTCCTCAGGGACTTCTGCTGTTAACTGCAGTGCTGAAAGATGCGTCTCTGTGTAGCAGAGCTGGAGTGCAGCATTTTGGCTGGCTGCAGCTTGAGTTCTTTCAGAAACAAATTTGATTTTGTTTCATAGGAGACTGTATGGCTGAAGCTGAGATGTGTTTTTGATGGCTTTTATGGGAAGTGGGCAGGTCTTGTTAGACCTTCTGCTCAGCTGGGCAAACTGGTTTGCCCAGAAGAGCTGAGATTGTCAAAGTAACAGGAACAAAGTAGCTTTCTGGTACATAAGTCTGTCTGGAAAAGGAGATGGCAACGCCGGAGAGCCCATTCAGGAATGTCAAGCTGACACTGGCTCCCATTTGAGTGTGTGAGAAATCGGGCCTTTCCAGGCTGTCCTGTGGGGATAGCAAACCTTTGGGTAAAGGAAATGCATGTGAAGTCTGTAGAGCCTGTCTTAGTATTGCTTTTCAAAATAAGTGGCCCTCTGTTACGAAGAGGGCCATCTGGTAGTAGAGGGCCATCTGGTAGTAGTTTTCAGCACTGATCATGGACTCCTGGAAGGAAGATCTGTAGATGCCAGACTTGGTCACTTCTGCTGGCTGCAACTGCTGTTGCACAGAAAGCTGGTGCCTAGGGCCCCGGGGGACTTGAAGAAAGGGAGTTCTGGTATGCCACCACCAGAGGGTTATGGCACCAGCTACAGGACAGAGGAAGAGAGGCCACATGGAGACTGAGGAAGGGTCAGGTATGCAGTCAGCTCGATAACTGTAACGGCTATGTAAACAGAAATACCGTAGCAATAAAAAACTTTACACTCACAACTGCATGGAATTGAGCTTCTGAACCTTCACTGTATATACTGCAACTTTGGTTAAGACGGGATTTACAGCAGCCGAAACTCAGTGCTGATAAACAACATTGCGTGGGTTGGTGCCTGTCTGGGTATCACGCTTGTCAGTTTAATCTGCCTGGATATCCTTTGCTGACTGCTTCCTCCTGCCAATTTAATTCACACACACACACACACACAAAAAAAAAAAAAAAGAAATAGCGCAGGAGTCTAGAGACACATCTGAGCTTTTCAGAGAGAGAAAACATTCAAAAGCATCTGAAATTTAAATTTATCTGTGCTATTTTTGGAGAACAGATCCTACTGCTAACCATTATGTTGTAAAGATATAGCTGTTTACAATCAGAACTGAATCTCATGTTTGTTTTGTGAACTGAATTTTTTGATGTTTGAAATGTTTTGCTTGGTTAGAAGCTGACATAAAGTTCACTAGTATTCATAGAGTTCCCAAATTACATCCAGGATTTTTTCTTCCAGTTGAAATAATCGTGCTGTTCATATATGTCACTGGCAAGTATACACATGCAATGTTTCTTCTGTTATGCTTTCATTATTCAGTAATGAGGTTAAAACTGAGTTTCCATTTTAAGAAATAACCAGCATATTTCTGCCATGCATGCTTCAGAATATGATTTAATACATTTGCCCAATTTTTGCAATAATTTGTGCCTGCTTTCTCTGAGTAGAGGGGGAATTTGGAAGTGTTCTAAGCCTCACGAGGAAAGCATATAAAAATAACAACAACAACAACAACAAAGCTCCAAAACATTTTCCATGTCCAACACGACTCTATTATGTACGTGTTATCTGTTTGAACATTTCTGCTGTCTTCCTGTTGTATAGCGTTGCTTTAAAACAGTAAGTACTACCAGCCACATGCCTAACTGGCTGTGTGTCATAATAAGTTGAGTCCTAAATGCATGAGATCTACAACATGCTGTTGTAGGGAGTTCCTTTAATTGTCCTTGTAACATTTTGTGTTACTGATATTCTGATATTGCTGTTGAAACTCACAGAAGAGCTGATTGCACTGTGTGTGTTTGTGCGTATTGCGATGTTTGCCTCCTGATACAGTGAAGTTTTTGCTGCCTGGTCCCCACTAGGTGACCTTAAAACAATAATCCATCTGCAGCTGGGAATGTTGGTTTTTGATGAAGAAGCAAACCATAGAAGGCAGTCAGAGTCAGAAAGGTGGTGTATGTAGCTCCTTTAACTGTTTCTGTCAATATTCTGTCCTTTAATTTTTTGAAATTATAGATATGTAGAATCTGTAAGTGTAAGTGTAGTAAGTGTAGAATGAGGATGCTGACATCATTAGTATGCACTTTGCTACAGATGCTGCAGTGCTCAAAGAAATTACAGCTTTGCAAAATAAGTCATATTGCTTTTCTTGGAATAATACTGTTTGTGAGAGAAAGTAACAAATGCCGTTTTCCCTTTTCATGACTTTGCACCCTAGTGTTTCAAGACAAAATCTTTGTGCCAGCATTGTATAAGTGGATACACTTTTAATTCATTGCTGCTTGCTGGTATTTCTGATGTGGATAGATGGGTGTTAGCTGTCTGGATTTGCACCCAGATGACTGTTAGAATGATTCCACACAAACTGAGGCAAGATGGATTCTTGATGTTCTCACTTGTTTGTCATTGTAATTATGGTGGGTGACTGAAAGCCTATCTTTGTTACTGTTATTTGTTTAACAGTATAATCTCTTGGGGAAGAAAGTATCAAATGTGAAGATAAGCACTAGTTATTGTAACAAGGTTTAGAAGAATGTGGATTTTGTTACTGGAAAAGCAAGAGTTTTAGGACTGTATTTTGCATAGTTAGAAACACCTTTACATGATACATGTAACTTTGTAGATAAACCACTCCATCTTAATGCTAGTGGATGCATGTTTATTCTCCTTGGGAAGTGTGAAACCTCTCAAAGTGCTACAACTATTTTGATCCTTATTAACCTTGCCTGGGGAGGTAATTATTGTGTATCTTGCAGCCCAATTTAATGGAAGTGAGAAACCGCAAGCATCTCCTTCTCCCTCAAATGACCAGCGCAGGCAGTTAAGAGCACCTGGAGGAGGCTTTAAACCCATCAAACATGGCAGTCCAGAATTTTGTGGGATCCTGGGAGAGAGAATAGATCCAACTATTCAACTGGAAAAGCAGATGTAAGTAAGCACAGTAATTACTCTCTAGCTCTTTGCCTCCCCACTTACAGGAGCAGCAAGTGTCCCAGATGCTGCTGTACATCTCCCCCTCCTCAGTATTCCCTGTGTTAGTGCTCTTATTAATCCTGCAAAGTGTAAGTAACTTTTGTGGGGGACAAAAAAGAGTTAAACAGGAAACTCATCTCAGGAACAGTGAATTTTATCTGCCAAGTATGTGCAGTTATTCCACTTTCAACCTTGATTACATTGCATAAGCGAAAGCAGGTGTACATCACATCTATACAAATTGTGCTTTAAGCTGCACAAATTCCATATCTTTGTGGCTGCATAGCATGTTTCTAGTACCTCAGATGTGCCTTGCATCTGGGTGTGATACTGGTCCAGGGAGAGACTGATAAGACCACTTACAAAGCTTTCAGAAAAGAGACTGTTATTTCTACTGTGGTGATGTCAAACTGGAGGGTGGTATTTAGAGGCAGTTTTGTCAGATTCAAACTCAAGTTCTGGGGGAATTCTCTGGAGTGAATGTCTGGTATCCACAAGGGTGGCCTCTGTCCTGCCTCATTGTTACCCTTCCTTGAATCATTTGGACAGACTGGCTTGTGTGATGGAATGGCCCATGGTCCTGTATCATACCAAAGGAGCAGCCCTCATATTCTGGCCCCACATAAAAGAGGCCAGAATCCCCTTATAAAAAAAGAAAAATCTTCTTGTGGAGCAATTAACACAGGTTACACTGATATTTGTGAGCACTGATAAGTCCAGTGGATTCACACAGTAAAGTGAGGAAGCTGTGTCTTGAATTCCTGAAGGCAGTCCCACTCCAGACACTGTCATTCTAAGTTAGATGCAGAATTTATTTTCACAGGAGAGGGAGGGCATAATTTAGCATGGATGTGAGTGTGCTCTTTCTGAGAATACTTTGTTCCTGAATGGTAGCAGTATTGGGAGCATTAGCAATCCTTTTGCACTTCAGATCCTCAGTAGAAGAGAATCCCCTCTGTCAATTGCATCTGAGAGAAAGTAGTTCCAGAAATTCCTTTTCCTTTGACATTCTATTTTTACGTACAATATTTGGAAACTTAAGCTTGTAAGAGAATAGAGAATAATATCATCTGCATGGTGTCATATTCCATCTAATCAACCTCAGCCTTTGAACCATCTACTCATTGACATATTGTAGACTTACGTCCCACAGAGGAAGTAGCAACCACTATTATGAAATCACTCACTAATACTGTTAGGTAAATGACTAAAAGGCTATAAATTTGGCTGTAAAATTTGGTCCTCAGATTTGGGTAGTTCCAGCCCACCATACCCGTCAAAATATATTTAAAATACTGCAGGAAGTTGAGCATCTGTTAGTTAACTTGTGACTCATAAATATATTATTGTGTAGTTCTCTCTTTTAGTATAACTGCAGTTACATATAACTGCAATTGATAATAACAACTGAAAACTGCAGAGCTAGTTTTGCTTCCTTTAATTATTCAAGTGTTAATCACATGAGATTCTTTTTGATTCTTCATTACACAGGATCCAACCTGAAATGAATGCACCATTAATAATAATGTGTCAGAAAATGGAAGAATTTAGATTTATTATACCTTAGATTATTCATAATCATTCAAACTGCTCAAGTTTTAGTAGTGTGAGACCTCTCCACAGCACATGCCAAGCCTTTCCATCTTTCTCTACAAAAATGGAGTCTGTTTTGGTAGAGAGGATTACAAGATATAGAGGAAAGGAAGCATGCAAATGGACAAGTGGTTTTCTAGCAGATAGATTAGGAAGTTTCCCAAACAGGCAGAAATACCAAGGTGTGATAATGTATCAAGAAAATATTTCTAGTTGCTTGTGATTAAGGAATCTGTAGCTATGAACTTAGTAACTCATGGACCCAGGGGAATGGAATGAATTTGTTCCATTTCCTCAATACAGTGAAAAGAAGAAAGTGTGTTCTGCTGTTTCCATTGTCTTATTGAAAGTGAATCCTCCCAGCCTTATATACAAGATCTGGTGACTTCCTGTTTTGCTCTGACCAATTCAGAAACAGAGTAGTGTTGTGCATTATATGAGCTGTAAAAACTGATTATACTTACTGTATAATTGATGCAGCTGTCCTGTCTTCAGTGGAGCAGTGGCCACTTAGTGGTTGAAACCTGACCATTGAGGAAGTAAGGGACATCAGGAAGAACGTTCTATAAACCACAGTCAGGATACTTTCAATCCTGGGAGGAGATCCTCATAAAGGTCAAAGTGTGTGATTATGTTTGAATTTTGCTTTCAGGTTTGCATTGTGTGCCTATGTTTTCCAGGATATCTTAGAAGACGTGCATGTCTTCAGGTTTTTATGTCCCATGCTTTTGCATTGGTATCTTTCACAAGTTGTCATTTCACTATTTTGTGATCACATCATTGACATTTGAATCTTTGACCTTTCTGCACAAATACCTATATGTTGACATTTTAAAAATAGACACACCCAGGGCAAACAGCCCCACTACACTTGAAACAGCAAATTAGTCAGAACTTTAAGCTGATTATAGCACTCTCTAGCTATCTGGAACAGGAGCAATCTGAGTGTCCCATTTATATGGGGGTATGATTCACAAGCAATTACACTTCTGGATATTGCTGTTTACTGTCAGCTATAGCCAAAACATCTTCCAGGCATCACTGCTGAATCAGATGTTCTCCCATCAGCAGTTGTCTTCATACTTTGCTGTTTTTCTTAGAGCTGTTTTAAAGCTTCCTGGATCCAGCCCCACATTCTTCTTCTGTGAACTTCTCTGCCAATGGGGGACCACCAGATCTGAAGAATATATGAAATACTTCCCTCTGAATATCAGAGTCCAGGGTATCTCCCTGGTTTTGTCTAGGTCATATTTTATTTTGGTTTTATTTGGCCCTTTGGGGAGAAAAGAAAGAAAAATTATTTGTAGCTAATAGGAATAATTTTTAGACTCTCCCAAATCCATTTTCTGATTTACTGAAAGTGTTAATATTCTTTCCTTACACTCAGAAGACAACCTAGTCTTTAAATTGCTTGTTGAGAAATATCTTTCAGCAGTAAATATCTAATGGGGGATAGGGAGAACACTGCCTGAAAACATTCACGTCTGCCTCAATTTTATTTGTGAAGTGATGGAGCTGTCAGGGCCTCCCTTTCCAGTCTGTCTTGAATATACAATAGCATAACCCTCTTTTTAGCTTTCTCTAATGCAGACTTTGGTTGTAACCAGGCACACAATGAATTTTTAATTTGAGCACCAACTTTTGTTTAGCACATTAATCAGATTTGACAATGGACCTGACAGCACAAGGTAGTTAAGAGCATGACTTCCATCAAAGGGATCTCTCTGATCTTTCTTCACTTACCTTTTAGTTGGAACATCTCCCTTAGAGTAAGTTCAGCAGAGAAATAAAACTAGAACAAATGGAAGAAAGCTTTTTTGCACAAGGCCAGTGACAGTTCCTGGTAATAACAGACAGAGAGCACTTCCGATGTATGCATTATCCTGCTTAGAAAGGCATGGTAGTGTCACATTGTACTTCAAAGTGCATCTGGCAATTGCAGGAAGGGAGAGAACTTCCACAGAGATGCAATTGACACAGTGCAGGGCCAGCCACATTACATTGCTCAGGAAACTTGGGGGAAGAGTCAAAGCATTTACTACTGGACTATGAGATTTTAATTGCTGATGCAAAGCAGCATGTGCTGCAGCATGTTCTTTGTTTGCAGTGGTCAGTTTAGTGAAGGACCCACCTCTCCTCTCCCCATTTCCTTTCTTCCCTGAATTGATCACACTCACTCCACAGATCCACTAGCGATTTACTTAAAGTGCTCTGAATTGTCACAGCTGTGTTTAGGACAACTGTCTTTGTTAGAGATTTTAACACGTCATCACTTTTCTCCTTTCTCAAAGATTTATTTTAACAAATCTTTTCCACTATTAACTGTTCATATTCTTCAGATGTGATTTTCTTTTTGTTTGCTTTTGTGTGTTTTCTTTTTGTTCTTTCGTATATTAGTTGAAATACTGATATATGACAGGGATGAAATAGAGTAAATGTGTGTATTGTGGATCCACTGCTTGCAAGACAGAGATTATAATATGTTGCTCTGAGTGGGAGTTTCTTATGTAAATATGTACACTAATTCTGTTGCATGCTCTCCTGATCTAAGTTTCTTCCTTCAGCTGACAGGAACTACAGGCCTTCACAAGTTGTAAAGTTACCTTCAGATAATGCAAGCAATGTGCTTTTTATCCATAATATGTTAGATCTTAAAGATATCCATGTGATATTAACCATTCTTCATACCTTAAAGAAACAAAGTAGTGAAAGGAATATGAGTTGGAATATGTGCGTGTGTTAATCTCTCTACTTTTTCCTAGATGGTATCATGGAGCAATCAGTCGGACAGATGCAGAAAACCTGTTACGTTTATGTAAAGAGTGTAGCTACCTTGTAAGAAATAGTCAAACAAGCAAGCATGACTATTCTCTTTCACTGAAGTAAGTACTTGTCAGTAAAACATAATAAATGTAATTTATAAGCCACAACTTCTCTGGTGGAGGAAGAGAAAATGATCCAGTCTGTTGCTGCACTGGTTCATCTCTGAAGGGCACTCAGAGAGTTTGAGACTGTCAGTCTGCATGATGTATAGTGACAGAACTGAACTGGGACCCTGCAATTTGGGGAAGTTAAGAGATTTTTAGTCTTCATTTGGTGCCCATTTAAATAAATAAACTTGGGTTTTTTTGAAATGCTCCTGCTGCTTCTGCTTCAGTCTGAATAAGCAGCTCCATTCTTTGGAGATTTTATTCCTTTTGCTTCATAGTGGAAGGAAGTCTTCATGTGGTTTACTGTGATAGAGCTGTACAGTATTGCTACAATACTTGAAAGTAAAAAGCCCAGGATCAAAGATGAAAGATCTACAGATTAGGAAATGAGCATTGTTCCAGTCTTAGTGCTGCTTTGAACTTGCCTCATCTACATCAAGATTGGAGGCAGCCTGGGCTGCAGTGATCATGCACTGGTGGAGTTCACAGTCTTGAGGGATATGGGTCAGGCGAAGAGTAAAGTCAGGACCCTGAATTTTAGGAAAGCAAACTTCCAGCTATTCCAGTTAGTCAATAGGACCCCATGGGAAACTGCCCTCAGGGACAAGGGAACAAAACAGAGCTGACAGATCTTTAAGGACACTTTCCATAGAGGGCAAGAGCTCTCGATACCCAGGTGTAAGAAATCAGGAAAGGAAGGCAAGAGACTGGCATGGATGAGTCAAGACCTGCTGGTCAAACTAAAGAGCAAGAAGGAAATGCACAGGCAGTGGAAGCAGGGACAGGTATCCTGGGAAGAGTATTGGGACACTGCCCGATTGTGTAGGGATGGTGTCAGGAAGGCCAAGGCACAGCTGCAGCTGAACTTGGCAACGGATGCAAAGAATAATAAGGGCTTCTATAGGTATGTCACCTAGAAAAGGAAGGTCAAAGAAAGTGTACCCTCCCTGATGAACACAAGTGACAAACTGGTAACAACGGACGAGGAGAAGGCTTTTTGCCTCAGTCTTCGCTGACAACCTCTTCCCACACTTCTCGAGTGTATGGACCTCAAGGCAGGACTGGGGAACCAAAGTCCCTCCCACTGTAAGAAAAGGCCAGGTTCATGACCACCTGAGGAATCTGAACATATGTTAGTCTGTGGGACCTGATGAGATGCATCCCACAGTCCTGAGGGAATTGGCTGATGTAGTTGCCAAGATGCTCACCATGATATTTGAAAAGTCATGGCAGTCAGGTGAAGTCCCTGGCAACTGGAAAAAGGGAAACATTGCATCCATTTCTATAAAGAGTAGAAAGGAATACCCTGGGAACTACCGACCTGTCAGCCTCACCTCTGTGCCTGGGAAGATTATGGAACAGGTTCTCCTAGAAGCTATGCGAAGGCGCGTGGAGGACAGGGAGGTTATTAGAGACAGCCAGCATGGCTTCACCAAGGGCAAGTCTTGCCTGACCAACACAGTGGACTTCTATGATGGAGTGACTACATCAGTGGACATGGGAAGGGCTATGGATGTCATCTATCTGGTCTTCTGTAAGGCCTTTGACTTGGTCCCCCACATCTTTCTCTCAAAACTAGAGATATGGATTTGATGAATGGACTGTTCAATGGATAAGGAATTGGCTGGATGGTCACGTCCAGAGAGTAGTGGTCAACGGCTCAATGTCTGGATGGAAATCAATGATGACTGGTGTCCCTCAGGCGTCCATATTGGGACTAGTACTGTTTAATCCCTTCATCAATGACATAGAGAGTGGGATTGAGTGCACCGTCAGCAAGTTTGCAGACAACACCAAGCTGAGTGGTACAGTTGACACACCTGAGGGACGGGATGCCATTCAGAGGGTCCTGGACAAGCTCAAGAAGTAGGCCTGTGTGAACCTCATGAGGTTCAACAAGGCCAAGTGCAAGGTCCTGCACCTGGGTTGGGGCAACAACCCCTGGTATCAATACAGGCTGGGGGATGAAGGGATTGAGAGCAACCCTGTGGAGAAGAATTGGTGGATGGAAAGCTGGACATGAGCCAGCAATGTGTGCTTGTAGCCTAGAAAGCCAACCATATCCCGGGCTGCACAAAAAGAAGCGTGGCCAGCAGGTTGAGGGAGGTGATTCTGCCACTCTGGTGAGACACCACCTGGAGTACTGCATCCAGCTCTGGAGTCCTTAGTACAGGAAAGACATGGACCTGTTGGAGCGGGTCCAGAGGAGGGCCACAAAAATGATCAGAGGGCTAGAACACCTCTCCTATGAGGAAAGGCTGAAAGTGTTGGGGTTTTTCAGCGTGGAGGAGAGAAGGCGCTGGGGAGACATTATTGTAGCCTTTCAATCCTTAAAAGGAACTTATAAAAAAGATGGACAGACTTTTCAGTAAGGCCTGTAGAAATAGGACAAGGGGTAATGGTTTTAAACTGAAAGAGAGTTTCAGACTCTCTAAAAAGAGAGATTCAGACTAGATATAAGGAAGAAGTTTTTTACGATGAAGGTGGTGAAACATGGGATTCTATTCCTGATGTACTTTGTGCCCCAATGGGCTTCTATCCTGTGTGATAGTAAGAGAGATTTCAAGCCTCTGTGTTCTTTCACAGTTTTGTTGACTTCAGTGATTAGGCTAAGAAGTCTACCAGTGGTGCAGCCAGTATTCAGGTGACTTTGTACTCTTCCTAGTGCTTTGTCTTTTGGTGTCATTTATATAAGACACTCTGTTTCACCTCCCATTTTCACCGGGACAGATGTATGGCTTGTATAGAAGTGCTTAAAGAAGGTGTGCATGGTGTAGTTGGTGTAGTTAACCATAGACACAATGGCAACCAACCATCCCCTCTTCAGATTGTACCTAGGATGTGTATAGCCTAGTTCATGGTGGTGATCCCACTGCTGGAAGTAAAATTGCTTCTGTTAACAGAAAACAGACTGAAACATTCAATTGTAGACTTAAGTTGCTGGCTGATGTCACTGGCAGGCAGTTAATTTCCATTATGATCACTAGGATATGAGTAGGATGTGCAACTGGACTTCACTTTTAAAAAAATCATAAAGGAGCTGCAGGCCTTGGGCTGCTGGCATGAGCATGGTTGGGGTTGTGTATAGGTGTCTCATTGCAGCATTTTTGATAATGCCAACTGAATAAGAGACTTTTTGTAATAGTGCACTTGTCCTACAACTGCTGCACAGAACCAGACCACGTGTTGCCGTACCAATCCAGTGCGCCCCTTGCAACATGGGGCTAGCATCAGGATTGGCATCACAAGATGGTATAAAAAATAGGCTTCGCTCACTTTTCCTTTAACATGCAGGCTTGGGGTACTTGAGGTCTTCTGTAGCTGTGATACCTACAAAAGATGGAGGTTTTTGAATGTTGCTGTTGAATGTGCATAGTCAAATGATGTTCAGAACAAACTCTTTCAGCATCACACTTCTGTTTTATTTTGCTGGTGCATTTATGATGTGTGAAATGAAAAGCACTAGTTGCAGAGCATCTGGTAGATACTATAAAGACACATGGTGCTTATGGGGGATACTTGTTAATATAGCTGTAGCATAAAATTAAGTCTGACCAGCCATGTGTAATTTACTCTTGTTATAAACTTGCAACCTTGTCAGTTGTTTCATTAACCTACAATAACTGTATTAGGATATGGTTCTTGAATCCTAGCCATGGAGTTTGGTAGATGTTACAATGGAAAAAATGAGCAGATCTTCTCTGTGAGTAATTCCTGCACGTCCATGCTGGTTGGATTCTGCCTCTCCCTTCTGCTGAAACTTGCCCTAGGTCCTTGACCTACGTCCTGCTCTGATATGGTCTGTACAGTGTCCCTGCTTAGCACACACTGTATGGCCTCGGTTTCCATGGAATGACATCTCAGAAGGCAGTCTGTGACACTAATGTTAGAGAGTGTAGGCATATGCTAATATGCAACTACTGGCTTTGAAGCTGACTATATTTTCAACTTTTTCTTGCCATGATTTCATCAAATTCATTGCTATGCAAATTGAAATTGATAATAAGAGGTTGTAGGGAATATAGGCAATGGCCTCAAGCCCCACATTTCATGACTCTGTTCTAGTCATTGTGTCCTGTGCGAGTGGCTGCCAGGTGTTTGATACCTGTTTCTTAGAGGCCTTTTGATTAGAGGTATATTGCCCCTGTTTCCCAAAAACTGCGAGTTTCCAGGCTTCTGGTAAATTACAGTAACTTCCATTTGATTTTTTTTATGCATAAGTTGCTTGCTGGATAACATATTACTCTCCACACCTTACTATTTATTCTCTCTTCCTGTCAGTGCATTTTTCTTACATTGAAAATTAAGGGGTGTCCTGATTGCCAGCCCCATGGTGGTATGTTTTGCAGCAAGGACTGGGACCTTTATTGCTAGCTATGGGAATGGATCCCAGAATGGATCAGTGAATCTCAGTTTGGCTTGCTGCTACGTCCACAGGCATAACAGGTACTTATCACAACCACTATGCTCCTTGTGCCCCATGGCTACCTTTGTGCCCTGTAAGTCTACCCCCGCAGGCTTTGCATATTTGGACACTTCCTTTATGCCTTCATCTCGTAGTTTAGCCCACCTCTTCAATGTATTGATTCAAAAACCGTTAGAATGACTTAACATAGGCAGGCTGTGACTGAGCTCTGACCTTGTGAATTGAAATGCCAGAATGATCTCAGTAATGCCTCAAGGCTGCCTGTTATCCCATGGGACCCTGAAAGTCTCTTGATCAAGTGCTGAGCAGCCTGATCCACTCCAAATGATAGTAGGCCGAAGCATGCCTATCCTCAGGCTCTCCACTTTACTTAGCCAAAGACCACTGTGTGCTGCACAGCAGATATTAAGTAGTCTGGAGAAGCATAAGAGCATCAGGGGCTTTTATTCTCTGACAGAACTGAAGGGCTACTATCCTTAGCTATTTCCAGTTCCCTCTCTACTTGAAGCCTGTCTTGTCCTTGCATCTGCATGCATTGTGCTTTCTGTCGGTGCCAGGAGGTATGCTGGTGCAATGGAAACTAGAGGCAATGTGTTCCCCATGGGCTGTTGCACAGTGCTATGAAAGCCCTATGGAGCAAGGTTGTCCTAAAACCCTTTGCCTGGGACAAACTCATTTGGGTTCTGTTTGATTTCCATTAAAGCACACAGCTCCTTCTGTGGGCCTGTTGGAATCTGGATTGTTCTTCCAGAACAATCGAAGAGGGGGCTGGGGTTTGGGACCACTGCTGCTGTTGTATGTGCTTGAGCTGATGTGTCTGTTCAAATAGTAAGTTACCTGTGATTCACCAGAGCACATCCTTGGCTGCATTCCTTGCCAGAAGCAAGAGGGAGGAGGAGAACAAAGGCTTCCTAGGAACATCTGAAATAAAAAGATTTACTGGATTTCAACCAGAATGTCTCTCAGCTTTCCCACCTCTGTCAAATCTCCTTGTGACTTTCTGCTTTTCTTCCTATGTTGTTCCTAAGAACATTCCCCCTACTCATTAGGTAGGGGAATTGCCAGGGTAGAGCACCAGTCCTCTATCAGCTGTTTGGTCTCATGGCACACTGAATGGGACCTTAAGGCCTTTAGGTATGTTGGTTGTGTTAAAAACCAACTCCCCCAAAAAAGAATGTTGTCAAACTTGTAAAAGCTGGTGGAATTGTCTTGAGCTAGGACCCTCCATATGAGAGTCCAAAAGACCCTCTGAGCTATAGGAGAGAAGGGAGTACTACCCCACAGCTGGGCACAGTAAACCAAGTAAAACCTGTCAGTGTAAGGCAAATGTTCACCAGCCAAACTAAAGAGGTTCATGTTACAACAGAAGAACTAGGATATATGCTAGATTTGCATCTCCCAGAGTCCAGCTTGATTGGGTATTTTCTTCGGGAATACTAGAGCTACTTCTGGGTGCCTGATTCCCAATTTGGCTATGTTGAAATGGAAATTCAGGCACCACAGAGCGCTAAAGCAATGGATATGGGTCTCTGCTGTGACCGTACTTTGAACAGGGGAAAGCAGTGCTGAAGATTAAGCTGTGAGGCTACAGAGATGAGCCATCCAGGCTTGCTCTGACAGTGTATTGAACCGGAGTCCTAAAGTGATTATTGAATTTGTTCTTGGTTATCTAATCAAGTGTGATGTCTTGCTGTCACTTTCTTTAAGTGTAATAAATTTGAGGAGAGATTGCTTCACTCTTTAGACACATCAATTAAAAATTATCACTGGCTGCAGAAGCATTAGTGAAATATTTTCAAATTATTGCAGTCACCTTTCACGTGTTAATTAATATGTTCTGAAAAGCACTCGGCTGTCTGTAGCCTCCGTACTCCCATGAGGCTGTGCATCCTGGCTGTAGTTTTTTTTGCTTTTTTACATGAGTTTAGCTGGCAGAAGTATGGCAGGCCAGTGTCTTGTGCAGCATATGAGCTTTTCACAGCATTTCGTGAGCAGGGGACATGCTAAACTCACAGGTGGGAAAACTCTAGTGAGTGCAAGCCCCCTGTTTGGTGGTTTTTTTGGGGCGTGGGGTCTGCTCTCTCTCCCGCCCCCCTATACTTATGAAGCCTGCTGTTTCTATTGTATGTTTGGACTGATGCTTTTGCATCTTTACTATCATGATATGTAAGCAGGCACAACAGGAGAGCTCCAGAAGCCAGAAGCTGCTCAGGTATGTTGTATGAGCAGGAGCATGAGGGCAGAGAGGTGATGACCTCTCTGGATCAGCAACAGGAGCAGAAGAAATAGGATGTTTTTATGGATGATCCATGATCCATGAAATATGAAAAGATAGTTAGTCTCCAGCTGGCTTTTACAGCAAATGGGATAGTTAACAGATATATCTCAGCCTGTCATAGGGATAGGTAAGGGGCAGGCAGAATATCTGTATACACACATGAGTGACTACATGAAATAAAGGGGCACACATATTGAAGTATCTCTGAGGAAGAGATGACATTTAGGGAAAATATTGTGCAAAAGTTGAATTTACACAAACACCCACATATACACAGGAATGAACTCACAATTGCCCTGTGTTTTGTGAGGAGCACTTGACTGTAAATTGTCATGTCTTGGCAAATTATCATAGAATCATAGAATAATTTGAATTGGAGGGGACCTTTAAAGGTCATCTAGTCCAACCCTCCTGCCATGGGCAAGGACATCTTCAACTAAATCAGGTTGCTCAGAGCCCAATCCAACCTGACCTTGAATGTTTCCAGGGATGGGGCATCTACCACCTGTCTGGGCAACCTGTTCCAATGTTTCACTACCCTCACTGTAAAAAATGTCTTCCTTATATCTAGTCTAAATCTAATCTTTTAGTTTAAAACCATTCCCCTTGTCCTGACGCAACAGATCCTGATAAAAGGTCTGTCCCCATCTTTCTTGTAAGCCCCCTTTAAGTACTGAAAGGCTGAAATAAGATCTCCCCGAAGCCTTCTCTTCTCCAGGCTGAATAACCCCAACTTTCCTCATAGGAGAGGTGTTTCAGCCCTTTGATTGTTTTTGTGGCCCTCCTCTGGACCCACTCCAACAGATCCATGTCTTTAATCTGTATTGAGAGCAAACTCTGCTGTGAATGTGGATGATTTGTATGTTTATATATACATGAAGGTTGACTGGAAAAAGGCAGTGAACTCTAATATTAAGTTTCTGGCTCTGTACTACTAGTGCTTTCACTGCAAAATGTGTAAAAATTGTTGGCAAATTTTGGGACAAATAATAAAATGATCTTTGTTGTGTAATTGCGTAAATCAATCGCATTAAAGAGTAAAAAGATAGGGATTTAATTTACGTTAAAAAAAAAAATCACCCTGTGGAAATAGGTTGTCAAAAGACTGACAGAATGCTGGCTACAATTGGACAAAATTAGACAGGTGAAACTGACTTTTCTAAAATGCAGTTCCAAGCCTACCTGAGTACTACAGGAGCTAAAGACACCTGTGTTTCAATATGTAGGAGTACTACCTTTTTCCATTTTGGTTCATTAAAGCAAGGGTTCTGATATCTGATTGGGTTGATACTGAAATCCAGTGAGTTACTTTTGTCATCTGTGGTTGCATTGCTTGATCGATGACCCTGTGTTTTCTTTATTATTATTGTTGTTTAGGCCAAAATGATTCTACTTAGTCATAGAAATGGGAAAGTAGATGATCTATAGGTCAGTTGGATGTGGAATTGCTTTGTGGGGTGAGGTAAGCGCTAGTAATTGTGTAGCTCTGTGTCTCTAAGATCATTCTTGGGCAAAAATTGCAGCATCTATTCCTGTCTAAATGTTGCATCCACCCTCCAGGCATTCATATTCACCACTGTCTTTTAGATGTGTTTCTGCTTCTTGGGGACCTTCACCAGCATGAGTGAGTCAGCATTATTTGCAGTTAAATGTCATATATTTCTGATTCAGGGAAGAAGGAAGAATGACATCCTGATTTTGTATTGAGATTAAGTGACAGCGATTTAAAGTCTATTCTTTAGCTTCATGTGGCAAGCTTTTTTTAAAAAAAAAACCCTCTTAGTCTAGTTTTTGGGTTTATGGTTTTCTTTTCTCTAGTAACAAAACACTAACTTTAGGTTTCCCAAAACACAGCAATGTCTGGCAATGAGAAACTACACAAATATTACCTGTATTTGAAAAGTTAAAAGATGGTAGCACCTGCTCAATTTAATTTAATATAACTGAATATTGTGCAATAGAGGCATCTCTGAAGACCATCTTTTCCAATAGCAGGAAAGCTTTCTGTGTTCTGTGGACTTTGAGAGGGCCAGACAGATTCAGCTGGCATGGGGAATTTACACGAGTTTTTTGCCTGATTCAAATTCAAAAAATGACTGTTCAAAATGTATGAAACAAGCATCAAAGTTGCTTCATTACCAAATTAAAATGCATTTGTAGGAAAAACATTCATCAGGATAGTTTAAGTTGCTCATGTCAATGTCTGTTATTTTGAGATACCACAGTTTACCTAGGGAAAATTAATTACATGTGAATTGGCTACCTTTAGGGGCCTCAAAGAAGGTCTTTATGATGTACAGGTTCATGTGTTGCTCATCTCAGCTATAAACAAGGAATTGTTGTTGTTGATGACAAGTGTTTGAGGCAAAAAGCATCTTTTTATGGATTGTGATCCAGAGAGCTGGGCCTCCTTGTCAACATTGTTTAAATTCTCTATAGCAGAAGAGGGAAGAAATATGGTCTACCTTCCCTGAACAAAATGATCCCAAAGGCTTGAGGGGCAGCTAGGCATTCTTTTGACCTCCTCCAGCAGCCCTGCATTGATCTTTGTGTTTCTTCTTCTCTGTATTCCTTCAGGGTTGTAGGTATTTGGCTCACTCATACTCTCCCACTCTTTCCTTAAACCCAGTTTTAATTGCATAAGATTGGGTAAAAACTGAAGATCCATACTGGTAACTGTGTTGTGACCAGGGCTCCCAGTCTCTGGCTGCCATTGAAATGCCTAGTGGTAAGCTCCATTCTTTACTAGCAAGCAGTAGTAGATGTGCAAAGGGAAGAGGAGAGCGATCTCTCTCTCACAAATGTGTTTCAGGTGTTTATCAATGACTTCACTGCACATCAAGCTCATAGAGGTGCCTTCCTAATGTAACAACAGAACAACATTTCAGAATAGGGTATTATGTTTCAGTCTTGCTCAATGAAGACCAGCTACTGGCTGGGCTCTAATAGCGAATTCTTTCAGTCAGGATTTCCCCTTCCTGAGGCTCTTTGCAGCAGTGTGCACCACGTCTGCACCACTTCATTTCCTGACTCACATTTCAATTTTGGGAAATGTGGCTATTCTTGATTTTAGCTAATCTTCCTAAGTCAGCTAAATATGCAAACTGTGACTAAAAACAGTAATGGGCTTTGCTTTCTGTTCTGTCAGATAATTTCTGCAGAATCATTGCTACCGGAGGGAGAACAGAACTGAATTCAGAGAGGATGACATCCTGATCCTGTGGACTTGTCGTGGTTTAACCCCAGCCAGCAAAAATAAACCCCACGCAGCCGCTCGATCACCACCCCCCTCCGGTGGGATGTGGGAGAGAATCGGGAGGGCACAAGTAGGAAAGCTCCCGGGTTGAGATAAAAACAGTTTAATAATTGAAATAAAACTAAGTAGAACAGTAATAATAACAATGAGAACAACAACAATAACAGAATACACAAAACAGGCAATGCACAACACAACCACTCACTGACCGCCAACCGCGTGTCGCGAACAGGGGGCGAGCCGCCCCACACACCTGGTTTTCATACTGAGCATGATGTCACATGGTACAGAATACCCCATTGGCCAGCTGGGTCCACCACTCCGGCTGTGCTCCCCCCTTCCGGTGCAAGCGTCACCCAGCAACAGCCAAAGCATCAATGGGCCATCAACGCTCCTTTCACACTAAACCCAAAACACAGCACTCCCCCAAGCTACTGGGAAGAAAGTTAACTCTGTCCCAGCCGGAACCAGGACAGGACTCACAAACTGTCATGTGGTTTTCCCTAAATAGCAAAGGGGACTGCAAGCAAACTTTTTTGTCATCATGAAAATGCAGAATTGATCTGTAGAAGACGTCCTGTTTTCCAAAATTGAGAATGTAGACTTTGGGTAGGTTCTGGGTTTTGGGTTAATGCCGGACTTGGTACCTTTTAGTTGATTTAAAACACATAATATATTCTTGGAAAGTAACTGTTGTGATATTGTAAAAAAATACAAGTTTCTTCCTGTCAATATAATTTATAAAGAGGTAGTGGGATTTTTGACGGCTCTCTAAATCATTACTTGAATAAAAGTATTTAAAAGTGTATTACTAGTCTGCTGTTGACCTAAACAGTAATGATAGGGACGTGGCTGTTAGCAGACAGCAAGAATTCTGTCACTTCTACAGAACTCCAACAAACTAAACATCCTTACTACCTTCAAAGCCGCAGATGGGAATTGGTTATAGAGAATGAAGCCTAGGCTCAATAGAGTGGTCTTCACATATGTTGGATGCTGTTGTAATGGACACTGCTAGCCCATGCTAGTAGGGGAAGAGACAATTGTTTATCGTACCATGGAAAAAGTGGCTGTCAGATAAGGAATGAAAGTGTTGTGTATTCTGTGCTTGAAAAAGAGAGTTGAGACAGGAAAAGTAGTGGACAGGTCAGCCTCTGAATGTGTCCAGTAAAGGATTTTTTGAAGTAATCACTCATCTGGGGGAAAAACATGAGTTTTTCTTTTTCAGAGGAGATTTTAATTTGTTTCTTTGTTGCTTGAAATATTATAGGTTTTGCTCAAGGTGACAGCATATAATATAAAATACAGTTGTGAAATTGAAAGGCATTTCAGAACTTCAAAACAACACAACATGTGTTTCCTACATTGCTAGAATATTTTTTTCTGATGTTACTGCAAAGTTGCTGCTTTTTTCCTTGTTCAAGTGACATTTCATCAAAATAAATGCAGAAAATCTGTTCTGACAAAACAGCACTTTCTTCAGCAAGAACAGTGTTCAGAAGGCTTGCCTAATTTTTCTGATTGTGAGCATGAATGATGTTTCAAAGCCATTAACATTTTCTGGAAAAAAAATACTAGGTTTAGTATCTAATTAATATTTCTTGAACATTCTTGTATCACACTTCAGGCATAAGATCAAAAAAAGCACTGTCTGATGAGCTGTCTGCACAATTCCTTTCCCATCCTTTTCAAAATCCCATGGGTTTTGAAAACTGAAGGAAAATGTGTGAGAAAGCTGTAATTCAAAGTTACTTGGTTTTATGGTTGTGTTGCAAAAGATTTTAAACAAGGTGTGACTAATACTCATATATCAAGTGTTGTGTTTGTGTAAACATCTGTGCTTGAGAGTTATAAAGAAATTTGTTGCAGGGATTAGCAAGTAGGAATTCTCCTGTTCTGTATTTGAAACTCATGGGAACAGTTGCAGTAAGTAAAGGAAGGAGTGAATATTGTCTATAGCGGCACTGTTTTGTCACTGTTTTCCCTCAGTTGAACAAAAACTTGGGAAAGAATTATTGCAACATTTGAGAAACCATCGTGACATTCAGAATTCACACAGTAAAAATATCACATGACTTAGGTCGGGTCCCAGCATCTTCTCTTGCAAAATGTGTATGTCTCATCTCTTCAAGGCACTGGCTTTCATCAGTGTTCACATATGTGAATTTGGGATTGCCATTTAGGTTCTGCTCTTTGAAAACCATGGGCCTGGCAGGTTCTAATAGTTATTGCTGTTGAAAGAGCTGAGAAATCTGTATTCCAAAACCAGGACTACTCACTATAAGGCACAGGTTCTGCTTGTACTTGCACAGGTAGACTCCAATAGTGCTTAGAAAACTAAGCAGAAACTGATTTACAACCAGTTCAACCACGAGGTTTTTTCCTCATCGCTACCTGCAATTTCAGTAATCTCTCTGCATACTAAAATCAGAGTTTAGATCAAAAGAGTTTGGAGGACAGAAAGAGAGAGGAGTACAACTTCCAGGTTCCCTTCTGAACAGTGTCCCTATAATCCTAGTCACTGGTCTAGCAGCAATAGTGCTGTTAAACAAGTGTGGATGCATGCTGCCCTTGCCAGTTATTAGTAGGACTGATTTTTTATGAGTAGAGGTATACCAGAACAGGGCAGTCTGTAAGACAGATTTCAAGAACAAATGAGGAAAGAGAGTCAGCACAGAAGGATCCTTAGTGTAGATATGAACGGTTTCAAATCCTATACACCTGGAAGTGCTTAATTCAAGGGCATGGCTTCCAGGTGCTAAGCTGACTTTCTTCCAACTTAATTTGTTTTTCATTCTAGAAGATGAGAAATGTCTGGTTTGATATTTCTACCTGCAACTAGTGACAGCTCAGTTGGTTTACGTGGAACAAGGAAGGCAGATAACAGGTTCACAATGTAATTTTTGGAAACTGAAAGGAGGCAGGAAAGGAATGAAGGAGGAAAGTATTTGAAAACATAATTTTTGCTTTCATCCACCAGTAAGCCTGGAATAATGCTCAATTTAAAGAGTTCTGGACAGCCAGAAAAGTAGCCAGTACAGAAATTAGAACTCAGCCCGTCATTAACAACATGGTGATAACTATTGGCTGCAAACACTACCAATCAGTAAAATCAGTTCATTGACTGAATGTTCTTGCCTCTCAATTCTTCTCCTTCATGAATAGAAAATCTGCATGCTTGGCATTGCAAAGCTTTGAGGTGAATTTCACACAGCTCCCCGTTGTCACTTCTACTCTTTCTCAGCCTTCACACAAAATGACATTGAAATCCATTTCTGAGGGCTTTCCATTCAGACTGGGTTTTACTTAATGAAAGTAATTATGGGTTTTTTTTAGGAGAACCAAGAAAACATAGAAATACATGGGAAGAAATAGATTGGAATGTGATTTTTGTGGAATTATTTCACAAGAAACAACCATAAAATCCACCTTCATTTCAAACCATCCACAAAACACTATTAAGGGGAAGGCCTGCCAAAGGGAAACTCTGGGTTTTGACCTGCTCTAACTCTAAAAGCTGAAGAAACACCACATTTGCTGAAGAGGAGAAGATACAAAGGAGGTAGGACATGAGATAGTATGGAGGTGGGAAATAACTGCTTTTCAACAGTCAAAATGCTAGGTTAGACGGCCATCAATTTCCTCACAGTTTTCCAATGTACTGCCTTGAAAAGAAAATGAGAGTTAATGCTTGAGGACTGTTGGAGATGTTACTGAGTAATCAGAGGAGATAGCTGAGAATGAAGATGACTGAAGATTACTGATAACTGAATGAAGATAACCTCACAGGTTTTCATCTGCACATGGCCAGTTGACAGTTGAATCATCTGGGATGTTCCATAAAGATCCTGGTTAGCAGTTGGTTTTAACAGAAAAGTTATGTGCAAATAAAATCCCCAGGTTTGTTAGTCTTAAGCAGTCAGCTTTCAAAGGCTAAATGAGCCAAATGTCACAAAGGGCTGTGATGATAACGTGGTGGTTCGGTGAATTCAGGAAGAGGACCTTCATTCATTGAGCTTAATCCTTCTACCCCACAAGTCAGTTTGCTTTGTTATTGATTTTAACATTGCAGGACTACGCCCCTTAAAAATTGTGATGCAAACTTCCTGAAAAGAAGGGATGTGGGCTGACATCCCATTGCCGTGAAATAAGATAGAAATCTCAGAAAACAGTTATGGAGTTTTGGTCCTTGAAATGCAAACTGTACATGGATTGCATACTACTGCTTATGAGAGATGAGGGTGACCCTTCTACCTGCAGTTTTGTATGCAAATCCTCTATCATGAAAGGAATTGATTTGGTATAAGTGTTGCCTTATATTCTTCATGAAAAATTCGTTGAGCAATTACCAGGAAAAGTAAGAGGTGTAAGAGGTACATACTAGCTGCCAGCAATATGCACCAGCAGCGTCAAAATTACATAATGTATTATTAAATATCTTGCTTTTTAGAAGTGGGTGATTTTGTCAATTCCATTAGCAGAATTTTGTAGTGTTCTTGATCAAAAATTTCTTTTTGTTATGATAATGAGTGATATCCAGCATTAGTGTGAATTGCATTAAAGATTGCATACATTAATGAGATGTGTTACCTGCTTGGGAGTTCTCTGTGAGTGCAGCTTGCTCTTCAAACATGTTTTATCAAAGGAAGATAAATTGACAAGATTCTTCTTTTGAGAAGAAGTAGGGCTGCTGGAGCTGCCTTGTGCAGCATCACTATGAGCCATAGACAGTGCTTTGGTGAAACAATACAATCACAGAACTATTAGTTCATGCCATGCTTCAGCTGCTTTGCAGTGAAGGAAAAAAACAGCAGCAGAAATATCCCTTTGTTTGTAAGCAAACACTCTGAAGCTCTGACCGCCATAACACTGGTCCAAAAGGAGCTGGAGAAAACAGAAGAGAGGAGAAGAGAGGTTACTTACCCCAAAGGAGCTGGCTCTCAGCTGGGCGTGGCTTTAGCTTATTGATGGTCTCCACTGTATTTGTCTGGCAAACTCATTATGCTAAAGTGTTTTCAGCTTTTCTTCATACAATCAGATTTTGCTTTCCCAGGTCTGAGCTGACAATTTGCAGATGGCATCAATAAAAGAAATTTTAAAAAAAGACTTTATTATTCTAAAATGCACAACTGCACAGGAAAGTACCATGTTCCCTGCTTCCAGGAGTCCGTAGGGAAAGTACCATGTTCCCTGCTTCCAGGAGTCAGTAGTTGCTCTTCTGCCTGGTTTAGGATAGCTGGCTCCTCAGCGTTTGTGTCAGACTAGGGTAGACCTGCATGCAAGACAATAGCTTGTCTACAGTCTCATCCCCTTAACTGCAAGATTTCTCTCCAGACAATTGCAAGGTGATGTCATCCCTGCTGGCTGGTTGGCAAAGGGCAAACCCAAACAGCAGGAGGTGAGCAATCTGCCATGCAGCCTGCACCTTGTAGTCTCTGCCATCACATTGGATTGACTTCTCACTTCCTTGAACCTTTCAGGTATCAAAACTTGTCCCCTTTGCAGGTCTTCCCCTTAATAGTGTTTTGTGCCTAGCTTGGAATGGAGGTGGATTCTATTGTGCTTTCTTGTGAAATAATTGCACAAAACCCAACATTTTCAATTTCAGGGAAGTTTTACCTAGGAGTTTTGAAATTTATTTCACAGGTTTCTTTGATTCTTTTTTGGTCTTTTTTCTTTAATAGTAGATTTTTACAAATGTTTCAAATCAAAATTGTTGTTGAACTAGAAGCTCTACTTAGTGGTTTCTGAAAATATACAAATGGTAAAGATTAATCATAGACTCCTAGGGAGATCTAGTTGGGAATGGACATCCGGATGTGTCTAGCCCAACCCCCTGCTCCAAGCAAGACACACCCATGGGTTGCTGAGTGCTTTGTACAGGCAAATTTGGAAACCTTGTGAGGATGGAGACCTCCTGATCTGTCTGACCCTGGTCCCAGGGCTGCAGCACTCTCATGAGGAAGAAGCTTTTCCCTATATCCAGTGGGAATTCTCTTTGTTGCGGCTTGTGCTTGTTGACTCACTGTGTAGCACCATCTTCTCTGTAACTCTCCCGTTTAGGCAATGGATGACTGCAACCTGACACTCTTCATCTCATCTTTTCTTTTCCAGACTAAACAGATACAGTTCCCGCCCATCCTCGTACATCATGTGCTCCCAGCCCCAGACCATGTTTAGTGGCCCTGCTCTGGACTTGCTCCAGTGTTGGCTTCTCCTTTTTATGGGAGACCCGTATGCCAGTTACAGTTACAGATACAAATACAGCCTCACCAGTGCTCTGTAGAGGAAGTAGTCACTTTCTTCCAGCAGCTGACTACACTTTTGCAACACAGCCCAGGTTGCAGTAGGCCTTCACGGGCAAATTGTTTCATTATGTTCTGTCCCCTGTCCACCATAGTTCCTTTTCTGGCCAGTGATGCCCCAGCTTGTACTGCTGCCTGGGTTTATTCCATCCCAAGGGCAGAAGCTTTTTATATGCCTTGGTTGAATTCCTTTAGGCTGCTATCCATAACTTCTAGGTCACATTCTTTTTCACTCACCTTCACAAACAGTGCAGCCTCCCAAAAGATTGACCTGTCATAATATAGAGGAGATGCTGCTTGTTTGTTTGTGGAATTCTGATAGCCATGGACATCATATACTGTAAATTCAATGACTATGTACTACCCAAACCTGAGTATCTGCATAGGTCCTTATTAGGGAAGCAACAGCTGGCTGTCATGAATTCATGGCTTGAAGCCATTTGTTTACATTATATGCATTTTCTTTCTGTTTGAAAAAGGGCGTGTGTCCTTGCCCTTTCTGCATTAAAATGCACTTGGCCGTTCTTGCTACACTTCTGAAATTAGCATGCACCTGTGATTCCATTAATTTATCTGCCCATTTTTAAGGCATTTTGTAGCAAATCAAGATGCATGTCCTGAAGGAAAGGAATAATACATCTGTCCTCATAATAAAGTTTTTAAAGATGCCACCCTTGTTTAAAGGAAATAATTTAAAGAGCAATTATGATTTGAAAGAGATTTTTTTCCTCTAAGAAATTGATATTTAAAGCAAGATTTTAAGTGTGTAGAGCTATAATTACAGTGCCTGCAGTGGTTTCTGTTCACCAGAAAGGGCCACTTCATCAGAGAATTGTTGAATATATCTGAAAGATATGAGCTTGATTGTGCTACAAGCACCTCCGGAGGGAATGCTACGCTTGCTAACTAGAAAATGGCAGATTTTAGAGAAGCTGCTTTTAACGTGGCATGATTTGTTTTCCTGCTGTACCTTTCTGTGTCATCTTAAACTGGGTTTCCTTGCTGACATGGACTGACTCCAATTTTAACACTATTGTCTTTGTCCCTGGACACACTTGGAAGAAACAGTGGTTTGGAGCCAGAAAGTTAGGGAGTGGGACATCAAGCAAGCTGTAAAAACCCTCTAGGTCTCATTTAATGTCTTGAAGTGTAGGAGCTGTCCTTTGCTCTTGTTTTGTCCTGGCTAAACTCTACACTCTTAAAATAGCCTATATGACATGCTAAAGACAGCAGACACTGAAGGGTCACTGCTGGGAAGAGATGAGGTCAGCTTTACCACCTACTATACTATATGGCAGTGTGGGTGCTACCCGTCAGAGTTGGATGAGTTGCTTTTGCAGGAGCAGACAGGGCAGTTACATGCCACTCTTCTCTTCTCTGTGTAATTATGAGCCTTCCCTCAAAGAAGCAGTGTGCTGTGCAGGCAGGCAGGTCATCTAGGAATTGAACGCTTCTAGTCTGGAAGTCATAGACTCGTTTCTGCCTGCTGAAAGGCTGCAGGATAGCAGCTTTTGCTCAGTACAATGCAGGTGAAAGTCTTTATACCATTAATCTTGGGAATGGGCTTATCTGAGGAAATTTTCCCAGCTGAAGCCACCAGGTTCTGCACATGGCCATGTTCTGGGTAGGATTGGTGTGGTCTGTCCTGAGGTCTCCACAGGACAGGGCAGGGCAAACCTTTCGTCATCTGAGTGAGGCTCGTGGCCTGCCTATGTGTCTATGAAGAGATCCTCAGGCTTCTGACAGACCAAAGCCAATGATACCTTTTGGTCCAGAAGTGATGATTGGCTGTAGTGAAAAGTAAATGTTCACAGGAAAACACTGGGGGTGGGACAAGAGGAAAGGGGTTGTCCTCTGGCACACCTCTGGATCAATTCCAGGGTAAGACAGCCTTGCACCTGGATCCAGAGAGCACGGGTGGTGAAAACAAAACACTAGCTTAGGCTGCCTTTGTGTTTGACTGTCCATGGGGGTTTGCAGCTAACAGTCACTGTCTGTCAGTCTGGCCACTGTCTTGGCCTGTCACCCAGCAACTACTTGTTTGTTCTCCTACATTCCCTTACATCATGAAGGAGAGCCTGTCGTGGTCCTGCTCCCCTCTTCCCTATGCACAAGCACGAACTAACGCTTTGCTTTCCTTGCAGGAGCAGTCAAGGTTTTATGCACATGAAACTGATGAAAACCAAAGACAAATACATCCTCGGTCAGAACAGCCCTCCCTTCGACAGTGTTCCTGAAGTCATCCACTACTACACCACAAAAAAGCTGCCTATCAAAGGAGCAGAACACTTGTCACTGCTCTACCCTGTGGCTGTGCGGACCCTCTAATAACCTAGTCTCACCCCTTCCTGTGGATGGGAGGTGAGAGGTAAGCTGGGCTGCACAGAATTCGTAGCAGGAATTCAGTCTTGAGTCTGTGATGGAGAGTGGCAGCCTTTAGTCTTGGGAACATGGGCAGGGTTGTGTATGGGACTGTGTGTATGGTACTCTTATGCTGCAGCATGCCTCTAGAACTGTGCTTCTACATAAGAGAAAGAAATCTTATTTTAGTGCAAGGAAAACAGATAACCTTCCCAGAACTTCTCTGTGAATGAAAGTACTTCACAATGAATTTTTTCCTCCATGTTTTGAGCAGAATCAACAACTTCTTCTCAGCAGTAAAACACCAGCAACTTTTATTCTCTTGGTACCCTGAGAAACTTGTACATTTGAAAGAGTAACCTGACTTTGAGGGACCCTAGGATGTTCTTGGTGGACCTGAGAAGGAGCTGCTTAGCAGGCAAGCCCCTGTGGCTGTGGTCACTTAGCTTGGTGGGTTTGGTTTTTTAATGCAGTTTCTTGGGGTAGTCAAATGTTGAACTCCTATTAGGCACACAATCTTAAAATCATTCTGTGAGAGCAAATCATGGTCAACTATTTATGAATAGGGAATGTAATTAAAAAATAGTTTGTTATATATTTTTATCCTTTTTGGTACAATAATCTCTTAAGTGTTACTGTCTTCATTTGCAAGTTTCATTCATAGATGCAGTCAGCTAATTCTGTTCGAGGCGTTATAGTGTAATGTTTTAAGTAATTGAGAATGAGTCATTTAATATGTGGGTTTCTATTTACGCATAGGGTGGTCAAAGTCTTTTATAAAGCTTTACTAGGCAAAATCTTCACTTGCTTATTCATCCGGATCAAATGGTTGTCCCACTGAGGTAGCAGACTAACAAGTGTGTGTCACACTGCCTTTCCATAAGATGGCTTTACACATGGCTGTGTAAATGAGAACTATGGTATGTAGCAGAGCAGAATTTGTTTTTCTGGTGTACCAAGGCATTCTTAAAACATGGTCCCTTGACACATACCTTCTGGCTATTGTTTGTTTTCACCATGAGCAGAAGCCTCCTGCTGTATTTCAGTCACTGTCAGCCAGAAGCACTGAGAAGCTGTTCTGTACCTTAGTCCTGCAAGTCAGTGCCCATCCACCTGAGAGATATTTTCTACGTGCTCTGTGTGCTTGTTGAATGGGATAAGTGAAAAAAATACAATTGTGCAGAAATTGGAACTGAGTAATCAATAGCCTGGTAGTCCTCACTTTGTGCCATCTCCCACCTACGTCTAGAATGTTGTGCATTAACCCATCAGCTGTTGTAGTAGCAAACTGGTTATATGCAGTTTATGTATTTTACAGAATGCAATAGGACTGTGAAATTGTGTGTTATTTAATTCAGCTTTCTTACCTACTAGTCCCTTTTATGTATGCTTAGAAAGAAGTGCAAATCTGAAAATTGTAATGGAATAACCACTTACTGCCTGTAAAAGTAGTGCTTCATTGTATTGTCTAATCTGATAAGAACCTCAAGGATGTCCCATATAATGTCATCAGTGATGAATGTTCTGCTTCCTTTTAAGCCTACCTTGTTCTTTATATGACATCCAACACAATTTGAACAGAGGTGGATCACACATATATGAGGACCCCAGTATCATTCTGTGCAGCAACAGTAGTGGGTCAAGCTGTCCCTATCTCACTCAGAATTTGAAGCTGCATTGGACTAGGTTCTTACTGTTTTTCTGAGAGAAGCATGGCACAATGGAGTAGAAAGAGACAACATTCCTCTCCAAGTGAAACGACACATCCTCTTTTTCATCTACACACCTACATGCGCCTTTTATTTTCCTACAGTCTTTGCAGAACTCATCGTTCTCCTCTTAACATCACCCAGTTGATGAGAGCATATAGGCATTTTTAAGTTATTCTAAGATATGCTAAGATATTCGCTCACCAGGGTAGGAGTTCATGAAGGTGGCAGAGCTCACAAAGGTTACGAATCAGATTGTATCTGCTGCTGTCTGAGCCTTTGCCTGTGCAGGCTCTGACAACTCCGTCATACCACTTGGGACAGAAATATGTCATATTTCTTCTTTTGCATGTTGAAGTGCATTTTTGAGAATCCAGCATTGTTGCTGTTCTATGACCTGTTTTTTCTTCTTTTGTAATGGAAAAGTAAGCCCTTACTCTCCCTAACAAGAATTAGCAGTAGAAACCAACATTATCGTTAACCAAGGCCTTGCAAGGCTTCCTTAAGCACATTGTCTTTAGCTCATGGAGATGACTGTTGTACCAAATCTTTCTTGTCATGGGCCTGATCGAAAGTCAGCTGAAGCCAGCAGGTGCCACTTTATTGCTGTCTGCAGATTTTCGTTTGGCATCCCTTGCTTAATACAAATCAGGTCAATATGCATCATACACATTTGTATACAGTTTATTACAGCTTCAAGGATCAGATCAGGATTCTTGGTTCAGCTAGAGGAAGGCATCTCAGAAAATGTTTGTTGTCTGTAGGAAGGTTTTTCTGATTATTTTTTAGAAAGACTTTTGAAAGTACTCAGTAATTACAGAATAAATAAAACCAGGATTTTGTTTGCACTGTAATGTTGTCTTTGTTTATTTAAGTGATTGTATGATATTTTTCCAGTGAAGGAATACTCTTCCTAGACTTTTTAATGTACAGTGAAAATACGGTGTGTTGCAGTGTGTAGTATTGCGTATAAGTGGAAGATCTCGTAGCGATCATGCCTACATAGCACATTAAAAGTTTATTTTAAAAAAATTATAACCCTCTCCCTTTTCTTCCTCTAATTGTCAATGTGTACTCAGATTGTCTTGAACAGCTAATAGCTGAGCGGTCTTTTGGAACAACTTGTGTTTGTGTGTCTTAACTGTGTAGTGAAAGTAATCATTAGGCTATAATCTGGTTTGGAGTCTGGAAAATCATATGGCTCAGTCCTGTCCTGACAATGTGCACCTTTGCAAGGGCTGTGCCAACACAACACAGGTGTGTATGTGAATGACAATTGCTTGAGGTGATCAAGGAATCCAGTTATTGCTGCTTACAGCATAACACTGGTGAATCACTTTTTGCAGACTTATAAGAGGTGTTAATTAGGTTTCTATTTTGATGAGCATTTCACAGCATGATGAAAGCCCCCAAGCTATGTATGATGTGTAGGAGAGTTTTAGTGGCCAAGATTGCATCTCACAGCTCCTTCCATAATTGGAATAATCGTTAAGTTTTGTGGAAGTACAGTCATCACCATGGGTTGTGTACTTGATAATAGTTTATTCTCTGACTCTGAAGTTAAGTCTCTAGAGCCAGGATGCAAAGTCCAGGGGTCTCTTAAGTGCAAAGGTACAAAACACACACTTCCACCTTCTCAAAGAACATGACCTGAGTCTATTCTCTGAGGAAAACCAGTTGCTGCATGGAGGATGACACATTTATGTGCTGCTCCTTGCCATCACAATGAGGTTCAGGATTTGCCCTTTTTTTCTTGCTGTCATGCTGTCGTGGTTTAACCTGGCAGCAGCCAAATACCACGCAGCCGCTCACTCACTCCCCCCACCCCCAGCGGGACGGGGAGCGAATCGGAAGGGTAAAAGTAAGAAAAACTCATGGGCTGAGATAAAGACAGTTTAATAGGGAAAGCAAAAGCCGCGCATGCAAGCAAAGCAAAACAAGGAATTCATTCACCACTTCCCATCGGCAGGCAGGTGTTCAGCCATCGCCAGGAAAGCAGGGCTCCATCACGCGTAATGGTTACTTGGGAAGACACACGCCATCACTCCAAACGCCCCCCCTCCTTCTTCTTCACCCAACCTTATATGCTGAGCATGACGTCATGTGGTATGGAATAGCCTATTGGCCAGCTGGGCCAGCCGCCCTGGCCACACTCCCTCCCAGCCCCCTGCACATCTGGCAGGGCATGGGAAGATGAAAAGTCCTTGACTAGCGTAAACAATACCTAGTAACAACCAAAACATCAGCGTGTCATCAACATTATTCTCACACTACATCCAAAACACAGCACTATACCAGTTAATAGGAAGAAAATCAACTCCATCCCAGCCAAAACCAGGACAGTATCCACCCCTTATTCCATACCATTTACATCATGCTCAGGTCCCACACTATCCAATACATTCTCATTACCCACCATCCCCCTTCCTATCCTTTGATATAATACACAGATATCATTCCCTTAGTCTATGGACCACCCCTGTAAAATGTCCATAAAATATCCATAAATGTCCACAAAATGTCCACTGCGTTCATTTAGTCCATGACTTCGGGCTCCATCTGTTATGGTGGTCACTCAGGTCAGCAGAGGTGGTGTGTTGCATGGAGTTACTGGGCACCAAAGCCAGCTCAGGTCGGGTCACTGCTGCACTTGCGCTGCTTCTTGTAAAGTTTGTCCTCCGTTGGTTCAGGTGGTTCCTGCTATAGTAATTCCTATAACATGCAACTCAAATCATGGGTTACAACAATTTAAAGGTATATCCATTACAATCTCCACCCCTGGTCCCTTTGGGCCAGATCATAGGGTTTAACATTGCAATGAACTCCTCCCCTTGCCCCTGCTCCGGCTTGGATTTATCCACAGACTGCAGTCCCTTAGGGTGTACCTGCTCCAAGTGGAGCCTTACCTATGAGCCACAGTCTCTCCAGAGGTATACCTGCTGCGGCACAGGCTTGTCCACAGCCACAGTCGCTTCGAGGTGCACCAGTTCCAGTGTGGCCTTCTCCATGGGCCACAGTCCCTTCAGAAGTAAACCTGCTCTAACATGGCCTTACCCATGGCTGCAATCTCTCCAGGGGTGTACCTCCCCTGTCATGGGCTTATCCACGGCCACACGCTTTGAGGTGCTCCAGCATGGCCTCATGCACAGCCACTGACACTTCAAGGTGTACCTGCTGCAGCATGGACTTATCCACAGCCACAGATGCTTCGAGGTGTACCTTCTCCAGCGTGGACTTATCCTTAGGCCACAATCCCTTCAGAGGTATACCTGCTGCGGCACGGACATAATCACGGCCACAGACGCTTCAAGATGTACCTGCTTGGGCATGGGCTTATCCACAGTCACAGACGCCTTGGGGTGTCCTGTCCCGCATGGACTCAGCCACAGGTCACAGTCCCTTCAATTCGAGTTCACGCTGCAGTTCCAGCCTGTCCAGCACAGCAGCACAGAAGCAGCAGCGATGCCCTGGCCATCTGCCAGCCCAGGCGCATCCCCATTACTGTTATCAGAATGTTCCCAGGCACAGCACAGTAAGACGATAAGCAGTGCAGCAGTACAGCAAGCAGCGAGAGCAAAAAAGCAGCCACTAACGAGCACAAGACTCTAATACACATTAAGGCAAGCAAGCCCCATGGCAAGCACAAGAGCCTGCGAATTAATAGCTAAACAGCAGTAACAGCTATAAATTCAATCTAGCACATTCCAATCAAACCTGTCGTTATCTCGAACCCTTCGAGCCCCATGTTGGGCGCCAAAAAGGACTGTCGTGGTTTAACCTGGCAGCAGCCAAATACCACGCAGCCGCTCACTCACTCCCCCCACCCCCAGCGGGACGGGGAGCGAATCGGAAGGGTGAAAGTAAGAAAAACTCGTGGGTTGAGATAAAGACAGTTTAATAGGGAAAGCAAAAGCCGCGCACGCAAGCAAAGCAAAACAAGGAATTCATTCACCACTTCCCATCGGCAGGCAGGTGTTCAGCCATCGCCAGGAAAGCAGGGCTCCATCACGCGTAATGGTTACTTGGGAAGACACACGCCATCACTCCGAACGCCCCCCCTCCTTCTTCTTCACCCAGCCTTATATGCTGAGCATGACGTCATGTGGTATGGAATAGCCTATTGGCCAGCTGGGCCAGCTGCCCTGGCCACACTCCCTCCCAGCCCCCTGCACATCTGGCAGGGCATGGGAAGATGAAAAGTCCTTGACTAGCGTAAACAATACCTAGCAACAACCAAAACATCAGCGTGTCATCAACATTATTCTCACACTACATCCAAAACACAGCACTATACCAGTTAATAGGAAGAAAATCAACTCCATCCCAGCCAAAACCAGGACACATGCCTCAAGTTGGCAAAACAAATACTGTGTGGCAATGTTGGTGGAGGCTGCAAATGCCATCTTTCATCTAGGTTCTGATTCCATATTTACGCTGCTGCACTGCTAAGCTACACTCTGGGCTACTCAGTTGTCCTCTGCTGCTGTTAGTTATTCATGCTGTCTTCAGATTGTACTTAGGGTAGTGCCTGAGCAGAACAAGCAGGGCCTTAACACCTGTTTACATAAATAAATAAATGAATAAATAAAACACACCCGACACACTGCTGCACTAGCTCCTTGGAGAGGAGGGAAAAACAGAACAGAAATGAAACAGACCTGTCTGCACTCCTGGTGTGAGCAAGGGGAGAAGGGAATGAACAGTAGAGAGTCAATTGTTTTATGTCCATTCTTTCCTTTTTAATGATCTGCAGTGATCCCACATAAAACACTGCAATTTGCTTCCTTTTATTCCTTCTTGATGGAGTCCCCAGTGAGAAGGGAAGAAGAAGGGAAGGAAGGAAGGAAATGGCAGCAGCTGAACAAAGTTGTTGGTCTGAAATAGAATTCCTACTGAAAAAGGCTGTTCATAGATTGCAAGGGATAACCATGTACAATCCCATTTTCTGTAGCATGTTATTGCTGGTCTCAGACCTTGAGCTTACTCTGAGAACCATGTACCCATAATTCAGAGTCGCTGTTGACCTCAGTGCTCTAGACCTTGTAGTTAGTTCAGTGACAAGATCAATCAAAACATTGCCCTTGCTTTCTCAATTGTCTTTCAGGGTCCCTGGATTGCATTTATTGCTGCTGACAGTTCCAAGACACAAATACAGTAGCTTAATTGCCGCTTTGCAGGACTCAATTTTCTTTCTAAGCTTGGTTTGGTGATTAGTGTGAAATCGCATTGGATACAAGTAACAGTTAAGTGTTGATACCTGCAGTAGTAGCATAGGAAAAACAAAATGTTGCATTCTATACCAGACTATCAGAGCCTTCCTTGGTCCTGGTATTGCCCCGAGTGGCACACAGTGCCCTCAATGCCCATCTATAAGCAAAGCTGATGTGCCAATAGAAATTGACTTCTATTTCTGGGGTCTGTGCAATTACTACAGCATAGACTACACCACTATCAAGCCACAGAAAAATCTCAAGGTTCCTCCTGCCAGCCACACCACTCAGAGAAGTAGCTTTGGGAGACTGATATCAGCATCCCCCCTGTTTTGGGTCAAGCCGTTTTGCCACCAGAAAGGGACTGTATACCTGTCAGCTAAAGGTCAAAGTGTACGAGGCTTGTAGACCAAGAGTTTATTCAATGACTCCGCTATGTCTGTGTCTCAAACAGACATCCTGGACTGGCTCCATCTGGCAGTCTATATTTTGGAGATGACTGTTAGCTGTTGATAAACTAGAGGGAAATTCAGAGGGAGCTATTCAGAGGGAGCTTGACTGGCACAAGGAATGGGCCAGCATGAACTTCCTGGAGTCCATAAAGGCAGTCCTGCATTGGGATGCACTGACCCTTTGCAAAAGGACAGACTGGAGGGTCACCGGTGGGAGAAGAGTAACAAGGAGCTGAACAGAAGTCAGCAGTCTGCCTTTGCAGTCATGAAGATCTACTGCAGTCAGGACTGTGTAGTGGAAGTGTAGCCAGCAGGTGGAAGGAAGTGATTATTTCTTCTACAGAGCACTGGTGAGGCTGCATCTGGATACTGTGTCTGGTTTAGGTGCCTCCAAGTACAAGGAGAGATGTCAACAAACTGAAACAAGCCTAGAGCAGGGCCTCTAGGATGGTCTGGGAGTTGGAACACATAATGTATGATGACTGGCAGCGGGAATCACACTGGTTTAGCTGGAAGAAGACAAAGCAAAAGGGTGTACCGCAGGGCCTGGGTACCTGTCCTACAAGGAGAGGAATGTTGCTGCTACTTCTAATCCGGTGCTTTGCATCACCTCAGGCTGCTGACGGCTTGAGCTCTCCCGCCTGTATTGCTCTCTGGTTTCCCCACGGGAACTCTGGGAGGTATCACTGGAGCCCACTGATGGTGTTCTGATGCTGCAAGCTCAGTTGGGGGATTGGGTGGTAGGGATTTTAGCAGAGCCTTTCTGCTGCCAGTCAATCTGATGGAGGGTGGGAGTTTGCTTAGGCCTCTTCTAGCACCAGCATCTTCCCCATCTTCATCACTACCATTTGGTTTGAAGCAGCAGCAGAGAACAGTCTGTCAAAGTGGGCTTTGGAGCAAGGCATTGCATTTAGCATTGGGGGGCATGTGGAACACTACACAGACTCAGCCACAATGCAGGTTTGAAAACAAGCTTTCGGTTTTTGGCCGGTGTGGCAGTTGACCTGGGTGGACTTGGCTAAACTTTAGTTACAGGGAAGTAGACAAGAATAGGGGACTAATTTAAGGGTTTAGTTTAAGAGACATGCTCCTGCTGCAGTAAGAGTTGGAGGTAAAAGTAGTAAAATGGTATGCCAGCACTGACATAGCCAACATGTTCTTTTCTATTCCCATAATGGAAGTTTCAGTTTGCTTTCACCTGGCAAGGAATCCAGTGCACCTAGAATCGATTACTCCAGGGGTGAAAGCATAGTCTCACCATTTGCTGTGGACTGATTCAGGAAACCTTATAGATGGGCAGTGCCCTTGAACACTAGCAGTACTGGGGTGTTCAGACATCATATTCTGGGGACAAACAAAAATTGAAATATTTGAGAAAGGTTAAGCTGTCATTAAAGTCCTGCTGAAGGCAAGGTGTGCCATCAAGAAATCTGAAGTCCAATACAGAAGTACAATTACTAAGGGTAAATTGGATGGATGGAAGATGTCATATCCAGTGAAGTTGTAGAAAAGATTAGTGTGTTTTCCAAAGCTGCCAACAAAAAGGAAGCTCAAGAATTCCCTTGGAATGGTAGGATTCTGACAAATGCACATTCCTGGATATAGTCAACTAGTGAAACCACTATAAACGGTGGTGTATGCAAGGCTAGTTTATGTGGGGATCAAGCAACAGCAAGCCTTCCAATAAGTGAAGCTCAAAGTGGCACAGGAAATAGCCCCGGGCCCTATTCAAACTGGTGATAGGTGCAAGATACCCTATATATCACTTCAGGAGATGTTGTAATCTCCTGGAGTGTGTGGCAAAGGAGCCCAAGGCTGACCGCTGGAAAGCTGCCCAGAGGAAAAGGACCTGGGAGTGCTGATTGACAGCTGGCTGAACATGAGCTGGCAGTGTGCCCAGGTGGCCAAGAAGGCCAATGGCATCCTGGCCTTTATCAGAAATAGTGTGGCCAGCAGGAGTAGGGAGGTGATCGTGCACCTGTACTCGGCACTGGTGAGACTGCACCTTGAATACTGTGTTCAGTTTTGGGCCCCTCACTACAAGAAGGACATTGAGGTGCTGGAGTGTGTCCAGAGAAGGGCAACGAAGCTGGTGAAGGGTCTGGAGCAGAAGTCTTATGAGGAGCGGCTGAGGGAACTGGGGTTGTTTAGCCTGGAGAAGAGGAGGCTGAGGCTATGATTCTATGATTCTATGATTCTATGATTCTATGATTCTATGATTCTATGATTCTATGATTTTGGAGCTGCAGCCACCAGGGGTCAGAAGCTAATTACACACCTCAACAGAATAAGATCCTTTCCACCTATGAAAGAGTCCAAGCAGCATCTGAAATACCAGGAACAAAACAACCATTTAGAGGGGTGCTCTAGTTGCCTGTACTGCACTGGATATAGCACCCATCCATCATGCTACTGCCCATATTTGGAACAAGTGGACTGCCCTGATGACTCAGTGAACACATTTGGGAAATCAAGAACACCCTGCACAGAAAGATATGGCGTACCCTCACCCATTATGTGGCTGTATAGAGTGCAACAGCACAATCCAGTCAGTTTTCAGAAGCCAAGGTTATGCAATTAGCCCTAGGAATACCTAACAGGAAAAGTGTCCCACAATGTATGTTTACACCGAGTCTTTGTTGATGGCCAATGCTGAGTAAGGATGGATAGAACCGGAGGAAAAAACAAGGATGGGAAGGTTGAGTTAAACCCGTTTGGACCACCAAGGTATGGCAACAAATTGCCTGCATCAAAAATGAGTATTCATACATCAAGTGAGTGTACACATCCCAAACAACTGGGCCACAGAAGGGTGCCAAAACACTAAAGCCAACCAATGTACAAAGGGCGACATCACAGCCTTGGTTGCCACAACGAACGTAGACTGGCAACACAAAGGAGGATCCATCATGGCCCCGTAGAGGCCAAGATGATACCTGTCACCGGGCCAGAGAATGAGGGACAGATCTTCCACTAGCAATGACTACCTAGGTCATTTGGGACTGTGAAGTATGTGCTGCAGTAAAGGAAGCCTCACAGAGAAAATTACCTGTTGCCTATACCTGAAAGAATATGTGGAAATTTGATGAAGCTTGTTGGCAAGTTGACTATATTAATCCACTCCCCAAGTCTGCCTCCAAGGAACAATGATCCTAGCTATGGTAGAAATATCGACAGGATGGTTGGAAACCTACTTAGTTTCACAAGCTATGGGAATGACTGGAGCATGCTGATGATTACATCGAGTTAATCTGTAGGAAGAGTTACAGGACTGTGAATAGAATAAGGGCTAGATTGTGTGGCAAGCGTTATGGGTTGGGCCTGGCTGAAATTTAGCTATAAATGAATAAGAGTAAGGGAACAATTTAAGAATAAACAACCTGTTAATTGCTATGAAAGTTGCAAATGTGTCATGGGCAGAGTGTGGAGATACTTTTAGAAAGGGCAGACTGTGAATGCCAGTGAGGCAAGAGCCAAGTGTGAGACTCTCAGAGAATTTGGATGACCCAATCAGGAATTGGGCATTCTCTACCAGTCTATAACTGGTATTGTCAAGAGTCACTCAAAAGAGACCTGGAAGAGATTTCCAAGAGAGAGCCCAGAGACATAGAAACTAGAGAAACTTGGGGAGAACCGGGGGAGAATCCAGAGAAACTCAGAAGAGAGCTCAAGCAAAACCCTGGAGAGAAAATGGGGAGGTTATATGAATACCATGGGAGATACAGAGAGGACCCCACATCCTTACACCCAGACTACACACAGCAGGGTTGGAACGGCTACACTGACCCACCTGACTTCACTCCCAGACCATGTGGTCTCCCACACAGAGCAAGGAAGTTATATCAGGAAGCGCTACAGTGACCAACTCAACTTCTCTCCTGGACTCTCCTGCCACAATCTGTCCTGCGGAACAGGGAAATCATCGTTACAGTTACTCATCGTTAACATCACACATATCCATGACTAGAGTGTTTTGATATCTGACTCCATTTAGTCTCTGCACTTTCAATTTGGTCTTAAACTGCAACAACCAGCCCTGAGCTCCCTGTTCCTTATTAATTAATTACTGTTAATTGTTGCTAATTATTTCCAAATATAAATGTATGTGATATAATTGTATTAAATCATTATAATAAAAAGGATTCTGGATAGTGACTTCATATGGCCAGGATGGACTCAGAGTTGAAGCCCTGGAAGAAGCTACCTGTTCTGCTGCCTCCATGTTTTCAACCTGGATATCATCAATTCTGTGAAAGTAACGGCCATTTAAACAAGGTCTTTGATTTTTGCTGTTCATTCATAACGTCTTTTCAACACAAGTAAAGTAAACTTTGCTCTGAAATCATCTTATTAGTTAGCTCCATTAATTAGATTCCATTAATGGAGAGAATGGCCTGTAAGATTTTGCCATCTGTCTGTTTTGTCCACACATGGAAAATATTCTTGTTTTCATAGAACCATAGAATCATTTAGGTTGGAAAAGACCCTTAAGATCATGGAGTCCAGCCATTAACCTAACCCTACCAAGTCCACTGTTAAACCATGACCCTAAGTGTCATGTCTATACATCTTTTAAATACCTCCAGGGACGGTGACTCAATCACTTTCCTGGGCAGCCTGTTCCAATGCTTGACAACCCTTTAGGTGAAAATATTTTTCATAATATCCAATCTAAACCATCTTTGGTGCAACTTGAGGCCGTTTCCTCTTGTGCTATCACTTGCTACTTGGGAGAAGAGACTGACACCCACCTCGCTACAACCTCCTTCCAGGTAGTTGTAGAGAGTGATAAGGTCTCCCCTCAGCTTCCTTTTCTGCAGACTAAACAACACCGGTTCCCTCAGCCACTCCTCATAAGACTTGTTCTCCAGACACTTCACCAGCTTTGTTGCTCTTCTTTGGATGCGCTCTAGCACCTTAATATCTTTCTTGTAGTAAGGAGCCCAAAACTGAACATAGTATTCAAGGTGCAGTCTCACCAGTGCCGAGTACAGGGGGCCGATCACTTCTCTAGTCCTGCTGGCCACAATGTTTCTGATACAAGCTGTGATGCTCTTGGCTTTCTGGGCCATCTGGGCACACTGTTGGCTCATATTCAGCCAGCCATCAAACAAAATATCCCCAGGTCCTTTTCTGCTGGACACCTTTCCAGCCACTCTTCCCCAAGCCTACAGTGTTGCATGGGGTTGTTGTGACCCATGTGCAGGACCCAGCACTTAGCCTTGTTGAATCTCGCACAATTGGCCCCAGCCCATTGACCCAGCCTGTCCAGACCCCTCTGTAGAGCCTTCCTACCCTCAAGCAGATCAAAACTCCCACCCAACTCCAATCTGCAAACTGACTGAGGGTGCACTCGATCCCCTCATCCAGATCATTGATAAAGATATTAAACAAAACTGGCCCCAATACTGAGCCCTGGGGAACACCACTTGTGACCAGATGTCAACTGGATTTAACTCCATTCAGCACAACTCTTTGGGCCCAGCAATCCAGTCACTTTTTTACTCAGCAAACAGTACAGTCATCCAAGCCATGAGCAGCCAGTTTCTCCAGGACAATGTTGTGGGAAGGGGTGTCAAAGGCTTTACTAAACTCCAGGTAAACAGCATCCATAGCCTTTCCCTCATCCACTAAGCAGGTCATCTTGTCATAGAAGATCAGGTTAGTCAAGCGGGACCTGCCTTTCATAAATGCATGCTGACTGGGCCTGATCACCTGGTTGTCCTGTACATTCCATGTGATGGCACTCAAGATGATCTGCTCCATAACCTTCCCTGGCACCGAGATCAGACTGACAGGCCTGTAGTTCCCCGGATCCTTCTTCCGAACCTTCTTGTAGATGAGCGTCACATTTGCTAACCTCCAGTTGACTGAGACCTCCCTGGTTAGCCAGAATTGCTGATAAATTGGTGAGCACTTCCACCAGTTCCCTCAGTACCCTCAGGTGGATCCCATCCAGCCCCATAGACTTGTGTGTGTCTAAGTGGTGTAGCGGGTCGCTAACCCTTTCCCGTTGGATTATGAGGGTGTCATTTTGCTCCCCGTCTCTGTGTTCCAACTCAGCAGATGTATTTATAGAAACATTTTTTATTGTCTTTTACTGCAGTAGTCAAATTAAGTTCTAGCTGGGCTTTGGCCCTTCTAATTTTCTCCCCATACAACCTCACAACATCTTTGTAGTCCTCCTGAGTTGCCTGCCACTTCTTCCAAAGGTCACGAACTCTCTTTTTTTCCCCTGAGTTCCAGCCAAAGCAGTCTGTTCAGCCGGGCCGGTCTTCTTCCCCACCAGCTTGTCTTTCGGCACATGGGGACGGCCTGCTCCTGCGCCTTTAAGATTTCATTCTTGAAGAATGTCCAGCCTTCCTGGACTCCTTTGCCCTTCAGGACTGCCTCCTGAGGGACTCTGTCAACGAGGCCAAAGTCTGGCCTTCAAAAGTCCAAGGTAGCAGTTCTACTAACCACGTTCCTTAATTCTCCAAGAATCGAGAAGTCTATCATTTCATGATTGCTATGCCCCAGACATCCTCCAACCATGAGTTGCACCAGTTTTGCTGCTATTAAGGTTCTTCTTCACCTCTGTAAAACAAATTAAGCAGTCCCTTCCCTTACTTGTCTTTTATGCTGTTACCACATGACTGCCTGAATTATTCTGATTTCAAGGTGCTGAGTACAGGCTGAGTTTGACTTGCGGAGTCCAGGGTCTGGTCTTTCATTGATAGGAGCTGTTGTGAGAAAGCTAAAAGTGAGACCGTGCACCTCCTTCACTTCGAAGATTCTTTTAAGCTGAGACTTTACTGCTGGCCTCCACCTGTGCTACATATCAGCTTTGTAGTATCTACACCTATGTACCTCCTTGCCTTGTACCTCCTTGATTCTGACTGTAATCCTGACCTATTGCCTTGGCTTCCTGGCTTAACTTCAGGCCTGCCATGTCGCTATGGACCTGCTGTTTTACAGTGGACTGAGACTGAATTGCTGACTCAGAATCATGCCTGAAAAAAAAAAAAAAGAACAACCTGCATCCTGTTTCAGCCATTGGCTCTGTTTCTGTAGAGGTCATGTGAAAATGATGGGATTGGAGCTTGTCAGCAATGGTGTCCTTTCTTGGGAGAGGACTCAAGTTTTACTGGCCATTCTTATGGCCTGGGAGAGGATAGTGGAGCTGCTTTGCACCAGACATGGCTGCTCACCACTCCTCTGTTTTTTTTCCATACTTCACATAAAGGGTGGCCCTAAGCATGTTCACCACACTGAGCACAGTGACCTTCACTTCATGGCTGCATTGTAAAGCATGTTGTTAGCACTACCTGAGTGCTCAACACCACATCTTGAGCATCCAAAAAAAAAATCCCTTGGGGAGACATGGATGAAGGAAAGAACTAATCAGCTAACCCTGGCAGGAGGAGGGTGCTTTCAAGACACGGAAATTGTAAGAGCAAGAGCTAGGCCCCATCCCAGAAGTGCTGTCTTCTTGACCCCCACCAGACGAAGGAGCAGGAGACAGAATTATTCCTGCGCTGCGCCCTGCTGGAAGGAGTGACATGGGCAGGGGGACCTCTTCCACAGAGGCAGGGCAGAGCCCATTTGCCTTTCTCTGGCAGCTGCCTGCATTAAGGGACTTTGGGATCTGGTGCTCAGGCAGTCTAGGAAAGAGCTGCACAGCTAAGAAGCACCTGCTGAAAGCCCCTGCTCTCCTGGGGTGGGGTGACAGTGTGACAGGTGAGCACTGACATCTAAGCAGCCCTGGGTCTGAGTATTTTTTATCTCCTGTCCCAGGCAGAGACCTTAGTTCTACCTTAACAGGGCAGATGTTTGGGACGTTCTTACTTGTGTCATGGGCTTCCCTGGTACAATTGGACCTGTTTTGCTAGAGATATAACTTGATTTCCATTTCTTTGCCACTCTTTCTACCACCCATATGGGAAAAGTGTGAGCTGGAAGACCTTCTCCAATGATAGCAGTGAAAGAAAAGCTGTGAAGTGCTGAGCTGTGACACCTTATGAGATGGAGAATCCTTGAGCTCACAGGTAGGCACACCCCTTTCTGGAAGCATAAATTGTGTCACAACTCTGGAACAATGTGTCAGGCCAGTGTTGCCTCCATACTCAACATGCTGTAGGTGGGAGACCTGCATTTGGCCAAGTCCTAGGGAAGAGAAATGCTGAAATATGGAGCTACATCCTTGCCTTGCTAAGCTCCAGGAGACCATTATGGGAGGTGTAGTCTCTTCAGGGCCCATCCTCACAGAGCCTCGAAGTTACAAATAGTCTAGGGAGGAGGTTACTGAAATAACGCTCGTGTTTGGATACAGGCAGATTTTCCACTGAGACGTATGAGAAGGGGACATGAGGAAGGGCAAAAGGGGCCTCGAAACTCTTCCACCAAGGTATGTTTTGGTAGGAAAACAAAAACTACCCTACACTTGGAAAAGGCAAATCCCTAGCTAAATATTTTGGGAAAACTTTCACTTTTAAAAAAAAAGAAAAAATCTTTTGAACTGCAATTATGAGTTCTAAAGAAAGAGCCTGCTTTCCAAAAGGCAATTAGCATCCTCATAGGAGTTAGGGTAGGATGGGTGGAATGTCCTCTGAGACCCAAAGAGTCAGGGATAAACCCTTCCTATTTGTCTGGATTGAAGGAACCTCCCTTTCATCAGCCAGGCATTGCAGTAAAACCCCAAGGAAGACATAATTTATTCTGAACAACAAAGACAGCTCAGATCCAGACACCCCCCTACATCCTGAGTGGCTGTGTGAGGAGCTATGCTACTGTGATCTGGCAGTCACCTCTCTGATAAGAGTGGAGTCAGCTAGGCATCATTCCTATCCAGGCCCAGGGAGAAGCTGTGATATGGCATATCCACTCTGCTGCACATGGTGGTAGACCCACCTCTGCCATCTCCTTTGGCTGCATCTTGCGTTGCCAAGTTCTCTCTCAAAGCAGTGTTGCCTAAGTAGCATGAAGGGGTGGGGAGAAGGACCAAGTTCTTTCTGTGGAGAGGAGAATCAGAGTCTTGGCCTTTATGATGGAGATCTAACTGCTCAGGAGGTGTTTGAGGAGGAAGGCTGTGCCGCACCTGTGGGATCTTCTCCACAACAGGGAGCTGCAGCACCAGAGACCAGCAGTGGGAGAGAGAGTTGCCCATGTGCCAAGTGGGACATGGTAGGTAGCCAAGAGCCCAACCACCATTTGCAGTGGAGTTGCTGGAACTCCTTCTCTCTTCTTGAGCTTGTCAGCACTTGGACCGCCACAGAGCTCCTATCAGCATTCCCACCAGTCACCCTCTGCTGCAGATTATGGCTGCTTGGAGGTTTTCAGGAGGAAGAACGATCTGACATCAGACACTTTATGACAAGCAGAGTCCTGTTCTTCCAAAGGCCTCATTAGGTGGCAGCAGCCCCCTTCCCATAAATGACAATACAGCTCCAGAGCAGCTGAGACAAACTCCAGAGGCAGAAGAACCTCAGGTTTGAATACCAGAAAAAGGATCCTGTTTGGCTGAACTGAGAGGCAAACACCCATCCAGTCCAAAGCAACTTCTGGATTTTGGCTGTATTGAAGGATGTGTTACCTAAGAACAAGACAAGGAGATTGTCTTTCTTTTACTCTAAATCGAAAAGACACTAATTTTGCCATAGTGCTTCCCACACCTTTTTCCTGGTACCACTTGAAGAGATGACTAGCCATAAGAGAAAGGAACTCTGGTGGAAAATCTCATTGTTAATTCCACACACTGTCCTGTCTTCCATCCATGTTCAACAAAGGGTTGTTTGTGCACTGACAGAGAAGATTTCAGCACTGTAGCCCTCCCGATTGCTCTGGTTCTTAATCCTTATTCTTTTTGTGCACTCAGAAAGGAATAATTTGGCATAGTTGGCACAGTCTGTGTTTATTATACTTGCTTGAATTGAACCAGGTATTGGTCCTGGTCAATGAAACCAGGACCAGAGTCAGAAGGGCGGAGAGAAGCTGAAGGAAACAGTGTCAAGACAGTGCATTAAAAGGCACCTGGGTTTGCTGCTTGTCAGAGCAGTGTGACATGTGACACACATCATGTGCTGCTGTAGCAGAGGTGGAAGAAAGAGTGGTGTGAAAGAGCAAGAGAAACGACAGGCCTGTGCATGTTCTCCATCTCGGTCACTGCAAACCTCTGCCATGGTGGGGTAGCAGGGCTACCCTCAGCCATGAAAACAGGAAATCTCATCTGAAAAGGCATCTGTGGGAGCAGGAAAAACATGTCACAAGTTTCAACATGCTATTGGAACCCTGGATTGCAGTGAGTGCACTCTGCTGAGCAGGAAAGAGGTATTCAGGCAGCCCTCATTACCATTTACCTAGTTCAGCGGTTCTCTGTTTTATTTTCTTTTTTCTCCTGCCAGCTATTTTTGTTCTCTGTTTTCAATGGTTTGAGCCCATCCACAGTCACAGAATCTACTGTGCTGTAACTTGTAATTCTAGAGCTGGATCCAGTTCAACTTCAGCAACTCAAAAACTCACTTCTCATTTACGGGACTGTAACTGTGGCCTGAACAAGGTCACTTGTAGAGGTGCTTTTCCTGGATGTGTGATTGCTTTTCAGTGACAAATAATACACTTCTTTGAAGTAGCCCTTTAATGTGCAGCTGGAGGTAGAAGCATCCTTCCAGCTTTGCCTTCTTCTTCCCTGCTGTTTGCAGGTAAGGTTTGATGAAAACTACTGTAAATTTTCCGGTGGCGGCAGAAACAATATTTTTGTGTGTCCTCAGTTAGCCTAGAACAATTCTAGTAAACTGGTGTCTTTGATCTCTTCGCCTTTTTTTTTTTTTTTCTTAACATTGATGATTCTGGGGAGGTGGAAAACTAGGCAGAGAGAAATTCTGCTCAAGAGGGACTATGTGCAGTGTTACTGTTCCTGTTATAATATTTCCTAAGTTTAATTTTACGAGATTGAGAAAAAGAACTACAATGATTAAAGTTGTTTTGGTTGGTTGGTTGAGTTTTGTTTGCTTGCTTGTTTGTTTGCGTGTTTAAAGACAGCTTCCCTGTGCAATTATATCAAATGGCTAACTATATTCTGTCAGTGTCTGTCTGTACATGGCGGTTGTTTCAGATCAAATTCCAAATGCAGAAGAAAGCATTCAGCAGATGAGAGGCTCAACACAAAACTGTTGACTTGAAACTTGACCTTCGGCTCTTTTCGTGTCTGTTGAGTTCCTGTTGAGTTGTGCTTGTCCTTCATCATTTCACTGCATTAGCTTCCATTTCTCCTGATTCAACTCTGTGCAAATGAGAATGGAATCATACCTTTGGTTATTTTAAAAATGTGAACTGAACTGAAATCATGCAAATTAGGGTCAACTGCTTTTTGCCTTGTTCCTTCTGAGTTTTTTTTGTTCGATTGTTGCTGTTTTCAGAACTATGTAGCACTGAAGGTGTTATCAGAGAGCTGGAACACACAGAACAACCAACACACATCGATCACCAAGTCAGCTGCAGGACAGAGCCCTTCTCTGCACCATCGGGCACGCTGCAAACTGGCTCGTGGAGTTCTTAGACGCAGCTCCAGTTACCTTCATTTTCTCAACATTCTGCAAAGCCCAAAGCCTTCCTGAAAATGCATGTTGTGACATCATTCTGGGATCACGAAAGCTGTGGAGCCGCTGTGTTTTTTCAACATGGAGCCGCTGGTTGCTCATGTGTGCGTCCTTCCTCCACGGTTTGCATTTCTTTGATGTACAGCCATGTGCCACCCAGCGGCTGAAGGAGGCTGGTTGATGTGCAAAACGAAGTTTTCCTGCTTTTAAAGAAGTGACACATTAACCAAGCTCAGAGCAATTATAGCGGGGACTATTGCGATTTTTTTTTTTTTATTTAAACTTAATGTTAACTTAATGTTCATCATATTCCAGTTTTTTCTTCGTATTGAGTTTTCTTGTTACTGAATCCTCACATTTTGGTTATTTCAACAATAGCAACAAGAAAAACAGACACTGTGTTCAGCCTGCCTGAAATGGTCATTTCAGTTTGTCTCTCTAGCTGCCTTTCTCCTTTCCTTCCTTTATCTTAATTTCCCTTTCCTCCTCCTTTTGCCACCAACTGGAAAAGCTCAAATCTAAATGCCAAATAATTTGGTTTCAGTATTGGAAAATTAAAAAAAAATACATGTTTTGATGCAAGAATGAAAATGTTGTCTTTTAATTTATTTCATCTTCTCCAGACCAGCCTGGTGTGGTCACTCCCAGCCATTTGGTCTTGATGGGGCCAGTCATGCAGTGCAGCCCCCAGGACTCTGGAAGGGCTGAAGTGGTAGGGCTGCATGCTGTGCCCAGAACTGCTCACAGTCTGCCTGCTGGGCTGCAGGGGAAGGGGCTGGAGAGAACCCAGTCTTTCCCAACCTTGTGAGGACTGAACTCCCCCCCGCAACTTGGCCTGTGGTGAGGCCCTGTTTGATATAGGGACAGAGTATGAGGAAACCCTTTCAGGGGTGGAGCCCCTCCCACAGCCCCTCCCTTGTTCCCCTATTGACAAGTGCCCCTGTGCTGTTCCCCACAGCCCTCATGTTCCCTGCCCCTATGTCTCTATGTGGCACAACTGGGGGCTATGTAGGGACACCCCTGGGCAGGGAGGGCAGGAACTGGGTAGGGAGACTTTAGCCCAGCCCCTTTCCAGGTCTCCAGGGCTGATATACTGGGGGATCACCTCACTCAGAATCTCTTTGTCATGGGGACACAGCTCCCCCATGGGGCAGTGTTCAGCAGGGCCGTTTGAGGCTCCAGATTCAGCTGAGTGATGGGACTTAGATGCAAAATTACCTGCAGCACCGGTCGACACAACCCTTGACCATCAGCACAGGTATGACTGGGAGGACATCCCCATCTTGTGAGAGGAGAGGCTGGGGAAAGAAGCACTAGATCCTGCTGCTCACTACCCCTGCTCTGCTCTAATTGCTAGCCCCAATTATTTTCTTAACATCAAAAGAACACAGGTGTCTTGACTTCTTCACCAGCCCCTAGAGACCCTGCTACTCAATTCCTTAGACATAAAATCCCAGACTCTCACCCCTAGACCCTGCTGCCCACCAAGCACTGCTTTGTTGCCCCACATAATGGTGTTGTCGATGTATGGTAGATGTTCAGGGGGATCACCCTGTTCCAGTGCAGCTTGGATTAGTCCATGACAAATGGTAGGACTGTGATTCCACAGCTGGGGCAGTGGATTCTAGGTGTATTGAACACCCCTTCACATGAAAGCAAACTGTTGCACTCTGCTGGCAAAGGAATTGAAAAAAACACATCAGTTGTAGCGTACCACTTGTTTGCCTTTGACTCCAGTTTATATTGGAGTTCTAGCACATCAGGTACAGCAGCATTAAGCAGTGGTGTGACTTCGTTCAGGCCACAACAGCCCACTGTTAACTTCCACCCTTCATCAGACTTTTGCACTGGCCATATCGGACATTTAAAAGATGACTGAGTCTTGCTGATCACTCTTTGTCTCTCCAGTGGGTGAATCAGCTCATGGATGGGAACCAGGGAGTCTCAATATCACTGATGGAGCACTGTCATGGTAGCAATCGGCACCTGTTCATCAACCCACAGTAACCCCAACTGAGGGATCTTCTGAGAGGCCAGGCAAGCTAGACAGGTGTCTATGAATTCATGGTGGCTATGCCAAAATCTCATTGGTACCCTTTTGGGTCCTTGAAGTATGCTTATCCTCAGGTAGTCTATGCCAAGGATACATGGGGCCTCCAGCACTGGCCACAATAGGCTGTTTTTGCCACAAACCCAACAATAAGCCAACAATGTTAGTAGTATTAAATAGCTCACATAAGGGTGAACAAGGACCTCAGGAGCCTGTGCAATAAAACCACCCACATCAACCTCAGCTGAGAAAAGGGAGGTGTATTCTTTCATCCTCTCCACAAGATAGCTCCCCCAGCAAAGTGCATGCACTAGTGCCAGGGCCAAGCACATGGCCATTGTTTGTATTAACATGTTCCCAAGCTCAGCAAAATAAAGAGGTCTCCAGTGCAGCAAGCAAACTCCACAGACACAGGAGCCTGCCAATTAATAATTGCTAAAGCTATAACATGCTCAATTAAAAGCTCCCATTGTCTCAAGCCGTATATTGGGCACCAAAAAGGACTGTGGTGGGTCAACCTTGGCTGGCTGCCAGGTGCCCACCAAGCATCTTTATCACTTCCCCTCCTCAACAGGACGGGGAAGAAAATAAGATGAAAACGCTTGTGGATCAAGATAAGGGCAGTTTAATGAAGAAAAGCAAAGGCCATGCATGGAAGCAAAGCAAAGCAAAAAGATTTATTCTCTATTTCTCATCAGCAGGTGATGTCCAGCCACTTCCTGGGAAGTAGGGCCTCAGTACACATAGTGGTTGCTTTGGAAGACAAACGCCTTAATAAGAAATCCCTCCCCCTGCCCTTAGCTTTTATTTTATTGCTAAGCACAACTTCATATGGCATAGAATTTCCCTTTGGTCAGTTTGGGTCAGCTGTCCTGGCTATGTCCCCTCCCAAACTCTTGCCCACCTGTCACGCATGGAGTGAAAGAGATGCACTTCACTTGTAAGAGAGAAGCAGCACACTCTCACACCACCTCGGCCTTTTGGTGGGTTTGGATAGACAGCCTTGATGTTGTGCGAGCCCTGTTCAGCCATAACCAAAACACTGGTGTGTTATCAACACCATTCTAGCTACAAATACAAAGCACAGCTCTATAATGGCTGCTATGGGAAAAGTTAACCCCATCCCAGCCAGACTCTGTACACCTACCATACTCACCTGTGAGTGTCTCCCAGCTCCAGCTAGAGTCCCGTCCCCCTCCTCCCTACCCCTGCAGTGTAAGGGGAAAGCCTTGCCTCTACCACTCCAGGCTGACAGTCAACTAAATCCTTCCCTTGCACGAAAGGAGGGGAGGCATTGGAACCTCCGTCCTTGGCCCCACACAGCTGGGAGTTGGCATTGCTGGCCACTCTCCACTGTGCTTTCCTCTCCAGGCCTGAGCAGGGCAGCAACCTACTGGGACCTGCCTGTCGCAGTCCTGAAGCTTTGTCCTGTCTTTCTAATGGGCACGAGGGGTGTGCTTGCCCCAGAATCTTCTGGCCCTGGGCCATTTTTGGAAAGGAGCAGAGATTACAGCAGGGATGGGATCTGGTTCTCTGCCTGGCCACAGCAGGTCAGTCTGAGGGATTTTTCTTGTGGCTGCCGGCAACTCTGGAGGTGAGAACTGGGTTACAGGCTTTGCTCCTGCTCCAAAGGAGACTAAGTGTAAACCTGGTCAGGCCCTTAGCAGAGCTGCCTCTTGGAGCAGCTGTCAGGTTGCAGAGCAGTAGCTTTTCTCTTCCCAGGTCCTGTTGCCCTTCACTGAGTGACAGCCAGCAGCTGTATGGAGAGTGGATTACCTGCCTGAGTCAGCTTCTGGCCATCTCTACCTTGACGAAGCTTCCACTCTGGCAACCTGCATCTGCCTTTTCCCAGTGCCAGGGACTGCCCTGCAGCCTTGAGCTTCCTCTGAGGGAAGCCTGGGCACAGGTCAGTGCTTTCAGCCAGGCCCTACCCTGAAGCTAAGATCTTAGCCCTGCCTCTGTAGACTTCTGTCTCCATTCCTGTTCTCTCAGGGACTTTACCACCAGGCTTGTGCAGGGCAGCATTACCATAGGAGCATGCTGTGAGCCCAACATATCTGGCAATCCTCTTTCACCTGGGCCACTGCCCAGCTTTTTTGAGGCCCCACAGAGCTAGTCAGGCCTTCCAAAGCTGTGGCTTACCTGCAGTCCAGCCCTGGATGAGCTGTGGATGCAGGGCTTGGATCCCAACAGGCACCGCTGAGCCTTGGTGTCAACACCACCTCCCCCAACCACCTCACAGTTCCACTTCTGCTTAGAAGGAAAGAGTGACAGCTCTTTCTGCCCCAGGAAGAAGCATCTCCCAATCCTGGGGCTGCTGGTTGCGCATCTCACTCTGTGGTGTGTGTCACCCAATACTACCCAATGCAATGGAGAAAGGTTCTTTTAAGGATCCTTTGTAGAAAGAGAACTGGCCACAAGGTTGTAGTTATAATTAGAGCTTTATTATTATATAAAATGAGTCAATTTCAGATTGTAAATCTTTTAAAGCCTTTACAGTAGCATTCTGGATAACTTCAAGCATAGCAGAAATATTTACAATAGCTCTTTCAAGTTCAGCAGTACCTAAAGTTAGAAACAATGCATATATAAATTGGTGGAATTTGGTGTGGAATTCTACCAAGGGATTAATCACATAACACTTATTGCATACAGGATAATGGTTGTGTAAAAAGGTAAAAGTTAAATTTTTTAATTGAAATACAGAGGGAGCAAGACAAGTACCTGCCCATTGCAGTGGCAGACCTTTAAAGGCACTTGTGCCGCAAAGCCAGTTGTCAAAATGGTAGGACACCAGTTTTGCCAGCAGTTTTTGCGATATCGGCAAATTAAGCACCATGGATAGGAAGGACAATCAAATTTCATTAAGCATGTTTGGCTTAATAGCATTATCCAAAAGGGGTAGTGACCTGAACAGCCAGATGTGCCACCTGGATCACACGTATAATTAGGACCACTGAAATTGTAGAATCTGTCACAATTTTTATTGTTAATAGTTTATGTAAGATTCCAGAGTTTTAGACGACCAAAACCATGATCATTTGTTATTGCTGACTTGTTGTTGCAGGTCCCTGAGGATTTCAGGTCAGAACCAATACAACCTTATACTGTGTTACACTTAAATTAAACTGTGTTTGGGTTTGATTGTCATACAGACTGTGATCACCATTGCTTGCTTTTCCAACCCAGGTTGAGTTTGTGCTCTAGGGCATTCTAATGCACCATGGGGCTCTATCATAAGAATGTACCTTAAAAGATTGGTGTTGATAATCTGGAGTGTTGGGGAGTAAGTGCGCCAAATTATGTTTATACCAAGATGTTTCAGAAACAGCTAACCACTCAATAAAAAAAAGACTGAGGGTGGTGTAGGCAATGCAAACAATCTGGTCCTTTACCTATTTGAGAAATTGTATTCATAAATTGAATGATAGGATTATTGGTCCATTCTTGGCATAAGGAAAAACAAGATACAAATAAGGATAAGCACAATACCACAGATGTCATGGTCATTTTAAGGTTATGATTTCCTGTGTGTACTGTAGTCTTGTCCAGGCCAAAGAAACCATCCAGACACAATTTGTTAACTGAAAGAGATAAGAGATTATCTGGTTTTGGAGATTAGCCAAGCCTCAGTGATAGTGAAAGAGAGTCCCCATTTGGAAACTGCTATCCATATGACTTTTGCTTGAGGAGAGAGTAAAGTTACAGACATTTTACCCATTGAAGAGTGGTCAGTAAGAACAGTGTCACCCTGAGAAAAATAGTGAGTTGACAGTGGGGTGTCTGGAGGTTTTGTGGGGTTGGGTGGTTGGAAAATGAGCTTGTTTCACTGGGTGTTTGTTGGTTATTTAGGCATTGCGTGGCCTCAGGTAAGACTTTGCCTCATTTTCCTATATATAAATTTTGTCTTAGATCTTGTTTTAAAAGACCATTCCACCTCTTGACCATACCATTACTATGAGGTCTATAGGGCAGTTGGAATACCCAGGTGACTCCACGGCATTCACACTGTCCATTCACACTTTTTACAGTGCATGCCATTGTCATATTGCATGGCAGAGGGCATAGGAGTATCAGCAAACCATCGATTAAGCCCTGCCACCATGGCAAGACCATCTGCTCTTCAGCAGTTCCCTTTAATTATACCAGAAGAACTCTCAAATTTATTTTCCTTCCAAGTGTGAACCTCTGTGTACGTCAATATATGTGACAGGATCAGTCATGGAAAAGAGAAAGGGTGAGGCCTTTTGAAAAATCCCATCTAGCAGAGTTTCTTTAGCCATAGGAGCACTCAGATCCTCTTGTTCCTTTCCTGTACATCAAAGGAATGCGGTGTGGGTCTGTGGGCCTATATCTGGCTGATGGTATCAGCGTGAACAGGACAGAGAGAAAGTGCATTGTGCTGCAGCAACCTAACCATACTGTTGGTGGGGTAGCTGAAAGTAATTTATTTTCACCTCAAATGCTGTGCTTGCTGCGTCTCAAGACATCAAAATGTGCCTCATGTCTTAATCTCTTCAGAAGATAATGTTTCTCCTTAGATTGCTCTTCAAAACTCTTGAAAAAATTTTGGCTGAGAATTTTTGTTTAACAAAATTCAGTCAGAAAGCTGATGCTTTCTGTGAAATTGGTGTTTCCTATCAAAATTCTGTTTGGAAGGGGAAGTTTTGATCAGGACAAGACAGGAGTTTACTATACAAACTTATATTTAATAGGACTGAAGAAAGCCAGAGTCATATAATCACCTATATCTCATGCGAACAATTTCTTATTGATGTTAATGGATTTGTGAATCAGTCCCTAACGGTACCTTTAGGGAATGAGGACTACCTTCCATGGAATTCCATGATAGGCTTATCCAGGCTTGACACGTTGTCTGAAGGCACCAAGAGCTCTCTATATTTTGTCACTTCAAAACCAGAACCTCTCTAGCAAGACATCTGTAATTGTCTTCAGAAAGTTAGCCTCTACTGCACCATATTCCACTCTGGCATTAAAATCTGAGATTCTGTGCTGTCACGAATGAACATGTAGTCTATTTCGGGGATTCAAGTCAGGCAGAAATGGTATATTTCTACATCAGTTGGAGAGAAAAATGGCAGAGGTTCAGCTTTCTGTTGATACAAACTTTGACTTAAGACAATAATACTAGGATTTACATACAGTCATAGCAGATATAAGCTATTTTGTAAAGGGATCTAATATGGGAGAGTAGTCACTGCATAAAAGGATACATTGTTACTGTGGATGAACCGCTCTTTTCCTAATTTTGCATATTTATAGGCTCGTAGAGGAAATAACAGAACGGTCTTTGCGAAGAGTCTTGCATGATCACTGGCTAGGGAGGATTGCCAATGAGCCAAAATATGTGTATTTGCATATTGTACAGTGACTGAGAAATAACCTTGTTTTAATCATGAACAGAGAGCCAGAATCAATCAGAGTGGAAAAATGGCATACATAACCTGTACAATATAATTTCATTTCAAATGTGTGGTACAAATCCAGAGGGAAGTAAAAGGAGAAAAATTAAGGTGCAAAACAACATGGATGAGGTAGTGCATATTCTTCTTGAAATGTGAGAAGTATGAAGTAGTCTCCCAGCTGATTCTGTAAAAGTCAGTTCTTTGCCAGCTGAGGAGTGAGACAAGGATGCTTAGCATAGAATTACCAAGGGAATTTATTCTCTCATTTTAGCAATGCGCATAGTGGTGCCCCAGCCTAATGCATGGAGGACCCTGATACAGAGGAAAGCAGGGTTTATTTATGTTATAATACAGTTTGTGTAAACCAATCAAATTACTCATGTTAAGGGGTGGGCTAATCAGTTACTATTGCTCACCTAATCAGTATGTACTTGTCCCATGCAGGATCAGTACACACTTTTTCCGTGCAGGTGGTGTGGACGTATGGTCAGTGGTGTGTTAATCTTCATTGCTCTAAACTGATGTCCTGTGCAGGTGTTTATGCTGGGGTGGGGGGGGGGGACGTTATGCTGGATTCTGGTTGATTGCTCTTCTGGCCGTAGTTATATGCCTGGGGTTTTTTGAAAGGTAAATCTTCTATTGTTTTATCGTTAGTATGGAGCATCCTGAGCCAGTAAGAGCTGGCTTACATTGGGTCTTCAGGTCACATCGACCCTGAGGTAAAAGCTCATGGTCCCAGGTCATGTTCCAAGCAAGTTGTATTGCCTTTCACAATTCCTACCTCCATCCTGTGCTACTGTGCAGTAAAGCAAGTCTGTTGCCAGGCTGATAACATCACTTAGGCAATTGTTGTTTTCAGACAGTTGTGTTTTCTTAACTTATTTCCACAGTCACTGCTACTCCAAGCTATTTTGGAGCTTGGCATAAAAGTAAGAATAAGTTTAGCTTCTGGTCTGTGATGTGCATCCAAAATGTATGCATAGTCTAGAGGAAGACATTGTTCATCCTGGAGCTGTAAAACTGTTGTAAGCTTTAGCTCCTGCAAAAATGCTTGGAGAACCAAGAACTGTCAGCCCAGGCCCCTCCACTGCCCCAGCCAGGAGCAGTGCAGGACAGGGACCACCGGGAGCAGCCCCAGCCCCAGGCATCGGGCACCTCCCTGGGGATGGGGACGGGCCAATGCTGGGCAGGATGTTGGCTCACGGGTGGGCCCACATGTGGGCCCAGCTTGGCAGGGCCCATGGCTGGGCAGGGCAGGGCTGTGGGGAGCTGGAGATGAGCCCTGCTGCAGGGTTGCTGGGGCAGGGGTTTATGGCCCTGGGGGCTGGCATGGGGTCCTTGGCCGAGGGCGGGTGGGGGGGGGAGTGGCCAGGGACAGGTAAAGCTGTTGGTGCCCTCAGGGCCCTGATACTCTGTGCCCAGAGCAGTCAAACTCCATGTGTGGCATAATGGGGCTAGTAGCTGTTGTGTGTCTAACTTTGGGCATGCAAGATCTGTAAGATGAGCCTTTTTAAAACCCTGCCAGCAGAAGCAGTTCGTGCTGGATATATTAAGATCAATGTGCAAGCATACTGCAAAGAAACACTTATTCTGGACCTAGAGCTAGAAAAACAGTTGAACATTGAAAAAATGTTTATTTTCATGAACATCGCTAAATCCGGGTTTTCTTATTTCCCATAAAAATACTAAATTCTTTCTAAAATTTTGTATTTTATTGCATTCAATGATCTCCTGAGTGAGTCCCATAGTGTAATCACATGTACTATGAAAAAACTACTTTACTTGATTTGTTTTGAACTGTTATTAACTTAAATGGAATTTGGTCAGCTGAGTGAGGAAAATATTGGAGGGAATGTCATAACATTAGGGAAGATTTATGATGCTGTGAATTGATTTGAAGAACATAGAATGAAGAAGAAAATATTCCAAACTGAAAGACTGTGATTTACCTTAGACGATAAAAGTTGCCTTTCTTTATGAAAAGACAAATGTCTTCATTTTTATGTTCTATTTTCAAGAGAAATTGGATGTTCTCTCTTTTATAATTGTCAAGAATGTATTTTTCAGCAGATAGATAGAAATTTTGTTGAGTTAGCTGACAAAATGAAAAATATATGTATTGCAGGAGGTCATATAACTTCACAGTCCAAGTTGTGGTAAGATGAAATACAGAACTTGTTACATCAACAATGCTTATATTAGATGTTTTTCTTCTTTGTTGTTCTTTTGGGGAGAATGAAACGTAGCAGTTACTCCCTAGTGCTGTGATTGGAAGAAATGCACAGTTTGTATTTCCAGATCTTTCAGTATCTACCACCAGAATAACATCTGTACAGTTTGGAATCATTAATTTGGAGCTTTCCAGTACCCCTGTCAGGTCAGAATCCCATTTTCCAGCACATTTTATGTGTAGGGAAATGAGACGTCAAAAGTGTAAAAGTCTTGTCCTGCTATCACACAATCAGGATGTTACAGACTTCTGATGAGCTGAAAGCTCTTGAATTCCAGAATTCTGTCTTAATGGCAGTATCTTTTGTTCATTTTTTTGTTCCTCTTCTCTCTCATAGTCAGATTAATTAATTAATTTCTTCATTCTAACACACCAAATCAACAATACAAAAGGAAAAAAACCCAAACATCTATTTTGTAAGTTCAGTTGTGTAAGAGTTGTCAATGAAATTGTCTCTTTCTTTAAGATGTATCAATATGTAAATTTCCAGAAGAATATCAAGCCCCTTAAAAATGTTTTCCATTCGTATCCAAATCGAATTGTTCTGGGAATTGATTGTATAAAATATTCCAGTAAAATGTGGGAATGATTCTTTAGACAGTGACCCATGCTTGGAAAGCTTGTACTAGCGAGTAAGTCAGAAATGGAAGAGTTTATTCCATGTAATGAAAGGATGCAGCTACTTATTCACAGTGACATCTATAGCAAAAATATAGTAATTGGAAATTTTAAAACTTGATTAAAACTTTTTTCAAATCTGTATTACGTTACAAATCCATTGTTGATTTTAAAAGAAATAATTTCAGAGTAATGATGCCACATTATTATGGAAGTACTTTACTTGCCTTAATTAAGGTTAGTCTGTTTTATATATATAAATTCAGATTGATTGGTGTTCCAGTGTGTTATATCTATGTAACATGTAATTTACTACACTGGATTAGGTGGCACAGTGAGAAGACAATAAAAAAAAACCCAGTGTAGAAATTTACAAGGTAAGATCAAAAGGAGCCTATAACACTGTTTTATAACACTGTGTTCTCCTTGATGGTCAGAACATGAGGAAATGCAGGCCCAGATTTGTTGCTTTCGATCGATATACTCCTATACTAATAAACTCAGATCCAGGTACAAAATTAAGGGCAGTGGAATTCAGCATTAGTTAAATAGAGATCCCCATATCTATGGCATAAGATTATATTTTTATTGCTACAAACATAAATACTATAGCTGCCAGTGTGTAAAGCATAATACACCAGTTTAGCTAAACTGCTATGAAATCTATCTGCTGATTGAGTTTCATTATAAGTTAGAGGCTTATAATTCTTTAGGAATAGTTTAGATATGCGTGCAACTAAGTGTCAATTTGATTTTCATGCTAATACAGTCAGCTGTCTTTAATGTATGTAGATGTCTATTTTTGACAGCTCTGTACTCCTCAATCTCTGAGCCTGTAATTGTGGACATCCACTGGCTCTTGAAAAAAACGCAAATTTAATTAGAAAATCTCACTCACATCCTCTGTGGCAGCCAACTGGCTGAAAGCATGTGGACTCTGTTGTACCTCCATGAGCAATTGTCCATTGCAAATACCTAAAGAAGAGTTCTAAAAAAATTTCTACATAGAAGTTCAATACACTGGGAAAGGCAGCAGTTTTCAGAGATTTCAGTGTCATTTCAGCTGATTAAAACATCAATTTGTAAATTAGAATTTACTTGTCACAGAATATTTTTAATCTACAGTACATATTATTTAATTTTGGAAGAGTCTTTTATGGTTTTTCTTCTCTTTTTCATACTGTAAGGTTAAAAACTTAGTAACACGGACAAGTGAGAAGCTGGACAACCTGTTTCTTTAAAAAGAAAAATCAAGATAGCAAATTCATCAGAAAGACCACAGAGGAAAGGAACAAAAGGAAACTCCATTCAGGAGGCATGGGTAATTAAAATACAGAGATGTGCTATAAAATTTCGTATTCAAACCGGATCTGCAGTGCTGTCATCTTTAAAACTTCATCAAATTCTACTTACCATAAATAACTGGAGAAAACTAAGCTTACTCAAAGCGCTATAGCAGCTTTAGCAAGGTAAACAGAAAATTAGAAAATGAACTCAGCTGAACTTTCAGTCACAGGAGAAATCAGAGTAAACATAAGCTTCAGTAACACCCTCTTTGACATGCAAACTAAATATCATAATTATTGGGACTATTTTGGCATAGAAGACCACAGGAATATAGGTCTCATTTAAAGAATTTAGTCTAATATCATAATGTTTAGTCTAGTAGACTACTACTACATGTTCTACTTCAGTTAAAACATGCTGAATACATTAAAAAATGATTTACTAATATTTGGCCACAAAAAAATTGTTGGTGTGAATTTTGTCAGAGACTGCCAGGATTGTGTTATTTGAAGATGCTTGTTTTTTCTTTCCAGCAACAGCCAGCATTGTATTTTTCAGCAACCACTGTAAATGGAACCCAAGATCAAGAGCAAAAGTCCATTTTTAAATTAAGCCAAAAATATTCCAGGATCATTACTGAATCAAGCATAGCCTAGATGTTTCAGATAACAGGTTTGCAAAGTGTCCACTGTGCTTTGAAAACCTGAACCTAACAAACAATGCCACACTATTACATGCTTCTCTTCTTTTCATTTGGTTTGGTCAAATCTACAGGTGATGTTATTCATTATAGGTCCAAAGTCACTAGTGTTACAGCAAGACATTCATCAACATTTATTTGAAAAATATGATTCACAAAATGAATTGGAATTTCACTTTGAATTGAAGTGGATTTTGGAAGGTTTAGTAGGAAATCTTATTCCTGGTAGTAGGCAACACTAGTCACAACAGACTTTTTTGGGTATAATCATAATACCGATAGTAAGCCATACTCAAAAAAAGCTTGGGGTGTGTGCTGGTTTTGGCTGGGGTAATGTTAATTCTCTTCATAGTAGCTAGTATGGGGCTATGTTTTGGATTTGTGCTGAAAACAGTGTTGATAATACAGGGATGTTTTCGTTATTGCTAAGCAGTGCTTACACAGAGTCAAGGCCTTTTCTGCTTCTCACACCACCCCACCAGCGAGTCTTGTGTGGAGGTGCACAAGAAGTTGGGAGGGGACACAGCTGGGACAGTTGGCCCCAATTGACCAACGGGATATTCCATGCCATATGATGTCATGCTCAGCAATAAAAAGCTGGGAGAAGAAGAAGGAAGAGGGACGTTCAGAGTTAGGGGGTTTGTCTTCCCAAGTAACCCTTATGCGTGATGGAGCCCTGCTTTCCTGGAGATGGCTGAACACCTGCCTGCCGATGGGACGTAGTGAATTAATTTCTTGTTCTGCTTTGCTTGCGTGCGGGGCTTTTGTTTTACTTATTAAATTGTCTTTATGTCAACCCATAAGTTTTATCACTTTTACTCTTCTGATTCTCTCCCCCATCCTGCTGGGTGGGAGTGAGCGAGCGGCTGTGTGGTGCTTAGTTGCCAGCTGGGGCTAAACCGTGACAGGGTGAAGGATTCAATTTACATGTGCTGATATCATCATCACTAACTGAAATTAAAATTAGAGTTAGATACTCTTCTGGGACACTGTTTGCTGGTAAACACAAGGGTAAGAAACATGAGCTGTAGCAGAAAAGTTCTGGTAACAAACGAACTTTAAGAGCCTTCTACCTTACCAGGATTTTTCATGACAAGCCAGCACAGCTCACAACACTTTTAGGAGCCAGTGATTTGGAGATAATTTTTTTATGTAACAGATAACCATAAAGTTCTTGTTGCATACAAGATTGGATGCATGTATTTGGAATAGTGTGTCTAGCAGGCATTTGGAGTTGAATTGTGTTGTGTTGGATGGTTTTTATTGTTGTGTTCATGTCAGTGTTAACTATGGCCTCAGCCCTGCTTATACCATCCTTGAAGAATGTCCATCAGACAAGGATAAATTATTCTCACCATCACTGAATATAATATCAAAAGTTACCTATTCATTTTACTGAAACTAGACAGTAGAGTGTTTACAAGCATTAATTACCTGCAAGCTAAAAGTTAGGACTACAAAAATTCAAATCAGCCTTTTTCCTGATTTCTTACTGAGAACATTCCTTCCCTCCCACATCCCATTATACATGTGTGATCTCAGAACTGCAGTTAGCCATTTCAACTACTATTGCACTGCAGTGTGATGAAATGCACATCTTTGAAAAAGCCTGGCTCCTGGTTTTAACCAAAATTGTGCAGGAATAAGTTTTAGAAAAGCACAGGAAACACTGGTTTTAGAATGAAATCATTTGAGTTGAATGAATAGGCCAGCAGGAGAAATGTGACAGGCAGATTGTTTTTACCACTGCTGCAGTAGAAGGCCTTGCTTTTAAACCACATGGATGATCTATGCAAACTGAATGGAAGCAAGTTCTGTTTCCATAGCATGTGCTATCATTTCAGATATAATTCAAAAATCTTGATGACTAGAAGATTATTGGGTTAATAATGAAGTGCTTGTTCCCCTTACACAGATGGAACTTTACAGCTGACTTCTAACAATTCAGAGAACTGGAACTTTTAGAAATGAAAGAGGACATTCTTGGAATGCCTGCTTCAAGCCTGTTCCTCTGTGTTAATGATATCTAGAGACTGTGCTGCTGCAACTACCTCATTAGATACATTGGCTCCCTGACAGACTGAAGTCTTAGCATTGGCATCTCATGAGACCAGAACCCTCTGCAGAGGACCATCGCCTCCTGGTAATGTGCCTGATATCTATGGCACATCTGAAAATTGTGAATTCCTTGTGAAGACAGTTGTGTTTTGTATGGAAGAGAATACTGAGGCTCATTGTCAGTAGGAACTGTGATTTAGCAGATGGCAAAATACCTAAAAAGTTCTGCCATTCTGACCATCCACCTATGAAACTCTTACAATGCTGCTGCCTTATCATCTAAGCACTGTTTCCGATCATCTGATTTTCCTTCTAGTTTCCTACATTGTTAATTTGAAGTTTTGTATACCTTTTGAAAGAAGACACCATGCCATAGTCAAAAGAGATTTATTTCTTGTTATGAACACGTTTGCGATATTTTCTGAGCAGATGTGTAACAAAAATGCTGCAAATTTTGCATTCATGTGACTAAAAATTATGCAAGTGCCTGCAACCTTTTGTACCCTAATCATGTACTGCAGAGCTCTTGCTTCCAGAAGTGAAGCTGTATATTCGGTCAAATACATTTTGAAGTAGAGATTTCATAATAGTAAAAATAGAATCCTGTCTGTTATGAAGGTGCGCTTTGCTTAGGATTGACTGATGACAAATTTGGTTTTAAGAAGAAATATTCCCACAAACTTTTTCCCTTATTGGGGAAAGAAGGGGCAGCAGCAACGGACACAGAAAGATGTTTTCTGATGCGTCTGTGGCCATGGACAAGTCCACACCCCAGCAGGCTGAAAAGGACTGTGGCCCATGGGTAAGGCCACACTGCAGCAAGTACACTCTCCACTCTCACGAAATAAAGGAGCCAAACCAGAGCTTTTTCCCAGAGACATGTTTCACCAGTATCATGATTTAATCCCAGTAGACAGCTGAGCCCCACAGAGCCGCTCTCTTACTCCCCCGCAGTGGAATGGGGAAGAGAATCAAAAGGGTAAAAGTGTGAAAACTTGAGGGTTGAGATAAAGACAGTTTCATAGGTAAAGCCAAAGCTGTGCATGCCAGCAAAGCAAAAAAAGGAATTAATTCACTACTTCCCATTTGCAAGCAGATGTTTAGCCATTTCCAGGAAAGCAGGGCTTCATCGTTCATAATGGCTACTTGGGAAGACAAATGCCATAACTATGAACATCCTCTCTTCCTTCTTCTTCCCCCAGCTTTTATTGCTGAGTGTGACACCATATGAATGGGATATCCCTTTGGTCAGCTGGGGTCAGCTGTCCTGGCTGTATCCCCTCCCAACTTCTTGCACACCCCCAGCCTAATTGCTGGTGGAGCAGTGTAAGAAACAGAAAGGCCTTGACACTGTGTAAATGCTGTTCAGCAGTAGCTAAAACATTACTGGTTATCAACACTGTTTTTATCACAAATCCAAAACATGGCACTATAAGTCCCAGTATGAAGAAAATTGAGTCTCTCCCAGCCAGACTCAATACAATTTGCATCCCTTATTCCATATCATTTACACCATGCTCAAGTCCCACAATACCCAATCCTCATTAATCACCCTCTTCCTGTCCTTTCATATATACACAGATATCATTCCCTTAGTCTATCAGCCACCTCTGTAAAATGTCCATAAAATGCCCATTAAATTAATGTAATCCACACTTTGGGCTCCATTTGTTGTAATGCTTGTTCAGGACAGGAGAGATGGTGTGTTGTGTGGAATTATTGGGGCACCAAAGCCAGCTCAGGTCAGGTTACTGCTGCACTTGCACTGCTTCTTGTGAGGCTTGTCCTCCATCACTTCCCGTTGTTCCTGCTATAGTACTTGCTATAACATGTTCCTCTAATCATGGGTTACAACTATTTAAAGGTATATCCATTACCATCTCGACCCCTGGTGCTTTAGGTTTTAACATTGCAATCAACTCCTCCCCTTGCTCCAGTCTGAACTTATCCATAGGCCACAGTACCTTCAGTCTGGAGCCTCTCTGAGCAGCAGTTCAAGAGCAGAGCAGGGAACTGGATGACATGCATCATTTCAGCCAATCCATAAAGAGCAGCTGCTCTATGCATTGATCACCATGATCATGCCTCATGGCGTCTTCTTAACTGATCATGAATTAAGCCCAGGAGGAGGCACATTTCAGCCCTGCTTTCTTCTGCCTGTTGACTTCTAATGCTGAGTCCCAGAGCTCCTTATTGGAACTTATTTGCTTATTGGCAAAATAAAATTAACACCTTCACACACTTGGCCCTATTTAGTATATAACTGAATCTAGGAGAATATACAGACACAGTGGTATCTTCACAGACAAGGGCTGAGGAATGGGGTCCCCAGTTTTTGCCTTCCTCATTTCACTTCTGAATAAGCTCATGTAAAACGGTCCAAATCTTACCTAGCACAGATCTCAAGATCTGTGGCTATAGCTATTATTTCTGTGTTTCCCAGGCACAGACGCTGGAGATGGCAGGGATGTATGCTGAGCTCCATCTCTTCAGTAGGCAGGCAGCATCCCCAGCCACTGTCAAACATATAGTATGGCTCAGATTTGTCCATACTTGTTTTAGTTCCCTTTCCCAAGGTATCTTGTTGCCACTCAAAGGATCTCCTCTCAAATATAATCAATAACAAAAAGCTCTGGGCCCCAGCCCAAACCTCTCTGGGAAACCATTCCCCATACCTCACTGAGAAAGTGGTTACAGATGCTGTTGAGAATGTGCAAATATTTTTGCTGTCTGGGTCAGGAGACGGTTCTGAAATGTTGTGGCTTTGTTATATATCTCAGTGTTCGGTACTTAAGGGATATCTTTTGGTTTGAGGTAAGGGAAGAGAGTACCCCTGGAAAGGTGCCCACTAGGAAAATTTCAACAAGACTGATATACTCTTATGTGTGTCTGGCCTTCCTGGGTAAATACTGGGTAAGCGATTTCCCTACTGTTTGCTGCATTTTCCTTATTGATAAAATGGCAATAAGATATTGTCACAATTACATGCTACAAAGCCTTTTGAAGAAAGGTAATTGTCTAGCCAAGTACAAATGCACACAGTACACTTCCTCTTCCCCTTTGTTCTAGTCAAAGCAGCTTTACAAATACGGTCATACACTGTGGACATCTTATTGTTCTAAGGAGGTCCACAGAATAACTTTTCAGGCTGCCAGACAAGAATCAGAAGGAATAGATGACCATTGAGACTCTCCATAATGCGTATTGTCTGTTGATTGAATTGTTCTCCTTTCCTGCCATGAATTCACTCTTTCCCAGTTATGTTGTCACATCACCCTTCTTCAGACCAGTGGATCCATGCCTTAGCGCTTCACAGCATAAGGACATGCTGCTGGGAAAGCTAGTTCTTGAAATGCAGAAATCTGTAAGGGAGAAGAACAGGTCACACTGCTCCCTAACAATATGCTTAAGAAAACTTTACCTTGTGAAATGTCTCTGATCATTATCTCCATTAGTAATACTGTCCAAAAAGGTGGAAGTATGTTTGTAACAATGTGAAATAAACAGATGTTTCCTGAAAAAATTGTTAAAAATTAATTAATGCTTCAGAAGGATGGCCATTAATGTCAAGATAGATTAAGGCCTGAAAGAAATCCAGCAAAACCAGTATCCAGTCCAGAGACTATTTAGTTCCTAATTCCCAGGAAAGTATAAAGGGCATACTTTTTTTTGTCCAAGAGCAAAGTGAGAGAAAGAGATGCAAAGTGACTTTCTTGTTACTTATTCTAAATGGAGTTCCCCTTTCCCTTCCTCTTAAAAATGCATGATGCATCGCGTACTAACAAAATAAAGTCTTCCCTTCGCTTGCTAATTTGCAAGGAATGGTGTGATTGTGTTCAGCACAAAACATTCTCCTAACCTTAGAGGAGAGACTGTTCAGAACAAAATGAACATTTGGGTGTCCTTGGTGAGGTGAAGTGTTAGTATCTCAGCATTATCTCTCAGCAGGAGCTCATTTTCATCATTTCAAACAACTGGAGAGCCCAATTTCTCATTGCCTCTCATTCAGTAAGCCATTTGCATCCCAGCGTTTGAATACCAATGCCTCTAAATGGTGATGTTTCCACACTCTTGCTGCGTATGTGCAAGTGAGTCACAGCACATGTGCTCATCAGATCGGCCTTCATGAAGCTGTTACGTACTTTAACAGGAAGCAATTCATGATATGCATCTCATGACCTGTGGATAGTTCCCACAAATCTTTCCTTCAGCTTGATTAAATACCTGACATTTTCTGTTTCATCACAACACTGTTGACGAAGGAAGTCACTTCTCTCTTGACTGATAGATGTATTTCTATACAAAGTCATATGTGAGGATCTGTTTAGAGCTCACTAACCTCCACTGCTACTTGCTTTCTTTGGGGGAATACTTTTTCTTGAGTCTTGAGGTTTAGACTGATCAAAAGCGTATCTTCACCTGGACCAGAAATGGAGATCATGTTGTATACAAATCTGTTCACCTTTGCACTGTTTTATTAGTGGAAGAGACCTCCTGCTGCTGCTGAAAAAACACCTCGATTTGCCTTAGTTCAGCCCTCAGTTCTCCTTAGTTTATGCAAGGGATTTCTTGAATCTGCCTCTTACCAGCATAGAGTTCCACGAAGTTTTGTTGAAACACTTATATGAATTGACATGTGAAATTGATGTGAAGCCACAAGAAAAGCTTTGCTGAATTTTTAGATCTGACGAAACAAGGAAAGCACAAAGGGAGATTTTCCTTTCTGAGAGGAATGTAAATGTCTCCTATGGTTAGCAGGGTGTTGGACTGGGGTGAAAGAGATAATAGCAAACAAAATCACAATGACAAGCAGTCATTGGCCTGTAGGGGGAAGTGGTTAAAGCCAGTAAGGAACTGATTATATAGATAATGGAAAGTCCTTAAATATTTACAACATTGCTTCATAATAACCTGTTATAAGGACTCAAATAAACCGCTATGAAAAGAAAGTACATTTCTGAGGGCAGTGTACATTTGTTAATAATGTATTTCTGTAGTATGAAGTAAAAAAGTCAGATTCACAGTCTTGCAGAGAATTCTATTGATTTACATTACCTGAGGTATTGTCCTTTTGCATCATGAAGCCATTGAGCAACACAGTGAATTTACTTGAATAAGGAAACCAGAATGAAGGATACCATGATCTCTTCCTTTTGAAGGCAAGAATTTACATGTCTTAAATACAAACTGTGGCCTTTTAGGATTTCAGTATTTTAATTGCTTTGGAAAGGTCAACATCCCATATATGTTTTCCATTGATCCTAGACATTTGGGGGAGAAAATTATATGCTTAAGAGGCTCTTGTCATGGATCAGGTTTGTTGTCAGTGAGAAGCTGAATGAAGACGGTGCTTGGACAGCCTTTGAGTAATTCCTAAACACTCCACACAGTTCTATCATTGCTTGCAGTTGATTTTGATTTCCAACATGGCCAGACAAGGGAAGCCTATTTCAGTTCTTCTGTTTGTATTAACAGTAATACACTGATCAGAGAGCATAGTACACAGAGAACACATTTTTTTCTGAAAGGAATAGTATCTGCAGAATAATAACTGAAGAAGAAAAATAGTGTCAAAGAGGAGGCAAGAATCTATATGTCCTGGAGTTTGTACTGTTCCTGGGGAACATAGGGTTATAGTCTCCTCAAACTGATGTTAAAACATTTTAAACTGAGGCCTCTCTGCTTTGGCATTTGTGCATTCCAATAGCTGACCAGGGCCAGGGCAGGGGGGACTGCATAAGTCAATATTTTTTGCACATATAAATGCTCACCTTTTGCTTAATATGAAAGAGACATCAGCAGAAAAAATGTGGGCTGAGAGAAGCGCAGTCTTCTCTCTTGTCCACTCTAAGCAATTAAGGGGAGGGAGTCACTGATTTGCCCAAGAAAACATGAGGAGTTTTTTTCTTTAGTGCTTATTACATCTTTGTGGAAAAAAGGTAGCAAATAGACCAGTAAATTACAACTTAGCTAAGCCTCCAAAGAAAGGACAAGAACTATCAGCTAAAAATTTGAGGTCTTAGTTTGGAAGAGAACGGAAGCACTGACGGTTGGGTCCTGTCTTTCTCTGAAGTATTCCACTATGTTTATAAAGATTCTATGTGTGTGTGTGTGTTTGTATAGCAGTGAACACAGGAAAGGTAAACCAGAAGATTAATTCTCCTTACTTTCATCACCACATGCCTTTCTGTATCCAATTCAAAATGTTTTTTTCTAGGTCACAAAGATAGGGCTCAGAATCCACTCTTGGTTTCTGCCTTGAACTTCTTTTCTCCGCAATTGTGCCTTAGTCCTGCTGAAAGCAGTATGCTAGCCAAATAGCATTCCAGACAATAGTCGTTCTTCAGGAGACTTACCCATGCCTTTTGGTCTTTGGAGTGGAGGGGTTTTGGGGCCTGTGTTTGTGTACTCTTACTTCAGACTGCAGCATGTCTTTCCATCACCAGGGAAGGGTGGCATTTATATATAGCTCCCAGGATTCCCAGCATACCACCACTTCCCTACTGTAACTCTGACCACTTGTAGATTCTTTGGAAATTTAGGAAAATATTATCCAGGGTCTCTGTGCAAGTTTGCAAGAAGAATGTGAGGTCCTGACGCCCCTGTGCTGATGACTTACCCAACTTGGATCAGCATGCAGCAAGAATGATCCTCTTGGCTGCTTGCTTTTCTCCCGAAATAATGCATGTTGTCCTAATGTAACTATAGTGGCCCCCGAAGAGTGGGTGGGAGTGTGCACACACTCACACATGGTTACAGGCTTGAACCACATGGTGTCCAATTTTGATTATAGAAAGACAACATATGTATAACAGAAATCATGTCTTATTTTACCTTATTTTGCTGTTTAAACAAATTTAAGCACAAACAACGTGCTGTTTGTTGTTCCCTGATGGATGTGGGAAAAAAAAGACTTTCTACGTTGGATGATGTAATTGAAGATACCAATCTAAGGAAGCATGTGGGGAAGCAAAAATAAAACAAGCGTTCTCTGCCACCCTGACAAAATAAAGCAGCTTTTAAAAAATGTAATAACAAAAAGAAGTAACATTTTTCAGATGGTCTTTGGAAGAACAGGTCTGCAGGACCTTCCTGCACAGGAGGAACAAGAACAGGACCTTCCGGGGATTTGTAATGTTGTAACAATTGAAACGTTCGGTTGTTAATGTACTGGTTTTCTTGCTTAAAAGTTCTCGTTTAATCAGATCTGAACTGAATGTAATCCACCTTCAGAAGCCAGGACGTAAACTCAACAGATTGAGAGAATACAGCTTCAGGAACAATTCTCTGCTATTACACTGGCCACATCAATCTCTCCTGGCTTTCTCATACCTCTATCTTCTGAGCACAGATTTGATATTAGACTTTTCTTGACAATTTGTCAAATTCCCAGCACCTTTCAAAGTATGTACACCTCCGCATTCATCTGTTAATTGCATGTGGAGTAGTTTGTTGGTTTATATTCTAAGCACTGAAAAAATTGTTAACTTTGATTCATTGCCAGCGTTCTGCCCGCATAACTTTAAATTATGTTGATTGCTGCACTGTTAGCAGTGCCTACATAATCACACCAATCCATTGTATCTATCCTTCATAGTGTAGGTGCAAATGGATACATCAGAATATAACACCTCTGGCAACTAAATGCTGGGGGAGAAGATACACAGACAGGCAGAGGAAGTAGATTCCCTTGAGGCCCCATGTGCTGACTCTTTGTGCCTTTTGTCCTCCCTCTCTCCCCTGCCCTCACAGACGCTTCCCCCTCGTTCGCTGCCTGACCTTGAATGTTTCTAGGGATGGGGCATCCAGCATCTCTCTGGGCAACCTGTTCCAGAGTTTCACCACCCTCATTGCAAAAAAATTTCTTCCTTATATCTAGTCTAAATCTACCCTCTTTTAGTTTAAAACCATTACCCCTTGTCCTGTCGCTACGGGCCCTATTAAAAAGTGTGTCCCCATCTTTCCTATAAGCCCCCTTACTTAAAGTATTGAAAGGCCACAATAAGATCTCCTTGGAGCCTTCTCTTCTCCAGGCTGAATAATCCCAACTGTCTCAGCCTTTCCTCATAGGAGAGGTGTTTCATCCCTCTGATAATTTTTGTGGCCCTACTCTGCGCCCGCTCTAACAGGTCCATGTCTTTCTTGTGCTGAGGGCTTCAGAGCTGGATGCAGTACTCCAGGTGAGGTCTCACCAGAGTGGAGTAGAGGGGCAGAATCTCCTCCCTTGACCTGCTGGCCATGCTTCTTTTTATGCAGCTCAGGATACGGTTGGCCTTCTGGGCTGCGAGCGCACATTGCTGCCTCATGTCCAGCTTTTCGTCCACCAGTACCCCCAAGTCCTTTTCCGCAGGGCTGTTCTCAATTCCTTCATCCCCCAGCCTGTACTGATGGCGGGGGTTGCCCTGACTCAGGTGCAGGACCTTGCACTTGGCCTTGTTGAACCTCATGAGGTTCACATAGGCCCACTTCTTGAGCTTGTTGAGGTCGCTCTGGATGGCATCCCGTCCCTCAGGCGTGTTGACCACACCACTCAGCTTGGTGTCATCTGCAAACTTGCTGAGCGTGCACTTGATGCCACTGTCTATGTCATTGATGAAGATATTAAACAGTACGAATCCCAATACAGACCCCTGCAGGACACCATTCGTCATCGATCTCCATCTGGACATTGAGCCGTTGACCACTACCCTCTGGATGCATCCATCCAACCAATTCCTCACCCACCGGACAATCCATCCATCAAATCCATACCTCTCCAGTTTAGAGAGAAGGATGTTGTGGGGGACCATGTCAAAGGCCTTACAGAGGTCCAGATAGACAACATCGGTAGCCCTTCCCGTGTCCACTGGTGTAGTCACTCCATCATAGAAAGCCACTAGGTTGGTCAGGCAGGACTTGCCCTTGGTGAAGCCATGCTGGCTGTCTCAAATCACCTCCCTGTCCTCCATGTGCCTTCGCATAGCTTCCAGGAGGATCTGTTCCATGATCTTCCCGAGTCTTGCTTTTTCCCTTTTTAAAAATGGGGGTAATGTTTCCCCTTTTCCAGTCAGTGGGAACTTCTCCGGACTGCCACGACTTCTCAAAGATGATGGATAGTGACTTAGCAACTACTTCCACCAGTTCCTTCAGGACCTGTGGATGGATCTCATCGGGTCCCATGGATTTGTGCAGAGTACAAGGCAGCACAAGACAGTCCTGAAGGACAAGACATACATTCTGCATAGTGCGACATAGCACAGGCTAGGATCTACTAGGATAGCTGTTTTGTGGATCTCTGAACAGAGCTGAACAGCTCTGAAAAGTAATCTTCTGGTCAGGATCACTACAGTGGCCTGTGCCATATTCCTAAATATTCCTTGAATGTACCTAAACACTCAGCTGTAGAATAGGATCTGAGCTGTAGAATAGAATTGGGAATGTGAACGTAATGGATTAGACATCATTGACATTTACCACGTCAGTTTTTAATCTAAATTTCTACCTGCTGTTATCACTTGTTTCTTGGATGCCTAGTCAGGCTCCAGAATGGTGTTGTCCTTTATAAAATTAAACAAAAATAAATTAATTCATGCCTTAATGACCTAATATTTTATTTCTGAATAACATAATGGAAAACCTATCTATGGCACAAGAAAATATAGAAGGTGAAAGTTAGTATAGTGACAAAACCTTGTGAATATCTGACAAAGCCCAAGTAACTGTTGTTCTTCCTGAAATAATACAAAAAACAGGAAACAAGTCAAAGAGAGTGAGTTTCCCTGGCAACAAAAAACATGGGAAAATTCTTCGTTCAGCTCCTTAGTATATAGCAGACTGAGTAGTCAACTGAGCAAGCAAATTCTCCTGCAGAGGCATGCACTACGGCCTTTCCTGGATCACAAAAGCTTTGGGATTATTTAGTGAATATATTTTCAGGGCCAGGAAATCAGCTCCCTAGCATTCTCACTTATAAATGAGAATCTCATTTTTTACAGAACTCAACTCACACAGCAAGGTTTAACTCACAATCTAGCACCTCCCACTGAGGACAACGCAGACTCCTCCTCCCTACTCCACCCTAAGGAGAAAAAAATGGGATACGGTAATTGCCAGGATTTTTAAAATCTGGATGTCAGTGTATCTTTGGGTTATGGTTTTATTTTTATTGCAATTGCACGAGTAACAGAGAAGATACTTGTTTTACATAACAAGACCTAGTGAGGAATGGAAGACCTATAATACCCGGGAATTTATATTACAGTGATAAATTATTTTATTCATTTTCCCCTATTTTCATTCTGTTTATTCCACGTCCATGTTACAAGAAGGATAAAACCAGAGCTTATTCATATGCGTAAGGATATTAACCAGTAAACTAGATAATCAGTACAACATATACATCTAGGTGAGAAGCAGGCTACTTTCAGTTCAGTTTTTCAGGCTACTTTCAGATCAGCTAACCTGTAGCTCATTTAAGATCACTCATTTAAAAGGACCTTCTTCTAGCAAGTCTGTTACATACTCCTCTGCTCCAGCTTACCTATTCTGCTTCACAGTGGTTTTGTAACTGTGCGTCACTTGCACAGTATAGTACAAAAAGAGAAATAATCAAGAATCAGAGGAAAAAGCATAGATGCCTGTCATGGTTTAATCTGGCAGGCATGCTGGGCGCCAAAAAGGACTGTCATGGTTTAATCTGGCAGGCAGCCAAATACCACGCAGCCGCTCACCCACTCCCCCCGCCCCCCCAGTGGGACGGGGAGAGAATTGGAAGGGTAAGGGTGAGAAAAATTCATGGGTTGAGATAAAGACAGTTTAATAGAACAGAAAAGGGAAAATAATAATAATAATGATAGAATATACAAAATGAGTGATGCACAATGCAATTGCTCACCACCCGCGCTGACCAATAACCAAGTAGCAATTGGTAGTTCCTGGATCACGCCTACTGTTCATATACTGAGCATGACGTCACATGGTATGGAATACCCCATTAGCCAGCTGGGCTGCCTGTCCTGATTATGTTCCCTCCCATCTTGTGTACCTAGCTCAGTCAGTAGGCACGGGAGCTGTCCTTGGACTAGGAGGGTACTTAGCAACAACTGAAAACATCAGTGTGTTATCAACATTCTCCTCATACTAAATCCAAAACACAGCACTAGGAAGAAATTTAACCCTATCCCAGCCGAAACCAGGACAATGCCCATAAGGGCACATTTTTCTCCTGTCTGGCTGGTAGATTTTGCACTCTGTGGGCTTTAAATGGTGGATGTGCCATTCAGATTTTGCCAGTGTTTCACACTGATGTCTTGTCATGGCTTGTCCAAATACAACTCCTAGCAGCCTTCATATGGCTTCACAGCCTTTCATAGGCATTGAGCTAAAGATGGTTGCTGATTCCCACTTTCAGTGCCCACTCAGTCTGTTTGTGCTGGGACAGAGGCTCCAGACAACTATTTAATATTAACTCCATGGAGCTCCTGCATGATGGCACTCTACTTATAAATACTCTGCTGTGATTTAGTGTATGGCCTGGAGGCAGAATTATACTGAGTTTTATCAATGATTAGACAAAAGAGGTGCAGAGACCCTCCTGTGTTTGCTTTGTACCGAAGAAGTGCATATAGAAAAGAGCCTCTATTCTTCCATGGGTCTTCCTTTATCCACCTCCGAGCAGTTGTATTTGAAGACACAATAATGATGCAGAAGTTACAGAAGCACACTATCAAGTCAGCAAACTGAGTAACATAGCAGAGTTTGGATTTTGGAGGCTCTGTCCAAAAAGGAAAATTGGAATATGCCCTATCTGCTGAGACTTGTGTCACCTTTTCAAGTTTCAAATTCTGTTGAGACCTTCCAGGGCTGCAAACCTGGTCTGTGTAATTATTCTCAGCCCTGGAGCTGGATCCCTGCTCTGTCTGTGGAAGCAGAAGATGTGGTACGTCAGGCTGGTCAATGAAGTTCCTGCTAGCTGGGGCTGTCTTCCCCAATTTGTACTTCTACAGCCATCAGATGCATCAGTCAAAAGCTATGGACATGTATCCCCTGGGGAGTTTTGTTCACTGATACAGACTGTATACTGCATCAGGAGCAAGTATCAGACAGAGCATATGGCAGTTTCAAGTTAAGCGGTTCCGATCTCATAATCTTCTCAGTCTTGTTCCTGCCCCTGTTTTCTCTCCCTTGCTTCAGATGTGCACACAGTTGTTTGTGCAGCTGCATGAGGAACTGAATTTGGGAAGTTACATTGCTGAAGGAAAGAAATGATGCAAAAGAATAGCTTTTTAAAAATACCAGATTGGCGCAACAGGGCACAGACACAAACAGCTCTACAAGCTCAGCCTAGGAAGTGGTCTGGTGCAGCACAGGAATAGGAGTTGGCAGCCGGGAAGGGAATACCTCAGTTTGCATAAGCGCAAGCAACTAGGGAAGTCTACTGCTTCTCAAGTTAAAGTGTTGTTGCTTGCACAGTTAAGCACTAGAGATCATCCCTGCTCTGCCCAAGCAACAGGCATTTCCAAAGAGATGTCACAGTCTTAGTTGTGACATTTTCCAGAGCACATCATCACATAGAGATGATTATGTTTGGATGTTAGGAGGTGTGGGCAAGCCTGCAGTCATTACAGGAGAGAGACTGTCTGTGACAGCTGTCCCACTCTGCAAGGAAGACGCTTTCTGTGAGAAGTGGAGTGTGAGATGGAAAATATCACAGAAGACAAACCCTTGCAGAAAGTGAGTCAGTGGAGCCAGTGAATGGTCCAGCTGAAATCCAGTCAATGGCCCTGCATGCTGGCAAGCTGGTAGATGTAGGTTTAACAAGGTGAAATGTGTTTTCTTTCATTCTTTCTGCCTATTTTAAATGTGGTAAACAAATTCTTTTCTTTGTGCTTCACCTTAGGGTGACCAAATTAATAGGGATTTTTGGGTAACAGGAAAAATCCTGGGGTTTTTTTAGAACAGTATGTGGTGAATCTGAAAATCAAGGTACTTTGACATGTTCACCTGCACCCAGCCTCCCAAGACTTTACTGCCCATGTGCACTGGACTACACAGTCCCGATTGATTTTGCTGTGGTTAGAAAAGAAAGAGTGTCTTCTATGGGTCAGATATAAGGCAGAAAATTCTGGCTTACAATAATATAGTAGAAATACATCAGAACACCAATAGTCTGTGAATAGTCTGTGATACCTCACAAGTAGCCCTGCCAGTAACCCTAACATGCCACAGGATGTGACTTGCGGATGTTAACACTCAGCACTCATCTACAGGGATTGTTTCTCCTTCTCTCCAAACTGTCAATGTCACCATTAATAGGATCTTTGGGGATAGGTGGGGGGTGGGCAGCAGGATAGGAACAGCAGGAGAGCAGGACATTTGTATTCACTCTCTCAGAAAGAAAACGCTGTGTTCAGAAAGTTGAGATTTTCTAAGCCCCACAGCAGGAGCAGAGTCAGCAGATCTCTGGCAAAAGAGCTATGCAACACTTCATGCTACAGACCCACAGGAGGTAGAGACTGTTGCCCTTACGTGATAGTGGAAGTAAGTAACACAGCAACATCAGAAAAAAAGAGACAGGGAATCAAAGAGTGAGATTAAAGTAAGGAACATAGCAGCTATTTCAGTGAAAGAAAACATCACCACGGAAGAGAGACAATTGAATGGAAAACACAGAGTAACGCAAAGAAAGAAAGACTAAATACTGAACAAAAGTTGGGTAACTATAAAAGAATTAGGAAAATATTAATGGAATATTTATGAAGTAATGTGAAAAAGAGAAAGAAAAATATCAGTCAGGGTGGAGATATGTGAGAACAGTGTAGCACAGCTTGATCTGGTCTTCCAAGTGAGACTGGGAGATGCAAGAGGTGAACAGATTTCTTTGGGGTTACCTTCACTAACACTAAGCTGTTGACAGACCCTCAGTGAAACCAGGATGCAGTAGTGTGATTCCTGGGAGATGATACCATGAAAGCCGTTTATTTACATGTGAATATTTTTCTTTCGACTTTGAGAGAGCTGTGGTTACAAAGAATGACAGAGCTCTGAACCATTACTGTGTAAAGGCATTATCTTAAATGACCAAGCCTGTGCTTGTTCCCTTTTGGCTATTTTGTGATTGTTGTTCACATGACAGCAGAATGAAAATGAATTGGTTTATGTCTTCATGTAACATCTATACAGCGTTGTGAAATTTTGCCTGTGCTCTTGCCTACAGACAGACAATTAGACTCAATTTAGTTTATTTGCCATTCCCTATGTTCTAGAGGGTAGCTTGCTTGTAGAAAGGTATCCAGTGTGTTCATAGACATTGAAAATCTTTTTAGGAAGTATTGAGCCTCAAACCAGTCAGAATCAGCATAATATAATTCTGTGAAATCAGGGAGCCCCTGAAGAGGCAGAAGAGGGTAGGCACAGTAAATGGTTGGAGAAAATGAGAAAGTGCATGTCTGAAAAATTAATGGAGAGATTCAGCTGCCCTCCTTGGGTTTCTGATTGCTTGGCTTTGTTTTGCTGTTGAAAAAGTAATTTACTTTTTTCCACGATTCATGAAAAGAAAAAAAGAATTAATTACTTTAATGAAACATTTATTCTGAGATTCAGAATAGTTTTCAAATATGTTGGATTTGGTTGGTTGAGGGGTTTTTTGGTCTCTTCTGTCTTCCTCTTTCTTACTCATCATTATGCAGGGAAAGGAGTGGGAAGGAAGAGGTAAGTGGAGTTAAGGGATTCTGGGCAGAGAGTACAAAGTTGGAAAGGTTCTGACTGCATGTAATGAAACACTTTTTCATGTGAGAACAATCAAGTGTTGAAACAGGTTGCCAAGAGAGGTTGTATAGTCTTTATTCTTGCAGAACTGGAAGATACATCTGGATAAAGCCCTGAGCAACCTGGTATGACTTCATAGCTGAATCTGCTTTGAGCAGGACACTGGTCTAATGACCTGAAGTCCTTTCCAACCTCAGCTGTAATCTAAAAGAAGCAGTACTCTGTGAAACCAATGAGGGTAGTTGAAGGGTAAATACCCATGAAGTCTTTGAGACAGGATGTCATTTTGAAGAAGAGGAGAGAAAGCCTAGGGCTGACAGTCAAATAAGGAAGGGCGAGCTGAAAGCCAGAAAGTTTTGCTCCAGGATGAAGGTGAAGTCAACCAAAGCGAGGGTGAGATAAGGAAGAGCAAAGTGATTTGTCAGGCAGGGATGGACTATAAACCAAAGTGGATTAGATGTGGGAAGGGACAGTTGCAACATGTTTCAAAATCAAAAATATTTCTTGGGCGCTTTATTGTCTATAAAAGTCATTTTTGGACACAGCATTCTGGCAGATTTCAAATTAGGAAGTGTCTCTATGACATACATAGATCCATGATTCATAAGTGTCTCTTATGACATACATAGATCCATGATTCATATGTTCACACTGGCTGACTTCAGGTTAAGATCCACCCGGAAGACAATGCCATTAGCTGAGAATTGATTGTCACTTCCAGACACATCTGCTTCACTAAAACAGATTTACACATGAGTACTGCTGAGGAGAGCAAAAATAGTGTAAATAGCCCTACATTTACAGTGAAACTTTGGGATGTCATAAGGAGAAAATTTTAGTTAGGATGCAAGTGTTATTTCTAAGCCCATACCTTATCAACCATTTTTTTCTTTTTTTATGTCAAAAGCAAACTGAAATTTTTACAGTCATTACTGAAAGAACTAGGCAATTACTTGTTTCGGATGGAAGTTTTATTTGGTAAAATCTAGTTTCAAGATGACAGTAATATTTGTGAATTCAGCTAACACTCCCTTCTCCCCACACCCTGCCAAATAATAGTTAGGAAAAAGAAGACAGAGATGCTAATCCATATTTGGAGGAAAGAAGAGAGACTTGTTTTTAACAGTATGCTAGATTTTGAGAGTTTTTTTCATGAAAGAAGAGTCAAAGACAGCAGAATGCAGTAATAAGAAATGCAAAATGGATTAATGAAAGATGGATCATACCACACCAGGGCTTGAATGATCTGAGAAAGAAAAGCAATAGAGCATACTTACCATTCTAGGATGGTTATGATCAACCAAGGATATGCAGTTAGAGAAAGGACAAAAGGGGAGGTAGAATGTGTATGTTAAGGTATTTGGGAAAGGGGTCAATGGTAATCAGGGCCTCACCTTGCTTCCAGAACTGCTTCCAGTTCTGTTCCTCTCACAATAATGGAGGATGAATTCATACAGGACCTGATGCAGATAAAGGTTGTGATGGTAACTAGGGAATGAGGAGACTGCCTTATGAATGAAGGTCAAGAAACAAACAGACTCTAAGAAGCTGCTGGAGAGAGTCTCTTCACAGTGCTGTATAAGTATTCTTTTAGAATACTGTGTATTCCAGTCCATCCGTCTCAGACAGACTATTTTTAAACCATGAGCAGGGAAAGGCTTAAGGGACAAAGAATGCATGGAGTCCACACACAAAACCACCCTGCAGGAACTGGGAGCGTTCAGCCTAGAAGCAACATAACTGAGAGTCTCCTGGGAATGCAGCAGAAAGCTACACAGGTGGGATCATCATGGTTACAGGGAAAGGGAAAAGGATATGATACTTCAGTGTATCTTTGAATGCTGAAACTGTGGCCGCTGAAAGGAACCAGCTTATTGCAAGTTCAAAACAGAGACTTAGCTGTTTCTTCATGCCACTCACAAACCCCAGCGTATCATGGATGCTAAAATATTAGATTAGACAGACAAATTCAATGAAGGAAAAAGCAGTTAGAATATTCAAAGACACAGCATGAGGTGCAGAAACCTCAACTCACAGATTGCTGGAAGCAGAACTGGTCTTAGACAATTCCTAATACATCCTGTCCTGCCCAGTGCTAGAGTCACGGTTCTGGGCAGAATCGCAGTTCTTCAGAAAGGAGACAAAAAGAGCCTGGTTGTTTCTCCCAGTTAAGAGAAGGCTTGAAGGCATTTGATTACTTTCTGTAAAAACATCAGAGTAGAAAATGCCATGGTGGGTGAGAAGCTTTTTGAGCTAAAACACAATGTTGGCATAAGAACAAATGAGTACAGTCTTGCTATGAGTAAGCTTAGGCTAGAAATTAAGAAAGATTTCTAACCACTGGAGAAGGGAGGTTCTAGCAGTGCCTGCCCACAGGAGTCATAGAGACAGGATACTGGTCTGGCTTTAGAGAGAAGCATAGCTGGATTTTACAGAGGGGAGTTTGATGTGGTGCCTGAAGCAGAAGGAATGAGGCCTCCTAAACCAGGAGCTCCTGCCAGATCTGGGTTCCTTACTTCAAAGCTTATCATCAAAGGCATCTCTTGACTCACAAACGTTTGGTTGCCACTTTGATATATGGTATTTATAGATTCCTATATTCAGAATACATTAGTGATAGTGGAGGTGAGACGCTATATCCTTGCTATAATTTGAATGTTTGAAATAACATGTTCCTTTTCCAGGAGTTACTAACTGGAGATTATACCTACAAGAGATTTTCACACATGGTTTGTCCTAGGTCATATTGTTGATAGCAGCCTGAAATGCAGATCTCTGACCTCTTTTACTGCCAGTAGTCTGTCCAACCACTGTGATCAGCCATGAGGCAAGTGTTGGCAGCTGCCATCACTAAAGGTCAAGCAGTAAATATATTTTCTGTCACAGAGCCATGCATATCCTGGTGCCTTCATTGCTCTTTTGCAAATCTTCTGTCACAGTAGCTACAGAATTCACACCATCAATTTGTCAGGCAAAACAAAGGGAAGAAACATGATAGGGTTTCTCTGTCTGATATAAGTCTCGGAGCCAGGTTACTTTCAACTCCCTGGTTAAAAGGACTACATTTCTTTCAACATTGTGAGTATAACAGTGTTTGTTATGCCCAGGTGAGTTATACATCAGATTTTTCAGTATTAAAAAAAGCACGTGGTGCTCATCTGTGTGTGGCAAAGATCTACCTCTGTTCTCTGCAGCAACATGAGCTGCAGAGAACAGGGTATAGCCCATCCCACACTCCCTTTCATGGTGCAAGTTTCTCATCATGAGCTAAAAGAAAGTTTTCCACAGAATCTTTGCCTTTAAAAACTTTTTCTCACAGTTGATGCATGAGGACTGCAGGTAGGGATGTGATGGCAATATGAGTATGAGAGGAAAACGGTGTTCTTATAGTACCAGTATGAGATGGCCCCACCCAGGAAACACATTGTTCTTAGCACCAGGGAGGGACCAGATCCTGGGTCCCTAGGCTGTGTCAGTAAGACCATCTGTACTGCCAAATTCTCGGAGTAATAGCAATTTACAAGCTGCTTGGAGAAGCCCCAGGTTTCCCTCAGTCTGATTGCTTGTAGCCTAAACACTTTCATTTCCTCAGGCATTGTGCCCCGCCTGCCAACCCTGGCTGAGTAATCACGGTGATCTTCGTCATGCCAAAAGACACAAGGGGAAATGTTAATTTTCTACTCACAGACTAGGTCTCCTTAACCTGCTTTTCCTAACAGACCTGTAGTATGTGGCAGAGAGTCAGCCTTTAGGGAGGCTCTTCATCATTATTTTTCACAGTACCTCTAGACTTGTATAATTCAAATTAGTGTGGGAGCTTAAATATCACTTTGTTGAGAGAGTCACATAAGAGCCACAGAACCCAGCGATCCGAGGCCCCATCTCACAGCATACTCAGAACATAAAGCAACACACAAAGAGTGGTCAAGACAGAAAAAATATCTGTTAAGACACTTGCCTTGAAGAAGACTCATGAACTTCATGAACTCCCATGAACCTCAAGGAGGTTGGCAGCTATCTCCTATCGAGACTGATGCTTTCACTTCCGCTAACAGCAGAACTGCGTTACAGTACCAACAGGCATAGCCTGTTGCTCTCATGTGAGAGCTCCACAACCTAGCTCTTTTCTTTGTCTCTTGTGGAAATAAGATCTTAAATGCAGGAGGAACCTGAGTGTTACATAAGTTCAAGTTGAGATAGGGTTTTGAGCAGTCCATATTTTGGAGGCAGTTATGTATTGGATCTGGCTGATTTATAATAAATACAGGAAGAAGATAACAAGAAACTCACTGGCTGAGAATTAGGCATGTGAAACCTCCTTCCTCACACTCATGAAAGGGTTTGTATGAACCTCAGTGGGAACTGGGCTAGCAGAGCAGACGAAGGTAGATTTTTATGCAAGAAGTTTCTAAATCCATCTCACACCGAGGAGCAAAATCTCCAGCCTGCCAGATAAAGTGACCACTACTAGACATTTCCACCCCATGCAGAAGTAATACAACTAGAATGTGCAGAGCAAAGGCTGGCACCGAGGAATTGCTCACATTTTTTCCACTTTAATTTTTTGGGCACTCCTTAAGAAATCTTGGGCACTCCTGAAGAAATCATGGTCCCTCCCACTATCTGGAATGACTGAAAAAACCAAGTAATTTGAAAAATCAAATAACAGCTGTAGTCCTTAGGTGATCCTTGCAGATCCATGCTGGCTCCCACGGCAGTAATTGGTGATAGACCTCTTGACTAGATCAGGTTGTATAAGCAATCACACCCTCACATATGAGAAATGACCTTAGGAATATCAAATCTGAATTGCAGAATCAAATGTTCTGTTTGAATATTTGAAGCTAAAACCACTAGATGATAAAAAATGTTGAAATGCTAATTTCCTTTTCCTAGGGAAAAGATAGTGAAAAAATTGAAATAGAAAGCTTTCACCATTCAATAGTAGCATCCGAGACTACGATGTTACCTCACTGAGGACCTTCTGCATGTGAAAATGAGGGGTTTGATACTTAAAAGCAGTGGTATTTTCATTCAGAAGGTGAAATACAAAAGCTCTGGCTTCTTGTTGCTCCAAGTTGTCTACAGCAGCAGTATTTGACTGATCATGGTGATCGTGACAAAAGGTTTTTACAAAAGTAATAGGAAATTATGTATTGTTGTTAGAGAGAGAGAAAAATAAATCAGCATTTAATAGACAGTACTCTAGAAGGAGAAACAAAAATTTAATTTTCTTAAAAGAATCTTCTATTTTCCCAAAAGGAATGTGTTAAGAGACACTATGTAAAGTGGTAATCATTTGAAGAATGTTGGAGTACAGTTGTGTGATCCAGGGTGTTGTCACTGCTAGATGTTTTACACTTTGCACGATCGTGTCAAAACACAGCAATATTGCAAAATTCACTTGGCTTATCCTTTTCAATGGTATTCATGCTAAAATAGGAACTGCACTGCGTATTTTGTGCCAGAGTACGGGTGGTTTAAACAACATATATCTCTCATTCCTACGTGACTCCCAGTATTTCCTGTTTTCCGTAAAAGACTATACAGCTTGCAGGTCTGTCCTCAGTATCAATATGAACAATCATGGATATTGTGCCACATCCTATCCAGCTTTTTTATTGTAACAAGAGAGAAACTCTAAATATTTATTCAAAGGAAGAACAGGAGCATCTGAGCACAAAAGTAAATCCAGTACCACAATCAGGCAAAACTACCAAACCTCATTCAAATTCTATGTCCCTTCTTTACTTCTTCTGTCGTGTTCATTGCCAGAAGGTGGTATCTGTATGCAGACAGATGTTTCTAATCAGCCTCATTCAGTCTAGTTTGCTACCTGCAATCTAGAGTCTGTAATATCACACTTATTTCCATGCAACTGTAACTCGCAAAACAAGATTCCTTAATAACTGCCAGGGTGCCTTCTTCTCCTTTTGTATTTTGGACAAAAGTGCTGATAGCTCTTACTCAAGCTATTTAACCACTTCCTCTGCAAGTGGTGAGCAGACCAATTAGATTTATTCAGAGCAAGAAAAAACACAGTCTTCCCATGTAAGCAAGTTAGCTATCAGTGCCGTGTTTTGCTGCAATTAGATAACCAGATCCGACCAGAAAATGGAATTTTTTCTGTGTCAAATCATGCAAAAATGAGGAGACATTTTGGCCATAGTCTGAATTTTGGGGAGCATCTCTGTGTTGCTCCTTGGAGTCATAGCTCTAGTGCATGAGCTTCCTGGAGCCTCAATACATAAAGCTTCTTATTTGTACTATATGTTTCATTATGCATTGCAGTTTCCTTGTTAGCTACCATGGTACAGCAGGAGGGTCTCTGCCTGACTTGTACTCAAGGAGAAGCAGCCCAGATGAAAAAACAGTCTGTAGAGGAAAACAGACTGACACAATAAGAAGAAAATGTTAGGTCAATTTTTTTGGTTGACATACTGAAGTGATGCCCCAATTGAGATGCAGTTTTACCTCAACTTTTTCAAGTTGATGAAGAAGTGGTATCAAATGTTGTGCTGAAGTGATTTCAAAAACAGTTTGTACAGGCAGCAAGCTCCTGATCCATTCTTGCCATGCTGGAAGGAAAACTAAGGATAATAGAGATTTATCATAGAATCATAGAATCATAGAAGGTTTGGGTTGGAAGGGACCTTTAAAGGTCATCTAGTCCAACCCCCCTGCTGTGGACAGGGACATCTTCAACTAGATAAGGTTGCTCAGAGCCCCATCCAACCTGACCTTGAATGTTTCCAGGGATGGGGCATCTACCACCTCTCTGGGCAACCTGTTCCAGAGTTTCACCACCCCCATTGTAAAACATTTCTTCCTTATATCTAGTCTGAATCTACCGCCCTTTAGTTTAAAACCATTACCCCTTGTCCTATTGCTACTGGCCCTATTAAAAAGTCTTTCCTATAAGTCCCCTTACTTAAAGTATTGAAAGGCCACAATAAGATCTTCCCAGAGCCTCCTCCAGGCTAAACAACCCCAACACTTTCAGCCTTTCTTCATAGGAAAGCTGTTCCATCCCCCTGATAATTTTTGTGGCCCTCCTCTGGGCCTGCTCCAACAGGTCCATGTCTTTCTTGTACTAAGGACTCCAGGGCTGGATGCAGTACTCCAGGTGGGGTCTCAACAGAGTGGCAGAATCACCTCCCTCGACCTGCTGGCCACATTTCTTTTTATGCAGCCCAGGATACGGTTGGCCTTCTGGGCTGCGAGTGCACATTGCTGGCTCATGTCCAGCTCTTTGTCCACCAGTACCCCCAAGTCCTTCTCCGCAGGGCTGTTCTCAATCCTGTCATCTCCCAGCCTGTATTGACACCGGGGGTTGCCCCAACCCAGGTGCAGGACCTTGCACTTGGCTTTGTTGAACCTCATGACGCTCACATATCCCTGCAAGGAGTTCCAAGGAATCCAGAGGAGTACAAAGCTCAGCCTGAAATTATAGATGTGCGTTATCTTATAGTTACAGAGTTATTGCCTCTCTTTGTTTCAACAGCATTCCAGGTTGAGACAATCTGTACTTAACCACTCCATTTAGGTATGGACTACCAGTCCATTTAGATTGCAAGTTGAACTGCTCATGTAGTTAATCCATAACTTCTTGCAGTACAGACAAGTACCCTAGCAAGAGGTCAAGTTGTTAAAACCTCTGGCAGGGGTAATGGTGAACAATAATGAATAGTCTGCAGGTGGCTAGATGATGCTATGTATCCATTGCCTAATAACAGGTTTTATGCAAGACTGTGACCTTCTTAAAGATTTGAGCTCTGAAACATCAAGTAGGAGATCCTCAAACCAACAAAGAGCCACAGACTGTTTAAACAGTGGCTAGACTACGGATATTGGGATATGCATATTGATTAGTAACTTCTACTTCAAATAGTTCTAAGTGACTACTGAGGAGCTATTTGTTGTATTATATCCAACTTGTTATAAGAAGTGGCAGAATTAAGCCTCGGGTAAATGAAGGTCTATGGCTGTTACTTTTTTCTGTGAACAATTTTGCTCTTTTTCTATGTGATTAAATCACATTCAGAAATGCAGAAAGTTTTGACAAGATTTTAGTGAGAAACCAATCGTGTAGAAGGGGGCCCAATGCAACCACATGTAACAGAGTTAAAGAATGTCACTTAAGCAGGAGGACAGAATAGGTCCTTCTAGCCATGGCTTACTGAGGGGAGTTCTCTGGCCTGTGCTGTATAGGAGACCAGAATAAACGATCAAAGTGGTTCCTTCAGTTTTTAAAATCCTATGAAACATTTCTACAAAAAAAATGTGCCTATCTTAGCAAAAAAATACTTACAAAGTAGGTTTATACATGAATATGTCTTTAACATTAAAAATTAGCACATATTTTTGAATAATTTGGAACTGGATTACAAATACCTCTGAACTCTTTTGCAGCAGTGAGCTCTTTACGTCTGTCTGTCTTATCTCCCATCCAGTATATATAATTTTCCTTTTATTTTGTTTTTAAAAGACATACCCTGGAATGAGACCACCTGAAGAATCTAGCAAAAGGACTCTATCCTGTTGATAAAAGTTCAGATAGTGGTGTACAATAACCCAAGAAAGATAAAACTAAACAACAAATACCAAGCTGCCTATCAATTGTCATGACTCTCTGAAGACAGCCTGCTTCTGCGCACCAAAAAAAACAGAAGAATGTCAACGTCTGAAAGTCTTCATATGTCTAAAAACTGAGTCCAACATGTTGGATCTCTTGAACATCGAAACCATGCTCTTCCAGAAACCACAGTACAAAAGAAAAAGTTCAAGCCAGCACTACATTCCTAAACAGGAGTATCTCTATTTTCAGGTTTTCTTCCTCTGAAAGACAACCATTTAAATAGATGTTGACATTCTTTTTTTTTTAACAGGCAGGTGATGAAAGTACTTGCAAAGAGTACCATCTCTTTTCCACTAGCAAGCTCAGGCTTTACACCAGTAAAGTAGGTGAAAATGCCTGCAAAAAAAGTAGGTGAAAATCCCCTGCAGTTTTGACAGATTTAGTGCACAGCAAGATGCAGTTTAGTCACATATGCATGATATTTGATAACGTTGCTCAAACTCAGTCTCTTAAAGGAGCACCCCTGTAGTTGCTCTTGGATATTTAAAGCACACTGAGTTTTGTCAGTTGCAAGACTCACATGTGGGTCTGGTGCTAAAAGCTTCCTGTTAGCTACAAGGATTTATATGTTGGAATATTAGACCCAGAATTTCTAGCTTACCAGTTTATCAGATATGGCAGTCACTTATTTTTGAGTCTCTGTCCCAAATGAATCACCTTCTTTCCCTGCCTGCTTATGAGAAGATTGTGGTTGCTGTAGGGAGGAGTAGCAAATGTACTTCCTTACTTCCATGAAAAATGTGAGAAGGTACGGAGCTGCAGGTGCAAGGAACTAGCCCTTTATTCCAGTCTGCCAAGGTACCTGGTTCAGAAATGGCCAGGTCAGATGTGTTGCCATGGGGGCTAGCTCACATTTGAGATTCTGAGATCCAGTTGGCTCTTCTGAGACAAAGTGGCTCTGTGTTGCTCCTTGCTTGAGGCAGGTTATCATATTATAGTCAGCTTCACAATGAACCTGTGCAACAATCGATTTCCTCTTTTTCAGAACATTGGAAATGGTGCTCTGGACATACAGAAATAGCAGTACTACAGCTAGGATGAACTAGAAACGAGTGCCAGTTTAAATGGGTAAATATTGTCTAAACTATTGTCAAATCAGAGACTAAGTCTGATGACTTGGCCATGCTAAGATAACAGTAAAAAAAAATGTTTCCCAGCTGACTTCCTGCAAGATCTGACTATGGATACAAATTCATGGTTCTGAGCTATTGGGCAGAAGTACACAGGTCAGTTTAGCTAGCAGACAAATTGCCAGACAACCCTTAGACTCTTGTCTATTAATTTTTCAGCTAAAAAATGATTTTGAAAATGTTTCTCTTTCTCTGATGTCCAATGTGTTGAAAGGAGATTTGCAATGCCAGATTGTAATACCTGGTGTGTTCATAACAGATGGTCTTCTAGCTTCATTTTATAGCACTTTTTTCAGTCCAGCTGGTCTTTTTCCTTCCCAATGTATGTAGGAACACCATTCTGAATTTCTGAATTATTGTTATGTCACATTTCTAGATGGACTGCCGTAGCTTTGTTATGTTCACAGACCTCTAGTGAAGTAGTTTCATGAGGTTATTTGATTGAAGTTCATGGGCCATGTGACATTGGAAGAAAATAAGGCCAAGTCACAGAGAACAGATTTTTGTATGTAATCATGTCCTTTGCCCCATCTCCATTTTAGTTTTCTTTGAGAGCAGGTGTGTCCCATGACACCAGTCCCTTTTTAAAATCAGCAACACTGAATACTGTTTTCTTGCAGATTAACTGAGGAACTATGGACCTTGACCTAACTTCTTTCCCTCCCCACCAAAAAGAACCTCACTCTTTGTCAATAGAAGTTTACACATAGTACATAACAGGCTATTCCTCCCCTAGGACTGCTCTGAAGGGTATGCTGGGGGCCAAAGTGGGTTAACTGCAGTCACAGCAATGGACTTCAAAGACAGCCACTGGCAAAGCCGAACTTGACATGTCCCACAGGAACAGCACTAGCAATAGCAATGGGAACAGCAATGAAAAACTTACAAGGGACAACACAACGCCACCAAACAAAAGGAAGAGCCAGTTGAATAAAGTTCAGTCTCCTGATGGATGTTTCTGTCGTAATGATTTCATCTGAAGTTTATAGAGTTTATGCAAAATGAACCCCTGTCAAAGATGCCTGCACAGCTGAAATGTGCAATTATCAAATTGTATATGAAACCCAGTAGGATAAGCCTCAGACACAAAGAAGAAAGCATGGTATCTTATCTTGTAGAGGGGAGCTTCAGAGGTGGAGGTCTGTCCTAGAGGTGTTGTCTAAACACAGAGAGTCCTTTGTGTAGCCTTTGCAAGTAACATTAGAGCTGGAGATTAATAACGGAAGTAGTCTTTACTGTTAGCAACAGATAACCCCTGAACATTGCAAAACAAGCTCACCAGGTGCAGGAGGGAAGCTGTGTGTCTACCCCCAGATATGATACCTCAGTCACATGCTGCCTTCTGTGCATAAGCTTGTAAAGTTTAACAGCCAAAGGGAAGATACAGCAGACCAAGAGTTCACGGACAAAGCCGATGGCACATCCTGACTTCATTGTGCAATTCTGACCATTTCCACTTTACAGTGTAAGGTCGTCTACAAAGCAAAATTTAGCAGACACTTTCAATCTTACGCTAGAGACAGAGCATCCAGGAGAGGTCATTTTATTTGTGGGACAACCACAGCCCATAAATGCTTTCTAAGGAAAGAAATGTCTTAATCAAGTGTGTCCTACTAGCACTTACTGCAGTCAGTGTACAGGAGACAGCTCCATCTCTGCAGGTCCTTGGGGAAAACAGCACTGGTTGCAGATTGCAAAATTCTCATCATGGGACAAAAGGAGGATGCGAATGAGGCTATGAGGGCATATACCACTCTGTGTCACCTGAAATCTTTGTCTTAGTGCTAGGTGTGGTAGCCATTCATAAGGGAGTACTTGAAAGAAGCAGAAGAAAAAGTGGGGTACCCAAGGACCCCCCCATGTTAGTACTGACCATCAGGAATGATCTATGATTTTACAGGTTCAGCAGGTCTCAGGAGGAGGAAGGCATTTTTGTACCAGTGTGGATGCACTCTGAAATTATTGTGCAAGTGTAAGCCACTCTCAGAGCCCTCCACCACCTCCAGGATCTGTGTCTCAGGCCAATCCTTCCCCTAGCCCTATCCACTCATTGTTTTAGTCACAATCCTGGCCATGGGATACAGACAAATCTGAATGAGTGCAGCTGTGCTGCCACTATGTCTGCGCCTGGCTTCATACCTCCCTGATTCTGATCTGGACCCTGAACTGCTGATTTGGTTTCCTGGGTTGACCTCAGACCTGCCTCATCATGCTGGCATGCTAATCATCACTGGAGTGTGTCTGATCCTGGTTAGTGTCTCCAGACCTGATCCTCACATGCTGACCTCCTGACTTCTTGTCAGTGAGGACACTGCCCCTCATCTGCCTTGCTGTCACCGTCAGCTCCAGGCTTCCTTCCCTTTTGAGTAAGTCTCATTCTTGTTGCTGCCTGGCAGCAGGGAGCGGCCAGAATCCAGTAATCTAAGTAAGCAGCTGCCCAGAGGGAGCCACCAAGACATGTTAAGAATGACTGTCCCTTAGATCTTTCTCTTCTCTGGGGCTAAGACAACTTGTTGAACTTGCTGAAGGTGAGAGGGAGAAGTGTAGAGAGGTTCCATTGTGTACTTGGAATCAGGACTAGGTCTCCTCTGGAGGTAGACCTACATGACTAGTCTTTCAGAAGCAGATTTTATTTCAGTTGTGGAGGAAAGAGGAAACTCTTCCTGTGCTTCCTTTGGTCTAGTAACAAGTGGTTAGGGCAATCACCTGACATGCTGGACCATAAGCCCACACTACCAGCCTCAAAGCAGCACAACGTGGTGTTCTGGCTGCCCTCAGGGGAGGCCTCCCTCCACTACCCTGCTGAAAGAGGCATCACTCTAACAGAAAGCCTCACGCAAAGACCCCTTTTAGTCAGGGATGCAGTAGTGTTATCATAACATACTAGCTATGCTATGGGATGGAGTTTCTCTACTGTGGACAGTAGGTGTCCCCCTGTCTACTGTCAGTCGTGAAACAGCTACCTGAAGAAGCAGCAAGTCCTAGCGCATGTTCTGTGTAACACATTGCTCTGGTTATGCTGCACAGTCCTCTTCCAGCAGAGCAGGTACAATTTAATCTTAATGTTTGAGAGTAAGAAATCCTGTAAGGGGCACTGTGGGAAGAACTTGCTCTTGACTTAAAGAGGTTAAAGTGAAAAATCAGGACTAGTGGTTTTCTTTTTTGTTTGTTTGTTTAAAAAAGGCTTTTCATGTGAATTATATAAGCTGTTCAGACAGTAGGAACTGTCTGTCACTCTATATGTCTACATCTGTTTCTCAAAGGTATTTGTCTATCTTTGCTTCTCCTGTCTTAGATTAGAAACGTTCATCCCTTTTTTTCACATGGCATTTTGATAAATCAGCACCTTATAAAGAGTGTGCCATTCGTTTATGCCTGAACATCTGACACTGATATTTTTGCTTGCATTGACCTTTTTCCATCCTGTCACACAGAACACTGTGATGCAACTAATTCATAGTTAAGATTCACTTGACGGCCAAGCCTTAAGTAAATCTGCTTTAAAGAGTTTTAGGGATCGACACTTCGCACGGCCAGTTCAAACCACAGAAGGCCAATGCTAGCAGCAGTGGCAGCAGTAGCAGCAGTAGTAGGTATTGCCGTGTGCCAAGAAGAGTGCAAGACTTGTGAGATCTCCAAGGATCTGAGGGGAGTTTCTGGGCTCCTGACACCCCTGGACTGTGTGTGTAGAGGGACTGGCCAGCAGGCGACCAGTCTTGCAACAGGGGCAGGTGAGAGTGGAGTGGTGCCAGTGGTCCCTGTGGCCAGTTCAAACTGCAGGAAGCTGCATATAAGCAATCCCGAAAGAGTGTCTGAGACCAGGAATACCGTGAACAGGGCATCCAATGGGGAGTTTCCTGCCAGGGAACCTGCTGTACAAATGGAGGGCTGCAAAGTCTGTGCCCCACAATTCTAGGTGCAGGAGGGTGGAAGCTCCACCTGTGCAAGGTGTGCTCTGGTGGAGTCACTCAGGCACCAAGAAGGGGAGCTGCAGGAGGAAGCCAGCAGGTTACGCTCTAGTAGGGAGGGGAAACAAGAAATAGGGTATTATTCAAGGCATTTAAAAAAGAAATATTAGGGCCTGTGGCACTGACCTCCAAGGACTATCAGACAAAGAGCATCAACAGCGAACAGACAACACCTTGGAGAACGGAGTGCCATGCTCTCTGGTAACTCATGGCAACAGGATATCACTTTCCCCCATTTCCTCATATGTACCAACCAGCAACAGATATAAAGTCTTGGCAGTGGATGAAGCTAATGAGCAACACTTACAGGGAGAAACTGCACCAGCTGCACACACTAAAAACTGCAACAGGAAGTGGCAAGTGCTAGTAGTGGGTGACTCTCTGCTGAGACGCACTGAGGCACCCATCTGCCAGCCAGATATACAGTTAAGGGAAGTTTACTGCTTGCCAGGAGCCAAGATCTGGGACGTCATAGAGACTGTCACAACTGGTAAAAAGCAGACTACTATCCCCTACTTATCTTCTATGTGGGCACCAATGACACAGTAAAGCATAACCTGGGCAAGGTCAAGCAGGACTTCAGAGCCCTGGGGGTGCAAAGGAAAAGGACAGATGCCCAAGTAATCAGCATCAGAGATAGGGGTGCAGGCATCACCCTGCAGAAGTCAACAATTCATGCAGATCAACACCTGGCTTCATGGCTGGTATCATTGCCAGGCCTTCATCTTCTATGATCAGAGGATATTCTTTGACAATACAGATTACTGGGGAGAGATGGGATCCACTTACCCAGAAGAGGAAGGAGAATCTTTGCTGGCAGATTGGCTGACCTAGTGAATAGTGCTTTAAACTAGAGAATTTGGGGGGTGAGATCCAAAGCTGTGACACCTAGGTACTCAAAAGCAACAGCGTGGATGAATGCACCTACCAGAGTACCAATGCATGCAGCATGAATCCTACGTCCATCGGTACATCCTGATACTTCCTCTTGGTGAATCCATGCTGACTACTTGCAGCCACCTTGTCCTTCATGTGCTTTTAAATGGATTCCAGGATTAACTGTTTCATCACTTGCCTAGGTGTGCTTTGCATGTGTACCTTCCATGCAGTAAAAACACTGGATATAGAATTCACATCCACTTGCTTCAGTACTTCATGCCTCAGTGGTTCCTGTAACCCTGAGTCCTGAATCTAACTCTCATTCCCTAATGCACATTAGCATGGTAAAATTCCAGGCTTCCTCTGCCAGTATGAATAAGCTTTTCTGTCAATACACTGCTGCTGATTTCCTCATGGCACTAAGAAACCACAGGGCTGCTGTCAGCCTTAAAGTGCCAGATATTCAAATGTGTTTCTTGGCAAAGTAGTCTGTGGAACATCTGTGGCATCTTCAGATGGCAGAGAAAATGGGTATTCTATGATGCAGATGAGGGCTGATCACTGGATTAGAGAAGTCTGCAAATTCTGTCCCTGCACAAAGATGTTTCCCATATGGAAAGTCAAATCAGTGGAATAAGACCTGGAGAAGACTTCACTCAACTTCCAACACAAGCAGCATAAACTAGATTTTATGACAGACACTAAGACTCTGGTATCAGTGAAAGAGGAAACAAAAGGTGTGATGGTACTCTCCAAGTACCATGTGCTCTCCCATATGCTCATAGAATCACAGAATCATAGAATGGTTTGGGTTGGAAAAGACCTTTAAATATCATCTAGTTCCACCTGCCCTGCTGTGGGCCGGGACATCATCCACTAGATCAGATTGCTCAAAGACCCATCCAAACTGTTCCAATGATGCAGCACCCACGTTCTCTCTGGGTAACTTGTTCCAGTGTCTCTTCACCCACATCATAAAGAATTTCTTCCTAATATCCAATCTAAATCCACCCTCTTTTAGTTTAAAACCATTGCCCCTTGCCTTATCACTACAGGCCCTGGTAAAAAGTCTCTCTCCATCTTTCTTATAAGCCTGCTGTAGGGCAGCAGAAGACTTTGTTATGGTAACCCAGGATAGTTTGCCTCCCCCATCTGAGTATGTAGAGTCCCAAGCAGGTTTTAACTTGTTGTCATGGTAACACAGGATAGTTCACTTCCCCCCCATCCGCACCCACCTTTGCATGGGTGCCAACCTGATGGCCAGCTGTGGATCTCAGAATTCGGACAACAGCACCTGCACTACATCAGCGAGTTTGCTAATGAGCAAAACAGGACATTGCATATGTATGATATCTTAATCAGCACAAGTTTTATTATCCACCCCTGTGGTGCTTTCCTTTGAGCTTCACTCCTGAGCAGGGCTCCACAGCGTTGGGTCCCCATTTGATTGGTGTCAGTGTCCCAGGGCTCACATTGTGGTAATGCTATGCTTTCATTAAAGCCAAAGCTTTTACTTGTTGCGTGTTGTGTCTTGTCCTTGAGGGATACGTACCTACTTTTTGCTCGTAACATTCCTTTATGTATTGAAAGGACACGATAAGGTCTCCCCAGAGCTTTCTCTTTTTAAGGCTGAACAACTCCAACACTCTCAGTCTTTCGTCATAGGAGAGGTCTTCCATCCCCCAATCATTTTCATGGCCCTCCTCTGGACCCGCTCCAACAGGTCCGTGTCTTTCTTGTGCTGGGAACTGCAGAACTGGATGCTGTACTCCAGATGGGGTCTCATGAGAGCAAAGCAGAGGAGGAGAATCATCTCCCTTGAGCTGCCTGCCATGCTTCTTTTTGTGCAGCCCAGGATATGATTGGCTTTCTGGCTCATATCTAAATCTTCATCCACCGGTATCCCCAACTCCTTCTCTGTAGGGCTGCTTTTAATCCATTCATCCCCAGACTGCACTGATATTAGTGATTGCTCTGACACAGGTGCAGGAGTTGCACTTGGCCTTGGCTGAACTTCAGGAGGTTCATATAGACCCTCTTCTCAAGCCTGTCAGGGTCCCTCTGGATGGCATCCCTTTCATCAAGCCTATCAACTGCACCACTCAGCTTGGTGTCACCCGCAGACTTCCTGAGGTTGCACTTAATCCCACTGTCTGTGTCATTAATAAAAATATTGAACAGTACCAGTCCCAATACAGACCCCAGAGGGACACCATTCTATTTAGACATTGAGCCATTGACTGCAACTCTTTGGATGGGGCCGTTCAGCCAAATCCTTATCCATTGAATAATCCACCCATCAAACCCGTATCTCTCCAATTTAGAGGCAAGGATGTTGTGTGGGACCATATCAAAGGCCTTACATAAGTCAAGGTAGATTACATCAATTGCTCTTCCCTTATCCACCAATGCAGTCACTCCATTGTAGAAGGCCACCAGATTAGTCAGGCACGATTTGCCCTTGGTGAAGCCATGCTGGCTGTCTCTGATCACCTCCCTGTCTTCCATATGTTTTGACATAGCTTCCAGGAGGATCTGTTCCATGATCTTACTGGGCATGGAGCTGAAGCTGACTGGTCAGTAATTCCCAGGGTCCTCCTTTTTACCCTTTTTAAAAGTGGGTGGGATTTTTCCCTTTTTTCCAGTTACTGGGGACTTCACCTGATTGCCATGACTTTTCAAATATGATGGACAATGGCTTAGCAACTACATCTGCCGTCCCCTAGGCAGATGTATCTTGTCAGGTCCCATGGTACCAGGTACATCGCTGCCACATCAGAGGATGTATTAGACCAACCTGATAACCTTCTACAATGAAATGACTGTCTTGGTAGATGCAGGGGATATTGTCTACCTTGACTTCAGTAAGGCTTTTGACACCGTCTCCCAATAGGTCCTCAACTGAAGCTGATGAAGTGTTGGCTATATGAGCAGACAGTGAGGTGGACTGAAAACTGGCCAGACACAGATGGTAGTGATCACTGGCATGAAGTACAGTTGGAGACCAGTATCTATAGGTATAGTCCTGGGGTCAGCACTGAGTCCAGAATCATTGCTATTGTGGTCAATATCTTCATTAATGGTCTGGATGATAGGGCAGAGTGTACCCTCAACAAATTTGCAGATGATACAAATCCAGGAGGAGTGGCTGATATGTTGAAGTGGTGAGCTGCCATCCAATGACTTCAACAAGCTGGAGAAATGGGCTGACAGGAACCTCATGAAGTTCAACAAATGGAAGCGCAAAGACTGGGGAGGAACAACCGCATGCACCAGTACATGCTGGGGCTGATGAGCACAAAATCAGCTTTGCAGAAAAGGACCTGGAGTCCTGGTGGACATTAAGTTGAGCCAGCAATAAGCCAGCCAGTCCTTGCAGCAAAGAATATATCTTGGGCTGCATTAGGAGGAGTGTTGCCAGCAGGTCAAAGGAGGGTATCCTTCCTCTCTACTCAGCACTGGTGAGGCCACATCTGGAGTGCTGAGTCTGGATCTGAGCTCCCCAGTACAAGAAAGAGATAGTGGACAGAGTCCAGCAAAATGTATCTAAGATGATTAAGGAGCATCTCTGCTATGAGGAAAGGCTGAGAGAACTAGGACTGTTCAGCCTGGAGAAGAGAAGGCTCAGGGGGATCTTATCAATGTGTACAAATATCTGAAAGGAAGGTGTGAAGATGATGAAGCCAGCTGCTTTTCAGTGGTTCCCAGTGACAGGACAAGAGGCAATGGGCACAGATTGAAACACAGGAGCTTCCATCTGAACATCGGGAAATGCTTTTTTACTGTGAGGATGACGGAGCTCTGGCACAAGTTGCCCAGAGAGGTGGTGGAGCCTCTCTCCTTGGAGATCTTCAAAAGCCATCTGGACATGGTCCTGGGCACCCAGCTCTAGGTGGCCCTGCTTGAACAGGGGGTTGGACTAGGTGACCTCCAGAGGTTCCTTCCAACCTCAGCCAGTCTGTGATTCCATGAGAGCCTTCACCCAAGGCTCATGCTGTAATTTAAACTCCTCTGTTATGGTATCCATCTCTACCTGGCAAGTCTCTCCTTCTCTGCATGTGTTGCACCATTGAAAACAATTTTGGCAGCTTTTTTCCTCTAAATTTTTCTTTCACCACTAACAGTGGCTTTCAGCCTCAGATCATTATTCCTGCCTCACATTATTCCTGCTCCATACTTCTCCTTGTTATTTGATTGTGCGAAGAAATTCAACAGAGTTGTCAGAAAACAATAACTTTGTAATTGTCACAAAACCAATATGTGATTGACTTAATCTGAAAGATGGCTAATACCTTTTAAATTCCATATTTAAAACCATATCACTTTGTTACTGGGCACTGCCAATTGCCTGTCTGCGTTGGCTATCATCCTAGCTGGCTAACCATTCTTTGAGACCTTAGAACTTAATTTTCATTAGAAGGACAAATTAATAGGTGAACCAGCTGTATCCACTCTAGTCCTAATTATTATGGATAATAAGAATAAAAGCTGTTTGTCACAAGATTAACATGCTGCCTCAGGGAGTTTTTTTTCTCATAACTTCCAAGTCTGCTCAGCCACCATGAACAACATTTCTGCACAGTGCTGCTTCTGTTCCTGTTTCCTCTCTTCTCCTATGTATGCAGTTTACCAGGCAAGCACAGCCCCAGTCACTGCATTTGAAATCAACGAAGCACCCTGCTGCACTACTATGTGTTTGATCAAGCCTCACCAGGGGCCCATCATCTTTGATGTTGGTGTCTTCTGGCTTTGATTACCTCCTCAGGTAAAGGGCTTTATGTCTTCTATTTAGAACTTTATGTCTCCTATTCAGAAGGGCTCAGCTTTAAGCAAGTTTGCATTTGTTGGCAGATCTGCTGATGAATATTATACTACACTGTTCCAGTTGCAAGCTCTTTGAAGGACTCTGTCTACATATGTATAGCACCTAACACAGAACACCTATCAGTGGAGTCTGTAGATATTATTGTAATTAAACCAGTAAATCATTAAAGTAAATAACGAACACAGGGCTTTTAAGAAAAACAGTTTTTCTCCCAGGGAACCTGTCAGTGAATATGATGAACAATGTATGAGACAATGGTTTGGGGTGGAACGGTGGGAAGACGTGCCTGGAGAGGAAACCAGTGTGGGAAAATAAAGTGTGAGGTAGGGATAGAGAGGGTTCAGTAAAGACAATATTGTCCAAGATAAACAAGTTGTCCCCTTGATGAGAGAGAAGGGATGAAGAGGAGAGATAGATCATTTTGCCAGTTCCAGATGTTCAAAATCATGAGTCCTGGGCCTCTTTCATTGTCGCAAGGTTTTTTAAACCAGTGGACATGATGGATCTCTCACCATCCAGATGTTTTATGCTGAACAACTAGCACATTTGCACAATCTGAAGTGCATTCCTTTGTTGGAAGCAAATACTGCTGGAAGACACCTAGAAAACATTGATGAAGATTGGAAAGAACAAGTATGAGAACAAACAATGCAGTCTGGCAGGTTGGCCATAGAGCTGGGTGAATGTACAAATGTTTCTAACACGCTCATGGTATTTCCCAGATTCTGCTTCAATAAGGAAATAAACAAAGAACGACTTTCTTGTGAGCCACCACAGGAAAGATGTCCCAGAGAAGGCATATTCTCCCAGACCTCGGCCAAAGGCTTCTTCCTCAATATTGCTTCTAGTCAGTCACATTTGCACAATGTACTTCAGTGCTAAAGCCAATACACCAGGCAAGTTACTTCTACTAGTTCTTGATAGTGGCTATTATTTTTATACAGTTCTCGTATTAGTTACTGTTGCAGTAGCTGGTACAAGTCTGAATCTAGCTGTCTCCTCTTGGCTTGGTGGCTCACGCTTTCTCAGCCCACATACACATCCCTTTTTCTCCAGATTATTGAGTTGAACAGCACTGCAGGGTAACCGTGAAGTCCAGCTGATTTGTTCCTGTGTCTGCCTGGGCCAGCCCTTCTAGGATTCTCCAGCAGCTGGAGGAGACCCTCCTTTCTCTGTCCAAATGCCTGTCACTTAGCTCTGTCCAGAAGGTCTGAAGGCTTATTGTCCTCATCTTTCTTGTTCTAATAGTTAGGCGAGGGTTTTGTAAACCTCCCAGGACCTGATCCAAATGCTGAGGGGAACAGAATTGCTCGTTCCCACCGGCTCTACATCGAACATTTCCTTTACAGAGAAAACAATTGAACCAGGAGAGAAGGCGTTGACTTAGAATGATTGATTTTGTTTGCTTTCTAAATTTTAAACATCAAATAAAAGCACAGGAACCTATTCAACGAAATGGGGAGTAAGGGGGTGTGGGGGTGTGGTGCATATCTCTCATTTCTATTGTTTGCAAAATGTACTTAGTGTTTTACTTCCAGTTGGTCCTACAGAGCAGCCACGGGGAGACTGCTGAAATTTGAGAGCATCACCTGGGTACAGAGACTGTCCAGTACAGAAGGAGTGCTACTGAAATTACAGAGCCCTTGTTAATCTAGAGAAGAAATGGTGAGGAACTGGGGAGAGATTTTTATGGCCTTTGACCCACAGTGCTTGGGAAATGGATTTCCTCACGCAGCTGGAGAACACAGAGTAAAATACAGGAGGCCAGAAGGCAGCTGTTCAGGGCACCACATGGCAAAGGTAAAGCAATGCCCAGAAGAACGACTCCACAAACACAGCAGTCCAGGCACTGGCTGCTGCCCTAACCTTGCCCATCACAACTCTTTGCCAAGGCTCTCAAGCAGGAGCTCAGAAGCCATGAGAAGAGAAAAGAGAGCAAGGACATTTCTGCACGTGGAAGAGGTGCCCAACTGAAAAACATCAGGAATGGGATATTTTGATGCCTAATGCTTCACTCTTCCCTCTTCCTCCCTGGGCACCAGCTCCTAGAGGCAACTGGAGACAGCACTGCCCTGTCATTGCCTATAACATTTCAACACAGTTGGATTTACTGCTTGGCTCTAGAGTCCAAACAGCTGCAGCTCTGGAAATTACAAGCAACAGGTGCTATTCAACAACATATTCTATTGCTGCTCCATCGTGCCAGGACACCGGTGCCATGCTACAATGTCACCGCCACGCAGTACAGGCATCATGATGACATTTGAGAATTTCCCCTCAGAACCCACAGCCAGCCAGCACCAGTTCGTTGGCTCTTGCTGTCAGGCAGGACCAAGCCCAGCTGCTCAGGGAAATGGCCACAGTTGGGCACCCTTTTTTTGAACCCAGACTAGGGTTTCAAAGGGAGCCATCTCCAGCAGAAACATCATGTGCCTCTCCTCTGGATGAGCTGGCTGAGTCGGCAAACTCAACTTCTCCTGTCCCTCCAGGATGGGATAAAAGAGCAGCTTGTGATGCTGCTCTAGCATCTATAAGGGGAGAAAAGGATTTCCAAGCATGCAGCAATGACCATGGGGCCAAAAGAGTCCCTTGCATTTCCTCTGAGGAGAGCTCTGGTGACGCTAATGACTTCACATCTCTCGGCTTTCCAGAGAAGCTCTGGAAACTTGTTGAAAACCACCAGTTTAAGTCCGTTTGGTGGGTTAATGATGGAATTTGCGCTTGATGAAGAACGAAGTGCTGGCAAGGGGAGGACCTTGGAGAGTTTTTGAAACTGAGAGCATAAGAAGTTTCATTTTTGAGCTCAACCTGTATGGATTCAGCAAAGTGTAATGCAACTCTGAAACATCTTATTTGCTCGATGAATTTCTGGCAGAAGAAGTAGCAGCTTCTGCTTGGAGCAAGGTACATCAGCTCTCCTGCACATGAACTGACTTTTAGAATATTCTGGAAGGAGAGCTTGGCAATCAAATAAAATAAGCACTGGCAATGGAGGAGATGAGGATGTGTGCTGGTTTTGGCTGGGATAGAGTTAGTTCTCTTCACAGTAGCTAGTATGGGGCTATGTTTTGGGTTTGTGCTGAAAACGGTGTTGATAATACAGGGATGTTTTAGTTTTGCTGAGCAGTTCTTACACAGTCTCGAGGCTGCTTCTGCTTCTCACACTGCCCTGCCCACAAGTAGGCTGGGCATGCATGAGAAGTTGGGACAGCTCACCCCAGCTGACCAAAGGGATATTCCATACCATATGACATCATGCTCAGCAATAAAAAGCTGGGGGAAGAAGAAGGAAGGGAGAATGTTCGGAGTTTTGTCTTCCCAAGTAACCATTACTGCTTTTCTGGAGATGGCTGAAAGCATCCCACTTGCTCTGTACAGCAGCGTGTGCTGTGACACACACGGTACTAAGGGCTCCTGGGGGAAGAGAGGGTGTCCACAGTGCAGAGGGGTTCACAGGGGTGCCCTCCCTCGTCCGCACTTTCAGCCTATTTCCACTGTGACTGACAGACCCCTACCATGGAAGAAGGCTCAGAGGAGATGGGCCAGGGCAATATGCCTGTGAAGCTTGGGGAATATCTAAAGTAATCTGGTGAGAGAGTACTGGACTCTTGAAGTAATTGGTGTCATGGACAGGATATTCCTGAGGGTGAATGTTATGTATTGTAGTGATAACATTTCAGCAATACTGGGATTTCTGAGTTCTAAGGTTCTAGTTGCAAAGAAGAGCCTAATAGAGGTAACTTGCACTCTTTGGAAGGGGTAAGCGATAAGACCAGTTGCAGAGGGCACCACTGCCATTAAAGAGGGTATAAATCATTATGAATAGTAACAAAGGCTGGAAAAAGCTAGGTGATAAATTTGAAAAAGACGGATGGAAAATCCTATCTGGAATTTTTCATGGGTAGAAAAACATTGCACTGAGCCCACTGATATTTGGGATGAATTTGAAAAATGGTAAGGTTCTAAAAAGTTGAAGAAAGAAAAGGGAAAAGCAGCCTTGTGCTGGCTGTTAGGAAGTTGCTTGCAAGCAGTAGTGGAGAACGTAGAAGGAGACATGTAAGAATAACATGCAAGAGGGAGAAAGAAACAATTATAAATATCTTGTATGTATAAACCACAACATACATAGCTAGAAAATCAGAACAGCTTCTTAGAATCAAAATTGCAGCCCTGTATCACAGCTGATGCCCACATTTGTAGGAATCACTTACTATAGTCTACCCAAATAGACCCTGTTAAAGCCATGGCTACTACGTATACCGAGGACAATGCATGGTCAAGAGATACCTGGCTTGATCCCGATTCTCCTGATCCTCCTTATGATGATGATTCAGATGATCTGGGAGAAGGAAATAATGTGAAAGTGGTTGCTTCCATGATAAAAATTGAGCAAACACCAGATGCACTTCCTTGGACAACTGCAAGGGGTTTTGCCTCCTTAGTGTTAACTAATCTCCAAACTCAATTTTCAGCTAAAGTCAGAGATACACCCGCTAGAATCCATGACCTCTACATGGGGAAAAGGAGCAAGCCTTGTCTTCATCATGGACGGGGCTCAAAATTTAGTATAGGAACAGGGATTCTTCTACAAACCCCTACAATGCAGCAAGCTGACTCTCTGTGGGGCTGCACTGTGTGCTGGGCCAGGCAGCTCCCCACCAGCGAGAGGAGTGGGAAAAGTAAATGACTGTGGGAGAGTGCACAGGTATTACAAATTGCTAACGTTTGCTCTCTCAAACATGCTGGACAGACCAGAGCCTGTAGGTCAAAATGGGCAATATTAACCCCCAAACATTAACCCTTGGCAAGCCTATGCCACTCAGGGGGTGTATTGTCCTGCAGCTGCTTAAACCACTCGTTCTTCCTACAATGACAGCAATAAATGCAAATACTTGGTGGCAGACAGTTCTGCAGCAGATGTTGTCTGCTTTACCTTTATATGAAATGTCAGGCTCTAAGGTAAAAATTAGGACCACACAGACAGTTAACCCAGCCACAGTACCACTCGCCCTCAATTCCAATCAGGAAATACTAAGGGCAAAATTCCTCCAGCCAGTGCGTCTGAGGAACATAGTCGTGTTTGGCAAAAATGCTTAGATAAAGGGCTAAAGAGGCAGCATCTGCACGGTTTTCAAACTTCAGTGCTGAAACAATTAGCAGGAAAACTCAGGAACAGCTTACAGAACCCACACCAGCTCCTTGCATATATCTGAAGTTACAGAATATCACTCAGCACTTCGTTCAAAGTGGTTCAGGAGAGTTCTGCTGTGTGAGTTGCGGCCGCCAAGGCAGAAGCATGAAACCAGAGTCTGGAAATGTTAGTCGCTGTAAATGATAAATAGACTACAATGTTTTTGATTGATATAGGACATCAATGATTGATACAGACAGATCAATGTACCTGTGAAGGTAGATCTCCTTTAAAGAAAGAAGCAGTTTCTGTAGTAGGTGTTAATGGTTGCTATGACATCATAGGAGATTCTAAGTTCCGATTCTTCATTAAACTGAAATGAGATATTTTTGTGAAACTTTAGTTGAAACAAGCCCCAGATTACCTCTTCAAGGGGTAAGATTCTGATTTTTTTGGTACATATGTAATTCTGTTACAGGCATCTTTTTCTTTTCCCTTTGGAAAGCAAAGAGTTTCTGTGACATGACTTACATAGAAGTTATTCATTCACAGCTATGAAAGGGTCTTTCTCATATTTAGGTGACCTACAACAGAAAAATTATTGTAAATGGAATTTCTCAGGTCAGACTTCAGATATGGGGATCAGTGACAAACTCAGTAGGAAGGTAAAGAATTTGTTTCGGTCACAATATTCACAGAAAGAGAAATTCATATTTCAAATGGGAGGTGTATGTTAGTTTCAAACTTATCCTTTTTCAAGTTCACAGTCTGCAACTGGCTTGTTCACTATGGCAACTTTCTGTCATAGTCAAGGAAGGCATTTTGCCAAGAATGTTATCCTAGCAATATTTAGCAATGAGTTATTTGTATGTGTTTGTTGGTTTTAGCTTTCTACCTTTCTCTCTTTTAAAATAAAATTCCATGGAAAAGTGGATCTGCTAGATCTGATTTCTGTTCCTTGAACATGAATGATGTTTATTTAGAAGCACAAAATAAATTTAAATATCAGTATCTTCCATCCCAGACATTCTTGGTTTTTTTATGAATCATGTTAATTTTAGAAAAGAAGATGTCTTCAACAACATCTTGTCTATCTTCATAGTGGTCACATACTTAAACTTTCTGGTTTTGTCTGTCAAGAAAACCAAAAAGTTACTCTTAAAAAACTTGAATATAGTCACATGATTTCAAGAGTCAGAGAGTTAACTATACCAGACACTGCGATACCACGATAAAATTGTGGCAGCTGACAATAACAAAATTATTCCAGTTTTAATGTTCCCCATAAAATCATTCAGCTACTTTCGAATTATAGAAGTTCGGTAATGTAATACACAGCCCCCACCCTTGGTTCCTGCTCCCAATTTCTGGTTAACACTAAGGGGATTTTTCAAGGCATTTCTGTGTAAGCCATCCAAGTCTTATTTCGGAGGATTGCAGTGGAAGAGTGCGAAGAGATGAGCATCTTTATGCAGTATAATCATCCTTGAGCAAAATCAGCCATTTCCTTGCTACCTCTTATTATTAGCAGTATCAGACTGTTTCTGCAAGTTGCTTAATGTTTTTTTTTTAAGGGGTCAATTAAATTCAAACAGTCTTTGTGCTTTGGAGTAAGGTTGTTGACACAGAAAGTGACACTATTAAAATTATGTTAGTGTAACTGTTAAAACTGTCTGCAAGGGTTGATTCTTTCCTTTATACAGCATTAACAGATCCCACGACTAGTTTTGGAATGCGCATCTTTTGTTTCTGCCTTATTATATTTCTGATCTGCAGGTCTCACCGCTTACTAATGGGGAAATTTGATTTTTCAACAGCATCTATTCCAAGCATGTTGGGCATATGTCTGGTTTTAAACCCATGGTTTCCATGCTTCGCTGCCTCCCATTTATGGAGCGCAGTACAATTGCTGCCAGACGAAGGTGTTTTGCATCTCCTCCCTTGTACAGCAAGATAGGAATGTGGTCTAGCAAGGTGCTTAGTCCCTAATTTGGGAGCAAAAAATGTCAAAATATTATTCTATCAAAGCAAACATCAGTCATGGGAGTCCGTTAAAACTGCTAACTTCCAATTTACTACAGATGGCTGATGGCTTACCTAGGTCTATAATATCAGTGTGGATACTGTAGCATTCATATCTTTTGAAAAGAGACCACATCTTCAGCCATGTCTGGCTGACTGCTGTATGCACATCTAGTGTTAAATAACGTAATGGCAGCGGGAACACAAGAACAGTGGGAATTAGTTCATAAAAATAACTATGCACCAAGAATCATTTCATTTTGCAACAAGAATCTCAGGAGACAGAGAATCATACTGTGCTGGACCTGCATTTAAATGAGCTACAAGTGTTGCTGCATGCTTAATTTGTGCATGCATTTGCCACAGTTGTTCTCTTATGCTAAGACATTTTCTGTGAAAATACTGCCATATAGCTATTGACAGAGAAATACTTTAATATACTACTGAAGTTAATCAAGTGTTTAAAATCTGAGCCAAAATATCCCATTTTTTCACTGAATGCTGTTAATAGAATAAATGTAACTGTTAATGAAGTGAAGAAGCATTCCAGGATGTTATCTTGTGCTTTATGTTAGGCTATGTTTAGGTAGAATACTGCTCCAACCAGTAAGCTCCTCTCCTCTTTTTGCAGCCTGCTGTTGCATTCTGTGGTGCTACATCCAATACACAGACCAGTTTTGGCAACGTATTTTCTAAGAACTGATCTCTTGTATAAAACTGGCAATTCACAACTATTTGTTGCTCGAGGCAAACATTCAGCTTACTAAGCACACCGTAAAGACAAGTTTGTGGTTTATCCCAGCCTTTGATTTGCTGATTCGTTGCATTTATCATAAACCACAAGTGGTTGTGAACTGCCATGCACTGAGGATCTTTGTTTCTATTACTACAGCACATGGACAAATAACAGTGTGGCTTCAAAAGCCTCCTGTAAGGTATATCCACAGGCTAAGGTATTTCTATTCTATTGATGAAGAAAATGTAGCCATAAAGCGTTAATGGCTTTGGGTAAAGTCTGACCACAGCAGAGGAAAGTATATGATGGCTTTACATACTCCTAGCTGTAAGTGTTTTCATGCTTGATAATATTTCTGATTCAGCCTCCCATTTAGTAACATTTCATTAACTGAACTCTAGACTCTTATGTAAGGAGATGCACAGCTCCACCAAAGGAATCCACAAGAGTTTTTTATATGTTGAGGCGAACGGAAAGTCCACACAATATCCTTCCGTAATCACGACCAGGTATTTAAAACACAGCAGAAGCCAGAAACAGAAATAAATAGGGAATGGGATGTACCTAGTGCCAAGGGAAATTCTATCTGTCTAATCAAAGCTGACCCTTAGTAAGGAGTGTGTAGTTGATGGAGAGGGAATACAGAATGTTTTGCACAGCTTCCTGAGCCAGCTGAGTAGTTACATAAGAATGTCACTATGTTTCTCTGCAACAAAGATATCCTGTGTTCATTGAAACTGTAAAAGTATCTGCTGATTTAGAAGATGCAAATATTTTGTACCACATAGTTAGCATTTTTAACAAGAGAAGTGAGGCTTTATGTAACTGTGATCAAAACTGGTGAACATACTCTCATAAGCTTTTTAAAAAAGGGCAGGGGGGTGGGGAAACCATTATTCAACCCAGACCAGGTCCATAGTGTAAGATGAATAAGGTAAATAGTCTATGGGAAAAAAGTTCATCTGCAATCTCATGATGACAGACAGTGCTGCAATGTACTTCTATAAAGGGCCAAAGGAAAGGTCAGTGGCGGGCAGACTGCACTTCTGATGACAATGCTGAGCCTGGCAAAGACCAGTTCCCAAAGTTTAGCACAGTTCATTTTGCAGGCTTTTGTTATTAATAGTTTAATCATGCCTTGAATTTTCAATCTGTTTAAAAATATTAAATATGTTAATTAATACTATTAATGCCATTTGTTAGAACTCATTAAAGCATGATTTCTACAGAAGGTAAATATTTAACTGTATTTTTGCTGAAATGGGTGTTCTATACAGATTTTTTAAGTACTGAGAACTAATAGGTAATCGTGGAAAAGAGGAGTAGAAAGTTACTTTTTTAGTTTGAAAAGGCCATCTTCACAAAGCCCTGTGGGCTCCATGAAGGCCAGAATTTTAATTCAGTGCATTCATCTTTCGAAATCCTAGCCAGTGTGCCTACCTCCTGCTCAAATCTGTGACAGCTTGGCACATGTCTACCTTTGAAGATCCGGGCCTTAACATCTTTGGAACAGGACTTTGATGCCTGAGTCATGCAGGCATCCAAGTATTTCCAGCTAAATCTTTTACTTTTGAACAAAGGTAATGACAGGTAAGCAGGCAGGCCTATAAAACCCCCTCTTAGTCTTGAGTAGGCAATCCCATTAGGTGTATGAGGCTACTTGTGGAATTATTTCTTTAACACTCATACTGAGCCTCAAGGCTCTGCAGATCGTTGTGCCACACATGCTAGATTTCAGGGTACCCTGCACAGGCGAAGGAATTGAACTAATAAGACTGGATGAAGAAGATGTGAGCAGCGTGTACCACTCTCCACCAGGAGAAGCAAGACAAGATGCTGCTTTGGAGTCTGGCCCTATGTTTTTACCTAGGAAAACACCTTTGATGTTGCTTGAAGAACCAGGGACCAGTGGTTTGCCAGACTGTCACTGTAGTTCCACAACTGGCTGCAGACAACAGACACAGTATCTGCTTGGAAATCACAGGACTGCCTTAAAAGTTAAAATAAGCAACATCAGAAAAAAAGCATATGTTCATGTCTTACAGCTTTTAACTTCTGCTTGTTTGAAAGCTCCCCACCTTGGATACAATGGCCAGAGCTTACTGTTGGCAGATTGGCATGGGTTAACGCCAGTAGGGAGCTAAATCCCACACAGCTGCTTGCTCACTCCCACCCAGCGGAATGGGGGAGAAAATCAGAAGGGCTAAAGTGAGAAAACTCATGGGTTGAGAGAAAGACAGTTTAATAGGTAAAGCAAAAGCCATGCATGCAAGCAAAGCAAACCAAGGAATTCATTCACTGCTTCCCATTGGCAGGCAGGTATTCAGCCATCTCCTGGAAAGCAGGGCTCCATCACACATAATGGTTACTTGGGAAGACAAACACCATAACTTCAAATGTCCCCTCTTCCTTCTTTTTCCCCCCAGCTTTTTATTGCTGAGCTTGACATCATATGGTATGGGATATCCCTTTGGTCAGCTGGGGCGAGCTGTCCCAGCTGAGTCCCCTCCCAACTTCTTGTGCACCCCCCAGCCTACTCGTGGGCAGGGCAGTGTGAGAAGCAGAAAAGGCCTCGACACTGTGTAAGCACTGCTCAGCAAAAATGAAAACATCCCCTGTTTTATCAACACTTTTGGTCATAAAACGTAGCACCGTATGAGCTGCTGTGAAGGAAATTAACTCCATCGCAGCCAAAGCCAGTACACAAGAAAAAAGGCAAGAGTGACTGAGGTCTAAGGAGGGAGTAATAGGGATATCCCCTCATGCAGCTCTTCGTTCATTGTCACAGGCTCTGAAATGAAAGAGAGGAAGGCCAGGGAACAGTCACACAGAGATCTGTGTCTGTCACTGGCTGCCAGGGAGAATTTCATCTATTGGACTCCCCTTCCTGCCAGTGGAAGAGTAAAGCACAATCTGCTGCAGAGTTCATTCATTCATGCTTGTTAGTCCAGGGCTCAGTGCTCCAAAGTGCTGAGCACCTTTGTCTCTGAGACAAGAAAGCATTCAGCTGCTTGTGGGATCAAGAACTTGGAAAAGAAATCCAGCTCACAAGGGAGGTATTGCAGTCTACACCAGCAGAGCGTGTGGCCTGAGATCATGATGGTAGCTGAATCTGTATTTCCCAGGCCTAGTATGCCCAAGTTTGAGAGTTCAATCTAGCTGACTACAGAAATAATGATCAGCTGTAAAATTTTGAGCTGGGTCCAGATATTGATCCCTAAAATCACCCTTCTAGTGTCTGAATGGGAGGATTTGGGTCTGCTATAATGTCTAGTTAATAGAGTTCTTAACATTATCTGACTAGAGGTGTTTGACTCTGAGATCTGACAAACTAAGAGACTCACTTGTGCAGAGGAATATTTTCAGTCATTTAATGTAAATATACACATCATGAACTGAATTCAACAGCATGCTGTTGTGGGCCAGGATGAAAAGGGACTAGAGGGGGCTTATAGCCCTTGTCAAACCCTCTTCTTCCCAGAAGAAATCTCATTCAGACACAGCTCAGGATGATATGTTGTTCTTTAAAACAGCTTGAAATAATATTATAGTGTGAAAGAGGAAAAGAAACAATGAAGCACAGAAAAGACATACAGTCTTCTGCATGAAGTTGAGAGACAATTGACAAGAACATGCTGTGGGATCAGTCTGCCATCACTTTATAGCACTGCATCCTGTCTAGGAATAACATAGGGAATATGCTTGAGACCTGAGAGATGAGAATTACTGTATTACAGGGCAGCTGTATTACATAACCCCATACTGTTTCCTCCACTTACAGTAGGGTCCTCACATCTGTGTTTCTGACTTTAGGGCTAGCAGCATAATTAGAATTATTCTTTCTGCCCTTGTTGCCTAAGTGAGCTGGGAAAAATAGGAAAGCAGATTTCTTGCCTTGTTTCCCTCCCATGTTCTTTTCTTGAAGCCATCCAGGTCTTGAGAAGACTGTGGATTTCGAGAAGATTAACTTAAACTGATCAATCTATAGCAGTATGCAAAAGTTATTCAGTCATCAGATGAATAACAGCCGCTCGCTCAGCCCCGTGCTCCGGTTGAATGGGGAAGAGAATCGGGAGGGCAAAAGTGGGAAAACTTGTGGATTGAGATAAAAACAATTTAATAATTGAAATAAAACAAAATAGAACAGTAGTAATAATAATAATAACAACAACAATAATAGAATATACAAAGCAGGCGATGCACAATGCAACTGCTCACTGCCCGCTGACTGATGACAGCCCATCCCCAGAGCCGCAAATCCCCCTTCCCAGACCATGCCTCCTAGTTTATATACTGAGCATGACGTCATATGGTATGGAATACCCCGTTGACCAGTTGGGTTAGCTTCCTGGCTACGCTCGCTCCCAGCTTCTCGTGCACCCAGCAGAGCATGGGAAGCTGAAAAGTCCTTGACCACTGTAAGCACTACTTAACAACAAATAAACCATCAATGTGCCATCAACACTGCTCTCATACCAAACCCAAAACACAGTGCCACACCAGCTACCAGAAAGAGAATTAACTTTATCCCAGCCGAAACCAGGACAGTATCCACCCCTTATTCTATACCATCTACGTCATGCCCAGGTCTCAATTTTTCCAATACATTCCAGTTAACCATTACCACTTCTCCTGCCTTTTGATATGTATACACAAACAGCTATCATTCCCTTAGTCTATGGGCCATCCTTCTAAAATGTCCATTGAGTTCATTTAGTCCATGACTTTGGGCTCCATCTGTCATAACGGTCTTTCAGGGCAGGAGGGATGGTGTGTGCTGTTGGACTGTTGCATGCTGAGGCCAGTTCTGGTTTCATTATCGCTGCACTCATCCAGTCCTACCATCATTGCACTTTGCTTGGTTTCATCAGAGTTCCTTCTTCATCAGTCTGGGTGATTCTTACTGCAATACTGTTGATATGACATATAGCAACCATAGAAGTGATGACATAGAGTATTATATAGCAATTAACATCATACAATTCCGTTCATTGGCTGTTTTCACCCAAAATCAAATCCCCTTGAGGTACACACAGGGCTTCCCCACCCTTTCGCATTACCCACCAAGTGCACCCAGGTCCTTGAGCAAAAGCAATCCCACGGATGGGTTTTCCCTTGCCAGACGAGGAATAACCCAGACTGTCTCGCCCAGCATATTTCTTCTGTGCACAACAGGGACTTTATCCCCCTCTACAGTACGTAAGCGTTTGGATTGGGCAGGGCCAGCTCAAGTGACAGATCCCCCGGTGTTGACTGACCAGGTGGCTTTAGTTAAATGTGTATCCAGTGCTTGAATGTCCCACCACCCATTGCCCTCAATGTTGTCTTTAGCAGTCTGTTGTAACGTTCGATTTTTCCGGAGGCTGGTGCATGATAAGGGATGTGATATATCCACTCAATGCCATGCTCTTTGGCCCAGGTGTCTATGAGGATGTTTCGGAAATGAGTCCCATTGTCTGACTCAATTCTTTCTGGGGTGCCATGTCGCCATAAGACTTGCTTTTCAAGGCCCAGGATGGTGTTCCAGGTGGTGGCATGGACCACAGGCCATCCAGCCTGTTTCCAGCCATCCTGTGGTTCCTTCCACCATGGTGAGCACATAGCGCTTGCCTTGGCGGGTTTATGGGAGTGTGGCATAATCAATCTGCCAGACCTCCCCATATTTATATTTCAACCATCGTCTTCCATACCAAAGAGGCCTTACTCGCTTGGCTTGTTTGATTGCAGTGCATGTTTCACATTCATGTGCGACAGTGTCCATGGTTAAGTCCACCCCTCGATCATGAGCCCATCTATACGTTGCGTCTTTTCCTTGATGGCCTGAGGTGTCATGGGCCACCGGGCTATAAATAATTCACCCTTATGTTCCCAGCCCAGATCCACCTGAGCCACTTCGATCTTAGCAGCCTGGTCCACCTGCTGGTTGTTTTGGTGTTCTTCAGTGGCCCAACTCTTGGGTACGTGAGCATCTACGTGATGCACTTTTACAACCAGTTTCTCTACCCAGGCAGTGACATCTTGCCACAGTGCGGCAGCCCAGATGGGTTTACCTCTGCGCTGCCAGTTGTTCTGCTTCCATTGCTGTAACCACCCCCGCAGGGCATTTGCCACCATCCATGGGTCAGTATAGAGATAAAGTGTTGGCCATTTTTCTCATTCAGCAATATCCAAGGCCAGCTGGATGGCTTTCAGCTCTGCAAACTGACTCCATTCACCTTCTCCTTCAGCAGTTTCTGCAACTTGGCGTATAGGACTCCATACAGCAGCCTTCCATCTCCGATGCTTTCCCACAAGGCGACAGGACCCATCAGTGAACAGGGCATATTGCTTCTCATTTTCTGGTAGTTTGCTATACAGTGGGGCCTCTTCAGCACGCGTCACCTCCTCCTCTGGGGATATTCCAAAATCTTTGCCTTCTGGCCAGTTTGTGATCACCTCCAAGATTCCTGGGCAACTGGGGTTTCCTAGTCGCGCCCGTTGCATGATCAGTGCGACCCACTTACTCCACGTAGCATCGGTTCCATGATGTGTAGAGGGGACACTCCCTTTGAGCATCCAGCCCAGCACCGGCAGTCGGGGTGCCAGAATGAGCTGTGCCTCAGTACCAACCACTTCTGAAGCAGCTCGAGTCCCTTCATATGCTGCCAATATCTCTTTCTCAGCTGGAGTATAGCGGGCCTCGGATCCTCTGTATCCCCAACTCCAGAACCCTAGGGGTAGACCTCGAGTCTGCCCTGGTGCTTTCTGCCAGAGGCTCCAGGTAGGGCCATTCTCCCCGGCTGCGGTGTAGAGCACATTCTTCACATCTTGTCCTGCCTGGACTGGCCCAAGGGCTACTGCCTGAACTATCTCCTGTTTAACTTATTCAAAGGCTTGTCGCTGCTCAAGGCCCTGTTTGAAGTCATTCTTCTTCCTGGTCACTTGATAGAGAAGGCTTATGATCTGACTGTAATTTGGAATATGCGTTCTCCAAAAACCCCCAACACCTAAGAAAGCTTGCGTTTCCTTTTTGCTAGTTGGTGGGGACATGGCTGTTATTTTATTGATCACATTCATTGGGATTTGACAAGATCCGTCTTGCCATTTTATTCGTAAAATCTGGATCTCCCGTGCAGGTCCCTTGACCTTACTTTGTTTTATGGCAAAGCCGGCCTTCAGAAGCATTTGGACTATTCTCTCCCCTTTCTCAAAAACTTCTTCTGCTGTGTTGCCCCACACGATGATGTCATCAATGTATTGCAGGTGTTCCGGAGCCTCACCCTGTTCCAGTGCGGTGTGGATCAGCCCATGGCAAATGGTAGGGCTGTGTTTCCACCCCTGCGGCAGTCGATTCCAGGTGTACTGGACGCCTCTCCAAGTGAACGCAAACTGTGGCCTGCACACCAGCCACTAGAAAAAGAATTAACTCTATCCCAGCCAAAACCAGGACACTAAATATTATAGAGGCCAAACATTTCAAGGCGCTGAGCAAATGATCTGGCTTGGCAGATTATCCTGTCAATTTAACACCTTCCAGAAATTACACACCATTAATCTGGCCTCATTAGAAAATTAACATTGCAATCTTATGCTCTTCTCATGATGCCCAGTCTGGCTCAAAATTCTTCAAATCTGAAGGTAAAGACACAGCACTAGTTTTCTTTCATACTCTTCTTACCTTTTTTGCATTGTAGAATATTTTCGCAGTTACTTATTTTTCAAATATCTGAGAAAACTGGGCTCCAGTGTGTGCTGGTTATGTGCTCTGAGTCCCCAGTGTGTGCCCGAAGGGTTCCAGCAGCAGGTCCAGAGGAACAGGGAGTATAACCAGATACAGCATATTCCCATAGCACCTTCCAGTCAGACAAGGACATCTTGCTAGTGATTTGGGATTTTCATAATCCTACTGTCAACTGCAAAGCATGGGACAGGCTGAAAATCAGTTTAACTGGTGTGCCCATATTCGAAACATGAGAACTAAATAACAAGATATATTCTGGTGCTCATGTCCATGCTGGAGACCATCCTCCTCTGCCCTCCCACTGAGGTCCACCCAGGGTAAGTGCTGTGAGCAAGCACTTCAGATTTGGGCTCATCAATATTTATAGGAAACAGCAATGTCCATAGATAAAGCTCAGCCATCTTCCTGATAACATCTGAATTTACCTTTGTTTCTCTGTAGCGTGATTTATTTTCCTCTTCATTAATTTTGATGAAGCAGGGAAGAACTAGCATACAACAACACTTTGGCCTACTTAATTTTACTCATGCATTTCATTTTCAATTAAGACTTCTACTTGCATACGCTTGTAATTTTATTCTTTTATTCAAAGTTGTTTGCTGTCAAATTTGAAGGTAAGCTAGATGATCATTCCACTGCAGGGCAAATTTCAGCCAACCTGGTGACTCAACAAATTAGCAAGACCTGACTTATGTTCTCAGATGTACTTTAAGGCCTGTTTATGCCCTGAGAAGTATAAAGAATATTTACCCTGTTCTCTGATATCAGTTATAACTATTGCTGCTTCAGTTCTACACCATATCTCTTTATCCATATTAAATTTTACTGCATTCTCCTGGAATAATCACAAATTTTGATTACTGACTGTCCTGTAGTGTATTAATTTAGCTGTAGCTACGATGACTTTATAAATGGAAGAGCTGTTTGCTAAGCAGGGTTCTGATCTCTGTGGACCTTTCTGCAAAGAACAAGTCAAAACAGAATAAACAACATGAGGTCATTTTATATTCTTTTAAATATATATCTACTATCTGCTACTGTCCCCCTTTCACTTACTTATTTAAGTAGGAAAGTAAAATTTTGAATTTTTATATATATAGTCCATTAAGCAGTCTTTGGCTTTAATTTTACTTCTAGAAAGTGAGCACTTATATTTAATGCTTGAACCAAGTTTCCATCTTAATAAGTGATACTCTGCTTGTACAATTTCTTCCCCTCCATGGAAGACAATCCAATTGACAACAAAAATTCTGAACTAGGCCTCTACACTACTGATCAATGTAAATCACTGTGATGCTGCTGGTGTCATTTCTACAGCTTGCTGCTGTGAGTATGTCTTTAAGCTCAATTCAACATCAAGCATATGCAGCCCACCATCCACTGCACAGAAGCTCACAGAAATGTTTTAGAGATGAAATGGAGGCGGTTTAAAGTATTAGCAATTTGTTTGCTCTAAATCATGTTGTAAATACATTCCTCTGAAACCATTATTTTCTTGTGATTATTTGTGACTTCTCAATTTTAATTCGAAGTGCACTCACACTTTCCTATGGTCATACACATGAGTTCCTTCAGCTCTCAGTAAGGCCAGGAGAGGCTGGGATTTTAATCTTTTAATCAGGCTGGGGTTTTAACCATGTTATCTGTACATTTTATAGAACAACTGTTAATGCATGCAAGATTTATTGTGAACTTTTTGCTGGGCTTTAAGTGATGATGATTTGCCATTAAAGAAAATTTAACCTCACTTAAACACGAAGCATTAAGCAATGTATTTTTGTCATCTTTCATCTATAATCATCACAAATGTACAAAACATAAATTAAAACTTTCTTCATAAAGCTTTTCCTGGACTTTTATCTGGACTTTTATCTGGACTTCTCTACTCCTCTAATGTTCCAACAGCTAAAATGCAGTCCTGCTTCTGACACTTGGAAGACTTACAAACATGTCATGTGAGGACTGTTGCTCAATGACTTCCAGTTTCTCATTAGTAAATAGAATCTGATGTTGCTTAGCCTGAATGGAGGAAAGGAGAAGGAGAGGGAGTAAGCACCCTTCACTGCATTAATCAGCCCACATCTTCAAAATGAAACCTGTAACATAGTCACTCACATGATTGATGTTCTTCTATGTGCTGAAAGGATGAAAAACATTAAGGTTCTTAGGATTAAGATAGCCAACAGTACAGATTTGGAATTTACATTTTGCAGGGAGCAGCACTAGGCTGCTCAGGCCATCTTTAATGAGGTGCTAGGAAGTAGCAGTAAGCAGAGTGGGATTTGTGTCCCAATTAGCAGTGAACATGACTGCTCATAGGCATAAGCTGTTCTTAAGAAAAAAGGACTGACATCTTACTTACAGAGGAGATTTCAGAGTTTATGAAGTTTCTGCATATCCAGAATTTGTTTTGTCCAAACATGCCTCTGTGTATATTTGTGTGTGTATTCATGCACATATATATATGTATATGTATACACATAGTGAGAGTATATTCTATTATTGCAAGGCTTGCTGTGCAGTTCTTCCAAGAAAAGGGCCAGGACTGCATATGGTCATATGCATAACTCCAGAAAGCTCTGCAGGTTTGATCAGAGGAGCAGATGATAGAGGAGTAAATGGCTCTGACTGCCCCCCAGCTGCTGCTTGTCAGCACAACACATTAACCTCCAGTATTCAGTGAAGACATATTGCAGATTCACAAAGCAAAGGGGGTCACTTTAGATCTCAGTTCTGGCCTCCTGTTTGGCTTCCAGATACGTCAATATTGGGCCTTTAGACTGGCACTTGACTTACAGTTTTCTCAGGAAAACCATCTGATCTGATTTTGGAGGCTTCAAAAGAAACCACGAGATCTTTTGGAAGCTAGTTCAAAAATTGAACACCACCTGTTAAAAATGTGGCGGCTCATTCTCTGAGTCATCTAGCCTTGACACCTGCTGGCTCTTTTTCATTTTTTTCTGCTGCAAATCAAAGAATCCCGCAATACTTTCTCCAATCCAGAGGAAGTCCTTGTACATTTATAAGTCACTTCAGAAAGCTCCTTTTAGTAAAGATGCACAGGTCCTGAAGTATCTCACTGGGAAAAAGGTCTTCACATAGCACCAGAAATGACGTGAGAGCGAAGACAAAAAATACATCCTGTTGGAACTTAATTGGCTTGCTGAGGTCATATAGGAGAGAGATTTGGTCTTGCAAAAATGTTTCTCAAGTATCACAGCACCACAGGCTCCATACTCCTCCATGTCATAAATCGTTCTGAATGGTAGGAGAAAGGAACGGGGGTGGAGGTGAGGGTGCAGATTGTGACTGGAAACTTCTGGGAATGCAACACGAAGTCTTGTATTTACTTGGCCTGCAGGAGACATGGCCAACACAGCAGCAGCTCTAGACTGTGGCTTATTCAATCCAACTGTAAAGGATTTCCTAAAATTTCCCTTCTTGCAGCACTGACTGTCTGGATTCATTCTGGATCTTATCCCAGTATCAAGCTCATGACATTTAGATCTTCCCTACACACAGTAAGGCACAGTGAGCCTTGTAGAATGGAAGATGTTATCAAGTATACACTATATTGGACTTAGAAGACTTGGCTCTACCTCCTAGCTTGGTTACAGCCTTCTTATGTCATCTTGGGCACATCACCCTGACCTTCCAGCCAGGATCCTTGCATATATCTATGGTCAGAGGGAGTCTTGGGGCCTTTTTCTTCCTTGGATTCTTCTGTTGTATGGCAGACACAAGGAATGAAATGCGGGTGCTGCTGGTCACATTTAGGCTGCCGCTAGGTTTTTACCCAAGTTCCCAAACAGGGAAGGTTGTGGCTCAGGCATTCACCATTCCTTCCCTCTTGTAGTCCATGCCTGAATTCAGTGCAAAACACCATGTGGGTTCGTGCACTTGGTGGGTCCCGTGGTGCTCTCCAATGAAGTGCGTAGTACAAATGAGTGAGGTTCTTTGGTCCCAACTCAGTAAGGTCTGATTTCAAAAGCAGACCTATCTTCAGGAATCTTTTGGCTATACTGTAGAAGTAAATAAAATGGTCAGAATCAGACATGTGGGTGACCTTCTTTCACATGCCCCATTGCACACTGTGATGATCTGTCTCTCTGCCCTGCCTATTGCTCTATATATGCCCATGGCCCTGCTCACCGTAGACAGCCGCTGTCAGGCCTACTTTGGCCCTGAAGTGAGGTGATTTACACTAATGCATTTTGATGGCTTGGCCAGGCAGCTGTTTCATGGGATGAGCACTTTCCTGCAGGAATTTTAACTGATCCAAGCACCATCCGTTTCCCAACACTGCTAATTCAGGACCATATCACCTAAATGCTTCTATGCAAACGCACGTAGCAAAGGGAATAAACAGAGGAGTTAGAGCTGTGCGCACAGCTATGATCTGATTGGCATCACAGAGACGTGGTGGGATGGCTCCTATGATTGGAGTGTTGGGATGGAGGGATACAGACTCTTTAGGAAGGACAGGCAGGGGAGAAAAGGAGGGGGTGTCACCCTCTGTCAATGGCCAGCTGGAGTGCATGGAGCTCTGCCTGGGGATGGATGAGGAGCCGACCGAGAGCTTATGGGTCAGGATTAAAGGGAGGGCAGGGACAGGTGACATTACGGTGGGGGTCTGCTACAGGCCACCTGACCAGGAAGACCAAGCGGATGAGGCCCTCTATAAACAGATAGGAGTAGTCTCACGTTCACAAACCCTGGTCCTCATGGGGGGCTTCAACCACCGCGATATCTGTTGGGGGGACAACATGGCAGGGCATAAGCAATCTGGAAGGTTCCTAGAATGCGTCAATGATATCTTCTTTCTCCAAGTGGTAGAGGAGCCAACGCGGAGAGGTACTACGCTGAACCTTGTTCTCACCAACAAGGAGGGGCTGGTGGAGAATGTGAAGGTCAAGGGCAGCCTTGGCTGCAGTGACCATGAAATGGTGGAGTTCAAGATCCTTAGGGCACCGAGGAGGGCCCACAGCAAGCTCACTCCCCTGGACTTTAGGAGAGCAGACTTTGGCCTTTTCAGGGGTCTGCTTGGTAGAGTGCCATGGGACAAAGCCCTGGAGGGAAGAGGGGCCCAAGAAAGCTGGTTAATATTCAAGGATCACCTCCTCCAAGCTCAGGAGCGATGCATCCCAACAAAGAGGAAATCTGGCAAAAATGCCAGGAGCCGGGCATGGATGAACAAGGAGCTCCTGGACACACTCAAACACAAAAAGGAAGCCTACAGAGGGTGGAAGCAAGGACAGGTAACCTGGGAGGAATACAGAGAAATTGTCTGAGAAATTGGCCAGGGATCAGGTTAGGAAAGCTAAAGCCCTGATAGAATGAAATCTGGCCTGGGATGACAAGGCCAACAAGAAAAGTTTCAATCAGTATGTTGGGGATAAAAGAAAGACTAGGGAAAATTGTGGGCCCTCTCCGGAACGAAATGGGAGAGCTGGTTACCCGGGATATGGAGAAGGTAGCGGTACTCAACTTTTTTGCCTTAGTCTTCACCGGCAAGTGCTCGAGCCTCACCACCTAAGCCACAGAAGGCAAAGGCGGGGACTGGGAGAATGAAGGGCCCTGTAGGAGAAGATCAGGTTTGAGACCATCTAAGGAACCTGAAGGTGCACAAGTTCATGGGACCTGATGAGATCCATCCACGGGTCCTGAAGGAACTGGCGGATGAAGTTGCTAAGTCACTATCCATCATATTTGAGAAATCATGGCACTCCAGTGAAGTTCCCACTGACTGGAAAAGGGGAAACATTACTCCCATTTTTAAAAAGGGAAAAAGCAAGACCCGGGAAACTACAGGCCAGTCAGTCTCACCTCTGTGCCTGGGAAGATCATGGAACAGATCCTCCTGGAAGCGATGCTAAGGCACATGGAGGATAAGGAGGTGATTTGAGACAGCCAGCATGGCTTCACCAAGGGCAAGTCCTGCCTGAACAACCTAGTGGCTTTCTATGATGGAGTGACTACATCAGTGGACATGGGAAGGGCTACCGATGTTGTCTATCTGGACCTCTGTAAGGCCTTTGACATGGTCCCCCACAACATCCTTCTCTCTAAACTGGAGAGGTATGGATTTGATGGATGGATTGTCCGGTGGGTGAGGAATTGGTTGGATGGATGCATCCAGAGGGTAGTGGTCAACGGCTCAATGTCCAGATGGAGATCGATGACGAATGGTGTCCTGCAGGGGTCTGTATTGGGATTCGTACTGTTTAATATCTTCATCAATGACATAGACAGTGGCATCAAGTGCACGCTCAGCAAGTTTGCAGATGACACCAAGCTGAGTGGTGTGGTCAACACGCCTGAGGGACGGGATGCCATCCAGAGCGACCTCAACAAGCTCAAGAAGTGGGCCTATGTGAACCTCATGAGGTTCAACAAGGCCAAGTGCAAGGTCCTGCACCTGGGTCGGGGCAACCCCCGCCATCAATACAGGCTGGGGGATGAAGTAATTGAGAGCAGCCCTGCAGAGAAGGACTTGGGGGTACTGGTGGATGAAAAGCTGGACGTGAGGCAGCAATGTGCGCTTGCAGCCCAGAAGGCCAACCGTATCCTGAGCTGCATCAAAAGAATCATTGCCAGCAGGTCAAGGGAGGTGATTCTGCCCCTCTACTCTGCTCTGGTGAGACCCCACCTGGAGTACTGCATCCAGCTCTGGAGCCCTCAGCACAAGAAAGACATGGACCTGTTGGAGTGGGTCCAGAGGAGGGCCACAAAAATTATCAGGTGGATGGAACACTTCTCCTATGAGGAAAGGCTGAGACAGTTGGGGTTATTCAGCCTGGAGAAGAGAAGGCTTCGGGGAGACCTTACTGCAGCCTATCAATACTTAAAGGGGGCTTATAAGAAAGATGGCGGCAAACTTTTTAGCAGGGCCTGTAGTGACAGGACAAGGGGTAATGGTTTTAAACTAAAAGAGGGTAGACTAGATGTAAGGAATAAATTTCCTACAATGAGGGTGGTGAAACTCTGGTACAGGTTGCCCAGAGAGGTGATAGATGCCCCATCCCTGGAAACATTCAAGGTCAGGTTGGATGGGCTCTGAGCAACCTGATCTAGTTGAAGATATCCCTGCCCATTGCAGGGGGGCTGGACCAGATGACCTTTAAAGCTCCCTTCCAATCCAAACTATTCTATGATTCTATGATTCTATCACTTGCCTTTTCTTTTCTCTGTCCTGGACAGCATGTTGGGAGAGGCAGCCCCTGTAGCAGACATTGTGAGTGAGTTTGATGTCTTTCCTGGCATGACAAAGGGGAAACACCGAGTTCTCCTCCCCTCCTCAATACTCACAGCCAACTCTCAACTTCTCTTTGATTTCAGCAAGGCTTTTTCATCTTTGTGAAAAATATTCTGCCCATTGCAGTTATTCCGGACTCTGTTTTGATCTCTTATGCATCACTGGAACTGGCAATCTACGTTCAGAATCCCTGAAGATGTGTATGCTTATTGATCCACAAGAGAGTGCTGATGCTTGGGAGTATTTATTCCTCACTGTCTGGATATACTATATGTTCAATCACAAAAAACCTCTCACAAGCATACAACCTCTCCAGTTCTGCTACATGCAGACCTGTAGTCATAAAGTTATAGCAATACCTTGCCCTGCGCTATCACTTACTCTAGGCTGGTGTAAATCAAGACTTCTAACATATAAACATCTGAGGGGTGGGAACTATTTAATCTCTTTCCGCACCAGCCACTATCAAATTATGCTGCTCATAAGAAGTGCTGATGAAGTCACAAATGACATTTTGGTTTAGTTACTAACTGATGAGTTGGAGTCCTCCAATGTGTCTCATTCATCTGTCCAGCTGAGTGGCTTTGAAAGGGCTCAGTGGAAAAGCAGACCCATAACTTAGTCAACATGTTGACATTAACTCCAACTGCCTCAGGCAAAGAGGCATTGGTTTGACAAAATCCATCCAGAATATCTATTATTCTGAGAGAGATATGGCAGGGCTGTACTGGCCAGGAGGGAAGGGCACTTCAGTCAAAGAGAAATTACAATATAAATTATATTTGAAGCACAGTAGCCAGTGAGGGAGTCTCTTTTTAGAGTCCTGTCCTGCTTCCTTTAATCAAGATATAAGGAGCATCTTGCTTTGGAAATGATTTTACAAAAAAGATAGGGCTGTTCACAGAGAGAACTCTTAAGAAGTTTGGTAAAGCACAGGACACTTAAATCTATTGCACACTTGGCTGCATAATTGTCTCCACATATTGGCTGAAGACAGCTGAGGGGTTTTTGTGTCTAATACACCTGAAAGTCATAGCAGACAATATATTCTACCACCCCACAGAACTATGTACATACCCCGTGGGTGCACATGTACAACACTTCCATACTCTTAGTCCCAAACAGGCAGAGTCTGGGGCCATTTGGTTGATTTCCCATGATCAAGCTAGGAATTTTTTAATCGTGAAGGGAAAGTTCACATTGTAATGGCTCAGCAGTGGTAATTTGTGACAGAGAATGACCTGGTGCAGTGCACAAGAAGGCTTAACTGCAGAACTGATTAAACTGGCTGGAAGCAGGAATGCCAGAAACAGTACAACTCCATGTAAGGGAGTGAAGATTCCTTTGCTGATGAGAAAAGAAATGCTGTAGTATTATCTTGTAGGATCATGTAATGCGAGTGCGCAGGGGGCACTTTTGGTAAACAGAGCTGGTGCTGGGGCATTAACCCGATACTGGGCTGAGGCGCCCCATGCCAACAGTCACATAATGGGTGCAGGCGCAAGTGTATATAAGGATTCAGCTCATGCTGCATCGTTGCAGACTTCTTGCAGAACTGCTTATGATGGTAGGACTCTGTCCAAGGCATTTTTCATTAAATCTCTTTATACTTAAGCAAAACCACATATTTAATCCGCCCCAAGGAGGACAATAAAACCAGCCATTACCTGTTTATTTGTAAGTAATATAAAGTCCTGCTTGCCTGACCACAGCAAAAATCAAGTATCAGTTGCTTTGCTCACATGTCAGCCAATACTTTACCACAGCGTCTTCTTTTAGCTTCTTCCTCTGTATTCCTTGTCAAGTATACTCTGGAATTGCCTCGGGTTTCTCTGCGCCTTCTTTCCTTCTGCATCCACAAAGAGGTTTGTTTTCTTCTTACACTCACACTGGATGGAAAATGGTTACACAGCCTGTACACATGGACATTCGCATGTGTGCATGCACACACAAACACATACATGCCATTATATCCATTCACCAAACAGCAGCAGGAGCCTTAGTTTGAACCTAAATCAACATACTAAAATGAATTTGCTTAGAAATCTCCCCATAGTTCCAGAAGATGGTGAGGTCATCTTAACTCTTCTATCGCATCAAGATTTCAAAGGTTTTTGAAAGGCTTATACATACAAATGCCTCTGACTCTGCCTCAGTCCTCAGTCAACTCAGTCAATAATTGATGCATATATATTAGTCACATGATACCTGAATTTGATCCACTTTTGCTAGTGGGTATTTTTTGGTTCGTAAATAACAAAGCCTTTGAAGACTAGGAGGTAAAACAAGCAATGGCAACCTTTGCCACCTCATCCTAGGCTTGCTTCTCTGTACACATGAACGTTTGTATACAAATGCAAATTCACATATCAGGGTCTAACTGGAGAAAAGAAGGAAGCTCAGTGTATGTTCTCCATTATCAAAACAGGACGTTCTCACTTTCTGTTTGGCAGAACCCTTTCTCAGTGACTGTCTTCACCAAAGTGATGCAGCATGTAAATGCAAAAAAATGCATGTACATCAATGAGATATGTAGATCTAAGCAAGGAGATAAATGTCACAGTGCAGTCAGTGCCTCTGTAGGTGTGTTTTCTGATTTTAGTGGATGAATGGGTAATTTTCTGCTACTTGTTAAATATGCCTAAGAGTGAAATGCAGCCTCCAGAAGCACTGAGAGTCAGAGCTTGTCAATTCTGAATGTTCTCATTTTGTAAACATCTTGTAAATTCTCTCTATGCCTCAGACCCACACAGTTACCAATGATGGTTTCTGCCATTCAAAACCATTTTTTAAATTTCTGATTTTATTTCTCCAGGAAACTTCAGTCTGGGATAGGAGAAATTACTTCAGTGTGCAGCTGATGAGGATGCAAACACAAAGCCTGTGAAAGATAAAACAAGGCAGACAATAAATTCTGTTACCTAGACAAAACCGTTCCGTTGATGCTATAGCTCAAAGACCGTTAGTCTAGCCTGCCCTCTTCTCCCTCTCTAACTAAACTTCAGTTGCTATGATTCACAATCCCTCTGTTCCTAATCAAATGGCTGTTTGCTCCTCCCTCCTTTCCTGTACCTTTCTGTCCTTTTGGGAACATACAATATTTAAAGGCACTCTGTGATAAAAAATTGAAAATTGATCACAGTGCAAGACTGCATATTGAATACTTCTTTTAACCATGCGCTGGAGCCCTGTCAGTGAATAGGTAAATATAAACCTAACTTTCAGAGGAGTCCTTGCAGGTCTTCTGTTGATTCTACATACATTTCTGATCCACTATGATGCAACATCTGGAAGGAGATACGGTAAGAAGTTTGCCCAAAGTCCACAGTCACTTGTAGCTATGCTTCAACACGGGCTAATAGCTATTTACTTTATCATGTGTGGCATGTATGCAGGTTTCAATTGTATCTTTGTGAGCAGAGTACACCAACGTGCTGCCTTTGCACACAGGGAGGGCAGGTCCCTGTGGAATTTCTCTGTGGTGTCTCTAGTAAGCAGATCTTTCAGATGAGCTCTGGGAACTTACAGCTATGTCAATATTTATAGGAAACAGCAATGTCCATAGATAAAGCTCAGCCATCTTCCTGATAACATCTGAATTTACCTTTGTTTCTCTGTAGCGTGATTTATTTTCCTCTTCATTAATTTTGATGAAGCAGGGAAGAACTAGCATACAACAACACTTTGGCCTACTTAATTTTACTCATGCATTTCATTTTCAATTAAGACTTCTACTTGCATACGCTTGTAATTTTATTCTTTTATTCAAAGTTGTTTGCTGTCAAATTTGAAGGTAAGCTAGATGATCATTCCACTGCAGGGCAAATTTCAGCCAACCTGGTGACTCAACAAATTAGCAAGACCTGACTTATGTTCTCAGATGTACTTTAAGGCCTGTTTATGCCCTGAGAAGTATAAAGAATATTTACCCTGTTCTCTGATATCAGTTATAACTATTGCTGCTTCAGTTCTACACCATATCTCTTTATCCATATTAAATTTTACTGCATTCTCCTGGAATAATCACAAATTTTGATTACTGACTGTCCTGTAGTGTATTAATTTAGCTGTAGCTACGATGACTTTATAAATGGAAGAGCTGTTTGCTAAGCAGGGTTCTGATCTCTGTGGACCTTTCTGCAAGGAACAAGTCAAAACAGAATAAACAACATGAGGTCATTTTATATTCTTTTAAATATATATCTACTATCTGCTACTGTCCCCCTTTCACTTACTTATTTAAGTAGGAAAGTAAAATTTTGAATTTTTATATATATAGTCCATTAAGCAGTCTTTGGCTTTAATTTTACTTCTAGAAAGTGAGCACTTATATTTAATGCTTGAACCAAGTTTCCATCTTAATAAGTGATACTCTGCTTGTACAATTTCTTCCCCTCCATGGAAGACAATCCAATTGACAACAAAAATTCTGAACTAGGCCTCTACACTACTGATCAATGTAAATCACTGTGATGCTGCTGGTGTCATTTCTACAGCTTGCTGCTGTGAGTATGTCTTTAAGCTCAATTCAACATCAAGCATATGCAGCCCACCATCCACTGCACAGAAGCTCACAGAAATGTTTTAGAGATGAAATGGAGGCGGTTTAAAGTATTAGCAATTTGTTTGCTCTAAATCATGTTGTAAATACATTCCTCTGAAACCATTATTTTCTTGTGATTATTTGTGACTTCTCAATTTTAATTCGAAGTGCACTCACACTTTCCTATGGTCATACACATGAGTTCCTTCAGCTCTCAGTAAGGCCAGGAGAGGCTGGGATTTTAATCTTTTAATCAGGCTGGGGTTTTAACCATGTTATCTGTACATTTTATAGAACAACTGTTAATGCATGCAAGATTTATTGTGAACTTTTTGCTGGGCTTTAAGTGATGATGATTTGCCATTAAAGAAAATTTAACCTCACTTAAACACGAAGCATTAAGCAATGTATTTTTGTCATCTTTCATCTATAATCATCACAAATGTACAAAACATAAATTAAAACTTTCTTCATAAAGCTTTTCCTGGACTTTTATCTGGACTTTTATCTGGACTTCTCTACTCCTCTAATGTTCCAACAGCTAAAATGCAGTCCTGCTTCTGACACTTGGAAGACTTACAAACATGTCATGTGAGGACTGTTGCTCAATGACTTCCAGTTTCTCATTAGTAAATAGAATCTGATGTTGCTTAGCCTGAATGGAGGAAAGGAGAAGGAGAGGGAGTAAGCACCCTTCACTGCATTAATCAGCCCACATCTTCAAAATGAAACCTGTAACATAGTCACTCACATGATTGATGTTCTTCTATGTGCTGAAAGGATGAAAAACATTAAGGTTCTTAGGATTAAGATAGCCAACAGTACAGATTTGGAATTTACATTTTGCAGGGAGCAGCACTAGGCTGCTCAGGCCATCTTTAATGAGGTGCTAGGAAGTAGCAGTAAGCAGAGTGGGATTTGTGTCCCAATTAGCAGTGAACATGACTGCTCATAGGCATAAGCTGTTCTTAAGAAAAAAGGACTGACATCTTACTTACAGAGGAGATTTCAGAGTTTATGAAGTTTCTGCATATCCAGAATTTGTTTTGTCCAAACATGCCTCTGTGTATATTTGTGTGTGTATTCATGCACATATATATATGTATATGTATACACATAGTGAGAGTATATTCTATTATTGCAAGGCTTGCTGTGCAGTTCTTCCAAGAAAAGGGCCAGGACTGCATATGGTCATATGCATAACTCCAGAAAGCTCTGCAGGTTTGATCAGAGGAGCAGATGATAGAGGAGTAAATGGCTCTGACTGCCCCCCAGCTGCTGCTTGTCAGCACAACACATTAACCTCCAGTATTCAGTGAAGACATATTGCAGATTCACAAAGCAAAGGGGGTCACTTTAGATCTCAGTTCTGGCCTCCTGTTTGGCTTCCAGATACGTCAATATTGGGCCTTTAGACTGGCACTTGACTTACAGTTTTCTCAGGAAAACCATCTGATCTGATTTTGGAGGCTTCAAAAGAAACCACGAGATCTTTTGGAAGCTAGTTCAAAAATTGAACACCACCTGTTAAAAATGTGGCGGCTCATTCTCTGAGTCATCTAGCCTTGACACCTGCTGGCTCTTTTTCATTTTTTTCTGCTGCAAATCAAAGAATCCCGCAATACTTTCTCCAATCCAGAGGAAGTCCTTGTACATTTATAAGTCACTTCAGAAAGCTCCTTTTAGTAAAGATGCACAGGTCCTGAAGTATCTCACTGGGAAAAAGGTCTTCACATAGCACCAGAAATGACGTGAGAGCGAAGACAAAAAATACATCCTGTTGGAACTTAATTGGCTTGCTGAGGTCATATAGGAGAGAGATTTGGTCTTGCAAAAATGTTTCTCAAGTATCACAGCACCACAGGCTCCATACTCCTCCATGTCATAAATCGTTCTGAATGGTAGGAGAAAGGAACGGGGGTGGAGGTGAGGGTGCAGATTGTGACTGGAAACTTCTGGGAATGCAACACGAAGTCTTGTATTTACTTGGCCTGCAGGAGACATGGCCAACACAGCAGCAGCTCTAGACTGTGGCTTATTCAATCCAACTGTAAAGGATTTCCTAAAATTTCCCTTCTTGCAGCACTGACTGTCTGGATTCATTCTGGATCTTATCCCAGTATCAAGCTCATGACATTTAGATCTTCCCTACACACAGTAAGGCACAGTGAGCCTTGTAGAATGGAAGATGTTATCAAGTATACACTATATTGGACTTAGAAGACTTGGCTCTACCTCCTAGCTTGGTTACAGCCTTCTTATGTCATCTTGGGCACATCACCCTGACCTTCCAGCCAGGATCCTTGCATATATCTATGGTCAGAGGGAGTCTTGGGGCCTTTTTCTTCCTTGGATTCTTCTGTTGTATGGCAGACACAAGGAATGAAATGCGGGTGCTGCTGGTCACATTTAGGCTGCCGCTAGGTTTTTACCCAAGTTCCCAAACAGGGAAGGTTGTGGCTCAGGCATTCACCATTCCTTCCCTCTTGTAGTCCATGCCTGAATTCAGTGCAAAACACCATGTGGGTTCGTGCACTTGGTGGGTCCCGTGGTGCTCTCCAATGAAGTGCGTAGTACAAATGAGTGAGGTTCTTTGGTCCCAACTCAGTAAGGTCTGATTTCAAAAGCAGACCTATCTTCAGGAATCTTTTGGCTATACTGTAGAAGTAAATAAAATGGTCAGAATCAGACATGTGGGTGACCTTCTTTCACATGCCCCATTGCACACTGTGATGATCTGTCTCTCTGCCCTGCCTATTGCTCTATATATGCCCATGGCCCTGCTCACCGTAGACAGCCGCTGTCAGGCCTACTTTGGCCCTGAAGTGAGGTGATTTACACTAATGCATTTTGATGGCTTGGCCAGGCAGCTGTTTCATGGGATGAGCACTTTCCTGCAGGAATTTTAACTGATCCAAGCACCATCCGTTTCCCAACACTGCTAATTCAGGACCATATCACCTAAATGCTTCTATGCAAACGCACGTAGCAAAGGGAATAAACAGAGGAGTTAGAGCTGTGCGCACAGCTATGATCTGATTGGCATCACAGAGACGTGGTGGGATGGCTCCTATGATTGGAGTGTTGGGATGGAGGGATACAGACTCTTTAGGAAGGACAGGCAGGGGAGAAAAGGAGGGGGTGTCACCCTCTGTCAATGGCCAGCTGGAGTGCATGGAGCTCTGCCTGGGGATGGATGAGGAGCCGACCGAGAGCTTATGGGTCAGGATTAAAGGGAGGGCAGGGACAGGTGACATTACGGTGGGGGTCTGCTACAGGCCACCTGACCAGGAAGACCAAGCGGATGAGGCCCTCTATAAACAGATAGGAGTAGTCTCACGTTCACAAACCCTGGTCCTCATGGGGGGCTTCAACCACCGCGATATCTGTTGGGGGGACAACATGGCAGGGCATAAGCAATCTGGAAGGTTCCTAGAATGCGTCAATGATATCTTCTTTCTCCAAGTGGTAGAGGAGCCAACGCGGAGAGGTACTACGCTGAACCTTGTTCTCACCAACAAGGAGGGGCTGGTGGAGAATGTGAAGGTCAAGGGCAGCCTTGGCTGCAGTGACCATGAAATGGTGGAGTTCAAGATCCTTAGGGCACCGAGGAGGGCCCACAGCAAGCTCACTCCCCTGGACTTTAGGAGAGCAGACTTTGGCCTTTTCAGGGGTCTGCTTGGTAGAGTGCCATGGGACAAAGCCCTGGAGGGAAGAGGGGCCCAAGAAAGCTGGTTAATATTCAAGGATCACCTCCTCCAAGCTCAGGAGCGATGCATCCCAACAAAGAGGAAATCTGGCAAAAATGCCAGGAGCCGGGCATGGATGAACAAGGAGCTCCTGGACACACTCAAACACAAAAAGGAAGCCTACAGAGGGTGGAAGCAAGGACAGGTAACCTGGGAGGAATACAGAGAAATTGTCTGAGAAATTGGCCAGGGATCAGGTTAGGAAAGCTAAAGCCCTGATAGAATGAAATCTGGCCTGGGATGACAAGGCCAACAAGAAAAGTTTCAATCAGTATGTTGGGGATAAAAGAAAGACTAGGGAAAATTGTGGGCCCTCTCCGGAACGAAATGGGAGAGCTGGTTACCCGGGATATGGAGAAGGTAGCGGTACTCAACTTTTTTGCCTTAGTCTTCACCGGCAAGTGCTCGAGCCTCACCACCTAAGCCACAGAAGGCAAAGGCGGGGACTGGGAGAATGAAGGGCCCTGTAGGAGAAGATCAGGTTTGAGACCATCTAAGGAACCTGAAGGTGCACAAGTTCATGGGACCTGATGAGATCCATCCACGGGTCCTGAAGGAACTGGCGGATGAAGTTGCTAAGTCACTATCCATCATATTTGAGAAATCATGGCACTCCAGTGAAGTTCCCACTGACTGGAAAAGGGGAAACATTACTCCCATTTTTAAAAAGGGAAAAAGCAAGACCCGGGAAACTACAGGCCAGTCAGTCTCACCTCTGTGCCTGGGAAGATCATGGAACAGATCCTCCTGGAAGCGATGCTAAGGCACATGGAGGATAAGGAGGTGATTTGAGACAGCCAGCATGGCTTCACCAAGGGCAAGTCCTGCCTGAACAACCTAGTGGCTTTCTATGATGGAGTGACTACATCAGTGGACATGGGAAGGGCTACCGATGTTGTCTATCTGGACCTCTGTAAGGCCTTTGACATGGTCCCCCACAACATCCTTCTCTCTAAACTGGAGAGGTATGGATTTGATGGATGGATTGTCCGGTGGGTGAGGAATTGGTTGGATGGATGCATCCAGAGGGTAGTGGTCAACGGCTCAATGTCCAGATGGAGATCGATGACGAATGGTGTCCTGCAGGGGTCTGTATTGGGATTCGTACTGTTTAATATCTTCATCAATGACATAGACAGTGGCATCAAGTGCACGCTCAGCAAGTTTGCAGATGACACCAAGCTGAGTGGTGTGGTCAACACGCCTGAGGGACGGGATGCCATCCAGAGCGACCTCAACAAGCTCAAGAAGTGGGCCTATGTGAACCTCATGAGGTTCAACAAGGCCAAGTGCAAGGTCCTGCACCTGGGTCGGGGCAACCCCCGCCATCAATACAGGCTGGGGGATGAAGTAATTGAGAGCAGCCCTGCAGAGAAGGACTTGGGGGTACTGGTGGATGAAAAGCTGGACGTGAGGCAGCAATGTGCGCTTGCAGCCCAGAAGGCCAACCGTATCCTGAGCTGCATCAAAAGAATCATTGCCAGCAGGTCAAGGGAGGTGATTCTGCCCCTCTACTCTGCTCTGGTGAGACCCCACCTGGAGTACTGCATCCAGCTCTGGAGCCCTCAGCACAAGAAAGACATGGACCTGTTGGAGTGGGTCCAGAGGAGGGCCACAAAAATTATCAGGTGGATGGAACACTTCTCCTATGAGGAAAGGCTGAGACAGTTGGGGTTATTCAGCCTGGAGAAGAGAAGGCTTCGGGGAGACCTTACTGCAGCCTATCAATACTTAAAGGGGGCTTATAAGAAAGATGGCGGCAAACTTTTTAGCAGGGCCTGTAGTGACAGGACAAGGGGTAATGGTTTTAAACTAAAAGAGGGTAGACTAGATGTAAGGAATAAATTTCCTACAATGAGGGTGGTGAAACTCTGGTACAGGTTGCCCAGAGAGGTGATAGATGCCCCATCCCTGGAAACATTCAAGGTCAGGTTGGATGGGCTCTGAGCAACCTGATCTAGTTGAAGATATCCCTGCCCATTGCAGGGGGGCTGGACCAGATGACCTTTAAAGCTCCCTTCCAATCCAAACTATTCTATGATTCTATGATTCTATCACTTGCCTTTTCTTTTCTCTGTCCTGGACAGCATGTTGGGAGAGGCAGCCCCTGTAGCAGACATTGTGAGTGAGTTTGATGTCTTTCCTGGCATGACAAAGGGGAAACACCGAGTTCTCCTCCCCTCCTCAATACTCACAGCCAACTCTCAACTTCTCTTTGATTTCAGCAAGGCTTTTTCATCTTTGTGAAAAATATTCTGCCCATTGCAGTTATTCCGGACTCTGTTTTGATCTCTTATGCATCACTGGAACTGGCAATCTACGTTCAGAATCCCTGAAGATGTGTATGCTTATTGATCCACAAGAGAGTGCTGATGCTTGGGAGTATTTATTCCTCACTGTCTGGATATACTATATGTTCAATCACAAAAAACCTCTCACAAGCATACAACCTCTCCAGTTCTGCTACATGCAGACCTGTAGTCATAAAGTTATAGCAATACCTTGCCCTGCGCTATCACTTACTCTAGGCTGGTGTAAATCAAGACTTCTAACATATAAACATCTGAGGGGTGGGAACTATTTAATCTCTTTCCGCACCAGCCACTATCAAATTATGCTGCTCATAAGAAGTGCTGATGAAGTCACAAATGACATTTTGGTTTAGTTACTAACTGATGAGTTGGAGTCCTCCAATGTGTCTCATTCATCTGTCCAGCTGAGTGGCTTTGAAAGGGCTCAGTGGAAAAGCAGACCCATAACTTAGTCAACATGTTGACATTAACTCCAACTGCCTCAGGCAAAGAGGCATTGGTTTGACAAAATCCATCCAGAATATCTATTATTCTGAGAGAGATATGGCAGGGCTGTACTGGCCAGGAGGGAAGGGCACTTCAGTCAAAGAGAAATTACAATATAAATTATATTTGAAGCACAGTAGCCAGTGAGGGAGTCTCTTTTTAGAGTCCTGTCCTGCTTCCTTTAATCAAGATATAAGGAGCATCTTGCTTTGGAAATGATTTTACAAAAAAGATAGGGCTGTTCACAGAGAGAACTCTTAAGAAGTTTGGTAAAGCACAGGACACTTAAATCTATTGCACACTTGGCTGCATAATTGTCTCCACATATTGGCTGAAGACAGCTGAGGGGTTTTTGTGTCTAATACACCTGAAAGTCATAGCAGACAATATATTCTACCACCCCACAGAACTATGTACATACCCCGTGGGTGCACATGTACAACACTTCCATACTCTTAGTCCCAAACAGGCAGAGTCTGGGGCCATTTGGTTGATTTCCCATGATCAAGCTAGGAATTTTTTAATCGTGAAGGGAAAGTTCACATTGTAATGGCTCAGCAGTGGTAATTTGTGACAGAGAATGACCTGGTGCAGTGCACAAGAAGGCTTAACTGCAGAACTGATTAAACTGGCTGGAAGCAGGAATGCCAGAAACAGTACAACTCCATGTAAGGGAGTGAAGATTCCTTTGCTGATGAGAAAAGAAATGCTGTAGTATTATCTTGTAGGATCATGTAATGCGAGTGCGCAGGGGGCACTTTTGGTAAACAGAGCTGGTGCTGGGGCATTAACCCGATACTGGGCTGAGGCGCCCCATGCCAACAGTCACATAATGGGTGCAGGCGCAAGTGTATATAAGGATTCAGCTCATGCTGCATCGTTGCAGACTTCTTGCAGAACTGCTTATGATGGTAGGACTCTGTCCAAGGCATTTTTCATTAAATCTCTTTATACTTAAGCAAAACCACATATTTAATCCGCCCCAAGGAGGACAATAAAACCAGCCATTACCTGTTTATTTGTAAGTAATATAAAGTCCTGCTTGCCTGACCACAGCAAAAATCAAGTATCAGTTGCTTTGCTCACATGTCAGCCAATACTTTACCACAGCGTCTTCTTTTAGCTTCTTCCTCTGTATTCCTTGTCAAGTATACTCTGGAATTGCCTCGGGTTTCTCTGCGCCTTCTTTCCTTCTGCATCCACAAAGAGGTTTGTTTTCTTCTTACACTCACACTGGATGGAAAATGGTTACACAGCCTGTACACATGGACATTCGCATGTGTGCATGCACACACAAACACATACATGCCATTATATCCATTCACCAAACAGCAGCAGGAGCCTTAGTTTGAACCTAAATCAACATACTAAAATGAATTTGCTTAGAAATCTCCCCATAGTTCCAGAAGATGGTGAGGTCATCTTAACTCTTCTATCGCATCAAGATTTCAAAGGTTTTTGAAAGGCTTATACATACAAATGCCTCTGACTCTGCCTCAGTCCTCAGTCAACTCAGTCAATAATTGATGCATATATATTAGTCACATGATACCTGAATTTGATCCACTTTTGCTAGTGGGTATTTTTTGGTTCGTAAATAACAAAGCCTTTGAAGACTAGGAGGTAAAACAAGCAATGGCAACCTTTGCCACCTCATCCTAGGCTTGCTTCTCTGTACACATGAACGTTTGTATACAAATGCAAATTCACATATCAGGGTCTAACTGGAGAAAAGAAGGAAGCTCAGTGTATGTTCTCCATTATCAAAACAGGACGTTCTCACTTTCTGTTTGGCAGAACCCTTTCTCAGTGACTGTCTTCACCAAAGTGATGCAGCATGTAAATGCAAAAAAATGCATGTACATCAATGAGATATGTAGATCTAAGCAAGGAGATAAATGTCACAGTGCAGTCAGTGCCTCTGTAGGTGTGTTTTCTGATTTTAGTGGATGAATGGGTAATTTTCTGCTACTTGTTAAATATGCCTAAGAGTGAAATGCAGCCTCCAGAAGCACTGAGAGTCAGAGCTTGTCAATTCTGAATGTTCTCATTTTGTAAACATCTTGTAAATTCTCTCTATGCCTCAGACCCACACAGTTACCAATGATGGTTTCTGCCATTCAAAACCATTTTTTAAATTTCTGATTTTATTTCTCCAGGAAACTTCAGTCTGGGATAGGAGAAATTACTTCAGTGTGCAGCTGATGAGGATGCAAACACAAAGCCTGTGAAAGATAAAACAAGGCAGACAATAAATTCTGTTACCTAGACAAAACCGTTCCGTTGATGCTATAGCTCAAAGACCGTTAGTCTAGCCTGCCCTCTTCTCCCTCTCTAACTAAACTTCAGTTGCTATGATTCACAATCCCTCTGTTCCTAATCAAATGGCTGTTTGCTCCTCCCTCCTTTCCTGTACCTTTCTGTCCTTTTGGGAACATACAATATTTAAAGGCACTCTGTGATAAAAAATTGAAAATTGATCACAGTGCAAGACTGCATATTGAATACTTCTTTTAACCATGCGCTGGAGCCCTGTCAGTGAATAGGTAAATATAAACCTAACTTTCAGAGGAGTCCTTGCAGGTCTTCTGTTGATTCTACATACATTTCTGATCCACTATGATGCAACATCTGGAAGGAGATACGGTAAGAAGTTTGCCCAAAGTCCACAGTCACTTGTAGCTATGCTTCAACACGGGCTAATAGCTATTTACTTTATCATGTGTGGCATGTATGCAGGTTTCAATTGTATCTTTGTGAGCAGAGTACACCAACGTGCTGCCTTTGCACACAGGGAGGGCAGGTCCCTGTGGAATTTCTCTGTGGTGTCTCTAGTAAGCAGATCTTTCAGATGAGCTCTGGGAACTTACAGCTATGTCAGGCTCTCTTGTGAGTGCAGAGACATCCAGCAAGGCATCCCTGAAGTTTCTGAGCTTGTTGGGTGCAGAGGACAGATGATCATCCCCAGTGGTTAAACCTGCAAAAAGCTGGTTGACTGCATTCAATTGGCTGGTTACAGCTGCTGTAACCCAGAATGGTGTAAGAGAAGGGCGAGACCACAAAAGATCATGCTACACAGAACACAAGGACAAGCTGAGTCCCAGGAAAAGCCCAGGCAGTGTGCTGGCAAGTGGGAAGCCTAGCTTCGGGAAAGGAGGTAAATTTGGACATAAATGCAGGCTTTACAGCAGACCACAAATCCTCTCCCATAGTCGGTCTGGCATTTAGTGGGAGGAGGGTTTAAATTCTCAGTCTCTGTTCTCCCTAGATGACGTAAGGTGTGCAGTGGGATCCCAACCATTGCAATATCTCTTAGGAGTCTGGCAGCCTCTCTTCTTCACAAAGCCAGAAAGAACAAAAGAGCTCTCTATAGGGAACATATATCTTACTGTTGGCAGGAAGAAGAGAGGTTGCCCTTTTTTCTGTGATAGCAGATACTAAGATGGGGCATAAGACTGGAAAAGCAGTTGATGAGGAATAATTTGGCTCCCTTGCCATCTGCATCTTCTTTTTGTTAGCTCACACATACTCCTGCATATAATCTAAGCTATGTCTCATAACCTCGGAGTCTTGCAGTTTCGGCTCAATCACACAAAGTATACTCCTATATAGTGGCATATGAGTCACCTGGGTACATAAGGGCAAAGGAGAGGGTTCTGTTGCTGCATTGAAACCCTTGCTCTGCAAACTGAATGTGCAGTGAGCATATTCAAGGTTCTCACTGATGACCGCGAGAGACACGAAAGCCACTTGTTGCCATCCTGTTTAGACACTTGATGCAGCCTGTGGTAGCTTTATAACCGGGTGCTGTAGTTCCTTTGGAGGGTCAAATACCCTAGTGACAAAAAGTCTTGATCCACTAGACCTGCTGAGCCACTCTGACTGTCTGTTGTGCTGTTGTTGCCTATACAACAGCTCCACAGCATCACATCATCACAGACATCCCACAGTGGGGCCTGTCCTAGCCTGAGCAAATGTGGGGCTGTACTGCAGCTGGCTCTGAACACTGCAGCTCCCCTGGCTGGGATAGACCATTACTAGGACATGACTGGGAGAAAAGGATTTGTCCTGTGCCTGTTTTAACTGCATGCTTGGGCTGTGCTGCATCTTCTCCACTGTCTAGCTTGAGATGTGCAGAAGATCACAGACCTCTGAGAAAGGAAGGCTTCCTCTTACACCTTCCATATATGAAGGGTAAGAGTAGCAATACACAGCCCAAAGCTTTATCAAGCAGGGGCTTATACTGACTTTCCCCTCTTGTCCTCACAGACCCTTAAGGTTTCTGGTCACAGGCAAGGAGGCAGCAGAGCCAAACAGTTTAGCTGAGGTCACAGAGCAGTACAGTCTCTTGCCCTGAGATAAACTAGGCCTTTTGCCTTCTTCATTTCGTTAGAACCGAAGAAAATGTGAGAGGAAAAGATAAGGCTTATGAAAAAATACTTCCTGTTTTCTTCTTTCTTTTCATACATGTTCTCCAGGTTAGTTTGGATCACAACAGAGCAGAAAATATTAAGAGAGGTCTTTCTTCTTCTTTGCCCTGATCTAGTTGAAGATGTCCCCGCTCGTTCCAGCGGAGTTGGACTAGATGACCTTTAAAGGTCCCTTCCAACATAAACCATTCTATGATTCTATGGTTCTATGAAGCAGCAAGAGTGGCTGCCAGCAAGGGAAGGTGAGACAGGAGCCAAGGGGACCACACAACTGGAAGGGCAATGAGCTCACCAATCTGTGACACAGTCCCATAATACCTCTGCAACGACAGCGGCACGTGCTGGGAGGCAATTACCAGGGTCAGCCACTGTCCTGGGATCATCAGGCAAATATGTAATTACAAGGCAGGCCCAAGTTCAAGCCAGGAAGTCAAGTCAATGGGCCAGGGTCAGCAAGGTAACTCACTGGGCATGGCCATAGCTGCGACATAGCTTAGACAAGGACCAAAAGAAAGAGTCTCAGCCTAATTGTAGGTCCCTAGAGAAGCAAGGAGATCCCTCCTTTTCATAGTGATCTAACCCAACGTTATACAGCTCACCAGAGCTGGCTTTCAGCACAGGCAGGCAAACCCGTAGGAGGCAGTAAGTGCATTCTGCATCATGACACTGAGTCTATTATTTCTGCCATTGGTAGCCAGGTATCCTCTAGAGACCTGTGTACCTCTCAGGGCTCCACTGTGTTCGGAACTGCACATGGGGAGAGTGAGCATGTCCATGTCCCACGGGTTCATCATCTCCATAGTAAAAGGAGGACCTCTTGAAATTCACTTTGTGTATGAGGTGGTGTTCACCTGTTCTATTTACATACCTAAATGTGGGAAATGTAATCAGCCTGTGTCTTTCTCCAACTCAATGGCACCTCTGATCATGCTTGAAAGAATGATCTAAGGTAGAGTAGATGGCTTACCCTGCAGAGTTACAGGCCCAGCTCTTGGATGTCTGAAATCCGCAGAGATGAGAGGCAGTTTGGATGCCCAGGCTTGTCTGAGAGCTCAGACCTTGACACTCTGTGACTGGAGACATGGGTCTTAGCCTTAAGATTTGCTCGGGGCTGACTGAACACCCAGTGGAGGAAAAATACATGGCAGTACTATAGATTCCTGAGCATGCAGTCAATCGTATTGCAGTGGGCCTGCAGCTCCTTTTGTGAGTGCTTCTATTTTGAAAAAAAGCATGAGATGAGGAAGAGCCCATTGGAAGAAATATACCATTTCTCTTGTTCGTTTAATAGCACTGAGAAATCCTACCACCAAGACTACAGTTCCATTTCTTGCTGCCTGGAATGATTCCACAAAACCTATCCAGGAGTGAAATAAATTTCTGGGAGAGAGGAAGCTGACATATATTACTATAGATACTCTTAAAGCATGTTCTAATAAATGTAGTAACATATAGAGACAATGAGTCTGAGACGAGAGAGGTCCAATCAGGTGTCCTGATGCTGAGAGATCTTGTGAGGTACCAGCAGGCACATGGTCTCTAAGCATACTGTTTATGTGAATAGGGCCACTCGCTTTTCACATTTAGGCCACCAATTGTAGTAAAGTTAATAATGGGGGAGTACAAGTGCTAATAAAATGTGATGTTTATCATGAACACTGAATAATTTTTAATTGGCACTAATTAATATGACACTACAAATTTAAATCTGGCACCACCATATGATGAGTGGAAAGAAACAGGATCCCCTTGCTCTGTACATTTAGTGCACGCACACTCAATGTCAAAGACAAGAGATTCAAACATAGTTGAAAGCATAAAAACCAAAATATTGGGGAGAGGGAAGTCTTCCATACATCAGCCTCTCTACAATTTTGCTACAATTTAATCTTTTCAGCCTAGGAAAGAGACCATTGGAAAGTCTCATCCTTACTTATTGCTGCTATTAGATGAAAGATGGTTGTGTGGCAAAGAAAAATATATTTTACTCAAAGTGCTTTCTCCAATTTAGATTTTTTAATCGGGTGTAAAATTGAGTGAGCTTGTTTTTAATGCCACACTTAATACATGAAATTCACTGCCTGCAGGGGACTAGCTGGTAATTTCACTTAAAATCAGCCTTAAGTACTGTCTAAGCTTCATGACGATGCTACAGGCAGGGGGAGTTGAGGGACAGGGGGAATTGAGGAGTCAAGTCCCCTGCCTCAGTGACCACCACGAAGCCTGTGCAACGTGCACATGCATATACGCATGCGTTCAAAGTGGTGCACAGGGCATATTCCGTAGAGTCCCTAAAAGAAACGGGTGCTTATATTTCAACAACTGATTGAAATGAGAGTGATTCAGAAGGTTTTGTAGCAGGTGGTAAATCTAAGTGTAGGCTGCTAGGCTCTTCTCCCACCTATTGACGCCTCTTCAGCAACAAAGGTGCAGATGAGCATGCTGGCTGAAGCTCCCATCTCTCTCTGCAAGGAGAAGAGCTGCTGCAGTCCAAACTGTTTCTGTCACTCAGAGGGGGTGATCATTTCTTCAGCATGCTGGTATGCGTGTGGGGAGCTGGCTAGTCCGAGGTGCTGCTTCTCACTGGCTGCTGAAACACACCTCAAAGTGTCCTGGATGCTTTCCAAATATACCATAATACCTATCACGACCCCACCCTGCATATGCAGTTGTCTTTGCTATAAGATTGATGGTGATAGAGCCATTGATTGATAGTGACAGAGCCACTGGCTGTTTTGCATAAAGAAAGATGCTGCTTTTCATACAGATCAGTCTGTGCACAGACCTTAGAAAAGGCAATTTTTCACATCTACTGTTCACATCACCAAGACCGGGGATCAGTGCTGTGTTCTTTGGGTCCTTGATTTACAAACTCTTACAGTCAGAGTTAACTTTCATGGGCTATAAGGAGCATTGCCAGTAATTAGACTATTTACAAACCCTTCCTTAACAAGCATTCATTGAAACAAAGCACTGCTTTGTGGAGAGAACTGCATCTTTCAGGAGAAGTTTTATACAGTGTTGATTGATGTCTGCTGTCCCAGGAATCTTTGCCTCATCCTTTGATTCAGATATAGCCTCTGCTGCTCTTCCTATTGCTGCTGGTCCCAGGTATTTTTTTGAAAGTCAGATGTGCTATCAGCCTTCATGGGTATCACTGATGGAATATCCTGTTAAGACCTTAACAGTGCCCAACCTTCAAAAAATGCTTATGTGCCCTCCTTGAAAATCAGACCTTTGAAATTGTCTCAGGTTGGGCACTACAGAGTTGTCCCCACATTGCTGCTGTTGGAAGAGTATCAGGCAGTGTTCATTTCCTCCGTTACGCTTCCCTCCATGCCATGCATACTGGCTGCATATTCATAGTGTAAATAACTTTTGGTGCAAAAACTTGAACACCCTTCTTCATTTCATGCCATGCTTTCTGCACCTAAGGAGCAATGAAGCCAAGTTTATTGATAACTAACATTAATCAGCTTTTCCTTTCTGTGTTGTTTTCCACCCTGTTCCTCTCATGTCCTTGAAAATTCTTACCTTCTCTGTCTTCATCTAGAATCTTCATTTGATTCTCAGCTTTCCATCCATCTCTTCTCTCTCCTCTCCTCACCATTCATTCACCTTCTTCTTTCAGCCTTTTATTCACTCATTAATTGGAGATGTCTCACTCCATATTATGATGAGTGCACTCTAGTTGTGGACTTATAGGCCAGCACTTCATTCGCTGTAAATTATCAAAGCTCCATGGAATTCAGCAGAGCTATGTGCATTTATAGTGCCAAGAACATCAGTCATTTTCTTTTCCTCCTTGTGTTACAGCGTTTATCGATACCACCCTTTGTCTCCTCCTACTCTCAGAAGATGTTCTCTTTCAACTTGCCATGGTCTTGCTCCACAGGACCACAGACATCTGTCCTTTTGCTATTTCTGGCTCTGGAGATAACCCTGCATATTATCACATTCTCCATGGCTCTGTTCATTATCCCAGCTTTGTTTTTTCATAGTCTGGCTTTATTTCTGGTCATTCTACCATGACAGCCCTCACTGGTGTTACTAATTACTTGCACGTAGCTAAATCCAAACATTTCACTTCTGTTCTCTTTTCTATTCTCTTCAACTCTACCTGTCTAGTCTTTTATCCCCACTTGGATGATAAATTCAAATTAAATGTCATCAAGAGAGGAAAATTCACCATCAGAGACCTCCATTTAAATGAGCAGCAAAGCTCCTTTGACTGTGCCATGGAGCCAGAGATTCACTTATAGAGCCTTCCATGCCTCTCTTCCTTCCCTGTGTGTGGTATTCTCATCATCCCAGTCACATCAGGAGCTTTGATATTATTTTTAAGGAGAGAATGTTGTTAATTCTTCTGCTCTGACACAAAGTTGTCCTGTGGCATCTGAACAGCTCTGAATCCCTGACCAGTGTGTCTTATATCTCCCACCTAGACTGTGCTGCTCTTAAAAAATTCCCTTTATGTGCTTTGAGCTCACAGCAATGCAAAACCTTGCTTCTCTGCAACTATCACACCCTTACTTTCTCTCTTCTTCAGATCATTATGATGGTTATTACATCGCATTATTAATACACACCAGTAGTCTGAGGTCCCTGTCAGGATGAACATTTTGCTGTGCTGGTGATGTACAAGTTCCTCTAGCCCCATAAGTTTATGGGCTGACAATATAAAATTTAATTATGCTGGTTTTCGTGTCCTTTTTTCTCTGTCTTGGGACCTTCTTGACTTCCCCTATCTCAGTTTTCTATTAAGGTGAGATCTTCTTTGCATTTTCTGAATCCTGCATATCTAACCGTCAAGATCTCTGGATTTCTGCTGTCACACCAGCAAGTATTTCTATCTTGTTCAGTCCTTGGAAATGCCCTCTCAGAAGTTGTGTTTTTTCCTTCCTACTCTATTACAGTATTTGTGGCAGTGATCTGGGGTTGCTTCATACTTTGGAGTCAACAGTTACTTGGATCGTTTCAATTCACTTGGTTTTATCTCCCCCTTCACAAGTCCACAGTTTTAGCATCTGCTCTTTTCCAAAGGCTGACTATCATCTTATTACATGGGATGAAGGATTTACCTGCAAAGGGGCAGGAAAATCTCGTCTCAGGTGAACTTATATTCTACAATGTTATACAGCAGTGCATACAGTATTTTCCTCCTAGGAGAGAAATCCCTGTGCCAGGACCAAATGCCAGGATCGGCAAAATCCTTCCCAGAAGATGTCAGGTAGATGCTGCTTTGTTTCATTTCTGTTTGGAAATGGGTGATGTTGAAGCAAACCCTGGCTCTGAAGAGCACTGTGCTCATGAAAACTTCTGAAATTCTGTGTTGGCTTCTACTAGCTGAGAGTGCCACCTCCTACCCAGAGATGACAGAGTACCTCAGTCAGCAGTTGAAGTTACCCCACAATGGCTCTGTGCCTGTCTCACAGGCAAAGCTGTAAGACATCTTTCTAAAACAGTTCTGATATCTTGTTACTATATTTCCACTAAATGCTTCATTATTAAGCAACATCTTTCTGTTATTCACAGGTGGTAAGTTAACTATAGCAGCAAAGTTTTTCTGTTGCTCTTACACATTGACATTTCACATTCTTCTATGCCATCTTCAGACATCATTTTCCCTCTCTGTCTTCATTGGACATTAACAATGCAACTTACAAGTGTAAAGTTATGCGGGGATGCAAAAGCTTTCATGAATGGGATCTTTTCAGTACCTTTGGTCCTAAAAGTTCCTCTCTCCATCATTTTGAACACTCTGAACATTTTGTATAGCACTTGAGGATTATATCTGTGAAGCCACCATAAATGAAGAGGTGACATTGCATTTTGACTACTCTTTCATGCCCAAGAAAATTATTTAGCTGTCTTTTTTTAGTGCTCAACTTCCCAATGCTCTTCTATATTGAAATAATATCTTGTTAGTGCCCTTCACTTGCAGACCTCAAACAGTACAAAGTATTTTAAATCATCTTGTGGAAGTGATGCCTAGTGTAACTCTCTCTTAAGGCCAATGGGACTGTAATGGCAGTGTATCCAACCCTCAGTGCTTTCTAGACACACTGAAGGAGCTCTCAATCCTTTTTAGGACACACTGAATTTGCTGAGCCAGGTATAAACTCTGCTTCCAGAAATTACTCTGGTTTGAACCACTCATAACTGTAGATCTCAAAAGAACAACTTGCCACTGAACTCCTGTCCACGGAACTGACAGATCAAAAGCTGTGTCCATTATTGAGAGTTTCCCACAGGTCACTTTGTGTGGGACCACAGTACTTGGTAGACAGATCTGTAGAATAACAATGTGGAGAAGGAATCTTTACAAAATTCCCCGTTAAAAGAAACAGCTGCTAAGACCTATTTTCTGGAAGCAGTCCACCAAAAGGGAATGATACTATATCAGTCCTTGCCCATTAGCCACCTGTATGTCCATGAGCACTCCTGTAGTCTTAAACACAGTGCTTGAATGTGGAGGACCTGCCTCGTGTTTCAGCAAGGAGCTTACCTGACAATAGTTATCAGGCATCCCAAATCCTGTCCTGGTCAGAAGCCAGATGGTGAAGGGATTTGGAATGTATTCAGTGCAGCCTGAGAGAGTTGATTTGCAATGTCTTACTAAGAACTAGATGCAGCTAAATTCCAGTGGTATGGTTTTTCCCCTTCTCCATTTGCACGCTCCTCTTCTCTAAGTTTCCTTCATGTTTGCATTCTGAGTGTAATGGAAGCAGCATTACAGACTATTCCTATCACGCTTTCAGTGTATGTATAGTGAGAAAAATATCTATTAACCTTGGTGTGTAAAACAGTTATTCACTGTCTGTCAAGGGAAACTCTTTTCCTGAATAACTGTGTCTTTTGTGTTTCACTTAAAGGGAAATGCACTTAAGGACCATTTCTGTATCATTACTGCATTATAAAGCAAACTGTTGTCCTTTAAAACATTGGTCTAAAGTCCATTTACAATAGAAGGTAATGTGGCAAGCACCCTGGGTGAAGCATACACAGCAACAAATTCAATCCAGGACAGCCTGAGTATTCTGCTACCTGCCAAGCTAGGATATTTGTGGCTTGCTATTAGTGGGCATAAGGCATTATAAAAAAAAAAAAAAATTGAAAAAAATTTTCTGTCAGTTTGCATTGCTATAAACACCTTCAACCCTCCTCCATGTTGTAGGGCTGGCTCCCATGTTCAATCAAAAAAAAAAAAAAAAAAAGTTTTTTCCCATGTTTCCCATGTTTCCATGCTCCAAACAAGGCACTTGGGGAATAAACACAAATAAATTTACACACTTAAGTCAGTGTTTCAGACAAAACAAGGAGGCTTTTCAGAAAAATAGTTTTGTTTCAGCAAAGCCTTATTCCAATATCTTTGCCTTCTCAGTGAGGAGCAGAAACACCCTGGAATTTAGTACTGGGGACCACCTTTGCAGTTGCACAAGCTCCCTGGAAAGCGCTGAGTTCCCAGGGTGTGTGGTGCTGTCTTGGGAAGGTTTGTCCTCTCCACGCTACCAGTGTAGTCTGCCTTTCTTTCCTGCCATTGTCATCACTCCTCATGTGTTTGCTTGGCATGTTGGACTTCTGTTCCCAGACTTTAAATGTAGCCACTGCAATGCTGAAGCACAGGGAGGTAAGTTAACATCAAAATGTTCCAGTCCTGGTTTGTTCCCTGCTTCTTTTCTGTCTTGTCCCTTTCAGTTGAATTTTTGCTGCTTACTAAATTCAGTTCATACTCACGCCTGGATCTCTGTTCCACTCCTTTTCACGTACACAGCTGCTTCCTTTGAGGATAAGGGTGATCCTAAATGAGATAAGCAGATGATCCCAGGGCTTAGGTCTTCAGCTGGAATGAGACTTCATTGTAAGTTGGTGACCCTCACATTTTGCAGTGAGACACGAATTTCAATTAAGCCGTTTCAGTGTTGAGATCCATCAGAATTTTTGCAGATGTCTTTGCAAATGATCAGCAGGATAATTCCACAATTCCCTAGGAAAAATTCTTCATGAGTATAAGATACTGTATAATATGCCCACAGAGGTCTTAGAAGAACACAAGAGCAGGACGTTTGAGGACAAGATAAGCTGAGTCTACATTTTCTCCATGATCGTTCATTCAAAAACAAAGCCATCTAGGATGATCTTTTCTGTGCAACACAAACCAAAACCATTTAGCAGACATTATAAAGCCTGCAGTTACTGATGTGTTCCTGTCTATCCTGGGAAACTTGCAAGAGCATGTTTGCTCAATGTTCAAACCTGCAGAATAGCTATGAAGGACTTTTGCCATAATCTGGTCTGGTGCAGTGCAGAAACCCAGCTGCTGGCAATGCTGTGCATAAGCATGTGGATGGTACAGCCCAGACAGAGGATGCTAATAGAGCACTTGGGATTTGCTGAGGAATGCTTGAACAGGGCTCAGAACTGCAAGAGTGTTATTACAGCATCACTGACTGGACTGCTGATTAATGGTCCATGCTTTCATGGCCTTTGTATAATTTTTTAGAGATTTAGAAATTGGCCTTGACATGGAAGAATACATTTGACATTGGTCTATTGAGGTCATCTGCCTTACCTGTGGGAGATTTGAGGGGAAGCAAAAGATATGGGAGCTACCCAGCTGACTCAGACCCAGGTCTATCCTGTCCAATTGCCAGTTTCTAACTGCAAAAAATGAAGGAAAGAGTGTGGGTCTTCCGAAACTTTAATCTAATTTACTAATGTAACAGACATACAGAAAATCAGTCACACTTCCTACTCGACTGCTTGGATTCACACTGTTAAATCAAGAATCCTGAAGTCCGATATTCTTCTGCAGTCCAGGTTCTAAAATGGAGAAGTGTCAAAGTGCTACTGGTTTCAGTGCATCATGTGGTACAAGCTTTTTCTTCCTGGCAAGGCTGCAAAGACAGTGCAGAGAGCCACAGAGGGCTCAAACTGGGCTACAATTGCTATTGCTGTGCTAGCACTTTTGCCAGCTCTGCACTGCAGCTCCCAGGCAGGCAGCAGAGTCGCTAGAGCACAGCTTACTCTGTCAATGTCAGTGGAGGAGCGTTCCCATAACTCTGCCTCCCCGATACTGCAAAAAAAATGTATGTGCATGAGTTTACTGTTTTTTCCAGCTAGAGGTCTGTCATGGTTTAACCCCCAGATCAGTCTACCATTTGCCAGCCATTCAGTGACCTGAATGAAATTAACATGTGGTCCTGGGCTCTGATTCCACACCACTAGAGTCAACATAGCTCCACTGTGAGAAGGCACTGAGGTCTAGCTCTTGGTAGACAAGTGTCCACAGCAGGCACAAACATGCATAATCTGTGCACTGGTGATAATCATGTAGGAAAGCTCCCCATCATCAGTGCAGGTTGATATCAGTCCTCATCAGACATCGTTCAGGACCTGGAATCCTCAAATACAAAAATCTTCATAACTCCTTATGAAACATACCAATAAAGTAAAGATAATGCTGTTTAATTTAAGAGATACTTCTCCCCCTTATTAAACCACTTAACAGATTAAAGGCCAAATGTTTCAAATCAAACATATGCTATAGTAACATTAGCTCAGTACTCCTACAGAGTAGTACTGTACTGCTAAATGTCATTGCCTTTCAATGGAATGGATCTTCACAAATTGGAATTATTTTCATCTTACTTATTAACCAGTGTAACAGTACGATACCTCCATAAAATTAGATTAATTTTTCAACTAATACTGATAACTATGGCAAACTGGAGATGGGGCCTCATGTTCTGAAGATATTCTTCCTAGTTGAAGAGGACACTTTTATACTCACATAAATGTTATTGTAATGAGGTATGAATGTTATTAAAAAATACCAAACTACCACAATTTTTTAAACAGTGTAGAGTGGCTTTCTACTTCTCATTCCCTTTTTCTATACGAACAGGTTCTTTCTATCTGGCTGCTATGTTAATCAATATAATGAATGATGCTATTAAAAGTTAGGGAAGAGATATCGAACTTTGTGTTCTGGGACACAATTTCTGTCCTTTAGACATGAGCAACAGACCTGGTGGGATGATTTTCACCCTTGCCACTGTTGGTGCTGAGTAGTACCAAAAAAAAGGACTCTGGACTAATGGATCTCCAGATGACTTACACCCGCAGCCTTCACAAAGAACATGGGCTATTCCTGACCAGGTAAAGCATTAGTAATTGCTACTCCACATCCTCCTGTAGAGTGGAGTCCCCCAGGTGGGGGAAAACTTAGTGGATCTGGCTTAATCTTCATGAGTGGTGGCCTGAAATCATGGGGCCAGAGTCATTGCAAACCTAGTTTCTGTCTCTCTCACATGCAAATTTCCCATTTTTTGGACATTGCCTTCTTTAATATGGATGCTAAGCACCATTTTTATTATTAGATTCATTGACCATGGACAGGAATCTCATACTTCTATATATCTATGCAGTACTTAGCATTGTTGGACACAGCTGCAGTGTGTTCAGTAGTCTCAGTGATGCATACATGCTCACTCTGAGGACAAGAAACTGCACAGGAGTGTACTTAGCAGGCAGTGTGACTATATGATGTCTCTCTTATAGTTTTCTGCTGCATGGGGGTGAGGAGAGAGAGATAGATATTTACAATTAGCTCACAACAGCAGGGAGTTACTCTACTCTGCCTATGTGCAGCTCTGCCGCTCTTGCTGAAAGGGTAAAGCAGTCCTGTCCACTTCTTCCACTTACTTACTTAGGCAGATCTACCTGGAGCTTGCTAGAAGTCTCTTTTGTTGGAGGCTTTGTGGGAAGTCCTGTGCTTACAGGAACCCTTACTCCCAGTCACAGAGCCATCTTATGCAGGTGCCCGTTGCTGTGTCCATTTGAGCTTGGCAGGTGCTGCCGAGAACACTTTCCAAACAGGACACATAGTCTTTCCAAGATAAGCATGGTGGCAATAGACAGATATTCCCCTGGCATTTCAGACACTGGGGGCTTCTGGCAGGCTGTGGAATGCCTGATATAAACATGACATAAATCATATTTATCTCTATCTTGTTTATTCCAGATAGCTATTTACAATGAAGTATGCTGAACATTTTCCTGGTGATAAATTCTTCCACAAAGGGAGAAGAACTGCACCTATGAACAGATCAGTGCCAGCATGAGAGAGAAAGACAGGTAGGACGGCTGGAGTAGTGCAGCCTGTAGAACAAGATCGAGAACTAGACATTAGTTAATGGCTATATCTGAATGCATTTGATGCTCATAGAAGCCCCAAAACAGCTAAGTTGGAGGATGTTTGTGGGCGCTGGGTAGCAGATTCCACCTTCTCAGGAATGACCTTAACATAGTCTTATTATATTTATTGAGATTTGTGGTCAATATCACATTAGTCACTGTTTTAAGCAGATGTCTTATTAATGCCTGAAGACCAAGGTGTCCAGTGTCATGGTCCATTTGGATCTCTCAAATTTACAGGGCAACGTACTCTGTAAATTAAACTCTATTTTTATAAGCTCATTAGGAAAGAAAACAAGCAAACATGACAAACCAGGGCTCGTCTAACTAGTCTTTATAATATGACTGCTGGAGACAGCAAACTGCAGGTAATAGTGGCTGCATAATGACCTTTAGACCTTTCTGGCCATCGTGTCCTGCCTAGGTGTTGCCCTCATTTGACCTAATAGCGCTGCTCCCAGCATACATCAGGCCTCAGCATGAGCTGTGTGTTAGTCAAAATCTGAGCAGAGTTGAGGGAACAGTCACACTCTACCCCATTACATTGGTAACCGGACGTACTATTACTCCTCTTGCATCACTGGGGTGAGGGTAGGGGAAAGTTTTAAGCACTTTCACTGAAGTCTGTCTACACAGTTTGCAATCAGGTAACAATCGGTGGTACATGTTTTTAACACAGCAATAAGCGATAAACACACATATACAAGCATATTAATAAAAAAATCTAATAAAACAGAACACAATAATACAATAATCATAGGATGTAACATAAGATGCAATATGCCACTTGCAGATGGTGTGTATCCCATGAAAATGTCACACCAATGATGTCGAGCAGTTTGTTCAATTTCTGTTGCGATTCTGACAATCCAGCCAGTATCATATTTGACAGCAATAGTCACTTGGTTTTGGTATGTAATAGCTCTTTCATATCTGGTTATTAAAGTTTCCGGTTCTTCAGTTTGAGAGTATACTGTGTCCCATATTGGTCCTAAGGGTATGGAGCAAGCTGTAGGCCAGAATTCTGCCAGCACTGATGTGAGATTTTGGGTATGTTGGACCTCACTGTCCGTGTTACAGCAGAGGTTACCAGAAGCTTGATTGTTTATGTGATAGAATGCCAGATTTTCCAATGCAAGGGTTAGCATTGTCTGATACATGAAGCTTCCTGTCTTTCTAGATGTTGTCAACATTGTCTCCAACACCTCACCACAAAGAGCTTTTAAATCTGCACCATTAGAAGGCTCTGTATAATGTTCATAGCTGATGTGGTATCATTTGTGCAAGAGTGAAGTCATGTATGCACATGTCAGAGCTCTGTAGTTCAGGTATTAAAAGACATGTTTAGCAATTGTGACAGAGGACCCTTTCAGAGCAGTTATATACCAGACATATATATACTTGTCACAGCCTGGCAAATCAGATACAGCATGGGGATGTGACAGTATAACACACGGCTCTTCAACTTTTTAGTTGCGTTAAGGTAACTGGAGCTGAAGAAAGAGAGAATAGGAACATCCCCCTGCCACCCCAAATCCTGGTGATGGAAGGGGTTGTCCATTTCAGGGGTGGGAGGGAGCAAGCAGGCAGGAGACCACAGCCCTACTTGCCTGCTGCTGCTCTTGTGGAACACAATGGAAAGTGGACAAGGCCAGGGTCCTGTGTCTCCCTGTGTAGTAAGGTGGTGCACACCCTGAGCAAACTATAAATTTCCCTTCAACCTCCCCCCTCCTTCCCTTTCTACCAGAAACTGCATAGTTTTATGTGTAGCTAATGTAGCAAAGACAAAGCTAGGCTTTTAGTGTTTAGCTAGGTCTAACCACTGTTTACACTGTCCTGTCTGTCCTATCTCTAGACAGTGGGTACCAATAGACCTACCAGGGGAAGAGGAGGAGAACACTTAGCAGATGTGGACTCATCTGTCCCCAGAACTAGTTTAACCACAAGAAAATGGCTCCAGCCCCAAAGGAGGAAATATAACAGCTACAAAAATGCAGCTTAAGTATTCTCTTGTGCTGTCCCTCTGGATTTGCAGCTGGTGTTAACAACATAGTGATCACGCATGTGCTGTGAACTAGACAAACCTGGTGGTGTCAGTCCAGACGTTGATAGGTGTAGTCCATAGCCCCCCCAACAATAAATTGCATTTTTGCTTTCTCAGGAAAAGATGAAAATGTGGCAAATACAGGTACATTCTCCAGTGTGGTAATGAAGAGGAGGAAGGGGAATGACATGCCCTGCAGCTTAATTCCAACATTAATTCTGTAATTCTTATGAATTCTGTAATTCATAAGATACTGTCTTCCCTGGGGTGTGAAGGTGTGAAGGTAAGAAGCACTCCCAGCCGTGCCCCTTGAGAGACATGGAAACTAAATTGCTTGCACCATCCAAAAATACCATTCACAGGGCAGAAAACATATGAGAAAAGAGGGGGCTCTTATGCAGTCACCATTTTGTTGGAGAGCTCTCTGAGAAGCCAGGTACTACAGAACTTGCAGAACAGAAAAGGATCAATGCGAAAAAATGCAAGTGCAAAAAGGTCCTGTCATGAATGTCTTCAGACAAGCATGTGGTTCCAAGTATGTGCTTGCTCTTCCACACAAAGATTCTCTGTTGAGACTCTGCAATATTTAAGGGACAGAAAGAAGGGAGGCGTGATTCAGGATCGAGCCGCACACTCTGTTCTCCAGAACCAACAGCTTTGAGAACAACAGTATTGTTGCTGCCACATTTAGTTCATAACTTTCCTATGTAGGTTGGAGGGTAAAAAGGGGAACTTATAAGTATAGACAGCAGGGTCATTAAGGGCCACCTCCAGATCTCATTGAAAGAAGCAAGGAGAAGCACTGAGGCTAGTGAGGTTAAAGGAGGGCAATGGAATTCCCTGGGTAAACTTTGGTGCCTACCCATGTCACTTGCTCAGAGTCATGCCACAGATCACTAGGAGTGTTAAAAAGAGTGACATAAAAAGGGTGCCACAGGTCTAGGAAATTATTGTTAGAAATCAAGTGGATGAGCTACCAACACCAGGCACCTGTTACAATTTATCAGTTGGCTGAATTTTCTATTCAGGACTCACTTTATAACAAGTGCTTTTAACTCATGAGCATTGAGAAGATAAAATTGCCTCCATCTCATGTCTTTCCTTCCTGCTTTCACAGTCCCATGCAAAAGCTGGCTTGAATCACCCATCAGGCTGTGAAGCATGAGGAAGTGTAGCTGGGAGTTTGGGAATGTGACTTTTTCTCTGCTGCTCCTCAGAACCAGACCTTCTGTCCTTGAAAAAGAAACAGGTGAACAAGCCATCTTGTAATTATCAGATTTTATTTTAAATCCAACAAGTAACTTGGGAGTCCAGCCTCTCTTCTGGGTTACTGTGCAACTACACACAATGCACATGGCAGAATGCAGGGTAACAGAGGTGAGCTTGACATCCTCTGCCCTGTAGGCAACATTGGGTCTCCGGTGAGACCTGCAACAACCAAGGCGCTCCTCTCAGTCCTGCTAGCTTGGAGACTTTGGACCTTTCAATCAACCTCACAGAAGCAGGTACTGAGACATTATATGCAAGATTTACCACTCTGCAATGGGGCGGTCTTGCAGCGCTCAGGCAGTGGACAACAGAAAAATAGATATTATTGACATGTGGTATACATTTAGGGCAGCTTAAGATGAGCTAAAAGAAGAGCTCTCTCTATTCATTTAAAGACGAATTATTTGTTCTGCTCATGACAGGAGTCCTGTTCAGGTGTCTCAATAACAGCAGTAGAGTAAAACTGAGTAGAAGCCCATCTGTTTCTACAGAGAGCAGCAGGTCACTTCAGCCAAATAGACTACGAAAGTCTATCCAATCAGTCCTTCACTCCTGTGGTGGCATTCTCAAGGGACGATATTACTTATTTTCAAGGCATACCATGTCCTGTGATAACAGGATCTCCAAAAATTCATCTGAAGCTCTAAAAAAAGTCCAGCATTGATAGCTCCATTACTTGGAGAATGGAGAACTCTTTGCTGAGATAAAATTAATTTGTGCCTACATCAGAGATTCTCTAAAGATGAGTGAAAGCACTGGAAGATTTTACCCTGAAATTAGAATAGGCTAGAACAGAACAGAACAGTTCAATTGGAAGGGACTTAAAATGATGATCGGGTCAAACTGCCTGACTGCTTCAGGGCTGACCAAAAATTAAAGCATATTATTAAGTGCATTGTCCAAATGCCTCTTAAACGCTGACAGGCATGGGGCATCAACCACCTCTCTAGGAAGCCTGTTCCAGTGTTTGATCACCCTCTCGGTAAAGAAATGCTTCATAACGTCAAGTGTGAACCTCCTCTGACCCAGCTTTGAACCATTCCCATGCATCCTGTCACTGGATACCAGGGAGAAGAGACTAGCACTTCCCTCTCCACTTTCCCCTTTATATATTGAAAGGCCACAATAAAGTCTTCCCACAGCCTTCTCTTCTCCAGGCTTAACAACCCCAACAATCTCAGCCTTTCTTCATAGAAGAGGAGTTCCAGCCCTCTGATCATTTTCATGGCCCTCCTCTGGACCCACTCCAACAGGACCATGTCTTTCTTGTACTGAGGACCCCAGAGCTGGATGCAGTACTATAGGTGGGGTTTCACCAGAGTGGAGTAGAGGGGGAGAATCACCTCCCTTGACCTGCTGACCACGCTTCTTTTTATGCAGCCCAGGATATGGTTGGCTTTCCGGGCTGCAAATGCACACTGCTGGCTCATATACAATTTTTCACCCACCAGTATCCCCAAGTCCTTCTCCACGGGGCTGCTCTCAATCCATTCATCTGCCAGTCTGTATTGATACTGGGGATTGCTCCAACCCAGGTGCATGACCTTCTACTTGTTCCTGTTGAACTTCACGATGTTCACATGGCCCCACTCAAGCCTGTCAAGGTCCCTCTGGATGGCATCCCTTCCCTCTAGCCTATCAACTGCACCACTCAGCCTGCTGTCATCTGCAAACTTGCTGAGGATCCACTCAATTCTACTATGTCATTGATGACAATATTAAATAGTATTGGTCCCAGTAGGGACCCTTGAGGGACACCACTTGTTACTGGTTTCCACATGGGCATTGAGCCATTGACTGTAACTCTTTGGACACGGCCTCCCAGCCAATTCCTTATCCATCTAACAGGCCATCCATCAAATCTGTATCTCTCCAATTTAGCAGCAAGAACATTGTGTGGGACTGTACCAAAGGCTTTACAGAAGTCCAGGTAGATGACATCTGTAGCTTTTCCCTTGTCCACTGATACAGTCACTCCATCGTAGAAGCCTACCAGATTAGTCAGGCACAATTTGCCCTTGGTGAAGCCATGTTGACTGTCTCTAATCACCTGCCTGTCTTCCATATGTTTCGACATCGCTTCCAGGAGGATCTGTTCCATGATCTTACTGGGCACGGAGGTGAGGCTGACTGGTCAGTAATTCCCAGGGTCCTCCTTTTTACCCATTTTAAAAGGGTATTTGCAAAAGAAGGCCAAGAAATAAAAGTGCCTGTGGGGCTACTGATAAAAGATACATGAATCTGAACCATCTCAGCTGCTCCCTGGACATACAGAAATACCACCTAACACATATGCCAACCTTTGTGTGGGGAAGGGAACAATTTTCTAAAAACCTCCTTATTCCCTCAACCAGTTCATGTTTCTTAAGGGGCGATCTACCTATACATTCTGCAGATAATTTCCATGCTGTTGGGGACAAGGTCTATAGATTCAGAAGAGGTTAATCCCACTGGATTTGGCAGTCAGGTACTTGGACCAAATGAACAACACAAGAATCGGTTCCTTCTGTCTGAGCAGTCATTCTCCTTAGACCTTCTGTCATAACAAAATCATTCTGAGGTTATTTTCTGAAGAATTGACATAAACTTAAATGGCAGCTTGAAATATACTACCTCTGCTGCTAAAGAACAAAAACATACTTCCTCTTAGCTGCTGTATTACAGGACTCTTGCGAGACTTTCCTACACAGAAATTGATACTTGAGACACAAAGGTTGATGCTTTAAGACATAGAGATTAAAGACAAGCAATGTTTTATTTTCCCTTCTCCTCTCCTCTGCTGCACAGTAAGATTCACAGCTCCTACACGGGAATTATCTCTGATATGTATCAAAAGGAATTCATAATTTATTAACAAACTAAAAGGAACCTCATTTTCTGCATTAAAACTCTGTGAGTGGCACTACTGCCAACATACTCTGAACAGCACCTCCAGTTTATGGTGTCTGGCCCCTATGGTAGCTTTGCTTGGAGGTTAGTTACACAGTCCCCTTGCTGTTCCCTGGTGGCTATTTCATCAGGTGTACTCCTGCACAAGTACAGTCTAGTAGAGGATGCTCTCGCCCTGCATATGCACATTTGATGCTGTTCCAGAGTGAAGCATAACATTCATTTATACAGATATATAGTGGGGTGAGGCCCACCACAGAAAATACTATCCAGGAGCCAAAACACAGTAGTGCCTTTTCAGCTAAAGTTTCTCCTCCAGGAAGTTCAGTATCTATTAGAAAGAAGGAAACTTTCTTCCCGCTCTTGTCATCTTCCAAAAGGAGGCTAACAGCAGTACCATAAGCCCAAAAGATATCCAAACATAGTTACTTAAAAGCATATGCAAATAGGTATAGAAGGAAAGAAAACAAGTATTTCAATAACTCAAGGCTGACTTTTGCTTAAAGTAAAAAATAAAAAAGAAAAAATAAAACTGGCAAGCCACAAAGCATTTAAAAAAAAAATCATCTTTTAATTTTGTCATGGAATTCAGCAGCTGGCACCCACTCCTCTCATGCCAGTCCCCCAGCAGCTGGCACTGAGTCCCTGCAGCGCTCATACAAACAGAATACAGAGCATGATTACACAGAGAGGTAGTTAAGAACAGACAGGACAGACTGTGGTGATAAGGCGCAGGGCTTAGCCAGACAAGCGTACTGTATGGCTACAGTTTACAGGCGACCGACCCCTTTTGTACCCTTGTCTGTCTACCCCACCTCTTTGTTCCTCCCTGCCCCCTCTTCCCCTGCACATTGCCTTCCCAGCTGGCATAGTCCACTGACCCCCTCCAACATCCTGGACCCTCAGGTTTTCATCCTTATCCATTGCAAAGTTCCAAGTTTGCCTGCCGTTTCTTGGTAGCCCATTGGCTGGTGTGATTGACCAGGTTTGTTTCTGGTTATTGTCTTCAGTAATGCTAGTTGCTCAGATTTTATGACTCCCTGTTTTTCTCCCTCCCTTTACTTATCATGCCAATTTTGCAAGGTCCTTAATCAGATAATCTTACTGAAAAAAAAAAACATTCTCATACTCCACATATCACTAGCTAGTGGATGAGGGAAAGGCTGTGGATGTGGTCTACCTGGACTTTAGGAAAGCCTTTGACACTGTCTCCCACAGCATCCTCCTAGAGAAGCTGGCAGCTCACAGCTTAGACAGGCGTACTCTTTGGTGGGTAAAAAACTGGCTGGACGGCCGAGCCCAGAGAGTTGTGGTCAACGGAGTTAAATCCAGTTGTTAGCCGGTCACAAGCGGTGTTCCCCAGGGCTCAGTTTTGGGGCCAGTCTTGTTTAATATCTTTATCAATGATGTGGATGAGGGGATTGAGTGCTCCCTCAGTCGGTTTGCAGATGACACCAAATTGGGCGGGAGTGTTGATCTACTCGAGGGTAGGAAGGTTCTGCAGAGGGATCTGGACAGCCTGGATCGATGGACCGAGGTCAATTGTATGAGGTTTACCAAGGCCAAGTGCCAGGTCCTGCACTTGGGTCACAATAACCCCATGCAATGCTATAGGCTTGGGGAAGAGTGGCTGGAAAGCTGCCCGGTAGAAAAGCACCCAGGGGTGCTGGTCGGCAACTGGCTGAACATGAGCCAGCAGTGTGCCTAGATGGCCAAGAAGGCCAACAGCTTCCTGGCCTGTATCAGAAATAGTGTGGCCAGCAGGACTAGGGAAGCGATCGTGCCCCTGTACTCAGTGCTGGTGAGGCTGCCCCTCGAATCCTGTGTTCAGTTTTGGGCCCGTCACTACAAGAAGGACATTGAGTTGCTGGAGCGTGTCCAGAGAAGGGCAACAAAGCTAGTGAAGGGTCTGGAGAACAAGTCTTACGATGAGCGGCTGAGGGAACTGAGGCTCTTTAGTCTGGAAAAAAGGAGGCTGAGGGGAGACCTTATCGCTCTCTACAACTACCTGAAAGGAGGTGGCAGGGAGGTGGGTGTCGGTCTCTTTTCCCAAGTAACAAGTCCCAAGAGGATGAGAGGAAACAGTCTGAAGTTGCACCAGAGGTGGGTTAGATCGGATATTAGGAAAAATTCCTTTATTAAAGAGTGGTCAAGCATTGGAACAGGCTGCCCAGGGAAGTGGTTGAGTCACCATCCCTGGAAGCATTTAAAAGACGTGTAGATGTGGCGCTTAGGAACATGGTTCAGTGGGCATGGTGGTGGTGGGTTGACGGTTGGACTCAATGATCTTAGAGGTCTTTTCCAACCTTAATAATTCTATGATTCTATAACTCATAATCCTGTTACAAAGGATGATATCCTTTATACACTATCATGAGCTGAATTATATTTTAATCCTCAAACTCAAGCTAAGGTTGTTCCAGGCCTGCTCGGTATTTAGGATAGAAGAAGTGGAAGAGAATGTGTCAAATACATAGCAATTGTATCTCACTGTGCTTCGTCCTTTGAGAGGAAGTAGGTCCAACTTCCACTTCCAAGACAAGTCTGTGGCTGGAAAGGCAGGGCACGGTCCATGCAGAGCAGCCAGCTTTGAGACAATAGGGAGAAGAGCAAGAGACAAGTGCCACTGTGATAGCATGTAGGATTAAAATTGTGTGTTGCTTTAATGTATTTATTTGAGGGTCAAGCCATACTTTGGGAAGGGTTCTCAAGAAAGCATGGACAGCTCTAGTTTGTTTGCCTTTCCAGCCTCCCAACTCTCTTGGCACTGTCGCCAAACCCTGTGCTCCCACTGTACTTGTGCATGACACTACCGGGCAAGATGGCTTGTGTGAGGCAGCCTCTCCACGTGCCTGTTGAGGTAGAAACCACTCTTATTGTGCTTTGAGGCCACTAACCCAAAGAGCTTTGAATCTTGACTTCGGCATGGTCTTTCCATTGGTTTAAGCTGCCGTGCAGGCAACTGACTCCTGTTTTGGCCCCTGTGGGTCAACACAGAGTGGCAGGGCGTGCACTCTGCTGCACCAGGGTGTGGGTGTCAGTATTGTGCCAAGGCAGTGAATCCACTCCAGCCCTTACCTTAGGTCACACTGGTCACTGCGTTTCCTCTTATCAGTATAGTTCCTTCAGAAAGGTGAAGTCTGACAGGAAGGATGATTCACCCCTCTAAGACCCTTTTATCTGCAGCAGAGACAGCAATGAATAGGAAGAGCTGTAAAATTTTCTCAGAAAGGTTTTGACTTCGAATGCACATCAGGGAATAATCACAGGCACCTTAGCCATTTTACCTTTATGAGTGGTGATCTGCTTTATCACTTGATGGTTATTGATGATCTGTTCAGTGCTTCTGCTGTTCCTGGGCACTGACAGGGAGGGCAGTGTTCCAAGCTCATTCTCCATCCTGAGGTGAAGTTTAACCAGAGGGAGATGGTGTGTGTTAAGGCGGCATCAAACTTGAGACATGGGATATGAGTTCTGCTACCAATGTTACTGTACAGCAGGAATAGAGGACCTGAATGTATTTTCATGTATTGCAAATGCTAATGTTTGTTTCCTGAGACATGTGTCCCATCTTCTGCCTTTTGCATTTCTCATTCTTCAGTGAGGTTAGCAATGTCCCAGTGGCCGCTTCAATAACAGACTCACTCTAGTCCCTGTAGATCCAGTCCCTACCCAGATGCTAAGCCAGTGACTCCTACAGGAGAAACTTATCATCTGGCAGGACTGGCCTCCAACTCATAAATGGCAACTTAGGCTATCCCTGCAGTAAGCAGCAGACAGCTGCAGATGTGGAAAATGCAGCAGCCATGCACTTAGTGCCAGTGGGAGTATCTTGTATGCCACCTGTACTGTTGAACTCAACAATGAGAGTTTTAAGTCCTGTTGATTTCATGTGTTTTTCTCAACTACTTAAAAGACAAATTAATGTCTGCAAGAAGCTGGATATGCATTTTCTCTACAAGAAATTTGCAGGTGAACATGTTTATTTGCCTGTGAAGTAAAGAAAACACTTTTAAAATATGTGTATCAGCTTCTGTTGAGAGAGGCGTACTTTTAAAAAATCTGACATAACTCCCTGTTGAATTAGTTTTTTCAACTAACTACCATCTTGTCAGTCTTACTTGCAGTCGATCTTTTCTGTGTCCTTCTCATAATCAGACACTTCAGCAGCACTCCGGGGGACAAAACAGAGATAATGAAGGATCCAAGGTAAAAATCATCCCATTGCAAAATCTGGCTTGTACCAAGCCTTAAACACCACTTCAGCTGTTATCAGCTTTTAAAAGATGCCTTGGGCTCAGTGGAGGTTTAACTTGTTCAATTTTTAATGAAACAATATACCTAATATCACTGTTTTCAACATTGGACCACAGTAAGAACCCTGAGAATCATACCGTACGACTGAGTCTGGCAGACCATTTGGAGATATGGAAATCTAGGCTCAAATTTTGTGTTGGTTTTTAGTTATGAGGTTGGAAGAAACAAGCACTCCTGGTCTGCAAAAGAGCTTGCATCAGTGTCAGATGTTCTTATAATGATTGTTCTGACTCAAACCAGTGAGGTCTGAGTTCACCTGAAGTGAAAAGAAGTCTACAATACTGAATTTAGTAGTTTTCTGATCATTGCAGTATTTCAAACTTGTAAACTTTAAAACAAAATAAAAGTCCCAACAGAGAAAAAGAAAAAAAAAAATCACTTGTTGTAACTTTTCCCTGGCTCTGTTTGATGTAAACTATCGATGAATTTAACTCTGGACACACGTCAGTATGTTTCTGTTTAGAGAAATGAGTTAAGATACAGTTGTTTTAAACTTTAAAGAGAGAAAACCTTGTCTTTAAGTACCTGAAGACCTTAAGCAGACCTGAAGAAGGCTTTCTGCACACTGCCAGAAGCTTGTTTGTTTACCAAATGTGGTAACTACCCTAATAAGGTACTAGGCTAAAGGTATTACCTCTTCTCGTCCCACTTGAGTTAAAAGACACTTGGAAAAAAATCTGGATCTAGCTCTTGTAATGATATTATCTTGAAAAGACTTGATTTAAATTTAGACCCAACAAGAAAATGGAATTGCTCAGCTCCAGAAGTAAATGAAGTGCAATGCACCAGAACTCTCAGGTTACATGTCTGCAAGACTGCTGACCCATACTGCACAGAAACAGCTTTCCCGAACTGCCAGATAACCAGTAGTCTGAAGAGCATGTTAGATTAATGGTTGAAGTAGCTTCATACTGCAGAAATATATTTTCTTTGCTTATTTCTGGAAGAGAATCTAGGTGCAAAAAAGTTAGAAAGATTGTCTTAATTGAAGGACCAATGCAATTTTCACACTTTTTCCTGTAGTATAAAATCCTCCGGTATTCAAATCTGCGAAGTTTTGGAGGGCCCACAAAAAAGGAATTGTGTGTCACAATGTAGTCTTATGTAATATCTTCAGTATGGGAGTAGTTTTAAAGCAACTTCCCCCCAGGAAGTGAGTGAAAAATGAGTCATCATAAAGCAATAGCGGCTGAGTTCATCTTTCTCTGCCATCTGTGTATTGCCAGGAGCTTCATGCAGGCTGCATGTGCTTGCCCTATAGCAGCAATGTGAAGGAATTGCAGACAGCAGGGAAAGGTGAAGCACAGGAAGTGATGGGAAAGTACTTCAGACCCTAGTGTTCCACAGGATCACAAGATAAGATCTGTTGGAAGTTTTTTCCTGATTTGGGGCTGGAGACATGAGGGGTTAGCTGCGTGGAGTTTAAGCAAACAAATCTAGAAAGGCTTTGAACGGCCTTATGTAATTGCTGCGACATATGAATCATGTCAGCAGTAGGCTACCAGTCCCAGAGGTGCTAGCCTTTTTCCACAGTAGGTAAAAACTTCAATCAAATGACATGAAGGAGTGAGGGAAAAGCGTAACACAGCGGGATAATGCCAGCAAAGGCATGACTTACAGAAACCTTTCCCACTCACAGCATTGCATCGGAGAAGGTGGCACTGCCGTGGTGTGCAAAATGAAATGAATTCTCCATCTGCACATTTACATCTCACAGAATTGTTCTTCCACTGATGACAGCTAGTGCATCCCTCTAGGTAGTAAATGTCACCAAGTAGTGATTTTTCTTTGGTTATGTATCAATTTTCATTATTTTACCTTTCCTGAAAACCAGCCGCAGCTGGATTGGCTCGGCAAAACCACTACACAGAGACGCATGCACACGTGCAGAGGCATCTTCATTACTTTAAGAGAAACTCTTAGTTGCATTCCTGGTATCTTCTCATGCAAAGGACTTATCTTGAATAATGCGTATCTGACAACAAAGCAATAAAACTTCATTCCCATGACAAATTAAGGCGTTTACTGACATCTCTGATTTTTTCCGGCAGGCGCAGTCTGCCCCTGCACCATGAGGGGCCTGTATGAACCGTGCCCGCTGACGCTTTCCAAACTGACGACAAGCTGGGCCGGTCCCTGGTTCCCACACGTGCCTGTAAGGGCCAGCTCCGCCTATATACCGCTCATCGCCCGGCGACGGCGGAGACAGCGCCGCTCTCCCTACCGCAGCAGTCCCGCCCCGCCTCGCCCCGCCTGGGGCGCCCTCCCCTGGGCGGCCGCTGCGCAGCGTCCACCCGCCACCGGGTCCGAGCGCAGCCCTTGCAATAGCCCGGCCGTCCAATCGATCGCAGCCTTTCCCCCCCCGCCCCGGGCGGTGGGGCCTCTCCGAAGCACCGTGCCGCTTCGCTAGGCGCGAGGAGGGGGATGCGGAGCAGAGGGCGGGCGGCCCGCCCGCCGCGGTGGGGGCGAGGTCCCTGTATACTACAAAGCCAAAGGGCTTGTCGCGGCGCCCGTGCCCAGCGGCCCGCAGAGACGTAACTCGAGAGGGGGCGAGGATGATTCCGGGCTCTGCGCGCAGGGTCTGTTCGGGGCGGCTGAGGCCCGCGGGGCCTCGGGGGGCCCAGCCGATCGCGGTGAGGGCCCCCCTCCCCCGCCCGGCCGAAGGGGCGGCGAGGGCACCGCCACAATAAAGGGCGACTGGCTGCGGTGCCTCTGTGCTCTCCGCGGGTCGTCGCGCCCTGTGGCAGCGCTGTTGCAAGCGGGCTCGGCCCCGCGGGCGGCGAGCGGCGTTGGGGAGGCGCCGGGCCGCCGCCGGCGCGCTGAACGCTCCCGCACGCCGGGCCGCTGGGGCGGAGGGAGGGAGGGAGGAAGCAAGCAGGCGGGGAGACAACCACCTCTTCGGCAGCGAGCCGGGCGGCGGCGGTAGCTTCTCCCCCGCAGCAGCCGGCACGGCTTGGCACCGGCTTCCGCTGCCCACCTGAGGGCTGCGCCCCAGCTGGAGGCTCCCCACGTCGCCCATGCCGCCCACGTGCCCCCGCTAACGCTGAGCGCTCCTCCGTTCCCGCGGCGGGGCTGTTCTCGGAAAGGCGGGCGCCGCCGGCTGGCCGGAGCCGGGAGGGATGGCGGTCGCCGCCCGCTCAGCGCCCCGCGCGGCGCACTCCGACGCCTGCTTCCTCGCCCCCGCCCGCCGGCGGGACCGCGGCGCTGCTCCGCGCGGCGAGGAGAGCGGCAGCGAGCGGCCCCAGCCCCTCCGCCAGGCTAGCGAGGCGGGCCGGCACCGCAGATGGGTGGCTTCTTCCGCCGCCCCCTTCCTGCCTTCCTTCTCCTCCTCCCCTCCGCCGCCCCCCGCCTCCTCCCGTGCCTCCTCCCCCGCTGCCGAGGCCGCCGCCACCTCCACCTCCCCCTCGGGTGCCTGCCTCCTCCCAGCACCCCCCGGGACCCGCACTCGCTCCCGCTCCGGCTTCCCCGGACTCGCCATGAGCGGCGGCGCCGCTCGCTTACCGCCGCCTCCCGCCCTCTGCCCGCCGCCGCCGCCCCTCCACGGGCCAAGCTTGCCCGAGCCGGGAGCGCGCAGCCAGGGCCGGGGTAGCCCCGCCGGCCACGGCGCACCCCGCGCCGCCCCGGGCGCCAGAGGCCCGCCGCCAGGTGAGCGGGAAAGGGGCCCCGGGGGAGGGGGAGCAGCTCCGGGCGTCCCACCCCCGCCCGGCAGCGCAGCCGGGCCGGAGGGCCTCGAAGTTGTCCTCCGCAGCGCCCCGAGTCGCGGCCGCCCCGGGGAGTCCTTCGCCGGGTGGGGGGTGGTGGGACGAGGCGGAGGAAAAACTCCCGCCGGTCACAGCAGAGTGAGGCAAGTCGCGGCGCCTGCCGACAGTCCGCCTGGCCAGCCGCGGGGTGTGCGGCGCGGCCATGGCTTTTTCCCCGCCGGTCGTGATGCGGCGTTGTGAAGCGCGGCCGGCCCGCGGTGCTGGGGCTGGGGGTGTCGGCTCCGGTCGTCGTACCGCTGCCAGCGCTTCCCCGCCCTGCATTCCCGTCTGTCGGCTGCCAGTGCAGCCGGAGGGGTTGCGCTGCGCTGGACGTCGGTGCTTGCTCGCCGTCGCGGCGGCAGTGGCCGCGTCTCGTACGAGGTTTTGGTGTGCCCTCGGCAGCGACGGGGCCTGGCCGGCCCTGCCCGCCTTCCCTCCTACGTACGTCTGCAGCCTGCCCTAGGGCTCCGCGGCGCGCCCGCTGTGCCAGCGCTCCTGAAGGGTTTTGCGTAGGGATGTGTCCGTGTCCCTGAATCAGGCGCTGCCCCTCGCAGCGGGCTGCCTGTGTCTGCGGAAGCTGGCGGTTTACCGTGGCGGGTCACCTTAAGTCCCTGCGCGTAGCTTCAAAAAGCTTTGAAAGTCAGGCTGCTTCTGTGGGAACCCTGGTGGAGTGCCTTCGGGGCCCTCCACAGCTGGCCCTTAAACGTGTTCTTGAGTTTCCTGTTAGAAACAGCCAGCAGCAGGGTCTTTCTTCGGAAGTGGTTTTGGGCATGTGGTTCACTTGTCCTGGAGCTACGATGTTTTCAGGACTGAGGTCCCAAGATCTGGGTTGATGTGCTTATTGTCCAACACCCGAGCAGCTTCCAAGACTTGCAGTGGAGTTTCCCACGTGCTGAAACGTGTGCCCCCAGGACTGGGGCCTTAGATGTTTTCTTAAGCTGTTGTTTGTACATGGCAGCAAGCATGAAACTGTTTATGTATATAAGAAGTTAGTAATTAGGAAGTGGTATGGGAGAATGGCAGAAAACAAAACATCATTCTTTGGGCCTGGAGGGTGAAGAAATGAGATACCTAATTAGTCTTTTCTTAGAACGTATATTAAGTGGTGCTCAACGTGGATGATTTACAGGAGTCTGCAGTATGGGTGTTTATACTGATGGAAATCTTGCTCTGAAATGAAGTAGGTTTTATAGATATGTTCCTCCTGAAGTTTGTGGTTGACAGCATACTAAAGGATTACCATGCAGAAAGTTGAGGAAGAACTTGAGTTTTTACCTTTGAATTGTATTGCATAGTTCAAAAATAGCTTTTCCTATGTGCTGAGACCACACAGCACGTGGGGAAGATCAGTCTTTCCTGTCTAGCTATTTGGGCCTTCCAAATAAAATACACAGGAGAAAAATATTCTTCCAGTATAGGTGATCTGGAAGTGGAGGTTTTACCTGATGAAACTGTATTTCAACTTTCTGTTTTAAAATTGCTTGGACATTCTTGATGTAGATGATAACCTTATCTTAAAGCCTGATCTTAAAACCTCTCTTAACCTTCTCATGCTCTTAGTAATCCGAATTGACCTAGTATGCTAGGTCTCCTGTTGGGAGATAAAAGCTTTTGTATTTCCCATGATTTGGAAAATCTTGGTGGAGAAAAGAACTATATCTCTTTTCATATAATGAATTCATCACAGGCCTAGTGTACCTTACTGTTGGATTAGGGAATGCTGACCTTTTTCTTCTCCAAAAAGGGAAGGGGCTTTTTGGGTTTGTCCTGATGATTTGGTTTTCACTAGCACAGATCCTGTGCTTAAAAGTCCTGTGCTTAACAGTAACTGGAATAGTCAGAACCAGTTTGCTCAAAAGAGCTCTTGCAGATGCCCAAGTTAAGTGATTAAGTTTTACAATATACTTAAGTCACAGTAGCAGGTGAATGTTTGTGTTAGTTGTGATCTCAAAAATACATAAAATGGTTTCATGTAGTATGAACTCTGATTCATCCTCTAATTTTGAGATAATGTCATAATTTACAGACAAATCCACGAGATTTCTAGGTTGGGGATGAGAAATGTATTTTTTTTGCTCCAAAGGGAAAGACTGTTATTCTGACTTTGTGAAAATCTTCCTGTTTCATTCAAATATTTGCCACCAGAGGAAGAAATGATGCACTGTACTCTGGCATCAGGGCCAAACTTGGATTGTTTCGCTGAGCATCCTCTTAGTTGTGCTCTTGAAAGCAGTAGTGTTCTATTGGTGGTCCTAATATATTAACTTTTGATAAAAAACTGTATTATGATCTGGTCTTCAAATATTAGGCGTTGGTGAAATTACTGTAGTTTACAAGCAAGGTTGCGAGAATGTTTACTGTTTCTTTTCCCCCTTTTAGCGATGGCTGGTTCTTTTTTTTTGTTGATGTTTCTTTTGTATTTTTCTCCAAACAGTGTGTCAACAGAAAGGGAAGTCTCTATACATGGCTGTCAAATTAGTGAAAGAATGTTGGACTAGAAAATATTCAGACTGCACTGAAGAGCTGATTCTTTGTTTCATTCAGGAAATTGATCCTGATCTTAAGAGGCACTTCGCCTTCCATAAAGTACTTTGACTCTGCTGGGGTACATGCATCTTAGTGAAACAGAGAAGCCCACCTAGAGGCAAGGTTGTCAGCTAAGAAGAGAAAAGTGTGTCTGTAGTGGAAATTCTTTGAGCTTTGCAACTTCAATTTTTTGGTAAGGTCTATATTAACATTCTCAGGTTTGGCAGCATTTGGAAAGGAAAGATGGCTTTTGAAAGTTGCCGTGTACTTAAGGTACTGGTGTGATGTCTATAGCTGGTGAAAGCAGCTTTTCTTTTAAACACCTTTGTTATGCATATCAGCTTTTTGGATGTCATCTGGTAAACTTTGCTAAATTTAATTAATATTGCTTACCTTCCTTATGTTGCAAACTCTTTAGTTAGAATAACTTTAAAATTATTGTTTAAGATGCACATGAGGCTGAGTTGTGCAGGCAGATAACTAGGCATCTGCTAAGTCTTTCGGTTTGGAGAAGCTGAAACTGCTGATGAAAGGATCAGAGCCAGTTTTCAAACATACGCATGACTACGGAATGTGAAGGGATGGACTTGCTTGTAAAGATAGTACTAGTGTGTTGATTAAGTGCAGTAGAAAGCTGTTTGAATTCATAGGGATTCTGCCTAGCTGTATATGCTAAGCAGTTGTAATATAAGTACTAAAACTCCTTGTATGTTCATATCGGCACATGTAAGCTTTTGTGCCTTTAGCAGTTGTGCATAGTTATACCATCTATGTGTGGTTTTGTTCTCAAACGGGAAAGCAGTTACTGTGGCCTTAGAATGAGTGTTGCACTTAATTCTGGCATGCCTGGAGATAGATGCAAGTTTTCTGATTTATGATCTTTTTCTGATGCCTTCACAGCTTTATAACTGTGTAAAATAAACCAACATGGAAAGATAACTTCTTAGGAAGAACAAGTGAAGCACATTCAATATGTGGCTGGTTTTCAAGAGTTGCGCTTGATTTTGATAGGTTAAAAACAAACAAACCCTAAACCAGAAACTAGTGTTGCAGCACCGTTATTTGAATTTGGTTAAAGTGCCATGTTCATAAGTAAAGAAGTGGCTTGGTGGTACTTCTTGGTTAGAATTATCAGAATATTGTAAACCTGTTACTGTGCATGTTTGTTGGGTAGAGCTAATCTCTCTTGGACACTAGATTGTAATTACCTTCAGTATCTCAGAATTATTTATTATAATATGGGTGTGTTGTTTTTGCTAGTTTTGCATTATAAAGGAAGATAGAAGGCTTTGTTTTTTACATAAAGTAGTTGTACTCTGAGTAGATTCTAGGAATCATGGAATTAATGTTAGCAGGCATACATTGAATGTTTATTTCAAGAAGTAAGAAGTTAGTTGTAACAGAAATTAGTTGCATATTTATGGGATTAATTTGGGAAATAGATGCAAATGTGCTTCCTTAACAGTTATTTTCAGATAATGTATATTCATTTTAAGTCATTCTCTGTGACTACTCTATCACTTTATTTTTTATTTCACTTTGACTTTCTTTGGTAAATTATTATGTAGTGCTTATATGAACTGGAAACAATAATTTTAAGGCCTGAAATTGTTCTATGCCATAAAGGTATGCTTTTTAGGTGCTGGCACCAACCAGTTCAAGTGAATGCTAGCAAATGTTGATACTTCCCCCCTGACATAAGTATTTAAAGGTAGTGTGAGACTGACATAAATATATATTAAGGAAAATTAATAAAATAAAATTAATATGCAGATCTTTTAACTGTAGTTCTTGCAGTATGAACAACTTTGTCCTTTCTTATACTGGCATATTTCAAATGTAAACCATGCAGGAGCACAGGAATGAAAAATTCCAAATTGTCTCTACAGTACAAACTTTAGTTTAATAATAGGAAAAAGACCAGAGATAAGCATTTAATTTTGAAATGCATGCTCTGCTTTGCAATAACTGCTTATGAAATAATCTAAATTATCCTTTTGGTCTAATCCATCAAGATATTGATGATTAAGATTATTGTCAGCATCTGTTGATTTGAACTGGATGACCTACTGGAACTGATCCTTCAGCTGTCAGAACGACTGTGAGTTTCGGGGGCTACACAGAAAAAATGTACTACAGAGCTGCAATGTAGCTGGCAATTGATTTGGTTTGTAAACTCACCCATCTTTCGTTAGCCACTGCCTTGGCTAAAAGTTGTTAATTGCCTAGGAAATGGGGGAGAGAGTAATTTTCATTAAGAAGGGAAGTGTTAGATGTGAGTGTGTGTTGATTTTTCTACTGGTGTCGCTCCACAGGCATTAGTGAAGATGGCATGGATTTGCAGCTAAAAAGCAATTTAGGTCTGACATCTTGTACGGTTTTTTGGTTAACGTTTGTCTGGTTTTGAAACTGATAGTCTCATCTCAGTTAAAGTAACTCAGATAATTGATGATTCGATGTGCAGTACAGTCTCAGTTTAAAGAAAAAGAATGTAATGAAAAATTACAGGTATACATATGTATGTGTATGTGTGTATATTTGCTTGGTTCATGTCCTAACAGTTCCCTCTTATGTCTGCATGATTTTTCTGTATTTAATGACAATGCTACAACATTTGCATTTTCATATCCATCTGAAGTTGGCATCCCAGGCACATTACATGAGCTATTTGAGCCTTGAGCTATTTCTTTCCAAGATGAAATTACTACAGAAAAAAAAGTTAGGCAGCAGGGTGGATTTTGTACTCTCACTGCTTCTTACTCTCACTGCTTCACCCATGGATGAAGCTTTCAGATGAGTGTAGAGACTGAAAAGTCAACACTCTTCTCCACCTAGTTTGAGAAGTGTGTTTGCCTTGTCACAAAAAGGTTGAAATGAGAAATTGCTTTAAAGAATATTTATAAATATGATTGTGAAAATTGTAAATCCTTGGAAAAGCTGTGCTCGCTTAAAAAAAAAATTTTTTTTCTTGCCTTTTTATATTTAGTTTTGCTGCTTATATAGCCCTTTTTTTCCACTCACAAATTATCTTGGCAAAATGAAATCCACATGTGTACAGAATCTTTTTGATCCATGGTTTTTTCGTGAGAAAGATAGGCTTTAAATCTTTTTCAACCAATAGCATTGCAGCTTTTTTTCTTAGTTCTTGCACTGCACGTACTTTAAGTGGTCTCTTATATGGCATCTGCTTCATATCAGAAGTTCAGAGGGAGATGTGTCATCTAAACGTAAGAGTTGTCAGTGTTAATGTGATGCAAGATGTGGGTGGGATGACAAGAAGGTAGAGTACCAAAATGCCAGAGAGCATCTTAGGAAGTTTGCAGTGGGAGCTCCCTTTGCATGAATATTCTAATATGGTGGTGCTGCTTTCTCCCACCTTTGTTTTTCTGAGTTTTGTTTGTTTTGTTGTGGGTTGTTTTTTTCTGGTGCTGGGTTTTTTTTTTAACACCTTCTGGTTGCATTTTTCTATGATTGTTCTAAACTGTTTTTTTCTTTTGTATGTGAAATACAGTAAATGCTTGGTTGTTAAAATTCCCTGAATGAGGAAAAGATTCTCCATTCTTGAGGGGAAAAATACTGTTGTTCTTGTGCTCTCATGGCTTAAAATAAAGCTTCCTTCTGGAAGTTACTTGATGTGTAATGTAGTGAAAAGAATGCATACTTCGCTTTGCTCAGGGAAAGATGCAGTAAGTGGTTTTTGAAATAGTAAGTCATAGGTATTTTCAGAAGAATTCTAAGCAAGCACAATGTATAGTGTTTTTGTTTTCTGAGCTTCTCAAATGCACACACGTGCTCCAAATATTCATTCTTAAAACACTCTTCCCTAGATCTTTCTCAGTGGAGAGCCTGGGATCTCAGCTCTAAGCTCCTGGGTTGCTGTTGCCATTATTGCCGGCATTGTGTTTAGGTTGAGCCGCTGCATCCTCTCTCTCATGCAAGCCCTTTGCAGCCACGATGTATGAAAAAGTAACGTCTGTGATCCGTCTGTTGGTGGTAAAGTGTGTCAAGACATCTCTCTAATTTCTCTTGTAATGACTGGGGTTCTGCATCCACATGGATAATCTGTGTTGCTTGCTGCATTGTCCAGCAGCTGGTGTGGCTTTCTTGGACAAGGGCTGTCACAATAACCAGCCTTCAACGAAACATTGTAGTGTTTCAGAGCTCACAACTCTAAGCATTTGGGCTTGGTCACCAGCTTCTGGGACAATCCCAAATGGCAAATGATAATCTTAAAAGGAGACATACTCCATCACTTTAATTGCAAAAAAAAAAAAAAAAAAACCACCCAACAGAAAAGTTTGCTTAAGTTTTTCATTGAATTTTTGTTCTTTTGTATAATGTACACAACTGTAGCACAAGGGTATGCAGCCAGTATCAAAAAGAACATTACTTACACTGTTAATGGGTGTTTATGATTGTTTTCGAGATCCCTTATGAATAAGGGAATTGCACTTTTTGTGCTCCAAGGGACATTTTTTTGGAAGGAGGGCAGGAGGAAAGTTGTTAGTTATGTTATGTATTTTCTGCCAGTCTGTATATTGAGGTGTAAAGTATGAATTCTGTGAATTTTACTAAAATACTTCACAATCTGCATACCAGGAAAATTGCCTGTTAGGAAGACTATCCTTAAATAGTTTAAAAATTGCTAAAAGCCATACTTAGTATTTGTTTGCATGACTTATACTTGTATGAGAGCCTGGGGAGTGGCTATTAAACCATGAAGTATGGTTAGTAATGTTAGCTGTGTATGTAGTACAGTTGGGTCTGTTGGAGAATACATGGAACAGCACTAGTTCTGTATGATTGAACCTGCACCAAGGAACTGCAACATACAGTTTGAAAATATTTACTGAATGTTTTTTCAGCACAGCTGAAAGTTATCCCCTCTTTATCTTTTGCTGCTTCACACCTGAGGTATGTTCAGGTTCCAAAGTGAAAACATTAGAGATTTATATTTACTATCTGCTTGGGTTCTTGCTCTGTGAAGATTTGTTTTTTAGGCACATGGATACTTCTGCTTTCATTAAGAGCATGTGCAAATGTTTGCAGGGTCTGAATTGTGGTGTTTTTTTTTTCCCGCCTGCAGATCAACATTTTTCAGTCATTTTCTTATTCCTGTTGAAAATGTGTTTATCTGCCTATTTGTAGCGTGTGCAGGCTTTCTGTACAGATCTTCTGCATCACTTTTTCCTGTTTGTAAGTTGATATGGCAGCAAGCCAAGCAGGAGTAAGCAGTAGCTTTTGGAAAGAATTTTTGTGCAGATTTAGTAGCAGGTTATTGAGCCTTTTGGCTCAGAACCCCCGGAGTCTATGGTCCTTGTGGTTTGTGCGTGTTTTTGAGCAAGATGACATAAAGTGTTTATGATATGATCTGAAAATTGCTTTTGCAAGATGATTTGGAGGTAGGATACAGGTTAGACTTCTGAGCAGTTTCAGAAATTCCTTATGATTTTTGGAGGCTTGGGGGTGAAGGTTTTTAGCCATTGGTATGAGAAGTGTGTTGAAACTTAAGAAATCTGTGACTGTGCTTGTAAAGAAGTAAAGCAGCAAACTGTGATACATGCTGCAGTGGCATATTTCAAGAAACTGGGAATCAAGATATATTTGATGTCGTTCTTCATAGGTGTATGTTGAGTTGGACTGAAAAAGTGAGGGAGACGCACCCAGAAAAATACTCCTTTCTTCATTAAAACTAATTTTATTTTTAAAATATTGGCAGTCTCTTCTGCCCGTAGACTCTTTCATTTGCTGGCTGTGTAATATTTTGGTTGGTCATCCATGATGCTAAGCCATAGAAGTGTGTATATAAATCCTTATTTAAACCAATAATCTGCAACAGTTTTGGATTAATGAAATGTTCTCTTCCTAATTTTAAATTAGTCTAAGGGTGGGAAAAATTGGTCATCCTGAATGATCCTGAGTTTGGTGGTTGAGTCAGTTACATTCTGAAACTCGCACTGGAGTTCTCAGGAGAAAATGTTCAGGCAGTCTGTAAATTCATAATATGCTGGTTAGCTCCTAGTCTGGAAAAATGGATATTCTTTTATCTTTTTTTTTTGGGGGGGTGTGGGGGGAGGGGAGGAGGGGATGGGACATAAAACTTATTGATCCTGCTTTTATGCAGTGAGATACAAAAAGTACTAATAATGAAGAATTTGAACACTGAGGAAAAATAACTTACAGGATTTATTGCATTTTGGCTGCTTTTTTTAAAAAGGGCATAATGAACATGAGGCATTAGGGAAGAGCTATGAAAGTGGTAAATATGGCAAAAATTATATGACAATAGTGACTAGGATGGTGTCACCGTACAAACTTGAAAGAAACCCTCCTATTTCTGAACAACGTATGTCTCGTGGAATAGTGGTCCTCCAGCTAGTTCACAGATTACACCGCACTGTGGGGACCAGTCAGTATGCTAGGGGCAGGTGTGCTATACAGGGGGACCTTGACTAGCTGGAGAATTGGGGACCTCATGGCATTCAGCAAAGGTAAATGCAAAGTCTTGCACTCGGGCAAAATAACTGCATGCAGAAGGTCGGGCTGAGGGCTGAATGGGTGTGTAGCAGCTCTGCTGAAAAGGCAGATACTGTCTTAGCGGAGTGAGCTTGCTTGAGGACACCACGATGATGTAGGGGCTGGAGCATGTGATCTATGAGGAGAGGTGGAGGGAACTAGGGTTACGCAGCCTGGTGAAGAGATGGCTCAGGGGAGATCTCAATGCTGTCTACCCTTCTCTCAAGGGAGGGTGCAGGAAAGATAGAGCCAGACTCTTGCATGCTGGCAGGGCAAGAGACTGGGAATAGGACTCGGGCTGGAACAGATAAATTTCTGTTCAGATATTAGGAAGAATTTTTTTCACCCTGGATGCGGTCAAGCACTGCAGCAGAGAACTGGAGACATTATGGAATTTACAACTTCGGAGATACTCAAAACTTAGCCAGACAAGCTGCTGGATAGTCTGCTCTAAATTTGCCTGATCTGAGCATTGGGGTTGGATTAAGTGATCTCCGGCAGTGTCTCTCAATCTGAATAACTCTGACGCTGTAGTGGGCGTGTTACCCTTGTCTTGGGGATGCCTGCTTCAGGCACTGTACATAACAGAGAAGTAATAATAATTTGGGACTGTTCTAGTTGCAGATGGTCAGAAGTGACGGTGAGAACTCAATTTGCTTAGGCATACAAGTGTCACCTCTGTCTGCAAGATTTTTTTTTTTCCAACTTTGATTTTTTCACCATGATCATCTTAACACGCTTCTTCCCTACACACCCAAAAATATCTTTTGTGATGGGTATTTTGTGTATAAATGCTTTTGGGAAAAGCATTAATATCTGTTTGTATTTAATGAGTGCTGAAAGCAGAGCTACCTTTCTGCCTCTCTTCAACCCTTCTTCCTCACTTATTTGCTTGCTGGTTTATGTACAGTCTGTTTTCTTTTGACAGACAAAAGTGTGCACTTCAATTTTTATTTTTTTTCAATCTTAGAGGTGTAGGGATGTTGAGTCTTGTCTTTGCTGTCATACTTGGTACACTTTCTCAGAAGGTGCTAGATAAATGAATTGAGAGATGTGTTGTTCAGTAATAGGAGGGGTTTTTTCAAGCTTGTACGGTATGTGAGTAAAATATGTACAAACAAAGAAAAAAAAAGATACTTACTGACGTATTTTCATCTTTTTCTGCTAGTCTTTACCTAACCAATATTTATGATGTGATGAGTCTACTAGACCATAAATCTTCTACAGTATTTTTAAAGAAAAATGGTACAAACAAAAATGCAGTCAGTAACACAAAATATGAGCATAGCAGAAAGTAGGCAAAGAGCAAAAAAATGTGGTGTATGGCCTCCTCAGGTTACCTTCCCATGTAAATGTGAAGTTGGTATTCTATGTAAAGCTGTCATGCTTGTTCTTTCAGTCCTGTTTCTGTGTAAATAGCTTCTGAGTTGAGAGAGGCTTTTTCGTTTCTTAAAAAGAATTGTAAGAAATCAGTGGTTAAGTAGCAGATAAATTAGTCTGTCCCCTGAAGAAAACGCTATGAAAGGAGCTGACACTGTTCTGTTTGGCTTACTGCTCCATGGACATAGGTAGTTGCTGGGCAGTCAGCCAGTAATTTGCTTTCAAACAGCTGCAGTGTATGGGCTCTCTTACAGGGATACAGAAAAAAAATGAAGGGTATCAAGGACTAGGGAAACCAAAGGAATTGCAGGGAATGGGGATTGTAAGGATTTGAAGGGGAGCTGGGTTATTGCAGGGAGGGAACATAAAAATGCAGAACAAAAATCAATGAAAACCAGTTTTTGTTAATTCTGCTGCTCATGTAACTACTGATTTCTTTTGAGGCTTACTCTTAAAACATCTGTGTCATGAAAGAGAATTTTCAAAGTAATTGAGTTGCCTGTATTGTTTCGGAATTAACTGAAGCATCATCTGTATTTCTTGTTAACCAGCTGCACGGAGGCTGTGTGGCAAAGCGGGTAGTGAGACCAAAAGAGGATACCAGAATTTTCTGTAGTTCCTGAGTCTCTGGTTAGGTTGGGGCAAAAGTGGCCTTAAAGCATTTGAAAGCAAAGAGTTGTGCCATTTGTTTCATTTATTATTCTTTAACATCATGTGTCTGTTTGATGCTGCATTTTCTGTTTGTGACTGATGTCCCAAAGAGACAAACATTTCTAGTAGCTTAGTTTTTCCTTACCTTTGAGTTTCTCCCTTTTCTGCTGTTTTACCCCTTCGGTTTTCTTCCTCAAATTTAATAGTGACAAAAAGAGGAGTAGCAAAGAAGTCTAATAATCTGCATCAGAAGGCAAGACATAGGAAATCATTCTATCATTGTACAAGGCTGAAGGAGAGCTTTGTTTTCGATGCACCATGTCTAGTTTTGGAGGCCTTTTATGTCTGTAGGGATTTTCAAATTAAGGTGGATTGTCCAGCAAAGAGATACCAGAATGATTGCCTACTGAACTATTTTTAATTTTGATCTTCTGAAGATCTTGAATTTATACAATTTGGAGAAGAAATGCTGGCTAAGGTTTATTGCATCTCTGTAGAGTGAGGGCCTAGAATAACCAGTAAAGATTTTATGATCTCTGTAGACAGCAATAGGTGAAAATACTTATTTTAGTACAGTTGGGATGACTGTTGTTGAATGTCTGTGTACTGACATGTTTTGATATTTATTATCCAGCATCTTTGGAGTTACTGCTTAAGGTTTGTCTGTGCTAGAAAGTTATGCTATGCTAACTTAATCAGTATAGCTAAAGTGGCAAAGATGGTCTTCTCAGACATGAAAGTGACTTTGAATTGCCCACTCTGGGAGAGTTTGCCCTGTTCTGAGAAACAGGGTAAGTCATCGATAAGAATATTTTGACCTGATAACCCCATTGTTCTTGGTTTATAGACACAGTGCTCTTGGAGAATCACTGCTTACCAATACACTGTTCTGTTATGTAGACCACCAGCTTACAGATGCTTGAAATTCCAAGTTCCTAACACTTATGTTTGGTATTGAAAAGAAATTTCCAGCCATGTGGGGGCGCCCATGTGGTAGCTTTTTGGAGTGCTTCAGCCTTCTTGTCCTGGTAGTCCATGTGATGAAATCAAGAGTGATTTCCTACAAAACAGTCATGCTTTATGCCTTTATGTTGCTTTGCCTAAATTTTGCTGTCTTGGTTTTGTTGCTTCTTGTGTTAAAAAATTTTGTGCTCCTCTCAGCTCATTTGACAAGTCATGCTGGAGCTTTCTGGATTGATCTCATGGCTTTCCAGGCTTTTTTGTTGCTTTTGCTACCTCTTAACCCATTTAAGCTTGTCCTTTTCAAGTTTCAAGGGAACAGATTTCAAAGTGTAGTAAAAATACTTCAGTGGGCTGAATTGCATCTCTTGCAGAGTATTATGTTCAGCATTCTTGTGGCCACTGGAGCTGTTTATGTTATCATAGGAGCACTGGCATCAAAATGGGAGAGCTGTCACGTAGCTTCAGGGAAAATTTCCCCTCCCACGTAGAGGGGAAACTGGGACATATGGATATCTGTGTTCTCCAGGGCTGTCCAGAGGTCTCGATGGAAAATACAGTTAGCAGGCTGAGGTTGAAACACATCTGGGAGACATGTTTCTGGGATGTGAAAGTGATCCTGAGCTCTGGTGAACAACATGCTGGCTTGCTTCAACTGCTTGGATTGCCTGTGAGGATTTTGTATGGCAAAAGTGGGCTTAGAACTTTCTTTTTACGGTGTTGTCCTGGTTCCAGCTGGGACAGGGTTAACTTTCTTCCCAGTAGCTTGGGGGGTGTGCTGTGTTTTGGGTTCGGTGTGAAAGGAGCGTTGATGGCCCATTGATGCTTTGGCTGTTGGTGGGTGATGCTTGCACCGGGAGGGGGGAGCACAGCCGGGGTGGTGGACCCAGCTGGCCAATGGGGTATTCTATACCATGTGACATCATGCTCAGTATAAAAACCAGGTGTGGGGGGGGGGCTCGCGCCCCGTTCGTGACACGCGGTCGGCGGTCGGTGAGCGGTTGTGTTGTGCATTGTCTGTTTTGTGTATTCTGTTATTGTTGTTGTTCTCATTGTTGTTATTACTGTTCTACTTCGTTTTATTTCAATTATTAAACTGTTTTTATCTCAACCCGGGAGCTTTCCTACTTGTGCCCTCCCGATTCTCTCCCCCATCCCACCGGGGGGGGGATGGTGATCGAGCGGCTGCGTGGCGTTTATTTTTGCTGGCTGGGGTTAAACCACGACAGGTGTTAATAAGGAAGGCTTTTGCACATGAAGCAAAATGCTATTGTTATGAATTTATGACTTACAAAAAGCAGGGGAAGTAGATCTTGGGTTGGTATATATATTAAAAAAAATGTGGCAGTCCGATCTCTGGTTATGTCTGAATTTCTGGAGTTTTGCTCTGGATATGGCATGTTTTGTGTTGCAAAAACCTGGGTAGTGAGAACTTAAATTCTAAGTTTACTCACTCAGGCAATGCAGATGTTGCTTTCCAGAAAACATTGTGATACAGAGCAGATGCGGGCAGGTTTTCAGGAGCAGATTTGCTCTGCTGTCTCCAGAAGTGTAGGTATAATTCTCATCATCAACCACAAACACTCATGCTTCAACTTCGTACATCAAGTATCATGAAAACAGAATTGATCTGTGATCTATTGGTCTGTGTTTGTTGATTTCACTGTTTATGCCTATGTTAAAGCAGGCATATGTGCTCTTGTACTGTGAAGTCTGTATTTGGAAAGGGGGAGGCAAGAGACATCGTTCCCGTAGACTTCCCAAAGTCCAGTGGCTGATCTTTGTTACTACAGAGAGATTAGAAGGCTTCCTTTGTTTTTTGGAGATGACCCAGAAGCTGTTGAAGTAGGAGCAGCCCTGAGAAAAGGGTAGTTTGCTGAAACAAAAATGGTTGTCTCACAAATCACAAGGTCGTTGTGCGTTCAAAGTCTCCTTTAAATATACATTTACATTTCTGCTGATTAATCTCTATTTTCACACTTGCTATTATTACTGTTATTAGCATACTGATGCTCTCAAAGAAGGGTTGAGAGTTCAAAACATGCACAACTGGTGATAAATCCAGTGTCTTAGGTTCTCACTCTCTTTTGCCTTGCATATTTTCAGTTGTTCGTTTGCTGCTAGAGACAAACACCCCGTGCATGTGGCAATGCTTACAGGCAGGCACACGAACTTACATACCTCAGTATCTAAAACAGTCACTTCTGTATCTCTTAAAAAGATCTACAATTTAGCAGTGGTCACATTCCTTGACTTCTAATTGCCTCTGTGCATTATTTAAAGTATAAAAAGAGGTACTACTGAGGAAGAAACTGGCTCTACAGCATCCTAGATTGAGGTGTGTTGAATGCATTGTAAACTTCACGGGGTTCTTTGTGAAACTGTCTACAATATGTAACTCTACTAGCTAATGACTTGCTATTGGGGCTGGCTGACCTGGCTACTTAGATACTTCTCTTCCAGATCTACATACTACTTCATGAGATCTTGGCTTCAACTGAAATATACCTAGAAGTAAAATAGACTACATATATGTTTTTAAATCTGTGTATATACATTGCGCCTAAATCTGAGAGCCCTCTGTTCTGGATTGGATAGAGGTATACCTTCATTAAAAACAGAAGTGGTAATGTGTTCAGTCATATAAAGATACTGGTAATACCAGTCCCCATCAGAAGGAGTTAGTCACTTAAAATGACCATATAGACTGGGTATAATTGCAGTAACTTGCCCCCTTTCTCAAAGTTTTTATGTCTCAATTAGGGTTTGAACTCAAATGGGTATTTTTGCTGTTAAGCTGCTAGATGAACAACTGGAAACTGCTGAGCTATGTGGATATGTCACAGGTACTGGCTGACATGCATCTGTGTTGCTGCTTTTGCTTTCAGATGTTACCATGAGTATCAGTTGGAGCACAAGGAGCTATGGTAATAGGAGAGTTTGGGAGAGCTGGGTCTTGTTTACTTGAGAAAGGTAAGAGTGTGATGGGATTTTGGGAACTCCTGATGAAACAGAGTGAGAGTGGGTGATAAACTAGCCAAGCAAGACCACCAGGAAATGAGATACCTTACTAAGTTCAAACTAAAAAATATTAGAAGTTGGGAATTGGCAACTACAAAGAAGGAAACACTAAGAAATCATTAGAAAGAAAAGTGAGCTCATTACTTTTGTAGCCTGTTATTGAATTAGGAGACATGAAGAAAATTCTGGAGTGCGGTTCTTTTGCACAGAATTTAAGAAATTAGAAACTATGGGAACTAAAATGAAATCCTGTGGAGAAAGAAGGTTATCATGTTGTGGTGACTTAACTTTGGCTAGACAGCAGCTGCCCACCAAGCTGCTCTATCACTCCCCCTCCTCAACTGGACAGGGGAGAGAAAATATGACAAAAGGCTCATGGACTGAGATAAGGACAGAGAGATCACTCAGTAATTACAGTCACAGGCAAAACAGGCTCAGCTTGGGAAATTAATTTAATTCATTGCCAATCAAAAGTCAGAGTAGGATAATGAGAAATAAAAACAAATCTTAAAATACCCCCCACCACTCCCTTCCCAGGCTCAACTTCACTCTGGACTTCTACCTCCTCCCCCGCCAGCAGTACAGGGGGATGGGGAATGGGCATTGTGGTCAGTTCATTACATGTTGTCTCTGCTGCTCCTTCCTCCTCATGCTCTCCCCCTGCTCCAGTGTGGCGTCCCACCCATGGGAGACAGTCCTCCATGAATGTCTCCAACATGAGTCCTGCTCACGGCCTGCAGTTCTTCATGAACTGATCCAGCATGAGACCTTTCCGTGGTTTGCAGTCCTTCAGGAATGGACTACTCCAGCGTGGGTCACCCGCGGGGCCACAAGTCCTGCCAGAAGACCTGCCCCAGTGTGGGCTCCTCTCCACGGGGCCACAGGTGCTGCCAGAAACCTGTTCCAGCACGGGCTCTCCAAGGAGTCACAGCCTCCTCTGGGCACATCCACCTGCACTGTCCTGGGGTCCTCCATGGGCTGCAGGTGGATATCTGCTCCACCACCTTTATGGGCTGTAGGGGGACAGCCTGCTTCACCATGGTCTTCATCATGGGCTGCAGGGTAATCTCTGCTCTGGTGCCTCGAGCACCTCCTCCCCTTTCCTCCCCCTCCTTCTTCATTGACCTTGGTGTCGGCAGAGTTGTTTCATAGAATCATAGAATCATACAGGTTGGAAAAGACCTCTAAGATCATCGTGTCCAACCGTCAACCCAACACACCATGTCCACTAAACCATGTCCCTAAGTGCCTCATCTACACGTCTTTTAAATACTTCCAAGGATGGTGACTCCACCACTTCGCTGGGCAGCCTGTTCCAAGGCCTGATCACTCTTTCAGTAAAGAAATTTCTCCTAATGTCCAATCTAAACGTCCCTTGGCGCAACTTGAGGCCATTTCCTCTTGTCCTATCGCTAGTTACTTGGGAGAAGAGACCAACACCCACCTCGCTACAACCTCCTTCCAGATAGTTGTAGAGCACGATGAGGTCTCCCCTCAGCCTCCTCTTCTCCAGACTAAACAGTCCCAGTTCCCTCAGCTGCTCCTCATAAGACTTATGCTCCAGGCCCTTCACCAGCTTTGTTGCCCTTCTCTGGACACGCTCCAGCACCTCCATGTCCTTCTTGTAGTGAGGGGCCCAAAACTGAACACAGTATTCGAGGTGCGGCCTCACCAGTGCCGAGTACAGGGGCACGATCACCTCCCTGCTCCTGCTGGCCACACTATTTCTGATACAGGCCAGGATGCCGTTGGCCTTCTTGGTCACCTGGGCACACTGCCAGCTCATGTTCAGCTGGCTGTCAATCAGCACCCCCAGGTCCTTTTCCTCTGGGCAGCTTTCCAGCCACTCTTCCCCAAGCCTGTAGCGTTGCATGGGGTTGTTGTGGCCGAAGTGCAGGACCTGCCACTTGGCCTTGTTGAACCTTATACAGTTGGCCTCGGCCCATCGATCCAGCCTGTCCAGGTCCCTCTGCAGAGCCTTCCTACCCTCCAGCAGATCAACACTCCCACCCAACTTGGTGTCGTCTGCAAACTTACTGAGGGAGCACTCGATCCCCTCGTCCAGATCATTGATAAAGATATTGAACAGGACCGGCCCCAGTACTGAGCCCTGGGGAACACCGCTCGTGACTGGCTGCCAACTGGATTTAACTCCGTTGACCACAACTCTCTGGGCTCGGCCGTCCAGCCAGTTTTTTACCCAGCGAAGAGTGTACCTCTCTAGGCCGTGAGCCGCCAGCTTCTCTAGGAGAATGCCGTGGGAGACAGTGTCAAAGGCTGTACTGAAGTCCAGGTAGACCACATCCACTGCCTTTCCCTCATCCACTAGGCGGGTCACCTGGTCATAGAAGGAGATCAGGTTGGTCAGGCAGGTCTTGCCTTCCATGAACCCGTGCTGGCTGGGCCTGATCCCCTGGTTGTCCCGGACATGGCTTGTGAGCACCCTCAAAACCAACCGCTCCATGATCTTCCCCGGCACCGAGGTCAGGCTGACAGGCCTGTAGTTCCCCGGATCCTCCTTCCGGCCCTTCTTATAGATCGGCGTCACATTGGCGAGCCTCCAGTCGTCCGGGACTTCCTCAGTTAACCAGGACTGCTGGTAAATGATGGAGAGCGGTTTGGCAAGCTCCTCCACCAGCTCCCTCAGTACCCTCAGGTGGATCCCATCTGGCCCCATAGACTTGTGAGTGTCCAGGTGGCGTAGCAGGTCATTAACTTCATCCTCTTGAATTATGGGGGGTTTATCCTGCTCGCCGTCCCTGTCTTCCTGCTCAGGTGGCTGAGTACCCTGAGGATAACCACTCTGACTACTAAAGACTGAGGCAAAGAAGGCGTCGAGTACCTCAGCCTTTTCCTCATCCTTGGTGGCAACGTACCCCCCCGCATCCAATAGAGATTCTCGTTGACTCTCCTTTTGTCATTAACATACTTATAAAAGCATTTTTTCTCTCACTCCTCTCTCTTGGCTGCTGTTGTGCAGCAGTTTTTACCCCTTTTTAGATATGTTATCACAGAGGCGCTACCACCAATGCTGATTGGCTCAGTTTTGGCCAGTGGCGGGGTCCATCTTGGAGCCAGCTGGCATTGGCTGTGTCGGACATAGGGGAAGCTTCTGGCATCTTCTCACAGAAGGCACCCCTGTAGCCCCCAGCTACCAAAACCTTGCCATGTAAACCCAATACAAGATGGCCTGGAATAAAGAGGTCTGGAATTATTCACATAGATAACCATTGCAGACAAACATTGCCTATCTGTATGTGCTTATCTCTCCTTTGACTACACAGGCAATTTGAGCTCTTAATTTTGTCACAATGCCAATACAGGTGCTTGAAGAAGGAAACGCAACTGCTTTCCATGGGGCAAGATGAAGTGTATGAAGAGCTGGGTGGAAAAGCTAATGTAGGGGAGCAGAGTGAACTCAGCAGCTTGTATTGTTTTGTTTACTTACGACTTAAGCAGTTTGCTGCCTAGAAGAGTTCTACAGCTGAAAAGGGTAATGTAGTTGACCCCAAAGGTTTTTCTGGGTTCCTCATCCTAAAGCTTGTATCTGAAATTGAAAATGAGCTGCACAGCAGCCATTATTTTGAATAAAGAAATGTGTATATACAGAAGGATCTAAGGTCTATGAATCCTACTGATGTTCTCTAGATTACTCACTAGTCAGAAATCTTAGGATACTGTATATACTTGTAACTTTGCCATGGCGGAAAAGTCTGGAATTGTAAAGAAAATAAAATTACCAAATTAAAAATGAAATGCTAAACCAAAACCTTTTGGTGTAGAGAGAGATTGATATATCGTGTCTTTTACTTAGATTTTGGGGAATTTTGGTGTTTTAACTTTACCCAGAAGGCTTCCAGAAAGTTGTGGGGGTTTTGTCATGGTGGTGATGTTTTTTTTTTTTCCCACACAGCAGAGAGAAAAAGCTGCTGCAGGACTAACAAAGATGCAGAAATAATCCAGCCGTATAAATGGAACGTAAACAGTTCAGACTGATCTATGATTTGCAGTAAAGTCTACTTATGAGTGACCTGCCGCTCTGTCATGTGATCAAATTGCTATACTTCATCTATTTTTTGTAAATGCAGTACCTAGATTTTTGTGTGTATTTTTGCAAGAATCTTCTAAGTGGATTACATCTGTCTAATACCTATCTTGTGGTCAAATGTCGATGGCTGTGATGTCCAGAGTAAACTTCAGAAAGCAGTCACATCCATCACAAGGTCAGAGGGAGCTTTGTTATGTATTTTCATGTAAGGGCAGAGGTCAGAAAGGTTGTTGGCAGGACTAGAGAGTAATAAACTTTGCTCATCAGTGAAACCATGTCTCTGGAAGAGTGCATGGGGTTCATGAGTAAAGTGGAAAGGGAAATGGCTTCTGTCCTTGTGCTTCTAAGGAAGTGCTCCTTTCTGAGTAGCATTTGGTTCGCATACCAAGAAGAAATGATTAGGAACTCTTGTATTTGTGAGGATCAGTTGGTGTAGCTCTAGGTGACTGTCCTGGTTTCGGCTGGGATAGGGTTAAATTTCTTCCTAGTGTTGTGTTTTGGATTTACTAGGAGAAGAATGTTGATAACACACTGATGTGTGTTGCTAAGTTCCCTCCTAGTCCAAGGATAGCTCCCATGCCCTACTGACTGAGCTAGGTGCACAAAGATGGGAGGGGACATAATCAAGACAGCCAGCCCAGCTGGCTAATGGGGTATTCCATACCATGTGACGTCATGCTCAGTATATGAACGGTAGGCGTGATCCAGGAAGTACCGATCGCTACTTGGTTATTGGTCAACGCGGGTGGTGAGCAACTGCATTGTGCATCACTCATTTTGTATATTCTATCATTATCATCATTATTTTCCCTTTTCTGTTCTATTAAACTGTCTTTATCTCAACCCACAAGTTTTTTTCACTCTTACCCTTCTGATTCTCTCCCTGTCCCACTGGGCGGGGGGGGGAGGGGGAGTGAGCGAGCGGCTGCGTGGTATTTGGCTGCCTGCCAGATTAAACCATGACAGTCACCCATCTTGTATTTTGTACTGTGATGAAAATTGGCCCATTTTGAGCCTTTCCAAAGTCATGCAGATGCTGTGGCTTATCCAAGACATCAGTATTGTTTGAAGAAAATTTTATTAAATACGGTTGAAGGGATTAATTTTTCACTGGAATGGGTGGGTGTGGGACCTTTTCATGAACTCTTAGGTAGGTGGTTCCTCTAGGAAGCTTTTATCGTGATGACGCACAGTCCCTTCAAAGTAAGGAACACCATCTGCATCCATTGCTAGCAGTGTTTCAATATCGGGCAGTTTCTTTCTTTGTGTTGAGTGTAAGGCTGTGGGACTATTGTGGCAAAACAGGGGAGGAAGGTGAAATCAGGACATGCTGCAAGAGTTGGTTTTGGTTTAGGTTTGCATAAAGGCCGATAAGGACAGCTTTGGTCTTTTCAGAGTTCATAAAGCATTTGCTTTGTGTGTGTGTGTGTTTTCTCTAGTTCATGTCATGAAGCTCTGAATCAGGCATCCACCCCATTATTAGCTGTCTCGAAACAATATAAGGAATGTCCTAAAAACTAACTCTGTTTCTAAGGTCATAACTTCATGCACACTTAAACTGCAGCTGGAATAGCAGAAAAAGCTGCCCATTATCACCTGGCTGCTGACCAGGTGATAAGCTCCTAAGCTGGATGAATGAACTGCTGCAATTTAGCACTAGCGTTAGGTGTTAACTGAGCTAAATCCCTTGTCTAGGTTCACTGGGTGATCCCAGAGATGCATACCTACAGTATGTGGGAGGGCTGGAAGTGTTTCCCTCACATCAGTGCTGCCCTAACATGGGATCAAGAAATGAAAGCAAAGAGGTTGCAACCACTTCTTTCCAATCTGTGTAGTAACTTCTGGGTGATGTTTGTTTCCAGCTCTCTTCACCCATTGAACCTGTTGGGTAGATTGCTAGGAGCACTGAGTAACAGGGAGGGCTGCTAGCTACTACAATGTTGAATAAGAGATCTTTTATTTTTTCAATAATCTGAAAGATTATTTGCTGTAACTAGTAATCTATTTTGGTAGTTCTTTAGGGGGCTATTGGGATATACAGATTAAATTTCAGACAGACCCACACAGTAAACAAGTGCTTTGTAAAAGTAAATAAATAGTGATGGCATTGATTTATTTATATTTTGGGCTGTTAAAAAAATTCCCCATGTGGAGATAATGATAGAAATAGCATGAATGATGACGGAACTTGGGTGGGGGAGAAAAAGAGAGTAACTTGGTATTTCGGGAAGAAAATGTTTTATTTTCTGTTGCGTGCAGCTCTACAGTAATGCAAAGTGAATGAAAAATTTCACAGGTGCAGTGGCCTCAATGTGCAGATATTTCTTTGAACTTTACTGTCGTTTATGTGATTCAGTTTGTTCATGAATCAAAATGAATGGCGTGGTTTCCACTCTGTACTTGCAATTTTGAGTAATCCTTACTATTCAGGAGACTGAAGCTAGGGGCCTCTCAGTTTGAGGGTTGTGATCCTTCCCACCTAACTCTCAATAATATGCAAAGCACAAGCTGGCAGGCTGGTAGATGCCAACCTCAGCTGCTGAATGTAATTTTTACCAGGCTCTGCTGTATGGTTCGCTCATGTAGCCCCACTGCTTTCCTCCTGTGCTTACAGTACTACTACATGTTTGGTGCTTTTTGCCTCATGTTTGATATGCACAGGCAAATATGATGTAAACTGTTCAAGGCATATGATGCATATTAGATTTTCTTTCTTACCAAGTCAAAAGCAGAAAACCTGAATTGCCCTTATAACCCAAAAGCATGTTACCATTTCACAGAAGTGTATTAACCCTGTTCTACAGAACTAAACGTCTGACTACACTTTTTTTCCCAGCTGAACTGTTCATTAAAAACATTTTAGTGTTGCAGTTATTTTCAACTTAAGAGTTCATTCTCATAAGCTTTGTGGTATGGTTGCCAGTATTGGAGAGAAACAATTTCCTGTAAAAACTGAGAGAGCTTCCCATCATAAGATGCTGCTTCTGTTATGAAAATAATGTAGAAAACACTGGCAGTTAGACAAGTGAGGATCTATGTCTAGAAATCCAGAGCATAGCTTAGTCATTTGACTCTAGGAGAACTAACATCAAATGGCTTATTGAAACAGGCTGCTGATAGTACTTGAGTTATAAAATCTGGATTGTGCTTTTCTCTCTCAAAGTAGCTCTTGAAAGGCCACCTAGACATGGGACTATTAGGAGCATTAAGCAGGGTCTTCCAGTCTTTCTGATGGCTTCTGAGAGACTGCCTGTATTGAGAGCACTTACTTTAGTTGCTGCTCTGTGTTGGGTTCTTGTTAAAGGATACTTTGAACTCATTGTAACCTCCCACTATTGGCAGAAGTGGGAATCTTTTAATATTAGACAGATGCCGGGTTGAGCTTTGTCTGGGAGGAGTTCTCTCCAGTTCCTTTTTCCTAATGTTAGGTCTTGGCCGCACATATCCTTGTTTATTTCCTTGGTACTCAGATCCTAACTCCTAATAATGTTCCCCTATGTTCCAACTCATCTTACCATCCATCACCTCTGTGTGTCTTGAGGAGGAAGAGAAACAAAGACATCATTTCCAGAGGATGTATGTAATATTTTGTTTGCTGCTTTCTTCTCTCTTAACTTCTCCAGCCCTAACTTTATCTGCTGTTCCTTCTCTAGTTTCAGTTTCCCACTAAATGAGCACAGAAGGGTCTGTCATGTGCTAAGTGTTAGGCAATCTAAAGAAAGTTCAGACTTTCCTCAGTCCTTGTATCCTGCTAGAAATCAACATCATAGGCTTGGTATCTGGCTTCTGAACCAGGAAATAATGTGCCATGCTTTGTTGCTTCATGGGGCAGAATCTTTTTACTTACATTTACTTACATTGCTGTTGTGCTCAGAGAGGCTGTACTTTGCAAAGTACTGCAAAAAGAAAAACTGGTAATCAAGCAGACTACTTTTGAAGTGCAGAGAAACCGTCATATAGAATCTATCTGACCTGGTGCCAGGAGACTTCTTACCAGTCTGCTAGGGCTGTGGAAAACTGCTTGTGCCCAGGAAGCCACACAATGTCTGTTAATGGGTTTTCCTATACCGAGAGGGACTCATGTCAATCCTTCTGGTGATGTCCTGTTCTGTCTTGCAGCTTTACTGAGGGCACACAAAAGTACTGAAGTGCTTTCCAAAACCTGGAACCTATCTACAACTGGACTTAAAAGTCTGGAGGGATGTTTGTGGAAGATGAACAGTGGTTTTGGAACAAACTGTTCTTGTATTGTCAGATTAGTCCTAGGTCATTCTATGTTGTACCCGGTTGCTACTCATGGCCTTCAGTAGATGCTTAAGAATGGAGTTTGAGTGGGGCACAAACTAAGTAATTCTTCCCATCATATTACCCAAGTTTCAGGAAGTCCTGGTCAGGGACTTTCTGAGCCAGAAGTTGTTTCAAGCACATTATCTTTGGTAGTCTGGACTTTTTTTGAGGCACAGTGAGTAACTTTTCTTTGTCCACCTTCTCTGTGGCACTCATGATATTCACTCAGTCATCTAATTTCTAAGCTGAAGAGTCCAGGTCTATATGTTGTCTTCCCCCCTGCTTACCCCCCCACTCCACTTTATCATTTTTCTGTGGCTCTAATTACAGGCTCCTAAGAGTGCAGTTTTCAAGGTACTAGCAAACCCTGAGCATACAGCATTTTCAGTCTTGTTCTGTAGTCCTTTTCTGCTAATTCTCAATGTCCATCTGTTAATTCTATCAGAAGCTTTCCAAAGAGACCATTTCCATTTAAGGGGAGGAAGCAAAAGGAAGCTTTTGGTCCACAGTGTATCTGGTATTATTTTTGTCCTTGTGTGGGTTCTTTTGTAGTTATTGGCACTGAATTTCATCTGTCACTTTATTTGCCCCTCACTTGCCTTTGTTAAATCCTGTCATAATTCTGTTTTATTTATCCTCCATTTGACTCCAGGTTGTGACTATTACTGATATTAATAGACTAGAAAATGAGGATTGCTTTGAAGCTTTTAAGGCCTTGTCTAGAATTGCAGAATGGTGCTAGACAGATGAGGATAAGCACTCCCTAGCTGAATACTAGCCCACACTTCATCCAGCACATTTGCATGTGTGTGTGGAAATGGCTGGGTCATGTTTCCCGCATTTGCTTTACTGGCAGTGTGCTACTCTGCCTGCTCCTGAACAGAGCATGTCCTGAGGATGTTCTGGAAATGTGGAGGCAGTGCTCTGGCAAGGGGGACAGAAGTCTGCAGCAGAGGTAGCTACCTCTGACTTCACTCATGATTCTGTCTTCTTGCTCCCCTTTTTCTATCTCCTTGAAGGTAATTTTTGGCCCTCTCCCTGCTTTTTCTTCTGAAATTATGTTGTGGTTTAACCCCAGCCAGCAACTAAACACCACGCAGCTGCTTGCTCACTCCCCCTGCCCCTCCAGTAGGATGGGGGAGAGAGTCGGGAGGGCACAAATAGAAAAACTCACGGGTTGAGATAGAAACAGTTTAATAAATGGAAATAAAACAAAAGTAGAACAGTAATAATAACAATTGTAAGAACAACAATAACAGAATATACAAAGCAGGTGATGCACAATGCAACTGCTCACCAACGGCTGACCGTGTGTCACAGATGGGGGGGCGAGCCCCCCTGACCCCTGGTTTTTATACTGAGCATGATGTCATATGGTATAGAATACCCCATTGGCCAGCTGGGTCAACTGCCCCAGCTATGCTCCCACCGCCCAGCTTCCCCTGCACTTGGCAGGGCATGGGAGACTGAAAAAAGTCCCCAGTGCAAGCACCCCCCAGCAACAACCAAAGCATCAATGGGCCATCAATGCTCGACTCATATCAAACCCAAAACACAGCACACTCCCCAAGCTACTGGGAAGAAAGTTAACTCTGTTCTAACTGGAACCAGGACAAATTACTTAGACCATTTTTCCTCTTTAAAATGGTAAGTAACTGGATTTCTGGTCAACTGCCTTGATTTTAATTGCTATGAATAATTAGGAAGCTTTTATAGTAACCCCTCACTGCTTCCTCAAGATAACTTATGAATCCACTGATCCCTCCTTCCCCTGCTTTCTGGGAATGTGTCCACTCCACATTCCGCTGCTAGGATTGCCTCTTCTCCATATCATTCTTAGAGAGATCCTAATAGATAATCTTGTTGTCAAGCTAGAGCGTACAAAGCTGTAGTTTCACTAGACTTTGGTGAAGATTAGAAGATCTTAAAATGCCTGCACAAATCTAGTGGTTTGCTGGGAGGAGTGCTTCCAGCTGTTTGCTGTGTTCCAATTTTAGCTTGTGTTTTTGCACCTGCTTGGAAAGTTTGGGTTCTGTCCCCTCGCTAAAGCAACTTGCTGCTTCCTTGAGATTAGGAATACCAAAAAGTATGTCTCAAGACTGCTTTGTTTGTCTTTTAAATAGAGAACAAAATTTCTTGTGTAAGGTTTAAACAATGCTATTGAGGAAAAGTCTCCTGAATGTAACTGAATGTGGTAGTGGCACACTGTGGGCAGTCTTCCTGCTCTAAGAACTTGTTTTTCAGACGCAAGGTAAACTATGTTCTGATGATGTTCTTGTGAATATATTGACTTCTCATTGAGGCAGTGTCAAAAAAGAAGGATGGACTGAGTCCTTGTGGGCTTTTGCAGTAGTGGAAATGCTGGAGATAGAATTCGTATCTTGCATCTGCTGTTGAGCTGGTGGGAAGAGAAAAGGCAAAAGGATTCACCCTGGGGAGTTGCTGTACTTCATCAATGTCGCAACCACGTCCTTCATATTTCCCAAATAAGCTTTCACTGGAGTTGTGAGCTTTCTGACACATGACACCTGCTTGCTGTCCAACTTAAGAAATGAGTGAATATTTGAGTCTTTTGATAGATGGCGAAGCTGAAGTGTCCTGTCTGGATAGCATTAGTACTTTCCATTAAAAAGAAGTCCTCAGTGAGATGTAGAATTAGAATACTTGTTGGTCTAGGTTACTGGCTGAATGTTTAACTTCATGTTATCAATCTTGTATTATTTGGCATAATATATTTAATAATAATTATAATATATGGTAATGTATTTTATATCATTATGTATTGTATAAATTATTTATTAATTAAATTGATTTATAATTATATATTTATAATATATAATTATTATATATTTTAATAATAAATATATGCTCTGAGGCGTATACCTCAGGTAGTCAGTAATACCCAGGCTGAAAGGAGAATGAGTGAAAGAAAGAAAATTAAAAAAAAAAATGGTGCTGCAGTGAGAGAAATGGACATTTTGCTACTTGTGTTGGATGGGATAGCAGATCTAGTTATAGTAGCAAAGAATTCTGGCACATTTGGGTTTAAGAGAGAAAGAAAATTGAACAGTTAAAGCAATATGTGTGGTAGTGAACCACTGCATGCTTAAAGGCTGAGCTTCCAAGAACGCTCAAGAAACTTCTGTGCTGTGGTTTAGTTTTTGCTATAGCCGTACAAACATAGGATAGCTTTTCTGTTGAGAAACAGAAGTTCTGGGTAAGAAAAGACTGTTTCGTGAACAGTTCAACTTCTCAGTGTTAAGGCAGTTACCTGACCTTTTTTTTCCCACTGCTGTTTTTCTCCTGTAAGCAACGTCAGCAGTTTCTTGTCCCTGTAAAGTCTTAACTTTTAAAACATCTTGTGTAACTTAGAAAAACTGCAGGTTAAATATTGTGATGTGTGATTATCCCATAAATTGTTATAATTTGTTATAATCTTTGTTGTATAATATTATTTAACAATATAATTGTTATAATCTTTATCTCATGCCACATGAACTTTGTGCTTTTTCCAGTTCCTCCTGTATCAAAGCTCCTTCTGGGTAATTTCTTTTAGAACTTCTGCAAAGTTGCCCTCCTTAACTTACTTTATGCCCCTTGACCTTTTGCTTTTTCTACTAATTTGTCTTTCCTGTAGTTTTCAGAGACATTCTTCCCTGTTTAATCACTGACTTTCATACTGATATCTAAATTTATTACTCTGTGACATATTTCCATCATTAATTTCTGCAGCAGACTAATGTGATTTATGTCTATGCCTTTTATGTAACTAAACTCTGTCCTGACTTCTGAGTTTTCAGTTTTTCGCTTTGAAACTTATCTATTTCTCCTGTCCAAGGACATAGAGGATGCCACATACAGTACAAGTCAAGTCAGCATTGTTAGTATTTGTATGGACTACAAAGCCTTCTATGCAGTTAGATTATTTGTGCTGTCTGTTGTGTCAGTGCTCTTCAAAACCATGTTAAAACTCAAAATCTTTAACTGCTGTCTTAGTTTCAGTTTTAATGCAATACTTCCTTAATGGCAGCTCTGGTATGTGTGTATTTCTTGTTTCAATATTGGAGTATAACACTGTTACAAGTGTTAAAAACTTGCCTGCAAGGTTATCTTGTAAGGAGTGCAAGCAGAAATGACAGCTCTGGGAAACCTGGGTGGAGTATGTGCAGAGGCAGTCTGGTTAGATTGGCAGCACTTCCCCTTGCCTTCCCAGAGACTTTGGGGAAGTGCTGGACGATTAACCTGTCCACCTGTCCTTGCACAGGAGAGGGATGAGGCAGAAGAATTGTACTTGGTTGCTTGTCTGTCAGCAGGTAGGCTTTGGCTGGTTAAGTATCACTGGGATGATTTCAGAGCCTGCCTGATGGCGATGGTGAAGATAACAGTTTAGGAGTGGTAAGTGATGTGGTACCACCAGTACAGCTGGCATTGCAAGAGTGGAACTATTCCTCAGTATATGAAGTACCGTGACCCTTTTCTTCTGGCTTGGTTGATTGGTGTACAGTTTTATAGATTTTGCTGCCTTTAAAGTGTCCAACTTTAATGACAACTCTTGGACTACTTCACTGAAAACGTAACTCCGGGAAGGCAATGCTATAGCAGTTGGACTGTGTGATGGTTTTGGTGGATTGTGCCCTTTGCTTTCTCTAAATTCTGTATTCTTGTCTTGGATCATAAGCTCGAGAGCCTAAGTATGAAACATGTTGTGAGCCTTCACGAAATAGCGGGGCATTTTGCATTCTCTTTCCCTTCTATGAGAACTCAAACTGTGATTTTAGTGATACTGCAAAGTTCTCCAGGGAATTAAGTTTCAACGTGTTGTGTATTGAAATGTGTTACTTGACTCTGGACAGCAGGGCCAGAAGTTGCTAAGTAATGAGATGCAGCTTTGCAGAAGGTGTTGTCATGATAAAAGCATTTGTTCTTTGTGGTGGCTTCCACTGCTGAAGAAACTCTAAGGAATTTAGGAACAGCTTTTTGGTGGAGAATTCAGAAAGAGATTGTAAGAACAGAAATAAGGAAGTTCAAAGACGTGTTGAAAGAAGAATGGTAAAAGGGAGGGAGTAAAAGGGTCCGTCTGAAATTTTTCACTTCAAAACATGTTTCTTCCTTCTCAGTTAAGCATCGTTAGTCAATTTCAGAGGTGTAGGTGAACTGCTGTTATACATTCGTAGAAAATGAACTGGAAGTACCTAGTGTAGTTTTTTAAAGTAGTAGCCAAATGCTATGTTAATTTTCCTTGAACTATTATTGTTTTTTTCCTAAATTGTGCATACTAGTGGGTCTTTCTTATATGGTTGTTTTTCTGTCCTCTGTGAATGTTGTTTAAGAATTTAGCTTTTAATTATTTAATTCATTTTTAAATTTTAATTTATTCACCATTGAAGGAAAACTACATCAACTGTAACTGTCTGGGTAGTCAGTGTTTCTTGAACAGAATGCTCTGCGGAGCTGTTCTTGTGACTTTTCCCTTGAAGTTGTAAAACAGTTATCAGTTAAAGCAGAAACTATAATACATGATGGTGCCTAACCTTTGAAGTGCTTTAAGATGCTAAGATGCAGAATATCTGGGTTCTTGACATATAAAGCTCATGACTACAATGTTCTATACTGGATCCTCTGCATATAGTCTGTAGTTGCTGCACTAAGACAAATCTTTTTTTGTGATCCACAAAAGTTACCCTTTATTTCTTTTAAGATTTATGTCAAATTTGATCAATATTGCAGATTTTTTTCCCATACCTTGCCCATTTTATTGCATGTACAGTTTTAGTCCAGAAAGGGGTTTTTTTTTGTTTAATTTTATCAGAGCAGTATTTTAACTATTATTTTTTTGGTGGCAGGAACTTTCTAATAGCAATCTAAAAATGTTTTGGAGCTAAAAGCTTCATCTCTGGTCTTTCATACAAAGCAGTAGACTACTTGTATTTCATTCTTCTATGGTACATGATCTTTTTTTCCCAATCTCTATGCTGATATTTTGGCAGATCTCATGAGAGAGTTACTTACAGAGTTTGAAAGTAGAGGGTCACCTCCTGATTATTTTGAAAACTTTCAGACTCCACAGGCACATTGTGTGGACACCTTAAGGTAAACATCCTGTAATGCCTTTCCTTCCTTGTTATATATGTTCTTAGAACCATTTCATTAAGAATCTGTAGCATCTCGCCTGTTGAAGCTGGTAGTGGGTGGGAGGGTTACTATGAGAATTTTTACCTTCCAAGTAGGTTTGATGAGGTTATGAGTATGCTCACATGTGCCCATACAGACTCTTTGCTGCTGCCCTGCTGGCCACAGGGCACACAGTCCGTATAGCTTGCAAGTTTGCCTGCATAAAAACTAGTGAAGCAGCATTATTTTTTTAATTTCCTGGGTTGAAGGAGCTCTTTTATTCATATCACCTGGTCCTGCAGGGGGTTATGGTTAGAAAGATGCACAGGTTTTGGCAGAAAGATAAGACCTTCCTGTAGCCATTAGTTAAGATTCTCACTTCAAAGTTGGGTTTAAGAACACAATTAGCTGCCTAGCAGGGACTTACGAAGGTTTTACTCTCTTTTATTCTTCTGTTCTGCTAGCTGGTCATTGCAGATCCCAGCTGCTTCTGGATGTTCAATTGCTAAGTTTTCAGTAGAAAACTTAGGGGACGTTGAAATCCACATAACTTTGCTGAGTCTCCTGTGTGCAGCAGAATTTATGCATTGTCCTGATTCTGCGGAATGAAACTTTTGGTCAGTTTTTGTCTACAAAGCAAGAAACTAAAGATATATTTGAAGTGCAATATTTGGAGTTAACCTGGGATAAATCAAGAAATTTGAACATGCTTTGTAACCTTTGAGTTGCATGGACAGCCTTAAGGTGGCTTTCTGACCAGTATTTATTATGATGCTGCCTTTCAGTACGTACTTCTTGAACTGCAATTCAACTTTGCATCCAGAGTGACAGCAGATGCTGCTTGTGGAAAGAATTGGGGTTGTATCTCAAGAGCATGTTGGCTGTAGGAACACTTCTTCATTTAATGTGGGAAAGTAAGCAATGAATGGGATGGAGCACTCCAGGAGGAAATAGACTTCTTGATGTCCTGGTTCTGGCAGGGACAGAATTAACTTTCTTCCCAGTAGCTGCGGAGAGTGTGGTGTGTTTTGCGTTTGGTATGAGAGGAAGGTTGATGGCGCATTGATGTTTTGGTTGTTGCCGAGTGGCGCTTGCACCGGGGTCTTTTCGGCTTCCCATGCTCTGCCAGGTGCATGGGAAGCTGGGGGGGCCGGGGAGCATAGCTGGGGCTGCTGACCCAGCTGGCTAATGGGATATTCCATACCATGTGACATCATGCTCAGTATATAATTAGGAGACGTGGTCTGGGAAAAGGCATCTCTTGCGGTTCGGGACATGCGGTGTGTCGGTCGGCAGGTGGTGAGCAGTTGCATTGTGCATTGCCTGCTTTGTATGTTCTGTTATTGTTGTTGTTATCGTTGTTATTATTACTGTTCTACTTTGTTTTATTTCCATTATTAAACTGTTTTTATCTCAACCTGTGAGTTTTCCTGCCTGTACCCTCCTTGATTCTCTCCCGCATCCTACTGGAGGCGGGGGGGAGAGAGGGGGTTGTGAGCGAGCGGCTGTGTGGTGTTTAGTTGCTGGCTAGGGTTAAACCATGATTATAAGACAGTAGCTGTCATGGCAAACTGAATTCTGTTCCAGTCTCTGCTATGTGATGCCAGGCAAATATACTACATAAGCCATGCTTTTTGCAGGAGATTTTTGTTTTTTCCCTTCCGAGATGCCTTACGTGAGCTTGGGTCTAGTTTTGCAGAGCTCTGGGCATATATGAGTGCAAATGAGATCAGTGAAAACATTACTGTCAAAGTTGGGAGGCAAGCAGGTTGCACTGAGTGCAACCTCAGCTTGTGCTTTGGAAGATGAGGCAAAAGAAAAATGGTGAATGATCCTTCTCTATGCTGAGTGTCCTGCGTATCTGAGTTAGGAGTGCAGGAGAAAATGTGACTGTTTTCACACTGTCATAGTATACAGAGAGGTTGAAATTAATTTGTGCAAGCTATATTAATTCAACTATTTCCTGAAGTTCACTTCTCATTTGTAATGTGATTCTGCTTTAGATTCAGCTGGAATTTCAAAACATTTAGAGTATTTTCAAAAACTTCTGCTTACTTTCAGCTGAGATACAATTTTTTTTTTCTCTGTAAAAGGCGAAACCAGTAAGCTAATACTTTAGACAGTTGTTTAATATGTATTGCTGACATATTAAACTGGACATAAAATTGTTCATATTTTATTTTTCTTACTGTGTACAGATGAACACCATGCCCTCCTTCCATTTTGTTTTTATTAAATAAGGATGTTCTGTTCTGAAAGATTTATTGGGTTTAGTGAGAATGTTAGTATCAGGTTGAACAGGAGCTTTTCTTTTCCTTTCCCTTCTGTTTTACCAATTTTCTGTCCCTCCCTCGCTGACAGACCTCTTGAGCTGGGACTGTGTATGTGTAAAGATGACCTCTGAATGAAGTTAAGCACTAGAAGCTTTCAGTTATTTTTCAAAAAGTCATGCATCTAACATTGCATCCCCTTGGGAGCAGACAAAACAGAAAATCTGTAAGAACCTTGCTAGAAAATATAGAAGTTGGTGTGTTAGTCTCCTGTACATGCAGTTATGCTTGGACATACATGCACTTGCTTCCTTCCCTCCATCCCGACCATGGAGGAATAAATGGGACACAAGTTTGTCATTTGGCTTCAACTTGCTTGGCAGCTGATCAGCTTTTAAATTAGCAGGTGTGAAAAATGTTTAGAAGACACAGAATTTCCCATGTGCCTTAAGAGTGCCTATTAAACGTGCAGAGTGTAGAGGAATGTAGGCTGTCCAGTTGCAAATAGTTCCTCACAGCTACAAAGCAGAACTACTATGGAAGTAACATACCTCACAGTCTTCTTTTTTGATTGGAATCCAGACAGAGCACCTGGCTTTGCCATGCACAGAAACATCTTTAGAATGTCTTTAAAGAAAAAAAAAAAAAGGAAAGAAAATCTATAATTCTGTGTTTTTTTGTGCTTCCAGAACAAAGCAGTCCAAATACTTTAGCCTACTAGTTAACGCTGATTTAATGGCTAAGCATCTGAATGCTTCTGCTATAACAACCTAGCAGGAACAGAGAAAACCTGATTCACCTGATCTCATTTCTCAGTCTTCATGCTGGCAAACAGAGATAAATAAAAATGGAACATTAACTTGTGAATGACTCAGGACTTCCAGTGGTAACAGGACTGTTCTGGGGTTGGCACTCTGTAGAGTTAATATTTTGAGTAAACCAGGTGAGCCAATGGTTGGTGAAAAGTGCAGGCTGCAGTCCCCACTCTATGGAAGTTGGGGGTTTGTGCAGAAGGAGACTTAATTCACTGTTCCACTGGAAGTCTGTCTTCAGGCCAGCAATGCATTGGGTCTAGTTCACCCCATGCATTTATAAAGATATTTTATGGTATCTTCTGGTAGCCATAAAAGATAATGAAAAAAGAAATCCCTTTACAGCATCTGATGAGTAAGTTTGGCAGGGGACTTTCTGCAGGCCTTACTTACTAAAATGCAGTGGGTATATTCTCACTTCTTCTTAGTTTGATCTATGTCATTGTTTCACCTGTTAGGAAGCAAGAACAGCAGGTTCTGCATTTTGATAAATGGGCTGAAGGCTGTCTCATTTCTCTGTAGCACCTGTAGGTAACTCCATCTCCTCTGCTATAATAGTAGTTTGTAATAGTAACACTACATTCAGTGGATTGCAGAGGATGGTCAGGCTGGCCTAGGACATCAGTTGAAGTTCTTGTTCCTTCTTCCTTGATAACAATCCTGATTTTCATGGACGTTCTGGTAACAAGTGCACTGTTGACTCTGGTGGGTATTGTAAGCAGAAGTAGATCAGCCTGGCTGCAAAAGTGTCATGCCTTTTCTCAAGAGTGCTGAAGTTGCCAAACCATCGTAGGAAGGTAATTAGTTTGGCCTTGGGATTGACTTTGACTACTGAAATTGTAGAGTTTAAAGCAGAATTTGGGAATTTGTTGCTTTTCTTTTGGCATGTGCTGTCTGTGGCTGTAAAAGAGTGAGATTATATCTGTTATCTCTCTTTGTGAGTGAAAGACCATGAGTCCTTGGACCAGATGGCTCTTCCTTAGTCTTTCATTTCAATGAGTAGCAATGAGTGGATGCTTCAGGAGAAGCTTAGGTGCAAAAGAAGCAGTGAAGGATTCTTTCTTGGTCTGTGCTTCCAGCTTTTGGCAACTAGTAATGGATGGTGATTTCATGATCTATAATCACGTTTGATCCATAGCTGTCTGTGGCATCCTATTAAAGAAGTTCCACAGCTGAGAAAGGGATTGTGTAGGAAAATTATGACTTAACTGTACAACTTCACAATGCTGACAGTTGTCCTTAGAGAATTAGTGAGTAATTGATCTCTATTTATTTTCATCACACAAATGTTTTTAGGCTTAAGTGTAGTGTCCCTTAGTTACCTCTTCTCTAAGCTGAAATGTACTGGTCTTTTTATGATCTCTTCATGTCCTCATCATTCTTGCTGCAAGTCTCTGTGCTGTCTGCCAGGTTTAAGTCATACTCTGGTCTATGCCTTTGACTCTTGCTGCTCTGCATCTGCCTCCTTGACAAATTCAGCTCTCTTGTAATTTTCACACCTCATTCCCTGAAGGCTGGTGAAGGAGAGAGGTATATTCACGTGCAACTGGAGTGTGTCATGAGTGTGTTGCTGCTACCAACTTACTCTGTCCTAGCCTTTCAAGCCTTGCTCTGGCACCCTCTTTGTAGATGAACTGTTAAAGCCTCCTAGTAACGTGGTAAGCTACATGACCCTCAGCTAGTTTAGCCTCATGTAGTAGACTTTGTGTGGCTTGATGTCTATCATGGATATATGCTGCACTGAAAACCAGGCGAATATCCTGTTATGTATACAGGTGCTTATCCCTATACCTTGATAATTAACTTCATTAATTGTACAATTTTTTCATGTGGGGAGTGATTCAGGAAGCACAGTAATTCTGGAAAGGTTGCACAATTGGATTCTCTGTGTTTCTTTATTTCCTTATCTAATGTAGTCATTTGGAGGCTACAAAGACTTTCCTGACTGCAAGCAAAATTCACCCTGAACTCAAAATATCTTTGAATTCTTTCTTCATTTTGCCTAGTAATAAATACAAGAAGGCCAGATTAAGTTCTTTGTCACTCATGTGTGACCTTACAACAAAGTTTTGTCAGTCTGAACTGGCAAACGGTATGTGCAAGAAATAGCACTTGACTCCCTTCTCTGAGTGCTGCTGACAATCATTTTACTCCTCTTACAGCATGGTATCTTCAGGTTTTCTGGTTGAAATTAGTAGGACTTTTAAGCTTATGAGAAACAAAATCTTTGATGCAGGAGCCCACAAATATATAGAATTATTTTTTGGAATAGAACCATTTTTAATCCAGAAAACTTAATTTGCTTGTTTCTGGTAGTTGTTAGTCCTTATATTGGATCACTATATTGAATTATACCTTTTTCAGACAGGAACATAGATAGTGAGTAGTGTTGTAATGAATTTCCTTAATACAAATAAATTGTGCCACAGGTTTTATGACTCTGCAGGAAGAGCATTTGGATATTTAAATTCCTTGTTTACATTGATTACATCTTTGGCATTACATCTCAGTTTATTTTGCAGTCAGTTATGTAGGGTCCTGCACTTGGTAACTGTGGTGCTCTTTCTTAAAAATTAACAGAAATCAGCAAGCTGAAAAAAGGGAATATTTTGTGGAAGGTCTTTATACGGTTTCCAAGTTCTAATGAACAATGGTTGTTCAAGCTTGTAGCCCCTCCTATTTCTGTCACACACATGCACGCCAAAATTAATAGATTCTCCATGCTTAAAATTGTGGATTCAGAACTTTTACTACAACCCAGTAAGGTCAGCAAGTTTCTCCAAAATTATGCTTTTTTTTAGAAGGAAAGAAGGAATTAAGGCATAGTTATTACTAGTTCTTGCACTGAACTTTGCTAAGGTTAAACTGAGCAGAAATTAGAAACGTTTTGTAAATTCACAGCTTTTGATTGTCTGAATGTGTGTAGTTGGGGAACTGTTCTTTGACCGTACGTTTCTTTTCCTCTGGTATACTTACCTCCTACTGAAGATGAAAATGCTTTTTTATATTTTGATGTGACTGTATACTGGGAACGTTGCAAATGCACATTGAAAGAAAGAACTTCTGGATTTTCTTCCTTATTCTCCAGATAGGCAGACAGCACTATGGTTTTGGACTAATTTCGTTTTCTACTGCATCAATATATCCTCACCCTAAAGCAAGTGGACAGTATATTATGTTCTTGCGTCCTCATTTGTGGGTTACGTGCTACCTTGAGGAGTGGCCAAAATGGCTGAAATTTGGAGGAAAACGTAATTGTATTGCCAGCAGTTGAGACAACTCTGGTCGTGGGATTGAGGATGAGAGGCAATGAGCACAAACTGAAACACAGGAGGTTCCTTCTGAACATCAGGAGACTGTGAGAGTGACTGAGCTTTGGCACAGGTTGCCCAGGGAGATTGTGGAGTCTCCCACCTTGGAGATAATCACAAGCCATCTGGACATCATCCTGGGCAACCTGCCTTACCAGGAGGGTTGGACAAGATGACCTCCAGAGATCGCTTCCCCTTCCAACCTCAACTATTCTGTGACTCTGTGATTCTTTAGTCTTTTTCACAGCAAAGACTTGTTTCCATAGTAATCAGCAATCATAATGGATCATTTCTTCAACATTAAAAGGACTGTAAACATTTTGCTCTGAAGCATGAAATGGCAAGTTGCTACCTTCAAAAATGTTCTCTCTTCCAGAAGTGCTTTCTCTTCTAATACTTGGAGGTGGCTTTTAAGGCATTTCAAAGAAAAACACTTGACCAGGAATTGATTTAAACTAACTTCAGAAGGTGAAAATCAAACATTGTTAATTTTCAGTTGAAGGCTGTAGATGAAGATCAGTTTAGGTAGAGGATCCCAACTTCTGCTTTGTAGTTGGAAGCCTTCTTGCAGAAGAACACCTTCTGCTACCTCTAACTATATGCCTGATTGTAATAGCAGATGTGGAAGGCATCTTCCCATAATAAGCTCTTTGAAGGGGAGGGGAAAACCGAAGCAAATACACGTTTCTGTTAAAGCATTTGTACCTTGGTAATATATTTGGTTACGAATTTAAACTTTTAGGTTTTTTTTTCAGAATGTCAACTGCTGTTCCAATTTGGAATTTAAATAAAAATTGACAGCTTTTCACAGACCAGAAGTACTGTTTTCTGACTGTCTCTTGTAACATATCAGATGAATTTTGTGAAGGAAGGTCAGAGGTATGCTTTCATTTGAATGTCTGGGTTTGTGATCCTGTTAATAATTTCTTCTGTTGCTTGAAAACATAATCCCTCTGATGCTTTGTCAGTAGGCAAGTGTGGCCTAACTTTTAACTCTCTGGAAAAACTCTGGCTCCACTGAGAGAAAGGGGGTAATGCAAGATTTCCTGCAATGAGAGTGAGAACTACTCCTTTGGGGACCACAGAAACCTTCTAAGCCTTTAGCTGGCTCAAAAACAGCTGGCTTTATTGCAGAAGCATCTTGTTCCGTTATGACAGTCTTTTTGAAGGCAAGATGATACGCTTGCTTTCGCATTCTGTGTTGTCAAGAACGAGGTGGCATCTGGGTCTGAATTTTTGCAAGGTTGAGATCATGAGGTTTTAAAGCTCTTTAGTTTTATGGGTGGAAAAAAGTGGCTTTTGGGAAAGAAGAAAAAAGAAACAAGTTCTTTGAAAAATGAGGTATTTCTGATGAATCTAGAAAGTGAAAATGCATATTCTGCCTCTGGAGTGGCAAATAGATGAGGTAGTCTAGCCAAGGTACACATTCAGATGTATCAGCAGTGTAAATTGCTGATCATTGAGGAAAATCTGTTCATTTGTTCTTTAATTCAGTGCTGAGGTAGCACTTTACCTTGCAAGAACTTACTCCCTTGATTATGAAAGAAGAGCTGCTAGAAGAAGAAACCCATGCCATTCCAGAGAAATGTACAAAACAAAAAGATCTCGGCCCAGTTTTTAATTACTATCACTTCTCCACATAGGTTTTGTGAAATATCATACATAAGATTTTTAGGTTTTAGCAGCAAAAATGATTGGGAGGGTGGGGGTGGGGTGTGTGAAGCAGTTTGCTATCTGGAGATGGCATGGGCAGCCTGTTCACCAGAGCTTTCATAAGGAAATGAACTCCAGACATTCTTGCGGAGCTAGCCTAGGACACTGGCAGCACAAGAGTACCTACACAAAAGCAGAGTTCTTCAGAGAAATTAACCACATGAGACCTTGCAACAGCTACAAGGTGTTCAGTCATAGAGATCATAACAAATTTGCCTTGGTTAGTGAAGGTGGTGTTCCTGAATAAGGTGAACACCTTACATGTGCCGTGGAAATCCACTGGTCACTTCAGGCCTGGCTATTTTGTGCATTGCTGCCACCAAAAGTGTTTGTTGGAGGCTGTGTCTTCGGTAACTGGCCATTGCAGCTACTCTGACTCTGAAAGTTGTTCAGAAGACGTAAGGAAAACACAGGGCAGTTTTTGTGTGTGTGTGTGATTGTTGGACTTCTTTGTGATATACCTCTAACTTCTTGATATTTTTTGGTTTATGTAATCAAATGTTGGGAAAGTTGGTGAGGGTAGAGTTTGTGTTAGAAGTAATCTGAAGTGTATTATTCTTTTTAGAAACCAAATATTCATGTTTTGCAACAGCTTTGATGGTCTGTATCAAACTGCTCACGTCCTACAGTAGATTCTGTGCTGTGATTTTGAAGTCAAGCAAACTGAAATGGTTCATAATTAAGTTGTACCGGTATTTTCTTTGCGCTCTCACTCTTAACAACATGCTACCAAAATTCTGCACCAACAGTTCAGCAATATTAATTGCCTTTTTGGCTAAATTGGAGCTCCAGCTGACCAGGAGTGTAGTGCTGGAGGCTTGACTGAGCTCTCTCAAAGGCTGCTCCCTGAGGTTTTCCTGCCCACTAACATGTCACATACATGGTTATTTGATTTGCATATAGCAGTTAATGTTTTTAATGGCCAGTGCCCTCCTTTGCGTGGTGGGTCCACTAACAGGTTTATCAAGCCATGCAGTTTCCAGCAGCCTACTGCAGGCTTGTACACCGCAGCTGTTGTGCAGTGGCTCACTAATGCCATAGTACAGCAGCTTTAAAAAGACAGTGCTGCAGATAGAGTGCTGTGTGTGTCGTATTATATTTAAAAGGATTTAAAGTCAGATCAAACTTTTGTACAGCATTGTTGCTCCTTACCAATACAGCCTCCATTTCTTCCAGTGGCAGAGTCTGTGTCTTGTATTGGAAAATGTTACTCTAATATCTGAAGCATTCAGGAAGTGTTAGTGAATGTGAAAAACACCAGTCTGGGTCATGTAACTTAAGATACTGTTCCATGTCAGGGAGAAGCCTTTTCTAATGCTCTAAATCTTTGCTGGAGTGAAAGGGGCTCTGTCCAAACAACCTAGGGGGCTACCGGTCTAGCTTTAGAGGTGCGAGCACAGAAGTTCCAAAAGGTAAAATGTACTTCTGCTGTTGGAATGTTTTTGTGAACTTTCTTCGTTGCATGGGATATTTTTTCTTAAGGGAAGGAAAGTAGCTAAGGATAGGAGTTAAAAGTGCATTATCCTCCATGCAAAAATTCCCCCTCCTGTTACAAAACCAACTTGTCCTTCTCCAAAATCAATCAGAAACTTTTATTTTCCTTTGACCTATCCTCCTGTCCCCAGACGTCCTCACCCTCTAACTGGTCAAATAGTGTTCCTGATGGATATCTCATCAGAGTTTCCCTTTTACTTTATGTTTGTATTACCACACTTTGCAATTTTATGTATGTGGTTTTTTTCCCCATTCCCTTACTTTTGCTCTTAGTTCTGAGGCATGTAGAAGCAGGGATGACAATAGAGGCATACTTAGATGATAGTTACTGTGTCCATTTGCTCCCTAATCAGGGCTCTGGATGAGTTGGGGAGGAAGAGGTTGGGGTTTTGTGGAGGATTTGATTACTGCGGAGTTTGTGAATAGGTGGGAGCCTCAGGGTAGTCCTGCAGGTGGCCCCAGAGACACAGCCTGGGGGCGTTGTGGTCCAGACTCTTGGAGAACGTGGCTGGCAGTCCACCAAGGAGCAGGGGATTGCTGGGGTGGGAGACCAAGGGAACTCACTGAAGCATTGTCAAAACCAAACGACTTTGACTTATCAGCAGATTCCAATTTAAATAATGCTGAATGAGAATTTTTCCTAAACTGCTCTACTTCTGACACTCAGATCATGCTTTGTGTTTCCTTGTCTTTAATGCTATTCTGCTTTCTATCTGCCCAAATGGCTGAAGTCAGTAACTGACTTCCAGTGTCCCTCTAATAATATATGGGGGCTTTCTTTCTATGTCAGCTGCAGTATTTTGCAACTCTTAAAGCGTTTGCATTTTTTGATGAAGTCCTCTTTTTATTATCTCCCTTTTTTTTTTCTTTTTTTTTTCTTTTTTTTTTAGCTTAGTGTTTTCTATCTAGCAGAAAACTGGAAAAATACTTCTAGTTATTGCTGAAATCTTAGCTGAGTGAACTGTCCTGAGGCTCGTAACCATCCCATGGGTTTATATATTATTTTGAGTACTGGGGTGGCACAGGGTTATATATTGTTCTCATTAATTAGAAATCTTGCTTTTTATTAACAGGTTGCTCTATGGGGAAAAACACATTAAAAAGAAAAATCCGTGGAGATTTGAATAAGCTGAAGTCTTTTGACTGATTTGAATATCAGAAGTCTTTTTCAAAATTGTCTAAAAGTTAAATATGCTTGACAGTAGTAGTTGTGTATTTCAAAATACTGTTGATTTTTCTTTGGAGACCATGCAAACTAAAAACTAGGAGAGGTTAAGTGCATGTTTATTGTCGCAATCTTTGCTTGTACAGGGAGTTTTCACTCATTACAGAGCAATTAAATGAGCAGCCTCCCCAAGGGGCTACTGGGCAGGTTGTAGACCTGGTGGTAAGCTCTGATACTTCTTTATTAGAAGGTTTTAAATACTCCCAGAGTGCCAGTAAAGCAACTTCTGTTTCTTTAAGTATATAATCTAGGTGTGTACAGTGCAGGAGAAGATTGAATGCCTGGCCCCTGTTGTCTGAAGTTAGTTAAAGCTGTGAGTGAATTCCTTCACTGACAATGTCTGCTGGCCAAAAGCAGGCATTCACTCCTCTAAATGCAGATTGAAAACTAAAGCACAGCAAGTTCATGTTAAAGCTCTGCATGATACACCAAGAAAAGATACAAACCTTGCAATACCAACAAGTACAGATTCTGTGAAATTGTGGGAGGCACTGACTTAGAAGTTGTGATACAGTGTTGGGGAGTCTCCTTGTTGTCCAAAAAGCGGATTCGTGCCAGGCATGCAAGTAGCCAATTCCACACGCTCAGGAGAGATACTGTTTTATTCAGGCCTGAGTGCTTGGTGGATTTGCCACAACTCAAGCACACCTGGTCTAGTCACCTTTCTGTTTATATCCATGCTTCTCATACATATTTTAAATTTCTCTTTTACATGTTCATTAAATTTCTGAGAACTAATTATAATATTATATCATCCTAGATACATGCGCACTAAAGTCTTTAGGGTCTTCTTGAGGGTCTCTGGTGGTCGTCAGGGTAGTGAACTCTTCATGAACTTATTTCCTCCTTTCCTTATAGGATTGCAATTTGTCCCTGAGCCATGCTTGGACCACGTTTGTTTATGGTTTCCATAGCTAAAATTAATTATCACTAAATCTAACAATACCTCTAAAACACACAGTTTATAATTAATTACTACTCCACACAATTACAAACACACACCTGTTAGTTACCTAACTTCTAAGCAACAAATCTTCATTGTTTAAAATTACAGAAGCAAACAATATAGAATCCACCACAAACTAAACTATCTATCACCATAGTGTTCTTAAATTAAAACATATACATCTTGATCTCCTCCAATCAAACGCCCACTCACTAACTTCATCATTCTGATTTCTCATTAACTGGTTTTTAACCCAATTCTGGGCGAGGGCTACACACAGAACAGTAACACTTTGAGAATTATAGTTGATTATAATTAACATTAACATCCTTAGCAAAATATTTTTTTTTTAAATTATTTATGCATGACAAGTTTACTTCTGTGATCATGCAAGTCTCGTAAAACGTTTATAGCATCCTCCTCACCTTGCCTGGGGAATGAGTATCTTCTCTCCCTGGAGAGAAGCTGGATCTTTAATCAGCTGTGAAAAGAAACAACAGCACAATATTCTCATTTTTGGAAGAGGTAGACTACATTGGTCTGAGTGAATAAAGCCTGAATAAATCCTCTTGGAAGCCATTTCTGGGTACATGAAGGAGGAAAGGGATGAATCAAGCTTCATCAACGTCATTGTCTTCTGTGATGAAATGACTAGATCTATGGACAATGGGAGAGTAGAGGCTGTCATCTGCCTTGATTCTTAGCAAGGCTGTTGCTGTGGTCTCCTGTGGTATCCTTGCATCCAAGTTGGGATGGTAATGTCTGGATGGGTGAAAAACTACTAGATGAGAGAAAAACTGGCTAGATATTTGAGCTCAGAAAGTAGTGGTTAGTGGGTAATACTCATCACTGGCCTCCAGGTGATAATATCACAGGGGTCTATCCTGGGATCTGTTTAATGTCTTTACATCTCCTTGTCCAGGCTATTGATAACGCACCTCATCAAGTCTATGAATGACTCCAGTCTGGATTTGCAGTTCATACACTTGAGGTAAGGGCTGCCATCCAGAGCAATCTGGATAGGCTAGACGAGTGGACTAACAGGCATGTTGTAAAATTCAACAAAGACAAATGCAGCAGGACATGCTATTTCCCTGAAACAATACAGACTGAGGCTGACTGGCTGGGGAGTAGCTCTGCCAATAAGCTCTTGGAGGTGCTGGGCAACAATAGGCTACACATGAACACGGAGTGTATTCCGGAAGTGATGAAGGCTAACAGCATCCTAGGCCCTATTAACAGGAACATAGCAAGCAGATCAAGTGAAGTGATTCCTCTTTACTTGGCACTCATTAGATTACATCTGGGATACTGCATCCGCTTTTGATACCCCAGGATGAGGAAAAATGCTGAAAAACTGGACCGAGCTCATCAGAGGACCATGAAGCACTGCAGAAGCTGGAGTGCTTGCTTGCCCTCTGAGGAGAGGCTGAGGGACTGGAGGAAAGACAACTATGGAGCAGGGGTGTGTAGCAGCAGTCTGCCTGTATCTGTAAAGGAGTTACCTAAAACAGAGCCAGGCTCTTTACTCGGGTGTACAGCAGGAGAATGAGAGACAGCGATCATGAATTGAATCAGGTCGTAAATTGAATAGTTTAAACTATTTTTAATAAAAGCTTTTCATGCTATTTTTTAAATAATTTCATATTTTTTTAATAATGGTTTTTCATGTGGGGTTGCCCATAAAGGGGTATGGCAAGCTTTAAAATACCCCATGGTGTTTGCTTGGGATCACGTAGCTTGTTCTGGAGTAGGTGGCTTCTTTAATCAGCCTAGGGTAATCTCTGTCAGTGTATACAGATCACAATATGGTTGAGGTTGGAAGGCACCTTTTGAGATCATCTAACCCAACCTCCCTGCTCAAGCAGGGTCATCTAGAGCAGGTTGCCCAGGACAGTGTCCAGTTGGGTTTTGAGTATCCCCAGATTCTGAAACCAATTTCAGGATAGCTACTGCTATGAATTTTGTTATGGAGACAAGTCCTCTCTGTGATAGCACAACTCTTGTGGAAAAATGCTGAATTATGTACTATAGAGCCAAATAGAACATAAATTTCACAAACTAGGTTGGACCCATTTTAATTCTTCATTTGTGTTGGACTCTTGGTGATTAACGCTGTGTTTTTCCCCCAGCTGTGATTCTAACATGTTGAGTGCATTTGACTACTACTGAGTTCTGTGAAGGCAGAAGGGGGAATTAGCTGCTCTTTCTCCTTCAGTATGTGAACAAAACACATTTTGTGCAGAATGTTCTGTGTTGATCCTTGTGGAGTGATGCGGACGAAGGAATTTGCAAGATCGGGCAGTTATTCTGTTACTGCACTATTCTGTATTGATCAGGGAAATTTTTCTTGGCTTCCTTTTTCTTCCCAATGGGAGAAGCATGTGATCCTCAACAGTTAAATGATGTCAATTTTCCACAGAAAAAAATTGTGCAATATACTATAGATTGTAAATTCAAATATTTTGAAATATCTATATTCAGTCATAAACTGTAGTCAGCAATTTTGACGTGATTATAGCCTGTGCCTGTAAGGCAGGATTAATAAATAAGATGCCAGTTTTGGTATGCTGTAGCACTAGAACTACTTAAGAGTCTAATAGTCCAAAAGTTGTCACTTGGGTCACTGTTATGAAAAAAAAAAAAGAAAAAAACAAAAATAACCAAACAAAACCCCCAAAACCAAACAACCAAAAAACCCCACATACCTATGTGACTTCTTCATGAAAAGCGCTGAGAAAGGATAGCTTTTTCCCCTAAATCCTTATGCATTGCGCTACTGTTAAGTCTGATTTTTGACTCTTTCCTGTTTGTTTTTAAGTGTGTGTCCTTTGTTGTGGTATATAGTCAGAATGCAGATGTCACCTCTGTGACCTTTACAAGTTGTATTTCTTTGCACTGCAAATGAACTGTTATGTGTAACATTTGAAATGAACAAGTTTAGAAAACAGCCAGGAGAGTTTGGAGTATTTTTCCTAATTTGTTTACTTTAATTATGTGACAACAATTGATGTATAGGTCTTACTTTTCACTACATCCATCTACTTCGGCAGATCTTTTCTGATGACTTCTGTCTGTATCAATAGAGTAAGAATGATGTTTTCCTGCTTAAATGTACAGTTACAAAGCCTGCTCAGCAGCTGGTGTAGGTGCCCACATAAAACCTAATGTTTTTCACTCATTCTTGTCTAATTTTTTTCTTCTTAGATAGAAAATTGGGTGTCATTTCTTAAAATGACATGAACGTTTTGTCTTAAGGTATGATCAGTGAGTCTTAATAGCTGAAATGCATTTAACTGTTGAAATGACAGAGTGTCAAACTTCCTTGCTGTTCCGTATCTACAGAAGTAGTGAAATGGATAGCTTTGTGCTTAACTCAAATAAAAGGGAGCCTGACCTTAGCGTGTAGGTCTGATTTACTGGCATTTTCTGGGTTTGAAACAGGAATCAAAAGGAACTACAGTGTGCTTGCCACCTGGGTTTTGTGTCAAGTATGGGTGTGTTACTGCAGGACTGTCTTACTGATGTTATCAGTCAGATAGTTTAAGGTGCCTACCAACATAGAGGCTGCTGCTCGTATGCACTGCATGGAGCATTGTGAGGGCTGTGAACTCTTAGCCCCTTCAGTGGCAATGGCAAGAGGATATTTTTCCCCCAAGAAGATTATATAAAGATGTGGTATAAAATTCTAAATGGAGGCTATGGATATGCTTATTTAAGGTTTTAGGGATGACAGAAGAGAGCTTGATTTAGGTTAGCTCCAAGGTAACATGAGAGAAGGAAACGTGGCTGTTTTGTTCTGGTTACAGAAGGCAGAAGGAATTGGGGTATGATCTGGTAGAGATGCTGCATTCACTTACTTTGTGTTATTTTTTCACGTATTAATATGGCAAGGAATTTCCAGATCTGCATCCTCTAGAGAATATCTTAGGAATAAGGGCTGGTAATGAACTTATTGTAACATAAAAACAGATGTTCCTTCAGGCTCCTGTCACATACTAGATGCTTTTTTAGACTAGTTGTGGGAGGCAGAAACCTGCTTCAAGGCGCAGGTGTAGCTTTTTCAGTGGGTCTCTACATCTTAACGTGAGCTCTTTGAGTGCCCTTTCTTTGTGCGTAGACTGCATTCAATTCTGTTTCTGTCCTTGTTTTGTAGCTATGTCCTCGTGCTTCCTCATTCACTTGGAAGCTGGGCTGCATCCTGTGTGTGTGTAGCTTTCAGTCTTGCTGTCCTTTGCTGGGAAAAATACTGGTAAGCTATACAGTGAAGATGTCTTTGGATTGTCTTTGGCTAAACAAAACTTCGGAAAATTGAAAACGGTGAAAAAAAAGTCTGCTGGTGGCATTCAGATTGCGAAATTTCTGGCTAAACCCATTACCTTATCTAAAACCTGAACAGCCAAGGAGTGCCCAAAGTGTTGTTCTTGAATGTTGGAGATACTGGTTTCAGTCGCCATGTTAGCTATTTTTTGTAAGTAAATCTCTGCTTTCCCAAATAATGAATTTCCTTTGGAAATGCAGTTTAGCTTCCTTTTAGGCTGGCTTTTATTAGCTAAAAGTTGGGTGTTGGGTTAATTATTAGCTTTCTCTTCTCTATGAAGTCCAGTAAAATGTCCTGCAGCTCTCAGTTTGTGTTTTTATGGATGTGTATCACACATTAGAATAAGAAATAGTATTGCTTGAGGGTCAGCATGTCCTGCATGTAGCAAATGGTTAAATTAGCATTTTCCTCCTTTTTTTTTTTTTTTTTTTTTTGGTGTGATTTGCTCACTGAAGACATGATTTCTACACTGTAGTAGTCATGGCTTAAGAGAAGCTCTGTACATTGATGGGGAAGACCGTCTATTTTTACCAGTATATAATTCTTTCATTCCTTTTCTATTTTGGTTTAGCATTTGGGGTGTGTGGGAGTGGTGTCATTTTAAGGGTTGAATGTTAGCTGGTTTTCACTCAGCTTTTCCGAGAAAGCCAGGATTGTAAGAATGGTTCCTAGCACCTAGCCTACACTATTGCAGCTGGAGTACCCAGAAGTTTAGTTTTGTGTTGTGACATCCAGTTTCTGTTGCTTTGATGAATACACTTGTGCCTGGATCTACTATGCTTCTAGGTTTTTTCTTTGGTGCTATATATGATAACATGAGGGAAGACTCTCCCATCACAGGCCTCCTTTCTTCCCTTTATAATGATGAAAGAATTATTTGCACTTGGTCGAAAAAGGCAAGGTATAAAAACTAAGAAAATTAATCAGCCTGATTAAGATACCAATTTTGTGTAATTTTACTTATAGGAGGGTGTTATGCGCGAAAAGCAGGTGCGGATCCCTCAGGGACAAGGCACAACACTCAGCAAGTGAAAGCTTTGGCTTTAATGAAAGCATAGCACCACCACGGTGGGAACCCAGGGACACCAATGCTAATCAAATGGGCACCTGACGCAGTGGAGCCCTGCTCGGGAGTGAAGCTCAAGGGAAGGCACCGCCGGGATGGATAATTACACTTGTGCTGATTAAGATATCATACATATGCAATGTCCTTTTTGCTTATTAGCAAACTCACTGATGTAGTGCAGGTACTGTTGTCCTGCAGCTGGCTGCCATTGTTGGCATGCAAAAGTAGGTGCAGATGAGGGGGGGTGAACTATCCTGGGTTACTGTGACAATAAGATAAAACGTGCTTGGGACTACATGCTCAAAAGGGATGGGAAGAAGCAAACTGACAGAGGTTACCGTAGCAACAAGATAAGATGTGCTCAGGACTCTACATATTCAGATGGAGGAAGCAAACTATCCTGGGTTACCATAATGAAGTCATCTTGTGCCCTACGTAGGGTAACAGGGGTTTCTTGCTGGATCTCTTGAGTACATCAGGAGATTTCTTTACATTTCACAGTTACTAGAAGAAGCATCTTTGCGAGCTTCATTGTCCCACGCAGACTGTGTGAGAGAGACAGAATACCAAACTTTATTTTTGCTCATATCCTCTCACTTTTTCTGGTCTTCCCTCTCCCACCCCAATTTAGATTCAACCTTTGGACAGCGGGGGGAAAAAAAAGTAAAATAAGTGACTATGTGCTCACGGGTATTTTTGAAAAGAGATGGCTGTTGTCCTTCATTCTCCATTTTTCCTGTCTCAAAGTCAAGCCTCAAAGAGGAGGCAGTCCAAAACATTCTGGCTCATATGCAGATGATTCTCAAACTTTACCGCAGTTTTCCTGTTTGGTGGGGGTGGTGGGTGGGTTCCTTTTCCCCACACTGCCACCCCTCCAGTTTGTAGTAAAATGATTAAAGTGCAAACCTTGGATTTGCTTTTCTGCTCTCCAACTCTGCCAGATCACATACTGGCTTTTCTGAGACTAGCTTTCATGCTGTCCTCGCACAGAGCAGCAAGCCTTTCCTCTCCATAAAAATTAAAAAAGAAGGAAGGATAGTATAGTAAAAATGCGTTCACTCTACCAAGTTAGTTGAGACTCACTGGTGTGCTTTGGTAGTGACACTGTACTCTATAACAAGAATTTAGTTTTGTAACTCAGCACATGTGTAACCTGCGAATGTTATCAGAGAAAGACCCTAAAAATGGGCTCCTGAAGTTGTTGCATTCTCCTTGGGCATAATGTATGTAACTGTCTAATGTTAGGCTGTGCACCCTGTTACTGCAGTCATGTTCAGATGCCTTCCTTTTTATGAGTGGGATCGTCTCACCTGCTGATTATTTGGGGCATTAACAGGTGGTTGCCATGGAATCCTCTGCACAATGTCTGTTTTGCAGGTAAACTATAATGTGGATGCTTTCTCAGCCTTACTCATTTGGGTGGTAGACGATGGGATCCAATCTTTAGTGTCCAGTCTGATACCCTGTAGTCTGCACTGCTTTTCCTGGCCTGTTGCTTATGCAACTCCTGTCCAGCTGGTTTGTGAATCTACTGAGTTACCTGGCACCATGTCTAACTCCCTTAGAGTGCGTCGCAAAAGTGACTACTCTAGAATGCTGAGATGGCAAAGTGCTTCTTGGACGAATGCTGCAGTAACGACAAAGCTTGTCTATGCAAAAAAAGTCAGGTACTGGTAAAACAGTTTTGCTAGTATTGCTGCATATATTCTATGTGTTGTTTTTGGCACAATTACCTCAGGTAAGGATCATCTCTCCTTCACACTGATCTATGAAGCCATACTGGTGAAAAGGTATCACGTAGACCTGATCTCCAGACTCTTGGCTTTCGCCCAGGCAGGATGTGTTTGCTAACAGATGTTCGTTGTAGCATCAGTTCTTTAGGCTTCTCAATCCTTTTGTGGCTTGAAATGCATATGCTGGATTCATGCAGTATCATCTGTCGTGGTTTAACCCCAGCCAGCAAAAATAAACACCACGCAGCCGCTCGATCACATCCCCCCCCCCCCCACGGTGGGATGGGGGAGAGAATCGGGAGGGCACAAGTAGGAAAGCTCCCGGGTTGAGATAAAAACAGTTTAATAATTGAAATAAAACGAAGTAGAACAGTAATAACAACAATGAGAACAACAACAATAACAGACTACACAAAACAGACAATGCACAACAGAACCGCTCACCGACCGCCGACCGCGTGTCACGAACGGGGCGCGAGCCCCCCCCCCACACCTGGTTTTTATACTGAGCATGATGTCACATGGTATAGAATACCCCATTGGCCAGCTGGGTCCACCACCCCGGCTGTGCTCCCCCCTCCCGGTGCAAGCATCACCCAGCAACAGCCAAAGCATCAATGGGCCATCAACGCTCCTTTCACACTGAACCCAAAACACAGCACACCCCCCAGGCTACTGGGAAGAAAGTTAACCCTGTCCCAGCTGGAACCAGGACAATATCCACCCCTTATTCTATACCATCTACATCATGCCCAGGTCTCACATTTTCCCGTACATTCCAATTAGTCACCGCTACTTTTCCCTGCCTTTTGATATATATACGCACACAGAGATATCATTCCCTTAGTCCATGGGCCATCCCTCTAAAACGTCCGTTGAGTTCATGTAGTCCATGACTTCGGGTTCCACCTGTCGTAACAGTCTTGCAGGGCAGGAGAGATGGTGTGTGGTGTCGGGCTCTTGCATGCGGAGGCCAGTTCTGGGCGCTCGTCTGGTTCTATCATTGTTGCACCTTGCTCAGTTTCATCGGCGTTCATCCTAAATTAATCTGGGTGATTCTTACTGTAATACTGTTAATATGGCATATGGTAACCATAAAAGTGATGACATACAGTACTATGTAATAACTAACATCGTACAATTCAGTTCATTGGCTATTTTCACCCAAAATTAAATCCCCCTGAGGTACACACCGGACTTCCCCATCCTTTCTCATCACCCACCAAGTGCACCCAGGTCCCTGAGCAAAAGCAATCCCACAGTTGGGTTTTCCCTTGCCAGAAGCAGGAGCAACCCAGACCGTCTTCCCCAGCATATTTCTCATATGCACGACAGGGACTTTATCCCCCTCTACAGCACGTAAGGGTTTGGATTGGGCAGGGCCAGGTCGAGTGACAGATCCCCTAGTGTTGACTAACCAGGTGGCCTTTGCTAAATGTGTATCCCAATGCTTGAATGTCCCACCGCCCATTGCCCTCAGTGTTGTCTTTAACAGCCCGTTGTATCGTTCAATTTTCCCAGAGGCTGGTGCGTGGTAGGGGATGTGGTATACCCACTCAATGCCGTGCTCTTTGGCCCAGGTGTCTATGAGGGCGTTTCGGAAGTAAGTCCCGTTGTCTGACTCAATTCTTTCTGGGGTGCCAGGTCGCCATAGGACTTGCTTTTCAAGGCCCAGGATGGTGTTTCGGGCGGTGGCATGGGGCACAGGATATGTTTCCAGCCATCCTGTGGTTACTTCCACCATGGTGAGCACATAGTGCTTGCCCTGTCGGGTTTGTGGGAGCGTGATATAATCAATCTGCCAAGCCTCCCCATATTTATACTTCAACCATCGTCCTCCATACCAAAGAGGCTTAACTCGTTTGGCTTGCTTGATTGCAGCGCATGTTTCACATTCGTGGATAACTTGTGCAATAGTGTCCATGGTCAAGTCCACCCCTCAATCACGAGCCCATCTATATGTTGCATCTCTCCCTTGGTGGCCTGAAGTGTCATGGGCCCACCGAGCTATAAATAATTCACCTTTATATTGCCAGTCCAGATCTACCTGAGCTACTTCGATCTTGGCAGCCTTGCTCCACCTGCTGGTTGTTTTGGTGCTCTTCAGTGGCCCGACTCTTGGGTACGTGAGCATCTACGTGACGTACTTTTACAGTCAGGTTCTCTACCTGGGCAGCAATATCTTGCCACAACGCGGCAGCCCAGATGGGTTTACCTCTGCGCTGCCAGTTGTTCTGCTTCCACCCCCACAGGGCATTTGCCACCATCCATGAGTCAGTATAGAGATAAAGCACTGGCCATTTTTCTCGTTTGGCAATGCCCAAGGCCAGCTGGATGGCTTTCACCTCTGCAAACTGACTCGATTCACCTTCTCCTTCAGCAGTTTCTGCAACTTGGCGTATAGGACTCCATACCGCAGCCTTCCATCTCCGATGTTTTCCCACAAGGCGACAGGACCCATCCGTGAACATGGCATATTGCTTCTCGTTTTCTGGTAGTTTGTTATATGGTGGGGCCTCTTCAGCACGCGTCACCTCCTCCTCTGGGGATATTCCAAAATCTTTGCCTTCTGGCCAGTTCGTGATCACCTCCAAGATTCCTGGGCGACTGGGGTTTCCTATTCGGGCCTGTTGTGTGATCAGCGTGACCCACTTACTCCACGTAGCATCAGTTGCATGATGTGTAGAGGGGACGCTCCCTTTGAACATCCAGCCCAGCACCGGCAGTCGGGGTGCCAGGAGGAGCTGTGCTTCAGTACCAACCACTTCCGAAGCAGCTCGAACCCCTTCATATGCTGCCAATATCTCCTTCTCAGTTGGAGTGTAGCGGGCCTCCAATCCTCTGTATCCCCGACTCCAGAACCCTAAGGGTCGACCTCGAGTCTCCCCTGGTGCTTTCTGCCAGAGGCTCCAGGTAGGACCATTCTCCCCTGCTGCGGTGTAGAGCACATTCTTCACATCTTGTCCTGCCCGGACTGGCTCAAGGGCTACTGCCTGAACTATCTCCTGTTTAATTTGTTCAAAGGCTTGTCGTTGCTCAGGGCCCCATTTGAAGTCGTTCTTCTTCCTGGTCACGTGATAGAGAGGGCTTACGATCTGACTGTAATTTGGAATATGCATTCTCCAAAAGCCCACAACGCCTAAGAAAGCTTGCGTTTCCTTTTTGTTAGTTGGTGGAGACATGGCTGTTATTTTATTGATCACATCCATTGGGATCTGACGACGTCCATCTTGCCATTTTATTCCTAAAAACTGGATCTCCTGTGCAGGTCCCTTGACCTTACTTCGTTTTATTGCAAAGCCGGCCTTCAGAAGGATTTGGACTATTCTCTCCCCTTTCTTGAAAACTTCCTCTGCTGTGTTGCCCCACACGATGACGTCATCAATGTATTGCAGGTGTTCTGGAGCCTCACCCTGTTCCAGTGCAGTGTGGATCAGCCCATGGCAAATGGTAGGGCTGTGTTTCCACCCCTGGGGCAGTCGGTTCCAGGTGTACTGGACACCCCTCCAAGTGAAAGCAAACTGTGGCCTGCACTCTGCCGCCAAAGGGATGGAGAAGAATGCGTTAGCGATATCAATGGTGGCGTACCACTTGGCTGCCTTTGACTCCAGTTCGTATTGAAGTTCCAGCATGTCCGGCACGGCAGCGCTCAGTGGTGGCGTCACTTCGTTCAGGCCACGGTAGTCTACTGTTAGCCTCCACTCTCCATTGGACTTTCGCACTGGCCATGTGGGACTGTTGAAGGGTGAGCGAGTCTTACTGATCACTCCTTGGCTCTCCAGTCGACGAATCAGCTCATGGATGGGGATCAGGGAGTCTCGGTTGGTGCGGTATTGCTGCCGGTGCACTGTTGTGGTAGCAATTGGTACCTGTTGTTCTTGGACCTTCAACAACCCCACAACAGAAGGATCCTCTGAGAGACCGGGCAAGGTGGACAGCTGTTTAATTTCCTCTGTCTCCAGGGCAGCTATACCAAAAGCCCACCGGTACCCTTTTGGGTCCTTGAAATACCCTCTCCTGAGGTAGTCTATGCCAAGGATGCACGGAGCTTCTGGGCCAGTCACAATGGGGTGCTTCTGCCACTCATTCCCGGTTAGGCTCACTTCGGCCTCCAATACAGTTAACTCTTGGGATCCCCCTGTCACTCCAGAAATACAAATGGGTTCTGCCCCTTTATAGGCTGATGGCATCAGGGTACACTGTGCACCGGTGTCTACGAGAGCCTTATATTCTTGCGGATCTGATGTGCCAGGCCATCGAATCCACACAGTCCAGTAAACACGGTTGTCCCTTTCCTCCACCTGGCTGGAGGCAGGGCCCCTCTAGTCCTGGTCATCATATTCGCTATCCACTTCTTGTAAGTATGAGTCAGAAGTCCCTTTGTTAAGGTCGGAAGTGGAATCAGCCCTTCTACTCTGTCTGGGGAACTGCTCACTGGAGACTGGAGCAGCAGTTTTCCTGGAAGAACCCCCTTTTGTGGTTGTTTTCCATTGCAACTCATGTACCCGTGCCTGTAGGACTGAGGTAGGTTTTCCATCCCACTTCCTGATGTCCTCTCCGTGGTCACGCAGGTAAAACCACAGGGTGCCCCGGGGTGTGTACCCACGATGTCTCCTCTCTTGAGCAGAGGGACGTTTGCTCCTAATGGCTGAAACACTGGCCCGTGCAGGTGGGGAGCAGGACATATCCTCTTTGAGTTGCTGGACCTCCTGAGACAGTTTCTCCACAGCAGAGACACAGGCCCGTAGGGAGGAAGAGAGACTTTCTTCATATTGCCAGAGTTGGCCAGCCAGTTCATCCACCGTTTGTTCCTCTCCGTCTCTCCAGGTCATTACTGCCAATGAGTTTGCATGTGACACTGGTGCGCTCCGTACAAACTTCCGCCACATGGGTCGGGTGCATTTGACTTCATCTGGGTCTTTGGATAACTGCTCGTTGTTCAGGTCATCATAAATCACTTCCAGCACGGCTAATTCTCTCAGGTACTGGATACCTCTCTCCATGGTGGTCCACTTGCCTGGGTGGCATATAACATCTTCCTTGAAGGGATGCCTTTCCTTCACACCTAACAGGAGTCGCCTCCAGAGGCTGAGGACTTGTGCCCCTTGTCCAATTGCTTTGTCAATGCCCCCTTCCCTAGAAAGGGATCCCAGCTGCTTGGCTTCCCTACCCTCTAATTCCAGGCTACTGGCCCCGTTATCCCAGCATCGGAGCAGCCAGGTGACAATGTGCTTGCCTGGACGACGGCTGAAGTCTTTTCGCATATCTCGCAGCTCACCCAGAGATAGGGATCGGGTGGTCACCATCTCATTTACGGGTTCTGCCTCCTCCTCCTCCTGTTCTCGTGATGGCCCTGGTTCATCTTCATCCCTTACTAGACGAGCTGATGTTCTTGTGCATTTTCTTTTTTGTATAGGGGCGACTGATAGCGGCATGGGTTGGTTCTCTGTCGCAGGGGGCGGAGTAGCTGCCGTGCCTGCCCTGGGGGGTGAGGGAGCCGCTGTGCTTGCTGTGGGGGGTGGAGTAGCCACAGGGCCTGTTGCTTTGTCATCAGCTGCAGAGACGTTTCCTTCCCTTGGGGCTTCTGAGTGGTGTTAAACAGGGCTCGGTAGGCGTGGGCCAGGCCCCAGCACATTGTAGTGATTTGCGTCTCCCTGGAATGGCCAGGGTGACAGCATACTTCTTCCAAATATTCTACTAATTTTTCAGGGTTCTTCACTTGTTCAGGGGTAAAGTTCCAGAACACTGGGGGTGCCCATCGCCCTAGGCATTTGCCCATGCTATCCCACTCGCCCTGCCACTCATAACTATCCAGCCTTGGGGCAGATGTCTGGATGACGTTCTTAAATTGCTTACTAACCTTGGATAAAACCGCAACAATATTCCCAAGGAGTACCAATAGATGTATCTTAACTACCCAGGGATGTTCAAGGTACTGGCAAATTATTTTAACAAAGGAGATAAAGGTAGCGAGGGTGCCATTCTCTATTTCCTCCATAAAAAATCTCTCGGAGGAGAAGGTATAATTGCTAATGGTCTCCATGAGGTGGTACCCGAAATGCAGAAACAGCTTCATTACGAATCCCAAATACCAAATAACCCCCAATGCCAGCGTTTTAGTAACAAATCTCCCAGGCAAAACATCATTAATCACGGCAGAGCACAACAGACTACAAAACCCAACTCCAATTTTTAACAGGTACAGTAAAAACAAGAGCATGGTGCAGAACAAATTAATATGTTACCAGATATAAATTGCTTAATATGCTCTAAATGATCTGTCGTTATCTCAACCCTTCGTGCCCCACGTTGGGCGCCAAAAAGGACTGTCGTGGTTTAACCCCAGCCAGCAAAAATAAACGCCACGCAGCCGCTCGATCACCCCCCCCCCCCCCCCCGGTGGGATGGGGGAGAGAATCGGGAGGGCACAAGTAGGAAAGCTCCCGGGTTGAGATAAAAACAGTTTAATAATTGAAATAAAACGAAGTAGAACAGTAATAACAACAATGAGAACAACAACAATAACAGAATACACAAAACAGGCAATGCACAACACAGCCGACCGCCGACCGCGTGTCACGAACGGGGGCGAGCCCCCCCCCCCCACACCTGGTTTTTATACTGAGCATGATGTCACATGGTATAGAATACCCCATTGGCCAGCTGGGTCCACCACCCCGGCTGTGCTCCCCCCTCCCGGTGCAAGCATCACCCAGCAACAGCCAAAGCATCAATGGGCCATCAACGCTCCTTTCACACCGAACCCAAAACACAGCACACCCCCCAGGCTACTGGGAAGAAAGTTAACCCTGTCCCAGCTGGAACCAGGACACATCATATTCCCATGAGAGAAAAACCTGTAAGGGATCTAAGCTGCCTTATATTTTGTGGCTCCTAAACTGTTTTTTCTTGATGTCTGTTGTGAAACATACACTGGCATGATTTGTGGCCCTCTCTGTAGCCAACACAGTGAGAATATAAATCTGTTGAAGCCTGACTCTAAGATGCTTGTCATAACCTTGGCTCTAACAGCTCCATAGAGCAGTCCCCAGTATATGCCAAGATGGCAGCCATCATTGGCTGCAGCTGTGAACTCATGTGAAGCCTTGAATACAGCAGTATTCAAGAGCCAAGTTAAGCTTTCATAAACAACTCTAAACGCACATAGCACCCCTGGAATCAGTCTTCTGAAACTGCAGTAAAAGAATGCTTCACAGTTCCGGCAAACTTTGCTTTGCTTCTAGGGAGGTGCTTTGATATAACGGACCTAGGGGTGGGTGGAGGGGAGAGACTTTAGAAGGGATGTTGCACTACAGATTCTCAGTGATCTGAGCGTGGGTTTTCAGTGAGTGATGTTAAGCCAATATGATACATGAAGGAGGGCAATGTAGAGATGGAATGAGAGAGGACCTGTACAAAACTGCAGATTGCTCAGAAGCTTTTAGTGAGTGTTTCTGGACAGTAATATTGTAATGAGGGAGAAGCTCATTGGAGAAGGCAAGCCTCTTCGCTCTGAGGGGTGGTCTGTGTCAGAACCCAAGGAGTACTGTCATGTCATGCTTTGAGACTAGGGAGGATGCTGGTGCTGAGGGCCTCTCATTTCCAGCTGAATTATTCAGAGCTACCTACTGCTGCCAGAGGGAGCTTCAACAGTAGTTTTCAGGAACATCTGCAAATACTCCACTGTTTAAAAAGCACAGCCCTTTCTTTCTGTTTAGAAGGTTTGTGGCAGTTTGGATGTTTGGAGTTGGTAGATTTCAGTGGCAAATGGGTTGGCTTGCAATAATGGTGAGAGGACAAACAAAAGCTGCATAGAATTTTCTTTGCAAATTACAGTGGGCTGTCAGATAGCATGTTATTGTTTCAGCTTGCATTTTTTGCCAATTAAAAGAGCATTTTCTTTTCTACATACTTGAAATTGGTCTGAGCTTCCAATGGAGATTTTTCTGTTCTTCTTGCTTTAAAGTTTGTGATAAAACTCATATCTCTAAAAATAGTCTTTCCTGGATATTTGTCTCACTTATTTCATTGCTGTTTTGTAAGTTTGCTTAAAGAAGGTGTTCAAAGTGAATGTAAGGTTTAGGATCTGGATTTTTACTTCCATAGCCAGCTCTTAAGTGGAGGTTTCCAATTAGAGGTGTGCTTTTGACTCCCATTCATTCTCCTCTCTCATCCCTCCATTTGTTAGTTCCATAATTTCTTTCAACCACAGGTACAGATATGGATGAGCTCCCGTACTAACTTTCTTCCTGGTGACTAGCAATAGTATGAGGACTGCAGGAGCAAATGTTGACTGTTCAGTCATCTTTTCATTTGTATGTTCAGAAACATGCTCAAAGAGAATTCACTTGCTCCATGATTTCACTGAGGATCAAAGTGAGGCTGACCATCCTGCAGTTCCCAAAATTGTCCTTTTGGCCTTTTTTGTATTTTTTGTGTGTGTTAAGATTGGTGCAACATTTGCTTTTTCCTAGTCATCAGGGACCTCCTTGGTCTGCGTGATACTTCAAATGTGAGAGAGAGCGGCCTTGCCATGGCATTGCCCGTCTTTCTCAGTACCCTTGGATGCAGCAGGTCTGATCCCATGGGCTTGTATGGATCAAGTTCTGTTAAGCAATTCCTGACTAAGTCATCGTCAACTGATGGCCATCCTTTCTCTCCTTGAACCCTGTCTATAAGAACAGACACTGGAAGACCTTGCTGGTAAAAAACAAAGGCAAAGAAGACATTGAGTACCTCTGCCTTATCTGTTTCTGTTGTCACTAAATCACCTACTCCATTCAGTAACTGTCCCACGTTTTCCTTGTTCAGTCTTTTACTGTTAATGTAGCAGTAGAAGCTCTTCTTATCCTTATGACGCTTACAGGTTTTACATGCAACTGAGCTTTGCCTTTCCTGATACCATTCCTGCATGCCCAGGCAATGTTTCTAAATTCCTCCTTTGTAGCCTAACCTTGCTTTCACCTCCCGTATGCTGCCTTTTTGCAGTGGAGTTCCACCGTGAGTTCCTTGCTTGGCTGGGCTGGTCTCCTGATACATTTGCTTTCTTTCCTGAGTATTGGGCTGGACTGTTCCTGTGCTTGGAGAATGTCCTTAAAGACCTGCCAGCTTTCTTGTGATCCTTCACCTTTCATTGCAGCTTTCAATGGGATCACACCTACCGTTCCCCAAGTCTGCTTTCCTGAAGTCCATGGTCTGTATTCTACTACTCTTCTTCCTCTCTGCCCTCAGGATCTTGAACTCCCCTATGTCATGATCACTACCACTGAGGCTACCAGTGATTTTTATATCCTTAATCAGTACTTCGTTGCTAGTGAATAGCAGATGTGCTTAGCTGTGCACCATCCCAGGTTAGTCTGTCCAGTATCTATATCAAGGAGATATTCTTTCTAGAAATCTTGCCAATGTGGGTCTCACCTGCTCTGTTGCCTTTCCAGCAGATGTCAAGAAGACTAAAATCCTTCATAAGAACCAGGGCTGTGATCAAGAGCAATCCTCAAGTTGTTTAGGGTGCCTCATCTATTTGGGAGGTCTGTAAGAAAGCGATTTCTGCTGCGATGCCACACTTACTGGTCTCTTTTCTGATGTGGACCCACAAACTCTCACCCAGCTGTTTTACCCTGAAAGAGCTCCATATATCCGAACTGCTCTTTTGCATAAAGGCACCCCTTCACCTTCATCTTCGCTGCCTGCATTTTGTGAAGAGCATCTGTCTGTCCATCACAACTTGGTTATTCCAGTCACATTGTGTTGTGACTAAATGCAGAGCTCTTGTTCCTCCTGTCTGTTCCCAGGCTGCATGTGTTTGTGCGTGTACACTTCAGACAGGTGTCCCTTCAGCCTGTAATGTTGCTCCTGAAGTGCCTCTTGTTCCTGTCACTCTGAGTCCTTTACTTTCTACTGCTGTCCTCCAATTCTTCACTTAACTGTAGGACAAAATCTCCCTTTCTAATTGGAGATTATGTGAGTTAAAATGTAATTTAAATGAAAAAATTGATGTCCTGCCTTCACTGATGTTGCTGTGCAAAGAAAGAAGTAAGTGGAAAGCATAATATCCTGCACCTGCTTACACCAGCTATCTTCTGCCCTTTGCATCCACTGATACCTCCCTTGCCAAAATCTTCCTGTGTTGGTTTGGTTTTTTGAGTTTGTTTGTTGGGTTTTGGTGTTTGGCTTTTTTTTAGAGAGTATTCAAGAAAAGGAGGAGAAGAAAAATGTTTGGTTACTAAACTCAAATCTTAAAATAGAATTAATAGTTTCACGAAACCTGTTAAAGGCTGTTCCCATTACTAGTTAAAAATCGTTGCTGCCACTATAACCTCATCCATGGCAGAATTTATTACTTTGCGGTGAAAACATACTACAGGCAATAGAACTTGACATTCCTGGCCAGAGCCGGAGGAGATACTACTGTTTGGTTTCTTTGTTTCTTTTTTAATTTAAAAACATGATTTCATTTTGATTTGTAGGAGCCCAAGTAGTAGAGGTTTGGTGGATTTGGCTGGTCTTTGGGGTTCCTACAGCCGTGTTTTGTTTGTATAATAATTGCTGGGTTATTAATTCAATAATGTGATGTAATTTGTTTCCATTATATGTACACAGTGTTAAAATTTTACTTGGGTGTTTACTGTTAACTAACAGTAAAACTTAGGTCAATAGAATATCTTGGGGGTTTATTTTATATCCATTTGAATACATTTTAATGCTTCCCTATAAACACACAAACACAGAAACAGACTGTGCACGCACAAACAGTCTGTCATAGCTGGAAAAAATGGAGCTGTGACTTGGGCAACTTCAGTTTGCCTGTGCATGCTCTCAACTGATTTCAGTGAAACTAATAGCATAGCTTAGCCTTCCTGGGCTGGGTCTCTTGCCATGTAAGTGTGTGCACATTTCTGATTATTTTTCATTCTGTTCAGCTCTTGCTGCAGACATCATGCAATGATCCCAGTGATTCAGGCAGGTGATTAAAAGGACGCCTCTATATGTGAATTACTTTGCAAGAGGGTGTTTTTGAGAGAAGCTTATTCAGCAGGTATTTACTATACCGTTAAAGGTAGCTCTGCACCTAGTTCTGGTTTTTCTTGCTAACTCCCACAGTTTTGGAAAAGTGCAGATGAACCTTATGTACTCTAAGTGGGGTTTAGAGTCAAGGTTGTGAAGAAATAGCTGGAGTAGGACTATCAACAAGACTTTGTTTTCCAGGGAGACGTAAGGGTATTGTATGACAGAGTTTAGCTAGTATGAGTTTACTGGTATGATTAGGAAACCAAGTCCCCAGCACTAGGGCAGTTCATATTTGCAAAAGCATATTCTGCCAGTAAAAACTGCCTCAGTCTCATATATAAAAATTATCTTTAAGCTAGTTTTGCATTTGAAACAAAGTATTGTATATTTTTTTTTTGAAAAAATATGTTCACGTTTATACATGTTGCCTTGTCCTTTTAAAGCTGATGGTAAAGTAATAAAGTTATAATTTGTGTTACACTGTGCACTGTGTTCAGGCAGCTTCCCAATTTTTACGAACTATCAAACAGGTGGGTATAGTTACGCACACACATTTAAAGAAAAGTGAGCTCACTGTAGTCCATTTGGGATTTTATTTCACTTGTTTGGTAGCTGAAGGCAGTTTGCCTTCTGCCTAACATCTAGTTTTACTATGCATTTTAGTTTCCTTGTAGTGCCAAGTGGAACAGCGCTGGGAAATATTCACAGGCAAACTCAGTGCTATGCATGTTTTGTGAATGAAGGATTTGCAGCTGCTTGATTTTCTGTCCCTTTATTTTTTCTAAGAATAATGAAGTGACAAGACTGTTTTAATTACATCAAGGGACAGTTCTGCATTGGGAAATTTATGTGAGTCAATTCCTCTAGGTTATAGACTTAAAATCAAAGTGGATGTAGTCTTTAGGACAGATACAAAAATCTTCCTTATACTGAACATACTTTTGATGCTTAAAAAATAAACAATAGTTTAAGTTATTCTTCTCATGATACCTCTTTGTATAGTAGATTGGTAAAGAGGGAGGGGGAAAAACGCTCTTTTGCCCATACCAGAGAGTTGGACTGTGGCAACTTTGGTCAAAGTTTCTCCAGATTAGACAATCTCAGTTATAGTTGATCTTGGTGATGTTAAGCCAGCTTTTCAGGTGATGTCCCTTTTGGTCAGTTGGTGACTGCTGAGGATGGAGTTAAACAATGTCTGGGAAGACCATGGATGCTCAGAGAGGGATATTTGCGCTGTAGCGTCAGGAGTCGCCAGCCAGGTCTGTTGGGGGCTGATGAAGAAGGTAGCAGCAAGGTCCAAGACTTCCTGTGCAAATTCTTGATCACAGATCACTCTTGTCATTGTATGCATTCCAGGCTGCTTGTGCTGATGGCTGGAGGAGGAGGTACGAGGCAGCGAAGAAAGGCTCAGCAAGTGTCTGGTGCCTGGACTTGTGTGTATGCTCTGGTGCATAGGCATGAACGCATCTGAGAGGAGGCTGATAACTGGACAAGTATCAGGCATCTACAGATTAAACATTTGACCCATTTAATCATTTAAATATTTTAACAGGACCATTTTTAATAATGAACCTGTAGCCACTTAAAAGTAGTTATATTGTGATCTCATAATTGCTCCATTCAGAGGATCTTCTGTTATCTGGTTGTGCTTCCAGCACCCACCCCATGCCAGTAACAAATTAGCAATTTGCTTTACATTTCAGAGAAACGATGGAGTTAGGTTTTACAGCTTCATGCCTTATAAATAAATGCTGTCATAAGACAAAATATACTGTCCCTTACTTTGTTGTTGTTTTTACTTAGCATATGTTTATGCCAGCATGCCTTGCATCTTGCTTCTCTTCAATTCAGGAAGGTTGTGAGTGAGGTTATGGTGAACTCAGTCGAGCTTAGTCAAACTGAGGTGGAGGGCGCAGCTAGGCTGCCGAGAGACAAACCCATCTCACGCGAACGGGTAAGAGCAGCAGGCTGGGTGCTGGAAACCGCGGCTGCGGCCGGCCCCGCCGACGTTCCCCCTGTGGCCGAGGGCGCCCCCTGGTGCCCGCCAGCGGCCACACCCGCGGCGCGCGGGACCGCTCGGCGCGGGGGGGTCGGTCAGGGGCCGGGAGCCCCCGGTTGGGTCCTGCGCCGCGCGCTTCGCTGAAGGTAAGGCACAACCGCCGTGGTGGCTGTGAGAACGGGTACAAAGGAAACAGAGAACTGAGCTTACTCCGTAATTAATGGATTTTTTTCCATGGTGTAATGGAGGAATGCTACTCCGTTGGTTGGAATGAAGATTTCTCATATCATTGCTAAATTACCCATGTATCTTGCCGAACAGAGATATGTGTTCAAAAAATATCAAAATATATAATGGGGAAACACGTCAGCACTGATGAGTAATTGAAGCATAAAAAATAGGGGAATGAAATTAGAAGATTCTTTCTGTACATCTGACAACAAATACCAATTTGTGCACACTTTCTTTCCACTTTTAAAGTGGGCGGAAAAAGCCTCAAACAAAACCCTTAGACCACCGCACAAAAACGTCTTCACATACAGACTAGGTTGGATTGGTTTTAATTAATTCAAATTGCCAAGTAGGATACCTATTTGAATTACGTTTTTCAGTTTAACTTTGAAGCATTCATCTAAAGAAAACTTGAATCTTACTAGTTTTAATAACTATGATATTTCCAATTGAACATAGCTTTTGTACTGTATTTGCTAAATTCTGTGAGGAAAGGAGGTAACTTACAGGTACACTTAAGCAATTTATGTAGCTAGCTAGTTGTGTGTTTTAGTCTTTTGGAAAATTGCCTTTTTTTTTTTTCCTCTTGATAAGATTAGTTTTTATTTCATAATTGATGGTGGGTTCCTGTTGAATAGGAATGCAATGGCATTAAATTTAGACAACAAGCTTGTTAAAACAGTCTTAAAAGGCAGACATATGTTTACATGTCAGTGTGCTGACAATAAAACAGCTCAGGAAAAGGAGGAAAATGAAAACAAAAATATTTGGGGGAGTTGCGAATTTAACAGTTTTTTCTCAATATGTAGTATTTGTAGAACTAGTGATTTAGTATTCACTTGCACTTTGCCTTCTTTATCCAACCTATAAAAATTAGACTGTTTTCTCGTATAATTTGTAATAAATTTCCTAACTTTGAATGAGTAAGCTATTAAACTGAGAGAAATTACTCTGGTTTCAACTGAAAGAGGAAAAAAAGGCTTCAGCTTTTGAAAGAACATTCTCAACAATTCTGAATTCATTTGGTTACAAGAACTTCCTCCAGAGGCTTGACTGATCCTAAAACTGCAGGACTAACCCTTTGAAATATTTGATTACTCTTTCCTTTTTTCCAATTCTAGACATCTTAGGCTTCAATTTCAAGTACATTTTAAAATAGCTTTGATTATGTTTAAATTCAGTATCTTAATTTAAATTTATGTCTCTCTACCTGCTGGTTTGTGATGTTCAAAGACTCTTCCTTGGATCAGGGATTAGAATCAAGATTGTGCATACAATCTCTATTTTGGTCCATCTCTATTTTTCTTGGCCAATGTATTACTATGGAGTTTCATTGTTCTGCATTTTTCTTCCTTTATTATGAAAGGGTTTGGAATGGAGATGCTCTCTTGAGAACTCCTGAGTAATCTTATCTTCTAAAGTACTGGGAAGTTGAATGTCCAGTCCACAAAGTGGGGCTGTGTGGCTATTCGAGTCTCAGGAGACCTCCAGATGGAAGAATCTTTCTGCTGTGAATTAATGAGAACCTGCCTGTATGCTGCATATTTTACAGAAGCAAAAGGGACCTTTCCTTTAACCTTGGTATCATGCACTCTACTGATTTTGATCTTGGTAATGTTAGGCCATTTGATTCCAAATTTTTAACATAGATGGATGGGTACAACCCGGCTTGTGTTGCTTGAATAGATATTTGGCAGAAAGGTAAATTAATTTTCTGATGGATATTAACTGCAGAGATTTCAGACTCACCTAAACTAGTTAATTCAGAATAACTAAGAAGTAAATTAAGACTCAGCCTTCTTTGAAACAGTGTTCCTTTATCACAGGTCAGGTTTTGAGTTCTGCGTGTCTTCAGCTGCTTAAATTGATAGCGCGTTTAAGAATGGAGAAAAGCATGTTAGCCAGAGCTATTTTTTTTAATGTGCTCTTTCTAGAAAAAGATTCTTTTCTGCTGAGAACCTTAAGAACCTTTTTTATGAACCTTAGGTGAGTTTTGGAAAATGCAAGGATTATCGGAAGGGAAGATTTGAATGAAGTTCAAATTTATTATGAAAAGCAGGGGACCCAGAACAGTTGGACAAATTCACAAGGGGTGAATCACTGTTCATTAATCAACACCATCCACATGCAACCTGCAGATCAAGGATCCCAGAACTACTACTGGTTGTTGTGAGCTGATAGGCTGTGCCAAAAGGAGAAATTAAGTGCTTTCTTCTGTGCTCACTCCAGACAGGTTTGTTATTGACCAGCACTGGGACAAGATTCATGTTTAGACAAGCCATCCATCTAAGCTTGAGTGATTGTTCTTAGGTAGCAAGCTTCCAGAGTGCCCTTACTAGAGTTACTAATGTCTAACAAAGGCAAAATAAATGTAAACATCAAATTCTTAGTTTAGTTTCTCCATTTGCTCCAGTTTACAAAATTAACCCATTCCATGGCTGACAGGTTTCTAATCTGAGTGTTGGATATGTATCAAAAGAGTGCCTCTATTGACGTTAAATAAACCTGCTAAGACTTGGTAGCCTATGGAGGCAGGAGGGACAGGCCAAAGAACTTCTATACTTTTAAAAGAGAAAAGGCAAGAGCATACGTCATGACTGACGTAACCATACTGAAAAGTTGCCTTACTGCTATTCAATAGGGCAGTGCGGGAGTTTTGCTGACACTGAAAAAGAAGCCTATTTAACCCTAGAAGCTTTTCACCTCCAGCCTAGGGCATACAGTTGTTTTTAAAGCATGTATTCAGAAGAGGTTTTCTGTCTGTTAATATTACTGGAGAATGTAAAGTGAATTATCTGCTCGAAAAACAAAGGAAGAAATGGTATGATGAAATGAACAGTCTGGAGCAGCAGGACATGGTATTTGGTGGCATATGCATTAAATGTTGAACTGCTGCCTTTTCAAACAGATACAGTGAGGTATGATGGGAAAAGAGTTTAATGTAATTTGTTTGATTTTTTTAAATTTTGATATTGAATTGGAAGTTGAAGGTCCTAGAAATAAGACAGTGGTGTTACTTGAAAAGGGAGTTCTTTGTGTAGATGAAGTATGTGTCTAATTCCCCGGTAGCTGAGTTGGTCAGAGTGCAGTAGTTCCCTAAAAAACTGAAGATAGCATTCAGTTTTTCACAGCTTTTTTCCCAAATTGTGACATGTTAGATGGAATTTTTCCAGCGCAACATTTGGGAAGACTTTCAGAAGAAATGTTCTGCTATCTCCAAGGTCCAGGACAGACAGAAATGCATTTTGGCTGGTTAGGTAAGTTTCTTGGAATATTTCTTCGTAAGAAATTCTCTAGTTATTTAACATGCTCTTGGGATTTGAAACTTGGCAGAGGCCTGGACTCTTCTGCCAGTGTTCTGACTTACCATTCCTATGGAAATCCATTTCAATTAGAGTAAAGAAGAGCCTTTAAAAATCAAAATCATAAAAAAAGAAATCAGAATTAAGAAATGCTGGAAATTGAAAGCAAAAAACATGGTGCTTTCGCATATCTGACTGCTGGCTGATTTACTTTTAACTACAGGTTATGACTGTAATGACTGTGCCCTGTATTTGCACTGGAGCTAAAATTAGGGACTTTGTATACCCATTGATGTCCTTCCTCCTCAGAATAGACAGTGTGGAAGAAAAAGGTTTTGCAAATGAGTATCATGTGGACAAGAGCAAGTGGGATCTAGATGGTGACTGGGGCTGGGAGCTGTGGAGATGCCTAGGCAAATGTAGTCAGAGGGAGCAGCTGGGAAAGGAATACCAAGGACGAAGTATGTGATAATGCATCTTGGTTTTAAAAGCCAGAGAAGAAAAAAAGAGTCGGAAGGAACTGCAGCATTTCCCCATGAGAGGCACAATAAATTAGCACAGAATTGCTGTGCTGTAAAACTTGATGTAATTTGCTTACTGAATGATACTCCAGAAAGCAGAACCTGGTTTTCCAGAGAAACATTCAGCTGTGTAGATATCAAATTTGCCTCTTATTTTCTCAGAATCTTTGCCTCATTGATTACAATGATACTGCTGCCTGTGATAAAGCAAGTTGAGGTTCCTCGGAAAGTTTCTCTTTGTGAAAACCTTGCCAGATTGAGACATATATCGAGAAAGGGAGGAAAACTATGGTACTGCGGAATTGAAAGCTCTATTACCATGTACATGCAGCACTGGGGTGAGAGGTGTGCTGTCAACCTTTTCTTCTTTTCCTTCCAAGTAACCTGGTATTATTATCATAAACTGATTTGTTCAGGGAACAAAAATATTACTAAATATTTTGTTTAACTTTTAAAAAAGTTGGTGTGGTGTGTCTGGCTGCTAATGGCCTTACTCTGCAGGTATAAAAAGAAAAAGACATAAATAAAATACTGAATGTTAACATGGTTCCTTCTTGGAAAGAAGACTGGCACAAATGCTTACTAATTGGAGCGAGACAAAGACAGACAGGAAGAGAGAAAGTTATTTCATGGCCCATCAAATATAAATTAACTTTTTCATTTTGTCTGGGCAAGTGATGATCCTACTGATCATTAATGTAAATTGCAACAGTAAGCACTTACCAGCTGCAGGGAGATTGGGGTTGTGGAAAGCTCATACACAGTAACAAAGTACTACTTAACTCTGGCTTCTCTGGCTTCTCTCTGAGACCCATTTGAATTGTGTTCAGGTTTTCCCATTTTAGCAGTTAAGCTGTCTTTAGAGAGAACTTGGGCTTTCCCATAAAATAATTTCCTAGAGGTGGCTTGATCGTACACCTTTAACCACGCTTTCAGAATTGATCCTGTTTCAAACAGGTATCTACAAGGTCAGTTCCTAGCAGTGCCTCATGGTTACCTTTTGCTTTATGGCTAGATTGAACATGCAGTGAAAATAAATTTAAAAAAAAAAAAAATTGAGGTATGTTTAAAACTTTGGTTCCAGGATTTCACTGACATTGTTTCTTGATAAAAGCAGGAAACTGGGCAAAGTTGATCAGAAATGCATGCTCTGGATTGCTGTTTCCTGTGTTAAAGGCTGCATGAGTCATGCAGCACTAGCAACATTTTTACCACTGAAGCTTTCTCTTCTCCAGGGTAGACTGAGTGGAAGCTTTAAGGTTTTTAATTAAAAAAAAAAAAAGGTAAAAAAATCTTTGTGCAAATTAATGATGGGTTTCCTTGTTTGGTGGGTGATGCCATAAAGAAACAGGAGGGGGGGAACAAGCTAAGGTTTAGAGTTTAATGTTTAAAGTTTATGTTCTTCTGTGCTTGTTTTTTATTGTAATGATGACAACAAGTTTATGTTGTAATGGTGACAATAAATTTAAGCCAAAGAAAGTACTTTATTCATTGCATCCAAAAAGAAGTTGCTAGACAGTCTGCATAAGCAGTCTTTGATTTTTCAGAGTCTTAATGAGATTCTCAAGAAAAGATGAATTACAAGAAAATCAGTTTAATAGTCTAGTTACAAATAAAAAAAAAAAACAAATGTCTTGAAATTTCAGGTAGCTTTTGAAAAATAACTTACATTCAGGAGGCTCAGAAACTCAAGACAGCTAAATCTTCAAAATCATTAATATAAAGACCTATAAGCATGGGAATAGAGCACTGTTAAAGGCATCTGTGTGCTCTTATCTGCTCATACCTGGCTTTTAATGTAGTTATGCTGTGTATTTGTCTGCATCTCTTGCTTCAGCTTCCATACAGCTGGTGAGAAAAACCGAATTCCATGACAACATTAAAAGATTTTTTTTTTTAAAAATACTTTGTGGCTTGCCAGTTTTATTTTTTCTTTTTTATTTTTTACTTTAAGCAAAAGTCAGCCTTGAGTTATTGAAATACTTGTTTTCTTTCCTTCTATACCTATTTGCATATGCTTTTAAGTAACTATGTTTGGATATCTTTTGGGCTTATGGTACTGCTGTTAGCCTCCTTTTGGAAGATGACAAGAGCGGGAAGAAAGTTTCCTTCTTTCTAATAGATACTGAACTTCCTGGAGGAGAAGCTTTAGCTGAAAAGGCACTACTGTGTTTTGGCTCCTGGATAGTATTTTCTGTGGTGGGCCTCACCCCACTATATATCTGTATAAATGAATGTTATGCTTCACTCTGGAACAGCATCAAATGTGCATATGCAGGGCGAGAGCATCCTCTACTAGACTGTACTTGTGCAGGAGTACACCTGATGAAATAGCCACCAGGGAACAGCAAGGGGACTGTGTAACTAACCTCCAAGCAAAGCTACCATAGGGGCCAGACACCATAAACTGGAGGTGCTGTTCAGAGTATGTTGGCAGTAGTGCCACTCACAGAGTTTTAATGCAGAAAATGAGGTTCCTTTTAGTTTGTTAATAAATTATGAATTCCTTTTGATACATATCAGAGATAATTCCCGTGTAGGAGCTGTGAATCTTACTGTGCAGCAGAGGAGAGGAGAAGGGAAAATAAAACATTGCTTGTCTTTAATCTCTATGTCTTAAAGCATCAACCTTTGTGTCTCAAGTATCAATTTCTGTGTAGGAAAGTCTCGCAAGAGTCCTGTAATACAGCAGCTAAGAGGAAGTATGTTTTTGTTCTTTAGCAGCAGAGGTAGTATATTTCAAGCTGCCATTTAAGTTTATGTCAATTCTTCAGAAAATAACCTCAGAATGATTTTGTTATGACAGAAGGTCTAAGGAGAATGACTGCTCAGACAGAAGGAACCGATTCTTGTGTTGTTCATTTGGTCCAAGTACCTGACTGCCAAATCCAGTGGGATTAACCTCTTCTGAATCTATAGACCTTGTCCCCAACAGCATGGAAATTATCTGCAGAATGTATAGGTAGATCGCCCCTTAAGAAACATGAACTGGTTGAGGGAATAAGGAGGTTTTTAGAAAATTGTTCCCTTCCCCACACAAAGGTTGGCATATGTGTTAGGTGGTATTTCTGTATGTCCAGGGAGCAGCTGAGATGGTTCAGATTCATGTATCTTTTATCAGTAGCCCCACAGGCACTTTTATTTCTTGGCCTTCTTTTGCAAATACCCTTTTAAAATGGGTAAAAAGGAGGACCCTGGGAATTACTGACCAGTCAGCCTCACCTCCGTGCCCAGTAAGATCATGGAACAGATCCTCCTGGAAGCGATGTCGAAACATATGGAAGACAGGCAGGTGATTAGAGACAGTCAACATGGCTTCACCAAGGGCAAATTGTGCCTGACTAATCTGGTAGGCTTCTACGATGGAGTGACTGTATCAGTGGACAAGGGAAAAGCTACAGATGTCATCTACCTGGACTTCTGTAAAGCCTTTGGTACAGTCCCACACAATGTTCTTGCTGCTAAATTGGAGAGATACAGATTTGATGGATGGCCTGTTAGATGGATAAGGAATTGGCTGGGAGGCCGTGTCCAAAGAGTTACAGTCAATGGCTCAATGCCCATGTGGAAACCAGTAACAAGTGGTGTCCCTCAAGGGTCCCTACTGGGACCAATACTATTTAATATTGTCATCAATGACATAGTAGAATTGAGTGGATCCTCAGCAAGTTTGCAGATGACAGCAGGCTGAGTGGTGCAGTTGATAGGCTAGAGGGAAGGGATGCCATCCAGAGGGACCTTGACAGGCTTGAGTGGGGCCATGTGAACATCGTGAAGTTCAACAGGAACAAGTAGAAGGTCATGCACCTGGGTTGGAGCAATCCCCAGTATCAATACAGACTGGCAGATGAATGGATTGAGAGCAGCCCCGTGGAGAAGGACTTGGGGATACTGGTGGGTGAAAAATTGTATATGAGCCAGCAGTGTGCATTTGCAGCCCGGAAAGCCAACCATATCCTGGGCTGCATAAAAAGAAGCGTGGTCAGCAGGTCAAGGGAGGTGATTCTCCCCCTCTACTCCACTCTGGTGAGACCCCACCTATAGTACTGCATCCAGCTCTGGGGTCCTCAGTACAAGAAAGACATGGTCCTGTTGGAGTGGGTCCAGAGGAGGGCCATGAAAATGATCAGAGGGCTGGAACTCCTCTTCTATGAAGAAAGGCTGAGATTGTTGGGGTTGTTAAGCCTGGAGAAGAGAAGGCTGTGGGAAGACTTTATTGTAGCCTTTCAATACTTAAAAGGGGCTTATGAGACAGACAGAGACTTTTTACCAGGGCCTATAGTGACAGGACAAGGGGCAATGGTTTTAAACTGAAAGAGGGTAGATTTAGGAATATAAGGAGGATGTAAGGAAGAAAGTTTTTACGATGAGGGTGGTGAATCACTGGAACAGGTTGCCCTGTTGTGGATGCTGTGGAGAAGTTGTAGATGTCCCATCATTGGAAGTGTTCAAGGTCAGGTTGGATGGTGCCTTGAGCAACCTGATCTAATGAAAGGTGTCCCTGCCCATGGCAGAGAGGGTGAACTACATGATCTTTAAAGGTCCCTTCAAAGCCAAACCATTTTATGATTTTTTGAAATAAGCTTCTGCCCTACTGAATGTAAACCACAGTGAATTTCCTTGGGGACTACTTGAGCAGTGATCTGACACAGGGCTTGGGTTACAAAATTCTTAAATGGTCTCCTAGTCTTGATTTACTGGTAATCTTCCATGTTTGATACTTGCATGAGATAGCCAGAAGCAGTGTGATTTTTATGAACTCAGTTCATCAGAAACAGGAGAATACAAAGATAACAGAGAGGGAATGGTGTAACTCTATCCTGTAATAAAATCTATCTTTGAACAGCTTCTATTTATAAACAGTGTATATTAAATACTTATGATGGAAGTTTTACTCTGGAGTGGTAAAGCAAGTGGGAATGATGTTATAAACAGTGTCATATTGTATACAAATTAAAGAAATGGCTTTTAAATTTCTATTTTAAAGCAGGCCTTGATTGAAATCTAAAATACCATTTGGAGGGGATAGTATATGCCTGTTAATACATGCATAATTGTGGCAGCATTTTTTTAGAATAGCCTTACAATAACAGATTAGAATTTCCTATACGGTATCACTTTAGGAAGATCACTTCTTGGTCTCAGATCATAGTGGTTGTCCTCAGAATAGAAAGTGAGTTCCTATGACACTATGATTAAATAGCTTATTTGACACAAACAGCACTTTTATCTTACTGCTATATGTAGTTGGTTTTTCTCTGATTGTGTCTCACTATTATGAACAACCTGCTAACAGATTTTGTTGACGCTTTGCTGTGTAGTCTCATCAGTTACACTTCATCTCTTGATATTTTGAGTACTAAGAGTGCCAGTAAAATAGTGGTACTGTGTTTATGGGTGTAATAGTATTTCTGCATTAATCTAATTTCCTGAAGGTTTATCGCTGCTGTAAAATTTTTCTCTGGATGACTTCTGCTTGAACTGCTTCTTGAATAAGCAGGAAACACTGATCCCCAGAGCAAAGCACACAGCTGTCAATAACATTATGGAAAATGTTCCTTGCTTTTGTATGTGCATTGTAAAGATATGAAAATACAAACTTTAAAATACTAGTTTTGCACTTGCATGAAATCCAAAATAGAATTTCAGTAATGTTTGAGATGAAAAAACTAACAGTAAGGACTTGCTTCTGATGTGTTTGAATTTTTTTTTTTAATAACAAAGTTGAATGTTGAAGAATGTTCCAAAAGTCTGTTCTTCATGTACAATAATTTCATTTTTGTAGGGATTTTTACAGTGCATACAGGCAGAATTTATAAAAGTAAACATGAATTCCATAATACATTTGATTTCAAGAATTCTTTAAATGTTGATCATTTTATTTGAAGCCTGACTGAATCTGATTATTTGCCCTAGGCATGCTGGTTAGTACAGTTCATGCATATAAATCTGGTATGGAAATTATTTTAATAATTTGGCAATAAAAGTTTATATGGTCATTGAAAGCCTTTGCTTATCCAGTAATACTGCATTGTTAGTTGAGGAAAAATCTTCTGATGTACTACTGGATATCTGACTTTAGCTGCAAATCTACGGTACGTGGGGAAGCATGTTGCTGATGGGTTGGATCCCTCGGACACTTTAGTGTGGAAGTGACTCAGATTACCACACAGATGTGCTTAAAAATATGCAAATATGCAAATGCTTTCAGAATTTGGACCTTGCAAGGTGAAGTTGGATGGCTACCAAACCTGTGCGAGACTGCTATGAAGAGGATGAAATAGCGTGGCTGAGCCTGTAGGTTACCAGTCCATCCGAAGTGTAATTGTTCTCACTCTTCACTAGAAAAGACGGAGCTGCTGAAGTTAACGCGGAAGGAGGAAGGCAACAGCTAGGCCACAGTGGTTTCCTCTATGGGCTGAGGGGGCCATTATTATAAGCTTGTTTGCAAGCACAGGAAAAGAATACATAGTTATATTCAGACTGCTACTCTGAGGGCCATTTTTGGACAATACCTGGAGTAGGCAGTCCAGTTTGTATTTGTAAATTTAAATTATTGCATTTAAATCAGATGTTCTTTGTTTGAAGTAAAAGTATTTATGCAGACTTGTAGAGACACAGCAGAAACCTCAGGTAAAAAGGTATTTCTTCAGTACTGATTTGTAAATGAGCTCTGTTTATGAAGCTTAGATGCCTGCCTCAGTATTCAGGCCTTTTGCTGTATTAAAGCAACTTACTTTGTCCTTTTTTTTAAGCTCTGGCATTATTAAAATATATCAGATCTTAAGTTTTTAAAATGCAAAGTCTTTCCTTTAGGTTCCTCTCCTTTTGTCCTAAAATATCTGAGAGGTGTCATTCAGTCAGAAGTGTGACTGGAAGGTACGTTTAACCTACATGAAATAAACATGGGCCCAGATTTCATTGTGAGCTTACAGTTGTGTCATTTTCATCCCATTTCTTGGTGATTATTAAGCATGCAGTGTTTTTCCCTGATAGCTGCAGGAAAAAGAAAAGGGAGGGAGCTTTTCTTGCAGACTCTTACCATGCTTTCTGTTGTTTATAAAAGTAAGTTTTCACTAGGAATGTGGAATTGAGTACAGCATCCCTCAGCTGGGCCTTGTGGTGGGGAAAGGGGGCTGGCAGGTTTACTAGTGAGGCTGACTGCGGCCAGGGGGTGGAAGGGGAGACCAGAAGGCAGAAAACACCTACGCTGTCTGCAGTTGAACAAGAACATGGAATTCTTGGCAAGTAGAGGAAGAAAGACGGAGGAGAGAAGTTTAGGAGGCATTTTACTCTTTTTCTTCTCCAGTGACTTTGGGCTGCTTCCTGGCTAGGATGTCATCCAGAGTTTTATCACAGCCTCTTACATATGTATACTCTATGCTCAGGAGTTGCTTAAAAGTTACCAATGGCGTGCCATACCACACAACTGAAAAATATTAGCTCTTCCCAGCATATAATAAATTCTTTCCACAACAGAAGTTAAAGTGAATGCAAACCTCTGGGAAACGTGTGGAATTTCAATTTGTTGGAGTTTATAAAAAGAAAAGTGGAGAAAAAGAGGGAAGAATGGCGATCCTAATATGCATTATATGCAGCTAGCATAGCTGCAGCCCCAGGCAAGATGCAACATGTTTCTTCTTCGTGCTCAGATTTGCATGCATAGGAAAAAAAAAATTGGTAAGTGCTGTAATACAATTAATTTGCAGCCATCTCTTACTTGACCAGCCTAAGTAGCTGTATTATTTCTTGAACTCACCTCTAACTTTTTCGTTGTAATAGCAAAATATTCTGTCTACCGTTAAGTAACTTCTTCGCTGCAGTTTGAAAAGCTCCTGAATTAGAAGGAACATCTAAAATCTAAATAGTTTGTCGCAAACAGAGGAGTATCATTGACTACCAGATGGCAGACATCTGCAGGAGTGGTTTGCATTACTTTCTTTAGATGTTTAGGCTCCTAGATCACAGATGATTTAACCTCTTGATTCTCTTCCTTGCATCTTTTGAAGTAAACTGGCCATCCATGGCTGTATCTCACCAGAATATATACACTCCACCCAACTCACAGGCTTTTTAAAGGGAGCAATTGATGAAGAGTCTAAACTCTCTCCAATTCAGACTTCAACTGTTTCCATGCATTTGTTACTTTGCAGACTCTAGTCTGCAAATCTAACGCTTACCCCAGAACTCTTCTGATTCATGCAGGTTAGTGAGGCTCAACAGCATCGCTCTAGAGAAATTAAGTTTAATAGTACAGGTGGCATATACAAATGTTTTCCTGATCAGATTGGTGCTGGGGAGGGGAGGCAATGAGTGTACTAATCAGTATCATTCATTTAAGCAATGAGATACTTCCAGTGGCTCTGAAATGACTGAATTAAAAGGATTGAACTCCCACCTCTTTTTCCCTTGGACTTTCCCTTAGTATTGTGTGAGTTTGGACTGTTTAATATTGGCAGGCATGAAGCAAGCCATTCAAACCTGATGTTGATTCTCTTTTTATTATAATGCACAAGTTAAGCACAAACCATGAGATTCTGAAGATTCTTTTTGCTGTTCATTTTAATGTGTGGGTTTTGAAGGAAAATAATCCCTTTCCTGTGGTAGTTGGGGAGTGCAGCACTCTTTCTTTCTTGCTTATTACAAAAGAACTGATGTTTTTCCCTGAGTTCAAGACACAATGTTAAGCAGGGTATCTCACTTTGATTTGAAAAAGGGAGTGAAAAAGAATTTAACTGCATTTAAGACGTAAAAGGCAAACTCAAGTTTATCCTTAAGTCTTTGAGACTTTGTGAGTCTGTTTTTTACGTATAGATACATGTACACACACATACAAGCGCATGTTATGTGTGCATCACTTGAAGGGCATTACTCTGTACCCTGTCCTGATACTGGTAATGCTGAAGGGGTGGCTGATCTGATGTTTCATAGATGCCTATTGTTTCCTGGAGGTGTCTCAGTATAAATTGAGGCTACAGTTTTGTCACCTAGGTGTTAGAAGCTGTGAGTCTGAATAAACAAGCTGACTGTTACAAAGTGCCCTGTTACTCACACAGCAGGGAGACTGTTTTGGATGGCGGGAGAGAGTTCAGGCTGAATTGTTGGTTGAGAAGATGATGGGCATTAGACCTCACAGTTGCATCTCCTGAACACTGCAGCAAGGAAATGCGTTTGGGAAGGTGCTGTGGGCACTGGCCCACGTGCCACATTCTGTCGCTTACTTAGGAGTCTTACTGGCATTTTTCCCCACTGTCAGCTTTGTAGCAGAGATAATGCTTCAGTCAGAATTAAAGCCTTGCTTATAATAGCCCTAGGATGCGCTAGCCCTAAGGTGCAATTAGTCTTGAGTTGGTCTGAAATTCAGTGTAAATTTGGGGATATGAAGGTAGTTTAACTGAGTTTCTATCTACTCCCTGCAGTCAGGGCACTGTGCATTGGCTTATATTTCCTTTCAGTCCTCAAGCATCATTTCCCGTTAAACGACAGTCGAAAACTGTTTGGTGATGCAGACTAGAAAGCTGCTGAGGTCGTCTTTGGGATTCTGACTCTGTTGATCTTCCTTGCGGGTGGGAGAAAGGTGATTAACCTTTCTTCAGGTTTGTCTCAGTGTAATCTGTTTCTCGGAAAGAAAATGCTTTAAAAACATGATAACTCAATTATTAAAAATTGCCCATTTAAAAAGAAAAAAGGCAAATCCTACAGGATTTCTTGGCGGTGTAACTCAATATTATAGATTGCATTGTTGTGGAGCAGAGCCTTTAGCTGGTAATCCTCTGTGTCAGTGCCCCTGGATCTATTACCTCTGCTGGCCTCATTCAAGAGACTGCATTAGCAGTGCTGTCTTTGAAAGAAACCCTTTTCCAAGGCTGCTTTTGGTGAGGCTGTTGGTGAAATCAGCCAGCTAATTGGTACAAAACAGCCAGGATCTGTAAAATCCTTAGTTTTGATAGTTAAGGGATTGTGTCTTTATCTTGCTGTTGTACTGTAGGGTATTGGTAAGTAGTTGACCAGAAATGAAACATGTATGGTGTGAAGACCATGACAGACCCTGTTTAAAAACAAACAAACAAAATTAAAAAGAAAGCGTTGCCATACCCTCTGCTGACTGCATTTGGTTGTCTGTGGCTCTGTTTATAGAACAGTTGAGTATGATTGAAACATGTAGATAAAACCCAAGCTAGCTTTTTTCTTGGTAATGTGGATATTGTTAGAATTGAAGCTTTGGCAACATGAAACCTAATGGGCTGCCCAGGTGTCCTACATTGTATTTACTAACTGAAAGCTGTACTATTGCAGCTGTGTTGCTGCTCCTGGTATCCGTTATAGCTAGAACAAAGCCAACTTGTAATTGTGATTGTGTGTGTGATCGCTGTTCTTGAAAAGCCTATCTGTAAAGCCTATAATGTAGCTTGTAATGCAAGGTCCACATTTATAAGTTTAATTTGGTAGAGAACAAATTTTAGGTGATGTTGAGGTTAGATGTAGGCTCTGCACCACCTCTGGAAATTTCTTTCATTATCCAAATGCATAGATGCCCAAAACAAGTTTATATGTATTTGTTGTAATTTGGTAGAACTGAACTATTTTCATTATTTGCTGCCTATCTTTTTTATCTTAGACTAATCCAAGAGGTTGTATTTTACCTCAGTTCTGCCTCTGAGGTAATGGGCAGAAAGCTGTCAAGCCTTATCCTTAACACTGTGTTCTCTTTGGGTTTTTTAGCTTCCCTTTGAGCTTGAATCATTTCCAAATTTCAAGAAAGCATATGGAGTGTTCCTAGTGAAAACACCTGTGTCTTGCATAAGCCTAAATCAAATGGGAAGGGGACTTGGCATGTTTTGTACAGTTTAAAACTGGTCATTTTTTCCCTTCCCACCTTGAAACTTCAACTGTATAGTGATTTCTTCTTTGCTCTCCTTTCCTACAAAAATATACAATATGGGCATGCTCTGCTGCTGTTCAAGCCAGTACACCCAGAGTCAATGACTGCTATGGCAAAACAACTTTTTTCTCAAGTGATAAGTCAGAAAGAAGGTAATTTTATGAAGCTCTGTGTTTGGGGGCAAATAAATTTTTTTCAAAAGAATAATTGTCTAAAAATCAGCTTGCTCTTCCCCCACCTCCCAGAAGAGGCCAGCTAGCCAACTAACTCACTAGGAACTCATGAACTTACGTCTTTAACATATCTTAGTCAATCTTTACATCTGCAATGATAAAAGTTTCACCAAGGAACCTAACAGGCATTCCTTAAGTAATTTGATGACAAAAGTCTTGATTGTGTCTTGGACTATATACTGATAAATTTGTAGAGTGGAAGTAGTGTTTTGTCCAAAATTATCAGTTTGAGGTTAAGTGATTTTTTTTTTATTATTATTCTTTTCTCCCCTCAATGAAAAGAACTAAATCAATTTTCATGTTTGCCTAAGAACTATGAAAAGAACTAAATCAGTTTCATGTTTTTATGTGTCTTGTTGGTTGTGTTACAATCAGAAAAGGCTCTCAGGCTGACTGTTGTTGACTTTTCTTCTCCAGGATTCAGATTATTGCTTCTTTCTCTTCTCAGTGCATTATTTCTTAAACTTTCTTGGTGGCTTTAAGGTAACTCTGGCTTCTCAGAAGTGCAGAATAATGCAGAAGTGCAGGTGAATTCTCAGAAGCCAGAGTTTTGCTGCATCGTGATCTCCAGCAAAAATTTAAACAAAAAAAAAAAAGTTTAAACAACAACAACTACTAAGTTGTGGTTTTGCTTCATCGTGATCTCCAGCAAAAATTTAAACAAAAGGCATAATGGATAGTGGGTAGGTTTAATGGTACTGTAGATGTTGGGTGTGGTTATTTGCAGTCTAGGACATGCTAGAGGAGTGAATTGAGATGTGCGTTGTCTTCTTAGCCTCTGCAACAAAGTATGTGGAGAAGCTCTGACTGTTATAGTACACTCTCTCTTTCCCACCAAGTGTCTTTCTGATATTTGTTTCTTGAACAACAGTGGTAAATAAGGGGTTTGGGGTTTTTTTTTTTTGTTTTTAAGCCTAACAACTCTGAATAAAAATCAGTTTCCATCTTGGGGATATTTTGCTTATAAGTGCTGTCAGCTTGCAAGTTCTACAGTGATGTGTTAAGAGACAGAGCAAACACGGCAATCAAAGCTTGTATTTTTAGTATTAAAACCTGGGAGTATGAGCTGGCATTCTATGTAAACTATATATGTAATATTTTAATCTGCAAGCCTACCTGTTTTTCCAGTGTCCCTGAGCCTTCTTTTACAAAGCCTGCCTATTCATGTTGCTAATTATTTATGCTTATCTAGTTAAATAATTTCAGTCTTGTGGTAATGTGTTACTGTCTTGTCCTTTTGCTATTCCCTCCAACAAAGATGTTTCTTAATTTTCATATTTTAACATGGACTGTATTTTGCCCAGAGACTCTATTCTGTTGAAGAACTTGTTTATCTCTGCAGTTCTCTAAGTAATAAGTAACAAAGCTTTGGAGACAGTTTTGCTCAGAAATTGCATTTACTGTATTTCTCAGGATTCTTACGTAAATACAGACCCTTATCTAAAAACAGACTTTCTTAATTGTTCATCTCCTCCTGCTGTCTGATCGTTACCTTCCTAGTATAACTGTTTGGGATGTTGTAACTGAATGATGGATTGTGGAAACCCATAATAAAAAATACAATATATGTGTATATGCATATGTAAAATGTGTGTGTATATATGTGTGTGTGTGTATGTCTACATACTTTTATACACCTATGTGTATGTACATGCACGTAAGTGTATACGTATGTATACACACACGTGCAGAATATAGTTGGAAGTGTGTGTAGATAGATATAAAACACAGTAGTAAATAGTAGATGCAAGTGAATTCCTGAAACAAAAGATTTTACTTTGTTATAAACATTGTCTAACATCTTTTGAAGGTTCTGATTTAAAAAAAAAAAAGGCATTAGTTCTGTTCAGTTTCAGTAACTCAGTATGTTATGGCTGGTCCATTTGCTAGCAAACATATATCTGTAAATAAAACTGCACAGACTCCTTTGCAAACAGAGCAAGAAGGGATTTAGTTTTCCTCACACTGAATTTCAAACTTTTTTCAGTAAGCAGAACTGTCAGTGCTAAATGTCAGGTTTCCTATTGAGAACATCGAATACCAGACTCTCAGAGGCAGTGTTGCTAAAGGAAGAGAAGTAAAAATCAATAGTAGAGACAGGCGAGCTGTGAGAATCTCTCTTCACTGTCATTGCATAATAACGTTAGGGACCCCAGAGGAATGTGCTGCTGCTGTCCAGAGCTTCCTGTCTGCTGTGGAGCAGTTTTTAACACAGTGATGCCAAACCTTCTGCAGCTGCCCTTTCTTCTGCAACAAAACCTCTTCTCTCAACATGTGGCAAAAAGGAAGTTCACTGTAATTTTCTGCTCTTGGCTGTGCATATACACTCCATAATTTAGTTCTGCTGTAAAGATCTGCAGTTTTTTTAGTGTTAGTTTTCCTATTTATCTTTCCTTGTAAAATGGCATTATTATCTCTCTTATTTTTGAGTGGCATTAAGGGGAGGCTTAAAACAGTTATGCTTAGTATTGTGATGCCCACTGTGAAAAACGTACAGAATATTTGGATTTGTGATGAGAAAAGTAGATATAGGGAAGTTACTGTAAGCCGGTTCTGTTTTCACAAATTTGAGATGAATTTGTTAGTGTTTTCTTCTTGCACAAAGGGATAAAGCAAAGTAAGACCTGTCTGCTATGTGTGCCCATCTTCATTTTATGTGTCAAACCTTTTGTCGTGGTTTAACCCAGCCAGCAAATAAACCCCACGCAGCCACTCACTCACCAACCCCCCTGGTGGGATGGGGGAGAGAATCGGGAGGGCATAAGTAGGAAAACTCCCGGGTTGAGATAAAAACAGTTTAATAATTGAAATAAAACGAAGTAGAACAGTAATAATAACAATGAGAACAACAACAATAACAGAATATACAAAGCAGGCGATGCACAGTGCAACTACTCACCGGCTGCCGACCGCGTGTCACGAACGGGGGGCGAACTCCCCCCACTCCCCCCCCCACGGATTTTTATAGTGAGCATGATGTCACATGGTATAGAATACCCCATTGGCCAGCTGGGTCAACCACCCGGGCTGTGCTCCCTCCCCCCCCACCCCCCCGCCGCCGGTGCAAGCACCACCCAGCAACAGCCAAAGCGTCAATGGGCCATCAACGCTCCTTTCACACCAAACCCAAAACACAGCACACCCCCCAAGCTACTGGGAAGAAAGTTAACTCTGTCCCAGCCGGAACCAGGACATCTTTATACCAAATTTCTTTCAGAAATGTGGTCTGAATGATGAAGGGTAATACTTGTATCCCACTATCCTTTAATCCCATAATATTTTGAATATTCTGACTGCAAGAGTGAACAATTCTAAACAGTGGCTATTTATAAATAATAGAATATTTTCTAGAAATAATAGAATGTTGTTATAAATAATAGAATAATAAAATGTATTCTGCATGTATGTGTATATATACATATACACTTAGATATATGTCTGCACATATGCATCGGTATATACAAATATGTGTGCATATATACATGTACACATATCTTGTATTGTTTATTATGGATTTCCACAATCCATTATTCATCTAATAGAAATCTCAACTAAAGTATCTAAAAGCTCTTTTTTTGAATACTTTTGCTTGAATTGATTCTGCAGCCAGCTTGGAATTTCTGCAAAATGAGGTTGGCCACTAAAAAGCCAAGAGTTTCTCTTAAAAGGGGAGCTTAAATAAGTGGTGAGTATGTGGGGGGTATAATCTTTTTTTCTCTTGTGTGTTTCTCCCCCAAAATTGGGGGAATTGCATTCAATTTCTTTTATGCTTTTCTTCACAAGTATATTTTCTGTAAATTTAAAACCAGAACGTTCTGAGATGTTTACAGCATTACTGCAGAAGACAGATGTTTAAGGGAAACCACAAATGTAATGAAATCTGAAATAATATTTGTCAGCTCACAGTTCTGGGTTACTATGTACTGGGTTACTATGTACCCCAAGACACTGCAGAACTAGAAGCACATTCAAAGGAAGGGACACATGGAGATACATGGCATTGCTGTCTACTATGCCATGTCTGCCTTACTGACAGCATTTGAGTTCACTCCTGTGACTGGAGACTTGAGACATAATTGATGCAAAGCAATTAAGAAGTTTATTAATTAATGAACACATTATTAGGAAATTAGTAGAGCCGTAAAATAGTCAATGGTAGGCCATCAAATCTATTTGCCATTAGAATACAATGCATATTATTATGCTTATCTATAAAGCTGCTAATTATAGGTCTAAAGTCTACTTAATCATGTCTACGACTATTGAATTACAATTCTATAAGCATTAGTAAGTCTATCACTTTCACTAGCACTCCCCCACACCAAGTCTTAGGGACTTTGTATGTTGGTATAAAAATGAAAGTAAGTAAACTACCTCCTCAGTATGTGAGCCAAATACAGAGCTATACATTGCCTAGCCTGTGGGATCTTTTGAGACCACTCCTTTTAAGAGATTTATGTAGCGTATGTAATAAAATACGCTACTGGTGAACTTTTGTAAGAAACCACTGTGCACTCTTACACATTAAAAACTGATTTAAGAATTGTCTGATTTAAAAGCAACTCAGGTGTGGAAAAAGAAGGAAATCATAATTTCATTTGGGATGCATTTTGGGATGAAAGTTTTAATAGTACCTTTCAAGAAAAAGGAAGTCGAATGCTCTATTCCTTTTAATAAGGCTAGGGTACCTTGGAATTTTCCTGTGGATTAAATTTGATTTGATGGAGACTTTTTGCTTTGGAAAAAGAATGTTTAAGTGGATGAGGAAACTTATTTAGATGTTTGCCTGATTGAATCATGTTCAGATACCATGTGCAACTTCAAACTTTTGGGGAGAAAAGCTGGAGACTATTAGCTGTTCTGTGGAACTCTGAAACCCCGGGACGGTATCTACATGAGGCCGTGACATGAATTGTTTCCCAGTAGCTGTGGTAAAGCCAGCTAGTCTGCAAGTGGTGTGAATCAAGCCTAAAATCATTTATTGAATTGGCTCAGGCTCATGAATGAACAACATCCAGATGCTAAGTGCTGGATGGGGCTCAACATGTTCTTGCTGACTGGTGGGGTAGTGCCTGTGCAGTAGAGTACTGCTTTTTTCTGTACTTTGTATTACAGCTAAGATAAGAAGGGAAATCTACCACAACCAACTTCAGTAGAGTTCATGTGGCATAATGATAGCAGTAGCAATTGTGGCTGAAATACGAGACAGTATATTCCTTGGAGTTCAGCAGCATATTCTTCAAGAACGCCCAGTCTGGTTAAAAGAGAGCACGTGTGTGCATGCAAAGGAGTGAAGGAGAAGGAAACTGATTTTCCCTCTCTACGATTCTTTACTTTCTGTTTTAGAATTCAGGGGGGAAAATGCGATTTTAATGCTAAATACATTGTTTCTTACCTGAGGTACTGATGACAATAAGCAGTGACAAACTCATTTCCCGCCCGGCTCCGCTGCACCGTAGAGGAGGGCTTGCACTTGGCCATGATTTCTGCCTATGGTTGGCTGCCTGCTTAAATGATTTTGTTCTTTGATCAGTTCTGTCCAGATCCAAAACAACACATGGACTGCAAAGCTTTATGACAAACTTTTTGTGTGGAATTTGTTGTAAATGTTACAGAATAGGACTACTAACATTTCAAAATTATAACAGAAGGACCAGAAGAAACTTGTGGAGAAAAGTTCTAGGTAGATCTTCCGTAAGGAAAATCATGAAATGGTGTAGCTTTACAAATGAGACTCTTTTTTTCTCCTTGCTTTTTTAAAAAATGTTTTGCTTAGTATTTGCAGGAAGAAGTCATCTTAGGGAAGCATAAATTCGACAATAGCAGTTACCCCTCTCCTGTACTTTCTGAGTAAGGAAACAGCACATTAAATAAAACTCTGCAGTGCAAGTGAAGTTTTAACTGTAAATCTGTTTGAGAATCTGTATAGATACAATGAAACTTTAATTCCTCTCCCTCCTTGTACAGAAGTCTCAGGACTGGGGTAAGCCTTTGCAGGGGTGTGCTGTCCCTTTTTTTCTAGGCATAAAACAAGCTGTGGAAAGACCAGGCAGAAATTCCACTACAAACAAAATGGCTATCATTAAAACTTTTCTGCTTTGACCTTCGATTTTTCCACTCACTCTTAACACATCACTGGAAAGAGTCTGCTGTTTTGTGGCTACCCAGGGTACTGAAAATTTTCTGTAGTGAAAGATGTAAGACAGGACTACACTGCCTAAACATGAAGTGTGTGTAGCTTCTTATTTATATGTGTGCATATGTACTTCACTGCATATGTTTTTTTTGGGTTGATTAACTAGTTCTAATTTTACTCTGTTTAAATGTTTAGAAAAAATATATGTGAAGACATTGTTGGCACACTGTGCAAAATGTCTCTCTGGTGCTTATTCTGTTAGGAGAATTAAATGCATGACTTGTCAGACGTAGCTATTTGGTAACTAAATCTCTTCTATGTGGGGAAGAAAGAAGGTTTGTTAAATTTGTCTTTATTTCTAGCATTCACAGGAATTGGGTTATCATTTTAATGATTTTTTTCTCTTCCCCCTCCCCCCCCTTCTTTTGTAGGTAACATTGGTACATCCTTTCAATGCCACTCAATCCATCAAGATCACATTTGTAATGATGACAGTGACAAGGTGAGGCTTACATAAATGTTTCCTTCACAAGATGCATATGTATTGCATTTTTTTATGTATTGCTTTTACTACGGAAAGATTGCTTGTTCTGCAGGTATAGCAGTCAATTTTCAGAGTTACTCTTTGAACTGTCTCTGGCGTATTAAGAAATATATTTTACACAAGACAATCTTTTAGTCAGTTAATGAGAAATCTGTCTTTAGTACTGTATTTTTGTTTGTATTCCTTTGCTATTCTAAACATTTGTGATTTGACATACTGACATTCTCGGTTAATAAAGAACAGCAATGTTTTTGCTGATTTTTCAGTAAGGTAGGATGGCTTGTTGCTTCTGAGTTCAGAGGTTAGAGCTTAGCTAAGTGTTAAAAGCCTTTTTGCAGTAGCTGTATTTTCCTGTTTTGGAGTTGGGAATGTAAGTTTTTACAGATAGGAAGCTTCTGTTCAGTGCTGCAGCCTTAAAATACCAACCTGTCTAGTAGTGTGCGTTTTTCTTACCTTTTTTTGATGCATCCTCAGATTAGATTGCTTTGAGTTTGTAGAGTGCTGGATGTTAAATGTTCAATGATACTTGGATCAGTAGTGTAGGTGTGGCATACAGAAGGGAAAAGTTGTGACATTGAACTGCTTGTGAGACTTGCTTTCATGGTCCTGTTATTGTTGATGGTTTTACCTTAAGCTTTACTGTCCTTAAATAATGCAAATTGCTTAACATTAGTTCAACATGTAACATGTATTACATTGTTTGCAAGTATGACACTTTATAGTAAACTAACTTTTTGGCTTGACATGCCTGGAAAAGGGCATGTATTAGTCAAATTTTAAATTATTTTTCTTGGGAAGTGGAGTGCGACTTGCATGGCAGTACCTTGATAAATGCACAAATCCTTGTGTTTTGAAATTCTGAAGTTAATTTTATAGTTGTTCCAGCTTATCCCAGAGCTCGATTTCTTTTCAGTGCAAGTTTCTTTTACTGCTCTACTACCTTGTTTTCTTTTTTCCCTCTTACTCTTTTTTTCCCCTTCTTTTTTAAAAATTTTTATTTTTAGGTACCATTCTAGATTTGGGGCCAGGTTTAACCTACAGATATTGGTCAAACATACTATCCAGAACATGGCAAAATTATTTTAAGTTTCCAGTGATTAACTGGTTAACTATTTTCAATAGTATTCACTGCTTTGGTTTTTTCGGTTGTTGTGCACTCTGTTCCTGGAAGATTCTTGGGTGAGGAGCAAGTGGGGGAAATTTCCTTTCAGAGTTGTGCTAGTGCACCAACTTAACACTGGCATTCCCTTTTAACATTCTTCCTTTTCTGTCATTTCATGGAAGATCATCTCTGTGTTAGATTGATTGTCTTCCCTTAGTTTTATTTCATATCAGGTTAATTAAAACTGTTTTAAGTCTTTTTGGAAATTGTTTGTTAGGTCCTTCACAGGTTTGGGGAGAGGGAGTCGGAAGGGGTGTGGCAGCTTACCTGGTTTAAATTTCAGAAGGGTGCATAGCCTTTTGAGTTGTTTGGCACACCACCTGCCTTCATATTAATAGAGAAACTGGACCACAGTTTTACTTTTTTGCATATTCAGGGATGGTGGGAGAAAACGAACTTTTTCATTGGTATTGATTCTGCACCAAATGAGAACTCCCAACTGTAAAAGCTGACTGAAGTGTAACTAGTATAGAAAGCAGAAAGAATGTGTTTTGGGTGTCTTTCAAAGATATGTTTTCCCTTAAATGTCAGTTTTATTTGGTAGGACCTTTGATTTTTCAAAGAATATATGAAGCTGTTTGCCATGCATTTTATACGAAATCTAGCTGATCCCTTGATTAAAATGACCACAGGTTTGGAAAAACAGTGAACAATCTACAGAACAGATATCTGTGCTCTTCTCAGATGTGCCACTGAACTCTGTGTTCTTGTTTTAGAAGAGAAGATAGAGCACTAATGCCCAGTTAGTGTCACTGCAGGGTGTAGGCCAACTGGATGACCGTTATTCTGGTTTTTAAGTCTTTGAAGGGCTTGTGTTTATGGAGATACTTTTTTTTGTTTTTTAATCATAAGTAGTGCTTCCTAAAAGCAGCTGGTTACAGCACTAGGGTACAATTGCAATTCTCTACCACTCTTTGCTTGTATTTCACATATGTCTGTATTTTTGTGTCAGTTTTTGAACTGGTTATTAGCTTCCAGTGTAAGTTACTTAGAAAATGAGTGTTCCGACTTATTCTGCCATTACTGTTCATTTTGGTGGGAATATAATTTAAAGATAAAGTGCAGGATTAATTGATTTATTTATCTACAATTTTCTATTAATTGTTGGACTTCCTTGTATTCATTCTAGAAACTTCATGAAAAACACATCTTCAGAATATTTTGGCGTAATTTTGATTAGTCAATATGCATGTGTCAGTAAAATAATTTACTGCTCTCTGTCTGACCGTGTGTAACCAGTTTTTGCATTACAGGAGAAATGTAAAGGATAGTATTTGACTGACAATCTGCATGTATTTTACAGTAGGTTCTCCACAAGCCCAGTCTTCGTTTCCTGGAGAACAGCATGAAAAAAGTTCTACACCACACATGCTAAAGGAATGTTCCAATCTTAATGAAAACAATTCTCAGGCTTCCACCCCAATTACTTGATTTTTTTGAGTTGGCACATGAGAATCTTGAATTCATGTTCAGTGACATCAGCAGGAAACCAAAGTCTGAGATTTTTCATGTGTGGCCTCACTGCATTAAGAAGGATATGTCATTGTTGAGAGCACTATTGGCAGTACTAAGAACCTGCTTAATTTTATAGCACCAAAACCAGTACTTTCCCTCTTGTCTTATAAAAAGATCTAGTATAGCATAGATACAGAGTACATTTCCCGTTTTACTTGGTGTTGCAAAGTGATTATAATTGAGATACATCTTAAAATAATTGTTGCTTTGAAGCTTTTAAGCCTCAGTGCATGAGTCAAGGTACCCCTTCTTCATGTTTGTAATTTCTTTGATTTTTCTTTGAAGTATAACATGCTGTATATGTTTAATACCTATAATTTTTAAATGAATGGAATACTTAAAACTGGAATTGTAATTCTTAAAATATTAAATAACAGAACTGAAAGAATTTCTTTATGGAGCTCAGCATTTAGGGAAAGGTATTTGTAACAAGGAACTATTATTCCTTGGACTATTACTTTGCTTTAATGCCCAAGCAGTGGTTTCCTACTAGAAACAGAGAGATAGATGCAAGTATATTATCCTGCAGAGCCTTTCAATCATATTCAGTTTATTTATCTTTTAAAATATTTTTGTCCTTTGGGTGGTTGTTTCACCAGTAGTGTACTCCCATTAAAGGATACTTGCTCAATTTGAAAAGAAACTCCAAAGATGCAACTCTTAACTACTCTTGGGACATCTCTTTCCAGAGGTGTCATCAAGTTATCTATTCCTTAGTTCTCATGCAGTTAAAAACCAAATTGACCACCGAGTAGTAATAAAAAAATAAAGCATCATGGGAGCAATCCAGTGGAATTTTTTCACTAGCACTAAGGGGTTGGAAATTATTATTGTTTCCAAATATTTACCTTGTTTTACTCCTTTTTAACTTATTTTCATTTATTTTACTTCCATAGTATTACTCCTGTTAGATTTGCTTTCTTATAGTATGTAAGAAATTTCTCTTTGCTTGGTACTTATGACCCAAATACATAACTACCTGATTTGATTCACCATTTCTAATCTTTAAACTTCCCAGTTTTAGTTAGTGCATCTTCCATTTCTTTAGTAATTTGTTGCTCTTGAACTTACTCACATTTGATGGATACCAGTTCTCAGTCTGTAATCCAGAGGGCTGTCAACTCTTTAAAAAGATGTTTTTCAAAAGAGGGGATGTATTTTGTAAGTTCTAAGCCTAAAAAAATTATCCACTTCTTTTTCCTCTTTGGATGGTGCAGAGTCAGGTAGGATAAGCCTAACAGACTTATCCATAGCTGAACTCAAAATTTTTCAGGAATTCAGATATTTTAAGGTCCATCACATTTATTAATGTATGTTCTTTAAAATAAGACTATATTCATCTCTTGTGCGGAATGTGTGTGGGACATGATATGAAAATTGGGAATATTAGAAGGAATTTCTTTTGCCCCCTCCAATTTCAAAACTGGAAGAATTTCTTCCTGTCCTTTAGTTTCAGTTAATTCTGCCTATTCTTACTGAGTAGTTTCATGCCTTTTTCATTTTCATTTCACATCTGGCAGCTGCAAGGATGTAGTTTAATGATTTTAAACCACTTTCATGCCTGGTGAATTGTCTCCTTTAGAGCATTAATTCTTTATATCTAGAGCAGATGGTTTATTTTGTTTTCTTGGCTCAGATTTGCGGAACCTTAATTAGACTGAAGTACAGAGAATGGAGACAGGTTTGAAAGGTGAAAATAGGGTGATGATACCTTATTTAAGGAGAATAGCTTGAGTAGATCAGTTCTCCGATAACTCGTTTGTTCCATTTGCTGAGCAGTTCTGCATCAAAAGACAGTCTCCCTGTGGCACTGGTAGCAAAAGGTCGATCTTTCTCTAATGACTCAGCAGGTGACGTTGCTCCTGTGGGTTTTGTTGACTTCTTCTAGTCAGTTTCAACCCCTCCTGCCTATCAGGAAAGCAGATGAAAATCCAGAGCCCATAAGTATGAACTGAGCAGATTGCAGGCGGCTGTTGCTGAGAGGCTCGATGGCTTTTGTGATGTTTCGGTTCTGAGCGCAGAGTGCTCAGTGCCTCCCGTTCCGGTGAGTACCCTGCCGCTGGCAGCAGGGCCTACTCCTGACCCGTCCTTCCGGCCTGGTTCCCGTCCTGTCTTCTGTCAGGGGCGTTTCCTGCCCAGTGCTTTAGTGCCGCGCACGCGCCCGAGGGCTTGCACGCCAGCCGCCTGCGACTGCTCTGTTCCTTTTTCCGGAGCAGCCCGGCGGCGGGAAGGCGCTGGCGGGGCGGGAAGGCGCTGGCGGAGCGGGAATCCGCTTGGCGGCCCGAAGGCCCGGGCGCAGCTGCTGCCCCCGCTGCTGGGGGAGGGCGCCGAGAGGCGCCGTGCTTTCCGCGTCCTCGCTGCATGGGCAGCGGGGGCGGGGCGCGGAGCGGCAAACCGAAACTAGAAGGGGGCAGCACGGCGCCTGCGTGCGCGGCTCCGTCCCCGGCTGCTGACAAGGGGAAGGGGCGAGCGGCTTCCACGCCGGTCGCAGGCGCCTCAGGTTTTCGGATCGCCCTGCCGCCGCGAGCGCGTGAATTGCCGGCCTCGCCTCCTCTTCCGGCCGTGGCCGTGACGTACGCAGGCCGGCCTCCCTGCCGCCACCAGGTGCAAACAAAGGACGCCCCGCGTCGCCGTCTGTGGGGTGGGGCTAGCTTCTTCCCTCCCGTCCATCGCGGGGCTGGGCCGGCTGCAGAGTGACGTCACCGGCCCCCGGAGACAGCGGCGTGCGTGCGGGGCCGCAGCGGCCCGGAGGAACGGAACATGGCGGGCGGCGGCGGTCACGGGCCGCGGGAGCAAGCGACAGCGGTGCGGACGCAGAACAAGCGAGGGGCACGCGGAGGACTCGCCCTGTGATGGGCGGTGGACGCCGGGCGGACGCTCCCGGAAGCGATCGCGCGGGCAGGCGGTGTAGGCCCGGCCCGGGCGGCAGCAGCGGGGCCGCCGGCCGACACGACAGGAGGCGGCGTGGGAGCCTTGACGGTGACTGCGGGGCGCACGGAGGAGGCGGGGGTGCGGCCCCGCTGTGCCGCGCGGCCGCAGGTACCGGCGTGGGGACGGCAGATAGGGGTGGAGGAGGGTGGAGGAGAGCGGCGGGCCTCCTCGAGGCGGGGCCTCACTGGCGCCGCCCGGTGCCCCCGACTCGTCAGCGTTGAGCCCGGCAGCCGAGGCGGGGAAGGGGGCGATCTCTGGCAGTAGGGCAGTGGGCGCCACGGGGCGGCTTCGTGCCGGACCCTTCTCTGTTGGGCCGCCATTCGTAAACGTAGAGGGCGAAGGAGACCGCGTGGTCTGGGCGTGAAGTCGCCGCTGGGAAGCCCGAGTGGCCCCGTGTGCCTGCATGGAAGCCGTACTTCCACGTGGGGCGGCATGCAATGTGGACGAGACCTCGGCGAGGTTAACTCGGGGGACGTAAGCGTTTGATCCTGTTAAAATTGCTTTAATCTGCTTTGGCAAAAGGTAGTACTGGAACCTAAAAATCAGCTGACTTTCCAGAACTGAATTGCTGTGTGCTGTCCTCAAGAAGACAAGCAGGTTCAATGTGCTGCGTGCAAGGAGGTAGCAAGTATTTTTGAAGCACTGAACAGCTGATTGTCCTCCCATTCTTGCAGTAAAATGAAGTTTCCAGGTGTCTTTAATCCTCTCAAGTTAGTTGAGAAAGAACAACTGTTCAAGGAAACATTGATGTTAGCAAGCATACGTTTTAAGGCATCCTGTTAGTATTTTTCAGTATATATGAGGTGATTCCTATTTCTGTATAACATGAAGGGGATTTTTTTATACTTAAACGAGAAAGATGCTTCTTGTTTCCTCAAGAAATGTATTTTAAAACTGATTATGCATTGAGATCTTTTCTGGAGACATCTATTTTAAGTTGTAATTGTTTATAGCAAATAATTCCGTTATTCTTTAAGCAGAAGTTCATTGAAGTGTAAGTTATGAGAATGTTTATGAATGTATAGCATTTGCATTTTGAAATGGATTTTTGAGGGTAGTATTTGAAGCAAATGTATATGTTATGATAAGTTCTTCAAATGTGTAGTGAGACAACTGGAATGGTAGGATGAATATGGTTACTAATAGTCTGCCTTATTCAGGTGTTGCTTACTACTTGATTAGGTGTTGCTGCTGACGTACTTGTTCTTACATGCCATTCATTGAGGCAGCTGCTTTGGTTTCAGTTGCCAAATTTGTGGTATTTGTTCACATCCCAGGGATTTTGCTATTTTGCTGGCCCAACAGACTCCTTAACTGCTTCGCAGCACTTCAAGAGTGAAAATACAAACCTTTTTTCCCTTCAAGGGCATATTGCAGCAGTGATATTAGAGACTCACTGTTCTGAGAAAGAGGAAAAAACTCCATTTGGATACTTAGGTGTGCAGTAAGAGAAGGGAGGGTGCAGTTGTTACAGGATTGAGTATGAGACAGGAGAGCAAACAGGTGCCATGACAGATTTAATGGCTAGTGAAAGATGATAATGTTGTTGATCTTCCTTAATCACCAAATGTCTAGTAAAAAAACCCTATGCATACATAGAATAACAATGTGAAAAAGGTTTCCAGGCAGTTGTTACCAGGAAATAGTACATGTTAAGAATGGTAGTTGTGAGAAGTGGTGTATAAATAAAAGGGGCTTATAAGTTAGGGATCTCAAGATTCTCTAATGTGAAACTTACTTTGTCATCTCCCTGACTTACAGAGCAGGTTAAATTTTATTGATTCGCAACTGGTTCACTTTGATTTTTTTAATAAAAGTATAATAAATACTAAATTGAAGTTGCAAGTTGATCAGTCCTTGCTTTGCATCTGTAGTGGTGTGGGAGTCAGAGTATATAATTGTCTTTTCTTTTTCTGAAAGATATGGTTTTGGCTTGGAAGCTGACATCGGTGACATCAGTGCTGTTGTGATTTGTGAAGTTTATGCATCAGCTTTTTCAATATGGTTTATTGACATTGTAACAGATAATTTATATGATTTAAAGTTATATTGTTGATGATATCAAGTTACTTTTTCAACTCCTTACTAAGAAAGTCTTTAAGAATTAAGAAGTTTCTATGCAAGCTCTTACTAGCCGTAAAAAATTGTGCCGTTAGGAAGACAAGTTACTCACTTAAATTGTAGTCTTGTTGCGTTTCAAAGCTGTTGTACATGTTTATCCATGGAAGCTACATGGGCTAAATTGCTAGTGAATCTAATGGGAATTTGTACAGAGCAAGTCTTAGACTTCCAAAGGTTTTCTCATTTAATCTTTATATGTAGCCCCACCACTCCCACCCCCCACCCCAGGGGGGTTGGAAAGGTAGGAATAAGGGTACAGGTAGGATGTGAAATTTTTTTTTTCCTATTTTTTGTCAGAGAGTTCTTTTGACTGGGGAACACTGATTCTTGAAACATCTGGAAAGATACAGGTTTGACTTAACCAGTTCATGCAGAAATACAGCTTGTGGTTTCCATTTCTATGTAAGCATCTATATCAAGTTAAATAATCTAATACGGCATATTTGAATTCTGTTGTGGGCAAAGCTTGTCTAGGTCTCTGATTTAACAGGATGATTTTCATGGTTTTTACTCTTTAGCTTCACTTGGGAGTGGGTAGGTTCCTCTTTCACTAAGCTCTTGAAAGATCAAGGAAACTTCCTTTGCTTTTTGGTGCCCCCTGCTGATTTCTGTTTGTCAGAACATCGACAGCTAGGGCTTTTTTGTCTTTTAACAGCAGTGAAACGCTAACAGCAGCAGCACTTTAAAAACAGCAGGAAGGGAAAAGAAAGAAAGGAAACCCTTTTGCACCTTAAGCATTTTGCTGATTGCTGTCCAACCAGTTTGTTTGAATTGCATTGGAACTGTTCCTCACCTAGTAGAAAAATAGTTAAGCAGCATAAATCTAGTGTCTTCTGTAGGCATTCTAGCTGTAAAAAGACTGGTGCCTTTGCTCTTCCCCTCTCAGAAAAATAGAGACTCCTCCCAGAGGAGGGCAACGAAGCTGGTGAAGGGCCTGGAGCACAAGTCTTATGAGGAGCGGCTGAGGGAACTGGCGTTGTTTAGCCTGGAGAAGAGGAGGCTGAGGGGAGACCTCATCGCGCTCTACAACTACCTGAAAGGAGGGTGTAGCGAGGTGGGTGTTGGTCTCTTCTGCCAAGTAACTAGCGATAGGACAAGAGGAAATGACCTCAAGTTGCGCCAAGGGAGGTTTAGATTGAACATTAGGAAAAATTTCTTTACTGAAAGAGTGGTCAGGCCTTGGAACAGGCTGCCCAGGGAAGTGGTGGAGTCACCATCCCTGGAGGTATTTAAAAGACGTGTAGATGAGGCCCTTAGGGACATGGTGTAGTGGGCATGGTGGTGTTGGGTTGATGGTTGGACACTATGATCTTAGAGGTCTTTTCCAACCTGTATGATTCTATGATTTTTCATGTCCACAGTTTCAGGTTCTCAGTGAGCACATTTCAGATTTGCTGTCCTAGAACTTTTTACCTCCTGGCTCACTCGCAATAACATTGCTTTTTGTATTTCCCACTACAACCTCAGATACTGTAAAAAAGTGCTGTGCTTCATGTGAGCACCACTACCTATGCTGTATTTTGCTTCCTGTTTAAGTAGCCCTTTCATCTTGTCAGTCTTGCAGTTTTGTTCCTATCCTAGGCAAACTCAGCAATTGCATGAGCTCAACCCTATCCTTCCTCCATAGCCTCTTATCTTAGCCTTGTGGTCTGTCTTTGCTGATTCTGTTCATTTCTGACAGAACTGGCCAAATTTTTCTTTCATATTGCAGTAAGAGTAAATCATTGTGGGAGCAGGGATGAGAGCATTCATGGCACAACTTATGGTGCTGCTGAGCAGATGCTCTGTCTGGCAATCTTCATGAAGGCTTTAGGAGATGGTCTTCTCTCTAGACAAATAAAAATTAAGAACTTTTTTTCCTTATTCAAGTTATTTCTTTAGGTGATATGTGTTGGGATTGTTCTTTAAAAAAGCTGTGATGTGCTGAATATTTTTGATCAGCTGCATTTTCAAAATCTGATTCTTATAAATGAATCTTTTGCAAAGACATTTAAAACGATTTTGATGGTAAGTGCTGGGGGGGGGGGCGGCATTTTTGTTTTGCTGTCCTCTGTGTGTAAGTCTATTGGGAAGACATTGGAACTGAATATAAAACAAGAGGGGAAATGAAGAGATTGGAGAAATAAAAGAGTAGGAACAGGTATTCATTTTAAATAATGTTGTGGAAGGAACTTATGAAGACGAGTAGCAAAATTCCAAGTGGATGAGTATGGATTTGAGAAAAATGTTCACATGTGAACACCAAGATCCTGGCAAGACCAGTATGTATGTCCTGGTTTCAGCTGGGATAGGGTTAAATTTCTTCCTAGTGCTGTGTTTTGGATTTAGTATGAGGAGAATGTTGATAACACACTGATGTTTTCAGTTGTTGCTAAGTGCCCTCCTAGTCCAAGGACAGCTCCTGTGCCTACTGACTGAGCTAGGTACACAAGATGGGAGGGAACATAATCAGGACAGCCAGCCCAGCTGGCTAATGGGGTATTCTATACCATGTGACGTCATGCTCAGTATATGAAGGGTAGGCGTGATCCAGGAAGTACCGATTGCTACTTGGTTATCGGTCAGCGCGGGTGGTGAGCGATTGCATTGTGCATCACTCATTTTGTATATTTTATCATTATCATTATTATTTTCCCTTTTTTTTCTGTTCTATTAAACTGTCTTTGTCTCAATCCACAAGTTTCTCTCACTCTTACCCTTCTGATTCTCTCCCCGTCCCGCTGGGGGTGGGGGGAGTGAGTGAGTGGCTGCGTGGTATTTGGCTGCCTGCCAGGTTAAACCACGACAATGCATTTGGTCTTTTTATATGTGAATCTACACTGAGCATAGGTTAGAGATCATATGTGAAGCTTTCTTCCTCTTTATTCTCAGTTTCCTTATTGTATCAGAGAACAGTCAGAGCACTCTTCCTCAAACTCAGATACCTAGAATAGTGTTTGTATTCTCTGGCTCTGCTTTCAATATGTGGTTGTTTACCTTACCTGTAGTTGAAATGTGACTTAACAGTTCATAGCTGTGATGGTGACATTGTAGGGCAGAGCTTGAGACTGTATAAAAAAAGTACACATCTTGCTGAATTTCTTGCATGCTTTAAATTCTTATGTCTCTTTTCTCCTTAGTAAAAATGTAGGATGAAGATTGAGAAGTAAGTCAGCAAACCATGCTTATTTGAGTGCATTTGGGGGAGTGAGGCTTTTTCTTCTTCACATATCATCTGATACGTATCATGTGGTTTGTTTTTTTTTTTAACAAAACTTAATCTGACTTTGCATGAGAATAATCCTATTTTCTAAAGAAAATGAAAAGATCTACACAATATAAGCTGTTTATTTAAGCCGAGGACCTGCAGTGTTTTCTCATATTCCTCTTTCAGGTTAACTTAGCAGAAAATATCAATTCTTTCATGGTTTTGCTGTCTCCCATAATTTGTCAGTTACATTAAGAGGACTGAGTTCTCTACCCAATACATCCTATTATAAGGATTATACACATGTCTAGATGACTTCTGTTAGATGACAGCTTCCCAATATGTGTATTTTGTAGGGGCAGAAGAACCAGCCGCTGTTGCAGAGTTAATATGTTCACAGGGCCTGTGGCGAGTCTGACACATGCAAAATGAAGTTCTGCAAGCTACTGAGGGCAAAAGGTGTGTTCAAATCCCAACTAATGGAGAACAATTTTTTTTTCCAAAGCTTTTTAAAACAACTCTATTAACTTATACAAGCTGTTGGTAAAAATGAAATGGCCCGTGTAGGTTTAAAACAAGTACTCTGTAATATATAGTGCATAGCCTAAATATGATGAGCTTTAAAAAGAATCATAGAATCAGTTACGTTGGAAAAGACCCTTAAGATCATCGAGTCCAACGGTTAACATAACTGCTAAGTCCACCACTAAACCATGTCCCAAAGCGCCATGTATTCACATCCTTTAAATACCTCCAGGGATGGTGACTCAACCACTTCCACAGGCAGCCTGTTCCAGTGCTTGACAACTCTTTCGGTGAAGAAATATTTTGTAATATCCGATCTAAACGACCCCTGGTGCAACTTGAGGCTGTTTCCTCTTGTCCTCTCACTTGTTACTTGGGAGAAGAGACCGACACCCACCTCGCTACAACCTCCCATCAGGTAGTTGTGGAGAGCGATAAGGTCTCCCCTCAGCCTCCTTTTGCCAGACTAAACAACCTCAGTTCCCTCAGCCGCTCCTCATAGGACTTGTGCTCTAGACCCTTCACCAGCTTCATTGCTCTTCTTTGGACACGCTCCAGCAACTCAGTGTCTTTCTTCTAGTGAGGGGCCCAAAACAGAATGCAGTATTCGAGATGCGGTCTCACCAGTGCCGAGTACAGGGGGACTATCACTTTCCTAGTCCTGCTGGCCACACTATTTCTGATACAAGCCAGGGTACTATTGGCCTTCTTGGCCATCTGGGCACACTGCTGGCTCATATTCAGCCGGCTGTTGACCAACACCCCCAGGTCCTTTTCTGCTGGGCACCTTTCCAGCCACTCTTCCCCAAGCCTGTGGCGTTGCATGGGGCTATTGTGACCCAAGTGCAGGACCCGGCACTTAGCCTTATTGAATCTCATCCAGTTGGCCTCAGCCCATCAATCCAGCCTGTCCAGATCCCTCTGTAGAGCCTTTCTACCCTCTAGCAGATGATCAACACTCCTGCCCAACTTGGTGTCATCTGCAGACTTACTGAGGGAGCACTCAATCCCCTCATCCAGATCATTGATAAAGATATTAAACAAAACTGGCCCCAGTACTGAGCCTTGGGGAACACCACTTATGACCAGCCACCAACTGGATTTAACTTCATTCACCACAACTCTTTGGGCCTGCCCATCCAGCCACTTCTTTACCCAGCAAAGAGTACATCCGTCCAAGCCATGAGCAGACAAGTTTCTCCAGGACAGTGTTGTGGGAAACGGTGTCAAAGGCTTTACTAAACTCCAGGTAAACGGAGTTCCACTTAAACAGAATCCTACATTTGTACTATCATTAAGGGTGGTTCTGCAGTGTATAAACACATAGTGTTCTGCCGTGCGAATAAATCCATTTTAACAAGAAATTGGTTAACAAGATTCCAACCATAACGTTATGCTCAGTGGGCATACCATTGTGTTCAGCCATTTGTAGGTGGTGCAAAGAGGTTACTTGACCTAAACCATCTGAATGATGAAGTAAAGCCTTTATATTTGTTTCAGCTGTGAAAATTTAGTTTTATGTGGGAAATGGCCTGGAAGAAGGAAAGAACAAATTAAGTGTCAGAAGTGGGAGAAGCAGAGAACTGAAATACAGGGTGAGAGGAGCCCTGACACTTTGGTATTGGAGACTGCTATGACAGTTACGTACTACAACTGTTGCAGTTGTATTGTGTGCCATTTGGAACATGTTTTCTCCCTCGTTTTGTAGGATCTCCCCAGAGAAGAATGAAATTGAAAAAGGTAGAACTTAGAGTGCCTTATTCTTAGAATTGAGTATCTCTGCCCTCTTTGAATTTTCAGGCCTGTGGGTTTTTTTGCACTGATACCAGTGTGTGTATATTGCAGTATATTGAAGAACGTTCTGTATTTACATGACAGTTTGGTCATACCAGTTAGGTAGGTAGGTTGTTTTGTGGATTTATTGTGTAGTTCCTAAAATGGATTAAGAGTATTTGTTGAGGCTTCAAATTTCTAGCAATATGGAGAGACTGGAAATATGTAGAGAGTAGAACGTGGTACGTTCCTGAAGAAATTAGATCCTGACTTTCCTCAGTTTCTGAGAACACATAATGCTGCATTATACACAGAAATTTTTAACAGTATGGTGTGCTGAGCAGAGACATGTATCTTTTGCTAACGCAGCTCAGTGTTGTGATGACAAGCAAAGCGAGTGAAGGTAGCCAAATGTGAATATGCTCTATCACAATAGGCATTGAAGTATTTCGTCAGTAGTCCTTTTCCTAGGAACAAATTTCTAGTGCTGACTTGCCTTTGTACCCATTGTAGTAAGGACATCAGTTACAATAGTGTTAGTAACATTTTTATCAGTGTAAATGTTATCTCTTTGGGAGCTGAAGTTTTGGGAGGATTGATTTAAATAATCCATGTTAATTGCTGGTTAAAATGTATTCTTCTGTCAAAAATTGGTTCATGCCTCTGTAAATACTGGTTCAAGTGCTTAGGTAGCAGTATGCCTCAGTTCAGTGTTTGGATATTCTTTAACACTACAAATATGGTCAGCTTAACATTAATTTACCTGAATAAGAAGTTTCAGTCTTCAGTGCTTAAATACTAGCTTGTTCATTTCTGTGTATTGTGTTTCATATATGTGTGTGCATGCTTGTGTACATATATATAGAGAGAAAGTTTAATGTGGGGAAAAAATTCTTTAAGTGGGAAGTGTGTGATTTGTTTTATAATTGTCATAATTACCCTGTCTCTGTTGATGTACCTGTATATTAGTTTCACAGGCCTAAATGAAAGTCAATAGTGAATACATACTGTATGTTCAAACTATATGTAGAGAAGACTTTGGTATGAAGACAACTTTGAGCCAGACTTTTCTTCAGACTTCTTGTCCCATCAGCTAAAAGAGCAGAATTATTTTTAAAATTGAAAACTTGATCTTTTTGAAATGTGGCTATATCTGAACACCTTGTCTTGATTTCACCACTTCCTCTTGCTCTGGCATTGTTTTAAATCTATCAATTTCAGTATATTTTATGACATTTAAAGTAATTTCTTTATAGTAATGAACATATTTTAATGGTACACATGCAAAGTTTAATGTGTTCCAGCCTTGTATATAGGGAAATTACCCCTCTTTCTGTAGCTACAAATTTGTGATTTTAATTAAAAACTTATCTTCTATTTTATTTACATACCAAAATCAGAGTCCAGGACTGTGTATACGCTAAGAAGTTGCTGCTAGCACCATCTCCTGAAATGGCACTTTCTGAATTGTGTTAGGTGATGTTGATGTCAAAACATAGACCCTTTAACTCAGATCTTGTTAGGCAATTTCGAGATGAACTGGTAAGAAATGATAAACTGAAAATATAAAAAAAATCTTATTGGATACTAGTACTATGTGTTGCATAATTTTTTAAACTTTCCCGTTTTAAGAAAGAAAGCTTACAAATATTTAGTGAGTTACTAAATGTACGTAACAGGTTTTCCTTGCTACCATAGTGCATGTTAACTGCAGGAAACATCTGGAGAAACAGTACGAATTGTTTTCCATTTATTATCACCCACACCATTGACAAAGTTGAGTTCAAAATTGAGATCATGAATTGAGATTTTAAAGTAAAATTAATATTTTTCCAACAACTTTGTTCTTTAATAGACAGGGAGGTATAGCTGAGTTTTTTCCCCTTCTTGAAGTTTGGCTGGTGTTTTGGATTATGAGAGGTAACAATTCCTATTTGGAAGAAACACCTTGATGTGATATAAAAATAAATACTTCCTATCTTTTTTGTGAATGCTGCTGATTCATTTCTCTGAAAAATGATTGCAAAATCTTTTCACATTTCAAAGGATTCTTGTTTGCATGCAGTAAGTATTGCAAGCAATAGCAAATACTGATAGAATTCAATTTGAAGAACTTTGAGATGGCTGCCTTTCCTTGACTCTTAAACTTGCTTCAGTATTAGAAAAGGAGATGCCTCAGATGTGACATATGGATTGCACTGTCCTTTCTGTATGAGCAGTAAAACTTGAAAATAAGAAACGTGTAGTCCTACTAAACACAATTTGCTTGTTTTCTTCTTGCTATTGAGAGTGCTGTAGTGTGCCAAAAAGGTTGCTAAGATTTTTACAGTTTTTTAATGTTCTTGTGCATTTTAAATTCATGTGCAGCAAAGAAATATTCCAGCATTTGGTATGAGAAATTGACACTGAAGAATCAAATTCTTAGGACCGTTTAAAATATTTAGTGTGTGAAACTTAAGCAGTATAGGCATAGGGGTCTCTTAATACTGTTTCTTGTGTATCCTAAATACCCAGTTAAATGAGAATTGCATTTCAGAGAAGGAACTAATACAGAGGAACCCTGGAAATGGCTGTCAGCCTGATGTCAAATAAACAACAAACTAAATATTCAGTTATTAATGTGTTTTGGTCATAAGTAAAATGAAGAGATGCATTTGGTGGAATATATTCTATGCTATTGGTATGCAATTTGCTATAGCATGTCTCAGATCTTTTGCACAAACACTTCGCATGGAGGATTCATTGTCCATTCTGGTTGCTGAAGAACAACATCAACCATTGTGCTCACCATCAGTAAATAATGAATTAATCCTGTTAACTGAGAGTGAATTATGGATGGCTGAGAAAGATTACTGATGAGTGTTCTTGGTACAGTTGTTAGATACAGAAACAGCCTAATTGATACATACCATCATAGCTTTGAAATACAGAAAAATTAGATGGACTTGCATCCTCTTTCTACCATGTTTGGTAGTGTTGCTCTTATTTTACAAATTGTGTTCCTTTTACTAAATACTATGTAAATTTTTGCTGTTTCAATATCAAAAGAGCTCTTTAATGCACAGGAATTATTAAGAAACCTGATATGTGTAAACCTGCTACAGCAAATTTTACACTGTCAGCCTGACATTGTTATTGTAGATTGGTTTCCCTTTTAAGGTGGAGTTGCTAGGTTTTTTCTTACCACGTGGCGATATTTCAAAAGCAAGTTGGAGGCAATATTGTAGGCTTCCCTTCAGAATGATATGCCTTGCTAAGGACTCTTCAGTCTCTAGGAATTGAAATACAGAATATTTTCTCCCTAATCCCACAGAGGGGGTGCCAGGAGGGGTTTTCTTCTGGACTGCTTTTTTTTCTGTGCATTTTGCTACAGCCATAGGAACAATTAGTGTCATGCTTAGTGTTTCTTGATCACTATTTGTGGAATTTTCATCCCAAGTACTAGTTACATATTGTTTTTCTTAATTCATGACAGTCTCTTCTGAAGTGCAGAGGGAGATGGTATCCCATTTTAAATACTCAGATGTACGTGGTGTTCAGTGGGGAAGCATATATGCTCACAGGGTTACTTTGTGTCTCAAGGGTAGCTCTTGGAGCTCTACCCCAAAGGACTCTTTGACTTGCGCTTTGCTTCTTTCACAGGAGAACGCTTCTAAAAGCCTAGGGTTTAGCATAGAGTGCTTTCCTTTGTGCTGTTGCAGAATCACAGAATGGCTGAGTTTCTAAGGGACCTGCAGGGGTCATCTTGTCCAACCCCCCAGCTCAAGCAGGGCCACCTAGGGCCAGGTGGCCAGGACCATGTCCAGTCAGCTTTTGAATATCTCCAAGGATGGAGATTCCACAACCTCTCTGGGCAACTTGTGCCAGTGCTCAGTCACCCTCACAGAGTAAAGAAGTGTTTCCTCAGGTTCAGGTGGAGCGTCCTGTGTTTCAGTCTGTGCCCATTGCCTCTTGTCCTGTCACTGGGCATCACTGAAAAGAGCCTGGCTCTGTCCTGTTTGCAGCCTCCCTCCCTTCAAGTGTTTGTACATATTGATGAGACCCCCTCTGAGCCTTCTCTTCTCCAGGCTGAACAGTTCCAGCTCTCTCAGCCTTTCCTCGTAGGAGAGATGCTTTAGTGCTTAATCATCTTTGTGGCCTTTGTTGGACCCTTTCCAGTATGTCCATGTATCTCTTGTACTGGGGAGCCCAGAACTGGACACAGGACTCCAGGTGCTATCCCTTAGGACTTTTGGACCTACCCCAAGAACTGGCTCATTTTGGCCTTCCTTTCAGCCATCTGATTTGTTTCAGCCAGCTTTCAGATTTGGAAAGGACTGTATTTCTTTGCCAATTTTTCATTAGACCAGATTCAGATTACCTTAGTGTTCCTTCATCAGGAAGTTGTCTTGTATGTGCCCAGCCAGCCACGTTTCCAAGTTGTCTCTTGGTCACAAATCAAAGCTTGGCTAGGAAGAAATGGCTCTGAATATTAACGGTAGTGATGTTTTTCAGTAAAATCTGAATGGGACTTAGCAAAGATCTGATGCATTGTTTAAAGCAGTTGTCTTGAATGTTTACATTCTAGGGTTTGTATTTGGTGCCTGGAGGATGCTGGGTGTGGACAATATTGGACTTTTTATTTTCTCACCCTGTGCCTACTTCACCTCCACTTTACCATTTTGTGTACCAGATTGTGCTTATTATCAACAGCCATAAAATTTTCCAGTTCTTACCAGAGAAGTCATGGTGTCTGTTCCAGACGCTCTCTTATTCATGAACAGGTGAAACGGTGATGTGAATGGTGGTGGGTTGAAGCTGGATCTGAATTCTGCTTAACACTGCAGAAGTTGAGCAAGCAGTGTTTTGTGCTCTAGCTGAACTGGCATACAGTTGGCAGAATGAAAAAGATCACTACACTAACCAATGCAACTAAGCCAGCAAAATTCTTTAGGCAAACCCAATTATACTGGCAAAAGATTCTTATTGCTGATGTTTATTCTGTCAGGTAAAGTTCCTCTAAAGAGCTTTTGCCAGTAAAAGCTGTGTGTCATCGCAGTATGATTCTGCTGGCAAATCTTTATACATAGTCAAGTCCTTTGTCATGCAGCCCTGTGTCCAACTGGATAATCTTTGTTTATTTTGTCTTGAAAAAAGCACAGAGTTAGGCTTGGAAATAGTCCATCTTTCCATCAAATCTGTAATTTTTTTGCCACTTGTGGTACAGGGCTCTTAATTTATTGCACTGTTGTGGTTTAACCCGGCAGGCAGCCAAACACCACACAGCTGCTCGCTCACTCCTCCCCTCCCCAGTGGGAGGGGGTAGAGAATTGAAAAAAAGTAAAATTCGTGGATTGAGATAAAGACAGTTTAATAGAACAGAAGAGGAAGGGAAAAATACAAAATAAGTGATGCACAATGCAGTTGCTCACCACCCACCGACCGATGCCCAGCCAGTGCCCAAGCAGCGGTCACTGCTCCCTGGCCAACTCCCCCGAGCTTATATACTGAGCATGACACCATATGGTATGGAATACCCTGTTGGCCAGTTTGGGTCAGCTGTCTTGGCTATGCTCCATCCCAGCTTCTTGTGCACCTGGCAGAGCATGGGAAGCTGAAAAGTCCTTGACTCAGTAGTGTAAACATTACTTAGCAACAACTAAAACATCAGTGTGTTATCAACATTATTCTCCTACTAAATCCAAAACACAGCACTATACTAGCTACTTAGTCTGTGAGCTAAGTTTTATGCAGAGGACTTTAACAGGAGAATTAATGTGCAATAATTCTGTGGAAATACACTGCTGTCGTTCTTGCAGCAGAAATAAAACATGTTTGGAAACAAGACTCCAGTGTTTTTTGCAGCTTGATTTGTGCTCCCACTTCTCTGATACGCGGACTACAATAAAGACCATATCTCTGCCTCTAATACCCATCCTGGATTAGTTTATAGTTGCATGTACATTTTTTGTCATTGGTCAGTAAGCATGTGTTTATTACAGTATGTAACAGTTGAGTTTTGTGTACCTTTTCCTCAGTGGAAATAACACTTCTCTCTTCCCCCTTTACCAGATAGTAACTTTTTGTCATAAAAGGTGTCAGAATAAGAATGGTTTCTCAGACATTGACTGATTTCCGTTGGAGGTAGTTGACGGGTTCATTAAAGTTTTGCGAGGTACAGACTGGCGAAGAGATGCCATCTTTCATATTTCTTCATTGTTCACATAAGTGACTTTCTTTGTCTTGGTTCTAGGGTCGTGTGGCACAGCTCTTCCAGAGCTTACTAGACCGGAGCTACATAATGTACTTTAAATGAGCTTAGTCCTGGCTCAGCTTAGTCCTGAATAAGCCACTGCGTTTGGACATAAGTGATCTGTTCAGCCCAAGAATTTACTATTATTGTAGGTATAATCAGAGTATTAGAAACGCTGGAATGTTACTGGAGTGTGTAGATCCTTTGCAGGTAGGATATGCAAAATGTTCAGTTTACTAGCCCATTAAATGCCTATAGTTAAATTTGATAATGCTTATAAACTTTTGTGTTTACCAGTTCATATCATGGGAAAAATCATTGCCTTTTCAGTATGCATTCATGAAGAGGAAACATGCAGCTATAGCTATCTAGTCAGCCTGGTAGGCTTATATACGGTATACCTATCAGATTGTATTTATTGTGTAAAACCTTCTAAGGAAGAGGCTATGCTTGAAAATACTCTTCAAGCATTAGATTACTTTTAAAATAAAGGTCTTCATGGGCTGCAGAATAGATGTAGTTTATTCCCTGAATTTGAGATTGAGGGTATGGAGTTGTACTTCCCAGGACCATTAAGCGAGAATATGCAGTGGATTGAAGTGGAGAGTGATTTTCAGATATTGGCAACAATTGTTTTGGTAATTATTCCCTTCTGTGATGGTTGATCATCTATGTGTGTTTGTGCAATCTTTATAATTTGACTGGAGAAGGAGAATGGAGAAGAAACACCTCAAAGGGTATTGTCTTGGTGAAAATATCTAGTCTTTCCCAAATGAAATGGAACAGCATTTAGATAAAACATAAAAAATTACTACAAGAAACATATACAAAGTATAACAAACAATTTTATATTTTTTTAGTAGTATGTTTCCTTTGAAGGTTGTTTTACAAATGGGTATACTCTTTAGTCACATTTGTTACCATTACACTGTGAGAGTTTATAGGGTACACAGATGAGAATCGGGCAAAACTGTACTGGGGATGTCTGTGAAATGCTGACTTTTAGGGATGAGATTGTAGATTTTAGTGTCCTGACTTAAGTTCCTTCTTCTACTAGTAGCAATCTGATGCCTTTGTCCTGATATTGTTGCCTTCAAATATGAAGTAATCTATATTTGTGTTCATTGTGCTCTTTTTGTTTAATTAATATTTAAAATAAGGTGGTGCTTTTGCCTTGTTAGTTAAAAGGTAGATACAGTGTTCTTGATAGCTGAGACATTCTATTCTTGTTGCCTGTTGGGCAGGAGAGAACTACATAGCATAATAGCTGTAAAAAGCAGCAGTCATCCCAGAGAATGTTTTGAATATTAGCAAGATGTAACTAGAGTGATTTGGGGAGCTACTGTCATTGCTGAAAGTATCATATTCCACAAATAAACTATTCAACTTAATGACCAATAATAATGTAGATTGCAAAATTATACTGGCAATATCTAGTTATTCCATATGCTTGTTGAAAATGACATGAAAACAAATCTTAAATTATAGAGAGTATGTGTCTGTCATTAGCTCCTTGTACTTTTCCACATGCTGGTATTACCTTGCTACAATCATCACGTGAGAATTATTTTCTTAATAAAAGCTAAGATAAAACACCAAGTCTTCTTTGAGTTTCGGTTTGTGTTGGGTTTTTTTTGACATCTTTTTGCAAATAAGTTTGGCTTAGCTTCAGGTTACTTCTTTTTCAGTACAGAAAAAGAGATAATTACGTTTTAAATCTATACTTATATGTAGTTCAAAAATGATTTTATCTTTATTTTCTTTCTAATGGGTAACAATTTTGGGTGAAAATACAGTTGCTTAGTACAGAGGGCAATTAGCACTTACGGAGTTTGAAATAGCTGTGTGAGTTAGTAATTTGGAGTGATGAAGGCTAACAACTTAGCAGTTTGCATCTCCACTGTCTTTGAAGTGATGCACTCCATGTACAAAAGGAAAAATAATCAAAGAACTGTTTTTCCAAAGTAGACTGCTTTCTACAGAGCAGGGATATTAGTGTTAATGCTTGGGAAAGGTGCCAGATTTGAATTAGGGCAGTAGCAGTGGGAGATCCCCAGCCAAAGGCATGTATAGAATATAGCAGGACAGCAGTAGTTATTTGTTATTTCAGTGTTTTGTTTTCTGCCAGCTTTCCTAAACCTGATCTTCTTCCTCCATTTGACTTTTCCTTTTGCACTCTCAAGACCCTAGCATACCTTATTAATCTCATTTTTATTACCTGTGTTTCTCTTTGAATAGACTTCAGTCATCATGATGTGAAAAATTCTCCCATCCTGAAAGCTCCGAGTTGGGTCACAAATCATCCTTCTCTCGGACTTGTTCCATCACAAGTTTAAATAAGCAACTCTGAATGGCAGAACAAATGTAGCGTAGTTTCTTTACTATTTGTCCTTTGGCAAGGTTCTCTGAAATCTCAGAAAATGCATATTTTCACAGAAGCTTTGTTCTCAAGGCACTTCTTGGGTAGCTCATCCAGATTTTTGCTGTTGAGCTCCTGAGGGCAGGCAGCCTTCTGGAAGAGTCACCCTTTGCCTGCCATCTATTTTTATGAACTTTCAGGTTCATACCTGTCTTTTGACCTATTTTTCTCTAAAATTCAAGTGCAGTTGTTTAAGGAGTTCAAAAGAGATTGAGCAACAAGCAGATACATGCATTGTCAGCCTGTTTCCCTAAGGAAACGATGCTAATAGTTCTGCATCTAACAGATGTAGAATTAAAAATGGACACCCCCATTTACTTTATATTTATGCTTTTCTTGGTTTTTACCTTTTTCTGTTCCTAAATCATGACTAGTGAATGCTTGAGGTGAGGTATATTAGGGGAAAACTACAATTTGTGTTGAAGTATTTGAAAGCATGGGGCTGAAAAGGAGTAAAATTGAGTAAAAATGGCCGTAAGTCAAAAGAGAGGAAAAATACCTTTTTTCTCTTAAACACCTGGACAAAACTTCTAGATGTTAAAAAAGAGCGTGCTTGCGCTGGAAAGAACACTGAAGGACAACAAATATGTCAATGGTAACCTACCAAGAAACAACTGATAAGTGTTCAGAAATGATAGGCCTCTGTAAAGCTAATAACCAGAATAGGTCCACAGTCTAGTCTACAAGTAAATCTGAAATAAGACCTCTAACGATCTGTGGATTACCAGGCTCTGAGAGGGGCAGTTTAGGAATACAAAGCCATTACAGACAAGTTCGGTTTTCTCTGCATCAGCCATCTGCAATTAAATGCAAATTTGGTGTCATTTTGGTTAATTGAAATAATGCTGTGGTGGACTGAACTGGAAGTGGTGGGGTGAGTGGACAAACTAGAGAGCAGCAAAACATTACAATTTGGCTTGCACCAAGAGTGTTCTGTTGGAGAAGTCTATGTGATGTTTGGACTCAAGGATGGATCTAGTGTGGTAGTTCATGTGTTGCTTTTTTTTGTGCGTCCAGTCAGTGAGCTCTGGAGTGGAACTTGTATTTTTCTATATTTTCAGTTGTTATGTTTGTTAACAGTGTGACGTGTTGTAAGTTTGACAGAATAGTGGGGTGAAGTGGAGGGACATTTATTGCATTTGGTGCTGGATTCAGACATATCTGTGGGAACTTCTGACAAGAATGACAGCTCTATTTAATGATTCAATAGCATGGACACACAATGAAGAGAAGAGGTAGGTAGTTGTGTTTGGAACCAACTGGGAGAACATTACTTGAAGGTGAATGCCTTTCATATCACTAGCACTGAAAACTCCAGGCACTGTGTAGTCCTTGCAGAATTTTAGTGAAGTACACAGACGTAACCAGAGATTGGTGATGAGGTTTTTTTCAGGTTATGTGTAAGTACTTTTCAACAACCATTATTATACTAAGAAATAGAAGGACAAGGTACCTCTGTGCTGAGCTAGCAGAATTAAAATAGGCTGTAGTACAGAGCAAATGTCTGATTAGCTATGTAAATACAGACCTGATAGGAAAGGGGCGCAATGCAGAGTGCAAACTCTGTATGACATCCACTTACTGACAAGTACGGATTCCATTGTTGTGAAGACTGTGCTTACACATCTTTTTATACTCTGTAGCTTATAAATGCTAGGGCAGGAGAGATGTAAAATAGGTTTATGCCTTATTTTCTTCATGTTATTTTCTTTTCTGATACAGTTTTGGTTTTGCATGGATGTTAGAATTTTTATCTTTCAATGCTGCTAAAATATAACTTAGTAGTAATTATTTTAGGGGTTACAGAGCCATTACAAATCTGTGTTATAAAGATAATAAATAGGCAACTACTTGCAGGTGTTTAATTTCATGGTGTTTTAGTGCAGTCTTCAATAAGTCCCTCCTAATGATAACTACAAAACGATATTGAAGTATGGATTGTTATTCACTCATCTGGAGGTGGGTTTTGTTTTTGTTTTTTTTTTTGGTTTTTTTGTTTGTTTGTTTTGGTTTTTTTTGCACTGGCATAGAGCGAAGACAGTCCTAGTCCCAAGCGACAACGCCTTTCCCATTCAGTCTTTGACTATACAGCAGGATCACCAGCCCCATCACCGCCAATGCGACCATGGGAGATGACATCAAATAGGCAGCCTCCTTTGGCTCGGCCCAGCCAACACCACTTCTCAGGGGAACGATGCAACACACCTGCACGAAACAGGAGGAGGTAAGCAAACTGTGTAGATTGGGAAGCAATTTCTTACTTTTCCTGATTTCAGCTCCAGGGAGGTGTATTTCAGGCAGCACTGACTAGATCACATATGCAAAGTATGTTAACATTTCCTTTGAGCTGTAAGTTATTACAGTTGTAACTGAAAAGTTACTGAAAGTAATTCAGGTTGGTGCATTGTCCTGTAATTTGTGTGAATAGACAACTCGGGGAAAGGAGTGCTCATTAACATTTTTGAGCCTGATTCTCTTTCACTCTGCACTGGAGCAATAAGCATTTAGAAAAATGCGAGGAAAAATCTTTCTCATCAAGGTACTTTTAAAGGTATTAAGAGTTATTGATGTAGTACCGTAACTTTCATTGCAGTCACAATTATTTTCGTACATAAAAACAATCTAGATAAAGATGAGGGCTACTGGCTGGGGAGGGTGAGGAGGTTAACATAGTGTTAAATGGTTGCTGAGATGGGTGATTCACATGTGATAGGAGTTAGATTTTCATGTTGGTTTTAGCTTGTGGCTCATTAACCTCTCAAAGCAGAGATTTTGGAAGAAGTTCCAATGATCATGGAAGAGTAGAGATTTGGATGGCCAGGTTGAACTGGTGCGTGGATGGATGATAGTATAGGAAAGCATAAAACCACAGACTACTTTACTATTCTGGTTAAACTAATTATCCAAAACACAAGCCTTCATTGCCTCACATTCTGCCTCAAAAATGCTGAGTCATCTAATGCAAGTTAAAACAGACTGTCCCTCTGTTCGCTTCTGAGAAATATTGTGGCTTAGTTTGTACTAAAATTGAAGTGTCTATGCTTTTTCATGAACATAAAATGTTAGACTTAAGAAATATATAACAGGTTTTCTTCTGATTCCACAAATTAAATTTGTCAACTATGATCAAGCAGGGGCAGTTTGGAAGCAAGAGACTTTAAAACATTCTAGTTTTCTATCTTTGCTTCAAGTCCATCAATCTGAAAGCTTTCAGTCAGTGGCATTATATTTTGAATATACAGCTCTCGAAACAGCCTGTCAAACTTAAGAAGGAGGTTAAATTGTGAACTTGCAGTGGTTATTGTGAAGACAGAAGATGAGGCCTTTTGTACAGTTTGGTACAGGGATGCTCTACAGGGGCATTTGGTCCACAAAGTGTTTTTTACCTTAAAATGGTTTGAACTGAGATGCCTAGAATATGCTGCATTTGGCCATTTTTGCTTGGTGTCCAGCCAGCCTACCCAGGTTTCTTTGCAATGTTCATTAACATCTCATGCAGAGTAAGTAGAGTGTTTAACAAGCTAAATGCCAAGTAGCTGAATCTAGACAGTTTGGATATACTGTGGGATGAAGGAGAAGAATGGGATGTGTAGGAGATGAATGCGCATGGGACAAGTGTCTGACATTCAAATGCAGTCAGGTGTTACCGAGGTATTGGCCGGTGGCTTGCAAGTAAACCGTGCTGCAAATGGAGAGACACCTCATTGCAGAGCCATGTTCAGTCTAACAGGAGTTGTTAGGTTGGCTGCAGCATTGTGGACACAAAGCATTACTCTTTCTAGGGCCAGCTCACCTGCTGTTGGGTAGTAACACCTGCTTTTGCTCTAATCAGAGACATCTGAATGTGTCAGTACTTTGTTTCCCTGCACTTGAATCAGGGCATTTTTTAGCTTGGGTGCACTGTTGCATTTGAGCTGGCTCTAGGTCAACTCCAGAATAGTACTGCACCCAATCTCCTCTCCTAGAACAGGATCATTGCGGAGAACAACACATACATGTCTCTTATTTTGCAGGAGTCTTTTTGAGTCTTAGAATGCTCTGGAGCCGTATCAGAACTAATAACCACTCTCATGGATCAAAGCTTGATTCCTTAAGATCATTGTGAGTGCATCTGTTATTAATGCTTTAGATGAGGTTATGCATGTGCTTTTGAAGCCAATTTCCTGTTTTCCCTGCTTTGTTTTCTCTCTTCCCATTGCAGAATGGTCTCAGAGTTAATGAGGTTTTCAGATGAAGATAAGATGAAAGGTGCACTCCAGTTGCAAATGGTCATTCAGCTCAAGGGAACAGACTAGGGCAAGTGCAAACAAAACCTCTGAAGTGTATGTAGTGTGGACATCACTCTGACCCAATGTCATCAGCATTAACTCTTTTGTCCTACCAGTTCACTCCTGTTGGTCAGCATAGGCTGTGCTGGTTTTTTATTATCTGGATTTTTTCCATTATCTGGGTTATTATTTAGACCTTATTTCTTTGTATCAGGGATTTTGTACTGTGCCTAGCACAACAGTGCCCTAATTCATTGTGGGCTTTTTCAGATTCGTTGTAAGCAAATAAGTTGCATTTAGAAAGGTAGCCTTCAGGTATGAATTTGCAGAAAGATGTTATTTTTGTCCAGCTATTTATAGTACAGATGAATTGTGAATGTAAAAGCATAATGCATGCCTATATGAAACAGAGAAGACCATTCCAATTTGTCTTTACCAGTCATTGTGAAATGGGGAGATCTGTGCCATTGCCGTGCTTCACATTTCATCTGTGCTTCCTTTCCTCCTTGTTTTAAATGTAATTCTGAACTAACAGGATTTAAGAATGTTACTGCAAAGAAATCACCCTTGTTAGAAATTACTAAGATCTGCAAATACTAACTCTGCAGTTATGGATACCTTTTGATGGCTGTTCCTACCTGAGGGTAGGAATTCCTGCATTTTTTTCACCACTTCCATCCTGTCTCTTTGTTTTAACTGGGCATTTACCATGTTTATACTGTGCAGGTAGAACCAGAGGAGTTTTTTTGTGGATTTTTTTTTAAAGACTTCAAGCACAAGTTCGTTACTGATTTTAAATAATAGGTTAGACCCATGTCTTGACAATTCTTCTGAAGTCATTTCCAATAATTCAGGAAGCATGTAGAGCTATGTATCTGGATGCTCTGAATTTTGCTGAATGAAAAATATAGTCTCCTTATAATTCTGCATAGGAAAAAATCCAGTTTTGCTTTTTCCAGAGAAAGATACTCCATTCATTCAAAAAAACACTCCAGAAGTGTTGCTAGTTTTTGCTGGCTGCACTTTGTCATAATTCTGGGTTCATAAAAAAGTAAAGCCAGTCCTTCTAACAAAGACAGGGGTAAGAGTAGTTTTATGAGAAGCTACCTTGTCTAAGTGCTGGTGGCGGTTAGAGAATTTCTGTACTACTACTTCCAGAGCACTGGAGCTGTCTTTTTTAACTGTCCTCTATGCCTGCAGCTTTTCCAAACAAAAATTCTCCATAGACATTTTACGTTAAAGTATTCAGAGCATTTCTGTTTCGTAGCAGGAAATAGCAACTTTAAAGCAACTGTAGTATACAAAAAAATAGAACATCTTTTGCATTAGTAGCTCTATGGTTAGAAATCATATATACCAATTTCATCTAATGAGAATGCAACAGATGTATCATACTGGTAACACAGAGATGGAGAGTGCAACAAAAACTCTGGGAAAGGAGGCTGGAATTAAGACAAATACATTAGTAAGACTGTAAATTTATGTTCTCAGTGCTTAGAAGAAAACACAGCTTGGGTGTTCTGACATGGTAATTTGTAAAGATAAAGAAGGCTATGCTTTTTTTTTCTTTTGTTTTGTTTTAAGAATGCTGTGTTACAGTCTGGTGTTATGCCTTCTGTTTGACCTGTCATGAATTAGCATTTGTTTCAGTTATAAGAAAGGCAATAATGGCATAACCTCCCTGTGAAGTAGGGCAGAACAACAGTGGCTTGACACATTGTATCATATACTCACAGTAGTATCTGAATAGCTGGTAGTATGCTCCCCCTTCCCCAGAGTATGTCTGTGTCACGCAGCACAAATGTTGGACTCAGCTTGAGGAATGTCTGGGATTTGCCAATAGGTTTCAGGTTTATTTGATTTTTATCAAATAAACTTGGTAATAGCAGTGGGAGTAGTGAGAGTGAAGAATCTTAAGTTCTCTTCCATGCACTGTTGGAGAGGACATGTTCTAATGGTCACAGACCTTTGTCTCTTCTCTGCAGTTTGGTTCCTTCAGCCTGTTCCATAAGTGGGAATCCATTTTGTCCCACGTAGCTTTAGTTTGCTGTTGCCTCTGGGACCTGTAATTTATGTATTGTGGAGATTGGAAGGCATGTATTGAAAGTACTGGGGAATGGTTTTGTGCTTTCAGTTCTTTCCCCTTACAAATAAATGAGAAGTGACTTGATCAAAACTTCTAATAGTGAGTTTGTTACTTAACACTCATTTTCTGAGTGTTGAGCCTGAGCCACTGGTCTCTGATTTACAGAAGTCTCGGCTCAAGCAGCTCTGCTCAGAACATACACACAATTATATAAGAATACATAAGCAAACCCTACGCCTGTAGATCAGTTGCTCAAAAGAAGTAGATGCTGTGGTCTAAATCAATCTATGCAACAGTTCTCCACTCTGAAGAAAAAAGATGACCACAATCACAATTTCCTGGGATCTTCTGGAGAGAATTCTATGAGGCACTCAGTTATGTAGTGAACATGTGAGAGCTGAAAAATTCATTTGTTCCTTCAGAGGAGTCTACTGCTTTGTCTGCTGTCACTAAGTGAGCAACCATTCTGTGGCCTGGTTGGAGCAAGGACCCTGGGGAAATCTGTGATCATGTAATTAAAGATTTTTACCTAGAACAAATGCACGGAATTTCTTGAAGTTTGCTATCTTGACTTTTGAGCACTTGTCTTGGCATTCCAAGTGCCATTTTTTTAACAGGTTAATATTTACATAAGAGTCCTTCTCCTGGTTTTCTTTACAGCATTAAGCTATGCTCTATTAAGCACTTCTATGCTGAAAAAAGTGTAATCTCTAAGGCTTTTAGCACTTTTGTCAGTAAGAAGTTTAATTCCAATCTAATAAACCTGTTCTAGTAAAATTTTCCAGTGTAAAAAATTTCTTGATACTTGATTCTCTTGTGGTTTTAGTTATTAAGAAGGATTTGTGTCATTTATGTAATCTCTAATTTTTTTAATGCATTTTCAGTCCTCCTGTTCGACGTCAGAGAACAAGGAGAGATCGTTTGTCTAGACATAATTCCATTAGCCAGGATGAAAACTATCACCATCTCTCCTATGGACAGCAGCAAGCAATAGAAGAGCCCCGAGCCTTTCACCCACCGAATGTATCTCCTCGTATGTTGCACCCAGCTGCTCACCCACCACAGCAGAATGCAGTGATGGTTGACATTCATGATCAGGTAAGAGGTTTAGAATACAAACAGAAGGGTGTTGAAAATCTGTTTTGTTTGGGTTTTACCCCCCCGCTCCCCAAATCTTCAAGATCTCTCTCCTCCCCAAATTAGTTGGCAATGAAAGTCACATAACACTAAATTCTATTTGCCCTCTTATAGAGCATTTTTCCTGTTGAATATTACTGGCGTATGGAGCACTGCAGCAGGCAGTAAAAAAACAAAAAGAAAGTCCAGACTATTGGCATAGTTCTATAGGCCTCAGTTATTTTGCTTCTGAAGTTATTTTAATGTGATAAAGGTGTGATATGATAATTAAAAATGTGTTCTGTTTCATGTGAAATACCTCTCCTTAGCTTAGGAGTCTTTAAATAGTTAAAACATTATTTAGAAGTAGAATTTACAATACCTACAGCTGGTTGCCTGCATGGCAGCAGAACTCGTGAGAGTATTGTCACATAACCAAATTAGCCATCCTAGCCTAATCAGCTTCTCCTTAAATGACATGAAAAAATGAGATATGTGGTTGGTCCAGAAAGTAAATAATACCTCTCTGCGACAGCAATTGGTATAGAATTCTGTAGTTGAGGACCTGTAAAAGAAGTTGTCCTGTTGAGGTAACCTTTGCTGTTGTTTGTTAAATCAGCAGGCTGCAGTAGAAGTGCATTAGTTGCTACATAGTCATGAGCTGGGAGATAGAACTGGTTATCTGGATGTCCACTTCTCAAACTGCATGTGCAAAGAATGCAACTCTAACATCCCTGCTTAAAAACGGGTTTGCATACAGTGCAGCTGCATACTACTGGTGTGTTGTATTATGTGTGCAGAGCAGTTCTCAGTACGGAAGTATTTGCATTTGGGACCAAGTGCAAAGGTGGAAGCTAATGCCATTCTAGCCATCCCACAACCTTACATTTTGATGAACAATTTTACTGCTGCAGCATTTCAAAAATTCAAATCATGCCCTTGCTTTGTGTTGCAAGATTACATCATGACAAGCCTGGATAAACAGTTGTTCCATCCCATTGCCTCTACCTTCCAAGCATCATCTATGATCAGATGTCAGTGTTTCCAGACTCACTGAGGTCTTCCATGGTGAAGTTTTATACTTCAGGGACATAACCATTTTGAGAGGTCATTTTTTATTATTACTCTGAGCAGTAAACATTTCAGAATCACACCCAGCATTGCACTGTATGCCCAGCTTTTGTACCCGAGCCAGAACCAGATCAAATTCGGTGTCTCTCCTGAGACTGGTTTCTGTTGTTAGTGATATACAAGTTGAGATTTTAAGTTCAGTTCAGTGATCTGTGTTCTGTTTTGGCCTCTGTGTCTGACTGTACACTACCAGTTCAGTAGGTTAGCTGTCTTTACTCATTCTCACCTTCCTAATGAGCAGTTCTTGCTTGTTCCATTTTAAGCAAGCAGGTTCCATTTTAACCGATCATGAAGGAGGAGGGAGCTTCCTTGAAATAATTGCTTTTTATTAATCCATGCTCCCGGACACTTAAGCCTTTTCAGTTTTATTAAAAAAAAACCAACAAACAAACAAAAAAAAAACCAAACAAAAAGACCACAAAACAACCAAGTAGGTCCAGAATACCTTTGGATCTTAGTTTGATGATTAAATTTTAGGGAATATCACTAGCTAGAAAATAGCATTACATAGGTTTGTTTCTAATATAAATGTGGATACTTAGGGTTTGCTGCCTCATAGTCATGTTTACTTTTGCTTTTCAGCTTCCCAGTTAGCTGTTCTGTTACATTTAGGTTAGGAGACTTAGCTTGAGTGTTGGTCTGAGAGTGAATTAACAGTTTGGTCTCTTTGGAAGAAAGAAAGTCTACACAATTTTCGTGTTCTTCAAAGACACAAGTCTCTGATTATTGAATCAGTCCCTTCAGAGTTGAGAAGATTCTTTAGCTACTTGTAGATTAGCTTTTATGTGGAAGTTACTGCCTTCTTATTTTGTGAGGACTAAACTTAGTATGGGGGTGGGGCACGCTTAATGGAGTCTGAGATGCTTCTGAGTGACTCTAAAGTGCCTTGGAATTTTTAACGTTTTTAAGCTGAGAGATCCCTCTTGACCTTGCCCAGAAACTGCTGATCAATAAGTACTATTCCATTGAGAAGAGTATTTTAATGAACAGGAATTACAAGCATGTGCCTCCTTTTACACCTTCATTGTAAGTATATTTTTTTTTCTGGTATGTAGGTAAAAGCTTGTTATCCTGCTCATCGTGCTGTACGACGCTGTTAAGAGTTTACAGTAAGTTATTAATTTTTTTTCCTTTTGCTGCAGATCCATCAGGGCACCGTTCCCGTCTCATACACAGTGACAACGGTGGCTCCACATGGGATACCACTTTGCACAGGCCAGCACATCCCAGCCTGCAGTACACAGCAGGTCCCAGGGTGCTCAGTGGTTTTCAGTGGGCAGCACCTTCCAGTCTGCAGTGTGCCTCCCCCAGTAAGTGGGTCTTTGTAATTACACCAGCTTAAGTCTTAGACATAGGAATGGCACCTTGGAGCTTCAGTGTCTGTATGGCTTTAATTGTGTTGGAAATAGCCTTTTTTTTTTTGCCTGTGGTAAATTGCAGTGGCATAGCAGTGTAGGCCTTAGAGCCGGTAAGCATATGGTACTTACCTACTGTCTTTATAGAGTGTAACTGTTTATAGTATAGAGTCCTGATGGTTTTTAACTCAAACTAAATGCTGGTTTATTAACTGACTTCTTAGCAGGAGCTATTCTGCATAACTTTCAGATAGTGAGAGGAAGGTTTCTAAGGCTTTTTTTAGGCAGCTCACCTAGAAAGAAATCTTACTTAGTAGGGACCTTGTTCAGGGATTGGTTATGTACAAAAGATCTGATATTCCAAAGTCAGTTTTCTTCTGGGAAGTAATAAGATAATGAAAGATCACTAAAAGCTGAGAAGGGCTGAATCAAAATATTCTTTAATAATTATGTCTCTCTGTGCCTTTCTGGGAGTAAAATAAAGTGTCTTGATTGGCTAATTTGCCAGCTTTAAATTTGAAAAAATCTGAACTGTTTTCTCAGAAATTTTTATGTATCAGCTCAGAGATACCACTTTCCAGGTCATAGCGTTCTGATGCTACCATTCTGTGGAAATTTCATCATTAAGTGCTAACAGGCTCTAGAGCTGAAGAATCACACCCCAAGAAGTTTCAGCTGTACGGACGAAGGTTGCAGAACCTGCTGGAAGAGTCACAGCTTTTTTTCCCCCTCCTTTTTCTAGTATAAATCTGTAATATCATACATAAAAACTATATATAGTGTCCAGTAACGATTTATAATGTTGGTATAAACATTGGTCTCTGCCAGCTGTGCGTTTGCCAGCAGTGTATAACTTAACTTTTCCTGTTGCACATTCTGTGGCCTGAGAGCATAAACAAGTCTGTGACACTGAAACAAAACCCTTGATGTGACCATCTGTTTCTTTAAGCTGCTTGTTGCATAGTGAGGGTAATTTGCATTCATCTTGTCCCCATGAGAGACAACAAGGTCTGCAGCATACTGCTGGCCGGTCTGGAATATTTGTGGGCCATATTTACACTTACCTTTCAAATTGGTGAAAATCTGTTACATAAGTCAGTGTCTATCCCTGCAGAGGGTTGAGAAACGACTTTTTTCTTCTATTTAGTGGTGGTGTTAGTGGAGCAAAGCAATCTCAGACTGGGTACCCAGAGATTGGAACAGTACTTGCATAGTAAATTCAGCAAGGCAAGAAAGCAACATGTCCTAAGAAACAACAACAGAGAAAAAACTAAAACTGTATGGGGACTTAGGGAAATGCAAACGACAGATACTAATAATCTAACCCTCTGCTTTGAACAGGTGTATTAACTGTGCAATTCATAAAATGTTTTTAAATCTAACAATGCAACTGTCCTTTAAATATATACAGGAGGAAAGCTCTAACCAGGTTATTTGGACTGAATGTACAACAGTTAATCAAGTGTTTTGAGAGAATGGATGCAGTACAAATGAATATAAAGACTTAAGGTTGAGTTTATGTAACGTCAGTAGACAGACTTTATGCTTTCTTCTATTATGTCACAAAATTAAGGAATAATGTAAGTTAGGAGAGGGCTCTGGAAGTCATCTGGTGATCACCTGCTAAGAGCAGTACCAGTTTCCAAGATTTCACAGCCCCTCTGAGCCTCCACTCCAGTGTTTGACTATCCTTGTGGTGAAGAATTTCTTCTGTATATCTGATTTAATTTTCTTTGCTGCAACTTGGTCAGATGGGTCCTTGTCCTTTCACTTTGTGCCTCAAGGAAGAGTCAGGTTGTGCCTATCCACTCTCATGAAGTAGCTGAAGACAGTGGTAAGGTCTTTGCTTATTTTTCTCTTTAAGGCAGAACAAATCCAGTTCTGCAGCCTCTTCTTTTATGCAGTGTGCTCCAGGCTCCTGGTCATCATGTTGTCTTTCAGTGGACTCATTTCAGTATATCAATGGCACTGTCTTTGGCACTGGGGAGGCCAAAACTGGGTACAGGACTTGAAATGTAGTTTCACAAGTTCCAAATAGAGGGGCAGAATCACTTCACTGGATCCACTAGTTACGCTCTTAGTAATGCAACCCAGTGTGCAGTAAGCCTTTTTGACTGCAGGAGTACACTGGGGCTCTTCTGTACTTCTGTTTAAGGTGTCCACCACAACCAAACTTTTTTTTCTGCAAATCTGCTCACCAACCAGTCAGTCTCAAACTGTCCTGCTCCATGGAGTAGTTATTCTCTCCCAGTGCCAGACTTTACATTTGCCTTTGAACTTCACATGGTTCCTGTCAGCCTATAAATTTCTTCAGCCTATAAAAGTACATTTGAAAGGTAGCTCTGCCCTCCAGCATGTCAGCTTGCTCACCAGCTTCATCTGTGAACTTCCCAGTATCCTTTTGTAACTTTCACAATATTTGTCTCTCTCGCTGCATATGTAACTATAAAATAAACAAATGTCATTTATGAAATACCTTCATCAGTTTTAAAACTTCTTGGAAGCATATGTTCAAACAGCAGAAGTTTTCCAAAAGCCTGAATGAATAAACAGGTAGTTTTCATTTCTTTCCACTTGAAAGATAATGCAGCCTCATTTCTGTAACTTAAAAAGTGCCATGGGCATAGCACAGATCATTCCAAACATATATTGGAACTATGGTAATCTTTACCATACAGAATCATGGGATGAAACCTATTTTAATGTGTTCTCCAAAGTACCTTCTGTTTTAAAGAACACTATGTGATGTCTACCTGCAAATTTATCTTTAACTATTTCAGAGAACAGTTTTCAGTTTAGTAAAATACAATTAAAAATGTATTTTAACAATAGAAACACTTGCCTGTTGTATTTCTTTTTTAGAAAAATGATGTAGTAGCTGAGGGTGAAGAACAGTCAGCATTTAAGAAAAAACAGTAATCATATCAAATTAATTTGCTACTGTTTCAGTGCATGTAAAGATTTATATTTGGTCATGATACGAGTAAATTGAGGTGATAGTTCCAGCTCCACTACTGTAATGTGATTTTAATCTAGATCTCTTGACCATTTTATGCCATTATAGTCAGTATGCACAACATATGTTGTGTGACACGACTAAAAAGAAAAAAAAGTGAGAAATCAGAACTGGGTCCTCTTTCTTTTTAAGGTTTGATAACAAGTATCTTATTAACTGGTCTTTTAATTGTCAAAAATGTAACAGAAAATCCTGACATTCTGATGATGGATCAAAAAGCAAGAAGACGACAATGCAGGTTTTCTTGCTTCTCCATATCTAGAGTTGGAAGTAAGACTGAACACTTCCACAAGGCACATTCCTGCTCCCCTGCAGTGCCTTCATCACTTTAGTGTTCAAATTTTAGTGCCCAAAGTTGCTTTTCTATGAGGAATTTCAAGGAGGAGAGAAAAAGTGCTATTTCCCACATCAGCTGTCCTTAGGCAGCTGCCTTCGGAGCATGAGGCTCTCTTCAAAGTGCAGAACTGAACAGAGCATATGAATTATTCTTAGTGTATGAGGCAACAGAGGTTTTAAGGCATGGTCTGACAGCTGGGAGACCCTCAGCTCCGTCTAGAGCTTAAAATGGTTGCAAGGCTGTTGCTTTGGCGTGTCATTTTGAAGGTAATATGTGGGAAAAATAAAATTAATTAGGATAAATGTATCTGCTTATCACTTAGAAGTCTGTCTGATCCTGGCGTATTGAAAACCCTAATTCCCACTGACCTCATGAGAAGTGAGAGCTACTTTCCACCTAGCAGATGTCACACTGTGGTACTTCTACAGCCTGTTCTGTACTAATCGCTGTTCCTTGTGTATTTGAATGAGTTACTATTTATGTGTGTTATGGAGGCTTTTCCAAGGAGGCAAGAGAACAGCTTTGTTTTAATGATATCTTTCCATAATAAATATAGAATGTTCTATAGGGAATGTTTGTGCTAGAGACAAAAATAGGTTGTTTTCATTTTATTTCAGATGCTTCAGGCGTGCTCAGTCCAGCACCTACCTGTACCATATGCAGCATTTCCACCCCTCATTTCTAGTGACCCATTCCTTTTGCATCCTCCTCATATCTCTCCACACCACCCTCCTCACTTGCCTCCTCCAGGACAGTTCGTTCCTTTCCAAGCACAGCAGTCACGGTCGGTAAGTAGCTTCTTACCCCCCTCTCCATAGAATTGGTGGGGCTGGATGGGCAAATAGTGCTGATACACTGAGAAAACAGAAGGATTTTGTTTCTGAGGAAGGATTTTGTTTAAAGTAATAGGGTTTTGCACTTATGCTTCCTTAGCAAGTCTGTAACCACTTAGTATGAAGATGAAAAAATAATTTTAAAGTTCACCGTGTTTCTCTTCAGATTTCATCAGCTGTTGTCCATGCTGTTTCTCCATAGGCCTTTACTTTTGTCAGAAAGATGTGTATTTGCTTCACCCACTATTCCTTCAGGTATTTCTTTCCCAGGAAGCAGAAGAGAATCCAGAGGAGGTTGTGTAGTGCAGCAGTGGTCTCAGAGAAAAGCTTAGCAGAGAGAGAAGAAAGCACAGAATGTTACTTTCATTACATGCTTCTCTTGTATTACTTCTCACTTAATTTTTAAATGACCAGTGCTTTTCCTAGAACAACCTTAGTTTGGCCAGACATATTCAGGAGCCTACAGTCTCCCTTACTCCCCCCCCCCTTTTTTTTTTTCTTTTTCCACTGGTGAAAGTTATTGATGCCTTCTGCTCAAGCAGACTTGGCTTAGTGATAGGGACTGTGCAAACATGGGAAAATGTGACGCTGTTTTGGATTTGGGGAGAAATTAGATTTTTCAGTTTTGGCCTACAGCTCTTACTGTGGGGTTATCTGTATACTAGTGTCTATTTGTTTGCCCCCCTCACTAGAAGATGCCAGTATTTCACTAATGCAGAAATAGAAAACAGCTTCATTGTTACTTACAAACACTGCTAAAACTTCTCTGTGCCATGTCTCAGACATGAATAAGGTTGTAATTACTTTGTTACGATGATGGAAGAACAGCTGGGGAAATACAGTTTTCAGTGGTAATCTTTTTAAGACCTTCCTTTAGAAAATGTATGGGCTCGTGTTTTAGCTTGGGTTGCTTAGTTAAGTTATTGACTAGGCTTGCCTGTCAACTTTCAGCTCTGGCAAAAAGCTTGTATCTTAGTGGTTTAAGAATACCTTGTGTTTAAAGTTTGCTCTGCATAACAGGGGAACAGAATATTCCTTTGGTTCCACAAGGTAGCTTTCTTGGCTGAATTTCTGAAATGGTGGAATTCAGTGTCAGGAACAGAAAGGTGTATTAATAAAACAATGACAATTCCTGGTTATTTCTTGAATACTTTTGGGCCTAACTGGTGTACTACAGTTGACTAGATTACAATACTGAACTGGAATCTCATGCTTCTGAAACCTCTGGACTGTGTGCTTTTAGTAGGACTGCTTGCATGACCTTCCTAGGGAAGCATCTGCTTGATTACTGAATATCATTAGCAGTTTAATACACTGGAGTCGCCATGTTTCCTCTCCACTTTTCAGATTTTCTGGCACAATTTTAGTTCTTGTCTATGGTTGTTTATTTTTTTCTCTCGCATAGTTGTACAGTGAGAGCAGCCTGGCAAGAAGGAGAGCAAATATTTGTCCTGAAAAATGCAAGACACAGGAAATTACGGCCACTCCTATATTTGCTAGATCGCATAAATTCCTGGTCTATAAGCATGGCTAGCTGGAAAAGGTGAATTTATATCAAATGTGTAGTGTTGTCTTTGCTTTTTGCTAGTGTTAATGACACAGGAATTGTTCACAGAGTTACTATGTGAAACTGAGTACAATTGTACCTGTAATTTTTTAAAATTTTTTTTTTACCCTGTAAAATTGACCACAGCAGCTCAGAATATACACCTGGGATTGCAGTTCTCTTTTGGGGAAAAATTGCATCTCTATTATTGCAACAAAACCTATCTCCTTTTTTTTTTTTTTTTTTAGCCACTTCAAAGGATAGAAAATGAAGTAGAACTGCTTGGAGAACATCTTCCTGTAGGAGGTTTTACATACCCTCCCTCAGCCCATCCATCAACATTGCCTCCCTCAGCTCCCCTCCAATTCTTAACCCACGATCCTTTACACCAGGAGGTGTCATTTGGTGTAGTAAGTATTGTTTTCTGTGCTGTCTCCTTCATGCTGCATTAACATTCTTGATCTTTATTCTGTAGTACATTTTGTTTGAAAGTGGCACTTCTTGGAGTTGTATTCCATTATTGGCTATAGCTGCGTACTGTGGTATTTTCTTGAAGCGTGTTTTAATCAAGTTAAGGATAACTTAATGATACCAGCAAATGATTTCTGATAACATTATCTGCAGAGCGTTGTAACAGTTACTTAGAAAACGTTCTGTGTTGCCACACAGTCCAGGACTTCTACTGCAGAAACTAATTAGTACAGTTTAGAAAAACTGCTGTCACTCTTAGCTAATTCTTCATCATATGTTGAGTTTCCACAAGTCAGGAAAGCTAGACTGCTTTAAAAATAGTTCTGCTTCAGAGTGTTTGCAATTTGCTACCAGGCAGTTGTATAGAGTGCTTCCATAATTTAGGCTGCACCATGTTATAAAGACAGCCAAGCTTGTTTTAAGCCAACTTTCTGGGGATCAACTGCAGCAGCACAAAAAAATCTAAACCTGGTGCAGGATAAAGTCTGTGCTGAATTTTGTGCTTCTGTAGTGTGTCCAATATTGGTGCTACCTCTAGGATTTTTGTGGTGCACTTCAATCTGCAATTGTATTAGTCCTGAGATGTTGTTTTTGTTGTTGTTTTGTGTGTTTTGTTATTTTTCTAAAAACCTCTCCTGCCTGTGTAATGCTTGAAGAAATAACTAGAATTCAAGTATAGACTCTGATATTTTTTAATGGTTGACCTGTGCATCAAGTTGACAGAAGGTTTTAGAGGCATATTGTTATTCAAAATTTTAAATGAGAATGAAATTTTAGGGCCTGTGACTACAGAATATACAGATAACTTCTCTTTAATTAGTCTCCTTGAAATCCTACAACCTAGTTAAATGCTTGCTGAAGTTCTTATAAAGGTTCACATAAGTCTCCACCATTAAAAAAAAATACTCAGCTCATTGTTAAACTAAACGTGTACAGATTTTCAGTGAAGTTTTCAGTCACTATGAGTCACTCTGGAGACAAAGACATTTAAAAACTTCCATAAACTGCTTGTATTTTTATTCAATACGCTTGTTAGATGAATTACAGTCAAATCACAAACATTTTGGTTGGAGTGAGGCTTTCTTCATTTCCAAGTCTTTAAAGTAGATAAGGAACAAAATACCATGTTTTGCAGATTATATAGCATTGTCTTCTCTGATGCTTCAGTTCTGGGTTGTATACCGCTGAGGGGTAGAATAGAGGTGTATTACAAGTAATCATATGGTCTTTTATAAAGCAATCCTGAATCTTGATAAAATTTTATTTATATTAAAATTATGATGGAATGGCTGCATTTCTTGCCTCAGTGACCATAACAGTTTCTCTTATATTTTTGAATTGTGAAATTCACAGAGCAGTAAAATTGATATTTGCTATGTCTAGATTGAGATCTCACTTTCAAGGAAAAAACCCTGGCTCATTTGCATTGTGTTTGTATTCATATGTAAATTACATATATGACCATGGCTACCTATTAATAATGTTTCCATTGTAAAGTTAGGGGGGTTTAGGTTACTCATTGGTGGTGTTGGGCTTTTGCGTTTTCTTAAATTTCAAACATGGAAGAAGAAAAACATGTTAGTGAAGACAGTGTTCTTTGTTTCAAAAAGAAAAAGTCTCAAGGACCTCAAATAGTAGTAGAATTTAGTAGTGGTACATGACTTTCATTTTTTAAAATTACTAAAAAAATTTTAGTACTTTGAATATTTCTGGAAAAATATAGTTTGCATTTAAGTGGAAATTTTTTATCATGGATGTCCCCATTTTAGTAGGTAATGCAAGGAATTTTGAACAATTATAGTGAAAACTTAAATATACAAGTAAAGAGCTTAGCATGCAAATGAAAAAAAGTACGACAATAAAGCCCTGTTTTATCCATTGAAAGAATATATTGAAGCTTTAGGCTTGACTGTCTCTTTAGGCATTGTCCAGCTGCAGAAATTGTACTGATTAAACTCTCCACATATACTTGAAAGGCTTCAACTCTTCTTTAACATAAATGTAAATATTCACCACTGCTTAAAAATTTTTTTTTAAAACTTTTTTTTTTTAATCTTTTTTTAAGATTTTAAAGACTTTTTTTCTTCTTTTAAAGGCTTCTTTACTCAACCACTTGTGCGCAAGCCTGCATAATAGCACCAGGCCTAAAGCCTGGGCTTTTATATTTACAAGAGAGTCAGAAGTTCAAGTCCTGTTTCCCAAACCAGCCTGCACGTAGACTAAGCACACAAGAGCTCACAAGGATTTCTGTTGTGTGTTACTGCTTTTTCACATGGAATGGTATGATTGTGTGTTATTGGTGGGAATCGTTTCAAATTGAGGCTGAGGTTCCGTTAGATTTGAGCAGAGGCTGGATTTTTTTAATAGTGATTTATTGAAAGTGGATTTCAATATTCAGATTTCATTTTATTTTATGATTAAGAAAACAAAATGTTAAATCACAGACTCACAGACTGGATGAGGTTGGAAGGGAGGTCGTCTTGTCCAACCCCTCTGCTCAAGCAGGGCCACCTAAAGCCGGTTGCCCAGGTCCATGTTCAGTCAGCTTTTGAATATCTCCAAGGATGGAGACTCCACAACCTCTCTGGGCAACCTGTGCCAATGCTCGGTCACCCTCACGGTAAAGAAGTGTTTCCTGATGTTCAGACGGAGCCTCCTGTGTTTCAGTTTGTGCCCATTGCCTCTGGTCTTGTCACTGGGCACCACTGAAAAGAGCCTGGCTCCGTCTTCTTTGCACCCTCCCTTCAGGTATTTATATACATTGATAAGATCCCCCTGAGCCTTCTCTCCTCCAGGTTGAACAGTCCCAGCTCTCTCAGCCTTTCCTCATATGTGAGATGCTCCAGTCCCATCTTAGTGGCCCTTCGTTGGACTCTTTCCAGTATGTCCATGTCTCTCTTGTGCCGGGGAGCTCAGAACTGGACACAAGTTCCGGTTCCACAAGTTCCAGTTGAAGCTTATTTTGTTCTTTCTTGCAGCCTTACCCACCTTTTATGCCTCGGAGACTCACAGGGCGCAGCAGATACCGATCACAGCAGCCAATACCACCACACCCTTACCATCCCAGCCTATTACCTTATGTGCTGTAAGTTCAAAGTACATTTCCTTCCATGTAGGCTATTAAGAAGTCATATGACTTTCAACAAAAGTCTCAGCACTTTTTAGGGTTGGAGTCTACCAGAGAACAGGCATAGTCCAGCTGCCCCAGAGAGGAGGAAAACTTCCATTTTTGTGTAAATTTTTCAGCCTGTTTTGAATAAGATACACCCTTGAGCAAGGAAAAATATAAGTGGACAATTTTGTCCAATGTAGTTTTGTAGGTTTTTTGAGGCACAGTAGCCTCTTGTTTCTGAACTCTTCGTAAAATCTTCAACAAATTTTAAAACTTGATTCTTGGATACTCTTACAGAGGCATGATTACAGTGTAGGATAAAGTTCTAGGAGTCTTCACTTATGGAATAAATTCATTTGGTTTGGTTCTTAATTATGAAACACAGGGGTGGGAGCTTTCTGTGATGTGTTACTCTTTATTGGCTGAAATGCTGATCTGTTACAGCTGTTGAATTTCTGTTCTGCCTCTGATTAGCTGTTTCTGGAAAATACGTGGGACAATTAGCATTTAGGAATTATCAGTAATGTGTTATGGTACACCCTCTGTGGGGGAGTTTTGAGTATATGACGAAATTTATTACTCTTTTGTGTTCTGTTTTGGAAATAAGTATGAAATGTTTGGAAAACAAGGATTATTTTCTGGTGGTAAAGGTGACATTGACAAGGAAATAATCAAACATTCGCACCAGATTTGTAGTTTTTCTCTGTGCAGTTTCAGACGTGGCATGAAAATGGCACCAGAAATCTGATCCAGTGAAGTTGTTCAACTTTGCATCTTACAATCTGAGAGTGATGTCATAGCTTCTTGCCTGTCCATTGAGGACACGATGTGGCACAGTAATTCCTGATAACTTCAGTGGGATTTTAGTATATTTTAGTGCTGTGAATTTGTGATTTCTGTGTCTGTGTGTTAAGTTTTGACCCATAGGACTATGTTGGGGGGGTAAAAACACTTGTTGAATATAAAACCAGAAAACATCTCTCTCTTGCCTCTCTATCTGAAGAGATTGTGCTTTGGCCAGCATCAGAGTATGTGAGAGTTTATGCTTGCCTTCAATATGGAAGTTGGTCCAGTAGCATATGCTATTTATCTTTATTGTGTGTTTCAGACTTACAAAAGTTTCAAGGCTTTTGTATTGGAGAGCTAAGTGAACTTAGGATTCCTTATTTTTGTTGCTATTTTATCCACTTAAAGAAATAAAACATATTTAAAACTAGAATGTCAATTCATTGTCAGTTTTAGCTCTCCATAATCTGTGATAATCAAGAGATTAGTTTTTGTAATAACGCTGAGCCTGGTTGGAAGTATCAGTTGAGACATGCATGCAATTAAAAAGGCAGCACTCTCAGTATCAAAAAGTGGCAGAATTAGTTTTTTCATTTGACTCTTTCACTTCAGATGTCTATTCTTGACTTCAAACTTAACATTTTTACCAGTTCTGAGAATGTGTTGATTTGAGAGGGATCAATAAGGTAACTTTACCTCTGCCAGGTGTTTCTGTGCTTTCCTTCAGCAAGATGTTGAACCTTATAATTGTTTGCTCTCATGGTAGATCAATGCTCCCAGTGCCACCTGCAGTTGGACCAGCTTTCAGCTTTGAGTTGGATGTGGAAGATGGGGAGGTAGAAAACTATGAGGTTGGTGTGTGAACTACAATTACCTTTAAAGAACAGATCAATTGCTGAAGCAATAAATAAAATTTCATTATATTTTGCTTTTAATCCTGCTTTTGTCTTTCAAATAAATGTAATGAGTGTGAAGACAGAATCCAGAAACCATCCTTTCCGATTTTTTTGCAATACTGGATATTAGAAGTGCTTAGCTTTATTTTTTGTCTATTGCTTTTTCCCAGAATCCACCCTTCCAGGCTAGTAATAATTAAATTGTTCAGCTTTTATGTTCTACATGCTACTCTTCTCCTTTTGAATTTTAATTGATTGTAAATATCAAACAGAAGTGAAGCCCTTTCAAAAGTTAGTGATTTTATGTGCATAACTTTGCAGAACAGTATTAATACAAAGGAGTGTTAATGTCATAGATTAATTAATCTAAATGTAATGCTTATAAAACTGCCTTACTGCCTTTTCTTCTTGGCCCTCAGGAGGGTACAGTAATTCACATCTATAGATGCAGAACCCTTTTTGGTATCCTAGATAATTATGGGGCAGTCTCAGCTGTTGTTGGTTCTTTGCTGGTTCTGAGACTATTGGATTCCATTTGATTTCTCTTCAGTCATCATCAACCCTTACTTTTGAATCTCTTTGCCTGTGCTCCCCTTAAGAGCTCTGTGTAGTTGCACATTTTCAGTTTAACAATGAGCATTTTTGTAATAACTTTGGTGCTAGTTCAGAAGAAGCATTATCTTATTTCTGAGAATTTGGGCCCTAGGTTTGACAGTATTAGAAATCTCTGTGTGATCAGTACCATTTGCAGCTTTCACCAAGTCTTTTAACTTTTCTATGCCTTGGTTCTCCATCACGTTTATAGTGATATTTTTCCTACGTCCATTATGAAGGAGTGCAAGTTACATACATGATAGAGTGCAAATTATTTACATTAGAGGCTTTTAATTGCAATGCTTGGCTTGTAGAAAATTAACATAACATTTAGCAAAAAAAAGTTTGATTGTATGTATTTGTTTTCCAGATTCAGGATAAAATCTCTGTATTTCAATTCAGCTAGACCAAGATGAGAAGTGGGAATCAGAACCTGTCCCATTAAATTCTTGGTTTCTCTCACAAGACCAGACTCGTATATTCTTAGGAAGCAAATTTGTTGATGATTATTTGTGGTTACCAGCACTCTTGATTTCATAGCTTACCAAGCTGTGCGTGCAGCCACAGGACTAATTGGAAGTTGGGTCCTGGAAGTTTTGAAATTCCGAAGAGAACATCTTACATAATTAGAAAGATGGTTGAATTCTGACAGACTTTCCGTGGGGCTTTTGTTGTAGGGGAGAACTAAGGTTCTAAACATTTCTTGATAGAAGGGTGTTTTGTGCTACCAGCAGGGGTAGTGAGGTGTAATGGCAGCCCCGCCTCTAGTGGAACCAAAGCCTCTTTGAGAAGTGAATTTTTAGATGTCCAGTTTCCATGTTTTGCAGGCACTGCTGAATTTGGCAGAACGTCTGGGAGAAGCCAAACCACGAGGATTGACAAAGGCGGACATTGAACAGCTTCCATCCTACAGGTTCAATCCAAACAACCACCAGTCAGAACAGACATTGTAAGTACATTGGCCTCTTTCAAAGGTCCATAATTTAGGTGGCTGTACTTTCATTTCTTTAACTTGCAGCCTCAGCTAGGCCAGAAGGGTTTTAAGAGCAGTCATGTCAGTAAACAGTTTAATTTTCTTTTTTTTCTTGGATTGCTTTCCAGATCAAATACTATTTATCCTTACTTTAAAAACTCTATCTAGTCTCACATCATTTAGCTATGTTTCAATTTAATTCCTCAGCATTTAAAAATTAAAATGAAATAAAGGTGTTCCAAGTTTTGTTCAGTATACTAGACATTAAAGTGACATTGTCAACTTGGAGTTTAGCCTGTGTTAAAATAGCTTAAAGTTTCAAGTGCTCCTGATAGAGATTGGTCAGTGGTTTAAGAGTGCATCTTCTTATTTTTAAAACCCATTAACTTAACTGTGTTTGAAAGATCTGCACAATGAAGTGGAAAGGGCAGTACAGACATAGAAGTAGTTAAAGTGACTTAGTACCAAATTCTGTCTAGTGGTTGAACTTCAGTGTAAGGATTTTTCTCTGGTATTCCAGTTTCAGTGACCTTCAGTGTGACTTACTAGTATCAGTAGGGAGTGAACTTTATAGATCATTATCTCCGCCATTTTGAATTTTGATTGAACATCCATTCTATTGGCTGGGTCTGTGAACTCCTGTGAGCAGGAGCATTTGCTTTGTGATTTGAAAGCACAGAAAAAAAGAATCAAATCATAACAGCAATTCACAGTTTACGTTGTCACACTACACATATCCAACCACAGATATAGATAAGTGGAGCTACCAAGGGGTAAAGGAGCTACCATGTTGCAGTCATACCTGTAAAGTTTTGTATGGAATATGTATTTGTTGTTCTTACATAGAAGGTACATTTGAACTTTGTTGTCTTTTTTAGGTGTGTGGTGTGCATGTGCGATTTTGAGTCAAGGCAGCTACTTAGAGTCTTACCCTGTAACCATGAATTCCATGCCAAGTGTGTCGATAAATGGCTGAAGGTAAAAAAAAAAAAATATCCTATCTTATAGAGAATTCATTATGTAGTTTGGGGGGAGGGGGTGGTGGTAGTTTGCTGTTCCACTTCATTTCATCTTGTTTCACATTTCTAATACTTAGGCTAGAAATGCCAACAGAGTAGAAGCACTACCTACTTATGATACTTATGATCTAACAACTGATGAAGGAAGTTTCTTTGTAATCTTTGGAACAAGGGAAGATGGATATGAAGAGAATTATTTTCTTTGACAGATCTTACTGTGTTTTCCATTTGCACAAAACAATGACTCTGGAATTCAAGTAATCTGTGAAATTAAAGAAGACTTGAAAACAAAGAAGTAACATAATAATATAGGAAGTATGAATTAAAGTTTCTGTGGTGATGGTGGCTTTACCTGTTTTACATATCCTGCATAGCAAGAATAAGTACTAATACCTTCTTCCCCCACTTTGCTATTAACGTGCTATTAACACAAATAAAATGTGTTACGTGTGTACATACATGTGTATACATATATACATAAATATATGTAAATGTAATATATACAAATAGAAATTATGGTTTTACAAAATTATAATATACCCTTCCGAGAGAATTTGAGCAGAAAGAAAGGATCTAGAATCAGCCCACTAAGAGGACAGAAAAAATAGCAGCAATACAGAAGGTGTGAAGAACAGGAAACACAAATAAGTAGGTGATGATACACGGACATCTCTACAAGCTGCATTAGCCAGATCTACTGCCAACAAGGTGTTGATCCCCATCTTGCCTCACCTTTTTTCAGTATTTTATTCTATTCAGCTTTAGTTTAATCTGTGTATAGTCTGTTGTGTAAAACATTTGAAACTGCAGTGATCCTATGTTAATAACAGGATACAGTCCCTAGAGAATTATGGATGGTGTCTGTTTTTTCGGAAAAAGAAATTAAAACCCCTTGCTTTTATGGCTTCATAAAAGCAAGAAAATGCATATCCTAGGCATACACTAAAATACTGAGTGCAGAGAATGAAAAAATCAAGTTAATATTGACAGCATTCCTTTGGCTAACAAGATACCAAGAATAATGAGAAGGATTTTAAAAACTGGGATATGAAATTGCTCTTGGGCTACAGTACCCGTGGTAGTCTAAGGCTTCTACAAAATCTAAGGCCAGTGTAAATGTTTCCACAACGATGCTTATAACTTTCAGTAGAACTGGGGTCCTTCAGTATCTGAATCCATGTACATACTTGAGAATCAGCAAGAGGAATGTAAACACCTAGTTGTTTTATTGTCAGATTAAAAAGCCACACCACCCTCCCCCCACACACATAATACTATCAATATATCTGTGCTAGATGTATGTTGTTTTATTCACTAACTGCGAATTAAGAGTAGATTATATCTATTCAAGTGGTATTCTCCACACCTCTTGAGATGTGAACACTAGATTTCTCAAGTCTTCTCATTGCATGAAACTTCTGAATTCATTTGTGGTGAGGACAAAGTATCCGAGATAGTGTTCACTCCATTTTATGAAAAAAGAACTAAGATCATTTGACACAGCCTGTGAGATAGTGGATGCTATAGGTCTATATAGATAAAATGATTATATAGGTTTTTAAAAAGACAGCTCTTTCCAGGCTATGAATGCCAAAAAAATATAACGCTAATTCATAGAACCGCTGATCTGCAGATTGCTGGAAGTTAGAAGAACATGTCAGGGAAGTATCATGCATGCTTGTCCTGTTCTTACGCTCTTTCTTACCAGACATTGGTCTCAAGAGTCAGACAAATATGTTGAATTAAGCTTTTTGGGGACTCAGTGTGGCAGTTCTACAGTTAGATTTAGTACTTTCAACTGGTAATGAACTAGCAATCGAATTCAGAACAGTAAAGTGGAAAAAGCAGATTTAGTTTAGTCTTTATTTTCATAATCGTAGATGTACTGTTGTAGTGGTGAAACAAGCTTTTTCCTTTTGTTCCTGTCCCAGCTTAGAAACTATGTATTTTCTAACAGATCTTCAAGTGTGGTATTTTCTAAAGGTTGTCTTGTCATAGAAAAACTCTATGAGCGTAAGAGTGTCAGCTAGGTGGGGGAATGAGGTGAAAGATACTCAGTCTAAACCTAAAGGACTTGCAGTTATACCCACCTAAAACTGCTCTTATTGACATAGTGTATTCCAGAGCTGGATGCAAAATAAGCTAGGCAAGGTTAAAGCAGTGTAGTGTAGGATTGCTAAGGCAATATATTTACACCATGTGGGTTTAGTTACACTGGTACGAAGATGGTGTATGGAGATAAAGATTATTTTGCTTTGCAAACTGTAATGAATTACCTGTAACACTAGCCGATTTTAGTCACAACCTCTGTCTAAACTTGGTTACAGTTAAGCAGCAAACATCTGGAAATGAGGATAACTGGAAGATATTTTGGGCTATACTTCTGCTTCTGTCCATTCCTTTATGTATTTGACAACTTGTTTTATATGTTGATAATATAATTATGTCCACATCCACTTAATTCACATCATCCAGCCAATATCACATTGATAAATTCTGCAAGGGAAGGTGAAAATCGTAGCTTTCAGTACTTGTAACTTTTTTCCACAAGGTAAAAAAAGAAGAAAGTTACCAGTTTGTCCCTGTGTTTTACTGATTTAATCTTGTCTCTTTGAAGAAAGTATTTGCTATCTATATTCTAGAACTATGGAGTCAAGTTGATTCTTTTTAAGTTTCACCTTGTTGTCAGTGAAAGATTTAAATAAGAGGTTAGTGATCCAATCTGATTATTTAAAAAAAAAAAAAAATCCTTATTCCACTGCCTGTTGGTGATGTTGGAGCAAAAAAAAAAAAAAAAAGAATCGTAAGAAAGTTTTGTAGCTTGTCTATACATGAAAGGTTTGATCTGCCCTGCTGGTATAATGCTACTGTATAATGTACAGTACCACCTTTTTAGGTAGTGTGAGCCAGTGAGAGGAAATGTTCTTTTATAGTGCATTAGGTTGCCCACTTTAATTTATACTTCCCTGGCTAAACAAGGTTAAAGATTTGTGAAAGAAGATGTAATACAGTGGAGGAAACAGAATTAACAAGAGGGTGGTTACCCTTTTGCTTTTCATAGTATTGTCAACTCTCGTATTTCACAGTATTTCGTTATTTCTTAATATCCTAAATCCTTTAGTCAAATATGAATGCATGAGAAATCTGTTCTTTTGTAAAGTAAGAGATAGTCATCATTCCAAAGGACAGCTTGAAAACATGACCTGCCTTCACCCTGGGGATTTAGAACCAGGTAACAAGGAAAACTTGCCTTTATATTTAACATTCTGGTAGGAAATGCTGTATTATATATGAGAAAAAATGAACTGTAACTATAGTTTAACTTGGTTCTGATGGACTAACACCATCACTAGTGCAATGCTTTTTAGAGGATTCTAGAAGCCCTATAGATTCATTATTCTAAATGCAGTTCACTTTAGCTATAAATTTCTATAAAATATAAAAAAATAAATTGGTTAATACATTGTGCAGCTCTCTTTCCTTACAGTACAAAAAGTAAGTTTGCCCAAAAGAGTGGCTAGTCAGAAGGTCAATATTATGTCCACCTTACTCCTCTTTTTGCACCAAAGAGCCATGTTAATTCCAGGAAGGGGGAATGAATTTCATGAAAGGCACAAGAATGCAACTACATTTAAAACAGATGTTCATGTAGGATCTTGAAAAGCAGTGCTGCAGTGTCCATGAGTATTCATTTTATCCTGGCACAGTGGATTTATTTCTGCAATTCATATCAGGAAATTACTCCCACTGAATGCTCTGTTTCATGCTACAAATGGTAGATACTTAATTATTTATCTAAGCACCTCTTAATTCATTAATCCATTGAATTTTGAAGAACATGCCTTTTTATTTTAAAAATTATATTAGCTGAATTAAATCTATGCAGATATATAATATAATAATGCAGGTACAAAATAGTGACCAAGTAATGGCATTGTCTTCAAGTAATTAAAAAACTGCTAGTGAAAGAGCAAGAAGTAAATTTTGAATTGATTCTCCAATCCATGCTTTACAAAAACTATAAAGCAATAATAACTACGATATAAAGTATAAAACGATAATAACAGTAGTAATTGACAGAGAAAATTATACCCTCATTTTAACTTGCATTACTAAATAATGTTTTTCAGCAATAACATGTTACTTTCATTGTCATTTATTGTTTGGATTTGAAATTTGTGGCAATGATTTCTGAATTTTTGCCTGCAGAGCCACATTTCTTGATGTTCTCACTTGTATTTTCCTTGAAAAATTTGGCTACCTTAGAAGAACTTGGAGTTGACAGTGGTTGGTCCTGCAGTTTTGGGAACCATGAAATACAGAATTTGGGGCAGGGAAGACTTCTCTTCACTGCTCTTTGCAAAGGAAATGTTTTATCACAGATATTACATACTTGTTTTGGGCTTTTTGTCATAATTTTCTAAAATGAAATTAGCCTTTATTTGAAAAGGGGAAGGCAGAAATACTTTTCCAGTAGCTTAATGAATGTTACTTCTCATCTGTCTTATCTTTTTAGGGAAGCTATAAAAGTAAAAGAGTCACAGGACATATTTTCAGTGAGCGCTTTACTGAAGGGCTAAATTAAGACCTGCTTGTGTGTGTTACTTGAATATCTGTTTCATCAGATCATCTTCTCTTTCTTTTTTTTTTTTCCTTTCTTTTTACTAAAACCCCTTCCCTTTCTCCCTAGTCCGCTTTCAGCTTTGACCAGGTCTATAGGGTGAGTTTCTGTGAGAATAACTGAATAAATAGTATGAAGACATGTGATCCTGATCAGTAGAGCTTGTGACAACATGACACCCTCACATAAGACATTTATTTGCAGCCCAAGGTTGCTAGTCTGGTTTTGGTGGGTTTCTCTACAGCACACAGTACAGCTTCTTAATTGCGTTAATAAAACCACCATCACTTAGATAAAGCCTAGTTTGCTGTTTTGCTTTATCTTTAAAAGGGCACAATTTTTTTTTCTTGTAAACATAATTTTCAATTGGCAAACTTATCACACCACTCATAACAAAACAAACTAAAGAAAGGCATAAGCACACTTTGTCTTCTCTTGTTTTGAGTACTCTTGAATTGCTTTTCAATACTCGAGTGCTGAAGGTAGCGACCTCATTATGATCACAGATGTTTGGTGTCATAGACACATTACCTTAACAATGTATTTGTCAGTACAGTAAATCCTCTTTTGTTTTTGATTTTACAGGCAAATCGTACCTGCCCAATTTGTAGAGCTGATGCTTCGGAAGTGCATCGTGATTCAGAATGACCAATCTAAGAGCACAAATCTGGTTTGGGTGTTCCTGGTCACATGTATATATGAACTATCTATTGAACTTACCCATGTGGCTTCCAGCCTACCCTTTACACAAAAGGGTCAATGGACCTTACTTTGCACTGTGTGACTTAGTCAATTACAAAGCTTATAACTAGTCTTCACAGTTATGGGGTTGTTATACTAACAGTGTGATTGGAACTCCAAAGATTTTTTTTTAGCTTAATTTTGTGTGTGCACTAACATTCCCTGGTTTTTGTGTGATCATTCCGAGTGTTGCTGCAAGATTACTGTGGATGTGATCTTTTAGCATGTGCTTTTATATAAAAGAAAAAGGAAAAAAAAAGTGGTAGCTCCAAACAATATAGCAATCTACCTTATATAGAGCCTTCAGATACTGTGAGTGGGAATGAATGGTGTGAATGTATTTGCTTGTTGAGAGGATGCGTGAAGTGTGCTTGTAACTGAGTGTGCATGCGTGTTTGAGAACCTATATACCAGCATGTACTGAGAACGTATGTGTGTAGTGATAATTATGCTGCAATGTATAATCTTGTGTGTTATTTAAACAGTACTAGTACTGTACACTGGTTCCTTTCTTTGTGTTTGCAGTTGCACACTGAATGCGATGGGTGCAGCAATTACAGACATTTAGTATTTCCTCCCAAATGTACTACAGGTATGAAGACCTTTCTACCTACTATTCAAACAGCTGTTATGCTTCCCCTTCATTGGAGGCTTTAAATGTGTACCACTAAAGAGTTCATTGATTGCTCATACATGAGTAACCTTGAGATTTTTAGCATATGTTACAAAGTCTGGATTTTTAAATGGCTGATTTACAAGTTATTTTATCAATGTAAAGTTGCAATATCACACAAATAATTCAGTAATATTAACATTTTAGTTGCTAATATGAATATCAATGCTTTTCTGTTCTCCTTTTAAATTTTTCTATCTGGGTTTGCCAGTTATGTGCTGCTTCCATGAACGGAAGCAGAAAGGACACTAAGGGTCTTACACAACATTTGGCCATTGTAATTGCTAAGAACATAATCTTTTAGCTTATAAACATTGGCTTTAATCACATACATTCTTTGTCATCTACAAGGGAGTTTGTATACAACTAAAATAACTTGTAAAAAGTTACAATTTTATTCCTGCAACTTCATGAATAAAATAAAATTTTTAGCGTTTTCTCGGAGAAGTAGAACTTCTGATTTTTTTAATTGTATCACAAGAGAAGGTGGTTTTTGGTGACTTACTGCAGAATTCAGTTGCCCTAATGCTGCTTCTTGCCCTTCCTTACTTCATGATGAGTGTAATATGAAGAAGGAAATCCCTTGGTTTTTGTTTTCGCAATCAACTTCTCAGAGCACTCCACTATAGGAGAAAATTGGAACACCTTCCAAAACAGTGCTGTGAAGTAGGAGGTGATAACCTCTATTCAAGTGCTCTGAATAATGTTTTATTTGGGCTATTGAAAAAGAAATTTGCTTCATTTATAACATTCAGACTGTTAATATCTTTGATATGTTCTAGAAAATATTTAGGTCTACATATACCATGGTTATTCAAAGGATGCACTTTTTGCAACAAAATTCTTCTACATTCAGTGTCATTACTTCGGTTGCAGCAGCACAAGTGGCACAATTAGCAATATTGCTGCAACTTGCTGCCAGTCTCAGCTTTAAGTTTATTCATTATCATTTCTGATGCTTTTGTATGCTGATATGCTCTAGTATCAGTTTTAATTTCAAACAGTGTTAGATGTTCTCCATGCTGATTTCCCTCTTTGAAGATTCTACAGACCAGTCACAGCTCTTGGTGCCGATAAAATAAAAGCACAATTTTGCCCTATTTCAGATGCTCTTCCCTCTGTTTAGTTATGCAGGTAGTTCTCAAAAACCGTGAGTCTTGCCATACCTATCCATATGTAAGAACACTAAATAAATAAAAATGCTTTTACATCAACTTCAAAATATTAGAATTTCTCCTTTCTTTTCTTTCAGTGGAGTTAAAGAATAGGCGTTTCACAATAACACCTAGCAGGTTAAATTACATATAATAAAATTTATTTTTTTAACACTTAAAATCATGTTGTTCAAAAAGCATATGCCACATATGTCTTACAAAACTTAGGCTCTTTTATATAGCTGCAAAAGATAAAATTCTATGTGTACAGATTTAAACATAACTAACATTACTGTGCTCAGTATTCAGTTCGAAGCATGGAAAGCGGGCACTTTTTCTAAGCTAGATACAAATGAACAGGACACATTCTTCTGGAGCCAAGGGAAAGTAGTCCTCTTTCTGGAATTAGAGAAATCTTGATGTGTAATGCCTCTTTTTCCCCAGTAAAACTCTGTGAGGCAGTGGGAGATCTAGGAGATGGAGGGTCTAAGTTGGTAAAATTCTGAAATTAATTGTTGCACTCTTATGGCTCATCTCTTCTGGAATGGTTTTTTCGTTTGCATGGGACTCTTGCAGATGTATGTGGACTTGCTTCCTGTGGCTAGTGTGTATAAAGAGCACACATGCATATGTTCTGAATCAGCTCAGACAAGCTACAACCAAGTCCTCTCTGTTGTGGCTGTCAAGGGAGGGGGATTCATGTTCAGCTGTTAACTGCCATGTGTTATGCACATTTGTGTGTAATTCCACAGCCTGCCATGGTGCCTGGCAGCACCTGAATTCAGCAAGACTTTTTTTATGTTCGTTGCCTTTCTGCCGTCACCTGGCTCCTTCTTGTCCAAAAATAAAAAACAAAACTGTAATATGTTTGCTTTATCATACTGGCACTGCTGTGTTTTTTGCATAAACTGTCAATTTAATTTGGCGTTTTAATGGATATCAAGGCCTACAGATAATTCCAGTGTCTCATTTTGTGGCTTTTTTTACAAAAATATTAAAGCCTTTTGTTGTGTGCCATTATATACAGGCTCTTGAATGTGATTTCACAGTTGTTAACACATAGTGTAATACTTGGGATGAATTTACCAACGTTTTTAATTTTAACTGTAGAAAACACATTTTTTGACTGAGTTATCTTTGGGCCTTTGTAAAAACTGTGGGGTTTTTTTTTTTCCTTTGGTACATTGTTACCTCATTTTGCTACTTGTGTTTCAGATTTGCTAATGATGAAAACTTAAGGGTTTTTTTAGAATCATATTTTGTCAAGTGTTTTCTTTAAATCATACTCTATTGTATCATTTAACATGTAGTTTTAAATGTATTATAAATATCTGTAACCAAATCATTTGAAGGCTTGATAAATTTTTAACAAAATTTGTACATTTTTTATGAGAGTTACTAGTAATGCTTTACTAGGTAGTGCAATGAATTTTTATTTTTAATCCCTGTGCCCAATTTTGGAGTTGAGAGAGTTGTTCAGTAATAAATGTATGATGTACACTTACACAATTTTGTCCTGTTCTTTTTCTTAGAAAGAAGTGCATTGTTTCCTTTCGTTACTCTGTGTATTTCTGTGCATGATCATGCAATTCTAGATATTAGCAACAGACACTTGTGTAGTAGGGGGAAGTTTTGCCACCTTAATTGTAATGCATGACAGACTTTCTTTAATCTACTTGGAGAGATCATAAGAAAATTATATGAAATGTTCTGTCATATTTTTGAAAGTGTGAAATAACTATAATTCATACAACTCAAAGCCTTGGAAAAATGATCAGCTTTCTAAAGAAGGAAAATTTGCAGGGATTGTGGTGCTCCTTAGACATACTATTTGCACTGTGTGTCGGCTGAAGATGTGTTACACTTTGCAGTGCCCTAATAGTGATTAAAAAAGCATCTTGAGTTAAGGATGAAACTGGATTATAAGGAGTTTGATTAGCCAGGGTCACACAAGAAGCTGGTGGTGGAACAAACGAAAAAAAAAGAGCTGTTTGGTTTTGTTTTTAATGAGATGATGTAAACTAAGTTGACAGATGTAATTATTTAAAAGGTTTTCATTTACACAGGGCATTTAATAGCTTCATCAATAGCAGGTGTTCTTGATACTCAAACATATATGAAGATCCATTGGTGCTTTGAGAATCTTTATGCATGTCTTTTGGATTTATAATCCTGGATAACAACTAGTTTGCCCTCTTTTATACAGCAGATGTTAATTATTAATTACACTGCTGAAAATAGGCAGCGCTGCTAGTGGTACTTGCAAAGCTAAGGTATTGGGCGGCCCAGCTATGCCCCTATCCCAGATGATAGGGGAACTTAAAAGAACTGGTGACTGGCTTAAAGCCTGTACCAGGAAGCCCCTGAGAGTAGAGCAGGGCTTCTTGGTAAAGATAATAGAATATCTTGAGTTGGAAGGGACCCATAAGGATCATTGAGTCCAACTCCCTGCTCCTCGCAGGACTACTTGAAACTAAACCATATGACTAAGAGCATCGTCCAGATGCTCCTTGAACTCTTAACAGGCTTGATGCCATGACCACTAGCCTGGGGAACCTGTTCCAGTGACCGACCACCCTCTCTGTGAAGAACCTTTTCCTAATGGCCAATCTGAACTTCCCCTTGTGCAGCTTCATTCCATTTCCTTGTATCCTGTCACTGGTCACCAGAGAGAGGAGATCAGCATCTCCCCCTCCGCTGCCCCTCTTGAGGAAGTTGTAGACTGCGATGAGGTCACTCTTCAGCCTTCTCTTCTCCAAGCTGAATAAACCAAGTGACCTCAGCTGCTTCTCTTAAGTCTTGCCCTTGAGACCTTTCACCATCTTGGGCACCATGCTCTGGACACACAATGTCCTTCTTGCATTGAGGTGCCCAAAACCGCACACAGCTCTTGAGATGAGACTGCACAAGTGCAGTGTGGAATGGGACAATCGCCTCCCTTGACCGGCTAGCTATGCTGTGTTTAGAATCAGAATAGTTTGCGTTGGAAGGGACCTTTAAAGATTATCTAGTCCAACCCCCCTGCTGCGGTCAGGGATATTTTCAACTATATGAGGTTGCTCAGAGCCCTGTCCAACCTGACCTTGAATGTTTCCAGGGATGGGGCATCTATCACCTCCCTGGGCAACTTGTTCCAGAGTTTCACCACCCTCATTGTAAAAAATTTCTTCTTTAGATCTAATCTGAATCTACCCTCTTTTAGTTTAAAACCATTCCCCCTTTTCCTGTCACTACAGGCCCTGCTAAAAAGTTTGCCGCCATCTTTCTTATAAGCCCCCTTTAAGTACTGATAGGCTGCAGTAAGGTCTCCCTGAAGCCTTCTCTTCTCCAGGCTGAATAACCCCAACTCTCTCAGCCTTTCTTCATAGGAGAGGCGTTCCATCCCTCTGATAATTTTTGTGGCCCTCCTCTGGACCTGCTGTAACAGGTCCATGTCTTTCTTGCGCTGAGGGTTCCAGAGCTGGACGCAGTACTCCAGGTGAGGTCTCACCAGAGCAGAGTAGAGGGGCAGAATCACCTCCCTTGACCTGGTGGCCGTGCTGCTTTTTATGCAGCCCGGGATACGGTTGGCCGCCTGGGCTGCGAGCGCACATTGCTGCCTCACGTCCAACTTTTCGTCCACCAGTACCCCCAAGTCCTTCTCCGCAGGGCTGCTCTCAATTCCTTCATCCCCCAGCCTGTATTGATGGCGAGGGTTGCCCCGACCCAGGTGCAGGACCTTGCACTTGGCCTTGTTGAACCTCATGAGGTTTACACAGGCCCACTTCTTGAGCTTGTCGAGGTCGCTCTGGATGGCATCCCGTCCCTCAGGCGTGTTGACCACACCACTCAGCTTGGTGTCATCTGCAAACTTGCTGAGCATGCACTTGATGCCACTGTCTATGTCATTGATGAAGATATTAAACTGTACTGGTCCCAATATGGACTCCTGCGGGACACCACTCGTCACCGATCTCCATCTGGACATTGAGCTGTTGACCACTACCCTCTGGATGCGTCCATCCAACCAATTCCTCACCCATCAGACAATCCACCCATCAAATCCATACCTCTCCAGTTTAGAGAGAAGGATGTTGTGGGGGACCATGTCAAAGGCCTTACAGAGGTCCAGATAGACAACATCGGTAGCCCTTCCCATGTCCACTGATGTAGTCACTCCATCATAGAAGGCCACTAGGTTGTTCAGGCAGGACTTGCCCTTGGTGAAGCCATGCTGGCTGTCCTCCATGTGCCTTAGCATAGCTTCCAGGAGGATCTGTTCCATGATCTTCCCAGGTACAGAGGCGAGACTGACTGGCCTATAGTTCCCCGGGTCTTCCTTTTTCCCTTTCTAAAAATGGGGGTTATGTTTCCCCTTTTCCAGTCAGTGGGAACTTCACGGGAGTGCCATGATTTCTCAGATATGATGGATAGTAGCTTAGCAACTTCATCCGCCAGTTCCTTCAGGACCCGTGGATGGATCTCATCAGGTCCCATGGACTTGTGCACCTTCAGGTTCCTTAGATGGTCTTGAACCTGATCTTCTCCTACAGGGGGTGGCTCTTCATTCTCCCAGTCCCCGCCTTCGCCTTCTGCAGCTTGGATGGTGAGGTTCGAGCACTTGCCAGTGAAGACCAAGGCAAAAAAGTCATTGAGTACCTCCGCCTTCTCCATATCCCAGATAAACAGGTCTCCCATTTCTTTCCGAAGAGGGCCCACATTTTCCCTAGTCTTCCTTTTATCCCCGACGTACCGATAGAAGCTTTTCTTGTTGCCCTTGACATCCCTGTCCAGATTAAATTCTATCAGGGCTTTAGCTTTCGTAACCTGATCCCTAGACAATTTCTCTGTATTCCTCTTCCTGTCCTTGCTTCCACCCTCTGTAGGCTTCCTTTTTGTGTTTGAGTGTGTCCAGGAGCTCCTTGTTCATCCATGCAGGCCTCCTGGTGGTTTTGCCAGATTTCCTCTTTGTTGGGATGCTCCTGAGCTTGGAGGAGGTGATCCTTGAGTATTAACCAGCTTTCTTGGGCCCCTCTTCCCTCCAGGGCTTTGTCCCATGGCACTCTACCAAGCAGACCCCTGAAAAGGCCGAAGTCTGCTCTCCTAAAGTCCACGGTGGTGAGCTTGCTGTGGGCCCTCCTCGGTGCCCTAAGGATCTTGAACTCCACCATTTCATGGTCACTGCAGCCAAGGCTGCCCTTGACCTTCACATTCTCCACCAGCCCCTCCTTGTTGGTGAGAACAAGGTTCAGCGTAGTACCTCTCCGCGTTGGCTCCTCCACCACTTGGAGAAGGAAGTTATCATTGACGCATTCTAGGAACCTTCCAGATTGCTTATGCCCTGCCATGTTGTCCCCCCAACAGATATCCTGGTGGTTGAAGTTCCCCATGAGGATCAGGGCTTGTGAACATGAGGCTACTCCTATCTGTTTATAGAGGGCCTCATCCGCTTGGTCTTCCTGGTCAGGTGGCCTGTAGCAGACCCCCACCGTAATGTCACCTGTCCCTGCCCTCCCTTTAATCCTGACCCATAAGCTCTCGGTCGGCTCCTTATCCATCCCCAGGCAGAGCTCCATGCACTCCAGCTGGCCATTGACATAGAGGGTGACACCCCCTCCTTTTCTCCCCTGCCTGTCCTTCCTAAAGAGTCTGTATCCCTCCATCCCAACACCAATCATAGGAGCCAGCCCACCACGTCTCTGTGACGCCAATAAGATCGTAGCCCTGCAGGTGTGCGCACAACTCTAACTCCTCTTGTTTATTCCCCATGCTACATGCGTTTGCGTAGAGGCATTTAAGTTGGGCCCCCGATGAAGCTGTCTTACTGGCTGGCGTTCTTTTGTGCTGCTCTTCAGGTGCTCTCCTGCTGACCTATGATCTTTCTCCAGGCTCTGGGCATCTATTGCTTGCCCTGGCATCAAACTGGTAGGAGTAGAATGGATTGAGGTCCCCGTCCCCCAGCAACTTTAAAGCCCTCTTCACCAGCTTGGCAAGCCTATGACCAAAGATGCTCTTCCCCTTCTCTGACAGATGGACCCCATCAGGTGCCAGTAGACCAGGTTTCTCAAAATGAGTCCCATGGTCTAAGTAGCCAAACCCCTGGCTGTGGCACCAGTCCCATAACCATTTGTTGACTTGCCAGATTGAACTGCCCTTTCAAACCCTTTCCCTTTGACTGGCAGGATTGATGAAAAACCTACCTGTGCTCCAGAGTCCCTTACCATCACTCCTAGGGCTCTGTAATCCTTCTTGATAATCCTCAGACTGCTCCTGGCTGTATCACTGGTGCCCACGTGAAACAGCAGCAGCAGATAATAGTCAGTGGACTGTATGAGCCTTGGTAGCCCCTCGGTGACATCCCTGATAGGAGCTCCCAGTAAGCAGCACACCTCTCTAGAGAGTGCATCCAGTCGGCACACGGGTGCGTCCGTACCTCTCAGAAGAGAGTTGCCTACTACTATCACCCTATCACTATGCTTGACGCACCCCAGGACACCAGTTGGCCCGTTTGGCTGCCAGGGCACACTGCTGACATATTCAACTTGCCATCAACCCAAACCTCCAGATCTCTTTCCACGGGGCTGCTCTCCAGCCTCTTGTCCCTCAGTTTGTCTGCATAACCAGGATTACCCCTTCCCAGGTGGAGAATCCAGCACTTGTTAAATTTCGCATGGTTGGTGACTGTCCAGCTCTCTAGTCCTATCCAGATCTCTCTGTAAGGCCTCTCTACACTCGAGGGAGTCTGCAGCTCCTTCTAATTTAGTATCATTGGTGAACTTAATGTACATTTGACTGCTGCATCCAGATCATTTATAAAAACATTAAAGAGTGCTGGCCCTAAAATTGGGCCCTGCAGAACCTCACTAGAGACAAGATGAATCTAAGCAAAGCTGACATAAGCTTAGCTGCTGCCTCTGCACCAGGATTTTGTCCATTTCCTTCTGGCTGCTATTCTTTGCCACTACCAGCAGATGTGTATGTACTGCAAACAACTTCAGAGGTGCAGCACCAATTTGTGTGAGATTCTGAGCACCAGGTTATATCCAGGCAGCACCAAATCTGTAATTCATCTGAGCTGTGCTGAATTAGGCAGTGCTCCCAGCAACAGAAAACTAATCTTTTTTGCAGCAGAGTGCATCTAAACTCACCAAGCACTATGTGTACAGACTGTACAGTTTGTACTGAATCAGGGATGTTTTGTAGTATATCAGAGTGTTTGTGCAACAGGGAGACCTTTGGCAGAAAGACAGCTGGTCCCTAGGCAGCTTCCTGCTGTACCTTTCCATGCAAAAGAAAGTATGATGGTTTGAGGATACTGGTGGATCAAAAGCTTGGACATGAGCTGACAATGTGCGCTTGTAGCCCAGAAAGCTAACTGTATACTGGGTTGCATAAAAAGAAGCGTGGTCAGCAGGTCAAGGGAGGTGATTTTCTCCCTCTACCCCACTCTCATGAGACCCCACCTTGAGTACTGTGCCCAGCTCTGGGGTCCTCAGTACAAGAAAGACATGGACCTGTTAGAGCAGGTCCAGAGGAGGGCCACGAAAATGATAAGAAGGCTGGAAGACCTCTTCTATGAAGAAAGGCTGAGAGTTGGGGTTGTTAAGCCTGGAGAAGAGAAGGCTCTGGGGAGACTTTATTGTGGCCTTTCAATACTTAAAGGGGGCTTATAAGACAGACAGACAGAGACTTTTTACCAAGGCCTGTAGTGACAGGACAAGGGGCAATGGTTTTAAACTGAAAGTGATTTAGATTAGGTACAAGGAAGAAATTTTTTATGATAAGGGTGGTGAGACACTGGAACAAGTTGCCCGGAGAAGTTGTAGATCCCATCAAGGTCATCAAGGTCAGGTTTGAATCTTGGAACAATCTGATCAAGTTACCCCACCCATGGACTAGATGATCTTTAAAGGGCCCTTTCCAATCCAAACTATTCAATGGTTCTATGAATTACATCAGTGAACTTCTTTTTGTGCATCTCCTCTGTAGGATTTACACTTAGCACATATTGTGTCATGGAAGTACGGTTCTCGGATAGGAGAGTCAGCAAATATGTGAAGGTGTTCCCATTCCTGGTAACCTGAAATCTATGGACCGGCTGAGACTCTCAAAAAACAATTTGTAATGCCAGAAAGAGAATTATTTCAGCTTCATAGAGAGATCATATGTGTTAGAGTTGGAAGAGATCATCATTGTCAAGGCAACATCTGCACTAGAAAAGAGAAAGGTATCTGTGAGCTTGGTTACTTGCAAAGCCACATTTGCCTCACCCAAATATTTTGCAAAGCAGGTTCCAGGAGCATCTGTAGTTTGGCCATGACCAGTCCCAGCCTGAAGAGTAGAGTTGCCCGCCCATCTTCCTTTCCTGTCTGGTCTGTCCTCCTACCCCCTTTGTGTCACAGCATCTCACTCTCTTCCTCAGCCTATAAAGTGGCTGTCTTTGCTGATCCTGCTTTACCACTGCTTGTGAGTCTTCTGACATTCTCAGTAATTAGCTGACAGTTTCTGTTACTACTTCTTAGTAAATCATATCACTGCCTCCCATATGGTTTTTTGTGATCCTTTTCTCCTGTCTTACTTTCAGCTACTGGCCACAACTCTAGCTTCTTCATCTTGTCTGTCTGCTGTAACCCTCCTTCCCCCACAGCTCACACCGTGGTGCACATAACCATGTGACCTTCAGCTGTGGTATCTCCTTGCATCAGATTCATGTTTTTCGTGCCCACAGTGCTTATCAACTGATTTAGGAATGATGGTATGCTTGAGAACAGATGGAGTTCCTTATTCTTTATTTAGTTTTATATATGCTAAAGATGGCTTTGGCTTTTCAGGGGCAGTGCCATTGCTATAGCTTTTGTCCAATTATAGCTTTTGCTAACCTTGGTAGGTTTAGATTGCTGTTGTGGTTTAACCTGGCAGGCAGCCAAATACCACACAGCTGCTCACTCACTGCCCCCTCCCCCGGTGGGACAGGGAGAGAATCGGAAGGGTAAGAGTGAAAAAAACTTGTGGGTTGAGATAAAGACAGTTTAATAGAACAGAAAAGGGAAAATTATTATTATTATTATTATTATTATTATTATTATTATTATTATTATTATTATTTAATATATAATAAATAATAATAATAATAATAATAATAATAATAGTGATAATAGTAATAGTAATGACAGAATATACAAAATGAGTGATGCACAATGCAATTGCTCACCACCCGCACTGACCGATAACCAAATAGTGATTGCTACTTCCTGGAACACACCTACCATTCATATACTGAGCATGACGTCACATGATATGGAATACCCCGTTGACCAGCTGGGCCAGCTGTCCTGGCTATGCTCCCTCCTAATGCTTGTTTCATTTTGTTTTGTATTGGTTTTTAAGCTGAATGTCCTTGACTAGCAGGGTACTTAGCAACAACTGAAAGCATCAGTGTGCTATCAACATTCTTCTCGTACTAAATCCAAAACACAGCACTAGGAAGAAATTTAACACTATCCCAGCCGAAACCAGGAAAGTATCTACCCCTTACTCTATACCATTTATGTCATACTTCGGTTTCACATTTTCCAATTAATTACCACCAACTTTCTTGTCTTTATATATATATACACACATATACACAGAGATATCATTCCCTTAGGCTATGGGCCATCCCTCTAAAATGTCCATTGAGTTCATTTAGTCCATGACTTTGGGCTTCATCTGTCATAACAGTCTTTCAGGGCAGGAGGGATGGTGTGTGCTGTTGGATTGCTGCATCCTGAAGCCAGTTCTGATTCCATTATTGCTGCACTCATCTGGTTCTATCATCGTTGCACTTTGCTTAGTTTCATTGGAGCTCATTCTTCATTAATCTGGGTGATTCTTACTGCTATACCATTGATAGCAACCATAGAAATAATGATATACAATATCATATAACAATCAACATCATACAATTCAGTTTATTGGCTATTTTCACCCAAAATCAAATCCCCTTGAGGTACACACTGGACTTCCCCATCCTTTCGCATTACCCACCAAGTGCACCCAGGTCCTTGAGCAAAAGCAATCCCACGAATGGGTTTTCCCTTGCCAGAGGCAGGAGTAACCCAGACTGTCTTCCCCAGAATATTCCTTATGTGCACAACAGGGACTTTATCCCCCTCTACAGTACGTAAGCGTTTCGATTGAGCAGGGCCAGCTCAATTGAAAAATCCTCTGGTGTTGACTAACCAGATGGCTTTTGCTAAATGTGCATCCCAATGCTTGAATGTCCCACCACCCATTGCTCTCAGTGTAGTCTTTAGCAGTCCATTGTATCCGTATTCGATTTTCCCAGAGGTTGGTGCATGATAGGGGACGTGATATACCCACTCAATGCCATGCTCTTTGGCCCAGGTGTCTGTGAGGAAATAAGTCCCATTGTCTGACTCAATTCTTTCTGGGGTGCCATGAGACTTCATTTTCAAGGCCCAGGATGGTGTTCCTGGTGGTGGCATGGGGCACAGGTTATGTTTCTAACCATCCAGTGGTTGCTTCCACCATGGTGAGCACATAGCGCTTGCCTTGGCGGGTTTGTGGGAGTGTGGTATAATCAATCTGCCAAGCCTACCCATATTTATATTTCAACCATCGTCTTCCATACCAAAGAGGATTTACTGGCTTGGCTTGCTTGATTGCAGCGCATGTTTCACATTCATGGATAACCTGTGCAATAGTGTCCATGGTCAAGTCCACCCCAATCATGAGCCCATCTATATGTTGCATCTCTTCCTTGATGGCCTGAGGTGTCATGGCCCCACCAAGCTATAAATAATTCACCCTTATGTTGCCAGTCCAGATCCACCTGAGCCACTTCAGTCTTAGCAGCCTGGTCCACCTGCTGGTTGTTTTGATGTTCTTCAGTGGCCCAACTCTTGGGTACGTGAGCATCTATGTGATGTACTTTTACAACCAAGTTCTCTACCTGGGCAGTGACATCTTGCCACAACGTAGCAGCCCAGATGGGTTTACCTCTGCACTGCCAGTTGTTCTGCTTCCATTGCTGCAACCACCCCCACAGGGCGTTTGCCACCATCCATGAGCCAATACAGAGATAAAGTACTGGACATTTTTCTTGTTCAGCAATATCCAAGGCCAGCTGGATGGCTTTCAGCTCTGCAAACTGACTCCATTCACCTTCTCCTTCAGCAGTTCCTGCAACTTGGCGTATAGGACTCCATACCGCAGCCTTCCATCTCCGATGCTTTCCCACAAGGCGACAGGACCCATCAGTGAACAGGGCATATTGCTTCTCGTTTTCTGGTAGTTTGTTATACCGTGGGGCCTCTTCAGCACGCATCACCTCCTCCTCTGGGGATATTCCAAAATCTTTGCCTTCTGGCCAGTTTGTGATCACCTCCAAGATTCCTGGGCGACTGGGGTTTCCTATTCGGGCCCGTTGTGTGATCAGTGCGACCCACTTACTCCACGTAGCATCGGTTGCATGATGTGTAGAGGGGACGCTCCCTTTGAACATCCAGCCCAGCACCGGCAGTCAGGGTGCCAGGAGGAGCTGTGCTTCAGTACCAACCACTTCCGAAGCAGCTTGAACCCCTTCATATGCTGCCAATATCTCCTTCTCAGTTGGACCTCAGGCCTCGGACCCTCTGTATCCCCGACTCCAAAACCCTAAGGGTCGGCCTCGAGTCTCCCCTGGTGCTTTTCTGCCAGAGGCTCCGGGTAGGGCCATTCTGTAGGGCCATTCTCCCCAGTGTCAAGCACATTTTTTACATCTTGTCCTGCCCGGACTGGCCCAAGGGCTACTGCCTGAACTATCTCCCATTTAATTTGTTCAAAGGCTTGTCGCTGCTCAGGGCCCCATTTCAAATTGGTCTTCTTCCGAATCATTTGATTGAGAAGGCTTATGGTCTGACTGTAATGTGGAATATGCATTCTCCAAAAGCCCACAACGCCTAAGAAAGCTTGTCTTTCCTTTTTGCTAGTTGGTGGGGACATGGCTGTTATTTTATTGATCACATCCATTGGGATCTGACGACATCCATCTTGCCATTTTATTCCTAAAAACTGGATCTCCTGTGCAGGTCCTTTGACCTTACTTCGTTTTATGGCAAAAGCGGCCTTCAGAAGGATTTGGACTATTCTCTCCCCTTTCTCAAAAAGTTCTTCTGCTATGCTGCCCCATACAATGATATCATCAATGTATTGCAGGTGTTCTGGAGCCTCACCCTGTTCCAGTGCAGTGTGGATCAGTCCATGGCAAATGGCAGGGCCAGTCGGTTCCAGGTGTAGTGGATGCCCCTCCAAGTGAAAGCAAACTGTGGCCTGCAATCTGCCTCCAAAGGGATTGAGAAGAATGCATTAGCGATATCAATTGTGGCGTACCACTTGGCTGCCTTTGTCTCCAGTTCATACTGAAGTTCTAGCATGTCTGGCACAGCAGCACTCACTGATTTCGTTCACGCCACGATAGTCTACTGTTAGTCTCCACTCTCCATTGGACTTTCGCACTGGCCATGTGGGACTGTTAAAGGGTGAGTGAGTCTTGCTGATCACTCCTTGGCTCTCCAGTCGATGAATCAGCTCATGGATGGGAAGCAGGAAGTCTCGGTTGGAGCGATATTGCTGCCAGTGCAACATTGTGGTAGCAACGGGCACCTGTTGTTCTTTGACCCTCAGCAGCCCCACAATAGAAGGATCCTCTGAGAGACCGGGCAGGGTAGACAGCTGTTTAATTTCCTCCGTCTCCAGGGCAGCTATACCAAAAGCCCACCGGTACCCTTTTGGGTCCTTGAAATACCCTCTCCTGAGGTAGTCTATGCCAAGGATGCACGGAGCCTCTGGGCCAGTCACAATGGGATGCTTCTGCCACTCCTTCCCGGTTAGGCTCACTTCGGCCTCCAATACAGTTAACTCTTGGGATCCCCCTGTCACTCCAGAAATACAGATGGGTTCTGCCCCTTTCTAGCTTGATGGCATCAGGGTACACTGTGCACCGGTGTCTATGAGAGCCTTATACTCCTGTGGATCTGATGTGCCAGGCCATCGAATCCACACAGTCCAGTAAACCCGGTTGTCCCTTTCCTCCACCTGGCAGGGCCCCTCTAGTCCTGGTCGTCGTATTCACTACCCACTTCTTGTAAGTACGAATCAAAAGTCCCTTTATTAAGATCATAAGTGGAATCAGACCTTCTACTCTGTCTGGGGAACTGCTCACTGGAGACTGGAGCAGCAGTTTTCCTGGAAGAACCCCCTTTTGTGGTTGTTTTTCCTTGCAACTCACATACCTGTACCTCTAGGGTTGAGGTAGATTTTCCATCCCACTTCCTCATGTCACGCAGGTAAAACCACAGGGTACCCCGGGGTGTGTACCCATGATATCTCCTCTCTTGAGCAGAGGGACGCTTGCTCCTAATGGCTGAGATACTGGCCCATGCAGGTGGGGAGCAGGACATATCCTCTTTGAGTTGTTGGGCCTCCCAAGACAGTTTCTCCACAGCAGAGACACAGGCCCGTAGGAAGGAGGAGAGACTTTCTTCATATTGCCAGAGTTGGCCAGCCAGTTCATCCACTGTTTGTTCCTCTCCATCTTTCCAGGTCATTATTGCCAATGAGTTTGCATGTGATGCTGGTGCACTCCGTACAAACTTCTGCCACATGGGTTGGGTGCATTTGACTTCATCTGGATCTCTGGGTAACTGCTTGTTGTTCAGGTCATCATAAATCATTTCCAGCATGGCTAATTCCCTTAGGTACTGGATACCTCTCTCCATGGTGGTCCACTTGCCTGGGTGGCATATAACATCTTCCTTGAAGGGATACCTTTCCTTCACACCTGCCAGGAGTCTCCTCCAGAGGCTGAGGACTTGTGCCCCTTGTCCAATTGCTTTGCCAATGCCCCCTTCCCTAGAAAGGGATCCCAGCTGCTTGGCTTCCCTACCCTCTAATTCCAGGCTACTGGCCCTGTTATCCCAGCATCGGAGCAGCCAGGTGACAATGTGCTTGCCTGGACGACGGCTGAAGTCTTTTCGCATATCTCGCAGCTCACCCAGGGATAGGGATCGGGTGGTCACCATCTCATTTACGGGTTCTGCCTCCTCCTCCTCCTGTTCTCGTGATGGCCCTGGTTCATGTTTATCCCTTACTAAACGAGCTGATTTTCTTGTGTTTTCTTTTTTGTATAGGGGCAACTGATACTGGCACGGGTTGGTTCTCTGTCGCAGGGGGCAGAGTAGCCGCCGTCCTTGCCATGGGGGTTGGGGTAGCCACAGGGCCTGTTGTTTTGCCATCAGATGCAGAGAACTTTTCTTCCCCTTGAGGGTTCTGAGTGGTGTTAAACAGGGCTTGTAGCATGGGCCAGGCCCCAGCACATTGCAGTGATTTGTGTCTCCCTAGAATGGCCAGGGTAACAGCACACTTTTTCCAAATATTCTACTAATTTTTCAGGATTCTGCACTTGTTCAGGGGTGAAGTTCCAAAACACTGGGGGTCCCCACTGTCCTAGGCATTTGCCCATGCTATCCCACTCGCCCTGCCACTCATAACTATCCAGCCTTGGGGCAGATCTCTGGATGACATTCTTAAATTGCGTACTAACCTTGGATAAAACCACAACAATATTCCCAAGGAATACCAATAGATGTATCTTAACTACCCAGGGATGTTCAAGGTACTGACAAGTTATTTTAACGAAGGAGATGACATCACAGAGGAAAATAGTGAGGGTGCCATTCTCTATTTCCTCCATAAAAAACCTCTCAGAGGAAGAGGTATAATTGCTAATGGTCTCCATGAGGTGGTACCCGAAATACAGTAGCAGCTTCATTACAAATTCCCAAATACAAAATAACTCCCAATGCCAGTGTTTTAATAACAAATCTCCCAGGCAAAACATCATTAATCACTGCAGAGCACAGCAGACTACAAAATCCAACTCCAATCTTTAACAGGTACAGTAAAAACAAGAGCGTGGCGCAGATCAGATAAATTAATATCGAGAACAGATGAATCAATATTGTCACCAGCAACTGTTAACAGATATATATTCCTTAATACACTCTAGTTAATCTGTTGTTATCTCAACTCTTTATGCCTCACGTTGGTTGCCAAAAAGGACTGTCGTGGTTTAACCCCAGCCAGTACCTAAACACCACGCAGCCGCTCGCTCACACCCCCTCTCCAGTAGGATGGGGGAGAGAACTGGGAGGGCACAAGTAGGAAAACTCATGGATTGAGATAAAGATATTTAATATGAAATAAAACAAAGTAGAACAGTAATAATAACAATGATAACAACAACAATAACCAAATATACAAAGCAGGCGATGCACAATGCAACTGCTCACCAACCGCTCACCGCATGTTACAAACAGGGGGGAAGCCCACCACCACCCCTAGTTTTTATGCTGAGCATGATGTCACATGGTATAGAATACCCCATTGGCCAGCTGGGTCAACCGCCATGGCTATGCTCCCCCGCCCCAGCTTCCCCTGCACTTGGCAGAGCATGGGGGGGCCAAAAAGTCCCCAGCGCAATCACCACCCAGCAATAACCAAAACCTTAGTGAGGCATCAGCTGCTCCTCTCTTACCAAACCCAAAACATTGCGCCTCCCCCCAGCTACTGGAAAGAAAGTTAACTCTGTCCCAGCCGGAACCAGGACAAGGGCAATCCAACAATTATTATACATTATCATCACATCAGAGTAAGCAAAGAAAGTAGTATATAGGGATATACATGAAGATACCAACAGCTGACTCAGCCATAAACAGCTCAATTACCAAAAAAGAAAAGGCAAGTTATTTTAAATTTCTGTTTCTTGCCATCAGGTTTATTTCAGTTTTTAATCCAGTGACCAGTAAAAATACCAAACTGGAGTGAGTGATCACTGGAGTGAGTCGTCTGAACAGTCACCCCATGTCATCACCCTGTCATGTGGGGCTCTGCAGAGCAGTCCCAGGGAGCTATCAGAGCCCCACAGCTGCCCTGGCACCCTCAGTTGACATCCTCCACACACCCCACCTTGCACAGTGGCACATCTGCCCCAGAAAGCATCCCAGGCACCAGCCCAGGTCAGAGGGAGCCTGCATCCAGTTTTCACAAGGCCAGGCTGGACATGTCTGGCCCTCATTACATCTTTCCCTTACAGTGTTCTGCGTGGAGCCCTGCAGCCTTCTTATCCGGCAGCAACCCCTGCTCTTGTGGGGGTCATCCTGCACGTTGAAGGCCCTGGGCTGTAGCCTTGAGACATACCTTTGGATGATGCTGGTCTTGGCCTATAGAACAGTCTGTATAAATGCCAGTGACACACCAGAGCTTGGGGAAAAGAGCAGACACTTGCATCAGTTCTGGCTTCCTTGTCAAAGAGCTCTCAAGACTGGCCATCTCAGCCTCGGAGACCAAAACCCACCAAAGACTGAGGCCATCAGAGCCAACAATGCAGCAACAGCCTCATGGTATTCTATACCTATACCTTGAGGAGTATGTCTGATTAAGGCTTGGATTTAGCCTTTACTGCCACATAAATAATCCTGCCTCCATTTTGATCTTGTTTTAGGACCTGGAGAAAAATTGAGCCAAAAGATGTCTAAGAATGTACACAGACACACCAAGCCTCTGCTGTGCTGTGTCCATTGGATGAGGCAAAATGCCTCAACCAGTGGAAGGCTTCTAGCCTACCTAGGAACTGCACTAGCTAGACAGATGGTAGCAATTCAACAGCTAATGCTTTCTGGGGAGATGGAGAGGGCATTCCCTTCACTACGCTGTGCATCTAGTTATGTCTCAGAGCTGCAGTTTCATAACACAAAACCTTCAACAGCAAATGAGTTCTACATACTCCCATTCCTCCTCCTCCCCTTTGTCTTCCCTCCTCTCAACATGGTATGCTGCCCTCTCAGTAGTGGCAGGGGTCACAGATTATTGCCAAGCTGAACCAATTTTCTGGCAGTTGTGGCAATGATAGCACAGAGCAGGCACAGCTAAGGCTAATATTGCTGCCAGATTCCTCTCTTTGTGACTCTACATCTATGCAAACAACTCTGCCTTGCTGCCAGATAGTACTGCTGGTAGACTGCGGGAAATCTAGTGAGATTGCCATCCCTAAGCTGTTTCGCAGAGACCTACATAATGTTCATAGATGCTATTCATGTTGCAGAAAGTGTTGAATCTTTTACAGTCCTGCTGAAACTCTGTGGCACAGCCATGACATTAGGTAATAACCTTCCACTCCAGAGATATTACTGGTCCTGGTATTGCTATTAGGTGGATGAGACTGGGAGCGCTTTTCTCCTCAGATGAGTTTATTCAGAAAGGGAAACTGCACTGTGAGACATACTAGAGTGTAAGTGGCACAGTGCAATCCACTGCCAGCACATAAGACAGTGTTAGGCAAAACATGTATTTTAGAACTGATGACTCACATTCTATTTGCATGTTTGAAAAAGCACAGAGCTTTGTGGATACAGTAATTGAGAAGAGAAGATCCTTATGCTGTTAAATGAGCAATTGTCTTGGTTTCGGCTGGGATAGAGTCAAATTTCTTCCTAGTGCTGTGTTTTGGATTTAGTATGAGAAGAATGTTGATAACACACTGATGTTTTCAGTTGTTGCTAAGTACCCTGCTAGTCAAGGACATTCAGCATAACAAAAAAACCCAAACAAACAAAACCAAACAAAACAAAAACAAAAACAAACCAAAACCAAAACAAAAACAAAAACAAAAAAAAACAAGCGTTGGGAGGGAGCATAGCTGGGATAGCTGGCCCAGCTGGCCAATGGGGTATTCCATACCATGTGACGTCATGCTCAGTATATGAATGGTAGGCATGTTCCAGGAAGTAGCGATCACTACTTGGTTATCAGTCAGCACAGGTGGTGAGCAATTGCATTGTGCATCACTCATTTTGTATATTCTATCATTATTGTTATTATTATTATTACTATTATTTTCCCTTTTCTGTTCTATTAAACTGTCTTTATCTCAACCCACAAGTTTTTCTCACTCTTATCCATCCAATTCTCTCCCTGTCCCACTGGGGTGGGGGGGCAGTGAGTGAGCGGATGCGTGGTATTTGGCTGCCTGCCAGGTTAAACCACAACAGTCCTTTTTGGTGCCCAACATGGGGCACGAAGGGCTGAAATAACGACACATCTGACCTGAACGGGTTAAAACAAATTTGTTATAAGCATTCATTATATCAGTTTAGTAGTCACTGGTCACAATGTTGGTTTATTTGCTCTCAGAGTTGTTGGATCTGTTCTTGGAGTTTTGGTATGTAGCACATTACTGGCTGTATATACTGCTGATCATCAGTATTTATGTGGGGTTTATCATCTCTGGGAAATGGATTAAGGTCATCGTTTTGCTATACTGTGTGACACTGGTTTATGTTATGATAAAATTATTGGTCAGGAGACTGTACTCAGCACTGCCATCATTCCTGTTCTTTGGGAGCTATCTTTAAACAACTATTAATAATGAGACTTTTTACTCCTTGTTCTCGGAGAACCAATTTACGGGGGAGACAGCTTCCTTCACCTTCCGCTTCTCCTCCAGGCTGTTTACAATAGCTCTTGAGGATTTTGAATATCCTTGGGATGTTCAAACCAGCGTGTTCCTATTGCTATGTCTCCTGAATGTGTTTCGGGCCTTGTTTAAGGTTAAACAACTATTTAAGAATACCACCCAGAGATGTGCCCCAAGACTGGATAGTTATGAGTGGCAGGGTGTGTGGGATAGTATGGGCAAGAACCTAGGACAGTGGTCACCTCCAATGTTTTGGAGCTTCACCCCTGAACAAGTGCAGAATCCTGAAAAACTAGTAAAATATTGGGAAAACGTATGCTGTCACCCTGGCAATTCCAGAAAGATCCAGATTAGTGCAACGTGCTGGGGCCTGGCCCATGCCTACCGAGCCCTGTTCAACACTATTCAGAACCCTCAAGGGGGAGAGAAGGTCTCCGGATCTGATGACAAAATGACGGGCACTGCTGCTACTCCAACCCCCGCGACGGACGCTGCGGCTACTCCAACCCCTGCAACAGGTACTAAGCTGAACCAGAGGACCAACCCTTGCTGGTATCTGTCACCCCTGTACAGAAGAGGAAATCTTGGAAGAGAAAGTCAGGTTGTTTAGAAAGGGAGGATGGAAAAGCAGGGCCATCACGAGGAGGGGAGGAGGAAGAGGAAGAACTCGTAAACAAGACAGAAACCACCCTATCCCTATCCCTCAGTGAGTTGTGAGATATACAGAAATATTTCAGCTGTAGTCCAGGCAAGCATGTTGTTACCTGGCTGCTCCAATGCTGGGACAATGGGGCCAGTAGCCTGGAATTAGACGGTAAGGAAGCCAAACAACTGGGATCCCTTGCTAGGGAAGGAGGCACTGACAAAGCGATTGGAAAAGGGGCAGAACCCATCTGTATTTCTGGAGTGACAGGGGGATCCCAAGAGTTAACTGTATTGGAGGCCGAAGTGAGCCTAACCGGGAAGGAGTGGCAGAAGCATCCCATTGTGACTGGCCCAGAGGCTCCGTGCATCCGTGGCATAGATTACCTCAGGAGAGGGTATTTCAAGGACCCAAAAGGGTACCGGTGGGCTTTTGGTTTAGCTGCCTTGGAGATGGAGGAAATTAAACAGCTGTCTACCTTGCCGGGTCTCTCAGAGGACCCTTCTGTTGTGGGGTTGCTGAGGGTTGAAGAATAGCAGGTACCAATCGCTACTACAACGGTGCACCAGCGGCAATACCACTCCAACCGAGACTCCCTGCTTCCCATCCATAAGCTGATTCATCGACTGGAGAGCCAAGGAGTGATCAGCAAGACTCACTCACCCTTCAACAGTCCCACATGGCCAGTGTGAAAATCCAATGGAGAGTGGAGACTAACAGTAGACTATGGTGGCCTGAACGAAGTCACGCTGCCACTGAGTGCTGCCGTGCCGGACATGCTAGAACTCCAATACGAACTGGAGTCAAAGGCAGCCAAGTGGTACGCCACAATTGATATTGCTAATGCGTTCTTCTCAATCCCTTTGGCAGCAGACTGCAAGCCACAGTTTGCTTTCACTTGGAGGGGCGTCCAGTACACCTGGAATAGACTGCCCCAGGGGTGGAAACACAGTCCTACCATTTGCCAGGGACTGATCCACACTGCACTGGAACAGGGTGAGGCTCCAGAACACCTGCAATACATTGATGACGTCATTGTATGGGGCAGCACAGCAGAAGAACTTTTTGAGAAAGGGGAGAGAATAGTCCAAATCCTTCTGAAGGCCGCTTTTGCCATAAAACGAAGTAAGGTCAAGGGACCTGCACAGGAGATCCAGTTTTTAGGAATAAAATGGCAAGATGGACATCGTCAGATCCCAATGGATGTGATCAACAAAGTAACAGCCATGTCCCCACCAACAAGCAAAAAGGAAAGACAAGCTTTCTTAGGTGGTGTGGGTGTTTCGAGAATGCATATTCTAGATTACAGCCAAATCGTAAGTCCTCTCTATCACGTGACCAGGAAGAAGAATGACTTCAAATGGGGCCCTGAACAACGACAAGCCTTTAAACAAATTAAATGGAGATAGTTCAGGCAGTAGCCCTTGGGCCAGTCCGGGCAGGACAAGATGTGAAGAATGTGCTCTACACCGCAGCCAGGGAGAATGGCCCTACCTGGAGCCTCTGGTAGAAAGCACCAGGGGAGACTCGAGGTCGACCCTTAGGGTTCTGGAGTCGGGGATACAGAGGATCCGAGGCCCGCTACACTCCAACTGAGAAGGAGATATTGGCAGCCTATGAAGGGATTAGAGCTGCTTCAGAAATAGTTGATACTGAAGCACAGCTCCTCCTGGCACCCCGACTGCCGGTGCTGGGCTGGATGTTCAAAGGGAGGGTCCCCTCTACACATCATGCAACCGATGCTACGTGGAGTAAGTGGGTCGCACTGATCACACAACGGGCCTGAATAGGAAACCCCAGTCACCCAGGAATCTTGGATCACGATCTGGCCAGAAGGCAAAGATTTTGGAATATCCCCAGAGGATGTGGTGACACATCCTGAAGAGGCCCCACGGTATAACAAACTACCAGAAAACGAGAAGCAATATGCCCTGTTCACTGATGAGTCCTGTCGCCTTGTGGGAAAGCATCGGAGACGGAAAGCTGCTGTATGGAGTCCTATACGCCAAGTTACAGAAACTGCTGAAGAAGAAGGTGAATCGAGTCAGTCTGCAGAGGTGAAAGCCATCCAGCTGGCCTTGGACAAGAAAAATGTCCAGTACTTTATCTCGATACTGACTCCTGGATGGTGGCAAATGCCCTGTGGGAGTGGTTGCAGCAGTGGAAGCAGAACAACTGGCAGTGCAGAGGTAAAGCCATCTTGGCTGCTGCATTGTGGCAAGATATTGCTGCCCGAGTAGAGAACCTGGCTGTAAAAGTACGTCACGTAGATGCTCATATACCCAAGAGTTGGGCCACTGAAGAACATCAAAACAACCAGCAGGTGGACCAGGCTGCTAAGATTTAAGTGGCTCAGGTGGATCTGGACTGGCAACATAAGGGTGAATTATTTAGAGCTTGCTGGGCCCATGACGCCTCAGGCTATCAAGGAAGAGATGCAACGTATAGATGGGCTCATGATCGAGGGGTGGACTTGACCATGGACACTATTGCACAGGTTATCCATGAATGTGAAACATGCGCTGCAATCAAGCAAGCCAAGCGAGTAAGGCCTCTTTGGTATGGAGGACGATGTTTGAAATATAAATATGGGGAGGCTTGGCAAATTGATTACATCACGCTCCCACAAACCCGCCACGGCAAGCACTACGTGCTCACCATGGTGGAAGCAACCACTGGATGGTTAGAAACATATCCCGTGCCTCATGGGATTGCTTTTGCTCAAGGACCTGGGTGCACTTGGTGGGTAATGCAAAAGTATGGGGAAGTCCAGTGTGTACCTCAAGGGGATTTGATTTTGGGTGAAAATAGCCAATGAACCGAATTGTATGATGTTAATTATTATATGATATTGTATATCATCATTATCTCTATGGTTGCTATAGCAGTAAAATCACCCGGATTAATGAAGAACGAAGTAACTTCAATGAAACCGAGCCAAGTGCAACGATGGTAGAACCGGACGAGCACAGCAATACTGGAAATCAGAATGCAACAATCCAACACCACACATCATCTCTCCTGCCCTGAAAGACTGTTATGACAGGTGGAGCCTGAAGTCATGGACTAAATGAACTCAATGGACATTTTAGAGGGATGGCCCATAGACTAAGGGAATGATATCTGTGTATATATAAATATAAAGACGAGAAAGGTGATGGTGATTAATTAGAATGTATTAGAAATTGTGAAATCTAAGCATGACGTAAATGGTATAGAATAAGGGGTGGATACTGTTTTGGTTTCAGCTGGGATAGAATTAAAATTTCTTCCTAGTGCTGTGCTTTGAATTTAGTGTGAGAAGAATGTTGATAACATGCTGATGTTTTCAGTTGTTGCTAAATATCTTGTCAAGGACAACTACCCTCCAGGAAGCTACCAAGCTACTACCCTCCCAAGACTGGGAGGAGGGAACACAGCCAGGACAGCCAGCCCAGCTGGCCCACGGGGTATTCCATACCACGTGACGTCATGCTCAGTATATGAATGGTAGGCGTGATCCAGGAAGTACCGATCGCTACTTGGTTATCGGTCAGCGCGGGTGGTGAGCAATTGCATTGTGCATCACTCATTTTATATATATTATTTTTTATTATTATTATTATTTTCTCTTTTCTGTTCTATTAAACTATCTTTATCTCAACCCATGAGTTTTTTTCCTGACTCTCACCCTTCCGATTCTCTCCCTGCCCCACTGGGGGTCGGGGGGAGTGAGCGAGCGGCTGCGTGGTATTTGGCTGCCTGCCAGGTTAAACCACGACAAGTTGGAAGGGACCTACAATGATCACCAAGTCCAACTGCCTGACCACGTCAGGGCTGACCAAAAGTTAAAGCACGCTATTAAGGACATTGTCCAAATGCCTCTTAAACACTGACAGGCATGGGGCATCGACCACCTCTCTAGGAAGCCTGTTCCAGTGTTTGACCACCCTCCCAGTAAAGAAATGTTTCCTAATGTCAAGTCTGAACGTCCCCTGACACAACTGTGAACCATTCCCACGTGTTCTGTCACTGGATACCAGGGAGAAGTGATCAGCACCTCCCTCTCCACTTTCCCTCCTTATGAAGCTGTAGAGAGCAACGAGGTCACCCCCAGCCTCCTTTTCTCCAAACTAGACAGACCATGGTTCCTCAGCACTCCTCACAAGACATGCCTTCCAGGCCTTTCACCAGCTTTGTTGCCCTCCTCTGGACACATTCAAGTGCCTTAACATCCTTCTTAAATTGTGGGGTCCAGAACTGCACAGAATACTCAAGATGAGGCCGCACCAATGCTAAATACAGCGGGATAATCACCTCTTTTGACCAGTTCTTTATGCTGTGTTTGATGCACTCCAGGATGCGGTTTGCCCTCTTGGCTGCCAGGGCACACTGCTGACTCATATTCAGCCTTCTGCAACCAGCACCCCCAGATCCCTTTCTCCAGGACTGCTCTCCATCCACTCCTCTCCCAATTTATATTTGCGTCTGGTGTTCCTCCATTCTAGGTGCAGAATCCGGCATTTGTTCTTGTTAAATTTCCTGACATTGATGATTGCCCAATGCTCCAATCTATCTAGATCCCTCTGCAAGGAGTCAAGAGAGTCAACAGCACCTCCCAGTTTAGTATCATCAGCAAACTTGCTAACGGTGCATTCAACTCCTGCATCCAGATCATTGACAAAAACATTGAAGAGGACTGGCCCTAGAACTGAGCCCTGAAGAAGACTGCTTGTGACTGGTCGCCAGCCAGATGTAGCCCCATTCGCTACAGCCCTTTGAGCCCTGCCATTCAGCCAGTTCTTCACCCAGCACACCATGTATCTCCTCATCTCACAGCTGGACAACTTGTCCAGAAGGATGCTTTGAGAGACAATATCAAAAGCCTTACTAAAATCCAGAAAAGGGATATCCACTGCCTTCCCTTCATCCCCTAGGCGGGTGACATTATTGTAGAAGGATATCAAATTAACTAAACGAGACTTTCCCTTTGTGAACCCATGTTAGCTGTGCCTGATGACTGCATTGTCCTTTAAATGCTTTTCAACAGTACCCAGTATAATCTTCTCCATAATTTTTCCAAGTACTGAGATTAGACTAACAGGCCTGTAGTTCCCTGGGTCTTCCCTCATGCCTTTCTTGTAAGTTAGAACAACACTGACTAGCTTCCAGTCAGCAGGGACCTCCCCAGCCTCCCAAGACCTTTGGTAGATGGTTGAGGACTGGGCAGCCCAAGGTCTATCATCAGTATTAAAGACTGAGCCATGAAAAGCATTGAATACCTTTGCTTTTTCTTCATCCCTATTTGTCAGGGATACTTTACTTTTTGGTGTTTTAAAACACGTGTTGAAAGGGTTTGCCAGTACACAGGCAACTTAGTAACACTACAAGGAAATACAAAGTTTTCATAATGTCTGTTTGAAATAATTCTGACACTTCTTTAATGCATACTATCTTTCCACAATGCTGCAGAAAGTGTATTTTGAAAAGTATATTTTTGAGAGTATACTTTGCTAAAAATTAACAAGAAATGTATACATCAATACATTTCTGATAGCCTAGAATAATTTGCCATATTTTAAAATTAAATAGTGAGCAATTAAGCCACAAAAGAATTCCTACTTTCATTTACTTTCTTAATGAAAATGTTAAAACACAAAGGGGATTCAGCGTCAGTAAAGTTAGGAACTTCAAAATTTTATTTGTTTTTCAGGAAAATAGAACTTGAACATGAAAATCAAACCAATGTAGCACTACTAAGACACTTTCTAATCTATTGTAAAATTAGGTTACTTAAAATATACAGACACATGCAAAAGATTCCAGAAGGTTCGCTTGACCCAGAATAAAATAGGGCTTCTGTACACGATCCCTCTGCAAATGGTTAACCCTGAAGAAAACCAAGCTAAAATAAGTTTCAATTTCTGCAGTAAAAATTCTTTCTCTTCTCAAGCGAGAGGGAAGGGTGGCTTATATCAAAAGCACCCCAGTTTGATACAGGATTCTTGGCTTCAGCCTTGTTTAACATTCATTGCGTGGCAGGGATTCAAAGCTGTTTGATGCCTACAGATGTTGTGTAACTGCCATTTCAAATTACAGTCCTCAATGTCTTTGCCGAAGTGGTCATTCAGTTTTTTTTGTAGATGACTGCAAAAGAAGTCCAGATACTCACCAGAACCTGTAAATTTTCCACGAAAACAGACTTCACTCCTCCCCTTCAAACCACTTCACTCCCTCCCCAAACCAAAGCCAGGTCTCTGTGTTGCATGCTGCCAGCTCCATACGCAAACTTTGCAGAAATGCACCCCTAGCTTGCAGAAGGCTTGTGAGATCCAAAGTCAAGAGAAGGAAACTGTCGTTTCGCCTCAAAACTAACAGGTGAAGACTCAGCCCCTTTCTGACGCCACCAGCCCACCCCACCCTTCTTTCCCAACTGGCTTTAACAATGAGATGGTGCTGAAGCAGGAAAACGTTATGACTTCCTGTTTTCTTCTTGATTTAACTCTACTCCTCTCCTCTGTCTGTGCTGGAGGATAATTCTTGTAGGCCAAGAACAGCCCGAGGCACACTCTGAGGCATTTAAATCCTATTTTGAAAACTTAACGGGGTTCCCTCTAGAGAGATGAATGTGGGAGCTGCATGCAAGGAGCAGGATCTCTCCTGTTCTTCTGACCTCTCATAACCACACTGCAGCAGCATTTTTGCACAGTGTTAGACACTGAAGTACTGGGGTGAAAGTACATCTGATTCTATGGTATCAGCACCTGACCATCCACTAGTGTTTACGCAAACACTTCAGTTTTATTGTAACTCTCTCCTCTAAAGTAAACAATTAAAACCACTAAAAAGCCCAGAAAGTCTAGCTCAGTAAGTTCATTTGTAAAGACAGATGTGAAAAGGGAAATAATGCCCAAGGTACTAATAACTTACAAATTCTAACACTGCAAGTCATGAGCCTCAATAATGTCCTTACAGACAAACTGATGAACTGTTGTTTGGATAGGTAGACTAGAAAGTGGGTGGAAAACTGCCCAGACTGCTAGGCACTAAGTGCTGTCATTAGATGTCCAAAGTCCAAGTGGTAGCTGGGTACTAGTGCCATCCCTCAGGGATCAATGCTGAGCCCGGTGCTCTTTAATATTCTTATCAACAGCCAGGGGAATGGAATGGAATATGCCCTCAGCAAGTTTGCTTTGATTACCAACCAAGAGGGCGTGGACCAGGGGATGAGGAATGATAGTGGCAGGCAGGGTCACTCTTCTGTCTGAGGGACTGTGGCATGCTGCAGAAATGCACCTGCATGAACCTCATAAAGATCAAGACAGGCCTCTAGGCTTATTCAACCCATGAAGTAACTCTGCAACAATTAAGGCTCAGCACCAACAGGCTGGGGAACAACTTTGCCAGAAAAGGAAGCAGGGTCCTGGGCTGAGTATCTTCCAAAAGTGTGGCCTTGTGGTGATGAAGACCAGCCACACACTTCCCTGGACAAGACACACATTGACTCCATTAAGCAAACCCTCCTGCAGAATCCTCCAAGACAGTAATGGAGCAGAAGCACTACATGAGCAAAGAGACATGGAAGGAACTGGGCTTGTTCAGCCTCCAGCAGAGAACTCAGTGCTGTCTACAACTCCCTTATGGGAGTAGATGGAGAAGATGAGGCTACAATTCTCCTTGGAAGGGCACAGTGAAACAATATGGCACAAGTTGTAATGAGGGAAATGTTGATTTGACACTAGGAAAAGTTTTCACTGTGAGGATGGTCGAACACCAGAACAGGGTCCCAAGGAGGCTCTGAAATCCTCGTCTTTACTCACTTTAAAGCAGGCACTAGCGCTTTTTCTGTGTGTGGGGATGAGAGCGAATGATCTCCAGATATCCCTAACGATTCTTATAATTCCATGACTCTAGCATGGGGTCCATACAGGGCACTTTTGGAGAAAGTCCTTCTAAATCCCTGATTATCTCAGCAGCTCTTTGGCAGGCATGAGATTCTGCCTGCTTTCAGTGGGGCTGCCCTTGCTCCTCAGATGCTCCACATCCTCGTGTATTAATACATATACTGACTCTCAAACTTTCCACCAAAATGCTCGTTTTTAAATATCTTCCTGTTTTTTCACATTTCCTTCTTTAAATTTTTTTGGTCAATATTCTGGATTGCTTTTTTTCATAGAAAGAAACAAGCAGGTAAAAAAAACTCTTACGAATTTGGTTGAATGTAGCTAAGAGTTTTGGCCAAAGAAAGTAAGTATGCAAACTTTGTAAGAGTGCAAGCATTTTATTTCGATTTCTATAAATGAGATGTTACACAAGACAAAAATCTAATTGAAAAACAGAAAGTGAAAAAACATACCCTGAAAACGAATTGTTCCATTTTTGGATCAGATTAAGTGTTTTGCTCAGCCATAAAACTGAGGGCATTCCTCATCGACGCAGCTGAAATTCCACAAAACAGTCAATTTTCCAACTCGGGTACCGGACAAAGGCAGCTGCCCGCCCCTGCAGCTCCCTCGGCACTGCCTCTCCCCCTCCCCATGCGCACCAGGAGCCAGGCGCAGTTCTTGCCAACATTTACTGCCCGGCACCGACCGCCGAACCGGGGCTCAACCCGCTGCTGCCGCCGTGGGGCCCAGCTCCGGCGAGGGGTGACGCGGGGCGGTCCCGCTCCGCCGCCCGCCCTCTCGGAAGGGCAAGAGGCACGGCGAGGCCATCGGCCGCGGGCAGCAGCTCCCCTGCGCGCCTGCAGACAATACGCCTCCCGCCGCCTCCCCCACAGCCACCACTTGCGGGGCGAAGCGCGGCACTCCTCCCTGCTGCGCTCACGGCGCCACCCGCCCGCGCCCCGCTGCTCCCGCTCCTCCCGCTCCCGCCTGCCTCGCATCCGGCGCCGCGGCCGCCATGGCGCAGGGCGAGCCGTGGGTCCCGGCCCCGGGGGCGCGGGTGTGCGGCGTCCACGCGGGGCGGCCGCTGGAGCTGTTCTGCGAGGACTGCGGGCGCTGCGTCTGCGCCCTCTGCCCGGCCCTGGGCCCGCACCGCGGACACCGCGCCCGCCTCCTGCCCCACGCCGTCCGCCACAAGCAGGTGAGCGCCGCGGTCGGGCACCGGGCGATGTCCCTGGGCCATGCCCGGCCGGCCCGGCCTGGCCTGTGCCTCCCGCGGAGCCCTGCGTGTCCGGGGCAGCCGAGACTTGCTGCAGGTTTCCCGCGGCGGCTACTTTTCTGCGAGACCAGCTCCCGCGGGGCGGGGGGACGGGGCTGGGGTATAACCAGGAGCTGGCGGGCGCGGGCGCGGGGCAGGGAGCTGGAGCAAAGATCTTTCTGATTTGGTTGTGTATCTTGCCGGTTTTTTCCTCGTTTCTGGGACTTGTGCAGCTCGGTTTTCTCTTGCCAGGGTGAGATGGTGGCAGCTGTGAGTATTAGTGCAGTGGGCAGCAGTAGGTCGAGTATCCTGAGCCCTCGGCCTTGCTTTGCTTGCCTTATGGACAGCTTGTGGAGCTCAGGTTTTTTTGTCACATCAATTTCGTAGGCTGTACTGGCTAGCAGAACAAAGTTTCTGTACTTTGACAAGTGCTTTGTAAATCCATATGGACAGGAGTCAGCATGCTGTCACTGCACAGGGACAGGGTTCGTGCATGAGAGGGAGAGAGTTATCCAGGTGCACCCCAAGCGCACACGTAACAGGAGTATAAATAAAAGGACAATGGGGAGGTGACATTGTCAGGTCACACGCAGCGGCATTTTCTCCTCAGGCCTTGTATGGGGAATCAAAGGAGCTTGGTTGCCCTGGGGGAGTTGTTTTCATTGTCAGGCTGGAAGTATCTTTGACAGAAATGTGGATGCAACAGGGGACGGGGAAGGGCCATTTCTGTTTATCCCCTTCCCCCTCGCTGTAACTTGATAGACCACAGAGAGTCCCCATGCACAGAGCCTGTTCTCAGACAACTCCTTGGGGGTGGGGAGCAGGGGTTGTTGTGGGTTAACCCTGGTAGGCCACACAGCTACTTGCTCAGTCCTCCTCCCTTGCCCAGTGGGGACAGGGGAAGAGGAAGGGAAGAGTAAACCCAAGAAAACTCCTGGGCTGAGATAAAAATAGTTTCATAAGCAAAGGAGAAGTGGAACAAGAGAGAGAGAGAACAAAACAAAACAAGCGATGCAAAGGCAGTCACTCATTACCGTCCACGGGTAGACCAATGCTGAGCAACTAGCTCCTGAGCAAAAGATGGCTAACTCACCTAAACCCCCTCTTCTCTGTTTTATTGCTGACCGTGACATTACAATACAAGCTGCTTTGAGGAAAATTAACTCCATCCCAGCCACAACCAGCACAGGGGTTCTTCCCTAAGCTTTTTGTATTCATCCCAGTTTAGCTGTCCGTAGAGCAGCCCCAAGAGGCTTTGCAAGCTTGCCCAATACTTCCTGCCTTGTTTTACTCCAGAGAGCCTGCCAGGAGGCTTGCTGAGGCCTGCATGCCGTGGTGCTAAGCTTGGGAGGCTTAAAAAGTGGTAACACAGAGGTTTGATGTTCAGGAGCTTTTTTTTTTTTTCCCTCCACAGTTTCAGAGAAACTCCTTCCCACTCCTTCTCTGGTATTTTGGAGCAATGTTACTAGGAAGTTTCCTAATTCCCACAGATTGTGAGCAGAGGTACACGTCATGCTAAATTCCTCTGGCATTTTATTGCACTTCATGTTAGAGAGCAGTACGAGGGCAGAGAGCAGTACACTAGGCCACAAGTAAACAGCAGCACAGGGGAAAGACCACTGAAGATGTCAGAGCAACTCAGAGCACTGTTCCTGCTGGCTGAGTGCTTTCACCCAAAGTATCCCTCTTGCAGCGAGGAATTCACTATAGTGTTTGCATTCCCTTCATGACACCGAGGCAATGCATGGATGCAGGTATTGTACTGTGGCAACCTGATTTGAGCCAGGGTAAAGTGCATAAAGCGACAAGTTGTGCTGGTTCCCTGGGGGTCTGTTGGACACGGGGGAGCAGGTGCTGTTGATAACTAGTTATTTGTGCCAAAATAGGAAGTGAGCAGGGTAGAAACTTGGGTCCCCATGTGACACTGTCCCTAGAGTCTCTGCTGACATCTACCGGCTTAGGGCTGCAGATATTTCAGGTACAAACTATCAAAAGTAGTTGTAGCCTAAGAGATGATATTTTGACTAGTGATTTTGTTTGCTGGGAGCAGTTATTCTGTGCAGTCCTTGTGATGTGACATCAACCAGGCAGCATGTGAGAATCTTCCTCAGTGCTTTTAGCAAATCCTAACTGTGGATGCTAAGAAGAGATGAGAACCACTGTGCGAGGTCCATCAGCTTGTTCATCCCTGGATCTAAGGTTGTATAAAATCATCTGGAAGGACACTCCCTGTGCTCCTGAATGCAGGACATAGGATCAGCATGCTGTGCACTTGATATGTGTCCTGTGAGCGTGGCTGGAGCTAGGAGTCTCATCTCTCAGAAATCCTTGCTTTTACAGTGTTTACACTCGAGTGAGTTGAGGCATCTAGGCAATCCTTAAAGGAAAGTTTTTGGAGTTGGTTCCTCAGGGAGAATGACATGGGTTGCCTGCCAGTGTTGCAGACACAGTGTCTCCACTACTAGGAAGCAGCTCCTTCGTTTACCTCTGTAAAGAAAGTAATGCTTAACCAGAAATGCTTGGGACTGGCATAAGTATTTGCATATGATCACTGTTGTAAGGGAGAGAGTGCGTGAGGTGATGTGTTTTACCAGCAGAGAAGGAAGATTGGGTTTTGCTCTGTGGTCCTTGTCAGTCTTTGAGGAAGGGAATGAAGTCTAGGCTGCAGAATAAATTGAGGAAGGCTGATACCTGATAGAACTTGGGAATCTTCAAGTGGTACAGAACCCTTCTGGTTCTTCAGGGATGAGACTGGAAAACTGTGGCTTGAATGGATGGCATAACATGAATGTCTTGCTCCATGCAAGAACATTTATCTGCTTGCATGAATGTGCCTGTGCCAAGGGACTTCCAGATGCAGAGTCTCTGGCTTTTGCTGGGAGCCCATTTTCTTCTGACTCTGTCATAATCAAATGAAAAATTGCATGTGTCTTCAAAGGAGGCACATGTCAGAAATGCAAACTGTTGCCCATGAAGCCACACTTATGGTCAGTTTGTCAACCCCGTAGAGTTTAAATGCCATGCTGACCTGGGGATGTTGCAGTAAGCTGGTACATGTGCATGCAGATGCTTTTGACTGGGTCCCAGCTGCAGATAACAGCTACACCTCTGGAGCTAGCTTATCTGGTATTTACTGAGAGGCTCTGTTATAACACTAGTACACTGAGTGCCTGGGACTGCATTGCCTGGATCTTTCATGGTACTAATGACAAAAATGCATCACCAAGTGCACCAAGACTGTTCAACCTGCTGGACAGAGGACAGCCGGATTTGAGAGGGCTGTGGGTGAGAAACTGTGGGGCTAGACACAGCGGAACATTAACTATGCTGTGCTGCTCAGTGCATCTCAGGGCATACAACAAGTATCACAGATACTGTGATTACCAGCCAAGCTGATAATATTTATTGTTGTAGACATTCAGACTACAGCATCACTGTAGCGATAGTGGGGTAGTTCTGATTGTTCTTGTGTACACTGGGAAGCATCCTGAACATTCACTGGGTTTTGACTGTAGACAGAGCTTCCCACTGATCTTCTGAATAAAAGCTGCCCTTCAACTGCTAAATGCATGAGCATGTAGTCTTGAAATGCACAGTGCCATAGATTTAAAGATGAAAATGTTCTTTTCACCATAGGTTTCCCTGTTCTTATGAGGGTGGTACTAATTTGTACAGCTCTCCAAATCTTACCAGTATAACCACCAGGAGCAGGTGAAATGTTGAAATCCTTATGTTTCATCACTATTGGCCTTAACAAGCCTCATAAACTGAGTGTTTCAGTAACATACTCCCCTATATGGAAAGCAGACTGCATACTGATTTCTGATTTTTACAGGTGTTGTTACAAAAAACTGTTTTATTTTGTTTTGTTGCCGTATAGGAGCTCATGGCGTTGCATTTGAAGGATTTAGAAGAGAGAAAAGAGCAAGAAGCTTGTAACAGAAGGAGCGTAGAGCAGGCTGTTAATGATCTGAAGGTAAAGCATGGTTTGCTTCTCCACTGGATGATCATTTTCCAAGGAGAGGCATTTTGCTTTCTCTGTAGCTATTCAAAAACCCAGGCAGCTACTGCTTTTTGGGAAAAGAGTGTATTCCCTGTATCCATCACAACATATTACTATCAAAGGGAGAGAAGAGGGAAAAAGTCTCCAAAGGCCTGGTCCTCACTCCCTGATCAGCCGAACATCTCTGGAAGAACAATGTTGAAATTTTTGTGCAGAGGAATAGTAAATAGCCCCAGCAGCATATGTTATTCTGGCTTCACTGATGGATGTTGTGCTGCACTGAACTGCGTTATCGAATACTCTGACTTCAGAGTTAAGTAAACACAAGAACAGCTCTATTGATTCTGTCTTAAGAATGGGAAGGTATGCTAAGCTGCACCTCATTTATAGAGCATGAAATGGTTTTTGCTCTAAGGAGCATCTCTAAGCATCTCTGTTACAGAAATGTCAGTAAGAGCTGGAGGGAGCTCTGTAGAGGTTTGAGACATTGTGGTTTGATGTCATTTCCTTTTGGAGGCTTTCTTTTCCTAGCAGCTCTCTGTCCCTAGCTTGCTTTAAAAGGGGGCAAAGTCCTGCTACCGAAGGAACGAGTGTGCTGCTTGTAGCAGTTAGTACCTGGATTTGTTACATTCCAGCTGAAAACAGCGTTTTCTGCATAAATAAGCGTCTTGGAATATGCCCTCAAGCTTTCCATTCCATCCAGGCCATCAGCAGGTAAATCCTGGCTGCTCTTCCTTAGGGAGTAAATACCCATTTCTCAAGAGATGCATCAAATCAGTAAATTTCAACCAAAATGTAACATTGAAAGCCTGGGAGAGAAATGCCTGAAATGTTTATGGTCTGTTGAATATGGGGGGGACACTCTTCTGCTTAATCTATAGGAACGTGCCATTATGAGCAAAAGGCAGCTGTCAGAGAAAGTGACTGAGCTCCAGTTACTACTTCAGGAAGAGGAGAGTCTGGCAAAAAACTTCATTGATGAAAAAACTCAGCAAGCCCTGGAAGCACATGATCAGCAGCTGGAGTCCTGTCGAGAAAAGCTTGCGGTCCTGGAGACCTTCTCACGTCAAATCAGACAAATACAACAGCACAGTGATCCTGTTCAGTTGCTGGAGGTGGTATTGTATGGTCTCTTTCTACCTCTTATCCTCATAGTCCCTGATAAACTGCTCTAGTGATCTCCTCTGTAGATCCTTTTGTATGTAAGCAGCATCTTTCTCACTGCTTTTTAATCTTCTTTTTGTTGGTATTTTGGTGAACCAGTTTGGTTCCTGATTTTTGAGCTGTTAGGTGTTCCTGCTATGGCATTGATTTCAGGTCCTTCATGTTAATTTTAAGCATATATGGAACAGTTATGCGTGTGTCTTCATCTTGAAGACAAACGCTGTATCAGGTCTTTCCTTGTGCAGTGTAGTACGAAGGTCTGAGGAAAGGCAGTCCTCTTGGGAACCTTGGGAGGAAGGCTAAATTGTCTCATTTCTTTAACCGCAAGCAATCATAATCACTGTGAGCAATAGCCATCATTTTACTGGAGCGGGCAGTGGTTTTTTTTTGCCTACAGATAAATGTGAGCCTCTCTTTCCTAATGATCTTCTTCACCTTGCTTTGGAAGGGTGTATTGCCATGTGCTTATGCCCTTACACAAGCCAAAGGATGCTATTCCTCACAGGAAGGCCTGTGGTGCATTTTTACATCCTTGCAACTTACCAGATTTGAGAGTTTGCATTGTTGTGAGTGATACGGCCCTGGCATTCTGCTGTGTGTGCTGGCAACATACCTCCACATGGGAAGCTGCTCTTCCTGGTTTTGGAGAGGTTTTCTGTGGGAGAAGTTGGATTTTATCCTTTAGATTGCTTTTAAAACTTAGTGGTTTAATTTTCCAATCATTGGGATTTCCCACACAGGGTCCTAGCCAGGTTAAACTCATTCCCATCTTGGAGTGTCCTGGAGGGCCCTGTTTTAAACATGGCTGCTGGGTTCGCCATCTCTGGGATAACCTGTGGTTCCACTGGCAGGAGGGGCTAATGGGCAGGCTGAACATAGCAAGGCTCGCCTGTTATGGCCCCTATGTTTACCTAGTGATGGAGCTGTTCTTGCTCTCTGGTGTGTGGGAGCTGGGAGGGAAAAGTCCATTCATGTCACTGTCTCTACTAATTGTAGAATTTGGCTTTCTGCCCTCAGAAGTACACAGAAATCGAGACGGAGATGCAGGAGCCCAGGCGCCTGTTAGAACAGTGGCATCCAATACCTCTCTCATTTGAGCACATACTTAACCATTATAAGCACTTCGTGACAGTTCTTCAGTCCATTCTACAGAAACCACTAGAAGCCCGGCTTAAAGAAGGTACCTGGGAGAGTGCTGTGAATTCTGCTTTCTCCTGCTCTCCTTTTAAATAAAGCGTGATCTGTAGGTAAGAGCAGGACTTTTTACCAACTCAACTGGAGAAAACAGCAGCTTTGCAGGCACGGATACTGTTCTCTGACAGCACTGGTGCAATGTTGCTATAGCAGTGGTGAAAGAGGTTTCTCTTTCAACTCTGAAGATGGCCTTTTGTGCCTTGAAGTTTGTCTGATGCTTTTTTCCAGCTCTATCAGTTATTTCAATACAGCTTACTTCTTCCTGCAGAGCTTATTTTGCTTATATTGTTAGACTGTTACACCTACACAACGTAGCTGTTCTCTCCTTTCTGTCACTGTTGCGTGTAAGTGCTCTGGCAGGACATCTGGCAGGCATGGAACATGGGGTACCTGTAAAATTTTAAAAAAAAAAAAAATTCAAAAAAATTTTAAAAATTAAAACCTGTAAGCTTTTTCTAGTTGATATATCTGATGATCTTTCTGTCTTAGACAGTCTGAAAAATTCTCTGTTTTTTGGTACTTTAAAGGTAGGTTAACATGTTCTGCTTAGAGCTCCTTTTGTCTTTGAGCTGGTATTTCATCCTTAAGTGACCTTTGGCATGATTAAGGCAAGGGATTTCCTAATGGGACGCAGAGCCACAAAGCCAAATAACCATGGGGAAACCCTGCCGCTTGTTGAGTTACAGGTGAGCAGAGCAACACCAGCCGTCCCATTTCACCCAGCTACCTTTTAATAATCCCTTTTCTGAGAGTTGCCACCAAGAACAGTATAGCAGGGTGCTAAGGAAAATGGTCAGACCAGATCTGAAAGGCCATTCAGTATGCGTGGAAAGTTGCTATACAGCGCTGTGCAAGTGCTCTGTAGCTAGCATCTGCGGTTGTTTTCAGCTGCCTGACTCTGTTCTCATCTGGTAGAGGGGTGCTTTCTGAGGAATGGGAGGTGCTTACTTGGGCTTATGCTCGATTGTGTAGTTCCTTGGCAACACTGGGATCCAGCATCTCCATGCTATCCAAAGAGCATAAGGTCGAAACCATACAGAGTGAGTAGCCCTTCCCCAGCAAAAGTAACACAGTTTGTCCCATGAAGTTGGAAAATGGAGTGTGACAGTATGACCTTCCCCAGGACATGGGCAGAATTCACACCGAAGAGAGAAAACCCGAATACCCTGTCCAGCAAAATTGCCCATAGTGCTTTATTTTTAATTTTTTTTTGACAGTACAGCCATGTTCTTCTACTGGCAGACTCCCTAAACTGTTCCTTTTTCATCTCTGCCCAGACGTTTTCAGTAGCCTTAATGCCACTGCAAAGAAGGAGCCTGGAACAGTGTTGAAAAGCATGTCTCCTGTTGATCGGTTCCTTTTCTTAAAACGTAAGTATGGTTGAACAAAAGTTCAACAAAAGTTACAAGCACTCCGAAAACCTATGGCTCAGTCATTGAAACAGTCAATGAATGTGTGCTGCCACTATTTTAAAATGATATCTTAAAAGTGTTGTGAGGAACAAGTGCTTGGCACTGCCTGAACGTCATTACCCTTTTCCGTACCTCAGGTTGGGAAAAAAATTTTACTTTCTGTCTGTGAAATCTTGATCCTTGGTTTTTATTCAGAACTGCCAGTGAGTGAATCAGCTAGTGGCTAATTTAGTTTTTGGAGACTTTCCTTCGATTCTCCAGATCATTGTGGTCTATCTTTAATTTTATGTCCATCATGTAATGTGTTAAGGGTCAATCTACAGGTGATCCTTTCTTCTGGTGTTGGTAGGAAAGATGTACAATGAATTGTTTCATGTCTCTGATGGGAAGCTCATGCACATTTCATGTGGCCTGCAGCAGATGAGGGCTGTAGCTGTTTTTATTTTCAAAGCTGTAACATTCCTTATTACTGTGGTACCTGGTGGCAAAGGCCTGTTGTAAAAGGAGGTATGTTTTCCAGCCTGCATCCAGCCCAGTGGAGACCATGACTGTGGCCACATGGACACTTGACTTCTGGCTGTTATTCAGTAGGGAGAGCAAGGGACAGTACTGTGCTGGTAGAGTGGGTTACATGCTGTCCCTGCACCTATAGATTGGTGTGTTCTGAGAGGGGTATTTTTCAGTGTTGTTACATGTCTTGCTTCTGTGCTCTCCTGAGTGAGCTTCTAAGTCCAAACACTGCAACTTTTTCATTCCAAACAGGTTATCTCAGCTGGAGATGAGCAAACAGGTGTTGCATTTGTAAATGCAGCAGCTGTTAAGAAGTCAGGAATGCAACAAGCAAAATCTGTCTTCTTGGCTGTAATGTCATGGGTCTTTCCCACCTGCATCATTTCTATGCTGCAGGATCCAGGCCGAGTCAGTCACTTTGTAACCAGAACCTGTTAAGGTGCTAGGACAGCCAGTCCACATCTTTGAGCGCTTGCTACTAAGAAAGCACTGCAGCAGCATTTGGCTGGCAGTGAACTAGGCTCCTGAGTTTCATGAATGCCAATCTGTGTCTGCTTCAGGCTGCCTCTTGATGGATTCATGGAGAAAGCACTGTTATTTGCTTCACATGTGAGCAGTCACTTTAAGGGCTGAAAAGACAACTTCTCAATTCTGTTAAAAACTAAATATGACGAACCACCTCATTCAGAAAGATGTGCAGCTGCTCATAGGCGAGTAAAATTGACAAAGCTTGGTCATAAATATTTGGACTTAAAGTCACTTAAAATTTTCATCACTTAGGAAAAGTGGAAGAATTGCAGTCCTCCAATAAACCAAATAACTGTAGCTATTTTGAATTATTTTTCACATTTATGCTTCCAAACATTAGCACCTGGATGCAGTTCAGTCCTTGGATTTTTGTCCTTTTTTTAAAGCACTGAGGTATTTCCATTTGCTTGAGATCTAGTAGTTATGCATTTTACGAAAATCTAGGTTTTCAGGTAAATTTGACTGACAAACATCACTACTTATTTGCACAGGTTTTCAAGTGTTTACTGGAAAAAGCAGACACTGAAGCCAGGCATTTTAAATCCTCCCTACTTCAAGCATCTTTTGGTCTCAGTGTTACCTGTGGTTCTGTACAAACTTAGCATCCCCATTGTTTACTTGCTGGAAGGGGCTTGGAACAAAGACTCACGACTAATTCACAAGATAGAGTCCTGTAGCATGTTGTTTTACCTACATGAATAATTCCTGTTTCCTGTCTTTTGTCACCAACTATGCACACAGATGTGACTTAAGACCTATTCAGACCACATGAATGCTGATACTAGCTTTTCTGACTAAAGTGTAGTGGGGATCACAGCAATAAGATGTTGCATGTGTGAGATGTACCCCTGTAGTGGTATGCTTTTGGAAGTTTTAACATTGTTTACAGACATAATACCAAAATTAAAATCATAAAAGCTTTCTTTTTGTTTAGAAAATGATGATGCTTCAGTTAACACTCACTGCATGTACAGTGCTATTTGCTTCTGCATTTTTTTTGCAGTATACAGGTGCAGATTGCAGGGGGCAGAATATCAGCAGTGGGCTCTCTAGCACCATGACATGCATTTCACACATCAGCAACACTCTCCACATGTCTTTGCCTCAAATGAAGCAACTGCTTAACTTCTGGTACTCAGGTGTGTGTAGTGATCCTACCCAGATGAAGATGATCTGTTACAAAACAACAGATAATGGTGCATCACTGGTTCCTGTATTTTAAACATAGCTGATGTTAGGGGCCACAGCAAGGCAAGGAGGACATGTGGGGTCCAGCTGTATCTTATAGTCATAATGCATGTATACTACTTTCTTTTCTGAAACATTACAGACAAGTGTAGAGGGTAAGTCTTCGTTGCAATTAACTGTGCGGTGAATGGATCCTCACTTAATGTGAGATGTCTGTGCTCTTTCATAATGAATTGTGGGAGACCTTATTTAGCCTTCCCTGCTCATAGCAGGAAATTGTGGGAGAGTAACAGAAGACCAACAGAGAATGGAGTGGAGTGGTTTATGCATTGCTCTGATGGCAAAGGAGAGGATTCCAACCTGAATGAAAACAGCTTCTGGGCTTTAGACTAGCTAGCCTAGACTAGACGTATTTAATTTATGGGAGAGAGTCCTATGTGAAAACATAGGAGAAGAAATAGCAACACAGTCAAGTAAGCGACAAATTAATTCAGTTGCAAAGACAGATTTCTCTCATACAGTAACCTGCTGTATAATTACCTTTCATTTCTAAGTTCAACACCGAAGAGCAAGGAAAATATTCAAGTTCTTGTTTGAATGGGTCTGCTGCCCCGTTTTGTCCATTTAGTACTATGCCGCCTGTAAAGCACAGTGAAAGACTGTACTCTGTGAGATCACAGGTCCAAACATGTAGTTCAGATATGCAACACTACAATGAAATCAAAGCAGTCTGGATTTTAAAATATTATAAACACTTGTTTCCCTAACTTTCATTTTAAAAGGAATTTACTCACTCTGAAAAGCAGCTTTAGGATATGAAATGTATTTGTCATCTGGCATTTAAAACGTCTAAGCTTCAGTGTTTATCTAGACTAAGGTTAAAATCATACTCAGTCAAAAAAAAACAGCTATGAACTGAGCGAAATATGACTCAGCCAGTTTTCATTGCAAGTACACTGCTGTTCAGTTCTCATCTGGATGTATTGTTATACTTTGTTTTCTTCACTTACAAGAAAAAATAGATGTGCTTATTTTTTGGAGTAGTTTTAAGATACAAGTTAAGTTCACATCTTATTGATAGTACTCTAGACAGTACTGTAATTCATGACAATGTGTGTTCTTGTAGGTATCCAACTCTGACACTGGTTTTACCAGGCTTGACAGAGAGCGTGAAGGGGATTGTTTAAGACTGCCAGACCCTGTTTTCAAAAGGAGTATCTTGGTTATTTCTAGAACATGAAATCAGAAAACACATGCTAACACAATAAATTTACTGAGAGTATGTTATGAAAGCTTTTGTGAGACATGCAGCAATTCAATATTGAAGTTGTAGGACAGTATCTTCAGAGAAAAATCTCATTTTAAAAATCCTGTAGCTTTTTGACCTCTCCTGTGCGATTGTGTCATTTCAAACTTGTTTAGTTTGATTATAGATTCTTTTTTCCTGGCTTTGTGATTTCCAGTCCTGCAACAGCTGCTTCATGGTAAAAATATTCTAAGCTGCTGCTGAATAAGACTGTGATTTCTAGGGTGTCGTTTCAGACTGTGATTTTTTTTTCCTAAATGTCAGATTAGGTGAACTGCTGTAAGTTCTCTAGGAGCTGGTTAAGTTGTTCCTTTGCAATGTACAGGATGCTGCTGCTCAGAGCTGTGGTGCGTCTATAAGAAACAGACTCCTAGTGCATCTTCAAATGGGATTTCAGTGGAATGGGATCTCACAACCCAAGAGTCCACTCCAGTGCTTTCTAAAACCCTTAGGCTGATCCCACCAGAAGTTTCCAACTATTCTGCATAAAGCAGAAGCTGTCAGTGTCTGTTCCCTACTAGCTGTATTCATCTTCTCGTTTGTGAACCATGCATATTACTGACTTACTTACATACTGACCTGCTTTAAAGCTCATAGACCTTTAAAGCATCGGTGCATATAAATAGTGCAGTACTTTATTAAAAATGTCAGGTTTTTCCTTGCAAAACAGCAGGTTCCAAGACACTGCCAGCTTTGGGCTCCTTTGCAGGTTTTTTATAACTTGGACTTCTTTCAAGAGTCATGATAAATTACTAAGTATGTTTATGGTTTTGACTGCAGATGCAAGATCACCAACCTGGGAATATGACAGCCTTCACCCAAGGTTGAAATTGTCTGATGACCGTCTTGTAGTAAGCTATAATTGGAGGAGGATATTCTACCCTTGTGGACCCCAGAGATTCGATAAATTATGGCAAGTGCTAAGCAGAGATGCATTCCTCTCTGGGAGCCATTACTGGGAAGTTGACCTGCTTCATGCTGGAGCAGGATGGTGGATTGGCGCAGCCTACCCTTCCATTGGCAGGAAAGGAGACTCTGAAACCTGTCGACTGGGCTGGAATAGAGCATCTTGGTGCCTTAAGAAGTTTGATTTTGAATACTGGGCATTTCACAATGGGGAGAGAATCCCCATCCTGATAGAAGATGATCCTGATCGCATTGGCATTTTTCTGGATTATGAAGCAGGAATCCTTTCATTCTACAATGTTACTTATGGCATGACTCATTTGCACACCTTCCGCTGCAAGTTTACAGAACCAGTTTACCCAGCCTTGAGGCTCTGGGAAGGGTCCATTGGAATATGCAAACTAACATAAGGAACAAAGCAAAGTAAAGCCTACTATTTCATGCTTTTTCTATGAAAGCCACTTTAGCAATGATCTACATGAATTAATCTTTGTCATATGAAAGTTGTAACTGTGATGCTTCTAGAAGGTAACAGTTAAATTCAAGAAAACCAATTGTAATTTTTAATGTATATGCATTTTTCAATGGGGGAAGGTGATCTGGCTTTTATAAATGATGTTGATGTACCCCCTAGAGTGCCATATAGAATATTTTTTGTAATTTTTTTCAACTTGCAAAATGGAAGAAGTCTGGTTGAAAGAAGCCTATTACAACTCAGATTTGAACCTGGATATTGCCATCTTTTTTTATGAACTCCCTCCCCTCATCTGCCTGGAGAGGCTACAATTGTGTATGATAATAGGTTTAGTTTGGTTCAAGCTTCAAGTTCATACATTACATAGCAGTATAGTTAACAAGGTCACATTTGGATAATAAATGCACTAAGTGAGTTAGTTCACACTTAAGTATCATCTCAGAAAAATCAAAACTGGCACCAACTGTTGGAAAGGTCCCGTCAAGTAAAGCTGAAGTAGGAGCTTCTGTAGCCACACTTAATAGCCATTAGCTGGTCTTACTTTGACACAGACTCTGAACTGGGCTTCTGGGTGGCCCTATTCTTCCCCACAGCTGTGTACCACCCCCAACAGAAGATGAAATGCCTGGAGGACCCACAGGTGCAATAAAACCACTACGTCAGTGGGGCACTTGTGCTTAATTTATTTTTGTGTCCTATTTGCAAAGGCTCTTTAACTGCTGCTGGACAAAGGTATGCTCACATAAAACTAGAAGAGACAGCTTGCAAGTTTCTGTATAGGGATAATTTTCTTTTTTTCCCCCAATATATTAATTAAAGTCCTGGAAATTTTTGGAGCCTATGTTTACAGCAGCCTCTAGGACCAGCCCTCCTGGAGTGAAGAACCACTGCTACTTGAAGCAGGTCAGGTAATCTTAAGGGGTTCCAATACTAAAGGCCCTGGAATCATCACAGGTGGTGGCAAAGGCAAGGTCCGACCATAGGCTGAAATGCAAAAACAATAGCTTGTTTTATAAGCTAAATTTATTTTTCAGATTTGAAATATATACAAAAAAAATCTTTTAACAATTGAGTAGTTTTTTAATGTAAGGCAAACATATTGCATCAATCAGAGCTCACATATGGTCAAGAACATGATTCAAAGAATCGCTGCTTCCCAGTTTAAAGATACGAATACAGTTTCCTCAGCATTGCAGAAGGGTAAACATTTTGAAAGTAAACAGCTCACAGGTACAGAAACACCACCACTAAATTCAAGATACTTCACCAACTCATGACCAAGAGGTAGCAAGTTCCAAATAATCATCACTAGTAAATGATTCCACCACAGAAAAATGCAGATGAATTATACCAACGCAGTTCTGTGCTAACCAAGCTAATTGAGGGATGCCTGGTTTACAGCTGCTGCCACATGGCTCCTTCTTGGACAGTGGGAAGAGCAGCAGGCTGATAGGAGTGGGACTGTATTTCTTACTTGAAAAGTGAGAAGCTGTGATCCAAGAGCAGAGCACACAAGAGGAGCACTGACCATCATGCTGAAGCACAGTGATGTGATCTAGTTAAGCAGCCAGCCTCAGCTGTCTCAAACACCAGTGTCGGGGGAAAAAATCCAACCCAGTGTATTTGCTTGTTAGTACAGGAAGGAGGCTGCTGAATCTTCACCAGCTTTTGGCTTCCTATCTGCGAGGTTGCCCCCAGGTACAAACAGAGGTATGCAAATGCACTGCAGAATTGATACCAAGATTCTAGGCTTCACTCAGCTCACAACAGATGCTTTTGACATTTTTTTGAAGCATAGGTTAAGTTTATTTCCACTGATCCATCTCAGATCTATTTCCCCCCCCCTTCATCTGTCTGGCTTGCCTTCTTGCATTTCAGTTCACAAAAAGTACAAAAAGGCTCTTTCTCTTGCTCCTTAAATGGGACCTTTCTACATCGCCAATTTGCTTCCTTTCTTGGTACTGTCTCTTGAGAACCTAGCTTTCTTGAGCTCATTTTCCCCAGAATGCAGATTCCTGCAACCCACTGCTTTATCTTGAGACTTTTAAGGCTTTCACCTTAAGAAAAATCCATCCAATTGCATGTGCAGTTTTCTGTTCAGTGTATGTAAACTTTCACTTATCTGCATTCAACTCCAACTAGCATCCTGTTACCACAGGGGTGAGGAAAATGGCAGAGAAGAGAGGAACATCAAAAGATACAGTGTTAGAACAATTCAAAGTGTAGACAAAATTATTGTGATCTAGTATATTCTTACCAGAAAAGGGAAGCTGGAAAGCAGCAGACTGTGGTCTTAGATTTGGCAAAACTCCAAATTAATCTACGTTAAGTGGAATGGAGAAAGGAGGAACATGGTATTTTCTAAACACAATGCTATACTGTTTCTAATAAAATTGCTCTTCATAATTTATACTCAGTTGCTGCAGAAATTTTCTGCTAATGAGAACCTGAAAATTCTCACCTGCTTGGATCCTCATAATTACACCCCTTCTTCTAATCTACCATGCTGCTATACTTAAATATGTTGTGCAGTAGTACAGTACTACATCATGAAATATGGAATGGAGTGCTTTGGTTTAGCACTTCACTTTTTTGACATGATTTTCCACTGCTTGCTCAGTGATGGTTTCATCTTCTTGGATATTTTTTTTAACCTTCTGGCCCACCAGATCGAAGATAGCTTCTGGGGGAAATCCCTTAGGCTCTCCTACCTTCACTGTCAGCATGTCAAGTGTCAGTACTGTACCTTCAGGAATCGTCACTTTTGCCACAACAGACTTTCCCAGCTACAGGGGAGAAAAAAAAAGTTTAAGTAAGTCAAACACAGTCCTAGGCTTTGTATACCAAAAAAGGATAAAAAATATTATGCAGTTACTTGGGAACAGGTTGTGTGGAACTGCCCTCCCCGTTACTTCTTATTCCAAATAAAGGTTGAGTTAGCATGGCAACCTTCACTGTAACTAGGATGCTGGGAACATCCAGATCCTTTCTGAAATTGGGTAATGGCTCACTGGAATTTTTCAGAATCATAATGGAGGGAATCTGATTAGACTGACTAGTATTTTAGCTTAGTGTAAAAGCAGCTTGTATACAGCCATAAAGACTTGTTATTCCTATTACTGAGTACTTTGTACTTCGCATTGGTGAAGCCGCACCTTGAATACTGTGTTCAGTTTTGGACCCCTCACTACATGAAGGACATTGAGGTGCTGGAGCGTGTCCAAAGAAGGGCAATGATGCTGGTGAAGGATCTAGAGCAGAAATCCTATGAGGAGCAGCTGAGGGAACTGGAGTTGTTTAGCCTGGAGGAAAGGGGGCTGAGAGGAGACTTTATCGCTCTCTACAGCTATCTGAAAGAAAGTTGTAGTGAGATGGGTGTTGGTCATTTGTCCCAAGTAACAAGTGAGAGGACAAGAGGAAACAGCCTCAAGTTGCACCAGGGGTCGTTTAGACTGGATATTACAAAATATTTCTTCACCGAAAGAGTTGTCAAGCACTGGAACAGGCTGCCCACGGAAGTGGTTGAGTCACTATCCCTGGAGGTATTTAAAAGATGTGTAGACATGGCGCTCTGGACATGGTTTAGTGGTGAACTTAGCAGTGTTACGTTAACCATTGGACTCGATGATCTTAAGGGCCTTTTCCAACCTAAATGATTCTATGATTCTATTCAACCTGGTTAACCACTGGATGATATACATAGAACTCCATTATACTCAAAATTGTCAACATTATGCTTTGGTAAAAGTAGTTATTGCCTGTCAGAAATAGCAGTTTATAGAAAATGACAGGTCTACGCTAACATTACAGTGTGCTAAGCATAAACACTGTGCATGCTGCTACTTAGCAGCAGAAATTTTTGAGTGCAGAAGCAGAAACACTGCTGCAATAAACAATTAGCAAGCTATTTTTCTGGATATAGAGTTATTAGCTATAGGTTTAAATGAGTTTCAGCTATACATGAATCAAAAGCAAAAGTTACCTTTTCATTGCAAGCCATTTCACACGGCAAGAGTTTTTTGACTGGAGAACCCATTGCCTTTTCCACAGTACGGATGGCTTTCACTAACTCTGCCAGTTCGTTTGGCTCCAGGGATGCTTGGTGGTCACTTCCTTTCCATGTTTTGTCAAGAGTCACATGGCGTTCCACTACTTTAGCACCCATAGCAACAGCTGCCACTGAAATGGCTATGCCAGTTTCATGCCCCGAATAGCCAATGGGAATATCAGGAAAAGCTGACTGATACGCCTTGAATCATAAGAGAGTTGGTCTGAATTACCAAGGTAGTAGTTTCAAGGACAAAGCAAATTTAACAGTGATAACTGCAATAAAAACCATGGACAATTACTGTGCCACAAAACAAGCAGTTGGTTATGCTGAGAATGAATTTTTTTTATATTGAACAAGTCACACAGCATTACCGACCATCATGTTTTAAGAGTTTCATTAGGATTATCCATGCTGACAAGGAAAAGGAGGTTCTATTCTACAACTTCTCTTATGCTTTTCCTTTTAATTCAGTTGTACTCTTCCAACTTAACCTGTATACAAAGCAGATTTCTTCAACCCCATATTTAAAAGCAATCCTTTCAGCCATACAGAGAGGACAGTCACCCAATCCTAAAGGCAATCAAATGCAGCCATGTCCTGTTCTACTAAAAATAACATAGTATGTGTGCATAAAGCTAGGCAAGTGCTTGAACACTGGCCAATTTGGGAGAATTTTCTTGCATCATTATCAGGCATATCCAAGTAGTATTTTCAGCAAAGGAAACTATACAAGGGCCTAATCCATTTTCATGATTGCTCCAATATTCACATGAAGTGTTTTTAACAAAAGTTTCTGGTCTAGCCCCCGATTTACAATTAATGTTCTCAGTTCCATGCACCTTCTTAATGGTAACAGTCTACATAATTTTTCTTTGCGCTACAAAGTTAGTTAACCTGTAACCACATTTCATATTTTCCTCTGTGTAATTGTGAATACTCCAGTAATATCTTTTATCGTATTCCTCAAAGCTGACTTCTGCTAGAAAAGGATCCAATGGGTATTTTTACTTCAACACTTGCATGAATTAGAGGAACATGATACATCTTCTGACTTCTCAGAAGCAAATTCCAGCATGCCTAAGACCTGGAAATATATCTCAATAAAAGTGCATAGCCCTTCCCTGGTACCCTAAACACGGCACACTCTGGGTTATTCACTGACCGATATAACACGGAGATTGACATCCTCTGGCTGAAGTGGGTATGCACTGGTGCATTGCAGGAAGCAGAAGTTTGGATTGATGGGCTTCACAATCTGATAAACCTTATGCATTGTGTTCATTGACTGCATTCCGCTGGAAATAACCATTGGGCGACCTAGCCATTAGAAAACACGCACATGTTTTGTCCTAGGTCTGTATGAAAGCGACACAAGATTACATTAAATTCTTGAAGTAAAAGAATTCAGTAGAAAAGGAAACTGGGTGAACCTTTTTTTCCAAGACTGAGGGTGATTTTCTTATAAAGGTACTTGAGATTTTTTTCCAAGATCAATTGGAGGAAAGATCTAATAACTGATCGACTGAGACACAGTGATGTTTACCAAGATGGCTCAAAAGAAGAGCTTACCTTTCTTTGCAGTCTTTTCCAAATATGGGAAATTGTTTGTATCTCCTGATCCTACTTTGAAAAATGGAACATCCAGTTCATGTAGAAATTCCACAGCCATCTACAAGGAAAAGAAATCACTTCATTTTAACACACCACTTCAGCTGGATCAAAGATAAAGAATTACCATGCTGGGAAATAAACAACCCTTCAAAATAGCAAAGCCAAAAGTTAGTTAAATAGGTCATGTATATATATCCCCCCAAAATACACTGCTCCTGAAATAACACTTACTATTCCGAGGATATTAGTTTCTGACTTCCCTCCAAGTGAAGCATTATTGAGGTGCCTTCTTTTATAATTCTATTACAAAAACAGATTTTCCACAGGTTTTTGACTCGGGTCCCTGTCTCAAGGCAGTCTCTTTGGTCTCCCAGCCATAGCTGGTCAAGCCAGCTGTAGGTACAGCTGCTCTGTACAGGTAAGCTCCACTGCTCCTCTAACTTCATGATGAGCTTGTGGGCCACAGCATTCTTGCTTTTTTTTGGCACTACCAGAGAGAGCAACTACCTGCAGATGGGAGCTTGCCTGTTGAAGAAGAAATGTATTGCACGCATGCAGGCAGTCTTCCTGCTACATACTTCCTGCAGGTCAGAAATACTAAACCACAAACAGAGTGTTTAAAACTACAGGTAGTTTTCCTGAATAGATGTCACTGAAAAATTGTATGAGTATATTGAATAAGCACCTGAAAAAAGGTAAGTGCCCAAAAAGAGAAATCCAAAATGGATTTGTTTCTAGGAGAGATACTAGAAAATAATTATAAAATATGCCAAAGAAAAGACTATAAAACAGTTTATTCAAACGTTAATTATACTCTGCCCTCTTCTAAAAATGTGTGTGCTATATTGAAGACAATTCAGGAATTACTGAAGGCAGTAAGCGGCCTTTTAAGAATTAGTACTTTTAAGGAAGAAAATCCCAAACCTATCATAGGCAAGAGATACTGAAATCCTCCGTTTACATCTGGGGGAAAACAATGAAATAGTTACCTAACTTTGCCCCCTTTAGCCACCCAAAACCACTTTTAATTTCTTCAGCTCACTCCTTGTTGCAGTCAAATGTTCTTAGTGCCAAAGTGCTAAGGTCCAAAAGAGAATCACATCTCCAATCTAATTTTCCTATCATAATTATGATGCATATCCAATTTCTTGTACTTAGGATGCATAACATCTCTTTAATGTAGTTTATTCACTAAGATGCATTGTTGTCCTAGTTTTGGCTGGGATAGGGTTAAATTTCTTCCTAGTGCTGTGTTTTGGATTTAGTATGAGGAGAATGTTGATAACGCACTGATGTTTTTCAGTTGTTGCTAAGTACCCTCCTAGTCCAAGGACAGCTCCCATGCCTACTGACTGAGCTAGGTACACAAGATGGGAGGGAACATAATCAGGGCAGCTAGCCCAGCTGGCCAACAGGGTATTCCATACCATGTGACGTCATGCTCAGTATATGAAGGGTAGGCGTGATCCAGGAAGTACTGATTGCTACTTGGTTATCGGTCAGCGCGGGTGGTGAGCAATTGCATTGTGCATCACTCATTTTGTATATTCTATCATTATTTATTATCATTATTTTCCCTTTTCTGTTCTATTAAACTGTCTTTATCTCAATCCATGAGTTTTTCTCACTCTTACCCTTCCGATTTTCTCCCCGTCCCACTGGGGAGGCGGGGGGAGTGAGTGGCTGCGTGGTATTTGGCTGCCTGCCAGGTTAAACCACGACAATTGTGCATGAAGAGAATGAATACACTATATTAAAAAGCCACAGATCTAATCTGAGGAGATTGCACAACATAAAATATGACAGCTAAACCTCAAATCTAAGGCCACTCTTCATTAGGTAAATATCTCTTGAAAATTGGCAGCTTTTCTGCAAGAGATTCAAGGAATAGGAAGTAATCTCAAGTAATAGGGACGACATTAAAGGGAGTGGTTCAGTGGGATCCTGTTTTGTCTCCAGTACACACCGGAACAGAGTAGATAAAGGAATTACTCATAGCCTTTATATTTAATTCATACATCACTTAATTGATTTCCTCGTATAGTTAAACACACAATTTAACCTCTTCGACATAGCTGTTGTTCCAGAGATTATGTTCCATTTGCAGAAGTTAATGTATTCTCAAAGACTTATTATGTCAATTTATACAATGTTTGCCGTAAGTTCCAAACCCACGTCTTGCAGAAATGCCACCAGAAATCTTAGGAGCTGTGTAAGGTAACTGTTCAAAAAAGAAGGCACAAAGTTGTATCACTACTGTTAATTAGCTGATGAGGCCACACACAAAGGAGCACAGCATCCCACAGAAAAAGAGGGATCCCAGAGGTGGAAAGTGATCTTAGCTGCTGCATATGAAAGGTGTTCTGCATTGCACTATAGCCTTTAGAAGCTGGAGGTTTTAACATCAAAGAAATAGTGTGATTCTTCCCCTCCCCAAAGGTATATGGGTCTTTAAGATCCCAGATATAGAAGTCCAAGACTACTGGATTTAATTAGTCTTTTCTTAAAGGAGTAGGTGCTCTTCAGCAGGTCTCCTAGACATGAAGATAATAGTAAAAGAAACATCACAATATCCTCTTTTCACAGATCTATTTCTAAGTCCATGGCATCGGGTTATTGCAATACAAGCAAAACACCTTTTTGTCTGTCAGACATGTGAAGTAATTTTTTATGGTATTTGGTGCTCACACCATCTCAGCTGGGGCACAGCAATTCAAGGATTTTAGTCAATAGGAAAACAAGTTGATAGAAGCAGTGAAAATGGCCAGAGGACTAGAAAAGACAGCATAAGAAGGTTGAAAGAATTGAAATTGCTTAGTCCAGAGAATACAAAACAGGAAAAAGATGTTCAAATACACAGAGAGGAGATACAAGAAAAGTATGAACTTTTATGTCAGATGAGGCAGGACAAAAATTTCTGAGAAAGGAAATTAAGCTGATACATCAGGAATTCTCTCTGACAGTAAGGAGAGCAAGGCACTGAACAGATCACCTTAAAACATTAAATAAATCTCATCCTTGTCCCATCCTGGATAAGACTACTTGCAGAAAGACAGGGACATTGCTGTGCTTGCCTTGTGCAAGAGTGGCTAGCTTACTTCCGGAGGGTCTCTTTCAGTTTCAGTCTCTCTATTTTCTAGGCCACAAAGTAAAACAATCTGTAATCTCTGATCTATATTGAGGTTTAACTGTTACCTGAACTTTCCAGTTTACAGTTTTCAATTGTACATTGCATTTGTTAATACTGTAACTAACATCATTTTGAGGTAGGCAACATGCAAGAGTTAAAGAAGTATACATCTCTTAAGAGGGAACAGCAGCAAATGAGCCTCATGGAGTTTACAAGCTGGCGACCGATCGTTCAAGAGCCCACTGACAAAAATCAGTAAATGCTTCAGGAGTAACAAGGCAAGGTGGAGACCCTCTCCATGAGATTACGAAAAGGAAAAGGAATATAAGCATTTCTACTGCTTAGAAACACCAACTGTCTAGTAAACAGCAGAAAGGAAAAAAAGAGGGAACAATAGGGATTAGGTTGAGAAAGGAATCTGGTTTAAATACAGAGGGGAAGTTTGAAATGCTTGAAGCCAATATACACCAGATAGCAGTCAGACTGCAGTCTTGATCTAAACTCTCAAAGCCTTGACTGTTTATGGAGTTCAGCTGAGGCCTTGTCTCTAATATGATTTACTGTGCATAAATACCTCAGCACACATTGCAGGTCTTCCAAAATGTGCAGCCATCTACTCAACAATTGTAGAGACACAAATGAACTGGCAGAAGTACAATTACTCTAGTTTCCTCATTTAGAAATGTAATGCCCACACATATTTAGTATTCTTTTTACGTAAGAACTATTGCACCTAAGTAATAACAGACATAACACCTGGACTCTGCCTGTTATGTCAGTATGGCTTACATACCTCATCCATACCAGAAGCTGTGAAGAAAATGCCAATCTCTTCTGCATATTTCTTGAGCTCTCTATATTGGTCATGACTAAACTCCAAGTGGCGCTTGTGGTCCCCGTAGGTCTTTCCCCAAGAGTGCTTAGAAGTATAGGGCCTTTCTAAGGCTTTCTTGTTGAACTTGTACTCCAGTTCGCTCTTCTGGAACTTAGCACAGTCTGCTCCGCAGTCCTGCAAAACAAGCTGGTGAACGCTGAGTAGACGTGCAAGTGAAACTGCTCATCCTAAGTTTAACACAAGGATTGTGGCAACTAAAGTGCCCATTTGCAGTGGAGTTTTCACATTATCATCATAGCAATTACAGGAATGGTACGAACACAGAGTGACAGAGGACCCACACACACATGCGCCCTTTTATTTCAAAATGCCTGAATACTTAGTAGAGCAGCAGTCTAGAAAGAAATCATACTAAAACTACAAAACTGAACTGCCTCATGCTATGCGTGCCACTTATTTGACGAGTTGATTTCTGTGGCGTTTTCCAAGCTCACTGTCACATGGTAATTTTACATGAAAACAAGTGACAAGATTCTGTAGAACAAAGAGTATGAATCTGGAATTTGTTTGAAGTGACACAAACGGTGAAGTTAAATTCTCACTACACTGTTTTGCACTTACACCACAGTCACGGGTCTGAACGCATTATGCCCTGACCTTTCCTTCAGTGATGATATGCCATTTTCTAACAGGTATATCTAATGTATATAATATCGAATTTTAAAACAGCTTGGCTGTCTTACTGGATGACGAAAGTATTACCTAAAAAAACCCTAATGCAATCAAGTCAAATTGGAGGTTCATCGGAGACAGTTCAGCAGTTACTTGATTCTTCCCATATTCAGACACAACTGAAGGCCTGCTGTAACAATAACCCCTCGAAGACTATATAACCTGCCTGCATTTGTCTGTGCATGGGCACGTGTGTGTGCCATGACCAAGCTAGGAGCTTCCTGAAAGCGCGTACGATGTGATCATAGGCTGTGAGGTCCACACCGAAGGCAACAAAGCAAGCACCCGCCTTGCTGGCCCTCACGACGCCTGTCTCCCTGCAGCTACTTTATTTGAAAAATTCCTCCTGTAAATCACTCCACTCCACCACGCGGTGTCACCGCCCGGAAACGATGCTCCCCGACCGGAGTGTCCCCCACGGAGACAGCGTGAGGCTTCACGCCCTCCCTCGGTTTTCCCGGCCCCCGCCGGTGCCCTGCGGCTCTCGCTCACCCGCACCTCCCTGCCTGCCCCACCCGAGCGAGTGGGCCTGTCCACCCGGCGGAGAAGGAAGCGCTGTGGGAGACGGGCCAGCCCTGTCCGCCACGGCGCCCCGCCGGCCCGGCCACCCCGCCCACCGCACGCAAAGCAGCCCCGCGCGCACCTTGGCCATGCGGATCATGCGCTTGGCGATGGCCAAGTCGCCCTGGTGGTTCTGCCCGATCTCCGCGATGATGAAACACGGCTGCTCGCCGCCAACGCGGCGGCCGGGGCACAGCTCGAACTCCCGCGACATGATGGCGGCCGCACCCCCGCCCGCGCGCGACTGCGCCGACGCCTCTCAGCCCCCGCCGGCGCCACCGTCTAGGCCTGTGGCGAGCAACCAATCCGCGCTGTGGCGGGCGGGGCCGGGCGCCACCACCTTCCCCATTGGGCACCGTCCGGGAGGCGGGCGGGGCCGCTAAGCTCGTACCTGCGGGTCCGCCAGGTGGCGCCAGGAGGGCGGGAGTGCCTCTGGGAGGCGGCGGCGGGATGGGCCCGGCGGCTGCCTGGCGCTGTACGCGCGGGTGAGCGCGGGCGGAGCCAGGACGGCAGCGCTGCGAGGGGAGCGTCCTGGGCCCGTGGGCCCCCGGCCTGACCTCCCTGGAGGCCCCGGGAGCGCGTCCGTCTTCTGGCGAGAGAGCGTCCGGCACCTCTGGGGCGGGGGCGGCGCCCGGCAGGGGCCCGGCCGGCGGGTACCTGTGCCCGGGCGTGGCGGAGGTTTCCAGCGCGGCGCCGATAACACGCAGCCACCGGCGGCTCCCGCCCTGCCGGGGGGCCCCCGCAGCGGCGGCAGGGGAGCGGGGACAGCAGCAGCGTGCTCCGGAGCCCCAGGAAGGGCTCGGCCGCGTACCTGCCCCGGGCAGGGACTGCTGGAGATTCGTTGGTCCCGAAGCGCCTGCACGACCATCTCCATCCTTGCCAAAGAAGCATTTTCTGTGGTGGCAGAACACACTTTCCCAGGAAACGCAAACCAACTCTGGGTGCTGTACCTAAAAGACCCTTAATAATCGTTGACAAAGAGAGGATTTACAAGAAAGACTTGGTTTAGACAAAACTGTCCATGATACACCAAAATAAATCATAAAGTGAGCAGCAGTGTGTTTGGGTCAAGACATGGGTGGCGTACCTTATGGCCTGCTTATACATTGCATCTACCAGGTCTTGGACAAAGCCCCGCTCAGCTCAGCATGGACATAAAATTGTGTGCCAAAATACTGATGTTTCATTCATAGCTTCAAATAGATTGGCAGAAACAAGTTAGACATTACCTGGCCACATGGTTGCAAAAATTCCTGATAATTATTTAGTATACCCTTTCAGCTTCATGCTTTTTGTAACAAGGTGAGTTTCTTGTTTTATGACGTGCCAAAAAAAATAGGTTATTTTCCTGACGGTCTGGATTTGCATAGGTTACTGTGCTGCATATAATTGGATGGAAGTGCCCCTAGCAGAGGCTGCTTAATATATTTACCCCAAAACTAATTACAGGCTCTTCATCTAACCTGCTTATTGTTTTCTTTCTTTACATAGAATTGCACCCTGCGGAAACTAGAATTTCTGTTCAGTGAAAAATTTCAAGGCTTTACACAATTTCAAGGAGATGCACAGCAAAAATATTTAGAATTTTCAAACCAAATTATTTGAGTAGATCAGTATGTTCTAGCTGACTGCATTCTGATTTTGCCTTAAAATATATAGATAAGCAAAGTAGGACTATTTGTAAGACAAAAATAATTAGAAAGTTTAAAACATAAATGTACAATTCTAACAACAATCAAATGGAGTATGTGGGTAAAAAATTTCTTAATTCCTTTTCCTTTGAAGCAAAATTGACTCACAATAGCATGTATTGCTGTGGTTTCAACTAAGCACCATTATATAACAGAAAAAGATTGTAACAATGATGTTAAGTAATGCTACACACACATCCCTCTTTCCACTCAAACTTTTGCTTTTCTCATGAACTACCTGCAACTTAGCTGTGACATTTTGCCCAAGATCGCAGTTAACTTCTTCCAGAGCTCTAAAGATAAAGAACGTTGTAATGAAAATTTGTAGGTGCGAAATTAAAAGTTGTTTTTTAAGCTTGAGAAGCAAGTTGTTGTGTAAATAAAAGCAGATTCTGCAGGTCAGTTATACTAATGGAATAGCTTAACGAGCAGTCTGTTTGCATTTGTTGCATGTTGTGGTTTATTGACCATAACCATTGGATAACTACATTTTAACTCCAATAAAAATAAAACAAGAACTATCCATTTTAAGATAATGATATCAGTCAAGAATTAAACCAAACCAAGCTATGCTGTGTGGACAGAGTCCACCCAGAGATCACTGTGATCTCAAGAAAGGTGATAAATTGTCCCCATTTCTCCCTTCCTCCAATTTTCTCTCGGCTGAACCTGACAAGACTGGAAAACATTGAATTTATTGTTTAGTACATTAATCACAGTTTTTTTTTCTTTTATACAAATGTATATCTTTGTTTGGAGAAAAATGATGAGTTAACAACTCTGAAGAAAGAAATACTCTGCCTTCAGAGGTATTCACATGGTTAGTTATTCCACACTCCTGTCATTCCTCCAGGGCATATATGGCTTACTTTATGTCTTCCTCCAGTATCTTTTCCATACTTTCAAAGATTAAAAAAGCCACAGGCCTGTGAAAAAAACCAAACTGGAAAAATCTCTTGGACTCTAAACATAATTTGTAAACACTCCGGAGTAGCATTACTGGTACCCATGAGAGATAATCAAACAGCAGCCACATCTCATGGAACCAGCTACATAAAATCATTTACCATGGAGCTCTCCTTCCAGTGAACATTTGGAAGGTTACTAATGGTCCCGGTTGAAATCATTGTGGTATTCCCCTCTTTGATAACCAAAAGGCACTATACAGGTGGTGAATTAAGGACAGAGGGAGTGAGTAGTGGCTTCCTGACACAAGCTGCTGGACAGCTGCAAAGCTAGGCGTTGGTGGAATAGACTTGATAAAAAAACCCCACAAGTTAAGAACTAATGTTCTGGATATGATGGAGATGTGTAGATGATAGGGAATTATCACCACTGGAAGCTGCTGACTGTGTTATGTAAGGAGCTCAAATTACTGGTTATGCCAGTTCACTTAAGCAATCAGTATCACTGAAAGATAGGAGAGTCCTTAGAGTCCTTTCTGTTGACCCTAGTCATTAATCCCTGATAAGACCAAAGAACACACATAGACTGAAAATATTGGGCTCCTAGAATGGAATGGAGACCACGCCAGTGGATTTCTGGTGATCAGAGTAAGGTTAAACTTGGAAATGAGACAGTAAGAATATCATGAAGGTTTCCACGTACTGGTGATATAAAACATAGGACTGCAGCTGTCTCAGCAGTTCTGCTGCTGCAAATCCCAATGTTGTGGAAAAAACCACCACCCCACTCCTATTCTCAGAAAGTAGGAAAGGTGAGAAATTTGCTTTTTTTTTGGCACATATTTTGGAAAGCTGAATATTTCTGACTAGAGGGTGTTCTGCATTTTTACATTCAGGACGCTCTTGCTTGCTTTCCTCTTATATTCCAAGTGATGGCAATGTATTAATTTTGTAAGAAAACTTACAGAGGAAATTAAACTGCAACACTTTGCTAGGTCATACAGCTTGGTTTTTAAAATCTGATTTCCCATTATAAGACTAGAGGAGTATATAACACATTTATTTGCACCCATCCTACACAAATGTAAAAATATATCAGAACTCTCACAAGAGATTCAAGAGAAGAGAGGGCCATCAGCACTATGGTAAGCAAATGGGTTAAAAAACTTATTGAGGTGTTAAAAAGAGCATAATTAATTTTCTCCTTAAAAATACCTTAACGGGCAAGAGGAGGAACATTAATTTAGCAGAGTTGGTCAAATATGCCAGGGTAAGGTTTGCTATGTCCAAGGACCTGAATATGTGTATCATAGCCTTGTGTTTTGGTACTCTTCAAAAACCAGCATGTTCAGGGATTTAGCCCTTTATCTTAGCACTCCTGAATCCATGTCTCAACTAGGCAATATGGAGGAGCTGGAGAAATAAAAATAGTTTACAAATACTCAGTGTTCTGACGAAGGCCGCTTCTGAGAGCATCTTACTCCAAAATCATTCTCTGACAGGCATGCAGACACACTTCTGACATTCTGGGCCTGTCTGCAAGGTTTTAATGGAACTGAAAATCAGTAATTGCATTTATTATGATTTTGTGGTACATGTCTTTTTGTGGGGTGAAGCTGAATTGGGTCTTAAGGCCTCATCTACAATATTAGCACCACATACTGTCCTTTGCACAATTGCAGTCATAGCAGTGTAGTAAGTCTTTTTGCTGGTATTGGCTGCTCCCTGAGGAGAACTGCATCCTTCTGCTGCTGTTCCCTGAGGAGAGACTGCAGTAGCAGTGACTACTTGAACACAATCACCACACTCTCAACTGTATAGTACTATGTGAGAGACAGCCTAAGAAATTGCCTCAATTTCAAACCAGAAATGCCACTGAGGAGCAGTATACCATGATACATCAGTGCTGAAGTGACACACAGAATGGATGCTGTCTTTTATAATGCACTGAGACCTGTAAATGAATGTGGGAAGAGGACACTGTATAAATACAATTTTTTGCTTTGTCTGCTTAAGTATTGCAGACAATATAAAAAGCAGGAATGTGCGTATCCATACAAACCCAACCAGTTCTCTAAAAACAGGTCAGTTTGGAGGCTATTTCATAACCAGGAAAGTTTCATGATAACTGAATCTGTATTAGCCACTTCTACTGGTCAACTACGTGGACTACAATCACAGGTGGATACAAATGCAGACATAGCTTATTTAGGGGTGCTGAACCACAGTTACAAAAAAAGATCTGAGTAAAATACAGTCCCTACAAAAATGGTTACGTTTTGTGTAATACTTTGTATGTTTATCAACAGTTTCTAAAGAGAGAATAGAAAGTGAAAAGTATGTTGCAGGTATTACTAATATACCCCATAATGGGCTATAATAACATAATTTCAGGAATTATATAGGGTTGAAAGCCATACCATAATCTGTTGAATTTTAAGACTGTAAAAATTAACTAACCATTTATTAAAACACCTCACACTCATTGTTGGCTGTGCAAAACAACTTGTGAGCGTAACCTTAATACAGAATGCATATAAATGCTGAGAATAATTATAATGAAGTTTCCCCCAAAGGTTAGCTGATTGAAAGAGCAGTTCTTAAGTATTTCGTAATTGTAATATTTGAAGCAAGTCTCTAATGTGCTACGTCTCGCTGAATTTTAGTTTACACTCTAATATACTATCCTTGCTTATAAGACATTTCTCTACCAAACAGTATGGCTTGCAGCCCAAAGCCCCAGCTTGTTCCTTGAAGTTCATTAGGTGCTCTAGGTTCTTCCTACACAAATGCTTACCACCAGCTCCACAGAACTGACACACCCTTCTTTCTTGGGGCAAGTTCCTTGTTCAACCATCAGTAAAGAAGCAGGAAAAAGATGCCTCCAGAATGCAAATAATTAAATTCTGGAATAATTTTACAATGGCAGAATACCATTTTGCCTATCATAGTCTAAAATGAGAGAAGATTGAGCCCCTGTGCTTTTCTTTATACTCTATTAAAGCAGTAGAATTGGAGGTAAGAGGGTATGCAGCTATACATATATAATTCTAATGTAAAGGACAAAAGCAAAAAACATATAATAAAAGTACAGAAACTGTGGAACAGGGACAGAACTATTGCAACTCAGGCAGTTTTATACTGCTTACCACTTACTTCCTGATGAGGGTGTGGCAACACCAACTCCAAAATTGTATTCTGTGAAATTCTGCGCGATGTCTAAAACCCTGGTTCTGTTGGAGGTTTTTCTTTTATTTCAGTGGGAGAGCCATCTCACGCTGAGGACTTTATTGATATATTTGAGCACAATAATGAGAAATATATTTTGAACAAAATAGAACAGAACAGAATAGAATAGAACAGAACAGAACAGTTCCAGTTGGAAGGGACTTACACAACGATCATCTAGTCCAATTGCCTGATCACTTCAGGGCTGATCAGAGTGTAATAGTTGTCACATTGATAGTTATCACACTAGCCAAATTGAATTTACATGCAGTAGCCCTTTATTCAGGAATTATAGAGCTTGAGACAACAAGCGCATGTAGTTTAGGCACTCAGACACAAACAGACTTTTATACAGTCCTGGAGCTTGGCTGGCACGACAAAAGACTTTTCAAGACTCATGGTCCTTGAAGCACATAATGCGCTTGCAGCTTTAACACAGTTTGTAGGAAGAGAATTCTGTGATGATCCAGTGATGATGACCATTTGCCAGCAGCAATTCCTTTCAAATATCAAGATCTAGTCCATTCATAAAATGTTTGAGTTTCTCAGTGGATTTTAAGTTCTTTGGTCTCCTTTCCTTGGACTATATGCTGTGCAATGCCAGTGGGTGTTAATTTCCCCTTGCCACACCATTTGCCTTATCCTGTTGTTTGACTGCTTCTTTGTCCTCTTTGTTATGTCTAAAGCAGTGTTCCCAGCTCTTAAGGTTATAATACTTCAATAACCGGAAGCTGACCGCCAGTGAGATGTTTACAGTCTTGTGGCCTCCGTTTTCAGCCTGTGCACATATTTTCAAGGTCTCTGGTATTATCCCACACTTAAACTCCACATCATAACAAAAGACACCTGGTACCAAGCTTCAGTTTGCACTGCAAATTCGCACAAGCTGATAACAAGCCTAACAGCCCACCAGTTCTGTGGCCTTGCAAGGCTAGTATTAGGTTTCTTACTAGCAATGGCAGTATCTTTTTTATTGGGCCACCCAGACAACAGTCACAGGCAGTATACCTCCTTGTGATGACAGCAAGAATTTGTTTTCTGTAGATTTTCTCTATTTCAGCACAGCATCTGAACTTAAGAGTCCACCCAAGTTCTGACTGGCCAAGATTACCAGTATGTTTCCCTTTTGCTCTGTGCAACTTTCTTTTACAAGTTTGAAAGCAAGCCTGTGTATTTTGAATGAGTCCAGATGTGCTAGCAGATCAGTGAATTGGATTGACTTATTGTGTCACCAGATTTTGTAGAGTTTAAATGACTGTTTCAATGACTTCCACAGGGAAGAAGGGGGAGACTGAAACTGGATAAAGTATTTGGAAGGGATGTCTGGGATGGTGTGACTAACAACCAGTGAGTAAGGGTAACAGAGGTGGGAAGGGATTCAGAAAGGAAAAGAAATAAGGAGAAACGAGGGAATAGTGAGAGAATAAAGAGTGGCACTGGCTGATACTGGATCAGTGGACTGGAGATAATGGGGTGAAGCCCAAGAGCTGAGGAGCCCAAGAAGCTGGACTGAAAGGTGTGGGACAGGGGAACTTGAAGGAGACTGGTTTCATGAGAAATGCTGCTAGAAACAGTAGCTGAGGGGATTGAGTCATGAAACTCAAAGAGCCTTTCCCTAATGGGATGAGTAATATGAGACAAATGGGACTAGGAATAAGGAGTCTGCATGAGAACAAGGCAGGAGAGAGACAGTGAAGGATACAGAACAGATGATGTTAAACATCTTTTTCCTAAAAAGACACAGGTGAAGGGCTGTGATCTATTAGAATACATTCAAAATTGGTAAAGATCTTGAATTTAAGTAGAGGCCTGCCATCAGCATATTTTCTCCCTTCTTCAGCAGAACTGTCTCTTCTCCTTCAGTTATTTCCTGTGCTGAAGGAGCAGAGATCTGTATGTTCCAACCCTGTGTCTATCGGTGGGACACACTGCTTTTTGATTTGACAATGCACATGGTTAGGGCTATGACACAAAGCACATGTTCAGATCCATAAAAACCTCAGAAGGTAAGGGCTGCTAGTTTTAAGATTGTTTTTCAGTCATCATCTTTGCCTCTTTTAGCATACTTATAGAACAGTCAGCAAAATATCCTCTGCAAAATGAATCTTGCCCCATGCTGTACTAAGTGTTAGTAGAGGTGACTGTCCTAAAGTCTGTATATCCTGTGGTTTAGAAGGTAGTAGGCTGACAGTGATCAAAGATTTAAGGAAGAGAAAAACTGGTCCCTCAATTGAGTCAGTTCTGATTCGCCCTGTATTTGCTGCTGAGTTGCTGGGTGATACTGGGCAAATCACTAAAACAAGCGTTTCATGTCTAATTGCCAATTTGAATTCTTTATCTTATGGCTGGCTTATTCAAGGCATTATGATTTAGTTTATGGAAGTGTTGAATTCTTGCAGCTACAAACCAGTAGGAGAAGTGTGCTGAACCATCAGAACGTGTATAAAACACCTGGTCTTTGGCATTGAGAATAAATAGACACTGTCCACTCTAATCTTGCTGTACTTCAGTTGTACTCTGTAGGGCAGAGGAGGGAGGAGTGTACACTCTGTAATTGAGGGCAAAGAGGGGGAGGAATAATTTTCTCTTACCTTGGTGACAGGTGTGTAAAAGTAAATTATTACTTTAAAAAGGGAGAGCCATAGGACAGAAATGAATAAATCTGTTGTCAGAGTGGCAGTTGGAAAGTATGTGGTGCAGAAAGCCTGGGGTGACACACAAAACAGTGAGAATAAATAGAATACTTACAGTCAGGGTCCATGGGCCCAGTAGTCCCAAGTCAGCTTAGCCCAAGGCTGTCAGTCCTGGCTCAGTGGTGCTGTAGGAGTGCTGGTCTACACCTCAGCTTCCTGGCCTGCCTGGCTGACATCACAGCTTGATCTCAGGACCTGCCTCATCACTGCAATCTGTGGGCTGAGGTCATAGCTGAACCCATTTTCAGTTGGTATGTAGATTTTAGTCACACGTTCTCACCAATTTGCATTCAGTTCCCATTGTGAGAGGCACGTCTTGAATCTGGATCCAGTTCTTTGTCTCCAACAGATCAGAGGGCACAATGAACAACAGCTTCAGGTCCTGAGCAGTTCAGGCTTCCAGCACCTTGGAAAGAAATCCTTGTGCACTCTGGGAGGTGAAGGTCAATTGGGCCTGCTCTTTATGGACAGATGATGTTAAATACCTCTATGGAGTGAGCATGGAGGGGAAAGACTGAGATCATACCACCTACCTCAGAAAAGCACCTAGCATTCTTGAGCCAGCTGAAATGAATATGATGGCTGGTAGAGATGAGATAGTCTGAGAAGCTTAAACTAGCCGTATTTCTGTCCACCACTCGAAGATACTTGTCAGTGTTGCAAGACAGTACAAAGTAGCATTCTAGCAGATGTCACTCCCTTTGTCTGCATCTTTAGAGTGCAGTTTGGATTCATCCTATGTGGCCCTTTAAAATCCTAATATTCCTTGGGAAAAGTAACATACTTAGGTAGGTAACTTGGCAAATAGAAGACAGGATGTATTTCCTGCTAGCAGTTACCTAATAAATTTACTTCCTTGGGAGGCCAGCATGCATAGTCCCTGCCAACGCTGTGCCAAATCCTGCTGTTGTCAGTGTTCAACCTGTGCTCCCTACTGTGGGGCAGTACTGATTTTCTCTGACACACTACATATAGTCCTATTTGTTTTACTCCAGCCTGTTGAGAAAGGAGATTCATGAGAAAAGAGCCTCATTTTATTTTTCTTCTACCTTCTTTTGACCTGTTCTGTGTTCTCACGCTAGAACTTACATATAGCCCTAGCTGTTTTCCCCTCAACATTTCAATGCCCGAGGTGTACTGTGTTCTAGCAGCTGTGTTTTATGACACCATGCATCTCACCGTAACACCTCGTGCCTGAAAGCTTATACTATCATCTCTGCCTTGGACTTGCAAGGCTAAATGTGGGCAGATGCAGTTCACAGAAAAGAAACAACATATCAAAATAATATGGAGGAACTGCTGAAAGTGGCAACGTAGTTCAAGTGTGATTCCGTGAAAGCTCACAGCTCTGTTTTTATCCTCAGGTCCCTTGTGGAGAAAAGTTGCCTGTTGTACTTGCTCATAGCCTACATGTGTGAGCTTAAAGAGGTGGTGAACAGTGCAGGGACTATGCAGGGACTTGTGCATACTTCAGAACTCGTGCCCAGCTCCTGTCAGATACATGGCAGGCTCTTCAAGGAGGATGACCTCCATGTACAGAATGAGAACCAGGCTTTCCTGGCCCTGATCTAGAAAGTGAAATTCAGGAAAGAAGAAAGATAAACATATCTGTGTACTATATCCACTTACATGGGTGTCTCAGCCAACACACTGGTGGCTACCAGCTATGACATGCTGATGCTCAACAGTCATTCTGGCCCTCTGGCTCAGATGGAAACGATTTTGAGTGACAGGAAGCAAGAACGTGCTCTAAGACTGCTTTCTTTTCCAGAGAAAGGGGTCATTAATTGACTCTATAGTGATTTTAGGAGGCCAGAAAGAGGATATAAGATTTAATGATGAAGGTTTTGCTTATACTTTTGAGCTTACATGTTTTGCATACATGTGGCTGAAACTGACAGAGATGCCATGAAAAGCAGCTCCTAGTGCAACATTAGCAGTTAGTGTCACTGGAGGAATAGCAGACCAGATTACTACCTCAAAGACACCTCAGAGATGTGACATAGAAAACAATTCCTGGACTGAGATAGTGCCTATAAGTTTGGTCTTCCACATCATAGTGACTCGTGGAGGACTAGTGTACTCCCTTGGGGACTGTGTGATGCAAGGAAATAGGTCTCTAACTCTTGCAAGTATGGTGATGGGAGGAAAGAGAACTGGACTCTGACTGGGAAAATAAACATTCCTATGAATGCTACTGCCTTGATCACCATAGGAAAAGGGTCAAGTTAATTTATATTGTGACAAGGCAGCTGAATGGGTGCTTCCTATATTTTCAGATGGTAGATTACTTTGACACTCAGACAGGGAAAGTGCTGCAATACCTCACGTTCCATATTGAATTCAACCATAAACCTGTTGTTGTCTTTTCCACAGGAGAACATTCTGACTGTGCACAGCTCCAAAAAGTTTTTTGGATATCAACTTGCAGAAAAAGAAGTGAGCAAATTCATGAACATGGTTGTGATATTACCAAATACCTGCACTTTCCATTTGTTGCATGCAGTGTGCTCAGATGGAGACCAAAAGGAGGTCCCTCCTGTATGGAGGCATTGTTTTTGCAGATGAAAGATGACCTCAGGAATATTCTCTCAGTCCAAATACCTTCTGACTACACCAGAAAAGAGAGAAATGGGAAAATTCTGATAGATCCTTCCAAAATTGTTGACTAGTTCGTTTCCCATACAGTCAAACTACCCTTCAAAGTTCTTCTAAAAATTGCAATTGATTTGGAAAGGTAAAAAGAAAAATCCCTGGCAATAAAGAATGACTTTTCATTTGTACCAAAACCTTCTTTATTTGACTTCCTTACCTTGCAACAGTCTGCAGCAAGTTGTGATTTCTACTCAGCATGTACTTCAACAATCCATTATTTCAAGTAGCTGACATTCGTTTTAGGGTCAATTAAACCCATTTTAAAACACCACACTTTGAAAAATAGTTTACAGCAGAAATAGACTCAGAATTAAAGAGTTATTTGTAGTAGCTTTCTTGCATGAGTTGTTTCTGTGCAGCCAGATTCTTCTTGGGCATTTCTGACCTGTGTTGGGTTTGGGCAAGGTGAGATATTCATTCTGCACCTTATGGAATGCTTTTGTATCTACAAATCAAATCAAGAAAAGGCCACCTTATCGTTTCTAAGGAAGCCAACAGGAATTTAGTCCATAGAAGAAGTATTAGATTCTCTGCCAGTATTTCAATTAGATTTACTACATTAGGAGTTGCAGAAGTTCCACCATCAGTGATACTATGAAGGACTCATAGAGTGTAGTGTGAAGAAGGAGCCTCGGGAATCCAATCTGTAGAACAAAGGTATAATAGAGATTGTCCAGAAAACTTGATGGAAAACAATTTAGTGAATGAATTTTTTTACATACTATTGAAGGGAAATTTTTCACTGAATACTTCTTACAGTGTTGGGAGAATTTAAAATTTCTGCTGTAAATTAAATAGGTCCCTTCAGTTATGTCAGAGAAGATGAGAGTGAGGTCATAGAATGGAAAGATAGGGTCTTACTACCTGCACAGTGACAATCAGTTTGATCAGACATGCTAGGAAGCTATCCTCTGTGGAAAACTACTTTTTCTCTCAGGTCAGTTCTGTCAGACAGGCTGACAAGTCTTCCTTTGGATGGAAGAAACTGACATGCAGGGCATTCTAAAAGGACAAGAAATTATGAAGTCAAACATACATATCACTGCTTTGCAGAATTAGGACTTCTGTGTTATCTTTCACTAGCGAAGAATTCAAAGGTTTTTTCTGTGAACTTGTTCTTGAGGGTATGAATAACAATTGTTCTCTTCCAGTCTTAAGAAACTCTCCCAATTGCCATGACCTTTCAAAGATGATTGAGTGGCCTCACAATGACATCAGCCAACTCCCTTGTTAGCATGGACACCATAGGAGAGTAGATTAAACAAATTTAATAGGCCAGGGATTTGGGGCTTCTTACAGACTTCAGCTGTTCTACATGGTAAGGTTTTTTTTCCTCCTGGTAATGAGCCTTTAACCCGAAAAGCCGAATCATTTAGCTGACTCGCAAATATGTTCCAGAAATGCCCACAAATAGGTAATTTTTTCTTCTGTCTCTACATATTGCTTCTTCTTCCTGATAATTAATGGGTTTTGTACCAAGAACTAAAACAGACCCTTTAAGCACATTCTCTCTTGTTATTTATTTCATATAGCTCTCTAATAACAGCACAAAAATGTTGACCCTCACCATCTTTATGGAAATGTAACATGCTATAAGAGTAGCTTTTCTCTGTGCATTTCCTCCGATTTTGCCTCCTCCTTTCAGAAAAGCAGATGCTTTTAAGAAAAATGGCAACAAAGCCAGTCCTGGTTTTCCTTTTGCTTCTAAGGAAATATGATCCATGGGGAGCCACATGCTATTATTTCACTATCAGAAAGACACCTATCTCTATACTGGATTTGTATGCACCTGAATCAGACACTCCATCTTGGATTATGAATAAATTTGGAGCACCTTATTAGGTCTGCTGTAAGCAAATGATCCTACCCTTCAGGAATCCCAAGGCTCTGCAACCAGAGAAAAACTCTGGAGCAAGGAAGACTTACCCTGGATGGAGGAGGACCATTTTAGGGAGCACTTAAACAAACGACATACATAAGTCCCTGAGGCCTGACAGCTTGCACCCATGAGTGCTGAGAAAGCTGACGATGTCATTGGGAGGCCACTCTTGATAATGTTTGAAAGGCCACAGCAATTGGGAGTGTTCATCAAGACTGGAAGAGTGCAAGCATCACACCTGTCTTCTAAAATGGCAAAAAGGAAGATCAAGGGAATGAGAGGCCAACCAGCTTCACGTGAATCCATGGGAAGGTGATGAAGCAACTAATCCTGGACACCATTTCCGACCTCAGAAGGGACAAGAAAGTGATCAGGAGTAGTCAGCATGGATTTTCAAAGGGAAAGTCATGCTGATAACCTTCCACAGTGAGCTGACTAGCTTGTTGGACGAGTGGCGAGCAGTGGGATGTTGTTTAGCTTGGCTTTAGTAGGGCTTTTAACACTGTCTTCCACAACATCCTGGTAGACAAGCTGACAAAGTATGGGTTAAATAAATGGACAGCGAGGTGAATTGAAAACTGGTTGAACAACGAGGCCCAGAGGTTCTGGTATGTGGAAGCAAGTCATTAGTGGTATACCTCAGGGATTGATACTGGGGCCAATACTCTTTACCTTCGTCATTAATGACCTGGATGATGGGGCAGAGTGCTGCTTCAGCAAGTTCACAGGTGATACAAAACCAAAAGGAGGGGCTGTTACACCAGGGGGTTGTGCAGCCACTTAGAGGGATCTCGATAGGCTGGCAAATTGGGCAGAGAGGAATCTCGTGAAGTTCAAAATGGGAAATGCAAAGTCTTACTTTGGGGTAAGAATAACTCCAGGCATCAGTACATGCTGGGGGCTGAGCTGCTGGAGAGTAGCTCTGCAAAGAAGGACTTTGGGGTTCTTGGAGACGAGAAGCTGACCATCCACCAGCAATATGCCCTCACGATGAAGAAGGCCAGCATGATCCTGGGCTGCATTAGGAAGACCATTGCCAGCATGTCAAGGAAAGTGATCGTTCCTCTGTACTCAGCACATCTGGAGTGCTGAATCCAGTTTTGAGCCCACAGTATGAGAAAGACGTGGACATACTGGTCCTGCCCATGAACAAGTCCAGGGCAGGACCACAAAGATGATTAAGGGACTGAAGCATTTTTCATATAAGGAGAGGCAGAGATCTGGGACTGTTTAGCCTGGAGAAGTGATGGCTTAGGGGGATCTTATCAATGTGTATAAATACCTGATGGGAGAAAATGAAGAAGAGGGAGCCAGGCTCTTTTCAGTAGTGCCCAGTGACAGGACAGCAGCCAATGGACACAAAAATTAAAAAAAAATTAAAAAAAAAAAAGAAATTCGATCTGAACACAAGAAAACACTTTTTTACTGTGAGAGTGGTCAAACACTGGAACAGGTTGCCCAGAGACGTCGTGCAGTCTTAATCTGTGAAGAATACTCAAAACCAGACTGGAGACAGTCCTGGGAAGCTTGCTTTTGCTGATCCTGCTTGAGCAAGCAGGTTGGATTAACCAGCCTAAGCAATTCTGTGACTCACCTACCACTTCTTTTGATAAAAAATGCACCCTTAATGTCTAATTCCTTATAAAAACCTCCACATTACATTCTCTTCTCTAGGTTCTTTAGGCCCACTGAATACATTCAAAATGTGGTTTCACAATCTCATGTTCCCAATACTTTAACTTCATGGTATTGCTTCTTCTGTAATTCATATTGAGTATCTTGTTCCCATATTTGCAAACCTACCTCTTTATACCACTCCTCCCTGATCTGTTGTCATATTACTTCCTACTGCTTTGCTCTGACAGTCTGTCCCTCTGCTCTGTTCATCTCTATGCAGCTCTGTGCTTCCCTTAGGCATGGAACAATCTCTATTCTCTGCTTATTCAGATTCTACTTGAATACCAAGCACTGTGATGATACAGCTGATACAGCTGTAACAGCAACAAAAAGTAGCAGCACTGCACCACATGTTTATTAATTATAGGTACATTTCTTACTTTACCTTCTACTGCTGGGTGTTCTTTGGGAAGCAGCTGCACCTCTTATCTTGGGACGTTTATGTTTAACATAGCAGACACTACCAGCAGCATCTCCTCTTTACTCCATCTAGTTAAATTCTCATGGCAACAAATCAGCATGGTAATCTGAAAGCAGTGTTGGCTTGCTGTGGTACTGGAGGCCTTGTAGCAGAAGACACATGTTTGTTAATTTGCATATGAAGTAAGGGCAAGACCCTTCAAGCCCTCTCACCTAGCTGGTGAGTCAGTGCTTCCCAAGGCGTCTCTCTCATGAAACAACTGCCTACCTTCCGGAGATGAGAACTACATATATTTAAAGGCTAGTCTCTCTTGGGTGTTCTAGCAATAAACTTGTGTCTCCAGTTTGATTGCCTGAATGTGTGAATTGCTCTCTGCTCTTCCAAGGTAGGCAGAGTGGGCAGCTAGCTTATTCAAGCTGCTAATGTCAATATGAGTTATAGACCCTGGCTTAGCTTTAATTCCAGTCCTGTCAAAACAAGGTGAAGAGCTGCAGCATGCATATGTAGTGCAGATGGGCTTAAATTCAAGGAGAGTGAAGTGTAAGCATGTTTTCTTTGTGGGCTTTAGTCTTCATAAACCTATTTAGTAGAACTGTTAATTGTAGCTGAAACCGCCCAGGTCAGTGTATGTGCAGTGATCTCTACAAATATGCTTTGGGGAAGCTTCCAGATTGATGTCAGGTGATGCGCAGGGTAGCTGCTGTGGAGCAGACAGATGCTGTTAGCTTTATGTGCTTCCCAAACCAGTTCTTTTTGGCTCCTGTAACTTGCAGAGGAGTAACAATCAGCCAAAGTAGCTACCATCTTTCGGTTATAGGAGTCTAATTATAAAATGTGAGGTTCTCATAACTGAAAAGCTAGTTTTTTCTGACTTCTGTCTATAGCTTGAAGGTCCCTAGCCATCAGCAGGTTGAGGGAACCTCTTAATTGATTTCAGTGGACCTGGACCAGACCCAGTCATTATGTGCTCTTGCCTTCTAATTGCTGTTAACTGTTGGCTCTTGTGCAATGAGGTTCTAGTTAGAGAGATTTCCTGAGATATGGTTCCTATCCAGATGTCAGTTGTACAATGTCTTTCTCATCTGCATGCTTCCAGAGTGTTGGAAGGACTTGCATTTAAATTTTCTGCTCTGGAAACATCTGTTCTACTAAATATTTAATTTCTTAAATAAAAAACATTCTGAAGGAGTCAGTAAAAATCCCACCACTCTGTTGCAATGATTTCCTTAATGTTCGAAGTGCAGAACCGCAATCCCATATTTTTGTAAATGCTTGAAAACTTCTTTTTAAACTACTTTTAAATTAGATCTCAGTACATTTAGAAATGGGAATTATATGTCATCCTCTTTCAAAGAATGGAGAGAAACAGAACCACCCTGAAAGTCTTTTGTAGTCTGATTGCCTTTTAGTCTTTCCATGAAGGTTTACTCATATAATATTCCTGTAATAAACTCTTCTCCTCAGTGTGACATATCAACAAACCACTATGGATGAATTATGAAGGGTACTACTCTTATGTTCTGCAGTGGCCTCTAAGCAGTGACATCTGGCTTTAAAAAAGGAGGTATCTTGACTTCTTTTGCAAGGTAAGAAAGCAGGAAAAAAATAATAGCTTTGCTAATGTGGAAGTATTTCACGGTGCACCTGAATTATAGATCGCATACAAATTTTGGAATTCATCATCAAAACAGATCTAATGACTCACTGTATTTTCCTTTGCATCTAAAGCCAATAACGTTACCCATTCTGATGGAACACAGATAACAATTTTCTTGGGCTGTTTGCAAACTTGTAATTCTGCTTATATTTCATATGCCTTTGTCCCTATTTAAAACAAGCAAGTAACCAGATTTGCTTTTCATTTTAAATCACAATATCCTATTTGCATTTATAGCATTAAGTCATCAGAAATCTCCCACAGGGCTAAGAGGCAGCGGAAGAGCAAAAGAGGAAGTAGCTAGGTTGTCATCCAAAATTCACTATTCACAGTTAAAGGGAAGCAGTGAGATATTCCACTTTTGTTTACATATAAGGAAAGAAGAGTAATGAAAATGCATACGGGAGTGTGTTATTTAAAGAAATTGTGGGATAAAGTCAGCAAGTTTCTGTGAGAGCATATCATACACTAAATGATTGTGTTTCATTTTTACAGTGCCCTATTGTGAATTATGGGCCTGCTTACTGCTTAATTCTTAGTTTCTTAAGAAATTATTCTTAATTCTTTAGTTTTCCTGTGGCTGCTGGAGATTATTTAAAATAAATAACCTTGCTGTGTTTCTCCTAGAAGACAGAATTCAGAGAAGTCCAGCCTCCTGCCATGCTAGATTCTGAGTTTTCATAGGAGAAACCCAGCACATGCTTTAATTGACTAAGTGAAGTGAAGGAAGCTTTCTGTCATATGGCATGAGTTTGCTTGCTCTTTTTTCCCTGACAAATGATGTTGACAGTGGCGAAGAAAGTGTAACTCGACATGCAGTTTATCTCACACTGTTAAATTCACATAGGAAACAACTGACTTCCAGAGTTACACTTTTCTCCGAATTTGGCCAATTTCTGAAACATGTTTGAATGGGATTATAACATAAGCCTGGATGGCATACCTCTAATACACCATGAAACATACACACAGTCTTATACGCAACGTGTAAGTGGAGTTTAACAAGTACCTCTTGCAGCAACTGCACTAGCTTAAGAGCTGCTGGTGTAATTTTCTCATTTCTACATCATTATTTTTCCCTCCCCTTACTCTCTGCTGTGCCAATAAACTATCTGCAGATCTGTATGATAAACCAGATATGGAAACTGATCAAGTAACTTTGTCAAAAACTTGTATCAGAAAGCATTGCCTTTCAAATAAACACTTTTGTCACCATATAGCCAATATAATACATGGTACTTTAAACTACACTAATTTAAGCTTCCCAATACCAGTCAGAAAACACACAAAATCACAACAGAAAACAACTAATGTTTTTATTGACTTATTGTGCAGGTTCAGATTTGTCTCCAAGATGCCGATGGCTCGATCTTGTGTTGGCACTGGCTTTTACACTGGATCATTCTCGTCTGCACTAGATTCAAGAGGCGCGCCTCTCCGTCGGCAGGAAGACAGCGCAGCTTCACTTAACAGGGTGGTCTGACAGAAATGCAACGGAGAGTCAGTCCCTGTCGCAGACCAAACGCTGGTCGCTGCCTGACGCGGGAGCAGCGGCCTGTCGGTACCCACCGGGCCTGCCGGGCCGGGCGCTGCGTCCGCAGGAGCCCGGCCCGAGGCTCGGCCCCAGCCCGGCCCCCAAGGCGCCGCCAGGCCGCGCGCCCAGCACCGCCCGGCTCCTCCGCGCGTCACCAGGTCCGGAAGCAGAAAGGAAGCCTCGCGACCGAGCCGACTCCCGCTGCATGCGACGCGACGCGACGCGACGCTCCGCCCTGCCCCGGGACGCAACGACGCTCTTGGCGCTGATTGGCTCGAGCCCAAGGCATCATAAACGGAGAGTTCCGTTAGCCGCGCCGCCGCTCGCTGATTGGCCTTACCGCTGGGCGGTACTCGACTCTCATTGGCATAGGCGGGGCATCCTCCCCTTCCGCGCTCATTTCTGGCGTAGGCGCAGGTGCGGAAGCTGCAGCCCCTCGCGCCCTGGTGCCGCCGCCGCTTCTCGCTCCCATGGCCGACTTGGAGCTCTTCGGTACTCAGCAGCAGCCGACGGCCGCCGCCGATAACGGGGCGCTCGACGGCGCCGAGGAGGATCCTGCCGCCGCTTTCCTGGCGCAGCAGGAGAACGAGATCGCGGGCATCGAGAACGACGAGGGCTACAGCATCCTGGAGAGCGGCGAGGTGCCGGCGGCGCTGCAGGTTCCGGAGGGCCTCGACCCAGGTACGCATGAGAGCGACGGCGGGCCCCGCTCCACCGCCCTTCCCCATGGCGGGGGGGGGGCCTGTGGAGGGAGGCGCGGTGCCCGGCGGGCGGGGCGGGGCGGGGAGGAGAGGGGTCCCGGCCTGGCGGGGCTTCGCAGCCTCCCTTCCTCCTCGGAGGCCGAGAGGGGGCAGTGCCGGCGGGGCCCTCGCCCGCTCTCCTCGGCCTTCTGCCCCGACCGCATGCCGCCGGTGAGTGAGGCCCGGCCGTCCGGGGATGGTCCCGGGATTAGGTCTGGGCCGTGCAGGCATGCCATCTTGGTCGTCTTGGGTGTGCTCTGCCTTGTGTAAGTTATCTCCCTGCTCTCTCAGGCGGGGTGGTGTTTATCGTTTATATCTTCTAAAGGCGGCAGGGTGACCAGATTTGCCGAAATGTATAGCCTATTGAGAACTCTGCTGAGGAACTCTGATCTCATCTAATCCAGGAGCCTGCATGAAATGAAGATGCACTGAAAGCAGGATAAATCAATATGCTGGGTTCTGCCACTGTGTTTCTGTTTCCAGAGGCAGTGATCTTAGTCTTAAAGTATGCTAGCAGTTGAGCTAATGTTTAATTTTACTAGGCCTCTAGCCTTTGTTCCTTGGTAACCTTTGTACTGAATGTAAGAAAACTGACGCTGCAGAACACACTGTTCGATTCAGAGGAGGGTGGCTACATATGTTGGGAACTAGAGGTTAGTGTGTTTTCAGTTAGTCTAACGGTAGCTGACACAGCCCTGAGTAACCACTTCTGATTATGAAAGATTTGGGGTTTTTAACTGAAGTCTAAGCAGAACGGAGTTGTGAATGTAGGATGATGCTATGCTTAACTGATGTCTCAACACTCTTGGAAGACTTTGCTCGTACTTGTCAGTGAGTCCATAGGAGCATATTTTGCTCTCATGTGACATTCCTTTGTCACTTCAGGAAGATGCCATTCTTCTTTAGACTAAGTTGAATAACTTTGCTCCCCAGTTCACTGTTGGAACGTCTTTAGAATGAAGTCTTCATTATGCAACCTGATTTCTGAAATTACTGGCATATCTTATGTATGACGATACAGGTTCATAGTAACTCTTGGAATAAAGCCCAACTAGATAAACTGAGTAATGGAGACCTGTTGCTTCCAGTGCTTATTTAGCAGTAGCGCAGCCTTTAGAGTCAGCTAATTCATGAAGTTCAAAACATATGGACTACACACTTCCTGTAAAAAGGGTGTTTACAGGGAAGTAACTTGCTCAAGCACTGGAACATGAGGATAATTATCAGAACACTATCCTCTTTTGATATCAGACATAACTTGACTTCTGTATTCTATGTGTAATGCAGAAGTAGACAGTGGACACCTCCCCTATTACTTGCAGAAGCCTCAGACAAGCGTTATGCCTTATATGGTTTTTACATTCCAAACAGACTCTGGAACATTAAAATAGCTGTTTGAGGACTAATTTCTTTGGAGAAAGTTCTGACATTGGCCTTTCTCAGAGGGAGCTAGAACCAACTAGATTCTTACCTTCTCTACTTGCATGCAATGTGGCTATTGTAGAGTGATTCCTTGTCAAATAGTCAACTTGTTAAATGCTTCTAGATTGGCTTGATATGTAAAAGTAGTTTTTAAGTTGCTTTTCAAGAGTTTTTTTCTGAAGTCACATAAGTTCACTTGTCATGGAATGCAAAACTGTTATTGGAGAACTTTCTCTAGAAAGAGGGTCATAAAATAATGAATATGATAATATGATCTAAGGATCTGAGAAGTCTAGGTGTGATCTCTGTCATCTTGCTTTCTGTATGTCCTGGGATGGCATTTATGCTCTGGCCTGTTAAATTGGCGTAGCAGATTGTGCTTGTGGACTTTTGGTGGTCCCATTTTTTAACAGAACATCCATTTGTTGACTCTCGGAGCCTGTACTCACTCCCTCCTTGTTAAAAAGTGTGGACTACAGCAGTGCAAAATGTACTGGTTCAGGCATGGTGACAAACGAAACTAATGACTTCTGTTGCCATTTGTGTTTGAGATTTCTTATCATCTGATAAGAAATGTCAGACAGCTCTAGTCTCTAGTGCATACTAGTTTATTAAACTGTTTTGTAATTAAGTTAAATAGGTGAATGCAAATTTCTTCTTGAAATAACACAAATTGTTATGTAAATCCTTAAGCATCGTGATCAGGGATTTGTGGACTTACTTTTTTTAACCGTAAGCTTTTTGAACACCTTATTTACAGGTCTATTGGATAATTTTTCTTTCTAAATACTGGGCCAAAAGTCCCAAGTCAGGCAGCTCTCAACTGAATTTTGAAGATCTTAACTTCAAATATTGTGAGAAGTAATCACGAACTTCTTGAAATAAACTTGTAAGAAACATGGTGTCTCATACAACAAACAGTTTTTAAATTGCAGCCTCTTAAAAAAAGATTACACAAATTCATGGACAGTAGTGAACTCCATGAACTGTTAATATCAATATCAAGAAACTGATATTAGTGTATATTTCTGTTAATTGCAGTAATGGTGGATACTGGGTGACTACGGGGGGGATGGCAGAACATTGCCAAGCTCATGTGTCTCACTCAGCATCACTTCATATTGCCATGGTCAGGGTTGGAATACTGGCCTGAACCAGTAGGCCATTTATTATGTAAATAGCCGTCCTGTTCAAGCTTCCTGAGCATGTAAAAACTAATCTTATTTCCCTTGAAAGATGAAGCATAATCACTGCTTTAGAAAACATAAATCAAGTAATACAGTGCTGTTGCCTAGTTATTAGTAACTTGGATCTTTTACGAGATCTCCTTTTCTGTGATAAATCAATGCCTACATTTATTTACAGTCAAATTCTTCAATTCTCTCCAGTGTGATGATACTAGGTTATAGCAGTTCAGTTGCTATGTCCTCTGAGCAGGAGAGAGTGAGTTCAGGTTGAAATGTGTGGCTTTTAGAACCTGTGTGTCAATATAAAAACCTTGTCACAGCTTATCAAGTAGCTTCTTATGGAGAATTACATTCAAAGATAAGCAGTTTTATGTTAACAATCATGGAAATACACACAAGTTTAATGCAGGCTGTCTAGTCACAAACATTGCCTTCATAGTTTCAGGCTCTGTCATTTTTATATGAATTTGAATGAATGATATTTCTCCATATTCTGAAGAGGCTCATGAACCTCTCTAGGAATTAAGAAACTTAATTGCGTTTGGTGGTTTGTCCGTAAACCACATTTAATAGCCTTTCAGGGACTGAATATTAATTTGCTTGAAAATATCATTAGGAAAGAATTGTTTCCTCCCGTCTCTCTAGTTAGCACCACAGACAGAAAGAGTTACTTGTTTGTGACTATTACTATTTTTTCTTAACTGTTTGAAACAACCATAGTTCTGGGGTTTGCTATGCAATCAGTATCTTGAGGCTTCAGAGCACCGTAAGGTAGCACTGAGAAAGGTATAATAAAGGGATGGTATCTGTTTAACTTGTATTTGCTCTCTCGTGGTGATACTGCATTATTGTGAAGCTCATGGCAGAAAAACCTATTTTTCTGTTTACAAGAGAATACTACATCTATTGGGAAGTTACAGAAGCTCTTATGGCACAGCATTATTGCAGCTAGAGGCGGGTGTGGTCTAGTACTAGCCTATTGATTATATTGAAAATGAGGGAACTCCGATGGGTTTTGGTATGACAGCAGGTTAGAACTAAAATACAGGAAAGAAGCATTCTCCCTGACCTGCTTGCCTTTATTTTACACACAGGCATGAGAATAAGTTATGGCTAGAAAAACTATTTCTTCCTCAGTTTTTTGCATAACTATCTAAACAAAAACTTCAGAGGAGATTCTTCTTTCTCATTCTCTTATGGATGAGAGGTAGGTGAAGGGGAAGCATGATCTATGCCCAAAAGAAAAAGAATGGGAAACTAAGCCTGGAGTGGTGAAGTTACTTAACCTTATGCCAGAATGTATTAAACTTGGTTATGTTCTTTTGTTGTTTTAACTATAGCTACTAGTTCACTCTAAGTAGCAATGAAGAAGTAGGGTACTTATTGTTTAAAAGACATGATGAAAGTAGCTCATAAAAATACTTCTATGTATGATCATACTGAAGTTCATTTTTCCTGCATGAGGATATTGTCCAAAGCATAGCCAGGTAGGAAGACCTCAGGAGGAACTAATCTATGTGTTAGGAGATGGTTGGACTTGTGTTAGAAGAGCTACCTCTGCAAAGTCCTGCCTCTGACTGTTCTGATAGCTGTTGTCTTTTGCATTGAGAGTAACACTTCAGAGAGGCTAGTGAACAAGGCTAAGCAAACTTCCTTTTATGCCAAGCAGTGCCGAGTCTGGTATTAATGCAAGTAGTTGCCTTCAGAGTAGTTGATCATCATTGTGATAAGCCTCTGATGCCATATGTTGACTTGTAGGACTGAAGTGACAAAACTGTTGTTGTATTTATCTTCAAGCTAGCCAACTCTTTCTTTTGTAAGCTGTAGTACATGTGGAGGAAACTGATTCTAACTGTCTTGTTTCTGGCAAGCTTGGCTGTTGTTTCTCTTCTGAGTGCAAGGTAGCTGATATGGGTTATCCTCTCCAAACCCTTCCAGACTCTAAAAAACTATCTGGGTTGCGGTGTGGAAGTTCATTATTACCCTATTGTCAGCATGTGTTACAGAACTGTAGATGTTTGGACATGTTCTTTGCAGCAGTATCCTTAGAAATAAAGCTTTATCTTAAGTTCAGAAGCAAACACGAAGGAATATGGATCATTACTAACTAGAATAGTTCTAAATGTGCAGTGTTAACTTCAGGAGCTTCAAGATACAATACTGTGAAAGAATTGGATGGACTCTGAAGCCAGTGGAGAGCTCTCATTGTTCATGGCTGATGAAAAATGATGATACAGTAACAGTATTTAGGCTTTTTCTGTGGGAAGTCAGGTATGAAATGACATGTTTCTGTGGACAAAGACATCTGATACACAGTTAGCACCGATTACTGATATGAAGGCTGGCAAGCAGTTTTTCTAGACTTCATACTGAATTATACTGAGACTGAGACTGGAGAGCTGAAATCAGAGGATGTTTGACTATTGGTCTAGTTCCAGTTAGCATATTTGTGTTGGCATATGACAGCATGCTGGTACAGTGCCATTTCCTCTTCTGCTTATAGTATGCTCTGTCAGCATGCTGACTCTGCATCTTAATCACAAGTTCTAGGGAGTTCAGAACAGATGGGAAGTTTGTTTTAATACCTTCAATGCATCTGATCTGGGTGCCCACTGGAAACACTTAGCTCTGTGGCAGTTAGTGGCTGTTTCTATGCAGAAGAAAAGCAGCCCGAAGACAAACACATCTGTTTTCTCAGCCACAGCTCTCAGCAATGATGGTGTTCCTTTCATCTCAGCAGTCTACCAGCGTGAGTACTGAAGACCTTAATGAATGTTTTTGGTGTAACAAGAAAACTTAATCATATCATCACAGTTCTTGGAAGAATCTTCAAGACTTATTAGCCCTCTCACCTAGCTGGTGAGTCAGTGCTTCCCAAGGCGTCTCTCTCATGAAACAACTGCCTACCTTCCGGAGATGAGAACTACATATATTTAAAGGCTAGTCTCTCTTGGGTGTTCTAGCAATAAACTTGTGTCTCCAGTTTGATTGCCTGAATGTGTGAATTGCTCTCTGCTCTTCCAAGGTAGGCAGAGTGGGCAGCTAGCTTATTCAAGCTGCTAATGTCAATATGAGTTATAGACCCTGGCTTAGCTTTAATTCCAGTCCTGTCAAAACAAGGTGAAGAGCTGCAGCATGCATATGTAGTGCAGATGGGCTTAAATTCAAGGAGAGTGAAGTGTAAGCATGTTTTCTTTGTGGGCTTTAGTCTTCATAAACCTATTTAGTAGAACTGTTAATTGTAGCTGAAACCGCCCAGGTCAGTGTATGTGCAGTGATCTCTACAAATATGCTTTGGGGAAGCTTCCAGATTGATGTCAGGTGATGCGCAGGGTAGCTGCTGTGGAGCAGACAGATGCTGTTAGCTTTATGTGCTTCCCAAACCAGTTCTTTTTGGCTCCTGTAACTTGCAGAGGAGTAGCAATCAGCCAAAGTAGCTACCATCTTTCGGTTATAGGAGTCTAATTATAAAATGCGAGGTTCTGAAATGCTAGTTTTTGTCAACTTGGGTCTTCCCCTACTGAAACGGGTAACTATGTTCTTGGAGACTAGTATCCTTCAACTTAAGTTTGAACTGATGACCTTACAGTCCTCTACCTAATACAGTTAATGATTGTCATTCAGGGCTCAGGGATAAGGACTTGATAATACGTGCCTAGTTCCTTGGTAAAGGAGTATAAAGAGCTTCCTATGTGCCATTAACACTAATGTGAAACTGGGGCATACATAGCCACAAAGAGACAGAGGATACAGCAGCATAATGGTCTTAGTTTTAGATGAATTAGCTATCTTATTTAAGGAGATGGTGCAAAATAACTTGATTTTTCTGCTTACTATTGGGTGACTTTGCTACAGTCTCTTCTTTCATTGAAGAGTGTATTAACATGACAGAAACACCTCTGTGTGATAAGTTTATCCATGGTAGCATTATCGGTGAGACAAAGATAGTAACATGACTTGTTTATATCATGCAGGCAGATGTTATGTAGCACTGTTCCAGAGAGATGCCTTGCTGAGATTTAGCAATTCTTGAAAATCTTGGTGCATTTTACATAGTCTGGAGTTTTAAATAGTTTCACAAACTCAAATGTTTGTCTCACAACTGACGAATGTTCCCTATGGTTGTGTTTTAATAAGATGAAATTTTAGGGTTCTGTGGCAAAGATTCCTAGCTGATCCTGTTCCTGAGACTCTACTACTCAGAGGGAATAATGCTGCATGTGAAGTAGGAAGCTATCAAACATGTCATCAGAGAAGGTAGCAGAAAGGTGGCTTTGCTACGAATGTTAGCTATATCTCTTGAGCTAATGAGGAATTAGGAGATAACCAAACTAGGATAAGAATTACTAAGTGCTGGCTGCAGGATTGGTAATCTCCAGGTAGAGACTAAAACAGTAAGAGTCACGCTTCTTAACTTCTGAACAGTTCTCTAGTACGCTTAACTTCTAAGACAGGGAGGAGAAAGTGGGAGTAACTTTAGAACACTGTAGCAGCTTCTCGGCAGTATCAGCTCTGCTGTTTATGTAGTCTGAAGCATAACCTCATGATGAAGAAATGACCTTGTATTACTGGTTCTGCAGAATGATGGCTCATTTGATTTCTTGTGCCTATCCGGAAAAGTGCAGAGGAAGTGACCCTGCATGGTATCAGGTAACACTCATTTGCATAACTCCCACATTAGATACTCTCATAAAGCTTGCCATACAAGTTGCTGAAATGAGTATATCTGGCTGTTCTGTCTTTTCTCAAATGGCTAAACTAATGTCACTTCTTTACAGGTGCTGTTGATGGAGTGGTTAATGGAGATGTCTATCAGGTAAGATAGAAGTATGCTGTACTTAGAATGTGCCGTTCTACTCTGAGAACTTTACCTTAATCTAGACTAATACTTCCCATTTCTTGTCTCTAACGTACTTTTATCTCATCTCTGAAGAGGAACTTCTATTCTGATAGCTCATCTCATAATGCTCTTAATATGTCCCTTCTCTGAACTTGGAGGCAACTTAAAGCAGCGGTCCATTTTGAATCATGGCTTAATAGGACATAATCACTGTAAGCAGACTGACAGGCTCTATGGTGTGACTTAATGTTGACTTGCCGCTGGCTAATAAGCTGAAAGCATGCTCTGACTATCTAGTTTAAAGCAGAGTTTTCTGAATTGCTTGCTCTTTAAGGATAATTCATGTGTCCTGGTTGTCTTATCAAGATGGGTCTTAGAAGGAGCTGACTGAAAACATTATACACTTCTTAGTGACATAAAGTTGCATGAAATTAAGCTGCTGGCTAAATAGCTCAATCATAGTATGAAAGCATGTTAGTCAGCCATGGTAATGGCAAAAGGAGGAGATACTTGCTTTATTAGTATTAGGGAGGAATGAGGCATGCTAAGGCAATCACTGTGTTGTAACTGAATTTCACACCAGTTTGGCTAAGGCATTGTCATTGCCTGGTATCAGAGTTGGCTGGATAGCCCTGATTAAATGAATGCTTGGGCAGGGGGCAGCATATGAGCTACTTCTCCATAGAGCTTTAAGTGAACACTGAGCTTTGGGGAGACACAGACAGCTTTCACTGCTGCTAAAATTTTGATATCCTCACCATTGCTGTGAGATTGGTGGGAAAACTGTATCTCACTGGCTCTTTGTGCTTCCTTATACAACAGAAGGTAGTTGAAATATCTTGATTTTGTGTTTGCAATTCTAAGTGACCAGTTGCTTTTGTTGATAGAGCTTCCTCTTAATGAGGAAGAACAGACTGAATGGGTTGTGTGTAACTTTTGTTTTAGTTACTTATAACTAGTTTTGCCCTGCAACTGGCCAATTTATTTTGTTTTGGATTGGATGTGAAGCCTGCTGCTGTTGCACCAGCCTAGCTCCTTCTCTTTGCATTCTCTTCATTGAGGGCTACAGGAGGTCCAAAGAGGGGCAAGACGCAGCCAAGTCTGTCATTAGCTGCAGTCCATCTGGTGCTGTCAGGAGTGGTATTTCTTAGGTCTGTTAAGAGTAGGGTGAACCAATAAAAGTTGTTGGACTTGGAGTATATTCTGTGGCAAATAGCGCAATATTCATCAGCTTTGTGAATCTGGTGTGTTAATGATAGGCCTATTCATTGCAAGTCTTTGAGCTATTATATAGCAAGAAGTATGCTAGTACTCATGCTGTTGTGGTACTTAAATGTTGAAATGCCTCTTGTGTTCTAAGTTGCATACAACAATTCAAATTCTCTGTCTTTAAAGGACACTGGCTTTTAAGTTTGCAAATGTCTGAAGTAGACAAATAAGTTACAGAGAACATTTTAAACTCTTATGCACAAAACCATAAAAAAATAAAAAATTACTTTCACAGCAAATATTTAAGGTGAAATGAACTGGAGGATCTCTAGGCCTACATTGTGTAGTGAGGTGGTAGTCATTGTCTTCTGCTTTCTTCAGGCATAGAGCTCTGGCAGAGTTTGACTTCCTAGTCAACTTGAATTTGTGTTTGACCCCTGACTGCTAGAGGCAGAATTAATTTTCTTCAATCCTGCTGCAATTTGTGGCAAGATGTTTTCCATGTTAATGGTAGAAATGCGGTATAACATCAGATGAATGTGTAATGTGCTCAGTTCAAATAGAGTCTAATTTTATGTAGGTTGCAAGCAGTTATTTGAAATACTCAGTTGTCATGTATAAATGACATTACCATTCCTTCCCTTTAAGGAGAGTAATGGTCCAACAGACTCCTATGCTGCCATATCCCAAGTAGATCGACTGCAGTCAGAACCGGAGAGTATTCGTAAGTGGAGAGAGGAGCAAAAGGAGCGCCTGGAGCAACTTGGTAAGGAGGGTGTTTGTTGCAGTAGTGTTATTGCTTGTGAATAACGTAGCAGTAGCTTCTTAAGCAGCAGAATTCTCAACGATGGCATCTGGCTCTTGGGAATCTAACATGCTTCTTGAGTTTGAGCAGCAAGTCTGGGTGAGTCCTCCAGTAAGCAGACTTAATACTGGTATAGGAGTCAGCAAGCAAGTGGCTCTCTGAACCTTAAGAGTATTCACGTGGCCTGCCCTTTACTTACAAATAAGCTGACAGAAAATGAACAGCTTTTATCAGCAGAAAAGAGTGAATAAATACTGCAGCCATCAGCATTTTTTTCAAAGGATAAAGATTGCTCATTTTATAGTTGCTGAGGCCATCTGTTGTCACATGGATCTTAGGCTAATAGCTATGTTAAGTAATGGACTAGTAACTAAACTAAATACAGCTGTCAAATGCAGTAATACCTACCTGTGGACAGCTTCTAAGAGCCTAGAAACTGGTATGCTTTCTACTTATATTAGGGAGGAGGCTTTGCTTGAAATTGTTAGGACAGAACCTTCTGCACAATGTGATTCTGGTTAGACCTGAGCCTGTTGCTCCTCTTCTGGGCTAGTTACAGCGGATGAGTTTGTCCTGAACTATAGGCTGGGTGTAAAAGCATGCTGAGTGCCAGGCTCCCTCACTTTGTCTAAGCACAGAGGCTTTACTGAACTTTGTTCTAGCACTAGCATGGCAAGGTGACCATTTCTGTTTTTGAACAGTTTGCCAACAGGCCAACAGACTTACTGAATCTGAATTAGACTACAAATGCCTATCCTAAACTGAAGTGGACTGTTCCAGTTATGCAGCGCAGGCATTCTGTTTGGCTAATTCTCTGAATGTTCATGGTATTTAGAGTTCTCAATCAGGCCTAAATCAGGAAATCTCCTAACCCTTATCTGAGTAGATCAAGCAACTGTCTGCATTAGAGTGCACCCTGAGCCATCAGCTGAAATGTTATCAAGATCCAGCTGGAGCAAGCATGACTGACAAATCAATTCTTAAATCTTCAGATGCGAACTCACGAAAGCAGGAAGCAGAATGGAAAGAGAAAGCAATAAAGGAGTTGGAGGAATGGTATGCAAGGCAAGATGAAAAGCTCCAGAAAACAAAAGCAAGCAACAGGTAACGTTTCTCCAGCTAGCTGAAGAGTTATGAAAGTAATAGGGAGATATGAAAAGCTATGAAAGTAATGGGGGAGAGAGGTTAGAATACTTCTAGTATGTCCTAAGGCACTAGTCCTTCATTAAAGTAACCTCTCCTACTAAGAAATGGGTCTCCAATGGTAGACTAAGTTTTCTTAGAATCTAGATTAAATGTCCAAGAGTAGCAAGAGAAAGCATTAAGATAATGAACCAGAATTACTGAAGATTCCTTAAGAAACAAAGTTTGAAGATGGCCAGAAAAAGTTTTAGTTTACCCACTTGTTTGCATGCTGCTAGCTGCACAGGTTTTCAGTGACGGTAATTACCTACCTTGAGACTAGCAATCTTGCTTGCTGTCTTTAGAACACATGGAAGTGGCCTTCTAGTTAGTCTTTGCTACAAGTTATTTCATTAGATATCTTAAAACCTTTGGCTGCTCCTTTTGGAAGTATTTGAGAAATAACCTGACTCAGTTCTGCTAGTGAAGAACTAAATGCTGACTGTATCTATGTTGGGTTTGAATTGTCTAATTATGGGCACTGGGGCAGAAACTAATGACTTGGCTGCTAGTCTAGTAAGCTCTTACACTTTCTTAGAGGTTCCCTGTGGAATTTTGACTTCAAGCTATGTAAAGGTAAATATGATAGTACTGACTTAATACCGCTTAGGTCTCTACTTCTGACCTAGGGCTGCCAGTGTCATTCTGTCCAGGTAATCATCAGGGCTGCTTTACACTTTGGGAACCCACAGACTTCAAGATGAACTGTTTTTTTGAAACACCATTTTTCTTACCGAAATGGCCAGCAGGTTTGTCTTGAGTAAGAGTCCTAGGTAGACTACTTCTTACTAAAGGAAGAAAGGAGGCCTACATTTCCTACAAAATTATGGATTTGACACTTCTGTTCACTGAGGTACAGTCTTTTGTTTGGACCAAGAAAGGGAAACAGGATTGGCACTCTTCTAGTTGGTGGCCAGAACTCATGATACCCCCATAGCTTTATTGTGGCCCGTGTTTGAGTGCAGGGTATGCATTCTGGAATTGGGTCCATTTAACAAGTGTTGTGCAGAAGGAGCATTTGGAGTTCTCATCAGCCTGATGAGATCTCTCTCCTAATGGTAGTTTCTGTCCCCTGGAAGTAGCCTAATGCTAACACTGGCACTCTAGTCCTAAACTAGCTGGTCCCAACTTCTAGGATGTAGCAGAGCTTTTGTGTTGCCCCTCTGAGTCAGTGGCTTAATTGATACATTCCATGTGGTAGCTGATTTCCTGTTGTAGTAAGTCTAGGTGATACAAGGTTAATGTGCTTGTTAAAACTGCCTTCAGCTGTGTTCTGTACTTCTCATCCTTATCTCTTTTCTCCTGCCTGCTTGCCTGCCTGTTGGACTACTTGCTACCTAGGGTGGCAGATGAAGCTTTCTACAAACAACCCTTCGCTGACGTGATTGGTTATGTGTATGTTGCTTAACTGCTAATTCTGTTTGCTAGTCAACTAGGTAATAAGGAGAATCAGAAATAGTGATGAATATTTGAAGGTGACTTCTGAATATTTCAGGGCAGTATAAGTTAATATAAGTAAACAGCCTTTACTTTTTGGACTGACTCTGATCTGCAGTATTAAGTGCTGTTTTCCTGAAGGATCCCATACACTGCACAACATCCAGCACTTTCAGATTAAGTCATGTAGTGTACATAACACTGGAATTTTGGTAATTACTTCAGTAGTCTTTAGATGTAGGGGTTTACAGTTGTTTCCAGGCCAGTGAACACTGTTTAGCAGGAGGCTTTGCTGGGTATGTGGGTTAGTGGCTGCAGTCTCACATGGGTGCTGTATTTAGTCCTAATTACTTCCACAGAGAAGCACAATGTTTAACTCTGCATTCTCTGTAATAGGCATTGAGCTCCTAAGCTGTGCTCATTTGCCTACATAATCAGAAAAATATTCAAGTAATGCTTGCACATAAAGCTCCACAAGCCAAGGAAGGTGGAAAGGAATCACTTGCCATAAATCAGGGTAGAAGAGGTGTGTGCATATAGAATTAAGATGCTATTAGAGAACAGATGAAAAGTACAAAAAGGTGGTATTGGAAAATCAGCAGTAGCTGCTGGGAAAACATTTAGGAACAGCTCTGTGTAGACATTTTACCAGCCTAATGGATCAATGAGAATACAGCCGTGACTTTCAAGCCCCAATGAGCATGCTAGTTTTTGGTGTGGAAGGATTGCAGTGTTCATTGGCTTGTTCATGTGTTTTAATTTCTTCCCTTAATTTGTAGACTTGAATTGAAAGATGGCTGTATCACAGATTCTAAGGTGACACCTTTAGAAGGTGTATTGGTGAACCATGGTGTGGCTTTGAGTGCATTAATATTGAAGGTTCAGTGTGGAATTCATTATCTAACTGTAGGTGGATGTAAACCAAGACTTGTGAAATGATGGATTTACAGGTGGTGGTTGACTTTTCTGAAGTCTCCTGGAGTTGATTTTGACAGATTTTTCCAGTAAAATCCTTATTTTCATATATCTAATGCAAATGTGCAGTATAAGTGCTGCAGAATAAAATTTGGCAGCCTGTTTCCTGAATGTAGGCTAAGCTAGTAGTGCATGTTCAGCCAGCTGATCATCTGCATTAAACTCATTCTCATTTTCTATATTTGACTTAAACTTTCTCTCCTTGTTTCTTTTCTTCTTTTCACCTTTAAGCACAAACATAAATCATCCTTGCTACAGCCTAGAACAGTTAAGTAAAAAAATCTTCACTGCCCCTTAAAAGTGTCATGTCATATAAAGTAGCAGTGTTGTAGTGACCCTTGTCTTCAGTGGTGTCTGTAACGTTATCATCCCCGTGAACAGTGCTGAACACCCATGGGAGAGTCATCTTCACTGCTTTTTCTGTACTGCTTGTTGGAGTAGATGGATTTGGTTTGATCTCTTGATGCTTACTACTTTTGCACTCAGGCAGCTACCAGGGCCCCACAGTTCATGTAAACTAGATGCTGGAGTGTTATCCATGTGTTGAAGCAATGCTGTTGGCAGCATAGCAATGCCAAAAGGATATAGCTGGGAAGCCACTGGCACTAACCTGTACACAATGTAAAAAGCCTTCTTATAGTCTCCTTAGGGTGAGAGCAGGGGAAATGTGTTTATCCTGTGAGCTGACCTCAGATGAGTCATCCCCTCTGCCAAGATATACTTTAGTCTATAGCACCCACAAGCATGGGATTCATGACTTAAGTTCCTTTTGATTCATGCTGCTTCACTACAGCATTGGGAATCGTCAGCAGATAGTTTTATGATGGCCTGTAGGCCTTGGGGCTGATTTAAATCCTCAAATGGAATCTGTGTTAAGACATGCTTGCAGGGAGTTGTAAATTTCGAGTTGGCAAGTGTCCAATATAAGCCATCAAGTGGCAGAGGCTTAACTAGTTAAGACTTGGGCATTTCTCCAAAAATAAAATGCCTACATAGGAGTACCTTAGTTCCTGGCAGTTTATGTGGCAAAGACTCAATAACTTAGGCAAAGACTCAATAACTGTTCTTAAACCAAACACCTGTATTCCAACATTTTACACAGCAATCCTCTGCACTGCTTGTGTATAGCATACTACTGCAACCTACTTTCATCTGCAGGGTTGGGGCAGTGGGAGCTTAAGTACCCATAATGTCCACAAGCAGCTGTCAGGTCACATTTCTTATGAAACATGCTGAAAGAAACTGCATCCTGTAAGAGGAAGGAGTGCCTTATACGTTGGGCATTAATGCAAGGTGCATTGCATTGCTTTTAGGGCAGCTGAAGAAGCCTTTGTGAATGATGCAGAAGACATTTTTCCGGGCACTGAGTGGGAACGTGTGGCTCAGCTCTGTGACTTTAATCCCAAGTCTAGTAAGCAGGCAAAAGATGTGTCCCGCATGCGTTCAGTCCTCATCTCACTCAAGCAGGCTCCGCTGGTTCGCTGAAGGAAAGCACAACGGAAACACTACAAATGCAATATCTTAACCTTACTCAGAGAAGCTATGTTTGCAGTAATTGGATTAATTGTTTCAATGTTTTTTTTGGACCAAACCTCATGATGTATCTAGAGCTGATCATTGTTTGATTGCATGTTCTTCCTCATGTTTCCCTTCTGTGTCTGAAATGGGAGAACCTCCAAAACTGTAGTCTCTGTGCTATTGTGCACTGAGATGCTACTTCCCACATTACTGATATTAAAGATCTGTTAAACAGCAAAATGTGTTGGCTTTGGGTGAATTAAGAAGCTTTCCTGCTCCCTTTTGAGAGGGAGTGTTTTAATTGAGTGTGAGCAGACATTTCTCTTAATTGCTAGTGTGTTCACCTTGCTGATGACTGACCAGCCAGCAGTGCTCCTGGTCTCTGAGAGACTGTCCTGCTTGTGTCCATAAGCTTTCTTAAAGCACTTGAGAGCTTTAGTTTAAAAACTGCTTCCCTATCCAATTTATCGCACGAGGTAGAAGCTCTGGGAAACTGGAGCAGCAGGCTTCTTAAGGAGCTTATCTCACTTATAGCAGAACTGAGGACACTGCCTTCTGCAGGTAAGCAGTCCTGTGTAGTTTTCTGCTGTCACTCCAGCTGCAGATCTTAGGCTAGAAATACAGTACAGGGCACTGAGTAGTGAAAGCCTTTGATATTCTGCTGCATATTCTGTTCTGCCATGTATTCAACGCTGGCTTTATATGCAAAGTCCTGTTGTGCAGAGGCTGTTTGGGTGTTTTTGAACTGTGTTCTTGTCCTTACTGACTCTTGCAGACACTTTCTCCCACCAGGATGGTGGACTGGAGATTTGGAGAGCAAGAGAAAGGAAGACTTGCTCTTATTGCTGCTCATCTACTGGGTTGGAGCTCTGTCTGCCAAGGTGGTTGAATTTGAAACAAACTGATACAGAAAATCTCTATTCTGCTGCTTCCTTGGCTCTCTAATCTCACCCAGCATTTACCAGGGCTGTATTCTAGTCTTGCTCCGATAAGACTTACCTTAGCTGTCTATCTTGTAAGAATAGTCTGTTCAGTCTCATACATTATTTCACTATTTTAATCAAAGATACAGTAGCTTAACTAGTGTGTAGCAGAATTGCTTTAATACCTTTTGTGTACAAGCTGGAAGGTTAGTCCAGACCGTTTGAAGAGGGCTGCAGATGCAAATTAAAACTACTAAGGTTCAGGGAGTTGCTGCACAGCAACTGCCTTACTAGCAGCTCTCTTTGGTGGGTAAGATATTGAATAAATGGTTGCCAGTTGGACTTCAATAGTTAAGCTGTACCTTACTGTTGTGTGTAGTGACTGGAGCTATTCTCATGTTTGCAAGTGTATTCACAAGCTACTGATGAGTTGTGATGAAAATGATATAGACTACAAGTCTAGAAGCTTAATTCCATGGAAGATAAAAACAGGAAAATATTTTCCGAACTGCACAGGGATACCACAGGTGAGTTCAACAGGACTGAAGCACAGAGCAATATCCATAGAATACTGATACTCAATACTAGCCTTGACCAATTACATGTTCACCTTGACTGAAAACTTCCTTTCTTCTACTCACCCCAAAGCTCTACAAACAAAGGCTTCTAAAATGAATTGGTAATCTAATAAAGAAAACTCCACTGCATTAAATATATAATGTTTCTAGTAAATTTGAATTTAGAGTAGAGGGATTCCTGCACGCTGAGTTATGGGACTGATTAATCACTGCATTGTCCTATCTCATAGACATTTTATCTATGCTAAGGGCATGGGTTTGAGCTGTAATCCAAGAAAATGGGCAAAGACTCTCAAATTCAAGGCCAAAGCAATGTTACAGAATTTAAAGCAGTGTTTTATAAGCTGGGCCTGCAGGGGCTAACAATGTGTCTGTGGGTTTTTTGTGTACACCATCTAGCTGGAACACTTAACAAGCAGCTCTGTGGGTTTTGGTTAACTCCTCTAGCTTGTGTGCTGAGGTTTTGTAGATTCTCTTTTCTGCCTTAATTTTATATTCCAGTATGCTACCTCACTGTCTCCCTCCTACATCCTACATCAGTTCTGTCACAGAATCACAGAAAGGCTGAGGTTGGAAGGGACCTCTGGAGGTCACCTGGTCCAACCCCCCTGCTACCTAGAGCTGGGTGCTGAGGACCATGTCCAGACAGCTTTTGAAGATTGCCAAGGAGGGAGACTCCACCACCTCTCTGGGCAACCTGTGCCAGTGGTTGGTCACCTTCACAGTGAAAAAGTGTTTTCTGATGCTCAGGAGGAACCTCAAATGTTTCAGTCTGTGCCCATTGCCTCCTGTCCTGTAACTGGGCACCACTGAAAAGGGCCTGTCATATTTGCACCCACCCTCTAAATATTTGTACACATTGATAAAATCAACCCTGAGCATTCTCTTCTCCAGGCTGAACATTAAATATATAATGTTGCCAGTAAATTTGAATTTAGAGTAGAGGGATTCCTGCACACTGAGTTATGGGACTGATTAATCACCACATTGTCCTATCTCATAGACATTTTATCTGTGCTAAGGGCATGGGTTTGAGCTGTAATCCAACAAAATGGGCAAAGACTCTCAGCTTTTTCCCATAGGAGAGATGCTTTCATTGCTTAATCATCTCTGTGGCCCTTTCCGGTATGTTTGTGTCTCTTGTACTGGGGAGCCCAGAACTGGACCCAGCGCTCCAGAGGTGGCCTCACCAGTGCTGAGTAGTGGCATCCCCAGTGGTGTGGCCTTAGCAGTGCTCTACTCAGACTTTCTCTGTCTGAGATACTTAGATACTTAGATACTTAGTAGATACTTAGATTTTAGATACTTAGACCTTGTAACACTGAGCAAAAGAATACTCAGCTTTATTTGGGCAAATCCGAACCCTTGTGTGTGCTTCTGAACACTGACTCATTTCCTTCAGAGGTCAAGCATCTGTCACTTTGTTTTGTGACTTCATGTGAAGTCTGTACTACATCTGGCCTAGTTGAGCATACTCATTCCTCTTTTTACTGGCCTTTAACTTCCCACTGTTGCTGCTTATCTCCATGACATGTAGCTGATGCAGAAAACTGAGTCAGCCAGTGGAATCTGGAAAAAAATCTGGACACTTCCTATCCTTAAAACAAAACCCCAGGTGCATGTGCACAAAGGTCTCATGAAGCATTGAGAGAGAAGCTGCAGACTCCTGCTGAATACCTCCTGGTATAGAACTTGCTTTGTTTAGCTTGTGATCAGGTGGCAGCCAGCACCCAGCCAGTCTGAAATGATAATGAGGATTTGTAGAGAAGAAGGGGGATGGAGAGAAGGTCATGGGTTCATTAGAAAGCAGGGAGCCTGAAAACGATAGTGCTGCACCTTCATTGTCTTAGCCTGAAGAACATGGATAACAGTTTTAAGTAGCCATAAACAAACATCCTATGGCTTGCCTGTTTCTTGTTGATGTTTTTTTCTGAGGAGCTGGTAAAAAGGGAAATGTATAGTTTACTGGCTGGTATTTTAGAATGGTCAAGGTGGGTGTCCCTTGTTTTGGCCAAAACTGGTTTCCTCCAGTAGTACCATCCAGAAAGCTTGTTCCTCTGCAGAATGGTGTTGCTGCAGCAGCATGGTGTGGCACTGGGTGGTAGTGTGCCTAGGGCTGCACCAGATCTGCAGGATCCTCAGATGTTACAAGGTTACTGACAACTGAGGTCTTTGTGGTCTGACTTGGTAGGGGATGGTCCATTTAAGTGTTTGGTATGTTCTAGTCCGAGAAAGGGCAGGCTACTCAACACTGTTCAACAGGGAAGTGTTTCATTAGATCTTGCATCAGTAATGCAACTTTCACTAACAGTTATGTGTGATTACAGTGTTGCAAGCCCTTTGGCGACAGTTACAAGCACACATTTAAGTTCGTGTCATGTGGCTGTTTACTGGTCACAGCTGGTTAACCATTTGCAGAAATTTTACTCAGCTTAAAGCATGAAGTATGGATGAGGTAAAATCTTACTAGCTTTTTAAAAAGTGCTGTATCCATACTTACCACAGGCTTGTGAAATTAAAATTAAAAATAAAGGACCCTTTGGAAAAAAAATCAGGATATTTCTTCAAAATTTTACCTTAAATACAGTCTTCATACACTTTCTGTTTAACTAAGCACAAATTTGGCACTTTATTTGCATTTAAAATTCCTGTATAATGTGCTTCATACAAAAAAGGTTGGAAGACAGTATTCAGAACACCTGCAGATATAGAGTTACAGCAATGGTGGTTTATTAGTGCAAGCAAGGCAAAAGTGGTGTGGAGATGCGTTATCTCCTTTTAGACTAATGGGAAAAAAAAGTGTGCTTTCAAGCACGCAAAACTTTCTTCAGCTAGCAGTAACAGCCTAACAGTAATTTGTGATTTGTTAAGGATACAACTGATATCTATGTGAGGTCAGAGGGTTGTGAACCCAAAAGCTTCCCTCAATTATGACAGCAGCAGAAAGAACTGGCTGTATTATTTGTCTTCTCATTGCCTTGCTCAGTCTGAAAAAGCAGTCATCTTTGGTTTATTTATAACAAACGGCAGTGTACAAGCAGTGGGTGGTTTGGGCGTCGCAAAAATATATGGTTTGATCTTGTTTTGTGTGAACTTTCCAAATGAACCAACCCAGCAGTGCTACAACTGTATGTGCAAACTTAAGCAAGGCTTAAGAAAAATTTGGCTTTCTGTGTCTTCTTCAGAATCTCGTGAGCATTTTTAGTTGTTACTAAAACACGTTATGTGCCCACAGTGCAAAGCATCTGCTTTCAGATTATGAAGTAAACATAGCTGGGTGCCAGACTAAAACAACTGTACTAAATACATGGCTTTAGGACCTACACTTCAGCTGCCAAAGCACTAGTTCTAATGTGCCTTTGATAAACCATTTTCCAAATACAATTATCTGGAATGGTCCAAGGGGTGTACAGTCCAAGTGTTTTACCCTTACTAATGACTGTAAACTCTCCACAGCATTTGAAAGGGACACAGCGATCAGATTTCATGGATGCAGATTGAATCAGAGTATAAACTCTGTCTGCACCTTACTGTCTGTTATGTGTTTCTGTGATACAAACTTGACAGTGCCTCCATTGGTAATACGTCCTTCTGACAATTTTAATACACTTAAATGAAGGACAGTGCTTCAAGGCCATCAGAAGGCTGAGGCATTTGTTAATTTTGAGTGTCTGGATGGCAGATCAAAGACTCAAAATACTGAATAACTAAACTTGCTCCTCAGGAGACCATAAAAGAAATGCCAAACCTTGATGCTGTATTGATTAGCTATGTGGCTTGCAAAGCATCAGCAATGATCTGTAAAAAGTTAGCTAGCAAAATCATGGTCCCAGGTCCTGGCTGGTTGAGTTTCTATGCTTAGGCAGAGCTGTTGTGGACAATGCATTCTCTTTCCACCAGATGCAAGGATGAGGAGCACTGCAGTACAGGGACTCACAGAGGTCTTAAATTGGTTACATGAATTATAAGCTACAGCACTAAGAACTCCATTTCAGTTCTCAAGTCACTTTCCAACCTTTTGGCACTCTGCAGTTTTAAGTACTGCTGGTACATGCTCATGCAATGCTGGTTATAAACATGCATGTCCACGAGGCATCTCCTCCCGCCCATGCTCAAGTGTCATATGCAGTTCTGCTTAGAGGACTGGACAGTGGCATTCTTGCTAAGGCTTCAGCAAGTTAGGATATCATATGCAGTTACGAGGGACACTGCAAAACCAAACCTCCTCCTCCAACAGGTGGTATTAGCAGATGCTGCCAATGCAGGTAATGAGAAGGCACTGCTTCTTTAGGCTCTGAAATGTTGACATGGGGAAAGAGAGTTCAGCTGTCGTCTTCTTCCCTCCCAGTAATGGATATAAAAAGCTGGTTTTCCCTCAGTGGAGCCCATGACTTCCATGGTACGGGCTGCTCTAAAGGACATAGGGCCAGCATCAAGTAACCAAATAGCACAGCACTGCAGATGTTTTGTGAACATGTGATGTTCGCTCCCCCTGGGCTTAGATACAATTGGGAGCTAATGTTCATAAAACCTCTGGTCCACAATAGAGTGCCTGAAGTGTGAGGGAGGTTTCCCAACAGGGGAGGAAGGAGAAACAAACAAATAAAATCACTACTATGCTATTAAATTTTATTTTCTTTAATTCTTTTTGATTTTATAAACCCACAAACTTCTCAGGGAAAACTACAAAGACTTCTGCACCACTTCTGCACATATATAGGATGTTCCTGTCCAGCTGACATAGAAAACATCTTCAAAAGCATTCAAAAAACCATTTTCTTAATAGGACTAGATGTTAAAAGTGTATAAAGTAAAACTTTTCAAATATGTTTTAGTCTTTCGTGTTTTCTCTATACCTATACCCTCCCTTCAGCTGCTGGGGAAAAACATATCAGGAGTCTGAGATATCAAAAATATCCTAGCTTCAGGATGTCTGGAAAGCAAAAGCCTGGTCCCACTTTTAGTCAGGCATTCCTTGTGATGTTAGAGGATGGAAAGATCAAATGACAGGTTCTCTGTTAGAACCTTAATAGTGTTACTCCTGACTTGAGCTACTATCACTGTAAAGCAAAGCTGATTTCTCCTTGACCTGCTCATGGAACTACTGCTCTGGTATTGAAGTTACTGGGAATCACCAAGTAAACCAAGACACATAGGAAGAGGAATGAAGAACCCCTGGTGACATAAAGCCTACTATAACTTTGCAAACGGTTAAGAGCCAGTATTTGCTGATTCTGAGGAAAACTATGGTATAGAGGCTGCACAATTATTCCTGGAGATATCAGGAAGAAATCTGGTGGTGTTTCTAAAGTCTGCTACGAAGATGTGAGTTCTCAGTAAGCATTCCTTGTGGAAGAGAGGATGAAGTGAAGGCAACTTCTATAGATTATATCCCAGAATTAGCCGGTAAAGTGGTTCACTATAGTAACAGCTATTCAATCCAAGATTATTGTACAGCAGAGGGCAGTGGTTGCAGAAGGTTGTTTCATTTTGGTTGGAGGAGAAGTTTGAGTGTGGAAATAGCCCCTTTAATTCCCCTGTACTAGTACATTACTGGGCTTGAGAATACCATCAGTGGTGGCTGAGCTGAATGTCAAAACAGGCCATTAAATGCAGGACAGAGGATGATCTTGTGACCTTCTCCACAGGTATCTTCTTTCTGGGATAGCTGATCGGTTAGATGGGTCTGTTTTTCAGTTTCTCCTTGTGTCAAATAGTTACTACTACAGTATCTTGAAAGTATGCTAAAAAGCAGCTGGATAAAGACACAGCTATATATCAAGAAGACTAGTTAAAGAAACATAAACCACTCAAGGCCTGCCTAGGTAAACCACGGTATTTCACATACTTTGCTCCCAGGCTTCTGAATGTCTTGAAGGTGAGGATGAGGCTCAGATTTGACTTTCCATCCTGCGAGCTGATGGTGAATGCAGGAAAAGAACAGTATACCTGCAGCCATCAGAACTGCTGAGGAGATGCACTATGTCGCTCTGCAATGGAAGAGATTTCTTGACAGGTAGAGTCTTTATGCTCAGATGCAGCACATGGCTGAAGTTAGCTGAGTTAACTGGCTACCAAAGAATAAACAATCCCCTCTCTACTAATTTAGCAGACAAAGTAGTAGACTAAGTCCCTTGAGAAAACGCCAAACAATAAAATTCAAATAATTTACTGTTGGCCATAGCCAGAAGACAAAGATGCTCACTGCTACACTTGTCAGTTTGTTTGGACTGCTCTGCGGGCTGTAAATTCATTAGACCATGATCTTTTCTTTCATATGCAAAGCTTCTAAAATGGGACTCTGCCCTCTAAGGATGATGTAATAAATAACTGCCTCCTCCATGAACCACAATTTCCAGATGCAGTCTTTTTGATTGTAGAGGCAACTTCCCTCGTTTCTACCCACTGAAATTACTACCTGCTATTGGTGATTACATCATATTTACTTCGTGAGTGGAAGCCTGGAAACTGAACAGCTGGTCACATTGTGGACTTCTCATTTCACATAGGTGGGAAATGAGGTATGGATCCCCAAATGTTAGCTCTGATTTGACACGCCATACACATATTCCCCACCATACATCAAGATATGCTTATAAATAATTCAACTGCACTTAAAGCAACATATGGGTTTACCAACAGAGATGATTAAAACCAACAGAATTGCACATTAGTTCCTATGAAGTCAGATGAAATTTAGGAAAAATACAAACCGATATTACCTTAATTGGGAAATGCTGAAGTAGTCACTAACTAGTCAGAATACTACTCTGATTCAGTAGCTGCTCTCAAAGAAAAATGTTGGGCAAAGTATTCCCTCCACCCATTAGAAATTTGAATAGTCCATTTCTATAATTCTTCCAGGTACTTAGTATATTCTACGTGTAGTATAATCCAGTACCAGGCTAGCAGCTCCAAGAAGAGCAGGATCTGCTAGATTTGAGACCACCACATCCACAGTTTTAACAGAGGACAGAGCCTGTCGATTTATCACATCTTTGACAGCATTAACATAGTGGCTAGCTAGAACTCCAGAAAGGATCACAAGAGAGGGGTTCATGGTGTGCAGAATGTTCACAACTCCAAGGCCTAATGCTGTCCCAGCTGAAAAGATAAAATAAAAACAAATTAAGTAAAATACTCAAAGCAGTCTAAGCATTAGTTGTTGAAGTAGGTCTGTTAACAGCAAATGACACTGTCAGGGAAGTGTTCTATTCCATATGGCATATAGAAGAAGTTTTGAGTTTATGTTACCAGACAATATGAGTTTGCCATTAATTTTTCTTTCAAAAGTAAAAGAAAAAAAGGCAAATTTATTGCACAATAATGCATTTTCCAATGATACAGATGTGAAAGACAAAGCAATGCATTACTACTCTTGTAAGCTAAGAGAAAATAGGAAAGCATTATTCTACCATCTTAGTGCTATCAGCTATGTATGAGGAAGAGGACTGTGTTTAAAGCTAGTAAAACAGTAAAATATCCCATGTAAAGTAATATGTAAATTGCCTTTGCTTGCTCAGACTAGCCATTCACTTGCCTACAATGAAATGTCCCCAAATTTTCCAATATGAGAATATTGAGACCTCACTTTTTTAAAACCTATCTTCACAGAAACTTTTCATCTTCTCATTTATTGGAAGAGAGACTTTTAATACACACTTCTACTCACATTTCTTCCAACATTTATATTTAACATTTCATTACCATTAGTAATTTTATATAGAGAGGTCCTCAATGTGTAGAGTTGTGTTTGTAGTGTTACAGTGCATTACCATTTCTGTATCCCCAAAAATCTAATCATGGGAGGGTTCCCACTTTAGGCTATGTTCTCACCTGTTCTGAGAATGCCGTCTGCTTTTGTGTTCCCAAGTTTAGCTGCTTGAATGAGATGTGCAGCACTAACAATATCCTCCTTTTTCATTGACATTCCTTCTACTAAAAGCAGATCCTCTGTTTGAAGAGTAGGAGAGAAACCAAGAGAAAAACATCATGATGTGGTAAGTCAAGAAATGGAGGGTGACAAACAGGCAGTTAAGATCTTTACATCTCTTTTACTTGCACACTGAAGCCTGAATCCTTAGCAATCTGTCCAACCCCGAGTTTAGCCAAAGCGGTCATATCCATATTATTCAGGGAACTACTTGTAGAAGCAGGGCATCAAACTCAAACAGTATGGTAATTCACTAGTCTTGTCACCCCCAAAAGTTAATAAAATAAAATATAAATGTTCTCAAACTTATCTAAGAGAAGCTATTGCTGAAAGACAATCACTGTGAAACCAAACCTCAGAGAATCCTTGTCAGATAACCTTACAGCATGCTTAAAAAGGAAAGACTAAGCTCTGCTACATGCTTCTGGTAATTTTGAGACCAGTGGTTCCAAATGTGGGTTGCCTGGGTATTGCCATCACTGAAAAGGAATTGTATTGTACTATGCAGGTTGTGGCAGCTCCTGGGTTGGCCATACACAGGAATCCTATCTGGTTGCCTGTACACCTATTCTCATCTCCTTCTAGAAAAAGATTGCAGGTCTATTTTTCTTAATATCATCTGTGCAAATTTCTTCCTATACTGCAATTTAGTAATCATGTTTTCAAAAATAAAGTACATAGATACCATCATGCAGTTTCTTAGCTTCTCTCTGTAATGCTATTCCAGAAGCATATGCTTCTATACATCCTTGGCTACCACACAGGCACTCTGGTCCATCTAAAGATACAACAATATGCCCAAGCTCAGCAGCACAGAAAGAACTGCCATGGATCAATTCATGTTGATGAACGATTCCACCTCCAATTCCTGCAAAGACATGAAAACTTCTATGATTAAAAAAAAGAAAAAAAAAAGACAGTTTTTAAAGGCCCCAATTCTGCAGGACATTGACATTTGCTTATTCTAATACAGACAAGATAAAATATGTGCATCAGTGGTCTTCTATGCTGGAAACCAAAAATTACTGGTTATTGAAGAACTCTTCTCTGTTCAACACACCGAATAAGCAAGCTCATAGCTCCCTCCTATTCATATGTGTGTATCAAAATGGTATATAATGCTTCCCCTTTCTTAAAAAGCCTATGGATGGTACTGAACTACTATGACAGATCTTTTACGCTTGTGAGTCATACTCTTTAGGCACAAAACTAACCTTTCAAGTGGCCTTAAAATTTTCCATTTCAGAGGTGTTTTAATGCAGTATTTAGACAGCTAAGCCTGTGTGCTAAAGAGCCAGGACATTTAAATCTGCAATCCTCTGCTGCCCGTTCCCAAACCCTGGGTGGGAATCCATCAGCTAGTATATTGCCACCATTCTAAAGGACTATATAGTATATACATACACTATATATAACAAAGGAGGAAAGTTACGCCACCTTTGCATTTGAGATATAATAAGCATCATCTCTCATACTCAATTGCTTATCTTCTAGATTCATATCCTGATCTGACTTGTATTTCTGCAGCTGGAAGAGAATTAAGCTATAAAGCTGAAAAAAGCAAAATTATTCCAGCTAAAGTTGCTCAGATTTTCCTTATATTGAAAAAATGGTTTGCTTTCATGGCTATATAAGCAGGACTTCTTTTATCAAGAAGCTTATGCTATGCAAGAGGTTTCATTTACCTGAAAATTAAAGAAACAAATATATATAGTGGCAGGTGGATTTTTCGTTTGTTCTTAAACCAAATAAATATTAGGGTTTTGCAGGCACAGTGGTGGTGTTTATGCTTTTAAGATCAGCTGAGCCTCTGAATGATGGTGCTGATATTTTGACTTTGGGTTTCATTGAACCATAACATACCCACCTGTACCAGTAATGAGTGTTACAAAATTTTCTATTCCTTTTCCATGACCAAATTTCCTCTCTGCTAGAGCAGCACAGTTTCCATCATTGTCCACCCAGACTGGCAGGTGCAGAGCATCAGATATTGGAGTTCTGAGATCCACAGAGCTCCACTCCTGAATGAGTTTTGTAGAGTGAAGCACAATTCCTTCTCGGGGGTTTACCCGTCCTCCTGTGGAAATACCTAAGTTGCAGAAATACAGGAAAGAAAAATAAAAACTAAGTCAGTGTAATACTTTTAATTAAAAGATCTGTTTTTCTCTTTGCAATGACAAGTATTTTTATTTCTAATACTAGGCTTTGAAGCAGAGCGTGAAAGTAAAAATTTCTAAGTATTACTGGCAGTGCAATGTCTGACATGTAAAGATAATTCATAGAACTCCATTACTTTAATCACAATGCACCCAGTATCTTAAGACTAACTAGATGGGTAATGGTTAGTGTTAGAGATTGCAAGCACTTAATACTTGTGTTTCTTTTTAGTTGTGTATGAAAGACTTACAATAGCAAACTGTACAAATAAATTGTTCAAACCCTGGAACAGTAGAAGTGTCCTGAAATTCGCTCTAACTCTCAAGATATAGAATGACTAAAAATAATCTCTGGACTTTGAGTAGTAATTTCTACTTAAAAATGCACTGTTTTCCAGAAAAATCAAGACTGTGTTCAGAGATTTGTCTACTGAACGGAATAATGGCTAATAATAAACACTATTAACCAAACCAGTTTTCTCTAGCTCGAAAGGCTTCCAAAGTTGATGGGCTCTGTCAGGATCTCTGAAAAGTAGGCCACTCTACTGTGGAGGTATTTAGCTTTAGACAACAAAGTTTGAACATTTTATCTATTGTTCTTGTACAGAGATTATATAATTGTGTCACATATCTAAAGATTTTCAGAAAAAAGAGTCCCAGGGTTAACATTGTAATAGAAAGCAGCACAAAAGCTACAAGACAAGCAGCTGAATTGAACATTACAGCTGTAAGACCCCCCCAAAATCTCACTTTGTACAGAACAAATCTGAGAACCTGTCAGCAAGTACCTAATAGAAATGACATCCCCAATGTCAATCTGTGAAAGTCTCCCTAGGATTTTAAGAGCCAAATTTTTATTACAACAAAACCTTATTTAGTATTTAGTTGCTAACTCAGCAATAGCTTAGTAAAACATGTCAACTTTACCTAAACGCCATAATTCTATAATTGATTGTAAACGACTATGGGAATTAGCAGAAGCTATCTCTTCATCCTCTTCTCTCTACTATCAGCTCCAGAAAGATAACTTAAATACTGCCTAACAGCAGTAAATAGATAGCTCTCACAAGTACCTCTCTGCAACATTTGTGTATAGACCTGGATCTCCTTTGGTTTAAAATTTGTGTTTTGTAAAAGTAAAAAAAAAATTTCAGTAACAGCTGCTAGTCTTCTTCGGGCTTGATAGTCTTTACTTTTCCCCCATTTTCATAAAGCTGTTTTTAATATAAATGCTTTGTTTTGAGTGAAAAAAACCCAACAAAAATAACAAAATTGAAACTAACTGCAGAGCTGTTGCAATCTAGACTTATTTGATTATTAAGACAAAAAGATGTTGAAAATTATGATTTTTTTACCAGAGTCCTACTTTTTAATCACTCTGCAAACCTGTTTTGTCTTAGTGGGACTTCTTCAATCGAAGTTATGCTCATGTAGGTATTTTGACTGCTGACAGCAGTTTATAGGACTAAAAGGAGGAAAACACTTTTTTTCATTGCTTTCTGTTAGTAGCTCTTTCTCCTTATTCATTTCCAATGGTTATTACTTTTACCCTTATCTATGATAGCTGAAGAAGGCCAGGGTTACTGATAAGAAGTCCAGCCCTTCTGCTCAATCTTGCAACAAATTCTCCAAAAAGTTATAGGAACTCTCCATCTTATGATTATTAGCCGTAACGAAATGACTAGAATCTAATACATTAATTATTCCCATAGGAATTATACGTCATTCTTTAAAGAGAACTTTCAATTTCAGCTAGTATTCTGATTCAAACTGTGAGTCTGAATGAGGCAAAGAACAGCTAACAAAAATAGCCAGGTAAGAAATTTCTTACTCTGTAGCACAACTTTTCCCTTTACTACTCAGTAATTGAACAGTAAGCAGTCACAGAAGGAAGGGGGCTGAAGAATAAATAGGAATGTAATTCTTGTAAAATGACAAACAAAAGGAAAGTTTTTTCCCCATATATAAACCTCTGTAAACCAGTTTATGGTTTCATTATCCTAATAAACACAGCTAACTGTAAACTGTTCTTAGATACTTGCAATAGTGACTACTGCAGAGTTTACCATCTTTTCTACAGGAACTATGAGGCTTTCAAGATGTCGCATTTGGACAGAATAAAATAATCTGGGTGGTTAAGTCATATGTATTACCCAACAGATAGTCTGAAAGATTTGATTTGAAGGTCTGACATCATTCTTCTTATGGCTTTGTGTACTTAACATTGTTTTGAAAAATACTTTTAAAAGAAGTTCAAGTTAAGTTTTCTTCCTACTATGTGATTCAAGTAAGTTTTGGTCTGGAGCAAACTACTTTTCTTTTGGAGCATTTCTCAGCTAAAATGAGGACTTTATGTCTTCCTTAAAAATCCAGGATACATTAACTGACACCTTAATAAATAACTGTAATACCTGAGACCAAAGCTCCCAGTCATCATTAAACTGAAGACATCCTGTCTGGTATAAACACACAGTTTAACTTGGAACTCTACTACAGTATAAGTAAACTGGACATTAATAAAAAGGTTGCTTTTGTTTCTGCTAGCTGCAAATTTAATCTAATGTTTTAGCCTTTTTAGTCTGTCCTAGTGTAACTGAGGATTCTGCTGCACAGTTGATCCTGGCCATAAAGAAAGGCTTACAGACAGTAAAGGAAACTTGACTCAGCTGCAGTTGTTTCAAGAGCTGTTTCAATATACACTAAGCATCTGACTCACAATTCTGAGACTGCAGGGAGCTTAAAAATCCACAAAATCTATATACCACACATTTTAGATACAGTTTAGATGTAACTTAGCAGATTGCTTTTATGGCTGTTACATACTGGGGCAACTTCAGTCTTTACAGTCAGCTTCTGATTTTCATATAATTTAAGAGCTTAAAATACACAAGATCTGTTTTAGAAAGGTGTTTTAAACTAATCAGTAGTGATTTCACTTCATGCTGAAAAACTTGGATGAGAAGACAAAGTTAGTATTTCTTAACTTACCTACTCCCAAAATTCTGCAGTTCACATTTACTGCCTCCGATGCAGCCTCTACACACATCTTTAGAATTAATTCTAGTCTGTCTTCATAAGTTTTAGGGTTGAGCTGGGTATACTTCTTAACTATTTCACCCTAGAAATTAAAAACAACAAAACATGCCCCATAGAAATGTACTTCATGATGAAATTTCTCTTCAATTTAAACTACAGGTCAACTTGAAAATGGACAATCGTAACTTCTCTCTTTTAAAAAAAAATACAGATGCATGCCTTAGATCTTGGTCCTACAGGCGGTTCTGTGCAAATCTGAGGGACAAGTTTGCAAGATTAGGCATTACATTCTGCTTCTGTAATCAACCTCCCCTGTCTGAAATAAAATACATATTTTAAGGAATACATGGATCGTGTAAAGAAATACCACAAGAGCTACTGGCACTGTTGTTAGGAGTAAACCATGATACAGCAAAACACTTAGTAAACCATGATGAGCAATGCACTTAAACTCAATACTATAAAGCGTTAAAAAAAAAGTAAGAGCAGCAATTGCTAAAAAGGACAGAAAACCCATAGTGTTTGAAGAATAAAATGTTTCCGATTTGACTACATGGAAGTTTTGCATGGTGTGACAGACACTGCTATTTTACCAGCAGGAAGAGAGTCAGCCAAAGAGAAATGCTAGACATTTCAATGCAAAATTTACTATCCTTTCAGAAATAACTTTTCTTCTAAGCAATTGTACTTCTGAGTCACTTGAAATATTTCTGGAGTACCATCTACTGTGATGTATGTTGTATGGGGGAGGGTGGGTCCAGGAGGAAGGGATTATTTTCAACCCTAGGAGTCGTGCAGTGGTAATGAAAGCATTCATTATACATGCCTGAATCTGTGGGTACTAAGGAAGTAATCTTAATGTAATGTTAATATTGCAGGATTAAGCCAGGAAACCGCAGAAGCTATGCTGTTCAGAGATGTTATTCTCCCTATTGTATCCCCAGTACTCTACAATATATCTAAGTGAACAGCAGTGTATTAATACAGCTAAGCAAAAAGGAATTACAAAGACAGTCTATATGCAACATGGCCGAGTCATTGTTGCCGAAATAACGTAGAAAATTCCATGACGTCAATGGTTTTGAGTATTAGATCCCACCATTACATGAGCAATAGGGTTTGGGAATTTTCATGATGTTTAGTTTCTTCACTTCTGGTTTGGAGGGGAAGGGGAATCAGAGGAAGTTATTTTGGAAGACAAGGTTGCAGCAAACATTATCAGAAGACACAACAGCTTTTAAAAGGAGCTTTTGAAAACTCAGTTATTTTCTTCATGAAAAGAAAACTACACCTTCAACTCTGCCATTTCCTGTTAAATGCTTACATCTGTTGTGTAAATTTAATTATGAAAGTTTGATCCTTTTCGCTCTTGACTTGCTAACATTTCAACTTTCATAAATGCCACCTCAAGCTACACTCTGCAAAATGGACAGGATTTTTTAAAATTCATTTTTTTCCTGGCTGTGTTGGCACAAAACGCAGTGTCAATTTTACTTCTAAAAAAATTATACTTTTAGAAGTTTTCTGTAAACTTAAAGATGTACCAGACATCTCCTTTTAAAAAAATGCAAAAATTCTGGACCATATCAAGTCAATTTACATAGCCCTTCATTTTTCTGCAGGCAACTTACTTTTCTCTCTGGGTAACTATGTCTAACTGATCTAATTATCTGGAAGTAAACAGTGTAAAAGTAGGAGTAATTGTCCAATCCCATCGAGAATAAAAGCCAAAGACTTCTCAACATGAGTTTTATTCACATCTTTAAAGTGCTGCAGAGTTCAGGATTTTTATAGAGCTTTTTTCCCCCCAAACAAGAAGACGGGTATGTAAACGAGTTAAGTTCTTCAGTCCTAACTATCCTTTCATTTATCGACCTTGATAAGAATTATTTCAAGTATTTTTATACCATCACCAAGTAATTTTTATCCCATAAGCTTGACGCTCACAAGTTTAAATAGAAATTTTGTGGTTTCTCCATTGATCTGGATAATCAGCTCATGGTCATGGGTATATTTACTGTTTCACTATACAATGCCTTTGCAAGTGATCTGGCACCAGATTGATACTGATGCCATTTTGGTAGCCTCACTTACTGTTTTTTAAGACCAGGTTTTTTTATGTTTGCCGAGTATGAACTTTCATCTTTCTAAGTTAGCTGTCAAACATTTGTAATATGTTGTCTATGGCAGAGCTATGCAAGCAATGCATACTTATTAGTGCTATGACACAGGCAAAGGAAAGCTTCCGACTGTGCCATTACCAGAGAAATGGGTTGAGGAACTTCTGAGCATGGAGACCATTAAATCACACGGTATCCCTAAATCTGAACATCTCTCCATACAGCCTTTACAAGGCTATAACTTCAAGTCTATTTCAAATGGGTAACTTTTACAGAAAGAGAGGCACGTCAGACTCAAAACTCACTCAGTCTTTAAAGTCTCTATGGATTCTAGTGTATGTATCAAATTCTACTTACTCTGATGATGGTATTAAACCATCAAGCATCTCTTCTCATACATCACAGGACACAGTCAACACAATTAAAAAAAACAAAGCAAAAACTTGATAGGAATTTTAAAAGATTGTCATACAACTCAAATCCACCACCCTTTTCCAATGCAAGGAACTATAATTCAGCTGGTTTTAAGTGACCTTTTTAAACCAGTTCTTACTATTTCGGCAATGAAGACACCATACCCTTCCAGACTATCTATTCCAGCCTTCTCTTTGAACTATTATCCAGCTAAGCTGGATAATAAGATAATAAGAAAGCTGGATAATAAGAAAAACTTTAAAATAGTTTTCCCTTCTAATGTTTTAATACTTTACTACTTGTTCACGCACAAGTGAATCTGATTTTTCTCTTCATGGAAGAGGCTTCTACATATCTGAAGGCTTTTTTTTCCCCCCCAGTCAATTTCCTCTTCTCTAGATTAAACAATTCTAGTTTCTTCAACTTTTCCCTGTTTTCCATGTCTGTAATAATTATTGGGTTTTTTCTCCTGATTGTCTCTCCAATTGGTCTACATCTCTGTGGCGTGATGCATTACACTGAACACTGTTCCAGCTGTGGCTCAGTACGTCTTACTGATTATGCTTCTATGCAGGAAGATACTGAGAAGTTTTGATTACTGGCTGTTCTTCTCTTGGTAGAAGAGGTGCAAAAATCTGTATCCTGAATCCAGCCACCGTGAACCCATACTCTCCCTCAATAAACTGCTTTGCTAGATGCTGGTTGTTGCTCAAAATGGTTCCATGTGTCCATTACATGGCTGTGGAAGGCAGCGGGAAAGTAAAAAGACTGCTTTTGGAGCATTTCCGTTTTTTGCTTGACATACAAAAAGTTGCAGGGTGAACTGAGCCACCTTTTATGGGGAACCAACACATCTGAAAGCTGTCCTGTTCTTCAAGGACTGTATGACTTCCTACAGAGAGAGAGCAGCTAGGACCATGTACCAGCAAATGGGCTTTGCTAGTTTAACAGCAGCCTTAGAAGAGCAAACCAGCAGGCAAATTGTATCAAGACTGTATGAGAGGTGCAACAAATGAGGGAAAAATCTACTTTACCCCTCAATAGCAAAAGCCAGTAGGACTGCTTTATTTTGGAGTTCTTTTGCATCATAAACCCATATCCCCACTGTAGGTACAAAACCACACAGCCCAATGCAGTCTGCAGAATATCTAAAAGCACAACAGAATATTTACCTTCATACTGACAATTGCTACTCGGAGATTTGTTCCACCTAGATCCACAGCCAGAGCACTCTGTGTCTCTAGAATATGGTCAATATCTTGAGAGATATTATCTTTGACAGGAGGAAAACAGAATTTCTTTTGCAATGGCTCTTTAAGGTCAATAGATTTGAGGAACTTCAAAATCCTTGGAACAGCATTACCATCTCCATATATTTTTGAGCTATAATATGAAAAAAAAATCAATTTAATTGGAAATACACTGCAATCTATAAAGTTCTTTATATGACTGAAGGCTGTTAACACTATGTCGTTAAAAAATTATGATACGGCTACTATGACAATACTACAGCTCACACTACTCAAGTCTCTCATGGGATATGGTAGGTAGTGTTAGTAATTTGAAGATCACATTACAGACTGTCCAAGTTGGGCATTAGCTCCATTTTGGAATATGAAATACGGAATGTAGAAAGCTGGAAAGCTAATGATGCCAAAAAAAAGTAAATAAAAAGAGTTAAGAGTTTAATGAAAGGACCCACATAATAAAGCTCTAAAATTATGGAAAGTTTATATACGTGCTACGTGTCCAGACAAGATGTACTTATCACACAGATGACAACTACATAATAGTAAATGGTACATTCATGTCAGTTGTAACATATAAATCTGGTTTTAAAATATCATCATACATGGTGTCAGACATTTGGTATTACAGAATTCGGTTCTGTTACTCTATTGAGGTTCTTAAGAAATGTATTTTTGATTCTTGTCTTTAATTAGACAAATATTATCTCTTGAAGTTTCTAGGAACTTACACGTTAAAGAACAGAGGGTCAATACTGTATGGCTGAAGAATAACGAAAAGCATCTTGCTATAATCCTGCAGCTCCTCTGGAAATTTGTACTCAGGACTCTCTACGTATCATGCCTGAGGTCAATCCAGCTATAAAGTAGTGTGTCCTTCAGGCACAAGTCAAAGGTAGGCAGACAGGATGCTCTCCCCTGTGCTGCTCCTATGGAATAAGCTCTCTTCATCATGCTAGCCTAAGCTAACATATAAATTTTGTCCTCTTGATTTTCTGTTGGATGTTAAATTACTAGTTATATCAAAACATTACTAGTAACATTTTGCTCTATAAATACTAATCTGCATACCGGACATTGCACTATGATTCTGAATGAGGCATGTGAAATGAAAAATAATTTGTAACCTCAGACTAGTGCATTAAAAGCGCTCCAGTCAAATATGATGAACGACGTTGGGACTAAATGACTTTTACTCTACTGCTTTAACATCCCCTCCAATGAAGCAAGATGAATGTACTTACCATGGATACTGCTTACCAAACTGCAGCTGTAGAGCATGCAGAATCTTATCCTGGGTATCAGCATCACGAACGTGAAGAACATTTTCACCTAGGTGACAAAAGTTAACGTAACAGGACAGGTCAGCTCCTCAAATTACATTAGAGGATAAGAATTGCCTTAGAAATGAAGAAATAATTATTTTTGTTTCCTCTAAGCAGGAAAGACTCCAGTCAGATCGACACTGCTCTTCTATGTGCCTCCCCTTGCTACCAAGAAAGCAATGGTGACTCCTATGATATGCTGCCATGCATTACAAAACACTACAGAGTAGAATATTAGCTTTCAACAGAATTCTATTATTAAATTTAAAATGCACGAATAAAAATAGGGGGTAAATGGCTATTTGTGTCATATCTGCATAGCTGTGAAATACCACAATACAGTTACTTCCTGAAGTGGTGAAAAGTTCATATTTTTTTAAAGTGAAATATTAATACATGCCAAATATCACACTAGCTATAAAGGAAAACAATTAGTTGCCTATTCTGCTAAATGGAATCCACTGCAAACGGAGATATATTTTAACTTGTCTATCGATAAAAGCCTTATTATCTTACATAAAACACACACGCAGCACTAACAGGATACAGGAATAGCCAGTGAAGGTTTAAAATGGGTCAAAAATTATGTTGCACTGATACTGCAAGATGGCCTCTGCCAAACATTCATTTGACTTTATCCTGTGGAACACAAAAACCTCAGAACCATGAGGAAATTAAAGTAGTTAAGCAAACATGTACCTGTTTCTCTTCCTGTCTGACGTGTCCCCAAGTTGATGACAGGTGTACCAAACGCTCCCACCTCTCTGACACCACAACTGCTGTTACCAATCATACAACCAGCATGAGCAACTAGCTGAATGAACTGGTCAAATGGGACATGCTTTACTGCCCGAAAATTGGGATGATGTTCAATGCCCTTCTTCCTCATCACCCGAACCATCTCTTTACTTCCTACAGAAAAACAAGAAGTAGAATAAATGATTCAAGTCCTATCGTTAAACTGGAAGTCCAAACATGCAAAGGAGCTAGTAGCTTTTCACTGAGTTGCCAATTCTGAGTTGTTTTTGTTCTCTTTTTATCCTCATAGTGTAAGCTGCAAAGCTGGGCACTTAAGCCCAAGTTTGATCCCAAAATCCACTGCAAAAATCTTTTTGTAGTTTTTAGTTAATTTAAGAGGCACTAATATTGCTTCTACATGTCACCTGGTTTCCCTTCATCTTCCCACACTGAAAAGCTGAAATGTCCTCCAGCAATGTAAACATGGAGCTGCAGCAGATGCACACCTGATGCTGAGACCAGCTATTTCCATCCGGGACAAAGGCACTCCATAAGAACCATTGAATGCTTTAAAGACTATCTGTTATGAGCCCCCCTGTCATGAAGGTATTTTACTCACCTGCATCCACATTAGGGAATAGAACAAGTGTTCTCTTGTTGAAGGAGATGAGTGCATCTAGAGTCAGCTCAAACATCTTTATGGAATGTTTAATATCTGTGGTTACAGGATGTTGCAAAGCAACTATATAATCTCTGGTTTTGACATCTTCACCTGTCCAAATGGAGCCCAGGAAAAGGTTTTTTATTAGCATAAAATAGTAAGAGGAAGGGAGGACACACTTTTGAAACTACCAATGTGAAAGCCTCAACGGTCAAGGCACTGAATGGGATAACACATAAATTTCAATGCAACAATAAAACTCAAGGGAGTATCAGGAGGATCTAGGTTGTTATTTGCCTATCTAAGCAAGTCTTATAACTTTAGAGACCACTACCTAAACCCCAACAAACTGTTAACTTGCAGGCCTACATCTAAAGCTTTGCAAGACTTTATGAGGGTCAAGAGCCTGTTCTCACACCAGTGTAAATTTGGAATAACACGAAAGCCCCGAAGCTGCTAAGGTTTTCTGTCAGTTCTCCATGCTCAAGCAAAGACTTAATTCCCATTGCTTTAAAAAAGTTAGTCATACTTGTTTTAGTACATTTGATAAAAAAATTTATCTGCAAAATATTCACCTACTGCTCAAAGAAGATTCCAACTTCCAACTACACAAGTTAATGTGCCGCATAGGAGATTGCTTTGTCAAAGATAAAAAGCAAACACAAAACCCCATTGTTTACAGGAATTATTTGTACGTAAATGAATATGAAGCATGAAAAGCCTTTGGTGCATGTTGCCCTGTTGCACTGCATTCCTCAAAAGAATGTTCATAATATAAATTCCCTTTGATTTTTTTTTAGATTAGCCCTGAACAGCTCTGCTTCTATTTAAATACATCCTTTATACCACAGTAACTGTTCATATAAGACTGTTCCGTTTTTAAATTGTTCAGCTCAGAGAAATTACCCATTTAAGGAGTTATTTTTTTGATTTGGCAAAAGGACCAGATGTGTTTACTAGGACAGATTTGTAGCTTTCCAGCTATACATGATAGAACACAGATCAAAAGAAAAAGAAAATGTAGAAAGAAAGAAATAGTAGATACTATTACGAAATATACTAGTTTTTTGAGAAGAAGCAGGTTGATGCTTGATAATCATCTCCAATTAAGCAAACTTAAACTTATTAGCAAGAAATCCATCTGCTTCTTTCCTGTGCTTTTCTCAGAGCCACTGGTCAACAGATCCCATAGACTGATAACCGAGTTACTGAGTTTGTCTAGTGTTGAAAGTCATATGAAAAACATAAAAGGTGTACTGCTCACCTAGCCACATGCGTATAATACTCATGTAGTCCTTATTTTTGGCAGAGAGAAGCTTGTCATATGAGGGACAGCCTGCTAAAAGGATGCGGTCATGGTCTTCACACATCGCTATCAAATGCTGCTCTGCACTCCTTGTGCAGCACACGTGGTAATGGGCCAGTTTGGTTATAGCATGTCTGATAGAGTCATCAATGGTCCCACTGACTTCCCCACCTTCAATGTGAAGAATGCGAATATTCATCAGGGCTGCAGATGTGGCCAGGGCCAAAGCATCAAATCTGTCCCCGTGGACTATCATTATGTCAGGTTTCAGGCGGTTCAGGACATCCGGTAACTTGACTAATGCAAGGCCCACTGACTCCACCATAGCTGCCTCATCCTCCCCTCTCACAATGGTGTGCAATCTTGTATGAATATCGAAGTCATCTTGTTCAATCATACGATAGGTATTACTGAAGGTAACAGGAAAAGGGTTAGAGTAAATACAACTTGGTTTTACAGCAACATAGCTTGACAAAACAACTGCATATTAGAATAGTTGTACTGGGTTTGAACAAAGGCCTGCTTATCACATCTCCTTCACTGACGAAACAAGTTTTTAAGATTTTAACGGAATCTTCTCATCCATGTGAAGATCTTCCCTCATATTCCAAGCATCAAGTTTTTCTAGACACCTTTAGTGAGGAGCCTTGCTGAACATGTTCTAGAAACCCTCAGAAATCAAATTCTTTGTCATGTGTTTGCAGAGCCTTTCAGAGAATAGATATGGCATGATTTCCTTTCAGGAAAGGTATGTTGACTCCTCACCAATATATCAACTTTGCTGGACAAATGTATAAGTACAACATATATGATGCAAAGCTGAGGTCTGTATGTTCAAGGAAAACATTTTGCAGCTAGCATGCATTTTTCAGATTCTGTATTTGAGTTGTATAAAGACTTAGATACTCATAGACTTAAGAACTGCACAAAAAGGCCTTACGTTCAAAGGAAACAGGCTTTCGCACTAAACGAAAAAGGTTTTCCACACGTACTACCAGCTTCATTCCATAATGAGAAAGTTAAAACATTCCTCGAATACTGAGAATTGTTATTGTTTACAGTTAAGTATTTGAAATATGACAGATCATAGATCTGTGTAAGATTTCCTGTCTTCCACATTCAGTAAACGTGACCTAAGTAATCTGCACATTCTGGTTGGAATAAGAGAGAAAAAATCCCGAAGTTTTCCAATTTTGTCTTCAATTCATCTGACACATTCACTGTCTTATTCAAAGGATTACACTTTCAAACTGATTTAAATCAGATTTAATTTTCATTAAATCCACTCCGCTACTCACATTCTCACGATTTGCAAGCTGAGCAAAGATAGCAAAGACTATAAAGTGCTCCAGCTCAAGTAAAGAAGCACTCTCCATTCCGCGTAACTAAAGAAAACCCTATATATCTACTCAATTCTGCTCACTGCTGTAACACACAGGATATATTCCTACAAGTAACTTGTCAGGTAATTTGGTTTTTTGAAAGGCAAATCCTTTTTATGTGACTAAGTGAAGCGGCTCAGATTTTTACAGCATAAACTGCATTAAATTTCCAACTCGATTTACAATTACCCTTCATAGACCTGCCTTTGTCCCCTACTATGTGCATTTATCTCAAATAACTTTCTTCTCTCTTCTATATTCTTTCCCTTCTGAAAGATCAAAATCTAGGGAACAAACAAGACTGCATTTTTGGTGTTTTGTTTCTTTTACTATCCTCCAAATGTTTCAGTATGAAACATTTCACAGGATCACTATCATTTGAATTCTGCTACTGTTGATTACCCTGCTCAAATCACGGGGACGCACACGTTTCAAGGACCAACTAATTCTCTAGGATCCCCCAGATTAAGGAGTGCAGGGCTAAGTACCAAGAAAACCCCCAAGCAGTACCAGGGTTTAAGAATACTTACCACAAAACAACTAACAGATCAAAATCTCTATTGCTTTGTGCATTACAAATCATTCACATCAGAGAGACAGGTGTTAAACACCTTGGAATTGGAAAAGTAGTATTTCATATTACGTTGCACAAGTCTTGCAGACAGCAAAGGGTTCAGGACTATAGAAAAATCCGGGCCATGTTTCTTCTCTTCAGCAAATGAAATGGGATTACCTTATTTCTCAAATCAGACAGGATGCAATTCAACATGCTAACCTGGCAAGAAGTTTGATTGGGTTTTTTGGTTGTTTTTTTTTTTGTTGTCTTTTTTTTTTTTTAAATCAGGTTAGTTCTCTGGTGTTGAATTTCCCTTGCCATGTCACGTTATTAGATGGAAACAATCTCCAGGACAAAGCAAGGAACAGAGAACTGAGAATGGGCAGCAGTGGACCTTCCTGTGTTAGTAGTTTGAGATAATATAACTTCCTCGCATCCTAACTTATAAAGTCCCGAAACTTCTCATTGGAAAGTCCAAAAAGTGTCTTTACTGGAAGATATGCATAACATTTCTAAAAGCTCATCTATGCTGATATGCTCCAAGCCTTATGCAAAAGTCTGATTTTGATGTGCAAAGCAAGGGTCTTCCTATCTATTTCACCTACTGGGCCCAATCTGGTAAATGCAGCCTAGGCAAAACCAATGAACAACCACAACACCAGCAAGAATATGCATGCTGTTCCTTCTGCCTTTTCCCCAGCAAATAGGAGAATATTCACCTTCAATGTGGGAAGTTCTTCCAAAGGAAGAGATTTGGACCAAGACATTCCATCCTCCCAGGCAGGTGATCTGACTACTTACTTATAGGGTGTTATAGAGGGGATCCTAACCTCTCCTGCCAAACCATACCTAATATATCTGTCAGTTATTCATTTTGTCAGAAAAAGACAACCACCCTTTCCTTCCTCCACAATCCTGGAAGTAAGAACTCACAATATTCCCCTAGGATATGGAATATATAAGTACTTTCTCCAAAAGCGGAAGAGCTGCAACTTAAAGTGACTGAAGATTATCCTTTCTCTGCGAAAATTAAAAAACTATAGCACATTTTCATTCAATAATCACCAGATTCTTAGCGAAATCTGAATGAATTGAGTTTCTCATTTCATATAGTCTGTGATCCTGTTGAAGATCATTTACACAAAACTTTCTAAAATTCCAAGATTGATTGGGGGGAAAAAAAAAAAGAAATATGCAGTTTTAGAAGGAGCTGCAAAATGAAGTAAAATCTGAAAAAAATATGTACAATTTTGTTGTGTACATTCACAATGACAGGGATTTTGTTACCTAACATTCATGATATTATTGCTAACACCGCAGAAACAGATTGGCAGAGATACAAAAATTCACCTTACCCATAGTCATCAATCAGGTGGGAACCAAGCACTACAACATCAAGGTCAAAGAATTGTGGTTCTGCCTTAATACCAAACATAATGGGAGCTAATTTTGAATAATCAGCACGGTTGCAAGTAGCAACACAAACACGAAGTTTGTGGTTGTTTCCATTCTTCTCCATGACTTTCTTTTCTTTCTGTTTTGAAAGATTTTTGAAATACACTTCCTGAAATAATAGGGGGGGGAAAAAAAAAGAAAAGAAGCAGCATTAATAATAATCTTTATAGCAAGTAAATGATACACTTCATGAACAGCATACACAAGTGCAGCCCAGAATTGGGGACTCATACTAACTCATCCATCCATAACAGACAACTGATACCTTACAGTACTTATCATTAGAAGATTTTAAAAAGGACAGATTTTTTTTTTTTTTACTTAAAACTTACTTGATTTTAATACCTCTATTTCTATAATTAATATATAAAAATTCTATATAAACAATATTTAAGTATTATGAAGTTCTACTGCAATTAAACAGTAAAATGACTTTTTCCTGTTCAGATGGAAACTTCTGTGTAAGTAGAAAAATTATTGATGCCTTAGTAAATGAAGGAAAAAAATCTCATATTCCAAAACCACACAATGGAACAAACTGCTAAAAGATACATCCACCGATAGACTCTGTGAACAAAAATAGAAAGTTTTTGCCCAAATCAGTTTACGCATCTGTTAAACACACTTTGGTGAGGTAAAGGGAGTTAAACATTGACTTCTAAACCCTTCCACACTATTTTGCAGGCCAAAGTACATCAAGATATTCAACTATACATTATTAGATTACAGTAAGACAACTTTTGGAGGCAAATAGACATGCAAGGATGTTGATTATCATCAGGCAATTTGGAGGCTATTGGCTGACAATTGAAATGCCACAGAAACTCTGTATTTTTACGAGAAACATCAACAGTTACTGTAACAAGACATTTTCTCTAATCCAATTTTAGAGCTTGTTTAGTAGCTGATTAAACTATGTAATCATTTTTAATGTTTACCTATCCTGTGTTTACCATTTTGCCTTGGTGTCTTTATTGTGGGTTTTATTTTCATTTAGCAATTGGAAAAAACATTTTAAAGAAAAAGAAGAGCCTATTAAAAAAGGATACAGCAATAACTCCCCCCAAATAACCCAAATTTCCCCTCTCCCCAAACAGAAACTACTAAGTTGGTAGGAGAGGGTATCAGACCAGCTATTCATAAGTTTTTTGTTGTTCTCCTTCCAAAAATAACTGGATTTTAAGTAAGTACTGTCCTTTCAGTATGAAGTCTGACGTTATGTCAGATTTTTACTCCAGTTTAATGGCAAATAAGCTTTTTCCAGATTAATGCACAAGGATTGCTCATCTCAGATGGAGCAGTATCAATCTCTCTACTGGTTTTGGCAGCTAGAGAGGCTCTTTCTGAGAATTTGCTATGCAAGCATGATAATACTGACATCCAATTTCATGCTCCTTTTATATTACATATAATTTTTTTCAATCAATTTTTAAAAGAAAGGCTATTGTGACATTCCACTCTTATGAAACCTACAAAATTCAGCAACTTTTCACAGATTTCCCTATTTTTAACACAGATTAGTTTAGGTTTTATCACACATAATGAAACAATGTTTTGGTAAAATAGTCATGTTAGGGTGATTAGGAATCCCAAGTGGTCAAAGGTAAGAGACATTTCCAGTCTCTACTTGCAATCCGTTATAGCTCTGCAAAATTATGACTGGCAGTGATGTTTTTTCTGGTTTAACTCCAATAAATATGATTCCTGAGAGAGTAGTTTACACTGCCTTTCAGAATGAAACTGAAGTGGCAAAAAGCAAAGATGGCTGCCATGACTAAGCTCATAAGAAATGACATTTCTCATTTACTCAAGCAAAGCAGCTATGGCTATGCCAACCACCTCAGTAGAATAGACACAGCCTGGAATTTCAGCATTTGACTACTATCATGACAAATTAAGCTGAGTTCTATGGATTCAGCTGTAAAGTAATAGCTATTATTTGGCTTACACTGAGCCCCTTCATTTGAATTTACATTTGAACCTTACTTTAAAAGTAGTATGTTAATTAATTACTGTTTTACATTTTCAAAGGGTCAGATGATAATCCTTCAGGCAAATTAATTATTTCCTCATGCTGAAAACATCTGCAGTTATGTGCATATATGATGGCTGTTTTAATTTAATCTAGTCTTTCTTTCTGTCCAACAGGCTTGAAATATTTTAAATGTATGTAAGAAATTCAGTACCTCATGTTGAAAATGTAGAGAGTACTTTGCAGGATTTTGGATGCTGTATATAGGTAGGTCAGAGAGCATGTTACCCTGTATCACTGACTTAAATCTGAAACCACATTAGCTAGATTCAGATCTAACAGAACCACTGCTTTTTCATTTCTAAAACAACCTCTTTTTTGGAAACAGTTCTGAGCAGGACATCCTGTCATTGCGTATGTAAAAACAGCTACTAATTCAAATTCATGTTCAAGATGTGAAGGCCACTTCTGACATCCCTATAAGCTTGCCTTTGAAACTGCATGAATAATGTTAGTATTGTTAGAAGCAAACCCCTCACAAGACTCTTCAAATCAGCCACTGCTGCATACATATTCTATACTACATAAACTGAGAAGCCAAAGTAAAAGGGCACAGAATAAGGAAGTAACAAAGTGAGCTTACACAAAGTCTGCTTACTGCAAGTTACCTGCCTGAGCTAGAATCATCACTTCCCCTCTGAAAAAGCAGTTATCTCTTCATTTATGCAAAGCAGGCTTTTAAAAATCAGAATAGTTTTCTGTCCTCCTTGATCTTCAAGCAGTGTCTAAAATTCTAGAATCCTTCAATCCAAATCCAGAAAATACCATCTCCTAAAATAATAAGTCTGTAAGTTGTTAAAAAAAAAAAAATCTTATGGTTCATCATAACTACAGATCTACCAGAATTGAATTGCTAGATGACACATCTTTCTGGCCACACAGATCACATTTAGTTACAGTTGCTATTGGCTGTAATAATGGTCTTCTGAAATAATTTCGGAGGTAGATGTGGAGATACTTCAAAGGCATATGAACGGACCAGAATTCATGCTATTTGTGCATTTCAACTTCTATTAACGTTAGGTTTCAGTAAGCCCCAAAGCAGAATTATTTTTAGTACTGCCTTAAACCTCTGTAACACAATAGTTTCAAAAACTTGCAAGTAAGCTACACGCAGGCCTTGGTGCAAATACAGTTTTTCTATTGCTGTCAGTTTTAACACGTGTTTTTCTGAAGAACCAAAATACTTACCCTAGCAAAAGGACTGATAACAATCCAATATAAGTGTTAACTACATGGGGAAATTAAACCAGCTTATTGTTTTTCAGGTTAAGTTGGATCGTGATTTGTAAAGAAACGTGATGTATTTCTACATCACAGTTTAAAAACAGACAGAATTCTATCGTGACTCTGACCTGTTCTGAGCCTGTGAATGCAAAAATAGTTCTGTATTTTCACATAGCATTCACTGTCAACAAGTAATGGCAAAGTCCCTTCAACCATCAACAGTATATTCCTTCAAGCAGAACTGTAATGTCCTAGCGATACAATTTTAAGTTTGTTGCCACTATGATTTTAGAATTCATTAACAGGTTTTGCAGGCTAATCATCTCTTTTCAGAACTGTTCACTGAAATTCTTTTAAATAATTAATCACTAACAGTTGCCTCTTAGTTTCTAGGTGTTTGATGATATACTGAGTTTGATCTACACAGCCTTCTCTAGTCTGGGATCTTCCTTTCCAAAGTTCCTCTTCCACCATGCTGGGACTAGTCTAGTAATCTTCAGCAGAAAGGAGAACAAATAGAACAGTGCTCCATGAAGGACTACTTGAAATAATTAACCTCTACTTGTTTTGGTCTACTGCTCTTCCACATCCCATCTTAAGGCTTTTAGACTATTAGAGGTTCAAGGACTTTTTAAGACTGGGGAATTCTGGGCCAGATTTTACAGCAACCAAGTCGTTACTGTATCTGTTGGCAGTCTCAAAGGCATGAGACACCCCTTTATCAGTGTTTCACAAACAAATGATACCACCTGTATATTCTACATTCACATTTCTAAAGTGATGATTTTCAAAATCAAAGAGCCTGGAACACTTTTCTTTACAATCTCTACACTCTGCATATGTCTGTGTGCTTGTGGAGTCATTTGATCTTCCCACTTACTTTGCTGTGTGGTACGTATATAGGTTATTCTGCCCACACCATGTGCTACTACGTGTATTCATGCCACCCTTCTGGCGCCATTGCTTCCATATCGTCTGTATGCACACACATCTGGGGCCTGTTCCTGCAGCCCTATGCAGGTGACCATATACAAAATCAAGTCTTTCAACAACCCCCTCAACACATCTATGTGAGTGGAAAAAGCATTCTCACTACCAGTCTGCATATGTTTCTGTATCACGCTGTGCACATACTGTCACACCCTGTGCTGAGTCGACAAACCCTTCCCACCATTCCCCCCCACGAATGGGATCTCTTCACTGCCCCCCTTCCTTGTGTGTATGTGGGATCACCCTCTCTGCACCTCTTAAGTATATAGATGCATTTATTACCCTGCATCTGTACAGGCCTGCCCTTCTGTACCGCCTTTCTTCCACACCTGCAAAGTACCATTGCTGCTGTACACCCCCAATATACACTAGCACACACCTCTGCACAGAAAACCCTTCTGCCATGCAACACACATGTACATATAACCACGTGCAGGGTCATTTCTTCTATAGGCCTGTTAAATCCGTGGGTGCAAGGCCAGTCCCTCAGCACACCTCCAATATGCAAAAGTGCACACGTGCCTTTCTGTGCCTTTCCACTCTCCCCGATTTGCACACGTGTGCACACCCACACCTACGGCCATGCTCTTTACTTCCCCGGAAAAGACTGGTGCACACCTTTCCATTTGCAGAACCCTGTATCTCCCCAGGACACATACACGCACACGTGCCTTGGCAAGGCCGCTACCGCTGAACTCCACCACAAACCCGCGCACGTACCCCCGCGCAAGCCCACACGCTTCATACCCCGCCGCACACACCCGCGCAGCAGCGCCCCAGGCGCGCGCCAGCCCTACGCTGGCCGGGGCGCGCGACACCGCCCAGGCGCCGCGGGCGCAGCTCTTCCCGCCCGAAGACGCCCCGGCGCCGGGGCGCGGCCACCGGCGACTCGGCAGAGCTCCCGCTCCCGCCACCGTCCCCCCGGGCCGTTAGCCCGTGCCGCGCGCCCCTCCCCGCCCGGCAGCACGACCTGAGCGGCCCCGGTCCCTCTCGGCGTCCAGACACCTCGCGTAGGCCGGGCCGGGCCGGCGCGGCCCCGCTTCGCGGTCACCTCACCCGGCGCCGAGGCCGCAGCGGCGACGCTGGAACCGAGCGCACCAAAAGCCAAGGCGGCACGAAGGCCCCGCCCTCAGCAGGGCGGTCCCGCCCCGCCCACCTCCGCAGAGGGCTGAGGGAGGAGCGGACTTCCCCGGGGCGCGGGCAGCCGCCCCGCCCCGCGCGCTGTAGCTCGGGGCCGGCCGCGAGGTCGGGGCCTTCTCTCCTGGCCTGGCGCACCTCCTGCCGCGGGCCTCTTCAGAGTGACGGGGCGGGAGCCGTGAGCAGCGTCGAGCTGGACACCGCCCTGACGAAGGGCTCCTCACGGGGGCTGTCCGTGGTGGTGTTTGCAGGATCATATGCTGGTTTGAGTTTGCAATAAGGAACCGTATCCGTGTGTCAGGACAGCCTCTTACTATCGGTTTCTGTATGGAATAACCTGGTACAATACGCATCAGAGCAATCCAGTTAAAACTACTGAATGATCTTACAGCTTCAGTGGGGATTACCACCATGTTAAGAGTTTTAAAATGAGGGCTGTCCGAAAACTATGAACTATGAGGTTGGCTGAGGAGATGCAAAGCGAGGACAGAAACAGCTCACAGCAATGGATGGAAGAATAAGGAGGTTCCCTGACCTTGCAGGTTGTGAGGAGCTATAGCCCTCTACAGTTAGAGCACCTGCCTGAAACTCATGAAGAGCTTCTGGGCGTGCTGCAGAATTCTATGACTTTGGTGTTAATACAGCCAAGAATGCCTGCATTTCCTTAAATCCTGTTGACTTCATTGGACGCAATCAAGAAAGCTGTTAAGCAAGCTGTCAAGTATTGCTGATTATCTGTGTGTTTCAGTTAATTGTAAAGGAGATGTGTCTTGTTTTCTTACATTGGATGTGTTTTGGGGTCAAAGGGTCTCTTAGTAGTGAGATTACTGTGACTTGGATCCTGGTTCAATACCCTAGGCACCATGTGTAACAACGGCAACCTATGCCCACTGTATTTTGCTATGGAAGAACCTAAAGAAAACGTTTTGGTAGCTAGTGTCACACAATCCTAGTAAAATGAGAATTCTTCACCCATTTTTCTCCCTCTGATAAATCTCATATTTGTGTGGCTGAAACCTGACAGTCTAATGTGGTAGGGCCATCCATCTGATCAAGCCTGTGCAACATTCAGCTGTTTGGTACCTGCTCTCTGACACAGTTTTTCAGTCCAAATTGTATCTTTGTTCATCCATATAATATCTGAAGTGTCTCAAATCCCTTCTGCTTTCGCCCTGTACTTCTCAGAAAAACTAGCCTTAATAGTGACTCCTGTGTCTGACATACCTAAGAGAAAATAGATGCTGTCCTTTACTAGGAAGAAAAAGTTGACTTTTCTAGCAGTTACGAGTATTTGTTTAGAAAGGCTTTGAGGAACAAATACTGAAGCCTTCAACTAAAAAAAGATCTTAAATAGAAATTACGGAAATGTAATTTAAAAAGTTAAGTAAAAAACATTTAAGACTTGCCCTTGGGAATTTAAAATTCTGAATTGACTGTTTCCCAAGAGAGACAGAAAGAACATCTAATGGTGACGTTCATAAAGTCCTCAAACAGCTGTGGTCCAATGAGTCATAGCTCCTCAAAGCTCCTCAGTGTTTTGAGAATATTGCAGCACACCCACTTCTCAAATTACTTCTTAACTTGATATACTGACCAGAGGTAGTAAAAGCAACTGGAAGGCACCTTAGGTTCAATTCATGTCCCACTTAAGTTGTTTTCATTGTTCGCTGCGTCACTAGATTTTCTTTGTGCATATCGCACATTGCTTAAAAACCTATGTGCATTCTGAAAATGTCGTTATAAGTAAGTTTGAATTGTCTCCTGTAAATGCTTTTGGGTTATGATGAACTCACCAGTATATCTACAGCTGGTTTCATTGAAACAAAATGCTGAGGAAGAGCCTGAATCATATTTGAGCATGAGTGTATGAAAGTGTGTATATATTTACAAATTCGGAATTATACTAGTACCTATGCAGCTAGAAGCAACTGCATTGAGAGTTAATTATTCTTACAACAGCATCAGTGCATCTCTTGATGTATTTTTTCCAGAAATGTTCTAATGGTGTTTCAGCATCTTGCAGCACAAGGTGCAGAAAAAGGGGGAAAATTTATGCTCCTTTTCGTTATTTCTCCCCCACAGACTTCACATATTACATAAACAGGATGAAATTTAACTTGTGTTACTGAGTAAGCCCTGCCCCAAATCTCTCCAGCAGAAAGACAAATACTGTTGAGAAAGATGAGATGGGAGGAGAAGCCTCAGCCCATAATCTGCCTGCTCCAGTCAACCTTACCCTTTGCTGCTCAAAATCTCTAGTGACACTGTGAAGATGGCCTCCTGTCCTTGTCAAGCCCTGAGGCAGTACTGGGGCTCATTAGAGGAGTAGGATCTCAGTGTTCACATTAATTCATTGGCCCTCTTCTCAGCAAAAAGCTATGCAGAAATGGTAACAGCCCTGCAGGGACGGATATTAATATACAAAGTGTAGGGAAATGCTGGGGATGAGGAGCTTACTTCTTTCTAGAGTGGTGATGCTGCTTTAGATTTGAACAGAAGGACCAAGATCATCTGGTTTGGTTTGCAGCTGGCTCAAAGATCATACTCTTTGGAAAGAGGTGAAAGGTGCTAAACTGTGGTCTGACAAGGGACTTGTCAGTGCATGACTATGTCCAGGAGACGGATAGTGTGGACAGACAGAATCAGTAGCACTGTGATCTTCTGCACTGGGGCTAAGCACCATGTTACTTCTTCCCTCCTGAAAGCAAAGGAACATGTCTTTTTAAATCAACATCTACATAAGGTGGAGCTTTAATTACTTCTTCCCTTAACTCTTCACTTACATCCATTTTATTTATGTCAAAACCAGTTGCTGAGTGTAAGAAAATGAAAACTTGGGCTAAGATTTTCAAAAGCAACTAGAAGCAGCTGTCCATGTCAATTCTGTACTGTCCAGCCTGAAACACTTGAAAGAAATTTGAATTTTAAAGGTAAGGGTCATAGTGCTTTCAGAAGAGCAGGTCCTTCTGACACAGCCAGACAAATAACTTTTGAAGAGTTATTGAACAGTGTCAGTTTTGAACAGTGCTCAGCTGCTGTGAATGCACTGCATTATGAGTATCTCTTACAGGAAAAGACCAAGTAACACATAGTACATGATACAAGAATATAAGCAGACACACACAGTAAGGAAAGCAAAACAAGTTATTACCTTCCTGCATTTTCCTGTTTGTTCTTGCCAGTTAAAACTATCAGGTGAGCTGTGCAGTTAATAGTAACTCTAAGCAACCACAGCAGTGTGCTTAGCTAGGCCAGTAACACATCACGGGCTTGCAGCTTGTATATGATGAGAAAGGGAAGAGATGGAAGATAAGACAATGATATACATGCTATGCAAAGGGAAATTTGGGGGTTTATTCTCTCCTCACCACAACATAGACCACTCACATCTTTGCTTACTGTCTTATGCTAACACAAAAAGAGGACCTGCATGTAGATACGATTGTTAGGCACAGAATTCCCAGCCAAGGGAGAGGAAATCCAAAACTATGAAAATATGTTCCCTGTCTCAGGGAGGATATGTGTCCAAAGAAGAGCAATGAAGCTGGTGAAGGGAGCTGTCTTACTAGGAGCAGCTGAGGGAACTGGGGTTGTTTAGTGTGGAGAAAAGGAGGCTCAGGGGAGAACTGATCGCGCTCTACAACTACCTAGAAGGAGGTTGTAGCGAGGTGGGTGTCAGTCTCTTCTCCCAAGTAGCAAGTGATAGGATGAGAGGAAACAGCCTCAAGTTGTGCCGGGGGAGGTTTAGATTGGATATTAGGAAATATTTCTTCCCTGAAAGGGGAAGTGGCCCTGGAACAGGCTGCCCAGGGAAGTAGTTGAGTCACCATCCGTGGAGGTATTTAAAGGATGTGTAGACGTGGTGCTTTGGGACATGGTTTAGTGGTGGACTTGGCAGTGTTAGGTTAATGGTTGGACTCAACAGTCTTAAGGGTCTTTTCTAACCTAAATGATTCTATGATTCTATGTTAAAATCAGGTGCATCAAAACCTCAGATAACAAGCAGAGTTGTGAATCTCATTCAAACAACTAGGAATTAGCTAAAAAATATCATAGGATTTTCTTTAGAGCTGCCAATGTTCTATAACAGATTAACAGCCTCTTCTTTCATATTGGAAAGATGGCATAAGCTGATGTCTGGTGTATTATGATAGAATTGTATTTGCCTATATCCTATAAAATTTCAGTCAAGTTTCCAGTAACTAGCTAGAGTTGTAGGATGCGATAGAGGCATGGTATGAAAAGCAACCTCCATTCTAGAGGATTCCTTGGTCGGGGGCGAGGCGTGAGATAATATCCATCTGAAATCCATGCAACACCCTGGAAAGAGTGCTGGTAACCTCAATAGGATTTTTTTCAGTTCGTTCAATCTCTAACAAATTCAGGCTTTATCATAATTTCAGCTGAAAAAAACACAAAACTTTTCTTTCCCACTCCCTCTCTCTAAAAATAAAATAGTGGAATTGACCCACTTTTTGCTGTCATCATGTGATTCACTCTGCTTGTGTGACCTGTTTAATCCTTCAAAAGGGTCTGTTTTCTTTACTTGGATTAAAAGCTCTTAAGGTTATGATTTGTCTGTTTCTTCTGAAGCTCCACTCTTGCTCAGTCTTGCTGGAATAAATATGACTGCTATTGCTGATTGCTGACATACATCAAACATCCACTGAGAATATGACACAGTTCAACATACCCAAGCTGGCTTCAAACCAGTTGGTTTTGAACACATGATGGCAGCCTAAGCTGGGGTGATTCTTGTGATGGTTTACCTAAAAAAACTTGGGGTGTGTTTAAACAGGAAAGAATAGAGCTGCTGTACATACTCAGAGTATCTGAACAAAAGCCAGCAAGGCATCAACTTGATTGGAAGCTGTCATCACTAGGTAAGAACAGTGGGTAAGTTTGCCAAATAGCAGATCCTAGTTTCCACCTCAGCTACAGGTGGGAGAGTTATTTGTTATGCATACTTGGTCAAGGAAACCATGCAAAAGAAACAGCCAAGTTATCTGGATGCACATGGCTCTCATATGTGAAAAACCAGAAAGGAAGTTCTGTTAAGCTTTCTCAGTTCTAGCCACTTTGGGCTTTTATCACAACAACAAGTTGTTTATATTTCTTTAAAGAGGCAGTTTGCAAGACTGAGCTTAATTCTCTATCCAGCTTTCAGTGGAAGCTAAACCTACGTCGCTTCTGCTTCATTCCTACTGTATTATAATACATAATTTTAAAGATGGAAGATACCAAAATTACCATGTTCCAGTAGTGCTATGGTTCTGAGCTTGTGTTCTGCTCTGCACCATGCAACCCTCTACCCTCAATCCAATCTTCCTTTCAGTGGGTGCAAAGAGACTAAGGGTGGATTGTGTTGTCTGTCCAGAGAGGAGCAGCTATGTATGTGGATCTGTGGAGGCTTGCGAGCTCTAACACAGGTGCAAGAGCTGTGCTGTCTTGGACCAGAAAGCCCAACAGGCCAGAAGCTGGGAGAAAAGGAAGGGAGGAGCCAGAAATTATCATCAAGTGATAAGACTGCCTAATTTTTCCAGTTAAAATTGACATACAATGTTGAAAAGAAAGTTAAATGGCTGGCAGTAAGGAGGAATACTGCATCAAACTCTGGCCCCTTGTCAATATTAATAAATACCTCCTGTGTTGCAAACGGGTCTAGAGGTTCCTACTTGCTCTTCTTGTCCAACTAATATCTCTTTTTTACATCATTCTTATCCCTTCTGAGGCTTTATGGCATCCTATTTGCATGCAGCTGTGTTTTCAATGTGACTGGCAGCTGACAAATATTTGAAATATTATGTCTTCACTGGTAATTCCTAATTTCTAATTTTAAGTACTAATGCTACTACATAATTACAAAAAAAAAAAATCTGTTAAGAAGAGATCTAATGTCAGGACTAAAGAATGATAATAGTAAACATGTATTTCCACCTTTTTTTCATATTAAAAGAATTTGTTTTCTGTGTAGTTTGTGGACTTTTACTTTGGCTATTAACTGCACTAAGACAAAAAATGTGATGAAAGAAGAAAATGTGATTGTAAAGATGTTTACAGTACAAAGCATATAGTCAGTTTACAGTTTCAAAGACAGATGAGAAAATTTTGAGAGACAGGGAATATAAAATGGGCAAAGATGTATAGCTGTAGCTGCTCACAAGCAAAGGATAAATCCTCCTGTCTTGGAAGCTTGTAACACACTAAGTGTCATTAGCTGAGTTATTCAAATGACTTCTTTAATCATGTGACTTTTACAGCAATCTTAAATCCTAAACTATTACATAGCTATTACAATTTCCTCAAACAATTTCAGACTTTTCATTTGAAGAAGCTTGCAGAGATGTAATGGAAGGATCAAATGCCAGTCAAAAGCACAGTGTTTTCTGTATCAGGCATTACACAAAAGTACGTCTTTGTTTTTAATTCTGGGTCAAGAATAAAGTGCCTTCACTTTTTGTTTGGAGTATCTATAGCCCTTATTTTCATTACGAGCAATCTCCAGAAATGGTTTCGCTTTTCCAAACAAGAAACAAGAGACAAGGAAAAGTAAAAACAAGCACAGAATTTTAAAAGAAGTACTATCTCTAAAGAGTTCATAAAAAGCCTTCAACCAACAAACCTTCTGCAAATGTGCTTTACTTAGACAGGAAGCCAAGACCTTGTAAATGGTGAAGAGCAAATCTTTGGACTTCAGGATGACATTTAGGAAAGAAAAAAACCCCACATGTTAAATGGCCATTTACTTCTTTCCTTCCTTCTTTTTGATACTCATGTGGAGTAGATGAAGAGCATCTGAGTCAGCTGTTATTTAACTTTCAGGATAGTCTAATTTTCTCAGCTGGATTTGCTATCCATGTTCTTTTATTAAAGCTTGGATTTAAAGAATTAAAAACAACTGCTAAAATATTCCCTGATTTTGCAGGAAGGGTAACTCTTCTGATAGATGTTCTAATTTCAACACACGTCTGTAGGCTATGCTGCGTCCCTCCAGGGAAGACTATATACCATTGAGAGACCAGCAGTCTATTTTCCTAAGGCCCTTTATGTGCCAGGATGTAGGAGGTTACTCAAAATCATGTGGTTACACATCACTTTCTGACTGGCCTGGCTGCTGAGGCAGTGTTACTAGAAACTCAGCCAGAATGTCCCTGCCATTTGGCTAATGAGTCTCCGTGTTGTGACAGGCTCTCCCTCTTACTTTTCTTGTGCTTTCTGAAACCTCCTTGTGTATCTCTGAAAGGCAGTTATGAAATACTGACATTGTGTAGCATGCTCTCATGCCTATATTTTCTCACACAAAGTTTTATGAGCCATCTTAACCTTTTACAATGAAACTGTAAGAAAAAGCATCTGATTTGAACAGAAGTTTCAAAAGAAGATTTTGTATTTGTGGGAAAATCACTATGACTGGCTTCTACCACATAAAATCATGCCGGTTTATGGAAAAGATTACAGGCATCCTTGACTCTGCCCTAGTCTCAGTTTTACATAACCCATACAAATCCCCTTTCCCTGAGCAGCATGGTATTGATGGGAATCTCCTTTCCCTAATTACTTCCCCTAGTGTGGTCTGCCAACCTTCTTACTAGCTAAAGTTCTCCAGGCTGAGGTAGACTTGTTAAGTATGATATGCTAAAGGAGCAATGCAGCAGAGGTGAGAAATCTTCTGGTGGAAAAGTGCTGCCCAAGTCAAAAAGTCCATTTAGTTTTTGTGTACTGACATTCCAATTTAAAGCCTTGGGGGACATGCAAATGTTCTATAGTTTCCATCAGCGGCCCTGATTTCCTTAATATGAATGGGGAGCTTTGTTAATTTTCACTTCTGTCTCTAAGTTGGTTTACTCTTTAGCATCTGATGTACTGACACAGTGGTGTCACATTTGGACTTAGAGCACCATAGGGAAACACTGCTACAAGAGGGCAAAAAATGTCAATTAATTCCTTACTTAAAAATGAGGACAATGGTGCTTGTTGGAAATCCATTTCTTTAAAGCCTAAATCTAGGCTAGATGGAAACCTTCATTGAAGAATATCCAGGGTGATGATATTTCTGAACACCTCCAGATCTCAGGGAGACCTTAAGCAAAATCTGAAGTCAAAGCTGGCTGGGAGGCAAGAGGAAAGGGAGGATATGTAAAGAAATACTTCAGACAAAGACGCGTTTCCAGCTGACACGGCAAGACATTCAGATTCAAATAGGACAGGCCTACTTTGCGTAATAGGCACATACCTTTTGTTTTGTTTTGTATTTTGGCAAACATCACCTCCGATGCCTTTTCCACACGCTTCCTGCATGAAGAGAGCATGTTTTATGCCCCTGGTAGCATAAAACAGCTGACAGGCAGCCACAAAACCTCCTCTACAGGTGGCAAAGTGAACAGCCTGGGGCAACAGCATCAGCAGAACTACCTCCTGCAGTGGGAGTGCTGGCCAAGGGGCAAGGAATCAGGACCACCCCCGGTGGGCTTGGCTGGCTCTTTGGACCTCTCTCCAGTGCCACCTTCCCAACCTTTCTGGACTTGCTGTCCCTTTTCTTCCTGCTGTATGCCTTTCCTCTGCCTTTCTCTCAATGTTGCTCTCACCTCACTTGTTAGCTGAATGCCTTCTGAGAAAACCTACCTAAAAAATTACCCCACAGAGCTTAAGCCCCCTTGTAACCCTGCTTGCATTCAGGTCTCTTCTCCCACCCCCTGCCCATGTCCTGCCTGGATGTGAATCCTTTGAGGGTCAGTGCCTTTCTTCCCACTGTGCCTGTACAGCAGCTGGCATGGTGGAGCCATTCCTCATTGTACATCAGCAAAACAAAACCGATTGATTAATAATTCTAAAACGCTGCTGAGACCACGCTCCAGGGAGTACCCCAACATGGGTGCGTCCAAACCCAATATCTCATCTCCCGAATAATAGACAAGGAAGTCATAGTGACAAGGAATAGAGTGCCAGTTTTAGAAAGGTCACCAGCTCCCTGTAGCTTGCTATGGACTTAATAATGAAAAGAGAATCCAGAGGGCACAAATGGGCAACCATTTAGCACCGTTTTCCGGAGAACTTCTAAATGCCCAGCACATTAGCCGGCGCGGCCGCAAATCCTATATGCCACATGGAGAAACAGAGGTACGCGTGGGCTCTGGAGGCGGCACCTGCCGTGACATTCCCGCCGAGCGGGCAGGAGCGCTCCCTCCTGGGGTTCACCACACGCCGGGTGCCGGCTCGCCCTCCCCTGCAGGGCTGCCCTCGCCCGGGCCGCCTGCAGGCGCGGGCTCGGCGGAACGCTGACCCCCCCGGGGAGGGCGCGGGCCGCCTGGCTGCTGCCCGCCGCCCCGGCTCGCTTACCCGCCTGGGGGACAGCCGCTGACAAAGGGCGGCCCCGCAGCCCTTCACGGCGGACACGCCCGCAGGCGGTCCCCCGCCCGCACCGCCAAGCTCCCCCCTCGGGACCCCTGCCGGCGGCAAGCGAAACCGCTGACTTACGTGGGGGCCGCGGGCGAGCGGCTCCGGGCGCGGCGGCGCGTTGGTCCCCATGGCGGCCGGTGTGTCCCCGGCGCCGAGCCGCTTCCCGGGCGGCTCTGCCGCTGCCAGGCCGGGGCCGCCGGGCCGCCGCGGGAGCGGCAGCCGGGGCCGGGGCCGGAGCCACGCCGGGACCGCCCCGCGCCGCAAGCACCGCCTCCGCCCGCCGCCGCCGGGAGGGGGCCGCGCTCGGCGGTGGAAGGCGCCGCAGGCGCCGGGAGTACTGGGCTTCTGCCGGGACTTGCCGACTGTTCGGGGATGAGTCCGCGCCGGGGGTGGTCAGGCGTGCTGGGGTCCAAGGCTTTAGCACTGCATGGGCAAAGGCTGTGCCGGTTTCCTTGCAGGGCAACGTGGGAAATGGGGGTCTGTACTCGGGGTGCCCCGCGTGTTAGGCGGTAGTGCCTCCTAGTGTGCTCTGGTGTCTCGGGGAGCCGTTTCCCTGCTGGGTACCATCTGTGCATGCACAGCAGTTAGGAGATTCAGGCAGTCTTACTGCTGCTAAGCCTACGCCTACTCTGTGAATATTATCAGTTAGTATCAATGACACCTTGTGTTTTTAACATTGCCAAGACTACCCAGATCCGTTCAGAACAACAGGAACCTGCAGCTGTCTTAAGGCAAGGAGCTTGGGAAGCATGTATGGCATCTGCATCAAACAAGCGAGTCTTCCAAGCACATGACTGGAAGACAGCAGCAGCCAGAACTTTAGAAGTCTGGTTCCAGCTGCTTCTTGCCTTCACACACACCATTTCAAGGCTGTGTCTTGCTGTGGCTTGTTTGTAGCTGACCCCTTTCAGGTCCCCGGGGCCTGTATGTTTGCCCTGTTCCAAGGGAGCCTTACAATTGCCCTTCTCACACAGGGCCCCGAACTGCTGTAGGCACCTGTGCGACCCCTGACTTTCAGGGTCATCTTGAGGTACTTGACAGTTTTTTCCTAACTGTCTTTTGATTTCTGATACGTGGGCCTTACTGTTTGCAGAGAAATGACTTATGTCCAGCCATTCTCTCCTTCCCTGCTTGTTTTTCCTGAAACACACACGTTCAACCTAACACATAAATTTATAGCAGAAGAACTCCAGTAAGCAGGTCAGTGTACAGCACCTGTAAATTTTACTGATTGGCTCTTCCTCTGTGACCAGATTTACACCTATACACAAACAATTCAACAGTGGTGGCCATGACTATTGCTGAGAAATTTTTTTTAAATTGGGATCAACGTGCTATGCTGATACCTGTTTTAATTCATCCCTTTATAGCCATGGCAGTTTATAATTTTTTGCATTCTGTTAGCACAGTGTGTTTCTAGCTGCTCATTTTATGCTGTTATATATCTACAAGGCAGGCTGCTAAATAAAGCATCAGAGGAAACGGAAGAACAATAAAGCAGCATCACAAGACTTCAAAGAGTGGGCAGTTGTAGAATCAGAGAACCAGGAGGTCCTTTGTTAGTTTACTGTGAACCATATGTTGCAATTTTTTTCCCTGTTTTCCACATACTTACATATCTGCGTGATTCTTCTTTCACAATGTATTTTAACTGTGAGTTCTTTTGCTGGTAAGTTCTCTGCTTTCTTTGTTTCAGAAAAATACGTTTTTTTTTCTGTCTGCAATCTAATCTGCAACCCACCAGTATTACACTCTGTTACACTGTTATACTGAATTCACATCCTCCACACACGTGTTTGCAGCTTCTACTGCTTCTCAGCATTGAAATATTCACTTAACAGATTTTCTTCTCCCAGGGCTGCATTATGCATGTGTATATGTGTATGCACACAAATAAATATATATGCAGGTATATGTTTTTTAAACATGTTTGCCAGTTATGGGAGATTTCAGGAAAGAAGCTGTATTCAAATTTTCCTGTATCAGATACTTGGCTTCTAAAATTTCTTCACTGTTGACAAAAAAAGGACATTACATTTGGAGCTTGAGGCTCTGTTTTTTCCCTGGGACAACAGTACATAGAAAGAAAAGCCCAAATTCCCTTGGGCTTCCCCAAGCACAATTCCCTTCTTACACAATTCCCTTCTTTACACTTTAGCAGATATTTGTCATCCTGCTTCTCCAAATCTCACAGATCATTTGTCTGGCATGAGACCTTTACTTCCTACTCTCCTGATGATTAATCCACTTCCAGAATGATGAGCCTTTGTTTTGGACTGATACTAATGTAAGTTCATTTATTTAACTCAATCGTTCCTTTAGTACTGTATTATGTAGCACTGTGGAAAATTTAAGTCTGCGAGGAACTGTGTCTGTTGGGTCACTTCCATGTTAGCTTTACCTTCCAGCATAAGGTCTCTGTCTTTTGCTTTTCCTAAAACTTTGCAAAAGCAGGAGCCCCCAGAGCACAGGATGTCAGCCTGAGACATTCCTGAGTCTGCACTGAAAACTAACCAAATGCCTTCAGACATGAGGGATAGTATAGTGATACATAGGATATACACTGACGGTGTCAAACATCCATGCCTGTTCTCTGCTCCTCTCCACCGACCTTTCCTATTGGAAGGCAGGTAGCACTACCCTTTCCCTGCTAATTTTGCCTGGGCTTTCAACAACATCTTAGGTTGAATCAAGCAGGTTCACTTGATCTCCATTTTGCAGTTTACAGTCTGGAGTTCTCTGCCCTGCCCAAGTGAGGAGGCATAGGGCATGGAGGAAACTGAAATGTGGACCTGAAAGTTTTGCAGAAGGTTTTTTCTGCTCCTGTGTTGGAATTCAGAGCCTGAGCTGGTGTTGCAGGAAGTTGAGTGTAAATGTTAACTTCTCTGACCCCTTCTAGGATATACTTACTTCTCTCTGCTTTGGGGCAAGGAGAGATAGGAGGCACTTTTCAAGCAATTTCTGATTGCAATAGATCTTGCTATACTAGCTTTTCTTGTTCTACCCTCCTCTTTGTCCCTTTATTTGCCTCCAGGCTGTTCCTGTGAAAATGGCATGTGAACAAAATCCACTCAGAAAAGAGCAGACACTCTTAATGTAGTTCATGCAGGCTCAGTTACAAAAATGTTGCTGCAAACACTGCAGGAATTCAGTGCAACAATTAGGACAGTAAAGTTACTGAAGGAGAAAGGAAGGGTCTGAACTTCCAGAATGACAGAAAAAGAGGTTGGTTTCTACCAACCACCACAGTGAGGGTCTGTGGACTCCTTAGGCCAGCTGGGGCCTTCCACTAGCCCTTTTCACCTGCTATGTAAGACCCTTGCCAGATTGTCTGACAGGAATGGAAAGGGGATCCTGGGTCCACAACAATGGGGGCTGTGGGTGGAGAGGGAGGCGAATAGGAAAGCTCTGTGTGGAAAATCCATAGGCTTGTAGGTTTAGTAAGACCCAGTAGCTTGTTCAAACAGATGATGAATATTAGCTCACATTTAAAAAAAGGTCAAAGCTCCATCCAAAAGTCCCAGGGTGTTAACACTCAAGGCACTTGAGTTTCTGTAGCTAGTGGCATACAGTGTGGTGAATGGCTAATACATTTAGTTAGCCACAACTCATTAAAAGTAAAATCAATAGCTTCTGAAATATAATAGCATCTCTCTGCTACCAGGAGCAAAACATCACATTTATTTACATGTCCACAGCCTGTTCCAACACTCAGTGAAATCAGATCTTATTCCTGAGTCAGGTTTTGTAATCTCTGTTGTAATCCCAATAATGTGGCTATATGTAATAAGGTTCTCAGAGTTTAGTACACAAGCTATGCGGTGCAACAGGAAAGCATGTTTACTCCTGCTTTTCTAATTTCAAAAGCTTCAAGCTCTGCTGGACCTGCAGGATTCTGCACAGATGGAGTTAAGGAAGTATTTGTAATGGTGGTTATCTTCTGACTGTTCGGAAAGCATTGAACTACAATGCCTGCTACATCCTTGTGAAGCAGGAGTCTGGTGACACTAGGTTTATATAGCTAAATATGTATGGAAGCAGGCTGCAGGTAGGATTCAGTGGAGATGGCATGGGATGTTTACCTAGAAAACAAGAAAGGCCCATCTGGTGTCCTGTATCTAAAAAAGGATCACATTTTACTTACAGGTTTTTACCTGGGAAGATAGCAGATCCCATATATCTCGGTGACTCAGATTGACCCTTGCTCTGGTGCTAGAAAAGGCAAATATAAAAGCAAGTAGTTTGAGGGAGTTGAGTGGTTAGCTCAGGGAAAGCCATGTGGATTTCAAAGTTCTCTGAGGAGGCCTGTGACCATATGCAGGAGTCATGAGGTCTAATTAATCTTTCAGGAAACTGATCCGTGTGACTGTTAGGCCAGCTCACACATGATTTTTGGTGAGAAAAATCATGCAGAAAAGAGCACTTGGTTGTTACAGGGAGAACACTGCTATTAGAGGATGGTCCTCAGACAATATCTGCCCTTAACCAAACCTGGGGAAGATACTTTTACCTGCCTTCTACCTCACTGCTTTGATGGGGTATTGCAGGGGGACCAGCCCAGATTCAGCACTTTCCAATAAACCCTGGTTCTTCACAGAGTTGACTGTTTATGAAGGGAGCACCTTGGTCAGCTATCTGAGCATAGGAGAGCTCTGGCTGGTGGTCTCAGAGCTCCCTCTCAGGTCTTCCCTGAGAGAGCAGTGAGAGGCACTGAGCGCTCCTATCCCAAGTCTCAGAGAGGTGCCTGCTCTGAAGGTGGCTCACCACTGTGGCAGCATATGTCTAGACTTGAAAGTTGCCCTGGGAAGATTTAGCCGGCTGCTCTGGTATGACCCTGGCAATGGCTTATTCCCTGTCCTTGGTCAGAGCAGGGGAAACGTGAGGTTTTCTTACACAGCTGAAGATACCTGGGCAGCAGAGGACAGCTAAGGATCGAGGTGTACAGTTTTTTGGTTAATAGCAGATAGACAAGAGAAACAACACGCTCCTGTCAGAAAACAACAGTGATCCAAATTTTCATGGGTCTTTTCTCTGAAGAATGGTGGTCGCTCCACAGTTAGCAGTGAGCCTCCTCCCAGCCCTCTCTGGAAAGTGTCATACTGAGTAAAAACACAGGCATAGACGGGAAACAGCCCTCCCTATTATCTTAATCTTGCTGTTTAATGTTAAGTTCTTACTTCTTATATGTGCATGCAGAGAAAGGTCTGAGTTATTGATGCCAGTGGATTTGTGCAGTTCCCAGCACTTGGAAACAATCACAACACTTTCACTTTGGTCCCAAATAACAAACCAAGGAGGTTAGAGTTGGACACAGGAGACTGAAAATGCCTTTCATGCATTACCAACAGTCAGAAAGCAGGCCTGCAGCTTCACCTGCCCCGATCTGCGGTCAGTAAACAATGACTGCCTTATTGCTTGCAAAGAACAGTTTGGCCTCAGTTTGGCTGTTTGCTTATCAAACACCGTAGGAATGAATTTGCTTAGATGTCCGGGAGACTGTGGGAAAGTCTGAAGGAAAGACGACTTGGTTCTCTTCTTGTTGGAAGAGATTCAGGTTAGAGGATACTTAAGTAAATTGGACATACCTAAGGCCATGGGCCCTGATGAGATGCACCCATAAGTGTTAAGGGAGCTGGCAGATGTCATTGTGAGGCCACTCTCAATTATCTTTGAATGATTGTGGTGATTGAGAAAGGTTCCTCAGGACTGGAGGAAAGCAAATGTCACTCCTGTCTTCAAAGAGGACAAGAAGGAACTACAGGCCAGTCAGCCTCATCTTGACTCCTGAGAAGGTGGTGAAACAACTAATCCTGGAAACTATTCATTCCTGGAAAGAAAATGATTGGGATTAGACAGCGTGGATTTACAAAGAGGAAGTCCTGCTTAATGAAGCTGATAACCTTCTGTGATGAAATAACTGGCTTGGTAGATGAGGGGAGAGCAGTAGACGTTGCCTACCTTGACTTCAATAAGGCTTTTGACACTCTCTTCCAGAAGAGAAGCTGATGACATATGGGCTGGATGAGCAGACAGTGAGGTGGCTTGAAAACTGGGTGAAAGGCTGGGCCAGAGGGTAGTGATCAGTGGCACGAAGTTTGGGGCCAGTAACTAGTGGTGCACCCCAGGGGTCAATACTGGATCCAATACTGTTTCAACATCTTCATTAATGATCTGGATGATGGGACAGAGTGCACCCTCAGCAAGTTTGCTGCTGATACAAAACTGGGAGGAGTGGCTGATACACCAGGGCGTCATGCTGTTGTTTTGCAGGACCTTGACCTCATACGGTTCAGCAAATGGAATTGCAAAGTCCTGTACCTGAGGAAGAATAATCCATGCGCCAGTATGTGCTGGAGGCCAACTGGCTGGAAAGCAGCTTTGCAGAAAAGGACCTGGGGTCCTGGTGGACACCAAGTTGAACATGAATCAGCAATGTGCCCTTGTGGCAAAGTAGGTGAATGGTGTCCTGGGCTATATTAGGAGGATGTTGCCAGCAGGTTGAGAGAGTGATCTTTCCCCTCTATTCAGCACTGGTAAGGTCACACACCTGGAGTACTGTGTCGAGTTCTGGGCTCCCCAGAACAGAAGAGGTATGGAGCTACTGGACAGAGTCCAGTGAAGGGCCACAAAGATGATTGTCCTGGTTCCAGCTGGGACAGAGTTAACTTTCTTCCCAGTAGCTTGGGGTGTGTGCTGTGTTTTGGGTTTAGTGTGAAAGGAGCGTTGATGGCCCATTGATGCTTTGGCTGTTGCTGGGTGGTGCTTGCACCAGGGAGGGGGAGCATAGGCGGGGTGGTGGACCCAGCTGGCCAATGGGGTATTCTATACCATGTGACATCATGCTCAGTATAAAAATCAGGTGTGTGGGGGGGCTCGCGCCCCGTTCGTGACATGCGGTCAGCGGTCAGTGAGCAGTTGCATTGCGCATTGCCTGCTTTGTGTATTCTGTTATTGTTGTTGTTTTTCTCATTGTTATTATTACTGTTCTACTTTGTTTTATTTCAGTTATTAAACTTTTTATCTCAACCCAGGAGCTTTCCTGCTTGTGCCCTCCCGATTCTCTCCCCCATCCCACCGGAGGGGGTGGGGGTGTGAGCGAGCGGCTGCGTGGGGTTTAGGTACTGGCTGGGGTTAAACAACGACAGTCCTTTTTGGCAACCAACGTGGGGCAGCAAAGGGTTGAGATAACAACAGATTAATTAGAGCATATTAAGGAATTTATGTCTGTTAACATATTAATTTGTTCTGCACCATGCTCTTGTTTTTACTGTACCTGTTAAAGATTGGAGTTGGGTTTTGTAGTCTGCTGTGCTCTCCAGTGATTAGTGATGTTTTGCCTGGGAGATTTGTTACTAAAATGCTGGCATTGGGGGTTGTTTGGTATTTGGGATTTGTAATGAAGCTGCTACTGTATTTTGGGTACCACCTCATGGAGACCATTAGCAATTATACCTTTTCCTCTGAGAGGTTTTTTATGGAGGAAATAGAGAATGGCACCCTCACTACTTTCCTCTGTGATGTCCTCTCCTTCGTTAAAATAACTTGTCAGTACCTTGAACATCCCTGGGTAGTTAAGACTATTGGTATTCCTTGGGAATATTGTTTTGGTTTTATCCAAGGTTAGTAAGCAATTTAAGAATGTCATCCAGAGATCTGCCCCAAGGCTGGATAGTTATGAGTGGCAGGGCGAGTGGGATAGCATGGGCAAATGGCTGGGATGGTGGGCACCCTCAGTGTTCTGGAAATTCACCCCTGAACAAGTGCAGAATCCTGAAAAATTAGTAGAATATTTGGAAGAAGTATGCTGTCACCCTGGCCATTCTAGGGAGACACAAATCACTGCAATGTGCCGGGGCCTGGCCCATGCCTACCGAGCCCTGTTTAACACCACTCAGAACCCTCAAGGGGAACAAAAGGTCTCCGCAGCTGATGGCAAAACAACAGGCCCTATGGCTACCCCACCCCCCACGGCAAGCACTGCAGGTACCCCACCCCCTGCAACAGGGAACCAACCCATGCCGGTATCGGTCGCCCCTATACAAAAAAGAAAATGCACAAGAAAATCAGCTCGTTTAGTAAGGGATGAAGATGAACCAGGGCCATCAGGAGAACAGGAGGAGGAGGAGGCAGAACCCATAAATGAGATGGTAACCACCCGATCCCTATCCCTGGGTGAGCTGCGAGATATGCAAAAAGACTTCAGCCGTTGTCCAGGCAAGCACATTGTCACCTGGCTGCTCCGATGCTGGGATAACAGGGCCAGTAGCCTGGAATTAGAGGGTAGGGAAGCCAAGCAGCTGGGATCCCTTTCTAGGGAAGGGGGCATTGACAAAGCGATTGGACAAGGGGCACAAGTCCTCAGCCTCTGGAGGAGACTCCTGGCAGGTGTGAAGGAAAGGTATCCCTTCAAGGAAGATGTTATATGCCACCCAGGCAAGTGGACCACCATGGACAGAGGTATCCAGTACCTAAGGGAATTAGCCATGCTGGAAGTGATTTATGATGACCTGAACAACGAGCAGTTATCCAAAGACCCAGATGAGGTCAAATGCACCTGACCCATGTGGCGGAAGTTTGTACGGAGCGCACCAGCGTCACATGCAAACTCATTGGCAGTAATGGCCTGGAAAGACGGAGAGGAAAAAACGGTGGATGAATTGGCTGGCCAACTCCGGCAATATGAAGAAAGTCTCTCTTCCTCCCTACAGGCCTGTGTCTCTGCTGTGGAGAAACTGTCTTGGGAGGTCCAGCAACTCAAAGAGGATATGTCCTGCTCCCCACCTGCACGGACCAGTGTCTCAGCCATTAGGAGCAAGCGTCCCTTTGCTCAAGAGAGGAGACATCGTGGGTACACACCCCGGGGCACCCTGTGGTTTTGCCTGCGTGACCACGGAGAGGACATCAGGAAGTGGGATGGAAAACCTACCTCAGTCCTACAGGCACTGGTACATAAGTTGCAAGGAAAAACAACCACAAAAGGGGGTTTTTCCAGGAAAACTGCTGCTCCAGTCTCCAGTGAGCAGTTCCCCAGACAGAGTAGAAGGGCTGATATTACTTCCAACCTTAACAAAGGGACTTCTGATTCATACTTACAAGAAGTAGATAGCGAATATGATGACCAGGACTAGAGGGGCCCTGCCTCCAGCCAGGTGGAGGAAAGGGACAACCGGGTTTACTGGACTGTGTGGATTCGATGGCCTGGCACATCAGATCCACAGGAATATAAGACTCTCGCAGACACCGGTGCACAGGTACTCTGTAGCCATCAAGCTAGAAAGGGGCAGAACCCATCGGTATTTCTGGAGTGACAGGGGGATCCCAAAAGTTAACTGTATTGGAGGCCGAAGTGAGCCTAACCGGGAATGAGTGGCAGAAGCACCCCATTGTGACTGGCCCAGAGGTTCTGTGCATCCTTGGCATAGACTACCTCAGGAGAGGGTATTTCAAGGACCCAAAGGGTATCCGTGGGCTTTTGGTATAGCTGCCCTGGAGAGAGAGGAAATTAAACAGCTGTTTACCTTGCCCGGTCTCTCAGAGGATCCTTCTGTTGTGGGGTTGCTGAGGGTTGAAGAACAACAGGTGCCAATCGCCACAACAATGGTGTACCGGCGGCAATACCGCACCAACCAAGGCTCCCTGCTTCCCATCCATGAGCTGATTCGTCGACTGGAGAGCCAAGGAGTGATCAGCAAGACTCACTCACCCTTCAACAGTCCCACATGGCCAGTGCGAAAGTCCAATGGAGAGTGGAGGCTAACAGTAGACTACTGTGGCCTAAACGAAGTCATGCTGCCGTTGAGTGCTGCCGTGCAGGACATTCTAGAACTTCAATACGAACTGGAGTCAAAGGCAGCCAAGTGGTACGCCACAATTGATATTGCTAATGCGTTCTTCTCAATCCCTTTGGAGGCAGAGTGCAGGCCACAGTTTGCTTTCACTTGGAGGGGCGTCCAGTACACCTGGAATCGACTGGCCCAGGGGTGGAAGCACAGCCCTACCATTTGCCATGGACTGATCCACACAGCACTGGAACAGGGTGAGGCTCCAGAACACCTGCAATACATTGATGATGTCATTGTATGGGGCAGCACAGCAGAAGAATTTTTTGAGAAAAGGGAGAGAATAGTCCAAATCCTTCTGAAGGCCGTCTTGGCCGTAAAACAAAGTAAGGTCAAGGGACCTGCACAGGAGATCCAGTTTTTAGGAATAAAATGGCAAGATGGACATCGTCCGATCCCAATGGATGTGATCAACAAAATAACAGCCATGTCCCCACCAACAAGCAAAAAGGAAACACAAGCTTTCTTAGGTGTTGTGGGCTTTTGGAGAATGCATATTCTAGAATACAGCCAAATCGTAAGCCCTCTCTATCACGTGACCAGAAGATGAATGACTTCAAATGGGGCCCTGAGCAACGACAAGCCTTTGAACAAATTAAACAGGAGATAGTTCAGGCAGTAGCCCTTGGGCCAGTCCGGGCAGGACAAGATGTAAAGAACGTGCTCTACACCGCAGCCGGGGAGAATGGCCCTACCTGGAGCCTCTGGCAGAAAGCACCAGGGGAGACTCGAGGTCGACCCCTGGAGTTCTGGACTTGGGGATACAGAGGATCCGAGGCCCGCTACACTCCAACTGAGAAGGAGATATTGGCAGCATATGAAGGGGTTTAAGCTGCTTCAGAAGTGGTTGGTACTGAAGCACAGCTCCTCCTGGCACCCCAACTGCCAGTGCTGGGCTGGATGTTCAAACGGAAGGTCCCATCTACACATCATGGAACCAATGCTATGTGGAGTAAGTGGGTCGCACTGATCACACAACAGGCCCGAATAGGAAAACCCAGTCACCCAGGAATCTTGGAGGTGATCACGAACTGGCCAGAAGGCAAAGATTTCAGAATATACCCAGAGGAGGAGGTGACGCGTGCTGGAGAGGCCCCACTGTATAACAAACTACCAGAAAATGAGAAGCAATATGCCCTGTTCACTGATGGGTCCTGTTGTCTTCTGAGAAAGCATTGGAGATTGAAGGCTGCTGTATGGAGTCCTATACGCCAAGTTGCAGAAACTGCTGAAGGAGAAGGTGAATGGAGTCAGTTTGCAGAGCTGAAAGCCATCCAGCTGGCCTTGGACATGGCCGAACGAGAAAAATGGCCAGTACTTTATCTCGATACTGACTCATGGATGGTGGCAAATGCCCTGTGGTGATGGTTGCGGCAGTGGAAGCAGAACAACTGGCAGCACAGAGGTAAACCCATCTGGGCTGCCGCATTGTGGCAAGATATTGCTGCCCAGGTAGAGAACCTGACTGTAAAAGTACGTCACGTAGATGCTCACGTACCCAAGAGTCGGGCCACTGAAGAACACCAAAACAACCAGCAGGTGGACCAGGCTGCTAAAATCGAAATAGCTCAGGTGGTTGCCAGTAGATCTGGACTGGCAACATAAGGGTGAATTATTTATAGCTCGGTTGGCGCATGACGCCTCGCGCCATCAAGGAAGAGACGCAACATACAGATGGGCTCATGATCGAGGGGTGGACTTGACCATGGACACTATTGCACAGGTTATCCATGAATGTGAAACATGCGCTGCAATCAAGCAAGCCAAGCGAGTAAAGCCTCTTTGGTATGGACGACAATGGTTGAAATATAAATATGGGGAGGCCTGGCAGATTGATTATATCACACTCCCACAAACCCCCCAAGGCAAGCGCTATGTGCTCACCATGGTGGAAGTAACCACCAGATGGCTGGAAACATATCCTGTGCCCCATGCCACCACCAGGAACACCATCCTGGGCCTTGAAAAGCAAGTCTTATGATGACATGGCACCCCAGAAAGAATTGAGTCAGACAACAGGACTCATTTCCGAAACACCCTCAAAGACACCTGGGCCAAAGAGCGTGGCACTGAGTGGATATATCACATCCCCTATCATGCACCAGCCTCTGGGAAAATTGAACAATACAATGGACTGCTAAAGACTACACTGAGGGCAATGGGTGGTGGGACATTCAAGTATTGGGATACACATTTAGCAAAGGCCACCTGGTTAGTCAACACTAGGGGATCTGTCACTGGAGCTGGCCCTGCCCAATCCAAACCCTTACGTACTGTAGAGGGGGATAAAGTCCCTGTCGTGCACATAAGAAATATGCTGGGGAAGATGGTCTGGGTTACTCCTGCCTCTGGCAAGGGAAAACCCATTCGTGGGATTGCTTTTGCTCAGGGACCTGGGTGCACTTGGTGGGTAATGTGAAAGGATGGGGAAGTCCGGTGTGTACCTCAAGGGGTTTTAATTTGGGGTGAAAATAGCCAATGAACTGAATTGTATGATGTTAATTACTATATAATACTGTATGTCATCACTTCTATGGTTACTATATGCCATATTAACAGTATTACAGTAAGAATCACCCAGATTAATGTAGAATGAACTCCGATGAAACCGAGCAAAATGCAATGATGATAGAACCAGACGAGCGCCCAGAACTGGCCTCAGCATGCAACACTCCACACCGCACACCATCTCTCCTGCCCTGAAAGACTGTTATGACAGGTGGAACCTGAAGCCATGGACTAAATGAACTCAACGGACATTTTAGAGGGATGGCCCATGGACTTAGGGAACGATATTTCTGTGTGTGTATATATAAAAAGGCAGGAAAAGTGGTGATGACTAGTTGGAATGTATGGGAAAATATGAGACCTGGGCATGATGTAGATGGTATAGAATAAGGGGTGGATACTGTCCTGGTTCTGGCTGGGACAGAGTTAACTTTCTTCCTAGTAGCTTGGGGGGTGTGCTGTGTTTTGGGTTCGGTGTGAAAGGAGCATTGATGGCCCATTGATGCTTTGGCTGTTGCTGGGTGGTGCTTGCACCTGGGAGGGGGAGCACAGCCTGGGTGGTGGACCCAGCTGGCCAATGGGGTATTCTATACCATGTGACATCATGCTCAGTATAAAAATCAGGTGTGTGTGGGGGCTTGCCCCCCTGTTTGTGACACGCGGTCAGCGGTCGGTGAGCAGTTGCATTGTGCATCGCCTGCTTTGTATATTCTGTTATTGTTGTTGTTCTCATTGTTATTATTGCTGTTCTACTTAGTTTTATTTCAATTATTAAACTTTTTATCTCAACCCAGGAGCTTTCCTACTTGTGCCCTCCTGATTCTCTCCCCCATCCCACCGACGGGGGGGGGTCGGGGTGTGAGCGAGCTGCTGCGTGGGGTTTATTTGCTGGCTGGGGTTAAACCACGACAATGATTAAGGGCCTGGAGCATCTTTCACAGAGCTTGTACTCTCTCAGAGAAGACTTAGGGCGTAATCTCATCAATGTGTACCAATATCTGAAGGGAGGCTACAAAGAAGATGAAGCCAGGCTCTTTTCAGTGGTGGCCAGTGACAGGCAATGGGCACAAACTGAAACACGGGAGGTTCCATCTGAACATCAGGAAACACTTTTTTACCTTGAGGATGACTAAGCACTGGCACAGGTTGCCCAAAGAGGTGGTGGAGTCCCCCTCCTGGAAAGGCAACCAGCCTGGTCCTCCTGGTCCTGGCAACCAGCTTTAGGTGGCCCTGTTTGAGCAGGGGGGGTTGGACCTCCAGAGATTGCTTCCAACCTCAGCCATTCTACGATTCTGTGATAGATGTTGTAAAGTATTGAACACATGCAAAAGATCCTACAGGTCATGTACTGGCAGCTGAAGGCCATGAAGGATGCTGAAATGTCTCTAAAATTATATCAGACACCTATGTTTAAATGCCTGAATTAGTCCTTGAGTATGTCTTGGCAGTAACTTCTCCACAGAGCAAACCTGTTTCACTTAGTGTTGTTTCTGTGGAAAGGCAGGAGCAGGATGTGGGTCCTGTTGAAGAGGAAGAAGATATTTGACTTATAGGTGTTGGCTCGTTTGGTGTGTCAAATGACACATTGTAGAAATTCCTGCAATTTTTTCCCAAGCATGAACTTTTTACAGTGTTGTTTTTTCCATTTTCTTTTTTTTGGTCAGATTTTGATTCTATTGTTTGGTGGTTTGGATCCTTGTATGACCAGGTGTGTGTTTAGCTTTTATTGTGGCAAGGGACAATCGTGGCATCAGATATCAATGTAGAAAAGATCTGGGAGCCTAAATACCTTCATAGATCTGAGCCTTGCTGCTTGATTCTTCAGAGGTGGAGATTACCGTCTTGGTGTGCCTGGGACTTGGTGCTTTTGGAGAGAAGGTTGGGCGAGGAAACTTTGATAGAAGACTGGCAATCAGGATTGGGCACTGGTGTCTTTAAGCTGAGGGCCTAGGCCTGGGGTCCATTTGGGATTTGGGATCTGCTGAATAGCAGGAAAAAGCCCTTTATTGATGAGAGAAAATTTTCAGGATTGTACTACAGTTGCCTACAGTTACACAATCTTTCCATCCTAGATCACCTGCCAACTCATCCTGCCTGTTTCAGACTATAAGCTAGACCGAAACAGAAAGCTGGAACAGATACCGTTGTACTGGATTCTCCTCTGTGAAGAAATATAGATCTTTGTTTGATTTGCACTTTTTCCTGGTGCAAACTATGATTGACAGGACAGCCTTGGTTTCATGACCATTTTTTACTGTTGGATCAGTCCCAAAAACAGAAGGCCTAATTCTGTCATGAGAGTTTAAGTGTTGGATCTGAAATGTACTGGATCTACACCTCTGACAGATCTTTGAAAATCCAGGGGTGGGAAAACAAGCCCTAGGTGATGCAGATTTCCTGTATATAATGGATAAAGTTGGCATATTTGTGGGCATCATGCAGAAAGGAACATATAATGGAGCCAAACTCAAAGGAGTATTTATTAAGCAAGTTTTCCTTTAAAGACAGAAAGGCAGAGCCATCTTCTTGCAAGTTGCACTAAATGCAAGGGGAGCAACACTGATTATCCTGTGTGAGAGCAGCCCTGAAACTGAGTTCATACTTTATGTTTGAGTTGAACAGGGGACAGAGCAGGTCTGTTCTTGGCAAAGGTATTTGCAATGAGGTGTGTGGTTGACACTCTTCCACAAAGAAAAGACAAAGCTTGCATACATATTGAGGCTAGTTTTTTTGAGTTCAAGAACAAGGGAAGTCCCTACTTCAGCACTTTGCTCATCCAAAATTACAGGATGCTGTACCAGTGAAGTGCTTTGGCAGCCATACAGCTCTGTGAGTAGGCATGTCATACTCCAAGAGCAAGATGTGGTATCCCAATAAAAGCCCAGGCCTGTGAGACAGCTGAACCCCTCCTGTGGTATTTGTGAGCACTGCTTTGTTAACGCTGCTCTTTGGCACACTCCTGCCCCTCAGAGCTGTGTTGATAGAGGTGCTAGTCTAAAGCTTCCTTCTGGGACCTTCCTGTGCGGGCCTATGTCAGAAACTGACAGTACAGCTCCTCATTGCAGCAGTTTAGTCCGGTGCTCTCATTCCCCTCTCCTGAATGTTTGTTGAAACCTGTTCCTGAGGTAGAATTGAAAAAAACCTAGCTCTGCAGGGGAGCTGCTCTGTGGCTGTGCGCTGCGGAGCTGAGGGACATCTTATCCCTCTGTGCCACAGAGAGACAGGAACACTTTGGAGGACATTCTGGTTTATGTTCTGTCTTCACTGGGTTTTTAGTCCAAGTGAGGACCCTAGCAGACTCCTTTCTCTAGGTGAGGCCAGCAGCTTAGTGTAGAGGGAGGGTTTAGGAAGTAGAGATGTAGGGTATAAGTGACATGTCTTCACAAATTCTGCAGTGAAAGTCTCCCTCATTGACTTCACCAAGCTTCTGTGACATCCACTGCTGTACAGACCCAAGCACAGAGGGAGTCCTGAGGTAAATCCCCCTCTAAGCCTTCACAAGAGACTCTTTTCCCAGTGCCCCAGGGTGTCCATCTTCATAAATGTCATGCATACTTCCAGAAAAGATAAGAAGGCATGTGTAGAGTGCACAAGTTTCAAGCATTCCTAGCATTAAACTTATTGAAAAGATTTAGTGCTTCATATGTTTTGCAATTATTCATGTATGGGCTTTCTGGTATCTGAAAGTTTTGAAAATATTTTATTCTTTGTATTTTAATTACCCCAAAATAACCAAACTGAAATACTTCATGAAGGAAGAAAATAAATCACCTTTCAGAGAGTAGACTAGAACATTTGAGACTGAAACAGATTTTGTTTGAGGAAGTTATGCACAGCGAAGAAAGTCAGAGGTGCTGGAACATGTAGCAGGCCTAGCTGAATTCTTCTCAGCCTAGTTTTGAAAGCCATTTTTAACAGCTAGGTCTTGCTGAATTTTAGCTGGGGGAGGGCAACTTTTTAAAGCTACTTTGGCACTTAAAATGTAGAAAGACACCACTGAGATTTTCAAATATGCGTTGGAAGGTGTTGAGAATCAGAACTCCCCTTTTCCCTAGTACCTAACCAATTGGGATCTAACTCAACCAAGATCTTGCTGCATGCGTAGGGACTGCAGTGTATTTGAGAAGCTGGTGGTGTGATGCCCAGCTTTGTCCTTAAGCGGAGAGTTCTGAGGCTGTTAAGAAACGGAGAGTGCAGTAATTCTGGACTTCAGCTCTGGCTGTAGGTAGGGAAAGTATTAATAAACCTGCAGGAGAGCTGGCAGGACTTTGAGAGTTTGCACCACCTGTGTGGGCTGTTGCCTCTTCCTCTGTGTCAGAGGGCTTTCAGAGGTAGCATGTCATGGCACAGCAGGAGGCAGAGCATGGTCAGCAGCACTTCTTTTGCTTCCTTTTTCCCTTTAGGTCACGTAGTTGTTTTAACAAAGAGGTGCAGTTCTCACACCAAACCCCAACTCCAAACCCAACTTTTGAGTATGTAGTCCCACAGCAGCACTGTGCTTAACAAACAGCTGCTATACATTCTGCAGCCAGTCTAATGGCGTAGAGAAGAAGTGGGGGCTGCTTTTACTCCTTGCATATGACTGGCTTTTCTTAGGGCTCTGTTTAAGCTGCAAAACTCAAGGGCACATAGTTCTCTCAACGAAGGAGCGGCAAAGGATAAGCACAGCTTCGCTGTAGGGCAAAAGTCTGCAGTCAGGCAGGGAAAGCTGTAATACTTGTGTGAGAATGGCATGCCTAGCACCCAGACAACTCAAGATTGCCATTATTTGGCTAAAATCTGCAGCATATAATACCTGACACAGGCCAGTCTTTCTCTTCTTGAAAAATACAGATGAGAACAAGTCAAAAGTAGCTCACAGAACCTGCTTCAAGCATTGAGGAGTGAGCAGATCAAAGGGCAGGGCTTTGGTCAGATGTGCTGCTCTGGCTGCTGGTGATCAGGTAACTTCCAGCCACTTCTCCATCAGACCTAGGATGTCCAGCACAACTATATAGGTGGGTATTCTTTGGCATAGCCAATCCATATGACCCAGTTTAGACACATTTAAGCTAACCCTAGATCACTGTGACACCCATCTGTATGCATTTGCCTGTGCAAGTTGTGCTGGCCAGACTGAATGAGTAGAAGTCTTTTGAATTTAACTACTTGAATTTAAGCATATAGTTATTGCTTATTGAAATCAGCGTGGAATAAACCCACACCTTGCTATTTTGCTGACTGTTGTTGCTCACTCGTCTTCATTCTAGTTGTACTGTTGGGCCCCTCTTCTTTGAGAGAGCTTTGAAAAGCTACAGTGTGGGAACACCTTACAACTTTAATTCTGCATGTCTTTCTCAGTCCTTAGGGTTTCTCCTCCTAAGGCCATTTGATGACTGTAGGATGTGGCTTTCGAAACCCATAGACAAGAAGGTATGTTCATGACTTTCCCTATTCATGCAATTTTATCAGTGTGTTCACAGGGAAGAATGTATTGGTAGGTGATATCATTGATGTCACAGCGGTATTTTATACCTATAGACACTTTTATAAACGTTGAACATTTAATACGTAAGTCCAAGATTCTCAGTTGTTGAAGGCAATGGGAGATCTCTTGAATAAAACTCCCAGAGGACTCAACACAGGGAACTGTTTCCCACACTTCTACAAATGATGCTATACTCTTCTCCCCCCACCCAAGTCCTGATAGTCCCTTTCCACTTCAAATGGAAAAATAATTCACCCCTGAACCCAAATTTGATTAGTTAATTAATCGTGACCATGAGAGCAGGATATACTAGCTTTTTGTTGGAGAGAAATGAATGCTGCTTCTTCAAGACAAGTAAAAAGGAGTGATTTCATTTCCTTCCACCTCCTAGATCCACTGGCACTAGAAACTTCCTTTCATTTATCTTTTATTTACCTAGTCTCCAGGGTCCTAAGTTTTATTTGCCCCAAGATGTCAACAGAAAGTGGCTCACTTTTCCTTTTCAGCAGAGACCCAGCTGATCTGTACCTGAATGTTTGTTGTTAGTCAATCAGTACCTTAATCAGGTGTCTTGTGTTTGTTCTTTAACCTGTGCCTTTTTCAGTACATCTTTCAGAAGGGGTCAGGAGAGTATTACGTTCTCTAATAGAGATCAGGGAGGGATTTTCTCTCTGAAAATTAAGAAAATCTAAAATGTATGGTGCCCAAATCCTCCATTTCCTTTTTGGGGAATAAGAGAATAAAAATAAAGTATCTGGGATTCTCTCTGTTTTCCTTGCTCTCTTTCAGTTCATTTGAGCCCAGTTTCCTTTTGGGAGGAGAAACACAAATACGTTTCCTGAGACTGCAAGGACCCTATGATCTAAGGAGACTGTCAGAAAACCTGTGCTGTATCCTGAAAATCTGCATACCTTCAGTTGCAAGAACAAGGGAGCCTTCAGTGATTCCTTAATGGACTAAGCTTAGGGACAGTTAGGAAGGCCATGAACATCTTACCATGGGCTTTTGCAGGGAAAGATTGCCTCTGAGAAATGCTGTGTGATAGGACAGGTGGGGACTTCCCTGTCAATATGAAGTGCTCTAAAACTAGTCACTGGTTTAGTGGAGTAAAACTGGTGCAAAGCAGCAGGGGAAGTACTCACATGGGTCAGCTGGGTTGTCTCACTCTGTGAAGCTTCATGGTGTGTTTCATTCAGGTCTTGCCAAATAAACTGTGCTAGGATGTAAGAAGTCAAAGCGGAGCTGAGGTGTGCAAGGATCAAGAAGAGCTGTAAATATGTGTCCAGAATTCATCTGCAGGAGCAATGAAGGCACCAGGAAGAAGTGATTTTAAGTAGAGAAAGCCAAGTCCCCTTTAAATTGGCTAGATCTGGCACTGTTACCTCTTTCTTGACGTGGCTGAACACAGCTCAGCATAGGCTAACTGGGTCTTCCTGGGAGAGTTCACCGCAGCTCTTTGTCTCACTGCTATGGCACAGCATTTGAAGCCAACATGGGTATCATGACACATCAATGGTAAACATGGCTTCCCCAGAAGATGAAAGGGCACATTATGGACAGGAAGGCCAGGTATCAAGGGAAGCTGTAGGCAGGTTTACCTAAAACAAGCTGAGTCTTTCACATTGGGGAAATTTGGGTTGGGTTTGGCGAGGGGCTGCTTCCAAGGATAGTCACCAAGAAGCACAGTGTTGTCAGTGTTAGCAATGTAAGTGCCAGTCTGAGGTACTTGATGTCTGAATTTGGACTTTAAAGAAGCAGCAAAATGAATTTGTAGCTCTTAGGATTGGAATATGAGAAATGTTGTCTGAAGGGGAAAAGTGAGACCTAAAAGGACTCAAAATAATAATAACAAAAATTAAAAAAAATCTGTCTGGGATTGGCATTTCTGTGATCCTATTCTGTTTGTGTCGCTAGAAAACTAATCCTCATTTCCTACCCATATGTTCCAGGCCTGAATGAAGCAAATGTTAACCTTCAGGATAAAGTAAGAACCCACATGTTGGACCTTTGGGCCTCTGACATATATACCTCTGATATGGAAGAAACATCATGCAGTCTAGGTGGATAACAGCTCTGTTCATTGGCAGAATGGTGAGGCTCAGAGCCTAGTATGCTGAGAGGTGCAGATTCCTATGGGACTTGCTTACTGACAGTGGACTAACTCAAGCATTCTTCTAATGCTGCTCCTTTGATCTGCCAGCGCAAGGTTTTGTTCCAACTCCAGTTGCAAGCACAGCACAACAGGAAAGCTGCAGTGATACTGGTTCAGGGAGGACTCTTCTCTGTGGAACAATGTGTGCTTGGAACTGATGGGCTGTAAGGCCTGGGTTTTTTTCCTCGGTACCTTCCTACTGTTTCTAGTACAGTTAATGAGCAAAACAGGGATGGAACTGTGGAGAAATGTAATAAATTCAGCTCTCCTGAGTAACTTGGACTGGCAAACAGGAACTGTCACTTTATCTTCTAGCAAAGTAGGAATGCTTCATGCAAAAAACTGAATCTGAGCCTGCGGAGGCATTTGCTTGCTAAGCATGTGCTAAAAACTAATACATCGGGCAATAAATGGTTTGCTACTCCATAAAATTTATTTTCCTTCATGTTTTTCAGATGTTTACTTACCTCTATCTTTTTTGCATTGATTAGTCAGTTCCACTTGCAAATGTAAAGCTACATTTGTTTTCCATTCTGGGTTTTACTCGTCTGATATTTCTGAAGGTGATGATGGCATCCTGTGGTGCAAGATATAGATAGGAAATTCCAGGCACAGTTCCTACCTCAGACAGCAAACAGACTCAATATCAGCGCTCCCATCATGTGGATAGGCCAGACAGTGAGGACAGAGAATGAAATAACATATGGACCTTGGCAGGAAAAATCTTAGTTCTTCTGCAGGAGGCTAATTGTCTAGAAATAGTGTGAAAGTGTCCCAAAATGCTACATTTTGTGCAGTTCATTCCTGCCTTGGAGCAATATTCAACTGTTACAAAGATGATCTAGGTCAGAGTCACAGCTGTCTGAAGAGCAGGTGCTACAGTACTTGCTGTATTCACCAGGCCATGCTGCTCCAGGCTCTGGGGTGTTTAATAAATAGTCCTGATTGCTACTGTTAGCAAAGAGAATCTTTCCACTCCTCCAGCCGCCAGATCACAGCAGTCAATTGTTGAACTCTGTGAGTTAAAAATAAGCACAATGCAGTAGTTCTGCGAACACCATCTGTTTTACACAAGGTAACTAAAAGGTGTTTCTCAAATCGATGGCAGTCATGCATGCAAATTTTCTATGCAAGCCAGACTTAACTGGTCTTTAAAGGTCATTATTTCTGTGCAAATGTTTGTTTAGAAGTTTAAGTGCAATTTCTGGTTCTGAACCTGGCTTTTTCCTGGCTGTGCAGAAAGGTGAGATGGTGTTCAGGCCTATGTTAGACAGCCAGCAGAACCTCAGCTGTCAGCCTGCCTGTGCCAGCCTGAAAGACTTGGCAGCTCTCACCTTCCCTTGCCAACCCTTCATAGCCCTACACACATGGTGGCTCTGTTCTTCCTTTACCCCATATCTCGGACACTCACTGGAGCTCACTTTCAAAATCCACAACCAGTACCTCGAGCTCCCACGTGCTCTATTACAGAAGTAATACAAGCAGCAGTTCCCTCTCACATCTTGTGCCTGTACTGGGGGTAGGAAGGCAGGAGAGTGACAGCTCCTCTCTCATGCTGAGCAGAGCAGAGATAAGGGCCACGTGCAGCAGCAGGCTGGCTGTGCTTGTGAAACACCCAGGCTGGCATGTCCCAACCAAAGACAGAAATGTTGCATGTTGCTTGTTTCCCATGTTGGCTGGATCACACCTTGGTGGGGTATTCAGAGCTGGCTGAGGCTAGGTCGTTAAAGCTCTGGGACATGTATTTGTCCTTTTCACCTATTTAATCTATTCCTATATGGCTGGTTTGCCATTTGGTGAGATTTTTCTATTTGGACTGTTTTCAGTTCACACTTGCATCCTCGCTCCAGCTCTTTCGAGGTCCCCACAATAATACTGGGAGTTAGCAGAACTGAGTCCTAATTCCTGAACAAATAGTTTATCTTTAGCTTGCAGACTTGTATATGACCAACCACAGTGGACCTTGGATTGGTGAACATTACCAGAAACTGAGTATTTCATAGCAAAATTACTACTCATCCTTGCAAATCAAAAGAGATTTTTATTTTAATATGCTGGCCACGCTGAAAAATGTTTTCATTTTAGGTTGACTGAATGCTCACCAACCAAATGCGAATTTCTGTCTGCTGACCACCCAAAGCCCTTAAGAGTTTTGTTCAGGGACAAAAAGTTTCAGTCAAAAGGAAAACATGTCTCTCATTTTTGTTTGTTTAAGATTCAGCTGAACTAAAGTAATGAATTCTTGTTACAGATTGAAAATGGAAACTTTTTTTTTTGGAACCATGAGATATTTTGGGAGAAAAATAAAACATTTAGTTCTTGCTGACCAGATAGATTTCCATTTGAGCAAGTAATTGTTTCACTGACATTTTTTCCTTTCTCAGCAAAAAAATGTCAGTTGAATATAAAAAGCTCGCTCTCAACAATGAAAAGAATCGTGTAATTAACCAAACCAAACCTATGCAGTTATCTCATAGGATTTGCTGTCCTCAGGAAACGAAGCTACAGAGTGAGACAGTGGGAGGTCAGAGAAAATTCCAGTGGCTGAGACTGTTTGGAAAAATGATAGACGCTTGGTAGTACATGGACAGGATACCCCCACTGGTCTTTCCTTCCTCCTCTTGTAGTCAAATCCTGGCTAAACACTGGTAATGCTTTCACATCCAGCAACTAGGAATTGTTGGAGGGAACAGATGTGTGAACTGTTGTGCTTTTTTGCACCAAGTGCTGGAAAGTTTTACTAGTGAAACAGGTTAACTTGGCTCTTTGTGATTGCTCCAGTGAGCGAGTGGTCCTGGGATAGTAGGTCTGCTGGTGGATCAAAGGAGCAGGTAACATAGCAAGGGAGATAGTGCCAAAGGTCATGTTGGCATCTCAGATGCCAACTCTTGTCCTGCAAGTGCTGGCAAAGAAGCACATGTTGTAATCTCAAGCACTATGTCAGTAATACCATTCTCCAAGTTCTCATTTCTCCAAGTCCAGTAGGAAGCCTGTCTTAGAGTTTTTTACTTCTGACAGGACAGAGAATAATTTAACTCAGGAGTTTCAGTGTAGTTTATGCTTCTTTAGTGTTAGGATTGGTTTGCACATCAGATGCTCCAAAAACATTCACTACTGATAATTAACCCAGAGAGCATGTGCCACAAAATACAGTATTGCTCAAAGCTTGTGAATGGGTTGTAGTCTGTCATTCAGGAGAGGAAAGACATTTTCAAGCACTCTGAAAAGGGCATCTAAACTGTGCTTCATTCTCATGTTCTATTCAAAGGATATCACTAAATTCAGCTTAGAAACCATTATCTATAAACTGAGAGTCAGTTTACAAAATTTCCTGGTGGAACTTAACATTCCGTTCCTACTAAGAAAGAATTGGGCAAAACTGGGCACCTCTAATCCCCAAGAGTTCAGAAAACCTCAGTTATTTTGCAAAGTAATTCTTTGCTTTGAAAAGTATTTTCAGTCCTCTGCATTCAAAAAATACTGATATTTACTTAAAATCATAAAGCAATATATTTTGCCTGCTTACTATCTTCTTTGGGTCTCTGAGTCTTTTGAGTTCCCTTTTTTTTCAAGGTTTTCTCTGCAGCCTGTGAAAGTTAGAACCTTAATTTTTGGTTAATAAGTCAGATTATGTGACTTCAGGAGCTGGGACTTTAGGCAAAACCACAATGCTTGCCAGTATAGTTGAATCTTCTGTCTTCAAACAGTACCAGCTGTGTATTTGAGGCTCCACATCAGGCTCCTGGAATGGCTAGAGTTATCTGCTCAGTGGGCAATGTGCCTCACAGGTTGGTTGTGTAAACCACAAACCAAGTGACTCTGCCCAAAGCATTCCTTTTTATAGATAGGGCAGAAATTCCTGTTTGCCTGTGGTAAAAACCAGTCAAACCCTGCCACATTCCCATCATTCACTGAACAGAAAGCTGAGGTGACCCTGCTGTTAGTCTGTACGGGAATTGGAGAATAGTGCCAGCTTTCCCTTGTACATTTTCACATCAGCTGAAACAGGAATCCACCCCTCTAAATTGAGCCTCATTCCTATAATTGCACTGTTACCATCCCCTGGGTACTACGTTGTTGCAGGTATAGCCTAGGAATGGTGGGCAGAGGCTAGTGGGGATGTCGAAGAAGGACTAGACTCTTTGACCTTTTGCTCCTGTCCTCCATTCCTTCTACATTCTTCACTGACAACCCCATTCATGTTTCAGTCTAAAAGGGGTGGGAAAGGGCATTTGCCAGGAAGATAAGTGGATTCCCTCCAAAATGTTCCTCAGTGTGTGTGTGGGAAATTTTAGGTCTCTGTCGTAGGTTAAGACCAAGACTCCGGTTATCACAGAACCTGGAATGTGGATGGAAGTATCTTTACTAACAGAGTTGAACCTCCCTGCTGGAGCTTGTGGACTGTTTCTCTTTGTGACCTTTGTCTTGAACAGCTCCTTTGGGAAGGGAAAAGTGTAGCAAAGGCCTCCCTGACAAGCAGCAGACTTCAGCTGAAAGACTGCCTGTCTCCCTGCCTTTCTGCAGTCAGACAATAGACAATGGGAGATGTCTGGAAATAGTTTTCCCTCTTGTAATGGCAAAACCATCCTGCACAAGCAATCCAGGCATTGTAACAGGGGACAAAGCAACCCTCTGTTACAGCAGGCTGTGATTGCATCCAGTCTACAGGAACATGTTGGGATTGGATAGTGCAGTAAGAAAAACAGTAAAGTCTTTGAATTTGCAGGGAAATAAACAGTGATCTCCAAAATCAATTAAGCATGTTGTATGGTTTCACCAAATCAAACCACATTAGCATTAAATTGGGAATTCCCCAGGAACGCACCTATCCAGCCAAGTCCAGCGAATCATTTATGAGATCTTAGGAACATCTCCAGTGCTACAGTATATTTTCTTGGAAGCCTGCAACAGAAGTCTGTCATTGCTGTACTAGATGCTATAAATATGCATAACCAGCCCTTTCATAGAATGCTTCACTTCAAATTAGAAAAAAGAAGAGGAATAGGAGGAGGGACATAAAGCCATAGAGACATTAAATTGCCCAAAAAGTTAGTGATTGCACCAGTAGCGTGTCCTGCATTTCTAGACTTCAGTTATCACCCTCTCTGTTGAACTATGTTTCCCTGTGGTTTTGTGTTAAGGTTGTGTCTGAAGCCACTATAATCACATCCACCATAAGAAATCAGTTATGTTGCTGCATCAAATCAGTGTGTTTGGTGACAGATTTCCAGCTGAATGTCACTGTGTGTTGACGAGGCAGGAAGAGAGATACCTTTGCTTGTGGCTTTTTTTCTACTGGTAGGCCACTGAGCAGAGCTGGATAGAACATTTCCATCAGAGTAATACCCTCTGGGAAGTAAAATTTTGAAGGAGTCAAAGTGATCCACTAAATTGCTATAGTTTCAACAACATTTAGTTTAAGAAAACCAAATCTAAATAAAAATTGACCCTAAAAGTTATGACCTCCCATGTGAATCAGTTTTATTTCACTAGGTACATTTGAAGAAATAGGACTAAGCAGATCAGTGTAGGAAAGTGTTTAGAATCCATAGAAACAAAACAAAACAAAACAAAACAAAACAAAACAAAACAAAAGGGTTCCAAAATGATGTTTTCCATCTCAAGTTGGGATGAATATATGAATATGAAATATGAAATGTCAAGTGTTTCCGATAACTTTTCTTCCCATTGTAGGTCTGTGTCAGTATAGGAGGGTACCCTGAAAATCCACCTGCCTTCCTAGGAATGAAGGTCCAGTGAAACACCTCATCATATAGCACTTAGAAGTAGAGCAACAGCATGTTTGCAACAAATGTTGCACGTTGCAAGAAATACTTAATGCAGATTTCAGTTTTAAGCCCTGAAAGGCTGAAGTCCTTTGAATAAGGAAACACTCAAGCATTGAGTGTCCACAGCATTGAATATTTCCTTCCTTGCCAAAATCCATTCACAATAGAATGCAATAGCATGCAGCATGAACTTTCCAACTAACTACTCAAGTAGACAATGAAGCTGTCATTGGTTACCTTGCTCTGCTGAAAGCAGACAGGCTAGACAGTTTGACAATGGTGCAATACATTGGGTCTGTTGCACTGGTAGAGCCTGGGTGGTATTTCTCAAGTGACACTTGCACTATCTGATGGTCATCTCTTTAGGGTGGTCCTGACAACCAGGAGTCCTGGAGTGCTGGTTTCACCCTTGACCTTCATTTTGAAGCTAGAGCTTGCAGACTTCTTCAAGTGATTAAAGGGTCCAAAGATGGAAGATTAAATTAAACTCAGCAGAGACAGCATCACAGCATGGGGAGGAGACCTCCTGCTGTGCAAGGAGAATGATTAGTAACCTGTTGTTAGTGTTCTCTGGTGGATGGCAATGAATTGCCACACATAACCCACACTTTCTTATGCGTAAATAGTTTTCTGAGACACAGAAACTGAATGGGTCCTCCATGGGCCAAAAAGTGTTTATTTTCCTCTTTTTCCAAGGAAAACACCGTATTTCTCATATGTCTAATCAAACAAGAAGTTGCAAAGGGAAATGTTTGGTTATTTGGAACAGGACCAGAGAAAAGCTAACCCTTGTAGGCAGGATGCCAGTGTTTATCCACATGGAGCTGTGAGAAAGACAAGGCTGGTTTCACCTTTTGATGAACAGTTATCTCGTCACTTGACAGTTTCAGCCTACTCAGTGGGTACCACCTTTAGCCTTTCAAGGGGTCCTAAGGGAGCTAGGTATCTACATTTTCGTTGGATTTTCTCCCATTCCTCTTTTTAAGTGGGATAGTGGGATTCTTTCTAAACAACTGATCTCCTTGCCATGCTAAACCTTTTTATTGTAAAGTGGATTCTGCAATGAAATACCCACATTTTAAAAAGAAAAATGTTGTCAAAGTTAGGTGATGGTTTTATCTTTCTTTGTCTTGTTTTCAGTGATACTTTCTTCCTTCACCTTTTCCTGCAGTTTATTTCTCTTACTAAGTCAGCAGACAACTGTGTTTGCTATGACAGGTTTGGGTGACTGAAACTTGGCATTTTTTTTAGGCCAGAGATGGCATGCAGTTGCACTTAATATTGCAGAAAATGCCTCAAGTAATTCATGCATGCCTTAACAGATAAAAGCATGAGATGTGTGCAGACCATATGGCAGTATCACATGCACTGTGCTGTCATTGTAATTAAACTGGCTCAGCTGGTCTATGATAGCTTGGTGTAAGTTTTAGACTTTATTGATGCCATAAACCCTCTCCTATTCTAATCAAAATATGACAATAATCATAAGGAAGTAGACCTGTGGAAGCCGGCATCCCATCTGACTGTCCCAATACAAGGAAACAACAGTGATGTTTCTCACAAAATGGTTTCTTACTGTGCGAGCCTATGAATCCAGTGTCAGTCTTTTTTAACCTTGCAGGTAGTGCTAGGGATGGCCATTACTGCCCACATGGCAGCACAAATGTTTCTCTACACAAGCAGGGCAATGGGAGTGTGATGGTGGGAGAGAATCTAACAGACTTCTGTTTGGCAAGCATGGGGAAACTGCACAAGCTCCTGAATCCTGCTCTGGTTTTCTGATGGTTGGGTGTGGTTTAGAGGGAGTGGAGCCCATTTGGGCCACACTGCCGTCATGGGAACGTGAACAGATCCCTGCCATGGGGGCAGGTGAGTGACAGAAACCAGCTGTGTTCAGTGCAAAAAACCCCAAAAGTTGTGGGGAGTCGTCAGTTCACTGTGGTTTTGACCTGGGAAATGCTAGACCTATGGGGAGATGCAGTCAGCAAACCTTTGTACTGTAAACTAGTGGAAGAGGAAGCATTTTCAGAGATTTCTCAGCTCCCTTTTTTACAAAGATTGTTTAAATGTGCATAAATTGAATTTAAAATAAATTTAAGGGGTAATTCTAGCAAAATGAGACGGTTGACTGACTGAAAATCTGCTTTTGGCCTTCTCAGTTTGTTGCTAGGAGTCAGGACAGTTTTTATTTTTTATAAAGTTGAAACTGTTTATTTGTTTTGGGAAAGCTGACTTCCTGCCTAGCTGGCAAACACATAGTTCCTCCCACCTCAGACTTTCAAAAAACCGTGAAGAGTACTCAAAAAAGGCATTCAGCCCACCTGATTCTGATCCCTCAGAAATTTATTCTCCATTGCCAGCTGTGAGAAATCTTGTCTTTCTTTTTAGTTTTTTTTGGTTTTTTTTTAAGAAAGCAGAGTCGTTCTCCAAACTGGACCTGGGATTTTCTTAAAAATTCACAGTATCACAACTGACACCAGTTGCAGACAGCTGAAGGTTTGTTAGGGGACCAGGCAGGATACGAGTATGTGTCCCACAGTCCCACAGACTAGTCTCCCTATTTGCACTGAAACGTCTTTCTGGAACATTTTCCTTACCAGAAAGAGGAGGGAACTCAGCCATTTTTGCAGATGCCAGGTTCAGGACTGAACTTTGCTTTTCCGGTTGATTTTCCTTGCTGCCAGCCCCATGGGACCAGATTTCTGCTTAGAAACTGCCACGACTAGCAAATGCAAGGAGTACAAGACTTTCACAACCCACCTCCTCTTATTTCTGCGGCTCCACAGTACAGCAGCCTTCTCTACTTCTGGACCCTGTGCACTAGGGCCAGGTGGCTGGTCTGGTCTGTGTGCAGCCCGGCTGATGCATACAGTTCCTGTTGCCACAGAGCCAAGGGAAGGATGGAGCACATGCAATAGCTCAGCATTCACCTTGCAGGAACTAAGCGTTCCCTGTAGCCCTAACTGAGCTCCACCTCTCAGCACTGCCTAGAATAGGGTCTTGTCTACTCTTTGTGCCTCCAGGAGACACCTGCCAGAATGCAAAAAGGTGAGAAAACAGAAAGGAAATGTCTTATGTCCTATTTTGGGGGGGAGGGCTCCTGTTGGTGGTAAAGCATCAGTCCTTTTTGCAGCATAGAGAAGTCCTCCCTTAGCGGAAAAACAGAAGAGCCACCTGTGCTCAGAACTTCCCATCACAGCTACGACCTGTCAAGAGAGAAGAGAAAGCACAGGTCAGCCCAAGTGGTGCTGTGTGTATTAGTTCTGCACTTTGTTCTTTTCCCTCCAGTGTTAGCTGTCTTTGAGTGTATTGAACAACATGGGGATTACAGAGCCAGGGTGGGAAGCCAGGGGAAATGCTGGAGATGAGCTTGTAAATCATAGAGAAGAGACTCCTGGATGGGACAGAGCAGCAAATGGGACACTGGGAGAGGTGCTGTGCATTTATGACAGCCAAGGAAAAATAAGAGTCACTGTGTTCCTGCCAGCTGGAAACCTCCCTTGGCACAGGGGATGGCTCATTTGGCTTGCAGCAAGAAGGAGCAAGCAAGCAATCCTCATTTCTGCAGCCAAGAGGAGCAGGAAGGTTCAGCTTACACTGAGTCTGGGGAAGTGCAGTGAGACAGTACACTAAGCCAGAGTGGGTACAGAAACCAGACAGCCCAGCCCAGTGGAGAGCCCCTTCCTTCACTGGGCTGCCTGATGTGGCGGAAGGGGTGGAGGAAAGACAGAGTGGACCTTCATCCACCAATCATCCTGGAGGGCCCCCTGGCCTGGATGTTACTTGGGAAGTGGCTCTTAGCAAACCACGTAATGGCTAGGCTGGGCCTCAGGAAAGTTCTGGTCACCACCTTTGTCTGATGACCTCACATTCCGTGATGCAGTCAGAAAACTGGAACAAAAGGGGCACCTACCCCAGACAGCGACACATTCCCACCCGTAGCCCAGGCAGCAATTTCTGGGGAAGGCAGAGCTGTGCACAGAGTCCTGGCTTGGGGGGAAAGGCAAGAAGAAACTGAGAGGTTATGGTTCAAGTACTGGCTGAGGTGAAGGATTTAGGTCAACGCTCCCATTTCTTACCTCCTGTTGTAGTCTAGAATAGGTATACTCTGTGCCTCCCCTGGAAATGGGATCACAGATTTACCTTCCTTCCTGTGTCCTTTCTTTTCCTAATGGAAATACTTGGCAAGGCCTTAGGTTTTAGCTAGTCACTCCAGTCAGAGAAGACAAACAGATACTGACAGAGGCTGTACATAAATAAAACTCAAGAGGTGCTGGAGTGAAAGGCCAAGCTGACCCAAATTAGTGAAACTGAAGCTATGCTGGCTTCTGTTAAGTGACAACTGGGGTCTATGTGTTCCATCAAGAATTTCATCTGCCTCCTTATGCTTTGTTATTTAATACAGTAGTGACCTCTGATGCTAAGATCTCCCATAGCCTTTGTCCTCCAAAAAATGCTTTACGGATGTGGAGGTAAACTGTTGTCAGGAAAAGAGCTTCCATTGTATATGCCAGTGTGAGCCACCTTGGGCTTCTCACATTAGAGTCCAGAAATAGCACTCAGGCTTGAGTTCATTCATCACCTAGGCAAATGCCACCCTGTCACTCTAACTGAATGCCATTTTGAGATTTGCTTTGCTACAACTGAAAATTTTGATTGCAGAAATGCAGTCCTGCATCCCATTACACTTAATTTGGCAGAGTGTCACTCTCTCATCTGAGCGATGGGCAACTCTAGACTGTTGCAACCCCTTGGCTGTCAAGAACAGAGCAGGGTCCTGGGCACCCCTGGTATCATGCTTGGCATAAGGAGGGGCTGTTTTCCAGTTGAGGAAGCACATGTTGAAGGAAGGTGGCAGATCATGGGCAAGGAGTGGGGAAGTGACAATGCCAGGAAGCGTCTTGTGAGGCCTTCAGCAGCAGTCACTTAAAATGGCAGGACCCCTGGCAGCAGGTTGGACTGTTTGCTCCAGGCAGGCTGGTACAGTGGCTAGAGCTGGGCCTGAGGAGAGCCAGGCTGCTTCCCACTGACGAAGGGGCCAAGCCGAGCAATAGCATGGCTGCAGTCTGTACGGGTGAGAGCTTGCACAGCCTGCTGTGTCATGGTACGTGCAAGCACATACAAGCACACTGCACAATGCTAACAGCAAGGCTACAGTCCCCTAAACTGTGTGTCTCTGCCCATCTTTCCACAGAATAGAGCCAGTTTTCTGCTGATGACCTGCTTGAAACCCCCACTCTAAACTAAGGTTAATATTTACCCCACCTTGAATTCCAGTGCTCTCTGGGTATCCCCCTAGCCCATTTCTACCTCATAAGGAACTCCCTTTCTTTGGAAGGCCTTACTCTTTTCCAACTCACCTTCATCCCTCATCAAGTTGTCAGAGTCCTTTTAAAAAAGATATCTGCTTTGAGCAGGTGCTGGAGTCCCTGAACTGCCTGGTCCCTGTTGTCTTTGTCACTGGTGCAAACAGGAGCGCAGCTGAATTTCCAGCCTGAAATTTCCGACCCTCCTTACTGTGCAGGGGATCACCTCTTGTGGAGTAGCAGTGACACCCAGTGGCCAGTAAATAAATTCGGAAAGTCCCTTTCACCTGAATTCCACCTTTGTCCCCTCCCTGCCCGGTCTTGGTGCATTTGGAGGGACATTAAATACAGGGTGCAGTAAGCTGACACTCACAAGCTCCGCAGACAACCTCATTCAGCTCCTTCACACCTCTCTCAGCCATCCAAGACAAACTGTGAGCAACAGATTTCTTTGGTATCCTGAGAGCTGTGGAATTAAGTGCCAGCCGTATTTGTTACACTACACAAAAATAAAACATCTCTGGGAGATGAAAGATCAGATCTCAGGAACAGGGTGTGTGCAAAGGAAATGACTCCCCTAAATTAGCTGTACACAGTTTGTAAGTAGCAGAAGATTGAAATTGTTGTGATTTGTAACAACGTACCCCAGAGCTGCCCAGAACATCTTTGCAAACCTTGAGGAAGACAGGAGTTAGACTGTGCTATACACAGGCCAGTTTATCTTTGCAGTAGCAGGCAAGCACTTGACCACAGTTACTCTGATCATCAGTAGATTTTATCCCTTTTCCTTTTTGCTTTGAGAAAATTGTGAGTTATGTGCAAGCAGGAGAACACCTTTCTACAAAATTACAGTCAAAGCTGGCAGATTCTGTGCAGCCTCCCTAGCCTACAGCTATCCACAGAAGTGTTGAGGCTGGCAGACACCACTTGACAGCATCCAGTCCAACTCCTCTGCCCAAGCAGGGTCAGCTAAAGCAGGTTGCCTAGGGCTACGTCCTGTCAGATTTTGAAAAGCTCGAGGGGTTGAGACTCCACAACCTCTCTGGGCACCCCATGCCAGTCTTTGACCACCCTCACAGTAAAAAAGTCTGTTCTTGTGTGCAGATGGAATGTCTTGTATTTTAATTTGCATCCATTGCCTCTTGTCCTGTCACTCAGCACCACTGAAAGGAGCCTGGCTTTGTCTTCTGTACTCTGCTCATGAGGTATTTATATACATTGATAAGATCCCCAAGCCTTCTCCTCTCCAGGCTGAACAGTCCCAGCTCGCTCAGCTTTTCCTCACCTGACAGATTCCCCAATCCCTTAATCATCTTAGTGGCAGTTTGTTGGACTCTTTCCAGTATGTCCATGTCTCTCTTGTACTGAGGAGCCCTGAACAGGACACAGTACTCCAGTTGTGGTTTCGCCAGTGCTGAGCAGAGAGGAAGAATCATCTCCCTTCACCTACTCAGGTGCCTGGGATTATTCTTCCTCAGATGCAGAACTTCACATTTCCCTCTGTTGAAATTCATGAGATTGTTGTTCCATTTCTCCAGTCTATCAATGTCCTTCTGAATGGCAGCATAGCCATCCGGTGTATTAGCTACTTCTCCCACTTTTGTGTCCTCTGCAAACTTACTGCAGGTGCACTCTACCTAATTGTCCAAAGCATTAGTGAAGATATTAAACAGTATTGGCCCCAGTACAGACCCTAGGGGGTACATCACTGGAGACCAGTCTCCAGCTGGACTTCGTGCCACTGTGTCACTGTGCCCTCTGGGCCAGCTGTTTGGCCAGTTTTTAATCCACCTCAGTGCCCACTTACCTAATCTGTTTTTTTTTGCCAGTTTCTCTTTTAGGATGTTAAGGAAGACAGTGTCAAAAGCCAACTTAAGTCAAGGTAAACGATGTTCACTGCTCTCCCCTCATCCACCAAGCTAGTCAACTTGTTGGAGAAGGCTATCAAATTAGTTAAACATGACTTTGCCTTTGTAAATCCATGCTGACTACTCCTGATCACCTCCTTGTCCTTCATGTGTCTAGAAATGGTTTCCAGGATTAGTTGTCCCATCATCTTCCAGGGACTGAGGAGGGCTGGACTGGCCTGTGCTTCCCTGACTCTTTCTTCCTGCCCTTCTTGAAGGTGGGGTTGACATTTGTTATCTTCCAATCTTCAGAACCTCTCCCAGTTGCCTTCCAAAGATAATCAAGAGTGGCCTCCCCATAATATCTGCTAGCTTCCCTCAGCACTTTTGAGTGCAAGCTGTCAGGTCCAATCGGCTTCTCTATGTCCAGTTTGTCTAAGTGTTTCCTAACCTGACCCTCCTCCATTAAGAGTAAGTCTTCCCTGCTCCAAATTTTCTTTCTGGTCTAAGGGGCCTGGGATTCCTGAATGCTGGTCTTACCAGTAAAGGCTGAGGCAAGGCAGGCATTGAGTACCTTGGCCTTTTCCATAATAGTATAATTCTAAAATAGGTAGCATGAGCTGCACTGGTAACACTAAATAGTTTTTCACTTATTGGTGTACAGAAACAACATGCAAACTTGCTCCTTTGTTCATGTTTTCACTTGAGTCATAAGGAAAGCAGTATCTATTCATCTGTGTTTCTGCCATAGAGGCACAGAGTCATCAGCCAGGTTTTAAGTGCAATGAACAGTAGGCAGATGAGCAGAAAGGGCTAAGATGCTGGGGTGTGCTTTTGGCAAAAGGCCTCACTGGGAACAATTCTCTCCTGTCCTCCAGGTAGGCATGGTCCATTGGGATTCCAGATGGTTCCCTGCTGTGCTGCAAGTCAAACACTTCCCCGCCAGAGGGAGAAAGGAAACTGCAGGTTTTAAAAAGGAAGCAGGTGGCAAATTTTCCCAAAACTCCTGCTAGAAGATACACTCTGTAATCACTTAAGAGGATCTCAAGGACTTTGCTCTTAAATGACCCAAAGATACCCAGTTTTCCAAATGGAAGAAAAAAGTTCCTATAATATTTACCAGAAAAGTTAGGTGAGAGCTGTCTTACCTATAGTTGCACTAGTTGTGAGGTGCTCAGGATAGCCAGATTTTTTTCTTTCACAGTCATAGCTGGATACTTTTCCTCTGCAGAAAGCATACCCCTATCCCATTAAAAAAAGCCAATAGGATCATTGCTACTCTGAGTGACATATGCTCCCATCCAATGATTTTATGAATTACTCTGTATCTCAAAACCCAATTCACCTCACTCAACTCCAACAGAACTATACCAAGCAAGGATAGAGGGATCTATCCAGAATCCAGCTGATGAATGCTGCTGAGAAAGATCATTGCTTCTGTGAATTCAATATTAGCAAATAATTTTATTTAGTCCAACTCTAACTGCTTAGATTTGTATTAGTCATTTTTATGAGCTATGGTCTTCTCAAGCTTTTTTATTCAATTTGGGGTTCACTAAACTGCTGATGAAACTGGAGTTTCAAGTTCATCACTTGTTACTGAAATGCATTTTTATGTCGTATATAAAATTCAGCTCTGCTGAGTTGTGACCACACATTGGTGTTGTGGTGATGCTGTTGGCTGATCATCATACTGTGAACAGCATGGCTTGTAGCCTTTCTTTATAGCCAAAGTTAGGATGAAAGGACATATATTTCTGAAGCAGGCATGTGAAGTAAAAAGTTGCTTTTCTAAGCAGATACCCTTGAAGACTTGGCAACCCCATGGCTCACTCTGAACAGCTCTTGATTGCCTTAGACTTAGTTGACCTGGCCCTTACTCAGTTCTTAGCCCTGCTTCTTTCTCTTTGTGCTACACTGGTGTGCAAAGGATGAGCATGACATGTCAAGGCCTTACTGCAGTTTTGGTGAGGACATTGAAGGGAAGGGTATTCCCTGAGGGCTGGGCTAATCAGGGCTGATCCTAGACCAGTATGGGTCTAGCCAAAATGTTTTTTTTTCAGTAAGGGGAACTCAGCTCAGACCTTATGTGCAAGACTTGTCTGCATCTGTTCCAATGGCCAATCAGGAGGGACCTCCAGAGGTCATGTAGTCTAACTGCCTGTTCAAAGCAGTTCTAAAGAGATCAGGGTGTTTAGGGCTGTTTCCAGCTGAGTTGTGACTACGTTCAAGGAGGAAGATCCCCCAAATTCTGTGGGCAATATAATCCGATATTTGACAACCCTTACGGTAAATCTTTTTTTCCTAATATCTGATCAGAAGTTCCCATGTTCCAACTTGTGCTCATTTGTCGTATCACCATGCACCTCTGAGAATAGTCTGGCTCTGTCTTCTCTGTACTCTGACCTTGTAGTTGCAGATAGCAATGAAGCCTCCCTTTCACCTTCTCTTCTGTAGGCTAAACAGACTTACTTCCTTTAGCCTCTCCTGACATGCTATGTCATTCAGTTCCCTGAGCATCTTAATGGCCTATACCGGACTGGCTCCAGAATGCAAAATCTTTCTTGTAAGGGGAATGAAGGTGATAGAAAGCTGCCTTGCAATGACATCTGCATCCTGCTGGATGCATCCCATATGGACCCATGGACTTGCATAGACCTGAGTGATACCTAGCCGTATCTTCCTTTTCTGTGGATACTTCCACAGACTACTAGGAAGCTTAGGGATCTAAGAGGCCTGAAGACAAGCCTTACCAGGCAAAACTGAGGCAAAATGGCACTGAATACTTTGGCACTTCCTGTGTTCCTTTTCATTAGATCTCCTGCTCTAAGCAATGGGCCCACACTCTCCTTAGTCTTCCCTTTGCTGCCCATTTTCTTATACAAACCTTTCTTGTTGGCCTTCAAACTCCAGATGAGCTTTGCCTTTCCTGATCCCATACCTATGTTAGCGAGTAATATCTCTGTAGTCCTCCCAGGTAGCCTGTCCTTGCTTTTACCCACTGTGTACTTCCTTTCTCTGTTTGAGCTCAGTCAGGATCTCTGTGTTTATCCATACTAGCACTCTGCCATGCTTGCTTGACTTTCTGTATATTGGGATGGACTGTTCTTGTGCTCTGAGGAGGCTGGCTGTGAAGATCAAACAGTTCTCCCAGGCTCCTTTAACCTCCAGGGCAATTTCCCTTGGGATTCTTCCAAGCAGGTCCCTGAACAGTTCAAATTCTGTTCTGCTGATGTCTAGGGTTGTAATTCTGCTCTTTGTCTTGTTCATTCCTTCCAGGATCTAGTACTCCACAGTCCTATGTTTGCTGCAGCCAAGAACGCTCTGGAACTTCTCACCTGTAACTAGTTCCTTGTTTGGAAGTTGCAGGTTGATCAGAGGATCTTTCCACGTCAGTTCATCAGTCACCTGCATCAGAAATTGCCTTCAGCACATTCCAGACATATTGTGGTTTCTTGCCACCAGCTGTATTGCTGTTCCAGCACACATCAAGGTGGTTAAAGTCATCCATAAGTATTAGGGCCTGTGATGGTGAAGCTTTCTCCAGCTGCCTAAATAAGCTTTCATCTGTCTCCTTTTCCTCATCAGGTGGTGTGTAGCAGACACCTACAACAACATCACATTCACTGATTTGTCCTCTAATCCTTACCCACAAGCTCTGTACTGCTTTGTCACCTGTCCAAAGGCAAACCAATATGCATTCAAGCTACTCCTTCATGTCCAGTGCACCACGTCACCTTCCCATCCTGTTTTTCCTGAAATATCCCATAACTATGCATGGACTTCTAATTCTTCTTGCTTGTTCCTCATGCTTCATGCATTGGTGTACAAGCATTTGAGATAGGCTGCAAGTCATACTGCTTTTACAGTGGAAGTGTGAGAGCTTGCCCTGTCATGGTATCCCCCACATTTGCTCTAATGAATAGAGTTTGTGAGAATTTCAGATGATATGCTTGATTTCTGAAAAGAAAAAAGCACTAAAAATAGATCCTTATATGTAAAAGTAAAAATTAAACTCCTCAAACTAAGTTTGAAGGCTGAACAGGAATATTTATGGAAAAAGAGGTTGAACTTTATTAGGTTTACACAAAACTTATTGTAGAAGAATGCTGAAATATAGAGAAATAATTAGAATACAAATAAACTCTTAGGCATTTATGATAAAATGTGGGCAAACTCTAGATATGATATTACTTGATAAAAAGGGAACACCAAAGTATTTGCCGTGGCAGATTAATTTTTTGTCTCACACTCTCTCCCTCTCTGGATCGATCTCTCTGCCGTCTGCCTCTCTCTCCCCAGTCCCCTCCGTCCTCACTGTCTTTCTCACTTCACTCTTTCTAACTCTGTGTTTCTCTGTTCCTTCTGTCAGCCTCTTTCAAGCAATTTGTCCCCCCATCTTCCTTCTCTCTTTCTCCTCTCACTTGCCCCCCTGTCTTTCTCTGCCTTCTCTCTCTTTCCTGTCTCTGTTGCTGTCTCTGTCTCTCTAAATGGCTGCCCAAATGTGAAGAAGGACTTCTCCCAAAACTTCCCTGTTTTTTCCTGTGGTATTGGGTGGTCTAATTAAAGATACTTTTTTCTCCTTACACACTCCATGTGGCCAAGTAAGTGCAATGTAATGCAATCACATAGTCATGGATATTTTAAACCTACAGGAAAGCCAGAAACAACTATTTCAGTTGAACTACCTGCATCAAGATTAGTGAGGTCCCAGGCAAATGGAGAAAGGGTTTGTCAAAACCTTTGTTGTATGATTCTTTGCTCCCACTTTCAGTTGAACTACCTGCATCAAGATTAGTGAGGTCCCAGGCAAATGGAGAAAGGGTTTGTCAAAACCTTTGTTGTATGATTCTTTGCTCCCACTTTCCGTGTGAAGGTAGGGTTTGAATAACCTAAACATGGCACATCAGGAATCTAGGCCCAGATCTCAGCCCCTCTTTAGAGTTCAGTCATTGCCTTTGCAATGGCCTTGTTCAGATGTTTGCTTCGTCGCACAGCTTTGAACCAGGAGTTGTCTAAAACTGGCACCTGAATTTATCAGAGTGGATTGGTTTGTTTTTTTAATCCACCTGTTACAGAGACTTCAATTCTGTCTTTTTTTTCCTGTCTTTCAACATGACCTTCAAAAGTCTTATAGACTTTTCTTGTATTAGATAAAACCATGAGATGTAGGCTGTAATTTCACTAACACATTAATCCAGTAAGACTGGGACTTTAAACTGAAGAGGTTGTCCAAGACCCAGACCCAGACCACCCTTCTAATTCTAGTTCTTCATGTGCTTGAAAGCGTGTTTTTTGCTGGTACAACAGAGAAGACAGTTTTAACGATGGTAGTGGGGAGGAAGAAGAAATTGGGCAGTTTCTTTTGAGGCCACGATTTTGATACATGACCTCATAATCAGATTTCATTCCGGCCTCTGATCAGATTTTGACCGTGATGAAGACCTTGAACCAAGGTTATCTGTTCTCTCTGCAGTGTCTTGTGACAATTAGTTTGTCAGTTCTTAGATACTGTGATATAGCTGAGAAAATGGTGAAAGACACCATAAGACTCATTTCCCTTCTGTAGATTTACAGAAGGGATTCAATGGTATGTTTACCTGTAATAGCAGGATTGGTTTTGATGACCAGAGAAGTCTCTCCTTGCTGTAGCCTTGAAAGGTACACCTGCGGAGATCTGGCCTTATCTTAGGTTACTAGTTTGTAGAACTAGAATCTGTTGAATACTGGTCACTGTTGAATTCCTACTGAATTAGAAGCTGAGTTTTTAAACAAGCCCTTCCTGGCTGTTATTTCATCCTAGGGGTCTTGCTTCCTTCTCCTGCTGAGGCTGATTTCCTAATCTGTCTTCTACTTCATCTCCAATTTTTGTTTTTGATAAGACAGCCACCTGTCTGAGAAATTGTTGCAGGTCATTTCGCTCCTTTCCACATGCCCATGCCTTGACATGTGAAGCAGCATTTTTCCAACTAATATTTCCCAGGTATTTTCCAGTCCATATCTCAAAGAATCTCCATCTTCTGCCTTCTGTTTTTTGGCCCCCATCCCTTTGGCTTTTATCTTCTTGGGCTGGTTTTTGCTTTTGCTCTTTCTGTTCCAAAATCATTGCTTCCTGACCTTGTCTTAATTCTTTTCCTCAAGGATAGTTCAGGCTTAGTTCAGTAGAAAATGGTCACAAGGCCATTTAGTTAGCCCCAGATTTCTTCTCTGCCTTGGCACTATGGGTAATTAGAGGGCTGTGGAGAAGGGGCCTATATGGCAGGTTTGTTTGATCAGGTGAAATACCACTATTAGATGTCGTGGTGCTAGACAGAAGGTATTGCTATGCTATTTGGACAATTGTCCTGAATAGTATTTCCCAAATCTGCCAAACTGGCTCTTCAAGTATTACACAACTCTTTCCATTCCTGTTTTCTGCAGTGGTGGTCCTGTGATCTCTGACTGATACTTTCCTGGCAAGCCTGTGTCCCCACTGCCTCTTACGTCTCCAGACACTAACCAGAGCAAAGTGCTGGACCTGGCAAATCACTCCTCAAGTAAGTGTAATCCTGACACTGATTTGTGACTCAGCTATTGGTGAAACAGGCAGGGCTCTGAGCTAGTGCCCAAACCGGGATGCCAGTATGGAAACTGTAGGGTGATCACATTTCTTTCTATCTGACTCTCTGTTGCTGGTGTGAGACACTTGTTTATGGGAGGGTGATTCCCTTAGTTTTCCCTTTGCAATGGGATGGACTTATCCCACCTTCCTGCGAGGAGCCTGAAAAATCTCCCTGGATGCATGCATCTTGACAAGTCAAGAGCCAAGGCAACTCAAGAGCGAACGCTTCAATTTTGGGAAACAGCTGCTCCCACACATGCCGACAACTTGTTGTACATCTCTGAGTAGATCTCTGCCAGAAAAGGACATGGGTGTTGAAGGTGACTTCAGGAACAAAGTCCGAACTCTGTGAAGGACTGAGCTCATCTTTCCTTCCATCTCTGCACTGGTCACCCAGTATTGGGTGAAACAGCAAGACAAGGTGAGACTCTCCTTTTCCCACTCATCACATCTTTGACATAGGAACATTGAAGATTATGGAGTGCGCAGGGGCTGCATGTGCTGGAGATGTTTGCTAGAGGAAAGCAAGTGCTACTCAGAGAAGCACCATAGGAGGGTTACCTGCTTATGCAGAACTGTTGGGACAGAAAGTACCAGCTTGCCACTGACCTGCAAATAGTGACCCTAATTCCTATGTTTGATGAGAGACTCCTATGCTGTATTTGTGTTCCTGATAGTAGCACCCTGCTGCAGGACGAGGCAAAAGCAGTGGTCTGCTCATGTGGATGGATCACATCCTCACCCATGTTGGCAAATGTCAGAGAAACATGCAGCTGTTATGATTATGGCCATGCAAATTTGCATTTGGCAGGAGCCTCTTCATGCATGCAGCTTATCACATCAGCTCCGGTCATCCTTCAGTGGCCAGTCAGGAAGCAAAGTCACATCTTGGAAAGTCCTGGTAATACAGAAGGATATACGTCTTCAATGAAATTGTTTAGAGGGCATCTAACAACTTTGTGAATTTTGCAAGGAGGTGCATCATCACACAAGTCTGGGTGATTGTCAAGATCACCCTTATCACTGTTACAATTGATTCCTGTTATCATTGTACATGAATCCCATCTTTTCTCTGAAGGGAAACAGTAGTTTTTCCTCAGGGTCCCTCTTACTTTTCCGAATTAAAAAATCTTGATGATCCTTTCAAAAGGAACTCTTATTTGTTATTCTTTATTGTTCTTCAGGTGAACTATGCTATGTCGTGCCCAAGGAATACTACAGATATCTGAAGTCTTTCCACGGGGTGAACTTCCAGAAAGCTCATAGACTCAGGAATCTGAGATCTGTTGGCAGAAGTATAAAAAGGGGATTTTCTTCTTTACAAATAAGGGATTCAAGTACATTCAGTCTATTTTTTTAAGCTGCCATGGTAAATCAGAATAGAAAGTCTGAAAAAAGAATTTATTTAACACAGAGAAAAAGTGGCTTTTAAATATACCTCCCTCTGAAACATGATCTTGCATTTCAACTTCTGAATCATTGTTCCCAAGTACCTGCAAGTGCCCAGTGTGACAGAAATTCATCATGACAACCACCACACCTTATTGTATTTTTATATCCAGGGCATTAACATCCTGCTGTAGTTGTGATTTCTGATACTTTGATTAATATGTGAAATTCCTTTGGATACAAACCACCTCATTCATGCATAAGCTGATTGTGTAGGAACTAAAAGTTGCCTTCCTCACAGGACACCGTTTCTTGCCTGAGAACAAAGATACAAAATAAAAGACACTCAGGTCATATGTGATTTCCCTCTGTGTAAGAGAGATTCTTTCTAAAAGTTAATTTTGAAACACTGAATTTTCTATCTGTTATAGATATGTCCTTTGTCTAAAAAGGCAAAGAGGAGATTGGGACCTCAGCAACTTGGGACCTACACACCCTATATTCCTGCTTCATGTATCTCAGTAGAGAAATCCAAATAGGGATTGGTGGTAGGGGCAGAGGGATGGTTTAAAGAAGCAAAGAGCAATATGTGTATGAAAGACGGTGTCTTAACCTCAGGTCAAATTCAGGTGCTGCGGTGAGTCTGGCATAATGCTCCTGCTTGAAATTCAGGTCTTTGTCAGAGAGAGCAAGACTTTGGGTATCCGGCCTGCAAATATCTGCAGATGAGCAGCAAAAGATAGGCCCTGGATATTTCTGCCTGTCTCCTCTGCTGAGCTGTTGCTGCCTGTTGGAAACACTCTGTCCTCAAAGTGCACATAGGTTAAATCCAGCCAAAAGCCTGTGTGCAGCTCCTGGCACTGCTTAGATATAAAAACAGCAGTAGAAGAACTCCAAACAGGTCCTCTTTCGATGACCTCCCTGACACGGGAAAGTGACACATAGCTCCTATTATTTCCTCCCCTGAAAGGAATGTAGGTGCCAAATTTAATACTGATCCTTAGCTTTCTTCTTCCGTCCATTGAAACTTGAAACTTAATATTCATGCCAGTAGCCTTAGGGCATGTAGGTTTTATTGAACGTTGCTGGAAGCCCTGACACACACGTTTTTGGAGGTTGGAAGAATATTCTCAGGAAGGGTTGCTCCTTGCTTCTCCTGTTCTTGAACTGTCTTGCAGATATCCACTTCTGGCCATAATATGAGGTGAGACCCTGGGCCAGATGACCTTCTGATCAAGAGGTGTATTGGGGTATTATGTCGTACTCTGTTACTGTGTAGCCCTATAATACAGTATTGCCATTGCTAGTCATAACTGTTGTAACCTTTGATAGTAAGTTACTACCAGGCTTGCTTTACCTGAACTTAACAAGATGTGCCTACAGCTTGTTTCACCTGATTTAGCTGTAACAGCAATTTTTCTGATTGACCATGTGCTAATTTGTTTTACTTTTGCTTAGCTTTGTATGGTTTTATTACTTAACGTAATGATGTAATGTAGAGAAATACGGGTTTGGATGACAGCAGAGGCCTTAAGAAGTGGAGACAGCGGATGTTGTGTAGAGGACTACAGGCATAGGATGATAAGAGATAGGGTACAGTGTTCACAATGGAGATGCCACAGCTATGTGCTCTGCCTCTGAGGTCCATACTGGAAGTCCCAGAAGCAAGGGAAGCAAGGGAAGCACTGAGAGTGCCTGGCTTGATGCTGGCAGTGCAAATCAAACAGCTGCAGTTCCATAATGCCACAAGATGAGGCTGTGTCAGAGCATTATTGTCTAGGCTGGTCTGGTGCAAAAGTACTTAGCTTGCGCGTGTGTGTATACAGGAAAGGCTGACGGCTACTAAGATCTCATGAGACAACCATCCCAGGGAGAAACACAGCTCCTATGACCCTGTTAAAGCCTCACGGCAACTGCATTGTTGTCTATCCTATGGTGTCAAAAGTCATGACTCAGGGCACGTGGATGGAATGGCTGATATTTAGTTTATAAGGTTAGACAAGAGCTGATCTAGCCTGTAGCTGTTCAAGGCAGAAATGGTTCTTTCTAAAGCCTTCTTTCTAATGCGTTCCTGACAGTTGTTTGTCTAATGCTCTCTTTCTATCTCCTGTAGTGGGGATCCTCCTTTCCCAGGCACGCAGCGCTTGGATCGCATTGTTGTTGCCATCAGAAAATATTTCCTCATGTCTAATGAAGTTCTACCATGGTGCAGTTTCAGCACACAGGATTTGTCCTGGGTTTTTTTTTTTGCCATTTTGAAGCATTTAGGGCTTGTGTTTCTGCTGGCTTTCCATCTCAATCATGAGCACCGGAGAATATATTTATATAAAGGAAGATTAGGTTGTTACATAATATCACAGGTGTCGTGGTTTAATCTCAGCCGGCAGCTAAACACCACACAGCTGCTCGCTCACTCCCCCCCTCCCCAGTGGGATGGGGGAGAGAATTGGAAAAAAAAGTAAAATTCGTGGATTGAGATAAAGACAGTTTAATAGAACAGAAAGGGAAGGGAATAATGATGATGATGATGATGATGGTGGTGGTGATGATGATGATGATGATGATGATGATGATAGAATATACAAAATAAGAGATGCACAATGCAATTGCTCACCATACCACTCACTGATGCCCAACCAGTGCCCAAGCAGCGGTCTCTGCTCCCTGGCCAACTCCCCCCAGCTTATATACTGAGCATGATGTCATATGGTATGGAATACCCTGTTGGCCAGTTTGTGTTAGCTGTCCTGGCTATGCTCCCTCACAGCTTCTTGTGCACCTGGCAGAGCATGGGAAGCTGAAAAGTCCTTGACTAATGTAAACACTACTTAGCAACACCTAAAACATCAGTGTGTTATCAACATTATTCTCATACTAAATCCAAAACACAGCACTATATAAACTACTCTATGCCAGCCAAAACCAGAACAGGGGATAAGGCCTTATGGAAACAGCTCCTTGCAGTGCTGTAGTCAAGGCCACTTACAGGTACTTCAGAATCCTTACTTGGCAAAGACAATCTCTCTGTAGCTGGAGCCAGGCTCTTGAGTGGTATTGTTTCTGCCCCTGTTTAGTAAAGAACATGTTTCTCTAGGCTACTGTTTGAAGAGAGAACAAGACCAGTAAGAAATAAGCCTATAAACACTGAGGCCTTTGTATTTAGGAGTTTAGCTCCTACTAGAGAAAGAAGCTTGGAGAAAGTGCTGGGTAGAAAGATGCTCCCAAGTGCCTCTGCCTGATAATGCTGCAAGGGCCATTGCCATATGACAATGCTGTATTGGAGCCCATAGTGAAGGGATAACAGATGGAAAAGTCTGAGGGCAGGTTAAGTCAGTGGCAAACTGCATCAATATGAGTCAGCTTTCTTGACCCTGGCATTGGAAGGACATGGATACATCCTACTGATAGTTAGCTCCAGCCCTGCTTTCAGCATACTATGTCAAGATCTTCCACCTCTTCTTCTCCTGATAAGTTTCTGATCTTCTTCTGCTCCTTCAACAAGATGCTGTATCCAGACCCCACTATCGGTGATGGGTCTCCTAGCTGGAAAGTAAATAAAGGACTGAAAAATCTCTGCACCGCTAGTGAAGCATACAAACAGCTAGCACAGAGCTTGGTTATAACCATGGGTTTACATTGCTGAAGTATCCATACTGTCCCTTTCCAACTGGCTTTCTGCATCCTGCAGGAAGGAGAAGGCAATGTTGCAACACCAGGATAGCACCTTTAATAAAGTTTTTAAAGGCCATTTGGAGTTGGTGAAGCTGTTGGGTATTTATCCTAGCCCAGAATGAGGTACAGCAGAATAACACAAGTGTTTGTGCACTTGTGCAGTCACCCTTCCCAGGCTGCTGCCCTGAGAGCCTCCCTGAAATACTCCATCACCCAAACTGTGACAGTAACCACAGTTAAAGAAGCTGCTTCAGAGAGAGCAAGACAGAACGCCTTTTGGAAGGAGGCTTTAGCCTTATGCTTTTGGCAGAGATGTCTGCTTCTTCTGGCTCTCAAGGCAAGTTGTCTGTTTGGTTCGTCGTCGTGGTGGGATGTTTGGTGAATAAGGGAGGAAAAAGCATTCCATCTGAAAGGACTGTTTAGACTGCCATCTTCCTAAGTAAGAGTTTATCAGATGATACAGGTTTTCAAGGACGCAGCCCAGATGAAGCTCTGATAGAAAGTTTCCACTGAAGAAATTAGCGTAGTGGAAAACTATCAAGAGCAGTGGCAGGCCATTGTAGATCTGACCAGAAGACAAACATTTTGTTTAAGCAGAAAACACAAAGTTCTGAGATCTGTTTTCATGATTCTGCTAAACAAAACTGAGGACTTTCTAAATCTTATATGGCAATATTAAGACCTTGAGTCCTCCCTTTAATATGACCCCAAATCCTCTTGAGAGGTCTGCATTTATGTTTCTGTTCTGTGTTATACCATTGCTTATACTTGTCTGGGATGGGTATAAAATACTAATTAATTGACAATATGCAACGTGGAAATTTTTACTCTTAGCTGGAAAGACTCAGAAGACTCTTCAGTGTGTGGAATAAGGCTATCAACAGGGAGAAGGTTAGGTGTCTGACTTTTGCCAATCATTAAAGACCTGCCAAAATATTGAGCATTGGATAGAAAGAAAGAAAGAAAGAAAGATCAATCAGCAAGAATATCTTGGACTCTAATATCCTATCAAGCGATAAGAAGCCTGGAAAATGGGTTTGCCTTCATCTGAGATTAGAAATCAAGATGCTTTCGGGAGTTTTAAAGCAGAACGACTGAATGAGCTTTATGTCTCTATGGAAACGGATAATGAGGATATGCCTAATAAGCAAGAGATACAGCAATGTGACTGTATTTGATATTGGGCAAGTAGGCTTGGTTAGAGCAAGGAACATGAATGTAATGTTGCAATTTAATTGCGGCACTATCAGTCATGGACTGGGAGTAGGAAAGTGCGTAAGAGTCAGAAGACAGACAGGTAAGCCTGATCGGGTAAGCTGATCTTAGGGGTTGGATGGTATATTGAGCAGGCATTGTGTTTGAGAAGTTAGTGATCTTGAAGAGGCCATGTCTGCTCTATTGGGCCTTGTACTTAAGGCTTGAGCTGCCTGTATGCTAGCTTGAGTAGCTGCTGTATGGGAACTTGCAGCAATGCCCTGGGCTGGGCTGGGCTGTGTGTGGGTGGGTGCTGTGACAGAGATAACATCCCAGCCTGTCAGGAAACTTTCTATTAGCTGAACAGCTTACTGATATAATCCTTAAGTTATAAAACCTTTGAGAAAGGTAAACTGTATATAGATCAAGGGGTGGAATGTATTGATTCTGACCAGATGACCATTGTACATTGAGGAGTTAGTGATCCACAGTTAACCTGAGGCACGCCCAGGCCTGTGCTGTGCTGTGCTGCACATACAGCGTCACCTTCATGCTTGTCTTGTGCTGCAGAATCCCTTGGCTGCAGGATGAACTCAGCCAGCTCATTGTAACTGCAGGCAGCTCCCACTTGGCACCAGTGATTATTACACCTGCGTGGCTTTGCCTTTATTTAACAGAGCAGCAAGAAGTTCTCATGAGAACATCCTTTACAAATAGAATTGTTTTCTTGTAAGAAAATAATATAGTACTTCAAATGACCAAAAAGATAAAAACTTCTTTCCATGGATAGGATCTGCACAGCATGCCGTGGGAAAATCCATCCAGAGTCCGTTCAATGATGTACGAATGCAGGGTTCTCAAAACGTGAAGGAACATAAAATTTACTCACTATCTTTAATCCTCTTTTTTTTCTACTTTATTGAAACAGCTATTTTATTACACCATTTGTTGTTGGGCATTTCTTACTGAGATCCAGAAAAAGCACTGCACCGTCTCTGCCCCTTTCATCCCTAGCCCTGCTGGTGCAGAACAGATGGCATTGCACAGGCAGCTGTGAGTTCTGTACAGGTGCCCTAAATGAGCAACAAATGGGAAAAAGAGTACAGGTAAGTTTAGGAAGTAGGGGCTATGGTACACCCAGCTTACCCCTTCTTGACTGCACAAGGATTGCCTCAAGATGGAAGCACCAATGTATACCTGTTCCTTCAATGCATAAGTGGTAAGCAGGCTTCCTGAGGCAACAGACAGTACTTTTCAGAAGAGTTTTGGGGTACACTAAGGGGAAGGCAGAAGATTTACTTTCATGCTGATAAGAAATACTTAAGTATGTAGAAGGGGTACTTTCAAGCTGAAGAGCTCTGACAAAGCCTTTCTCCTATTTTTTTTCCAAAAGGAGTTGGGACTGGGGGGAGGTAAGAAAACATCTTTCCTGAAAATTTACCTCAGGAGTATGTGCTGATAAGTCAGCTGAGCATCTCACCAGCCATCTATCAAATCTTGTACTCTTGCATATTTTCAGCTAGGTGTGTGTGTATAGGCATATGTACATATTCATGTATGTGTGTAAGGCATATGCACACACACAAACATGCACACACACATACATGTGTTGCTTTCTGAAAAGATAAATTTGGAAAGTGAATTAATTCAGCTGAGTGCAAGTGAGTACAACTGTTTTCGGTATGGAAATTCCTTCTATCAGTCCTGCAGTTTGGGAATACTGTGGACAATTTTCTTCTTTTTCCCTCAGTGACATAGAAGTAGCTACTGTGATTCATTTACTCCCATACTCGTTTTTTGAGGATGTTTATGCTTTTATCATAGCAGACAGAGTCCCTGCTGGGAATCCTACAGGGTAACAGGTATTAAACTCCCAGATCTTTAAATTCTGCTTTGTACTCTTGCTACCCGCCTCAAATAATTTAATCTTGCTTTGTGCCTGCTTCCTCCAGGGAACTAATCCATTTCACTGCAATTGAAATCACACTGCCAGCCAAAGCTAGGCTGGGTGCTGTGTTCTTTCTAATATTGTCTGGATTCAGCAAAGCAGAACAGATTTTGGGGATGGGGATAAAGGAGAGTGCGTAGGCAAAGGAGATGCCAGGATGCTTCTTTCTCTCTTGCTGTCCAAAGAGCAGCAAGAGGTGGGCTGCTTCTCAAGGGAAAGGAATTCAGGAGGTAATGGTGCACAGACAGGGACACTGATCTCCCTGACAGGGTGCTGTCACACAGCACCTGAAGAAGGAGAACAGTAACTAGAGTCAGACAAGAATCCAGTGCTGGCCAGACAAATCCACAGTGATGAGCCACTCAAACCAGGTACATGGTCAGGGTCAGCAAGGTAAATGGTCAGGCACAAGCATACCTACGGAGTAGCTCAGGCAAAGATCAATACAGTTCCCAAGCCAAGGGATGAAGGATGTGTGGGTGGAAATCCCAGATGAGGCTTTTCACAGCCCTTTTTATCCAGCTTTTTCCCAGCAGTCCCAGGTTACAAGGGTGTACCATATCAGAGCTGGACTTGTACAAAGGCAGCCAAACCCTTGAAGATTGCAGAGTCTGCTGGTGCACTCAGGGTCCTGATTCTCATTTTCCAACTGGCTGCACAACTTCCTTTTCCTGCTAGGTCTCTGACATGAAAGACATCTAACCTTCTGTGCCAGCATGATTTACTGTTTTTACTAGGAAGCAAGAATGAGTTTTTCTGTCCAGCAGGGATAGAGGCAGCTCCTGTTGATGTGTGTGCTGGCTGGCTGGCAAACCCATACAGGCTGATGGGCTGGCTCACAGAAAAACAATAATTTTTAGAATTACACCTCCAGTTTTGTGGCAGCGGGGACTCTAATTTGCAAACCCCTATCAGGCTACTTATTTTCGAGAAACCTGTAGAAACTTTGTATTTTGGATTTGCTCATGGCTGAAATAAGTTGAGACAGATAGCTAAATCCTTATATTTTTAAGGAATTAGGGCCTCTACCTACCCTTAGGTGTTTCTTTTAGTGGGCTGAACCTTGCTGAGAAGATGAAAACAAGAAATTACCATAGAGAAGAAAGAGTGGTTCAACTTCTACCTCTTAACACAAGCTTCTGTCAGTGTGGAAACCACCAGGAAGCTATGCACTTTAGGGAATTCCCATCTTTAAAGGAAGAGTAATTGCTTAATCCTGTGAGGAATGGTGAATAGACTGGTGCTGACCATCAGTTATGCAGTCTGTAAAGATGCCAGGTTTTGTGAGCACTTTGGCAGCTTCACACCAAACCCCAGCATAGAGTGCTAGGGAAGGACTACTTTATTAGCAGCTGCCAGTCTCATGTGGCTTCCTCAGTACACCTGCCAGCTCAAATCATCAGCCTGGTTTTGCAAGCCTGCATCAGGAGTGAACATTTGTTTCTTCAGATCTGAGAAACAAAAGAAGTCAGCTAAACTTCTGAATGAGTTTGGTGGCTCCCAGGTCAGTAGAAGACCCTAAATGCTGATTCACAAACACAGGAGTGCTACAATGATCAAAACATTTAGCTTGTGTAGGTCTTCATCCTCCATCACTCCCAAAAGTTACTAGGAACAGCCTGTGAAACACCTCTTGAGCTGCAGAGCATTACACCATGATTGGTGCTGATTTGGGATTATAAATACCATTCCCTGGGCTTTTTTCAGCCTCTCCAAGGTCCTGTCTCTGGGTACCCTTGCTTGCCCTCCCTTTCCCACTTAATGTTAAAACTCTCCTTTCTGGGAAGGTCTGGGCAGATTTGTCTCCAGCTGAGACTCTCAGCTTGCTCACTGAAATATCCTTTTCTTATTGCTCTCTCCTTTATGGCTGTGAGTAGCATTTTCTAGTGTGAAATCAAGCCTAAGACAAATAGTAATTTTGTACTTTTCTATTTTGCCATAAGCCTGGGGAGTCAATGGACATGTGGTACTTCTTTATAATAAAAGTAGGTTTTATCTCTGTTTCAGTAGAGCACGTTCACATACACTGGAAATATATAAAGTGGGGAAAAAAAAAGAAGAAGAAAGTTTTCCAATTAAACTGCAGCCCTCTCTTTTTACAGATGGCTAAAAATGACCAAGTTATATTAGGAATAACCTGAATTATGCACAAGTCTAATTTTATAATTCCTATTAATTTTGACACTGAATAAAAATGACAGTATTTTCTCAGTTTTGAATGGTTTTCCATAACTACATGCACTGCCTCTTTGGTATCTATTAATAACTTGAAGAACATCATTGTAATGAGGATGTTAACAATATCTTTGGTTGGAAATGTCATTTAAGCAATCTCGTAAGCAGCATATTAAAATTACTAGTCTGGGATCTTAGTGGGGGTTGGAACTTAATCCTACACATGACTTCAAAAATAGTTCAGAGGGTGACCACCACAGCCTTTCGCTTTTCTCATGAAGCCCAGTGCATACGTAGGGAAAATTCCATTTTCCTAAAGTGTAGGAAATCTATTTAAGTATTCTGGGTCCCATGCTAAACAGCCCGTCTTGAGGCAGATTGTTGGGGAACTGAAGGTGTTTTGCTTTCCATGCCTCATGCCTTCTCCCTTCTTCAGAGGATTTCTCAAAAACTTTCATTTTTTTGTTTCACTAATATTGTTTGTGGTGTGGCAGGCAGAAATCCATTTGTTCTCCTAGCACCCTGGAAAGCAATGCAGATAAATTAGTTTTCTCCTCACTGGTTCTCAATGCTTTCCTGTCATACCAGTGTCACCAAACACTATGGAGAAAGGCAGATTCTTTAGAGATCCTTGGTAGAATAATGATGCAACAAAATTGTTGTTACAATCAGAACTTTATTTTGCCTGGACCCTCTGCAGATTGGGTCATTTTAACACATCAATCATAACTTTAGCTCAAAGTACACATAGAAGAAGTCTCTCAGTCCTTGGAGGAAGTAGCCTATGGTGTAGGTGTCCCTGACTGCTGGGGGTCACAGGCCTGATGTCCAGCAGCAGCTGTGGTCCTATTCCCACCTAGGACTTGAAGTTGTGTATTTTTATAAGCGGTGCCCACCTTATGTTATGCTTCCCTTTTCCCCTATGTGTGTCACTCTGATGGGTCCAGCGCCTGGGATGCTTTTAAAGGAGGAGTGGATATGTGACCAGCTCATTTACAATTAATGGCCAATTGCTTCACCAGATGACACTAGTCATGCAAATCATAACACCAGGAGTTAGGAGTAGGGGGCATCGGTCACAACCAGAGACAAACATTTGGCAGAAGATAGGTATGTACTTCACCTTTATTAGAAGTTTCTGTCAGAGCCCTTTTAAAGACGTCTGAACTCACTACAGCTTATTAAATTTGAGGAAAAGGCTGAAGTTCCCCAGAGAGGCAAAGGCCAATGAGAACCCTGAGCTTCTCAGGCTCAAAAGCTTCTGGGTGATTCTTAGGGTTATTGGCCTGTCGGTCAAGAGTTCCAGTCAATTGTAGATCTAGTGAACTTGCTGAGGTCTCCTGAAGGCGTTGCAAATGCATACCTTACAGCCCTCTGAAGGCATCCTTAGTAGTTTTGTGGCTTCCAAGGCATATTTATGTTTACCACTGTATTTTCCACTTCAGTGGAGCCTTTGTGTACGTATGGCTAACACCGTGTCTCCTGTTTACAGCCATGCTCACTGGAGTCTGCTTTCAGTGAATGACCATAGTAAGCACTGCATTCGTGTGTCCAGACAAATGCTGAAGGCCTTTAACTACTTTTCACTTGTATTCCTCTACTGGATATAAGGCAAAATCAGGAGCAGGAAAGCAACCTGAAAAAAGAGCAGCTTTTCTGTACGTATAAATGCCCAGACAGGATTGGAGTACAGGGGCAGGAAGGATCATTTAAGCCAGCTTTGCAGATTCTCTGAAGGTCAGAAATAGCTCAAGATGCTCACTGGCCAAACCCATGCCTCGTATATATTCATTCCTCCTTCCCTCAAAAGACTATGGTTGAACTACCTGGTGAAAGTGGTAAGAACGGGGAAAGACTGGGGTACTCCCCACCACCTTACAGTTGCCCCACTGCCATTGATCATTTCTTGCCCACTTCTCTTTCTGTCTGAAAAGGGCAGTATTACCTGTCTGTTGCTGCTGATGCTAACCAGTTCTCTGATTTCCTGCAGTACTCTATGCCAGCATGTGAGCAGATACAGTGTATTCAGAATTCTGAATTCAATTCTGGCTTTATAACCGCTGTTTTGGAAGTAATAGGAGCATCACTTTACTTCCTATGGCCTCACGGTGATTCAGAAGAAGGGGAGCAGACCTACCGAACTGGAGCACAGGCATCCTTTAGATACACCAGTAGCCAGAAAAAACTCACCATACTATCAGGTACTGTAAAACATGCTGGTTATGGCCTACACATTCTGCACATTGGCACATAGGGACATTTCTAGAACAGCAGCTCACTGGGGATAGCAAAGACCTTTTGCCTACTGCAGTACACTCCCTTCTTAAGCACTTGAGTGAATTGCTAACCATGCTGCTAACTGTGGTCTTTTAATGTATGAATCACATTCCTGGCGATTTTGGAGAGGATGATTATGTATGTCTGAGGGCAGAATGTGACCCTGTGATGTAGGAAAATTATGAAACCAGCCTGCTGCCTGTGGGATAGTTTAAGGCTAGTCATTCTTCATTATGAACTGATCACATACATACACTTTGGATTGTCCTTTGTGAAAGGACTTAGTAGGGAATCTAAGAAATTTTCCTGAGCTCTTAATCTCATGCAATTCTTAGCCATGACACCAAAGGCACCAAATCAGAACAGCAATATGTAATGTCTGCTTGGTCTTGCAGTCAGTGACTGCCCATAAAATGGGGCTGTTGCTAAATTGAACCTATTGCAAAACTCTCACCAAAACCAGTAGGAAAAAAATAGGTCAAAATGAACTGTTTCTGACTACAGAGATGAACGAAGTGTTCTGACTTGCAGTTTGCTAAAGAACTCGTTTGCTACTGCTTCATAGCCTCATAAGACAGTTAGGGATGTAGGCACAAACATGCTTCAGGTATGCCTGTTTCCAGCAGTAGATGAGGGCTGGCCCCAGTTTTGGTACTATCAATAGATGACATGTAGTATTGATCACAGGGGATTGAGATTCCAGAGGATGTGACTGTCCACCCACAGCCTGGAACAGTTGTGCGGAAAGGAAATTCCTAACATTTTCTGGTCCTCTTTGCACATGCAGCATTTCATGCTGAAGACCATATTTATGTGTTAGCATGGTTTAGACTGTTGACAGCAACATAAATTCCATGGTATTAATTTTCCCTTTTTGCTTTGATTCCATGCATTTTGCTTCACGTGTACTTCACAGCTTATGCCACGAAATGGAAAAAAATAGTAAAACCAGAGAAGCTGATATGACCCAAGCAAAATGAAAATTGCACTACGATTTTCTTGAAATACTAATGGAATTAGGGGAAAATAATAAATTTCATGCCACAGAAGATGAATAGGGATTGACTGTTCACTGTCTTTTCTAGTGCAGAAGCCAGGGTAATGACATGAAACCAGTTGCTAGCAGCTTTAATACAAATGAAGCAGGTGTTTCTTCATTTAGTTTGCAGTTAGGTGTGGAACTCCATGCTGTAGGATGTTGAGGATGCTGAAAGTTTATGTGGTTTCAAGAAGGATATTTGGCAAGTCAAGGAAGACAAATACTTAGAGGGTTATTAAATAGATAGTCATTAGCTGTTGTTTATGATTTGCTTGGCCTATAAACTCTTGCAAACCGGGGAAGTACTGGAGGGCAGTAAACTATAGGGGTTGATCTATTCTTCTATTCTTACCTAGTCACCTGATTTTGGCTACTGTGAAGGACAGGACACAGGAATAATGGAATTGTCAGTGTGGTCTAATGTAGCCTTTCTTGGGTTCTTCTTAACAAAGGTGCACAAGACATGCAGGAGAGCAGAAAAGGCAGCAATTATTTGACATCTCTGTAACCAGTGTGGCCAAAAGGGACACTTAGCTTGACAATGAGAAGAAAATGATGAGAATTAAAAAGATTGAAATTCTATCAGAAAAAATGAGGGAAGTTAAGTGACATAAATATGATGCTATTTGAATACAACTAGAAGAAACCAAGGACCAAAAAGGTGTGATCATGAGATACAGCAGAGAATCTCCTGTAATTGGGAGCTACTGCAGCTGCTATTATAGACACCAAAGTGAGTGCAAAGAGACAACAGGGATACCAGGAAGGTCTGTTTAGGAGTGACTGACATAGGGGTTCTCATGGATTAGTGATGGAAAGGAGACAGGACAGGATTTCATCTGGCCCAGGGGATGAGAAGAGGCCACAGTAGAGCATTCTTGGCTAATTGAGATTCTAGCACACAAGGTTGGGACTTGAGTCACATCTCTACTTGCCAGTGAACAAACAGGGCTTTGGATCTGGGTGGATGGGATTCTGTCCCCTCAAAACAGGCATCTAGTGCTCCTTTTGAGGGGCTTGTGTATCTCACCTGTCCTCCAAGATCTAGAAAAGCGAGTGCCTCCCTTAGCGCTTTGTCATGTCTCCTGGGCCCTTGTGGGTGACTTAAAGACACCCAAGGTGTCTGAAGATTGGCATTGTATGGTATACTATTGGCACTATGCACTGTACACTGTACAATATATTTAGGTAACTGTGTCCCAGCAGGTAGCACACAGAAGCATGGCTTTTTGGCAAAACCATGTAACTACTCTCTGATGTTCTAATATGTACCTAGACCTCCCAGGTTTTGGAACTCTATTGAGATGCTGAGTCTCTACTGGTGTGAGCAGAGTAAGGCAGGAAGAGAAGTGGGACTGCCAGCACCAGAGAACAGTTTGGCAGGGAACAAGTAAGCTGCACAGGATAATGTGTCCCCAAGTCTGGAAAGAAATGGTGGGAGCAGAGAACCCCATTGGACGGTAGCAGCAAACAGCACTTCAGAGTGATGCCTGGTTGCCTGGTGACATGGTGTGGAAAGAGCTGACCACCTGGCCAGTGAAGCTCTGATATGGGATGTCTTGCCTGGGAAACAAGGTGGAAGTACAGAATGATGTACCGTTGTGTCCCTTGCAGCCCCATGGTGTCTCCCTGAGAAGGAGTGTCAAGCTCTCTGCTTCCCATGCTTGACACTGAGACATGGGTGAGGGGAAACAGTTTCCAATGTATAGACTATTACCACCCTGATATGTGATGTTAAGGATCATGGCTTGGGACAAAGATGGCATTCAGGTATCGTTTTTCCTCGAACTTGTATTTTGATCTGGTAATTTCATTACCCTTTTCATTACATAGATTACCCTGGCAGCTTCCTGAAATTAACTGAGAGATGCTTAACAGGTTCTGAGGATGTTTCAGGGCTGCTTTGAAGAGCAATTTAGACCAATTTTTGTCTAGCTTTTCTGAAGCCATGATACAGAACTCTGTCTCTGGTCATTAAAAGAATTACACTGGCAGCTAGTAATGCTTTATTAAAATCTCTGATTTATAATAAGGACTTTATTTAAAATGCTCTTGGCAAAGTTGGGAGGGTTGATTAAATCCCAAACAAAAATTAAGGTCACATATATTTAGTTTTATTTTTTAATAAAAATAACAAATGGCTTTGGATCATTTAAATAACAGATGGGTTATTTATAAAGCAGATTACTTTTTAGAATTCAAATAACTATTGACTTTGGTCATCTATTGCATATGTAAACTCTTAGGATTCTGTTGCAAGTACAGATCTATCATTTTGGAAGAGAAATCCAAGTTATTGGAAAGAATGATTTCTTTTGCTCTTCCTCTGATTTCACTATCATGATCCTAGACAAAGAAGTTAGTTAAGGTACTGGACCGGGAATGGCAAGAACTGTGTTTCCAACTCTGCAAGCAACTCCCTGAATTCCTTGGACAGATTGCCTTTTCAACCCAAAGGAGTACAAAAGAATTTATGTAGAAAAACATACTGGGAATAGCATGATGTACTTGACAGATACGGACCTTCAGCAGCCAGTAGTGGGAGTGGAGTGTTCAAGGACTGCTTGGGTCTTTGAAACACAGCCTATGAAAATGGTAAATGCTTGTCTTTTTACAATTACCTTTTTTATTCTGTGTGCCTGGAAGATGAGACACCCTTTGGGAGGATTTTTGGGAAAGAATCAGCCCCTGGTTTGTTTACGTCCTTTCCACATTCGAAGAAGCTGGTGAAAAAGGAAAGGTGGGATGAGACTTGAATGCCTTACCCTAAGCAGGCAGAGATTGCTCTTCTATCTCCAGGATTGCATGGGAGAGCTCTAGGTCTGTCTGCTCTCCCAGTGCTCATCTATCTGTCTTCTACCCTCTTGGCTCCTCAACTACAGATCAGAGCCCATTGCCCTCATAATACCTTCCTGGACAAATGGTCTGTAAGCTTTGCCTGGCAGTACGGCCTGCTTTCTTCTCCCTAGCAGATGGGGAACCAGAAAGAGTTACGGATTACATCATCACTCCCGTCTTCTCGTCACTACCATCCAAAGAGGTAACTCACATTTGCAGAGTAAGAGCAGTTTGTTTCAGGCTGCTCCAGAGGAGAGAGCTGGTAATAATCATGCCTGTCTTTTTCCAATAGGAAAGCCTGGAACATTTTGGAGACGAGACTAGGCTGTTTCTCTCCAGTGTGGATGCAGGGGCATGTCACAAGCTGCCCAGGAGCTGAGTCAGAGCAGAATTCGGGTGTAACAGGTCATAGTCCAGTATAGCATTGGCAAGGGGGCAGGCATCATGCCTGTCTGTGTGGGTTACAATACAGACTGCCTAGGCATGGTGGGAGCTGAGTGCTCTCTGGGGCTGTGGAGCTGGGACCTGAGGGGAATAACACCACCAGCAGCTCAGGACCTGGCAGCCAGGCCCATCCCACTGACCCAGTGAGGAGCAGGGTGGCTGGGGGCACTGGAGGCAGCTCCAGCCGCAGGCGTTAGGCACCTCCCAGGGGACAGGGACAGGCCCAGGCCCAGGCTGGACTGGGATGGGGCCCGGCTCAGTGGGACCCATGGCTGGGCAGGGCAGGGCTGTGGGGAGCTGGAGATAGGCCCTGCTGCAGTGTCACTAGGGCAGGGGCTGATGGCCCTAGGGGGCTGGCATAGGGTCCTGGGCCATGGGCAGGCAGGAGGAGCCCTGGGGAGCCAGGCAGCCTCAGGCAGGCCCACTGGTGCCCTTCAGGCCCTGACATAGACACTAACATGCTGAACTCCTCCCTTGGGTGACAGGATCAATATCATGTGCTTCAAATGTCAATGTAGATGTGACTATCAGTAGTGTGAAGCTTGTTGGCTTCTGAGTCCTATTTTTGCCCAGAAGCTGGGTGAAGCTGTTTCCTATGTGATCACACACATCCAGGTGGAGGCTTTACAAAATCTTTATGAGCTTGACATTTCTGAGACAGTAGAACGATAAACATACTAACCCCACGTGGTGCAGAAGCTGAGGGTTTAGGAGGGAGCAGAGTGTGGGTTTCTTTGCTGGTGCGAGGAGGAACACAGTAATCCTCCTGCAAAGCTCATTGAAGTGAATGGAGAAGGACTCACTGATTGCAGCAGGCATTGTTGCTTTCTCAGTTATACTCCTGTAAAGCATCAGAACTTAAGTTTTCTGCTCAGTCTGTCTTCCAGTGGGAGAATGCAAGAGGTCTGGCAAGATCAGATGAGGTTGGGAGGGTCTATGCTGCAGTCCAAACCTTTAACACAACTATGGGAAACTACTTCCCCTCCCACTCCACCTATTTTTCTTTTCTGCCTGAGGAAGCTGTTGCTGTAGAGTTGTAGTCTTCACACCCTCCATTGTAGAAGGAAGGTTCTCCATTGGTGGAGGGTTCTAATATAAAACAAGGAAGCAAATCTGCAATAAGTGAAGATGTTCCAATGGTAGGTCTGTCAAAGTAATCGGTCATATCTATTTGAATAATAAAACAACAGAAGTGAATCCTAAAGTAAAGAAATCAAACAGTTGATAAAAAGTGAAATGTGAACAGATCAGTTCTGTGTCTTCTGTTTTCCTGCTATCCAGTGACTTCCTCACAATGCCTTCAAAGCAGATGATCCTCAAGAGCTATCAACAAATTTAAGAATTAAATTTTGCATGGTGTGGAAGGAATTTTTCCCCTTAAATTTCAGTCTCCTGATAGCAGGACAGCTTGCCTGATGAGATCCAATGTCCATGACTCTATAGCCAGCCAGACAGCACCTTTTTCTCTCTGTTGACAGTGTGATGTTCTCTCCTCCAAATGGTCGTTATACAGTATGACAGATTCACTGCCAGAAGCTCCAGGCAGTAAGGCACAGTATAGCCTGGAGAGATGTGAAAGCTTTCAGTCTCCAGGGCTATCAGCTCACCTCGTGCCACCTCTTGCCATAGAGCATAAATTTGCTGCTTAGAAGATAGGGAGAGAGAGCCATAGTATAGCATGGATATTTCCTAAGGGAACAAAAAACCTAGCAAGCAGGTTGTTGTATTTGCAAAAATATTTGCATTATGTGTCTGAGAACTGGAAATAACCATCTGTAGATAGTGTTATGTCAGGCAGAGGCCTGGAATTGAGAGAGGACTGACTGTGTTTGGGGAGGAAATTCTTTGTGTTTGCTGGTTCTGTTCCTTTTGTTGCTGGCTGTAGGGTGTTTGACATACATGTGGGATTGACTCCATTGTTGGAAGGAAGGTATGAGGTATGAAGAAAACAGTTCTTTCCAAGGAAGTCAGAGCAATAATTCATTTAGCAAGAGTGGATTTGATATGCCACTCAATAGCAGGAAACTATTCTGGAGTGTTCATGACATCTTTCCTCCTTCTGGAAACAAGATATATTTTTTTTATGGCATACGGCTTATTGGTGCAATGGTAGCTCAACAGTGGCAAGTCTGAAAGGATTTCAGCTTGTGAATCAAGATGAAAGACTTTCCCCTGCTTTGTTGAATGTCAAGTGAAAATTGCAGAGATTTCTTTTCCAGAAGAAGTGCTTTTTCTGGGTGAGCAAATCTCCTCTGTCAGTGGGATTACTTTTGCAAGCAAGATGTTCAGGGTTTAGCTTTGATGCTGTGGTCTGTTGGTCACATTCATGTGGCTTTTGCCAAAGCCTCTGGCTCTGATAGCCAGCATTCATCCCAGCTTTTCAGCAAGGAAGATCAAGGGTATGCCGAGATACTGGTGACACTTTGAATAGAGATCCAACCAACAAATACAGATTTCCATATTGGTGCCATGCTCCTCTATGAAAGAGCCCCCCTATCTAGTCAATAAGTTGGATCTCATACTGTGATCCCAGCCTATTTCCTGTGCTATGGTTTCATGCTGTGCTCCATGCAAGGTCATGGCATTCTTACCTTCCTGCAAGCTAACACCTTCTGTTTATTTCCTTCTGCTGAGGTGTCATTGTGTTCTCTAAAGGTGTTCACTTACTTGCCTGCTATCACATAAACTCCTTTGAGTGCAATGGATCATACTGGGTTAAAAAGACCATCCAAAAGAAGCAGTCCTGACTTAAAGTTCAAGGGTCTGGAGTAGTACAGTATTAACAGAAGGTAAAGATAGAAAAGAGCAGAAAGTGAAAAGAACTTGATCAAACACAGTTCTTTCATATAAAATGTCATGCTTCTACCTTGTGCCTTGGAAAGTACAGAGATAAAAGTTGTCAGTTGCTTTAATGGCTTCTGAAATTTAAGCTAGGAGAGAGCTTTATGTTCCCTACCCTCATCCCCTATACTATGCAGACAAGAGAGCTGTGCTCAGCATTTTCGGCACCACTGCATTTGTTTCCACCTAAGCTACAGCCACTGCCTCACAGCCTGGGTGTAGCGGAGCAGAGGAAGAACTGATTGCAGAACTGTGAAGCAGCTGCCCTGCTCATGTGAACATCGACATGTGAGCATCATGGACTAGGGCTATGTGAGCTATAAATTCTCCACCCATCCCAGATCCAGCCTGACAAGAGCCTGACATCAGTTCCATCATGTAAACAACTTTAAGCAGAGCTTTTCTGCAGTGGGATATGCAGGGGTCTTGTAGACACTCAGCAAGAGAGATGTGATCTTCCAGGCTTCAACTTCTATTTCTGGCTGGCAGCAGAGCCCAAAGGAGAGGCTACAGTGTTAACAGCAGGATACACCCCTCTGATCTTTTTATGCCTTCCTCTGGGATTTACAATGTAATTTTAAGGTTACTCAAGGAACTCCCCACATTCACTTCCCACCAGCTCCCATGTCATGATAGAGTGATGTCTGTAAACCATTCTGCTTTTGGGCACAAGCCATTCCCTAGATTGGGTAGGTCTGCTTTTTCAGTTTGTGCTGACCTCGTCTTTTGCAGCTTTTTCTTCCCATGTGACTACTGCAGGTATCTCATTGCTCACCTGTAGCTGAAAGCCAGGTGAGAAGGAAAGAGAAGGGAACAGGTTGCAATGAGTGAGTGCAGCCTGCAGCCCCCATCTAGTGCACCCCTGTGCTAGCTAATAGATATGCAGAATGCAGGTAACTTCTGAAAGCCTGCTACATGGCCACCACACCTCCCTCATTACCCCATAGCACTGTATTGGACACAGGCCAGGACAATGTATCTGGCCTGGCCTAACAGTTCTAATATTTCTGAAGGACTCAGAAGTGATCAGATGCTATCTTTTTTTTTTAGGCTTTCGCTAGGAAAACATATGAATAAACCATATTAATGTTATAGATGCCTGTACCACATACAACATACAGAATTACCGTTTAGAAAAGCACATTTCTTTTTTGGGAATGTGATCTGAAATATAACAGGTTATGTCAGATTTTCACCTGTCATTAATCTCAGCAGGTTTTCCTAAGTAAAAAAATTGATTTCCTACTGCGATATTCTACAGGACTAACTCTAGTGTTTACTGCTGCTCAGAGCAGGGTTTCCCACTCTTTTTCTGTGGCATTGGTCATCTTGTTTTCTGGTACTTTTGAGACAATGGTCGTCACAGTTTATTTCTAAAAAGACAGCTGCTAAACTGGCAGTATTGGTTTTCCTGATATTATAAAAGATAGTTTCTAATAAATCTTGTCTTGTACTACTACTTCTTTTGTTGTTGCGCTGTGATGGATTGATTGTTGCATAATGTGATGCTTGGTGTGTTAGGCCACTCCTGATCTGAGAATATCCAGCACTGGAAACTGATGACAACCAAACTCCCAGACTAGCAGTCTGACCAGCAGAGCATGTCATTTGCATTCAGCTGCTATCACTGGGGACTTGATGGGTCCTACACCTTTAAATGTAGCCTTTCCAAGCTTAGATATTAGATCATGTTTTTTTTCCTGCTTTCAGACCAGATAAAGCTTGTGAAAAGCACTTTTCTGTCAGAGCAAAAAAAGCAATGTTCTTTCATGGTCTCTTAAAATACCTCAGGAAACACCAGCTCCCAGCTGCCCTGAAGGTATGTGCAGGAATGAGAAATCTGAAGTGTGTTTCCCATTAATGCCCTGGATTCTGCTAATTCATATCTCATCCTGAAATAAGTTCCACCTTTTAAATCCAGCACTGGAACTTTCCAGTAGTTTCATCCTGCTAGCAAGAAAAATGCTTTTGTGTCATTTTACAAGCGCTTGTGTGGGCAGAAATGACCAACCTTAAGAACAAGTATAATCTAAGCCTTCTTGTACTAAATATGATTAAACATTAAAAATTGTACTTTGTAGGCTTAGTTCTTATTTTTAACAATGATGAGATAAAATACGCTGGAAGGATAACCAAAATAGAACAGGAAATATCTGTAGTTTGGCTGTGAAGGTTGTTTAATAGTTCAGAAGCTAAGCCTGTTCTGTGACTGAGAATAATCCTTATGCCCTAAATAGAGCTCCCTGCCTCTAAATCTAAACACAGTTTACAAAAGATGGGGTTATGGGGTTTCTTTATCACCATGTCACTGTAGTGAAATAGCAGCATAGAGATAGTGACTCCTCTGAGATCACCAACAGGACAGAACTGAGACTAGACCTGCAGTCTCCTGACTCTCAGGCTAAAGTCCTATTCAGTCGGCTAGAAGCACTGGGGCAATGCTTGAGTCTTGTGGTAACCAAGGGATCCCTTGTTCCCGATTCAAGAAGATACTTGCTGTGACGCATGAAGGCTATCAGCTATCACCTCCTTCAAAGTTAAGAGGATATGATTAATTTTTAATAAAGCAATACTAAATCCGCTGATCCCTGTAGCTGCATTTGAGCAAGTCTGGAGTAACAGGGCTGCATTTATTCTGTATCTCAGAACAAATATCAATATGTTGATACAAGTATGTATATAATCAATATATAACAAATATATATATCAATATATAACAAATATATTGATATTACCTCTGTAATATCAATATTATTGCATCAAAAGCTGATCATGGAAAGGATGTGAGCATGTTTGAGATATTTTGCCCTCTCTGCTCTGCTGCATATGACAAAGGTAAAAAGTAAGGATAGCTCTTATGTGTGGACCAGTCAATGGAGCTACATGAAGCTATGCTAAGGCACATGCAGGACAGGGAGGTAATTTGAGACAGGCAGCATGGCTTCACCAAGGGCAAGTCCTGCTTGAACAACCTAGTGGCCTTCTATGACAGAGTGACTACATCAGTGGAAATGGGGAGGGCTACTGATGTTGTCTATCTGGACCTTTGTAAGGCCTTTGACACGGTCCCCCACAACATCCTTCTCTCTAAACTGGAGAGGTATGGATTTGATGGGTGGACTGTCCAGTGAGTGAGGAATTCGTTGGATGGTCACATCCAGAGGGTAGTGGTCAACAGCGCAATGTTATTGAGAGACGGTGACGAGTGGTGTCCCGCAGGAGTCCGTATTGGGACCAGTACTGTTTAATATCTTCATCAGTGACATAGACAGTGGGATCGAGTGCATGTCTACAAGTTTGCAGACAACACCAAGCAGAGTGGTGCAGTTGACACGTGTGAGGGACGGGATGCCATCCAGAGGGACCTGGACAAGCTCGAGAATTGGGCCAATGTGAACCTCATGAGGTTCAACAAGGCTAAGTGGCAGGGTCCTGCACCTGAGTTGGGGCAACCCCCGCCATCAATACAGGCTGGGGGATGAAGGGATTGAGAGCAGCCCTGCTGAGAAGGAGTTGGGTGTACTGGTGGATGAAAAGCTCAACATGAGCTGACAATGTGCGCTCGCAGCCCAGAAGGTCAACCGTATCCTGGGCGGCATCAAAAGAAGCATGGCCAGCATGTCGAGGGAGATGATTCTGCTCCTCTACTCTGCTGTCTGAGACCCCACCTGGAGTACTGTGTCCAGCTCTGGAACCCTCAGCACAAGAAAGACATGGATCTGTTGGAGCGAGTCCAGAGGAGGACCACAAAAATTATCCAGGGGATGAAATGCCTCTCCTATGAAGAAAGGCTGAGAGAGTTGGGGTTATTCAGCATGGAGAAGAGAAGGCTTCGTGGAGACCTTATTGCAGCCTTTCAGTACTTAAACAGGGCTTATAAGAAAGATGGGGACAAGTTTTTAGCAGGGCCTGTTGCGATAGGACAAGGGGGAATGGTTTTAAACTAAAAGAGGGTAGATTTAGACTACATAAAAGGAAGAAATTTCTTACAATGAGGGTGGTGAAACACTGGAAAAGGTTGGCCAGAGAGGTGGTAGATGCCCCATTCCTGGAAACGTTCAAGGTCAGGTTGGGCAGGGCTCTGAGCAACCTGATATAGTTGAAGATGTCCCTGCCCATGATTCTATGATTCTATGAAAACTTTTACCAATTTTTGCTGCCTGGGAACCAAAACTTAAGTCTGTTGTAAAGGCACAAAATTCACCCTAAATTTCAAGTATAACAAGCCAGAGCAATCTCTGTGTTAAAAGGCAGCTATAAAACTTATAAAGTTTTGTAATGCTGTGGTTGACTTACAGCAGTTCAGGTGGAGGTGGAAGAATCAGCTCTGTTTTCAAATAGCTTGGGAGGATTCTGAATTTGGATTTGAACATCAAATGAGGATTTTGTGAGCATTTTTAAAACAAACAAACTTTTTGTTTGTTTTAACATATGTTTTCAGTTATATGGGAATCTCAGTTTTGGTTTCTCCTTCTCTCTCTCCTCTTCCTCCCCAGAAGATACCAGGGAGCTGATTTGATATTTGTTCCACCATCAGTGAAAACCTCCGTAAACTTCCCAAATGTTCACAAGGAAATATTTTATCAAGCCTATACAAGCCGCCTCCTATTAATCTAGATTATTTCTGCTCACAGTGGTGCTCAGGACCTGGGCTTTGTCAGTTAGATACAATCCAAGGAAAGACAGAGATGGCAGTTTTTTAAATGTACCTTAAAAAGTATTTTGTGCACTGAAAAGTACCAAAGACATATAAAAACCTGCTATGGGTCAATAACTGGCAACTTCTCTTGTGAACTGCTAAAGAAAGAGTAATCCTGTATTTCTTTTCATCAGACTCTCTTTTGAATCTCAAAAGCATCCTACTTTTTGGAGTTTGTGTACAGGCTGATGAAAGTGTGAGAATGAAGCACTAAAATACTTGGGATTTTTGGAAATTGGGGGTAGTTATTGAAGGACAGACAGTCTCCAATATCTTTCTGAGCTAGTTCATATGTGTGGTGAATGCTTCATTATGTGTTCAGAAAAAACCTATTGCTTCTTGCTTGGCTGTTATGTTCTTCACTGCACTTTCCAGAAGCAGACTGTTCCTAGATTAGCAATTAAACAGCCTGGAACTTTCATTCTTTATGCTAGTAAACATTTCAGTGCAAATATTTTCATCTTCTGAGAGCTTATTATCAAGCATTTTGCTTTTATTTTATTTATTTTCTATTTGAGAGGAAAAGGAAAGCAAATGACATTTTGCTTTTGGCTTTTTAAAATAAATGTAGGTGTTTTTTCTTTTCAAACCCAGAAACGCTTTACAAAAACGAAATTTTTTTTTTTAACTTTCCAGCAACAGGTACACCTCCTTTTCTCAATAGAAATTATCTTTTGGAGAAACGTAATTTAGATAGACAGTTATTCACTGGAATCAGTGGAAAGTACTTCTCCCTCAGCTGGCTGTGTATTTAGTTGTTACCTTCCCAAACCAAAAAGGACTTTACAGGAGAAGATGCTTTGGGATCACTTGGGCTGGAATGTGACACATGGTGTCTATTTTTGGCTCAACAATGCTAGGCAACTGAAGACATCTTTCCAGTCTGGTATCATTACTTCAACCTACTCCTTACCTCAGATAAACAGGCTGATTAAACCCTTTTTGTTGAAGCTCCGAACCTTGACTTGATTTTACAGAGAAAAATAGAACTAAATGTAGCTAAGGAGAATTTAAATTGCTGATGTCTTCCACTTGGATGGCTTGCATTTTCACATTATATAGATGTGTAGTTGCATTAATTGTGTTGTGCTGTGTTCATTATACTTGGTTCATTATACTTGATGACCAATGCCCTTTGTCTTCTTTGCTGGACTTTTTATTTACCTCTCCTTCCTCTAGCCGACAAGTGAAACTCTAAACATATGGGAAGCTGATATCACATTATCTTCTTTTTATATCTGTGTCCCTATGTATTAACATAATTGCTGGAAGTAATTAGCAGGGAGAACTGCCTAAAGAAGATCTTTGTGCAGAGAACATGTAAACTTTTGTGGCATATTTTGCGGGGAGGGGTCTTTGCTGTCTATAGCACCTAGTTAACCTCTAGGAGACATATGGATCGCTGCTTCTCAGCACCCAGACATTTGTACCGTCTTCTTTCTGTTGATGGTTTAGACCTTGATGGATTTGCTTCTTATCAGGGAGAGGTCCTGATGATGCCTCAGTCAGAAGGAAAGCAGATGATAAGGAGCTTACTGCCCTTTACATGGACAATTTAGTAAACTCCTGCAGCTGTCACTTAGAAGTTACTGCACTACATTCAGTGAACTGACAAAGAGAAATGCCACCTGGCTGAGCAATGGGTTTCATCCTTATAGATGTTCTTGGAGATTTATAGGCAAAAAACACTGCAGAAGAACTAGCTATTCATAGAAGATGAGAACAGTGTAGAATAATTGACTTGGTGGTGGGAGGGATTTTTGAATCTCTGCATTTCATACAGGTTTATATAATGCCACATTTGTCCTTATAACCACTTGGAAAAGAATCCAGTACCATTTCAAGAGATTAAAGTAACTTTTCAAGAAGGTGTTATTTTGGATAATCCCAACTCAAAATGTACAAAATAATATGCTACATGCAAGGTTCTTCCAACCCGTCTTCCATTGACACCAGAACAAATTCTTACTCTTTTTAATGTTACGTGTTCTGAAAGTCCTTTCTAAAGAATCTTATTATTTTTTCCATAATGGCCAAACAGCTGTGACATAAAAGCAAATCAGAGTCATGGAAAGTCTATAATGGTACTTCATGTTCCTGTAGTTGCACTGAAGGTAGTCAATCAACCTTTTTAAAGGTAAGGAATTTTTCCATTGAAGGAAGCCTATTGTATCAGATATTTCTACTGCTTCACACCCTGTTATTCATTTACAACATCAAACTCCTCCACTGAAACATAGACTAGTGATGGGAAAATGGGGAGGGTTCAGTCAGTTCAAACTCTGCTTTGATTCTCTGATGCCAATAATAGTTGCCACACATCAATCTGAGGTGACCCTGTGAAAAGCTGCAAGAATTTCCATAAGCAGCTGCTGGTCATGCCGTGCGCCACCAGAAGCAGAGCCCTTGCACCCGTGATGCCTTTTTCTGAGTGACATGAAGGCTGGTCTTGGTTTTTCTTTCTGCCCTAACTCTATGCATTTGTGGTTTATAAACATTATTCACAAAGTACCACATGCTCATTTACGTAAGATAAAAGTCTTGAGGGAGGAAAAGAGATATAAAAAGACAAATATTTATCCCTTCTTCAGCAACTTCTTTCCCTAAGACAAACATATAACTTTGTTTCTACAGCTAATCTTCTATAAAATTGCTCTTCTGTACTTTTAATTAATTCCTTACACCCACTACCCACTGCTCGGAGGGAGATGCTTCTCCTTACTAACTCCACAAAGCCATTATCCCTTCAGGTTTCTAAAAGCATAAGGACTGCCTGAATCAACATTAAAGCCCCATAGTTTGAGGGGTGAGGTGCAATGGGCTCTATTAATGAGACACCTTTTCTACTTGCTGGAACTGACAGAGGGAGTATCCACTTCCTACTGAATTATCCCTGCAAGACTAGTGCAGATGATGTGGCTCTTCTCTGTTACTTACACAGTTGCTACAGGTGCTTAACTCCTTGCTCTAACTAAGTTGCCAGCAGAGCTAAGCCTCGTGAGGTTGGACTGATGAGGGGAAACTCCTTTTTCTAACTGCCCTTCTGTTTTTCTGCCTCCTAGGAAAGAATAGTCAATACAAGTAGCTGCAGGAGGTGAGGTGATCTTTTATCTCCACAGAGGAAAACTGAAAGGGGTTTCAACTCCAGCTTACTAGAATGATGAGGAAATGGAAACAGAATGACTGGGCAGGGAGTGGGGAAGGTCGTGGTAAGTTATTTTGCATTTCCAAAAAAACCAATTTACTTTTTAATAAAATAAAATGGGAGTTCAAAAGTTCGGGTTGAACCAGGTATTGTACATGGACTCTATTTAAAAGGATTTCTTTAGGAATAAAGAGGTTCCTTTTAAGGTTAAGTACAAACTATAGTTTAAACAACTGCTTTGGAAAAATCTGATTTAAGGTACAGAGAAATGAGTGAATCTGACTCAAATTTGTAAAAGGCTTTTGTGTTGCAGAAAGTTTCTCCAAAAATTCCACACAGTCCTGTACTAAACTTTGTATTTGCAGACCTATCTTTTGTATTTGCTCCTTGGTTTGGCAACTGAATTCACAATACCCTTTTGTTAGCAGTCCTCTACCTCTTTCACATTATTGCAGGATAGTTAATGCAATTTTCCCTGACTTTCTTAAACTAGAAAATTATGTGATGTATTTAGAAAAAGCCTATGGATCAACTTTTTCAGCCTAAAATCTCATTGCTTACATCTGAATTCAAATTATGCGAAGCTCTGGGCATTGCTGGTTTACATCTATTTTCTGCTTTTGCTTTAATTCCACAGGAGCATACCAACATGCAGGTATGAAAGCTGAGACTGTGTGTTTGTGGGTCTAAAGCTGGGGGAAAGAATTAAGGTAGACCTGAAGGACCCTTTGAGAGATGGCTGTAACCATGGCTTTGACTGGGGTGCTAAAGATACAGGTTGTACCATGGTGATAGTAATAAACGTTAGAAACATGAGAAGCTTGCCTATGGCATAGAGAGAGGTTTATAACAGGATTGGGGTTGTCTTAGTACCTGTTCTTAGATTTAGGCTTGGGCCTGATAAAAAGCAGCTGGCAAATGTTTTGGGCAGGGCCCAAGGATTTATGCTCAAAGGCTATGCCTTTAGGCTGTAATTTTCTGTGCAGTGGCTGTTGGGTGACTTGAGGCACTCAGGTCATGACTGAAACTGGCCAGAAACAGGTGTAAACAGACTCAGAGGAGATCAGAGGAGAGCCTGGCTACATGTTTAACAGTGGAGGCTGGCCAGCTTGTATCTGAGCTTGTTGGATGGGGAGAGAGCACCTGTGTAGACAGCAGAGCAGCATTAATGGAAACTGTGCCTGGGTGGAAACTGGCAGTAAAACAGGGCAGGATGCTGGGGCATGATCTTTACTGCAGATTAATTTTTGTGTACTAGGATTTAGCTAGGGCTCTTGAAGAAAGAATAAAATGTCTGATGCTTGGTGCTGGGGATGTTTTCTCCTTTGCCTGGAGTCTGGCTGAGAGGCTGGGGGCTGTGCAGTTTGGGGGCAGTGACCCTACTGGGTTGCTTAAGGGCAAAAAGTAGGAGGATGCAGGGCTGACTTTAAAGCCTGGGTTTGAACTATCTCCTTTCCTCCCAGGGGTCATGTTCTCACATCCCAGCCCCACTCCCAGAGATGGAGGAATTAAATCATTTGTCAGATGAAACCATAGAAATCAAGGGCGAAGTCACAGCTCACAGCAAATCAAGGGCATAAGGGGAGTTGGGATCAGGTGGTATGTACTATTCCTAACTTGTCTCTTACTGCACAGATAGTAAGAGGCACAGGCTCCTCCCTTCCTACCCTGTCAGTCTTGGCTACTCCAACAGCACCCAAAACCCCTGTAGGTTTCAAGTGATAGAGACAGGGCAATATGAGGGAGAAGCAGTTGACTGGATTCATCAAGCAAACTTTTCTCTTCCCAGACTGCAGTGTAGGAGACAGTGATGATCTTGGTTCCTATTCCTTTCCCTCCTCTTTAGCCATTGTTATTCAGCATTGATTTGTGTAGCTGCACACATTGCTGGGCTTGAAAGCATGAACTATTAGCAGAAGTTGTACTTAAAAATAAACCCTCTTTCTCACATGTGCTCTCTCTGCCTTGTCAGATCTGCTTGGTGCTGCACTGGAAACAGCAGTTTCTGCTGCACTGCAGAACAGCAAAGGTGGGAGCAGAGAAACCCTTCCACCTACTGCACAAGAAGGGAGCCCCTCCCGCAGCTGCACAGCATTACTGTGGTGTGCGTGGGACATCAGTAAAGGCAAAGCATTCTGACTTTCACCTGTGGCATCTTGAGGAGAATTTGCTGGGAATGTCAACCAGAAGAGCAACAGGAGAGAAACAGTGGATGTAAGGCAGGACCAAGAGCTGTTAAATGGACTCTGGGAAATGCTGTGCTCCTTACCACACATGGCAGGAGGCTTTGAACAGCTCTGAAGATGTTCTGAAGCTTAATCCTACATCCTGTTCTCCCTTAGAAGCCGTAGTGCACAAAGTAAAGGTACAAGGCAATAATCAGACCCTAGGGGAGCTAAAAGAGCTTTCTCTCAAACCCTAGGCAACAGTCCCACAGTTGTATCCCTCTGCAGCAGATAGGGAACATGAAGTAGCACGAGAGGAAATCTGCCTGTGGCTTTTGGGACAACAAATGCATGGGATGCAGAATTCCCAGCAGGAGGGAAGCTATGGAGTGGTGCAGTGGATGGGGATGTGCCATCATGCAGGGTCCCCATTAGATGGCAACTCCCTCAAAAGTAGCCTGGCAAGGCACCTCTTAGGTCCTGAGTTTCAGTTTTCCCTGTATTATACAACACAATGCAATGTTTGATCATTAATCAGAGAGAAAGGTCTATGGGAGGCAGGGAGCACTATGGGCATGGGGAAAGGGAGGCTAAACAGTGACCTGGGATTAATTCCTGTCTTATCCCTAAGTGCTTAGTATGATGTGTTACCCTGTGCCTTGGTTCACCCAGATAGGGATGTTAGGTAGGATGATACTGTCTTTACTTCACAGGGCTGCTGTGTCAGTGAATGAATTTGACATGGTTAGGAAGGAGCCATGCTGTACATGGTACAAAAGTAGGAATAAAGGCCTTCCTGCACTTTTTACCCCTCACCAGGCATCTACATGTTGGTTTGTCCTCTGGTGCTTTTCCAGAGTAAGCCAGTCAGGTCTCCAAACAGAGGAACAGAGGCGCAGATTGACTGAGACCAGCCTCAGAACGTCACAGAAGGAAACATGGGCAGGCATGACTCAAAACTTTTGGTGGCTTTGTAAATCTCTATTTCCCTTTAAGATCATGAACTCTGATAAGATCCTGGGTGGACTGGGGAGTTTGTCTTGGAAGGATGTGCTCTTTCATTGTTACCTTTTAAATATAATAATTGATAATAATAGTTATTAATAATACCCTTGATTGAATTAAGCAAGGTCATTGCAAGGGAAAGAACATCTAAATTTTTGTTAGCTAAAGCTGCTGCATGCACAAACATGCACTCACTTATACTCAATTTGTAGTTCATTGGTTTCAGTTGCCCATAGCAGTGCTTTGGTGGCTAGCCATGGCACTAAGGTATGGAACTGGGTCTTTGGATGCTTCATTGATGTCCATGCAGACAGTACCCACAACCATCTTTCGAATTTATATGCAGTCTGCAACCTTTGGAGATGCCTGCTGTATTCTATTTTTTGACCTCCAGCAATGTTGCTTTTATCAGTGGTATCACACCTATGTGATTCTGGGTTTCATCTGCCACTCTTTCTCTTACGTGGAGGGGTGGTAGGGCTAGCCATGCACAAAACCATTGCTTGGTCTGTTGTAAACAAACAAGAAAATGAGATGCTAAAAGCAAGGGACTGTTCCTTTGCCAAAGCAGTCTGTGACACATCCTCTGTAATATGACTGTCTGATATCAACATGAGATTAATTATAGAGATAGGTAATTGGATGATATGAACCTGATACATGGAAAGCACAGTGAGAGGAAACAGAATCGTTTTCAGATGTGGAGTTCTCTTGAAAGTGGCAAGGCTGCTATCTTCTGGCTCCTCATGTTATTAAAAGTCTGGGCTGCTTTATACATTCTGTATGTTTGCGTGCTTTGAGCTTGTTGGAAAAATTAGGTAGGCTCTCAAGAGGCCTGAAGAAAGGCCTCTTTTTCTGGCTCTTGTCTAACAGGGACACTGTCACAGGAAACTAAGCACAGTCCCTAAATCATTGCAGAGTCTCAGATTTTCTCCTACTCTGTGACTGGATGTTGCTGCATCCTAGCTTTTACTTGATGCAGAGGCTTATGAGGCAAGAGGGAAAGACAGTGCTGCTCGTGTGTATGGTCTGGCTGTGTGAAGCACAGGGATCATGAGACTCTTAGGCTAAGTGCCTCAGACATGACAGAAGAGGTATATTTTTAGATGTATCACAGACAATAAATTATATTTATTCTTTCTGCCAGGGAGGAATAGGATCTGTTCAGGAAGAAAGGGGGAGTACAGATGAGGCTGAATCCAAGGAAAATCATGCCTATGGCTAACAGAATTGCCAAAATGTTATCCTTGCTTTTTCTCAAGATCTGAAAATGTATTCAGTGAGACTACTTATCCCCTTAACACGTGACCCATGTAAAACACAGATTCATTCAGGACTGTGGCTTCCTGATGACTCATTTCATGACCTGCTAGGGAAAGCTCCCACAGCTCACTGCAGCTTTAATTTGCCACACCTGGAAAAAAATCTCACCGGGGGCTGAATAGCACGGGTAGCACTGCCAACACATTACAGCGATACCAGAAGTTTCACAGTTCTGCAAAATTGCACTAACATTTTCAACAGTGGGTTCCAGAAAACTGCTTGCTAGGTCAGAAAAGCATACAATATTTATCAGACAAAAATGAAAGCAAGTATGCAGTATTTGTGTGATGAGCAGTCAAATCTATAAGGAAGTTTTAATTATATAACTTTTACTTCCCTCCAAGAGATAAAAGGTAAATGCAACAGCTACTAGTAATAGATGAAGAACCCAGGGAGCAGATGAGAGGGAGAGCAGAGACTGAGGAAACAAATCTGTCTCCCTTTCTTGTCAATGTCTTATTCACAATGTCAGTCTTGACTTCTGCTGAAGTCTAGTTCCTGTCCTCCATCTCAGCCTGAGAGAAGGTCAAGGCTAAAGAATACACCTGAGGCATATTCAGCAGCAAGTTCAATTGTGAGAGTTTAGAAACTTGACAAAATGTTGGGAGATGGTAGAGCATCCCAGGTGTACTTTTGCTTGATGGGCCAGTTAGCAGAGCAGAGCATGGTGGCCATTACAGGCAGATGGGACCTTAGGTCCTTGTTCTGTTCCTTGAGCGGAGTAGCTGAGGACTGCCTCTTGTGCCGGCTGCAAATGCTTCTTTATGCCTGAAACCAAGATGCTTGGTATTACTTCCTTCTGGTGCTCTGGCTAATGCTCTCTTTAGAGTACAGGTGGTCTCTAGCCCAGCTGAGACTGTAATTCAAAAAGTAACCCACAGACTGTTGGTGACCAAGAGGCTGAAGTTTCCTTAAAATATGTTCTGTTTGCTGCTAGGCAGTGTGCTCATGTGAATGGACAAGTTCAAAGAAGACATTTCAGGGGTAATGTGTGTCTGAAAATGACAGTTTTTTGCAAGAAGTGTACTAGATTACAAGAAAGGATTTTTTGAAGATGTGCTTGCAAATCCTGGGTGGGATTTTCTCATCAAAACTAGAAGAATTGAGTAACCTCAGGGAAGCCTTAGTGTCAGTAATGACATGGAACAAAACGCAGCTGCATTGGCTGGCCTTGAGAAGGACACCAAGGTTAAGTCCTCTCTTTGGTTGGTATATCTGTGCAAGCATGTAGTAGAGAGGTCAGGAAAACAGGCTCAGATTTGCACTTCCCTCCCTCCAAGGTCTTCTAGTATTGCCTTTCCAAAATGGGGTCAATAGACACCTGCAGATGGATGAAGCAGTAAGTTTGAAAGTGTTGACTCCTGGGTCAGCAACTACTATAGTTACAGCTCCTCGTGACACCTTTGCATGAGTAGACAGCTTTGGAGTTTATTGCTGGGTCACCAGAACAAGAAAACAGCAGGAGAGTGAAGCTCCATATGCTTCTTAGTTTTCCCTTAGTCTAGCCAGCTGGCTTTGCAAGGGCAAACTTTGAATGTACCAAAAAATCAATACAGTCTAAAAATCCAGACTCACTATTGATTGTGTCCTTGAAATTCTCCTCTTGACTGGTTTGCTATTTTTGTTTGTAATTAAGGTTGAAGTCACTTTTCTTGGTACCTGTGGTACCAGTTCATTCCAAGGTCCTCCCACCCACCTACCTTCTGCTCACTTCGCAATTACTTTTAAAGGGAATTTTTTAACATTCTGCTGGAAATCATAGGAATCCTTTCTCTGATCCCTTAATCTTTCTCAGATTAAACCATATCTGTGAAAGGCAAACAATGCAGTCCTACAAATAGTTGTCTCAATTACAGGATTTGTTTTTGTAACATTTGGAGCAAATGTTTATGAATATTTATAAGTAATATATACCATTTACAAGGAGAACCTCAAGCTTATAAACACAGTAATGCACCTGCCTGCATTCTCATCTGGTGACATTTAGAACTTTTTTTTGATTTACAACTTGGTTTTTGTAGGACTGTAGTAAAGGAGTTGAAAACTTCTGCTGTACACAGGTCCTATATTTCTTATGCCATTTGTATTGTGAAAGAAGAAAAATGAATATTCATTGATAATTAATAACAGTTGAACAATAACTGAATAACTAGTGACTCCAGAACTACTTTTTTTTTGTCTGGATAATATGTGTCCCTTTCCTTCATAGCTGACTGAGAGGATCTAAAGCAGTACAGAATTTAGATGGTCAGTTTGAACTTTCTGGGAGTTCATAGTCCATCACAGTGTCTGTTAAAGAAACACTGAGTTGGAAAATAAAGCCTCGCTTTCATGGTGTTTATAGTGTTATCTGTTTTTAAAACATGCAACAAACTAAAACGGGTATGTTGTTCAACTTTGTATAATGATTTTCTTGCGTGAAACTGTAGCCGGTGCTCTACAGACTAGAGGGGAGGATAGAGCTTGTGCTCTCCTTATGTAGAGAGACTCCACAGCTTATGGAAAAACATACCTTAAAGATCAGACTTCTGCCTTTTAAAAAAAATTCTTCTGATGTACCTTCTTCTTTGGACTCAGCAAACCAATGAATAGAAACTAAAGCATAATGACTAACCCTCTGGAGAAGACTACATCACCCTGGTTGGGACCTAGAGGTTACAGAGGACCTAGACTTATAAGTGGGAAGACAGTACTGAACCCAGTCTGGACAACTCAAAGCAGTCCCAAAGGTTGTAAATGAATCCTGTGTCCTCAACACCCTTTAACATCTTCCAGTTATTCCAGGACACAGGAGAGATGTCATTCAATTGTCAATAATAAAAAATGTCCTATTTTTTTTTTTATGATGCACAGACCATCTTTGCAAAAGACCTGTCTCCTGCAGTTGTGCAGAGAACTTTGGCAGCTCACCAGTGCATAGAACTCTGAGGGTCTCAAAACCATGAGGGCTCTGAGCATTTCTGCTGCAGTAGCAACAGCAGCGGCACTGACATGTCAGAAATTGAAATCGAAAACAGAATTGCAATTCGAACCACATAAATCCATCTTTGCATGTTCATCACTGTGTTGGGCTGCAATGGCAGATAGCCTTCTGGCCAGAGGAGGCAAGTGGATGTGATACTGGAGATTTTACTCTTCAGCATGTTACACGAATATTAGTTAGAGATAAAGTGAGAATTTCCTTTGTCATTAAAAACGAAGAAAAGGACAATTGAAGTGCAAGGCTGAGAACTCCTGCTTTGTGTGTTTTTTGAATCTGGTGCAATCTGGTGGGCATGTGACTGGCTGTCTCCTTGGTCTCAAAGACTCCAGGATCACCAACAATTTGGGCAAAGGCAGAAGCTTCTGTTTTTAGGAACTACTATGTTGACCTCTGTAGCAGTCAACTGTAGTCTTCTCATCTGTGATCTAGTCCAGAACTCTAACCATTCCTGTCTGTAATATAGACCTATCCACTAGCAGAATAATTTTTATCCCCTTAGCCTTTCTTCATGTTTTATCACTAGTACTGCAGGAATTATTTAATGATAGACACTCAGACTTCATCTCACATCACCAAAGTCAATGCAAGGTTATTTATTCTCACTGGTCCCTGGGAGAATTTGCAAGTGCTCTGGAGTGCCAGACATTCAGCATGCAATGCTCAAGGCCTCCAGCTTACTTTCTTATTTTCCAGCACTGTGTTTTCCAGTGGCTCATGCAACATTAACACTTATTGCCTGACTGTCTGGTTTCTCAGAAGCTGAGTCATGTCTGTTTGGTAAGAAACAGTCTCCAACAGCTGTCAGCCACAGAGATCAAGATATATGCTTGCTGACACATGTCCAAAAAGACACAACACTTTGGCAGGCCTCATCACAGCTGTCTTTTTCAGTCTTGCCACCACTGCTACTGATCATTATGCCTCTGTATTTTTGTGCATCTGAGGCCAGTGGAGAAGGTTCATACCCTCAATGTTACCACTTCCCAGAGAACAATGTAGTCAGTGTTGTGCTCTTTTCCTCAGCACCAGAAAACAAACCTTTGTACGCTCTCAATTACTAGGGATTTGATTCAGAAGTCTCCGTGGGATACCCACAAATAATTTCTGTTCTTGTTGCCCTGAAGATAAAATGGTAACCTGTGCAGATCAGCATCATAGACTCTTTCTGGTCTGTGGCCACTGTGAAGTGCCAGATGGGTTTTTCTGACTTGCTCTGTTTGCTACGGGAAGCAGGACAGAGGCCATGTTGCGGCTGGTCCTAGCAGTGCACCACTCAGGGTGAAGGGGATGGGAGGGGCTGTCTTCTTGGTTGAAGTTTTATTCTTGGCTGCAGTAGGCTTCTGTTGCATGCCCTCCTGCACAGGCATTTGCCTGCCTTGTGACCCCATGGTCAGTAAGCTCCTATTTGGGCAGGCAGAGAAAAGTTGAGGGTCATTTAGCAACTGAAGCCCTGCACCCAGTAGAACTCTGTTGGATGCTGACTGAGGGCTGCCCAGTGATGGTGTCCTCTCTGCACTGCAGGTCGTTTCAGGTCGTTTTGAGACTGCTGCAAGGGCACGCTACCAGGCCTTTGTGCATCATGTACCTCTCTCTCATCGCCAAGCTGTCCTAGCTGAGGGATGAGATCAGATCCTTGCTTAATAGGAAAGGGGAAGTTCATGAGCCAGACCTTTGGGCTAGTGGAGTGATCAGATTCATAGATCTGGCTTGGTAAACACTTATGCAGGTAGGCTGTTCCTCTCAACTCTTCTTGGCTATCCTAACCCACTTGATGTATGAACCAGCTCCCAAGAAATGACATTCTCAGCACATCAATATACAGTGGTCATCCAGAAGGGGCAGCTCTGTCTCTGTATGTTGTGGAAAGGCACTGAAATTAGCCACCTAGCAGGAGAAAGGGCTTGAGTGGAGACTCCATGAGAAGCACAAGATGTGAAGAGAAGTATCTGCAGCCAAGATGCTCCACATCCACTGCTTAGCTTAAGAGGACCCACATATAGAAAGTCCTAAACAGTGCTGGACCCCAATATAGAAAACTGCACAACTGGCTAACCTCCCAACTCAGACTCCAGAGGCTGATAGAATCAGACCAACAATGTAGCCAGAACAGCACAGGCAAATAATCTTCTCAAGAGAAGGAAGGAAATCTTCCTGAAAGAAAAAGATTGCTCTCCAACTCTGGTGTTTGCAGACCATCTCTGGCTTTATCCTGCATGAGTGTTGGCCTCTTGCAGCGCAGACTGCAGGTAGAAGGAGAGCTTCCACCAAGGTCATTCTCACAACCAAAAGTACTTCTCGGGATTTGCATGTGTTTTCACTCCCTGGATGTATGCATCTGGAGGACAAAGAGTAGAGCCATGCAGTCCTATCTTTCTGTTGGTGGTCTTAGAGATGGTGAAGCTGAAAGGTCATGATGACTTGGGTTGCAGCCACTTAGTTGACTGTGGCAGACTCACCTTTTTTTTTAAAAAAAGAAGAATCATGGAGAGGAAGAAGAGAATGGGGTCCAGAGGTAAAGAAAAGGCAAGGCTTGCAAAGCTAGTGGTGTGAAATACCAAAATAGCCTTGGGAGAAAATCTTGTGGTCCTTGCACACCAGTTCCACCTCTGGAAGAGTGTCATTGGTTTCAAAAGAGTCCTGCAGCATACTGTGTTTCCTAGAAGCAATCTACGGGACTTGGGTTTCCTTGAAGGACTGGATTTCACCCATGAAGTTGTGTAGGCAACTTGACAGCTTGATAGCTGGGTGTGAGAGAGAGAAATTTCATGGTGTTTATAAAAAGTGGAGGCTAATGCAAACATGGCTTGCCACTAACTCTTGTATACAATAGTCTGTAAAGCTAGTAACATTGTTACTAGTGCCTACAATAAAGTAGAAACATTCTTCCATTCTTCTTACTTAAAACATTCTATGTTTTTTTTTTGTGAGTGATTTTGTGGGTAATTTTTGTGGGTGACTGAACAAATAACAAATTTCTCCATTCCTCCAGGGGAGGTGATCCTTGGAAATGGGATTCAAGATTTTTTCCTCATACTCAATATCCCAGAGCAATTTTCAAAGACACAAATATTGCGGGAGGAACACTGGCATGGAAGAGTGCTTCCCACACCCAGTGTCAGCCGTGAATCTTTTATATGCACCAGGACGAAGGAAAGAGTTTACAATGGGCTGATGTATGGGACCTCAAATCAATGTAGCTTTGCTGGAGAAATACTGGTTTATGCTGAGTAAGAATCTGTACTCTGGATATCCAGAGTACAAAAAGCTATTCAGGAAACAGTCTGCCAAGGATAAGAGACTGTACACCCTCTTAGAAAGCTTCTTGGGGATCTTTTGTTCTCCTTCTGAACATTCCAGGCCAAACAAACCACAAACCCACTCATCTAGATGTAACTGTCCACCTACTTCATTACTGAGAGTAGCAAGGGTTATTTGTGTTTGTCAAAATATTACCACTAAGGGAAATTTTTTCTGGGAACTGATTAACCAAGATCACTGCCTAAATTCTAGATGATGCACTTTTCCTGTGTACCTTTTCAAGGTGGGCTATTTTTAGAGCTGGAACATGTGTATTGGAGGCCAGCATCAGCTGCACTGTGAAGCTAAGACAAGTGATTACAGTGAATTGCTCTAATTTTCCTGGATCAGATCAATTTTTCATGTGAATATTAAAGCATCTTGTTAGAGGTTGTGGCTAGGGAGAACGGGCTGTACACAGAGTAGTGAGCTGAAAAGAAGAGTTTGCACATGGATATTTCAGTGCACTTGTGTATGTGTTGGTGCACCCATAGGTGCATATATTCACTTTCTCTGTGACTCTTCATTGTAATTCATCTTTCACCCTAGTGTGACTCCATTGGTTGAAATGGATTTCAGTTCTTGACAGGGATGGAGAACCAAACCCAGCAAAAATAGTTTTCTTCTTTTTCAAGAACAATTCAGTGGGTAAAAGAATCTGTCAGCAGAATTTTTATATATATATGTATTTTTTTGTCATTTGCCATTGTCTGCTTCACTTGTGAAGCTGCAAGGCTTTAGCCACTGCCTGACAGGTTTGGGGCTTAGATCAAGAGAAACAGTCTTCAATTCCAAAAGAACACACAACATTTTGTAATCAAACCATCAGCTTGATCTCTCCTGTTAACTTCTGTGGGAATTACTCAGCTCAGGATTGCTGGTCTGGATGCATGAAGGCAGGACAAAACCCTGTTTTACCCATTCGCTGTGGGTGTGGCAACACAAGGTCAAGAGCCCATAGAATAAATCCACAGCCAGGTGCAGCTGTTGTCCTGAAGGGAGGAAATATCGCCTGATCTGGGAAAGTCTTCTTCAAAGGCACACAGTAGCAGAGACATCTCCAGGTTCTCCCAGTAGTATCCTGCTTTCCAGACCATCTTGATTTAAGTACTGTTAACAGAGTGGATGACAGATTACACCTAAACCCAGTTTCTTACAGTCCCGAGAGCAGTCATAACCTACCTGCCAGGTAGATTCCAACTTCCTTCCAGATGCCTCCCTGACTGAACAGCATTACATCAAGAATGTTTCACGTCCATTCTGGAGTTTCCTGAGATGTTAATAGCAACAAGTAACAGCTATTCTGACTCAAAAAAAGGCTCACCTGAACCTCGTATTTTGCCTCTTAGGGAATGCTTGAGAAATTATTAAGAAAACATAGCTTTAGAGGATGATCTTACTCTTGACATTTCCTACCAGCACCTAGTCTATTTTTCAGACTAGTGGGCAATGCTCCACAGGTGGTGAATTCTCCCTGCTATCCCAGTGCAGAAGTGTTTGCACAGCTATGCATTAGGTAATGATGGAAACCTAACATTTTAGTCACTCAGCTTATCTTCAGGTGGCTCATGTGCTGTGTCTGCATCCAGCTTCCTCAGTCCAGATCCAAGTGTACTCTGACTCCATCTTGGCTTTCAGCCAAAGCGTGCCCATGGTGCCTACTACCACTCTCTGCCCTTCAAAGGATAATACCTTGCTGTCTAGGCAGCACGAGCCTGGGGCCACATCGTTTTTACATTCCAGACAAGCCTCCTTAGTCTGTATAGTTGGGGCATCTGTTTATCTAAAAGTCCCCCCCATAGGAACTGTTACTAGATTAGGTTGCTGAAGATTTTGCCCGGAATGTGCAAGCCATCCTCGGTGCTCCTGATCTGATCTTTATAGTTCCAGAAAAACCTCTCTGCTAGCCACATCTTAGTGATTTCTGCTGCTGAGACAGAATATCATGACAGGAAACACAGGAAACACAGGAAACACAAAAACTCCATCAAAAGGAGATGTTCAAAAGCCTTCCCCCCCTCCCTCTTTTTCTTCACTTATTCCTAACCCCCACTCTCTACTCAAGGCTGCTTGTGATAGCATTCAGTGACAGCTTCTGTTCCTGCATGCTGCCCAGACTTTTCCCAGAAGGATCACAAACATCATGTTTCTTCCAGTGCTACAGCCTGGCTGGTTTATTAGAAATGCCGTAAGCTCCGGCACACCACTGTATATAAACCCTGATTAGTCTGCCCACAGGAGCTGTTCAGCCAACTCTGTGCCCCTAGACACTAGACAACTTCTGGTTCTTGTGGACTAACAGTACTTACTCCCTATTACCTCTAGACATCAGGGCCTTGGCTTCTGGTGACAAAAGTGTTTTCTGCAATGACAAAGTTAATTGCCAGCAGCTTTAATAGCCATTAATCATGCTATAAAGTGTCATTGGTAATCTTGACATTGCACCAAAAGTAATGCAATATGAAAAGCATTGAAATAATATATTTGACCATTTCTCCCTGCTGCAAAGGAAAAAAAAATTGGTATTGAAAAGCAATTTTCATTTAGGATCTCTCTTGTTCTTTCTGTGTAGAGACATTACATTTGTGTACAACTATATACATATTTGGAATCTTGGAACAAGATTCTTCCGAACAAACACTACATCACATATACAGGAAAGATATTAATAATGGCTTGAAGGTGACAATAAAATCAGCATTATTCTACTAAAGGTGAGGACACATAATTTCTGTTATTTGTAGAATAATCAGCCGGCTACTTGACTTAATAGAATTATAACTGTGATGAGAGGAACAGTAAATGAAGTTCAAAATGGATCAGCTTTGTGTCACCAAAATTACACTGAGTCATGAATCTAGAAAGTACTTTGACACAAAAATCACACATTTAATAACAACAGAAAAAGCCTACTTCTTTCAGCACTTAGCAAAAATTGTGGCGGTGAACAAGACATACATACTTGTACATAATTCCTTGACAAGACCAAGCCTTTAGTTAATGTCTGTGCTAAACAACAGAGTAAAAAGCTTTTCTCAAACCTTGCAACTTGTGACAGGCTTGGGGACAGAAAGAGCCATCAACTCTAATCAACCTCTATTGGCACAGTCTTGCCCAACAAAAAGCAGTGTCCCCTATGGCTTTTTCTCTGCACAGTCTCTGTAATCTGCCAATCTTCTCTTTGCACAGTGACATTAATTTCCAGGTGGTCCGTAGTCACTCTGTGAATAGCACTATGCATGGATTTGTATGTGCTGCTGAACTCTATCCTTTCCGTGACAATTCAGAGCTCATCAGAGGACAGCTACTAGACAAGTCACACAAGCCATCACCAGTGCAGTTACAGGATGCCATTTTACAGTTTCTTCATCTTAACTAGAAAGTGTCTGAAAAAGGGCAGAGTCCCTGCTGCAAACAACAGACCAGATAGTCCAGGCCTTTGCAGGTGGGAGAAGGCGGCTTTCTTCACACTCACATAACCATAATCTCCCCTCCTGCTTCTGTCAACACAATCCAGCAGGCAGGCTCTTATGATGCCACTTGCATGCTACAGTTGACATGCCCGTGCATTGTGAAGCACCAGAATGAACTGCTGACATGCAGAGATTGAATGCAAGCTCTGCCAAACAAAAGATGGATTTCCAAAGCTACTAGGTCTGAGGCTGGAGAAAAGCATTAGGCCCAGTATAGGTCTCTGATCACTGCAGGGAGACAGTGAGCTGTTTTCAAATATGTGCTGTACATGCAACCACACACAAAGCTAAAACATGGGGAACGAGGTGACATCTTACTGGTATCCATTTGTCATGCCCATATCACTGGCTCCTCCAGAGAATTTGCAGGCTCCAAGGATGTACTAACATCAATCAGAGGAGGTATCAGCACAATCCACAGTTTTGTCCTGGCCCAGGGGTGTGTCTGCCAGAATCAGTTCCTGAGAAAGCATAGTCTCAGATGTCATGAATGAGGGCAGTTACAGAGGAGATGACACTGACTTTTGCTAGAAGCATAGTTAAAAGGACCTTTCACTCTCATTCTGCTGAAGGAGGCTTGCTGATATTACTTACAAGGAGTTGTGCTATCACAGCTGACCCAGCCAAAATATTCATTCAGGGTCATGGCAGCACCTGAATGTCTCTAACTTTTGGCATATTGACAGAAGGGACAGACTTTGTTGCAGAGGAGACATTGGGTCTACAAATGCATTGCCAGCCTCCTCCTCCTGAGCTGGGAGAGAACTGTCTTCATTCTAGAACTGGGAAAATGGTTTCTTTTACCTCCCTGCCCACATTTCAGTCTGCTGGCACTCTGAAACTCACGTGTGCCCGCGGCTTGCATATCCTCATCCTGTCTCATCAGCTTGGCCATGTTCTTTTCACATCTATTCTTTACTGAGGTCCATCTGAGGAGTGGCTGACACCAATGCTTAGTTGGACAGCTATTTGTAAACAATGAGATGAAATGAAACAAAAGCTCCCTCTTCAAAACATTTCTCCTTCCCTGTTGTGAAGTTCCTCCTTTGTCTTTTGATTGTTTGTCTTTTCTTTGTGAGGAGAAAGAAAGATACAGCTCAATGGAGACAGGCAGGCAGGCAAACAATAACATTCTTATTAAAAATCAGAGGTTTCTTGATAGTGAAGTGTGTGGTACTCAGAAGACGTAATATCCTGAACTACATAAAATACATATGCAGCAATCATTCACTGTACACAAATCAATGACATTTATGAATTATATTCTTGCCAATTTTGTTCAAGTACGCTGAGCTAATCTTGTTCAAGTATGCTGACAGGAGCCATCCCAGTCTTTGACTCTCCTCTCTCTGTCTTTCATAAACACTTGGATCTTGGTGGGAAAGTTTGGTGTTGGATTCCCCATACAGGAAGTGTCCTGCCCCCATACATGACCATGGGAGTGTTGTAGCATATCAAGCTGATCGCTCTGAAGTGCTGCCTGCAAGCCCAGCTGTACAGCTTCAGTTTCTGTATCATCACCAGGACTCTGCGCTGTTGCTGTTGGGGCTACTCAGGGTGTAAGAAAATAGTTGCCCAAGTATAACACAGTTCCTATGTTTTCTGTATTTCTAAATGGATAGCGAAAAGGGCATCAGAAGAAGTAGCAGTCTACTGAATTTTTCACTTCTTCCTAATAACCTATTCTCCACAGTGGCTAGACATTAGGGAGAACATTTTCAATATGTTTCTTAATACAACATAAATCTTTTAGCACATGTGGAGAGAAAGAAGGGAGTTTCCACAGTAGATAATGTATCTTTTGACTACGGAAGCATACAGAAGTAGTTCATGTTGGACAAAATTTCCTGGTGTGAAGTGAAATGGTTTATGATGGTCATTTCTGAGTATCTGACTGTACAAACCAGCTGTCACCACTTAAGTGGTTTTGACATTAGTCAAACTTCAGAAGATAATGCAAAACCATCTGGCTTGCTTGAGTACAGCCTCCTAATAATGAGGGAAAGTGCCTAGGCAAGAAGAGGGACACTTTTGAGATCTTTTCTACTAAGTAAAACTTTTCATTTATTGTTTTGTTTGGTAGGACAGCAGAGGAATGCTCATCAGCATAAGAACACAACAAGGAGTTAGAGGCAGTAGACACTTCACTATCAAGAGGATTATTTGGGCCAGCTCGCCTGTTGATATCCATGGATTTGTAGTGTTGATAGCAGCTGAGATCCTTATTCAATATCCTGCTAAAATTTCTCAGGTTCCCAACCATGAATGGTTACGCATTTCTCACTTCAAGTGGCAGAGCTGTGGTATCTACTTTAAGGAGGTATTTAATGCAGCTTAAATTAGCCAGGCCTTTAGGTTTAACAGAAAAGTTTTTTTTATTTTTAGTGTTTTGTTTGCAACCAGATACTTGAAAATCCTCAGGGTCCTACTAGGTCTTGAGGAGAAAAATTGTTAGATCTAAACCAATACTTCTCTGAGAGCATGTATTTTGGTCAAAACATGGCTGTTCTTCATGTAGATTTTTAATAGTAGCCATTTTAGAAAATGTTTTTGCTCTTTTACTTGTTATTACATACCTAGTTTCTTTAGTGCACTTCCCCAGTCCCACAGAGGATGTTAGGCCTGCTCTGGGGACTCTGGGCAACATGGGTGCTGAGTCCAGCTTGCCCTGAACCCTTTCTTAGGTGGTTCACTGTTGGCAGTGCCTAAGTTTGTCCTGCTTTTCTTCTTCCTGAGTTGCTGTGGTGATGCATGAGGGCACTAGACCCAGAGGGTCTGCTGCTGCCACTTCCTGTGTGGACTAGTTGTTCCTGTGCCAAAAGAGAGAGGAGCAGGTTTGGCGTGAGATAGATCATTACCCACAGTAGCAGTTTAAGTTTAAGTACTTGTATCTTCCTGTATTTATGTGTAGTATGAGAAAATGCAGCAGTGACGTATTTTTACCCAACATTGGTCTTCAGGGATAGGACTGAGCACTAGAAAAATATAATGCAAGCAGAAAGAACCACTGTCTGCTCATACACATCACTGCAGGCACCTGGAATATGGTGTAGGTTGCTGATGGTGCATTCAAAGTGCAAAAAAAAAATTTAGCTCTACCAGTTCAGGTGGAGAGACAGAGTCTGTCCAGGCCCTCATATCCTTCAGTACAGCAATCACTGTTTTGACGAATCCTTTTCCACCCACTAATCCTGCTCAACTTCAGATACAAATGCTCTTTCCACAGCTCTGGGTGTAATTTTGGGTAGAACTGCACTTTTGTACTGTGATGGGAGATAGATAAATCAGTGACTGATACCCAGCCAGCCTGGATTCATCTTTTCTGTATCCTGACAGAGAAGAAATAAGAGTGTGTGAGGCTGTATGGATGGTGTTGATGGCATGCTGTTCTTCAGGACAGATGAATGCCAGTCATGGTGGAGAGCATCTAGTCCCTGCTGCTCTCCAGGATCCTACTTGCTGCAAGGCAAGCTGAAAGGTGAGCAGCTGGCTGTTCGTGGAATGGGAAAATTTTCACAGCAAATGCTGCTCTCTGTCTCCCTGCAGCTGAGTGCTGCAGACCAGCTGTCTCCACGTGAGGCTGTGAGGAAGATGCTGGTGGTGGAAGACTTTCAGATAGAGATCTGTGGTTAAAGGTGTCAGTCTAGGGAAAGATCAGACTGTCACATTATAAGGGAAGTTATTCACATAATTATCAGTCCTGGGGAAATCTTAATAAGAAATCTCTATTTTCCTCCTTGTTTCTACCCATTACCCCTTACAAAAACACAGAAGAGGACAGCAGCAAAACAGAGGTTCCCAAGGGATGATCTCACCTGATCCTAATGGATCCCAAGGGATTCCCTAAGTTGTGAGTGTTTAGGGAAGTGGAAGAGCCCTTTCAGCATGGAAGAGAGAAATCAGGGCAATGATGGATGCTGAATCAGTGTCTCCTGTAACTACAGAGGTGCAGATATACTCTGCAACACTGTGCACCTGTGTAGCAGGCCCTCAGCAAACTCACACTTTTAATGCTGGTGTTAAGAGACAAATTCCTGAGTATACTCAGGAAAAAGGAGTATGGAGGAAGACTGATTACGTACAACTTGAAATGCCTTGATTTTGAGAGTAATTATGTTCACTGCTTAATCAAAGGTCTTCAAGTTAAAAAATGGAGCCAACCAATATCATTCAAAGATCATCAGACACTTGCAGGATCGTTGCATCTAGGCAGTGGTGGTGTTGCATCCAGGCAGTGGTGTTCAGGCTGACTACAGGGCAATTCCATCCAGGTTGCACGTGGATTGTTACTTCTGTACAGGTGGGAAGGGAAGCACTGATGGAACAGCTGAACACTGCTGCACTTGTGAATGGTATTGACAGCCACAAATTACCACCTGCTGCATTAGTTGTGTAGCAAAGGGGCATCTACAAATGGCATCAGCTCCCCCTCACTAAGAAGTCCTATCAAGAGTAAGATAGATCTCCATGTTTTCTGTTAAATCCAGGTATGTCTGTTGCTGCAAGCCATCAGCGGGGTGTGAGGGGGAGGCACTTTCCCTTTCTTTCTCCCTTTCCTAGCAGTGATGCTGAAAGCATGCTGTCGAGACTCATCTTCCAGCCCTCTTCCCAGAACAGTTTGCCTGCAACTTCCCTGAGTCACTTCCCTCTAGAGCCACTTGCTCCCCTGCTGGAGCAAGTGACATTGCAAACATTTATCTGTGCCTCATCGAACCTTCAGGACTGGTAGGTTTCCATCCTATTCCCTTCTCATTCTACAAGATGGGAAGGCTGGTCTGAGAGCTGCCTAAGACTGGTGTGCACACCATGTCACTTCAGTGACAGAAAAAGTGTGATGAAAGGTGCAGTGTATGAAATGATCTGGCTGTTTTATCCCCTGCTCTGTGGCTGGCAAGGAATGAACTTTCCTTATAGAAGAGGAGTACAAGAAAATTGGGACCTCCACTTTTCATTTGAACATCCCAGATTCAGAGCTCTCCAAAGCTTCTGTAAATACAAGTATGTGCCTGTACATCCTGAAATCCTGATTGCAGGCGTAATGAGCCTGCAGGAATTTCTCAAGTCTGGCACTGGTTCAAGGTTATCTTTGGGTTTGGCACCAGCCCAGGTAAATGTGTTTAGTGGATATAGATGCCTGCAAGGCTGCAGCAAAGCTCTTATGTAAAGCCAGTAAAACTCCTGTGCAAGGAAGCTGAGTGTGCCAGCCCCAATAAGGGTGCTGCATTTAACATGCTGTCAACACTGCGTTCTGTGCATGGGATCTTCCTAGCGGTGTTCCCACTGAGGCCCATGGAGCTTTGCTGCTGTCAAAAGAAGTAAGGGTGTAGCTGAACTGTTTGCAGTCATTTCTCCAGGAACTTATCTGTGCTTAAAGCATGCAGAAGAAATGAGCTGAGAAGCTTCATTTGTAGCTGAGGTATTGGGTGGTGCACATCACAGGGCATAGTGCAAGGTTGCTACTCTGTTTGGCTTTTCAGCTCTTTATCCAGATGAACTGTACAGAATCCAAAACAAAGGTGTAATTTCTGCTCTTGTGCAAAATGTATACCTTCCCCTTGAACACAAATGGCTGAAAGTCTGTGGGGAAGGATTTGCCTTGTCACACCTTACTTCTCAATCTTCCCTCCCACTGCACAATTGACTCAACGCAGTCTCCTTGCATCATTCCTTTCATCCTGATCTTACTGTTTCATCTGTTTCTGCCATGTAAGCATTCATGGATCCTTTAGAAAACATCATGCTTCCATATTCCAAGAGATACCTGCTGAAAATTTAACTAGCATATGACTCTCAAGGCTCTTCCTTAATCACAGAACAAAATCAGATCTTGATCCTAAACAACTGCTGCCACTTACTTTCATAATACCGATTTAAATCTATTTTTAAAAAATGGGAAAAAAACAGATTTTTTACCGGCAAAGTCTACTGTAATTTTATAATGTCACATACTTGGCAAGTGTGATTGTGTTGCTATAGTGATCTTAAATTACGACCAGGATGAATTTTTACTCAAGGCTAATTTAGAACTCATCTGGCTCAAAACCACCTTATCTAATTCTCTGAGCCCTGGAAGAATAATTTGGATGTCCACAAACATTTGAGCTTCCAGTTTTCCAATAATCTCATTGTTATTTTGAAACAATGTTCTTTAAATGGGCCCCTGAAATACATTTGATTTAATCAAACCCCAAACCTCTGAGAGGCATAGTACCAGTTTCAACAGGGAGTTTTTCTCTTCTCGTTTGCGGAGAGGATGAGATGTTAGTCATATCTTCAGATAGTCCTGAAGTCAGAGCAGTCAATCCTTCAGTTGGACAACGGGAGGTGGCAATAAAGAGTCTCACTTTTGAAAGAAAGAACTTTGTTTTTTATCTTACAAAGTATGCGAACTCTCTGTATCACTGTGTCAGGGTCCTCTGTCCCATGAGACAAGGGAATGAAAGTATCTCAGACCCGCTCTTATTAACTTCAGGTAACTGTGTCCTTGGCTCATTATCCCACGCAGAGACCCCTGTCTCCCTTCATGAAAGTGATAACTGGATTGTATCATGAATATTGAATTCTCAAGAGTTTCACTATCAGAACGTCCTTTGGGTGAAATCTCAAATGCAGAGGCTGGCACTTGTTGTGGTCTTGCCCAGCGTTGTCTATGTCAAGAATCTTGTTAGAGGATGCTGTGGTCCCGTTTTGCATCATGGAAGTGAGAGAGGGCTGAGCAGGGTTGTACCTGTCCAGATCTTGGTATAGAGCTGGACAGGTCTCTAAGTCCTGCTGTTCAGAAACTGCTTTTTGACATGGGAGTGCAGGCACTCAAAAAGAAATTTTAAGACACAGGGCTGTGCCTCAGATGGGGGTCTCACTTATATTTATAGTGCTGTGCACTATATTTAAACTGCTGTGCACTGAGACCATCTTTTCTGATCAACATACTTGCTTATTTCACTTCTCTAGTTGCATTCTGTTTCCAAGCCCAAAGTTTCTGGCAACAGTTTTGTCCTGTTTAACTATACTGCAGACTATATCATGGTGTCATTAGTTCTGGTTAATTCTATGCATACCAGTGTGCTTGTTACAGTGTTGGAAAGGTCAAGTTGACAATATGGAATTTTATGAAGGATAAAATGCAGAAACCTCTAGAAAACTACATATGCTTGTGGAGATACAGCATGGAAATTGATGTGAATAAGAATCAGATTTCTTAAAAGAATTAAGAAATGAAAAATCTAACCTTTTCACCTGGGTAGACTTGGAGAAGGAATGGTAGGCTAGTCAGCAAGAAGCGCTTTTTCAGCCCTCAGAAAAAAAAGAGCCAGACATAACGGGAGCTTAGCTCTAGGCCATGCTTTTGCAGCTTAGGCCCATCTGTCTGTCCAGCGCCTGTGTTTTTTTCTGAGCTGTGGAGCAGTTTTCACATTCTGTGACCCTTCCATGAGTGTCTGAAGAATAAAGAAACAACAACTGAAGAAAAGAATGGCTGGAGAAGTAAGCTTGGACAGTTGGGCAGGATTCAAACTCTGATCTTTGGCAAAGCAGAGGCATGCTAGCTTCTGCTCATGTACATGCTCATACTGGGATCACAAATGGGGAATTAAGAGCCCAACATGAAGATAATCTGTGTGGATTTCCAAGGCGCCTGGGAAACTTGCCTTCCTTTCAGCATTTCAACACTTCATTCTAATACTTCTATCAGATAAAATTGGCCTTAGCTGTATCAATATCCCTCCTGATATCTGCGTATATCCATGACGCTCTCTCCATTATGTTCCTGAAAACACCCCCCAAAAGAAAATATTTCCTCTGCCAGACTGTTGATACACATATTCCTTGTGGTTAATTTCCTACTTTTGGCTGTGCCAATTCTCACACCAGTTCCTATTCAGTGTTTATTGTGCAGATGCAAAGATCCTCAGGGATTACCAAACAAGCCTCAGTATCTACTTTTCCAAAACCAAAGATAGTCTCCCTAAACCTGTTTGCTCCGCTTTTTGTCCTCCCTCTCACTGCTTTTTAGAAATCCATGTTTAAAGTCAGAAAAGGTGTTCTGAATTAGAATATGACACAATCAGTTTTTTATGTTTTTCTTGCATGTACAAGGCACATGTAAACGCAGACAAAAACAGACCTGTTTCTCAAGTCACAACCTGACCCTTAAGTGTGATTTTAACTTTTTTCCTTTCTGACTTGAGAGAACAAAAAACTGCATGTATTTACTACATAACTACAAGATGATAAAAGCTGTCTGATTTCAGCAATAAAGCATACCTATTCTGCATGACTTCCACAGTCTAACAGATTTTTCCATCTCCAGTTATACTTAGTTGGCTTCCTAACACCACAGATAGATGTTAGAATCATTACGTGTGAGGCATACTCTGTTGTACAGAGGCAAGTGAATTTTCTTTTTTCTTTTGTGCAGTAGCCTGAGTGGTACACCTCCCTGTGGGCAGGTGGTTATAAGGCGCTTAAGGTGCATAGAATATTCCTCTTTCTGTGTCCATGCTACTTCCAATCTGCTGGTCAGCCAGGGATACCTATTGCAAACAAGACCATAGTCTGAGCTGAGCCATCACCCTAGGGAATGTAGAATAACTGATATTAGATATCAGATCTATTGACTCCCACCAGCCATATACAAATGTTCCTACAAATCTGGCAGGTGGATCACTTCTCATGTTGTTTCCAGCATGATCCATTGTTTTTGTGGAGGCAAAAGTTTCTTGCTTTAACCTACAACTATTTCCTATGAGTCTTCTTCCCCTGAAATTTCTTCTCAGCCTAACTCAGGCTCTAATCCTGATCTATAGTGTGAAAAACTTGTAAAGCTGGAACTTGACCTGCCTCAATGTTGAGAGTTTATTTGGCCTCCAATCTCAGCCTGGTCTTGAGATTGTATTGGAGAAGGATGGATACTCCCCACACTAGACAAAACAAAAGTGCCGACTACAGTACCAAAACAGAAGACATCTTCAGAGTGCCTTGTTTTGTTACCTGTCCTACATACTTACAACCAAGTGGAGCTATTGCAATTTTTCAAAACTGTGCATAGGATAATTCTCTCATCTGCTGGCATTAGGAGTTTTGAAAACTAACTCAGCATAAAAAGCTGCTTATGAAATATTATCCCTGCGTTTGGACGAAAGGAACAGAGAACAAGAACAAGCATCCTCTCTAATAACTAATAGAGTAATGGCGTTATTGCAAATAAGCACATTCTTTCTTTGTGACTTAGTCCAGCAAAACTTGCAAGGAATCCCAAGTACGTCAGCTTACTTACAGAAGCTGCAAACCTGGTAATGCCATTGATTTCAATCTGGTTTTGATCTTCATTTGTGTGTTGTTTTGCATGTCTATAGTAGGAATGTCTTACGTACAGATACAGGCTCACTTACAGCCCACAATATGTTTAAATGTGTATTTAACAGAATTCCTGCCTCTGAACTCACTGGGGTGGTAGGAAACTAACTAAATCTTTTATAGTGTATAGGAATACTGTTAGTTTTTTTGGCTGAACTTAGTTACATTCCTCTTTTCCACAGTTAATATGCATATCATAGAGCACATTATCTTTTAAAGGAATAAGTTCAGCAGAAGCATCATTATTTTGTACTAACACTGCCTCTTTAATTCAGTTCTAACACTGGAATTGATTTGCTGTGAATAAATCTTGGTCATTTATGGGTAGATTGGAAAATCAATCCCATAAATGTTAACGGTTTTGAGAAGAAATCAATTTGAAGGTTTAAGGGGTTAATCTTTCGCTGGCTGCCAGATGCTGACCAAGACACTCTCTCACTCTCCCTCCTCAACAAGACAGGGGGAGAATCATAGAATCATAGAATCATAGAATCATTAAGGTTGGAAAAGACCTCTAAGATCATCGTATCCAACCGTCAACTCAACACACCATGCCCACTACACCATGTCCCTAAGCGCCTCATCTACACGTCTTTTAAATACTTCCAGGGATGGTGACTCCACCACTTCCCTGGGCAGCCTGTTCCAAGGCCTGATCACTCTTTCAGTAAAGAAATTTCTCCTAATATCCAATATAAACCTCCCTTGGTGCAACTTGAGGCCATTTCCTCTTGTCCTATCGCTAGTTACTTGGCAGAAGAGACCAACACCCACCTCGCTACAACCTCCTTTCAGGTAGTTGTAGAGCGCGATGAGGTCTCCCCTCAGAAAATAAGATGAAAAATCTTGTGGGTCGAGATAAAGACAGGGAGAATACCTACCGATTACTGGTTAACCCACCCCAGAAAGGCAAAAAAAAAAAATACTAGTGAGAAGTAAACCTGTAGGGTTTTCCTTCTCCTTTTATTTTTTTAACCTTCATTGATTCCAGGTCATAGTGCCAGAACTGATATTGACTTGCATGCTTATGCTTAAGTAAATGGTGAAATATGACAACTTTTGCTGAAAATAGGAGCTGGGTTTTCCTGTGTCAGTACAGCAAATGTGCCTTTCAGTTGCTTTTTGGAACTTTACCAGTTTCACCAAGACAAAATGGCAGAACTAATTTATGTAATGTTTAAATTGGAGGACCAGGCTGTCCAAAGAAGTGTATGCCATGGAAGGAAGCAGCGGTGCTCATGCTTTGGACAATCAGGAAATCAGGGCTCTGAGACATGCTGCAAAGTGCATGCAGTTTAGGCATATCTTACAACTAGCAGGTTGCAACATTCAAGTTCAGAGGTCTTGGCCAGGCTGAGATATAAATTATATTTTTACTGTCCCAGCAAAGACTGTCCCAGGCCTAGAAATGGTGTAGCAAAGACTTTACAATCCAAGCTCAAGTAAGCAGTATTTGAATAACGAGGTATGCAGAAATTAAGTGACTTGTCAAGGTCATACTGGAAGTTTGTGTTAGAGCCAGGGATTGTAGCCAGTTCAACAGACTGAATTGCAGTGCCCCTGGCAAAGTTCTTGAGCAGCTTGCTGGCTTAAGTCAAGGCAAGGACTCCGATGCAGCCTCCTTCATCAATACCCCACTCATAAACTGTTGGCCTGGTAAGATGTCAAGTGGTGGAACTCTACCAGCTCTCACCAGTTAGGCTACTGGCCTGAGAGGTGTCACCTGAGGTTTGGTTCACCCTGAAGAGCAGAGCTACTGCTTATGTTAACCATTCCTGCTAGCCACTGGTAGCCAATAGCCACACCTGCCAGGTGATCCTCCCATTTGCTTTTCTCTGCAAGGTCCCAATAACATCCTCTTCAGAGAATGCAGGTCCTCAGCTGAACTACAGTGATGTAGAGAACTCACATATGCTTCTAGCAGTAGAAGAGACTTCTCCAATGAAAACCATTCTCCCTCTTTTTTCTAGATACCCTGCAAAACAGCTGTCAGCAACATAAGACGAAGGTGACCTCTCTCTCTGGGGACATCTGGACAGAGCTGGGTGCTCATATTTCTTTCAATGCAACCATGACTTAGTTCCTCTGACTCTGTGACACATCTGGTTTTTGTCACACCTGAAGACTGGAGATTAGGTCTGCTCACGCTTGTCCTTTAGTCCTTTTCATTCAGCTCTTCCCCAAAAAATGACAGAATGCTTCTCTTGTCTTCTCACCCTGTGAGGCACCCAAGGAGAAGAGGATCTCCACACTCATGTCTCAAGCTGACATCAGCAGTTGCAAGGAGAGGACTTTCATAGGTTTTATGATGCAAGATGTAAAGGTGAGTTCAGGGTGCTTGAAAGCTGAACATGAACTCAGGATCTATCTCACACATCTCCACAAGACGATCTTTACCTTCTTGGTGAAGGAAGGGTCTGGGGATAGTAATAGTTCAATAGTGACTGTTGTTTGTGCCTTTCAAGCAAAGCATCTCGTCAGCAGCCCTTAAGGCACTTCCAAGACTGGAGCAGTAGAACACCCATTTTAAAAGTTGGGGAACCGGTGTGGGAATTAGACAGGGGAGTCACTGCCTTGTCAAGAAACTCAGTTCCGCCCACTGCACATTGTTATGTGGGAAAATGGGATCCTGGTGAAATGCCAGACCATGTGAATCTGGAACTGGTAAGAAACAGTCCCCCAAGAAGAAACTCCTGCAACATGCTTTTTGGGAATGGGAAAGATTTTCAGGGAAAGAAATGGCAGCAGAGAAAACAAGTGTCTGGAATGTAGTCACCTTAGGTTGACTTTAGGAAATGAAACCTATGAGCTACCAGATGTAATGTTACATTTAATAGCAGTATCTTTTTATTGAATATTTATTTTCAGCCCTTGGGGCTGTAGCTCATGAGCCCCAGTTGGCAAAGGTATGCTTCTAATGTAATTTGTACTACCTGCTTTAATAATTGATTCTACATTATGTAAACAAAGGCCCACAAGACTGTAAAGATTGGAGACAACCATCTCCTCCTTTCACAGGTAAGCAGAAGGTATAGAAGTCATAGGAACTGCTTCTTTGGGCCCACACACTTTGTCTGTTAGTTGAGTGCTGTTGGTGCAACAAACGAAGATGCACAGGAGCTTCAGAGGAGATGTTTCTTGTCCAGAGAAAGCCTGGAGGTGCTTTGCTCAGCTGACACAACACACAAAACCAAGACCCATAGAGTCAATGGAAACCCGTTAGTCATCTTGGAGAGGTTACTCCTTTTCTAAACCTTCTGCACCTGTCCAGGTAGAGTGTTTTTGCTCTTTTGTGTCCTTTCTGTCAAGCAGCTGGTATTTTCCCATCTCAGACCTCCCGACAGCTGTGCCTCCACTGAGAGCTGTCCCCCATGTGTGAGGGTGGCAATTCCTGCCATGCCCTGTCCTGGCTTAGTTACACAGAGTTATGCTCTCCTTGGGATTGCCAGGGGAACATCTACAGACTACAGTGTTCTTATTGTCCTCTAATGGATCCAGGCATGCCCAGCCCTGCTTAAACCCACCCTTGATCCTTTTCCTGGTGGAGGGACATCATGTCCAGGCTTTTCTGGGCTCTCCTCTGTGTTAGAGGCAACTCTCTTCCCACAGGAGGAGAGCTTTCTGGTAAGGAATTGGTACTTGTGATTAGTATGATTACTGCAGGCTTCCCTGCTCATGGCTTCCTGTCCAGTGCTTGCTTGGGCTTCTTAACCTGTCCTATAGCTAAATAGAAAGTCACAGCAGCTTTGAATGCCCAGGGTAGCACTTTTTTTGCTGAAACAGCATACTAAGTGTGTTGTTCTGCTTTGTTTGATTTAGGAAGTGAAAGCAAAGTGCCCTATAACTGGTAAGTCACATGTAGGTAGGATAATGCCACTCACGTGCCATGACATTTTGGGCCCCATATATTTGGGTCCCATGATAAAGAATAGACCAGATGAGGAGGACCTGAAAGAGTAGCTCTTTGTCTCAGATGACAGAAACACCACCCCTTGAAATTCAAAAAACCCTGAGAAACTTGTCGCCCTTCTTGAAGTGAGAGATATGCCCAGGGGAAAACACTTTTTTCCACAGGCAGCTTCCATTTGAGTCTCCTGCTTGGTAGAAGAAACTGCCTTGTACAAGGCAGGTCAAGCACTGTCCCTTCTTTGAGAGCATCGAGCAGCTGTGGCTGGTCTTACTCACCATTTCAGAGTGGGGCAGGGATTTGACCGCTACTTATTCTCATGTCAGTCTGAGGTGAAAGGAGGAGACAGAGGATAATTAGAAACATCCCTATCAACAGAGAAGGAGTTCCCTGCTGAAACCCCAAGCTGGACAAATTCTCAGAGGCTTTGGTTGTTCACTTTCCTGAAAATGTTCTTTTGATTTTTCTTGAAAGTTCAGCCTTGGAATTCAGGGCCTGTCAGGCAGGGCTCTTACACAAAGGAAAGCCAGGATTTCTATGCTGTCTTTGGAAAAACTGCTTAAAGACAGCTAAGTTTGGAGCAATGGCTAGATTTTAGTATGCAGTCTGGTTGACAACATTTGGAGATGAAGTTAAGGTCTCTGCGTGGAAGTGTGTTCCACTCTCAGTACTACGGTTGAATGCACAGAGCTAAGAAAGGAGTCAAAAAGAGGTTTGGAAAAAGAGATAATGCAGTGGCGAGTAAGAACAGACTGATGTCTAGCAAGTCAAGGATACCTAAAAACCAATTCTGCAGTTTCGTTTCAGACAAAAATTAAAAGAGTACCTTTAGTGTTAATTGCAGGTGGTGGCTGTGGGCTGGCAGTGATAGGAGAGAGACAGTGGGATCTTTTCCTTTTCATATCCCACTGGTATATTACAAACATGATTGTCATAGGGACTGAAGGGAATATAATGAACAGGTCTGTAGCAAGTCAATTCCATGGCTCCTTTGCCTCATGTCCTAACACACAGCATACTGATGATGAAGGTAAAAAAGAGATTGTTGCTATGAGCATGTCTCCTGTTCCCTGTGCCACACTGTCATTTATCAGCAAGCAGCAGTTTGTCTTTGAAATGTGAAAGCCTTCTAAGGGCCACGCAGGGCTTCTGGAGTGGATGAATCAGGATCACTGAATGCTCAGTGTAAAAGGCCAGTTGAGGCGAGGGGGGGAAAGAGATGAATTTCAGCTCTGCTGGAGTGAGTGCAATCTCACCTCAGCAATCTCTCTTCAGATATTGGCAGAGCCTGGACCTGGCAGCATCATGCTTAAATTTTCTTAAATTTTATGCTATATCAAAAGTAACTAATAAAAAGAAAGCAGGAAGAAACAAACTGGCCACTCTGAAAACTCTGATTGAACAACAAGATGTGTTTTTATCCCCATTCCTGAACTTTCTGCCTTGCCTTTGGCAAGACCTTTATTCCCATTTGAACTCAGGTGCCTTTTGTAAGTCTTGGAGTAAGAAGGTGCAATAGCCTGTTATGTGACTCAGCTTTATCAGGTAAGTAACTTGCTGCTTGGTAATGTGGCTGTGCTTCTAATAATCAGGATCAGAATGTCTGTGATCTATGGAAGGTAGGTAAACAGAAGGTGGTCTACAGATAACTGCAAGACTTATTGGGTCTGAGGAACACATGGACACCACTCCCACATACAAATGCCCTGACGCAAGCAAACAAAAAAGGACTGAAAACAGAGTAATAAATGGAGATTCATTGCTTAGCCTCCTTTGCTACTATGGACGTTTGCCTGAAATAGTTATAGTGGACATGCTTTTAGGATGCAAAATTTTATAAAACAATGAAATGTATTTTACTAGCATTCAACTGTATTACTGTGCTTGTGGAAAATTCAACAACCAGAAAAAAACTTTTTATATAATTACTTTTTATATCGAAAACAATCAAGAGTTGTCATACTCTCTTTGTAAAGAGTACTTTTCATATCTATAGATTATTTTCTTTGAAAGATGCATTTTCCAGAAAAAATATTTTTTGAAAAATCAAAATTCTAATACCCCCTATACACTTCCTACATGGCCTTTACATGAAAAATACCACAATATTTCCTCAGAGAATCTTCATCATTCTTCAGCCCCTATCTTCTGTAGTTTAGAGCAACAGTTTGACTATTTATTAGCAATAATAATATGAGGTTGCTAAGAAAAGCAAGTTTTCTAAGCGCTCAAAGAATATTTTAACTCTTCACTTCATTTCAAAAAGATATATGTTTGAAGCAATCTATTTTAATTTTCATTTTTAGATTTCCAAAAGGCAATAGTTGTTCGTGGGTGCCCCATAAAAAAGAGGGATTTTTTTCTTTTTGCATTTAGGTTTATTTAGTGAGGGAGGTCTTGGTGGATTTCATCCCCCCCCCATGTGTTTCTGCATCATATATTTCTGCTTTTATATTCACTTTAAAACCTTGCCTTTGCTTTCTGAGTCTTTGCTGAAAAAACACAACAAATGATGAGCTATTCACCGAGGAGTTTGGCAGATCCTAGTGAAGTGTGGAGTAACTCTTTCCTAGAAATATATTCTTATTAAGCCTCTTTGTAGCTCCTTTGCTCTAACATCAAATGGCTTACTTTTGGTTTGTCACTTAATTAACACTACAATCTATAAATTGTTATTAGATAATTACAATGTTTAATTAACTGTCTCATTGAAAAGATATATAAGGTCTGAAACCCTTGGGAAGAAAGGTTTAGGTTGCAAAACCTTTTCAGTAAGAGTATTCCACTTAATTATCTACTGTTAAAACTTTCACCAATAAAAAAGCTACTTACTAAATGAGGACAGAAGAATGATTTTTTTTGCTGAAGGAGAGGCAAATTGTCCTTATGTGCAGGCGTCACGAGAGGGCAATTTTGTTTCATTCCAAAGTCTCTGCCTGCCATCAGAGGCAGGACACTGAATTACAGTACCATGTCCGTCCCTCTGTCTAGAAGGCAATGGATTGTCTGTCTCTGGACATTTAGGTGTGAGGTAACCACAAGAACAAAGCCACACCATCAGTGACACAAACTTTGATTTTTACTAAGTGGGATGCATAAAGCAGGTTGTTAGCAATTTCTTTTCTAAGATTGCTATTCTGTCATAGATACACATACAACTGTCTAGGTCCAAGGCCCTCCAGTCCAGGCTACACTGACACCACAGACCCTGGGGAACTCGACAGTTGTGATGACCCTCTGACATGCCTGGACGCTGCTCAGCAGCTCAGCTGCTACAGACAGTGGCTGCACCATGGGAATACTCTTTGCATGGTGCTGAAGGTCTGTGTGTGCATGTTGTCCACTAGAGGCTCTTTTCACTGGGTATTGCTTTCTAACTTAGATGGTAGGCATTGGCCTCCAGAAACTTCTTCTGTGAAATCTTCTACTCATAACTGCATTCAAAATTATCATCTGGCTGTATCCCTGAAATAATGGGTGAAACTTCCAAATTCTGATGAGCATGTATCCTTAAATTATTTGCTTGATTTTCTTGGGCCACATTTCCAATTTTCTCCAACAGTGCAGAAAGAAAAATTTACCTTTTTAAACACGGTGAGATTAGATTCTTACTTAATCCCATGAATCCATGAGCTGGGACTTTAAAAAAAAACAACAAAAAATGAGACCCATAATAAAGTCGTGAGAAATTAAAAGCCCAGCTACAGCTCTCCGAAAGCACAGGGATATTGTCCAGCTTACTGGTCTACAGATAAATCTTGTTGCCACATCAAAGTTCTCAAGGCAAGATTTTCACTAATAACACGCACTCTGTTGTTAAAATTAATTAGATTTTTTTTTCCAGATGAGAATCCTAACTTTTATTGTGATACGCAAGCATTTAGCTTCTCTAAATTGCTGAGTTTTACACCTCTGGGAGGAATGGATTATTTTGTTCTGGTGGCAATAACAGAAATATTGAAAAATAATTATTTTCTGGGTGACATATGCATTTTCTTCAACATAAACTGTACTATTCTATTTCCTTTTTCTGAGTATTCAACACTATCTTCCTGGTACCTCTTCCTTCATTCAGATTTATTTAAAAGCAAAACTGTTATCTCAAAATCAACATCTGGAATGTGTTCTTTACAAAATGAGCAAAATAGTACAATGATAATTTCAGCCAAAATCATAATGTAATTTCAAACTGCATTTCACAAAAATTCTCAGAAAAATTACGTATCTCTAAGAAGGTATTTTGTAGTGAATTGTCTCTTTACAAAATGTTGCCCAGCTGCACTGTGTGCTCTCTGACTTGAGTAAGGGAGCCTAGAGTCATCAACACTGCTGTAAAGCAGAATGGTTATTCAGATATGTGATTTCACTGATGTTTACAGTGCAAGAACAGGGCCATAGCAGAGCAGTGCAGGGACACAAGGTCATCCAGCTAACGAGGGTTTGTAACCTCATGAGTCACCTATAAATCCGCATCAGCACAACATTGCTTGCTAACTTACAAATGCTGTTGTGGAAAATGCATTACCTCAATAATGAGGACAATAAAAGTTATTAATGGCAGTTCCCTATATGTCCTTAAGTGGAGTTTCTGGTATTACGGTTGCTGGTATTATTCAGGGGAAACCTTAGGGCACCTGGAGGTTGGAAATCTTGCCGCCACAAAGACCATTCACAGCAATATCAATAGGTCCTAGCTCCTAGGAAAGCTCCAGCTTTCCTATTTGCCCTTCTGCTGATACGCAACATCAAAGGTGACCAACGTTATCCCTTGACAGTAGCATTATGTTCCTCCTAGAAGGTCTTGGGTGTTGTCCATTGCGAGAGCAGATAAGATCTACGTTCCTCACAAGCATGAAGTTACGCTCTCCAAGAGAAACAATTATGTGTGCCAGGATCCCAGCAGTCTTGGATTCGGGTTATTTCTGGGACCCTGTGAAAAGGAACTCGGTGAGTGCTCATCTGATTTTCTTCCACGGGTAATACTGTAGTACTGAACAACGTGGTCCATCAAGAATCTAGGAGCATTATGATTACAGTGAAGGATCTGCCATAACTTCCGCAAAGGACTGGGCAGACACTAACTGCCAACTTCACTTGCTACATTCTTCTAATGTTGAACTACCTCCTAGCAAGAAAAGGACAGCTTCTCAGCTTGCCTAGGGGATTTCTTCCCGGTAGAAATCTGGACCAGAAAGATAATGAGCAAAGCAAGTGGCTGAACAAAGATATGAACCCATATTCTTGAGTGTGAACTTGCCAAACAAACCTCACACCAACTTCTCCTTCCTTTAAGAAGTCTAATATAAATTAAAATATTTTATTAAAATTATGTATTATTTACATATAAACTAAATCATGTGGCCTCATCCTAAACCCTTGTAGTGTGAAGAGCAGGGCTGACTGCTGCAGAATCAGCTCAAAGTCACCTTGGTAGCAGAGCTATAGATGACCGTTACAAACACCATGTTCATCCTTGTTCTGCTGTCCTCATTGTTTCAGATCTATCTTCCCTTAGAAGTGGAGAAAAAGAGGAATTCCAAAAAGCATGAAAGTGCAATATGCTTTTTAGACAGTGCTGCAGAGAGACAACACAATAGCTGTAGGGTGCAGTTTTCCTGATACTTCTGTGGTACGATACTGCTGGTGACCTGCAGTAACAATTGCTGAATCCCAGTGGTCAAATCACTGCTGCCTGGTGCAAATCCAAGTGAGATTGTGTAGTATGTCACTAGGTGTGACTATGTGACTTAGGTGTCTCTAAACTTGCCCATTTAGGTGATTGAGCAGAGACTTGAGTAGAGTCATTGTGGCTTGTTGAATTATTATACGTTCCTTGCAAATCTAAGTTGTGACCTAATCAGGTGCCCACTTTCCTCAGACATTTATGCCCACAGATAGATCTTTTTTGGTACTATGTGGTTTTGGTTCTTTACACTGCCATGGGTTCTTATGAATTGTTTTGACTTATATTTTTCCCTGTAAGAGTCCTTAGGGTAGGGGGATTGTTTTTTTGCTTGTTTTCAGTTTTTGTAATGTCCTGCTTAGTGATTAGGTAGCAAGGCTCAATGGGAAAGGCTAACTAGGGTGACTTTTTATAGCTGCTGAGTTTCTAGGACAATCTGTATCACACCAGTCTCAGGCTCAGAAAATACAGGGACATTTTTAGCTTCAGCTCATAGCCTAAAAATGACTGGATGCCCTTCAATTCAATAGCAGTTGTCAAACCTGGTAGAAAATCAGAAGGAAATAGGAATCAGGATGATTGTTTTGCATCTCAACTTAGGCAATGAATAGCAGTGGATGCATTCTGATTCACGTGGGGTTTTTATTTCTTTTAGAAATCAACGCCCTGCATTATCCACACTATATATATTTTTGATCCTTGCCTCCGATCCAGTGTGAACCACATTTTTCTGTAGCTGGGAATCTTGGCATAATTTGAGCCAGAGGATCCAGACATACAAGATGGATGCACCTCATATTGTACTCGGTTCCTTCAGATAACTACCAGCATCTCTGGGTAGTTCAGCACACCTTGTACCTTCCTGGGAATGCTGTGCATTCATACAATGTGCAATAGCATGTGCCTCATCCTCAGTTACATGGTGTGACAGTACATTACAACAAAAGGCTTTTGTTTGTACACCGTCACTGAACAGCCACTGCCAGTCTCTCGGGGCCCAGAAGAGACCATGTCCCTGGTAACTATTTACCTTTGAGACCTGTGTGTTTTTGTTATCAGGAGGACTTCACGGGAGCAACAGAGAAGACAACTGAAAACTGGCACGATGTGGCTTTTGCTCTCACGAGGGCGGCTGACGAGGCGTGGGCGGGGCCAGGAGTAACGGCGGTAGATCTAATCGCGGTGTAACCGCCGCCAACCGTCGCCCGCAGAGGCGATGAGCTCCGGCACAGGCACGTCCCGCCGCGGAGCGGCGGATCGCGGCGTCCAGGGGAGTTTCCTGAGCCGGGGAGCGCAGAGACCCGCCGGGAGCCGGCAGCTCTCACGACGGCGGCTGACGAGGCGTGGGCGGGGCCAGGAGTAACGGCGGACACCCCCCACCCCCACTAAAGACAGCCCCAGGGAGCGCTGGCGACCAGGAGCTGCGACCAGGAGGGACAAACAGGGCGTGGCGCGTCAGCTAGGGCGTGGCGCGGCAGAGCAGAGCGCCTCTTCGAAGGAGGGGCGTTCCATGGGCCGAGTGGGGGACTCGCTGTACACATAACCCACTAACCAGGCACCGTCCTGTGACCATCTGCACAGGGCAAGGGCACTCATCCTACCTGACCCTCAAGGCAGAATGGTGGGCACTTGGCTGAGAGCAGAGGCTGCAGCTCTGGCTTTGGGCTCTGCACCATTTATCCCAGCTGTGGCTGATCCCTCCACACAGGCAGAGCTGCTGAAATGAGAGGCTGCAGTGCAGACCTCAAACTGCAGGAAGGGCCTAGACCTCTCCTCTGGCGCAGGGACAGGTGGCAGACCTACCTGCAAAAGGTGTGCCCAGGTGGAGGACCTCCTGCAGCAGGTGGCTGAGCTGCAGGAGACAGTGAGAAGGCTGTGTAACATCAGGGAGGCGGAGAAGGAGTTAGTTGGTTCCAAATGGAGTCTGCAGTGTACCCACAGCCCACGGCCAAGCAGCCAAAAGCTCCCCCACCAGCACATGCAGAAGGGAGCGGGGCTGATATTGCAGAAGAATGGACAGTTGCAAAGCAAGGACCAGCAGGAGGAAGAGACTTCCCCTGAAGCCTGAGATGCCCTTGCAGAACTGCTTCACCGCTCTGCGGGCTGAAGAGGAAAGTCCTGTCACGCCAGGAGAAACACTGGAGCTCAGTAAGGCAGCCCGATCTGCCCCCCGTATAACAATCAGCGCAACTAAGAAAAGGCGATAGGTGATAGCAGTAGGTGACTCTCTTCTGAGAGGCACGGAGGCACCCATTTGCCGACCGGACATGCCCTCTAGAGAGGTGTGCTGCTTACTGGGGGCTCGTATCAGGGATGTCACCAAGAGGCTACCAAGCCTCGTACAGTCCACTGACTATTATCTTCTGCTGCTGCTGTTTCACGTGGACTCCAGTGATACAACCAGGAGCAGTCTGAGGAGTATCAAGAAGGATTACGGAGCTTTGGGAGTGATGGTAAGGGACTCTGGAGCACAGGTGGTTTTTTCATCAATCCGGCTGGTCAAAGGGAAAGGATTTGAAAGGGCCAGTCAAATCTGGTGAGTCAACAAATGGTTACAGGACTGGTGCCATAGCCAGGGGTTCAGCTACTTAGACTATGGGACTTGCTTTGAGAAACCTGGTCTGCTGGCAGCTGATGGGGTCCATCTGTCAGAGAAGGGGAAGATCATCTTCGGTCATAGGCTTGCCAAGCTGGTGAAGAGGGCTTTAAACTAAAGTTGCTGGGGGAGGGGAACCACAATCCATTTCACTCCTACCGGTTTGATGCCAGGGCCAGCAATAGATGCCCAGAGCCTGGAGAAGGGTAGCAGGAGAGCACCTGAAGAGCAGCACAAAGGAACCCCAGCCAGTAAGACAGCTTCATCGGGGGCCCAAATTAAATCATAGAATCATAGAATCATACAGGTTGGAAAAGACCTCTAAGATGATGCATCGTGTCCAACCGTCAACCCAACACACCATGCCCACTACACCATGTCCCTAAGGGCCTCATCTACACGTCTTTTAAATACCTCCAGGGATGGTGACCCAACCACTTCCCTGGGCAGCCTGTTCCAAGGCCTGACCACGCTTTCAGTAAAGAAATTTCTCCTAATGTTCAATCTAAACCTCCCTTGGCGCAACTTGAGGCCATTTCCTCTTGTCCTATCGCTAGTTACTTGGGAGAAGAGACCAACACCCACCTCGCTACACCCTCCTTTCAGGTAGTTGTAGAGCGCGATGAGGTCTCCCCTCAGCCTCCTCTTCTCCAGGCTAAACAACCCCAGTTCCCTCAGCTGCTCCTCATAAGGCTTGTGCTCCAGGCCCTTCACCAGCTTCGTTGCCCTCCTCTGGACACGCTCCAGCACCTCCATGTCCTTCTTGTAGTGAGGGGCCCAAAACTGAACACAGTATTCGAGGTGTGGCCTCACCAGTGCCGAGTACAGGGGCACGATCACCTCCCTACTCCTGCTGGCCACACTATTTCTGATACAGGGCAGGATGCCATTGGCCTTCTTGGCCACGTGAGCACACTGCCGGCTCATGTTCAGCCGGTTGTCAATCAGCACCCCCAGGTCCTTTTCCTCTGGGCAGCTTTCCAGCCACTCTTCCCCAAGCCTGTAGTGTTGCCTGGGGTTGTTGTGGCCGAAGTGCAGGACCCGGCACTTGGCCTTGTTGAACCTCATACAATTGGCCTCGGCCCATCGATCCAGCCTGTCCAGGTCCCTCTGCAGAGCCTTCCTACCCTTGAGCAGATCAACACTCCTGCCCAACGTGGTGTCATCTGCAAACTTACTGAGGGAGCACTCGATCCTCTCGTCCAGATCATTGATAAAGATATTGAACAGGACCGGCCTCAGTACTGAGCCCTGGGGAACACCGCTCATGACCGGCCGCCAACTGGATTTAACTCCTTTGACCACAACTCTCTGGGCTCGGCCATCCAGCCAGTTTTTTAACCAGCAAAGAGTGTACCTGTCTAGGCCGTGAGCCGCCAGCTTCTCTAGGAGAATGCTGTGGGAGACAGTGTCAAAGGCTTTACTGAAGTCCAAGTAGACCACATCCACTGCCTTTCCCTCATCCACTAGGCGGGTCACCTGGTCATAGAAGGAGATCAGGTTGGTCAAGCAGGACCTGCCTTCCATGAACCTGTGCTGGCTGGGCCTGATCCCCTGGTTGTCCCGGACATGGCTCGTGAGCACCCTCAAAACCAACCGCTCCATGATCTTCCCCGGAGTTAGAGCTGTGCGCACACCTGTAGGGCTACGATCTTATTGGCATCACAGTGTCGCGGATAGAGTGAGAGAGATGCACTTCATTCGTAAGAGAGAAGTAGCAGTATGTTTATTGATGTAAGACAGTGATTTAAAAGTTTGATAGTAAACGAGACAGTGAATTAACAAGATTCAATGGCAGTATACATTTGATTATTACTGCATGGAGGACAGGGTGAGACAAAACTGTCAGGGAGACCCTCCCTTTGAGTCATGAGGTTCAGAAAGGACCCTCTTGCTTTCTAAACTCCTCAGAGAGGAGTCTAGGTGTGGCTGGATCCAGTCCTGGTCTCGGTTTATGTCTAAAGGATTATATATGCCCAATCGATCCTTTATATCACTTAGCTAAGATTTCCAAGTTTAGCATGCTGTTAGCCACTTACCAAGGATCTGTTGCGGCAACAAATCTCTCAGCCTTGAGGAGTAACCTTGAGAGGTGTCCCTACTCAAGGGGAGATCTTGGCGTGCAGCCCGCTGCCATATAGGAGAGCTCAAAGGGCTCTTGGGCTGCCCACTATTTATGGGGGTAAGATGATTGACTCATAGTCATATTTACATACCAACCGTAGACGTTAGTTTCTTCCAAATTTGGCTTGAGTCGGACACTGATGAGCACTGTGGTTAGGTGGACGCATTGCCTATTGTGTTGTTATCTGTGTCCCCCAAATCCGCTTTGAGCTGGATGCATTCATCATGACCAGACACATCCAACATGATCGCCACAGGTGGTTGTCATTTGAGCAGGGTTACGGGAAAAGATCAGATTGGGGGCAGGGGGAGCACACCGTCACACACAGAGATGTGGTGGGATGGCTCCTATGATTAGAGTGTTGGCATGGAGGGATACAGACCCTTTAGGAAGGACAGGCAAGGAAGACGAGGAGGGGGTGTCACCCTTCATGTCAATGACCAATGGACCTCTGCCTGGGGATGGATGAGGAGCCAAGTGAGAGCTTATGGGTCAGGATTAAAGGGAGGGCAGGGACAGGTGACATTACGGTGGGGGTCTGCTACAGGCCACCTGACCAGGAAGACCGAGCAGATGAGGCCTTCTATAGATAGATAGGAGCAGCCTCACATTCACAAGTCCTGGTCCTCATGGGGGACTTCAACCACCCTGATATCTGTTGGGGGGACAACACGGCAGGGCATAAGCAATCTGGAAGGTTCCTGGAATGCATCGATGATAACTTCCTTCTCCAAGTGGTAGAGGAGCCAACAAGGAGAGGTGCTATGCTGGACCTTGTTCTCACCAACAAGGAGGGGCTGTGGAGAATGTGAAGGTCAAGGGCAGCCTTGGTTGCAGTGACCATGAAATGGTGGAGTTCAAAATCCTTAGGGCACCGAGGAGGGCCCACAGCAAGCTCACTCCCTTGGACTTTGGGAGAACAGACTTTTCAGGGGTCTGCTTGGTAGAGTGCCATGGGACAAAGCCCTGGAGGGAAGAGGGGCCCAAGAAAGCTGGTTAATACTCAAGGATCACCTCCTCCAAGCTCAGGAGCATCCCAACAAAGAGGAAATCTGGCAAAACCACCAGGAGGTCTGCATGGATGAACAAGGAGCTCCTGGACACACTCAAATACAAAAAGGAAGCCTACAGAGGGTGGAAGCAAGGACAGGAAGAGGAATACAGAGAAATTGTCTAGGGATCAGGTTATGAAAGCTAAAGCCCTGATAGAATTTAATCTGGACAGGGATGTCAAGGGCAACAAGAAAAGCTTCTATCGGTACGTCGGGGATAAAAGGAAGACTAGGGAAAATGTGGGCCCTCTTCGGAACAAAATGGGAGACCTGTTTATTTGGGATACGGAGAAGGCAGAGATACTCAATGACTTTTTTGTCTTGGTCTTCACCGGCAAGTGCTCGAGCCTCACCATCCAAGCCGCAGAAGGCAAAGGCGGGGACTGGGAGAATGAAGAGCCTGCCCCTGTAGGAGAAGATCAGGTTCGAGACTATCTAAGGAACCTGAAGGTGCACAAGTCCATGGAACCTAATGAGATCCATCCGCGGGTCCTGAAGGAACTGGCTAAACCGTTATCCATCATATTTGAGAAGTTGTGTCAGTCCAGAGAAATTCCCGCTGACTGGAAAAGGGGAAACATAACCCCCATTTTTAAAAAGGGAAAAAAGGAAGACCTGGGGAACTACAGGCCAGTCAGTCTCACCTCTGTACCTGGGAAGATCATGGAAGCTATGCTAAGGCACATGGAGGATAGGGAGGTGATTTGAGACAGCCAGCATGGCTTCACCAAGGGCAAGTTCTGCCTGAACAACCTAGTGGCCTTCTATGATGGAGTGACTACATCAGTGGACATGGGAAGGGCTACTGATGTCGTCTAACTGGACCTTTGTAAGGCCTTTGACACGGTCCCCCACAACATTCTTCTCTCTAAACTGGAGAGGTATGGATTTGATGGGTGGACTGTCCGTGGGTGAGGAATTTGTTGGATGGTCACATCCAGAGGGTAGTGGTCAACGGCTCAATGTCCAGATGGAGATCAGTAACGAGTGGTGACCCGCAGAGGTCCATATTGGGACTGGTACTGTTTAATATCTTCATCAGTGATATAGTGGGATTGAATGCACCCTGAGCAAGTTTGCAGACAACACTAAGCTGAGTGGTGTGGTCAACACGTGTGAGGGATGGGATGCCATCCAGAGGGACCTGGACAAGCTCGAGAAGTGGGCCTGTGTGAACCTCATGAGGTTCAACAAGGCCAAGTGCGAGGTCCTGCACTTGAGTCACGGCAACCCCAGAAAGCCAACCGTATCCTGGCCTGCATCAAAAGAAGCGTGGCCAGCAGGTCGAGGGAGGTGATTCTGCCCCTCTACTCTGCTCTCGTGAGACCCCACCTGGAGTACTGCATCCAGATCTAGAGTCCTCACCACAAGCAAGAAATGGGTCTGTTGGAGCGGGTCCAGAGGAGGACCACGGAAATGATCAGAGGATGGAACACCTCTCCTATGAAGAAAGGCGAGAGAGTTGAGGTTATTCAGCATGGAGAAGAGAAGGCTCTGGGGACACCTTATTGTGGCCTGTCAGTACTTAAAGGGGGCTTATAAGAAAGATGGTGCCAAACTTTTTAGCAGGGCCTATTGTGACAGGCAAGGGGGAATGGTTTTAAACTAAAAGAGGGTAGATTTAGACTACATAAAAGGAAGAAATTTCTTACAATGAGGGTGGTGAAACACTGGAACAGGTTGGCCAGAGAGGTGATAGATGCCCCATCCCTGGAAACATTCAAGGTCAGGTTGGATGGGGCTCTGAGCAACCTGATCTAGTTGAAGATGTCCCTGCCCACAGCAGGGGGGACCTTTAAAGGTCCCTTCCAACCCAAACTATTCTATGGTTCTGTGATTCTAAATACCAGTGAGTGTTGCTGATTCAGCCTTCCAGAAATGAAAGCAGCATCTCTATAGGACAAATAAAGGACAGGCATCTGTGTTTGGGACAGTACTGCAGAGCCACAGTACTACTGAGCGATGTGTGGTGCAGAGTAGTGACCACTAGGCCTGTGATCTTTACTAGAGTTTTATGTCAGAGGATGCATGGAGCTCTGCCTGGGGGTGGATGATGAGCCAAATGAGAGCTTATGTGTAAGGATTAAAGAGCACCCCAGTATGGGTGACATTGTAGTGAGTGTCTCTTATAGGCTGCCTGACGAGGATGAACAAGTGGATGAGTTCTTCTACAGACAGTTAAAAGTAGCTTCATGTTTGTAGGTCTTGGTCCTCACGGGGGACTTTAACCACCCCAATATCTGCCCTGCTCTGGAGGGCATAAGCAATCCTGGATGTTTCTGGAGAACATCAATGACAGCTTCCTGACACAAGTGGTAGAGGAGCCAAAGAGAAGAGGTGCTCTGCTGGACCTGATACTTACCTGAAACAAGAAGAGGCTCACTGGGGATGTGAAGGCTGAAGGTGCAGTGACCATGAGATAGTGGAGTCTAGGATCCTGAGAGGAGGGAGGAGAGCAAAAAGCAAGATCACAACCCTGGATTTCAGGAGAGCAGTCTTTGGCCTCTCCAGGGATCTGCTTCAAAGAGTCCTAGAGGGCCCTAGAGGGAATGAGATCCAAGAAAGCTGGTTGATGTTCAAGGATCACCTCCTCCAACCACAAGATCAATGAGCAGGAAGTCAAGCAAAGATACCAGGAGGCCTGCATGGATGAACAAGATGCTCCTGGCAAAACCCAAACGCACAAAGGAAGCATACAGATGATGGAAGCAGGACAGGCCACCTAGGAGGAATGCAGAGACACAGGACAGCCCAAGTCCAACTGGAGCTGAATTTCTTAAGGGAAGTCAAAGTACGTACACAGCAAAAAGAAGACTAGGGAAAATGTGGGCTCACTGCTGAATAGAGTTAGGGGCCCTGGTGACATATGACTTGGAAAAGGCTGAAGTACTGAATGCAATATTCACCTCAGTCTTTACCAGTAAGACAGACCTTCAGAAATCACTGGTCCCAGAGACCAGGGGGGAAGTCTGGATCAAGGAGGACTTGGTTCTCTTCTTGTTGGAAGAGATTGAGGTTAGGGAATACTTAAGCAAATTGGAAATACGTACGTCCATGGGCCCTGATAGGATGCACCCGTGAGTACTGAGGGATCTGGCTGGTGTCTTTTTGTGTCCATTCTCAATCATCTTTGACAGATCACAGTGACTGGGAGAAGTGCCTGAGAACTAGAGGAAAGCAAATATCACTGCTATCTTCAAGAACAGCAAGAAAGAGGACCCAGAGAACTATATGCCATTCGGCCTTATGTTGATCCGTGAAAAGGTGATGGTACTACTGATCCTGGAGGGGCCTGTCTCCTATTAGGAAAGGCTGAGAGAGCTGAGACTGTTTAGCCTGGAGAAGAGAAGGCTCAGGGCGGATCTTGTCATCGTATACAACTATCTGAAGGGTGGATGTAAAGAAGGTGAAGCCAGGTTCTTTTCAGTAGTGCCCAGTGACAGGACAAGAGGCAATGGGCGCAAACTGAAACACAGGAGGTTCCTCCTGAATGTAAGGAAACACTTTTTTACTGTGAGGGTGACAGAGCATTAGCACAGGTTGCCGCGAGAGGCATTGGAGATATTAAAAGATTTTCTGGACATGGTCGTGGGCAACCAGCTCTAGGTGGCCCTACTTGAACAGGAAGGTTGGACAAGGTGACTGCCAGAGGTCCCTTCCAACCTCAACCATTTTATGATTTTGTGATTTTGTGAAACAACCTCCACTTCTATACCCCACTTAAAATGTTATCTAATCTTTTAAGTTGGTAGTTATTTCTGGGGTTCTTACTGCCTTCTCTACTGTGAAGTCTTAGAATGGGAATCCTCTTTCTGCAGGTCAGTACACAGCATCTGGGGATATCACTAGAGAGAAGAGAGGGGACACTCATCAGATAGGCAATGTCATTCTAAAAGGGAGTCTTCAGATTGGGAGAGTCATCTGCCTCCACAATAGGGAGTTTCCACTGCTTGGTCTGTGTGGGAGGGGAAATTAGGAATAGAGGAGAGAAGGAGATCAGAGGAAAGATCACTGTTTGCAGTAATGCAAACTGCCTGTGTTTGTTGTTGCTAGCTTGGGAGTCAGCCCCACTAGCTGTGCTGCTAGTGGGTTATGCTGCTGCACCCCAGCTTGACCCATCCTAGTTCATTCACTATGAGAGCCCAGTGAGGATCTGCTGCCCTTTTCCAGGTTACCATTTTTACACAGATTTTGCTTTTGGGAAATGCTTTTTCCTCATGACACTTAGTGTAATGCCTCACTGAAGCATGTGAAGCTCATGGGTCACTATAATGTTGCACTGGAATTGTCCCCATCTTGGTGTCATGTCATGGAGGTTTCTCCAGTGACTGCTAAGATATAAGGGAACTCAGTGCAGTAACAGACGGAGGAGTTTTAGAAGCACAGTCCAGGAGTGCACTGAACATCAAGGTGTGACTCATGGCTGACCAAACTACTCTCAATAGGCTAATAGATGGGAAGTGACCATCTTCGACAAGCACACTAAAGGAGTCTGTAGTACCCTTCTGATGGTCATTGTTTTCAGATACCAGACTAAATCTGCCTGGCATCAGGTCTGATTACCCAATTGCCCAAATATTTGACAAAATCAGTAATTTTCCCACACAATGTTGGACCATCTGTGTATGAGAGAGGCTGTGCAATGAGAGACCTTTGTCCTCTCTCTTCCCGAATCTTCCAATACTAGGACCTATATTCTCATCAGTCAAATGTTGCGTCCATGTGTCCTTCTCAGCCACAACTCTATGTGGCTGAGGGTGTGGAATGACTCTGCAGTCAAGCAGTGGGGTTTAGTCAGTGAAGGAACTTAGCTGTACTGCCTCTTCTTGGGCACATTAGGCTGGGTCTTATCTCTGTCTTTAACCAGGTACCATGGGAGTTGCTATGAGGTGTGAAAGGTCTGTTGCAATCTTTGATTTAGGTGTGGGCTAAATTTAAAAGGGTAACCAGTAGTCTGCAGAGCCTTCAAGCTCTCCTCTCAGAGGCTTTTCAGCTGCAACTCAGTCCTGGCTGATTCTGTGCTCTCATGCTCTTGCTTTGTCTAAACTGTAGTATTAGGTTTCATTTTAGTTAGCTTTTTCTTTTCCCTAGATGGGGGCACTCTTCGGCAATGACTGTATAGAGGTCTGGGGCTTGAGCTGCTGTTTGGTGACTGGGTGCTGCCACCAAAATTGAGGGAGGAGTAAATATGACTTATTTTATGCTGTTTCTTGTGACTTCCTTGGTGTCCCCTTCCTGTAAAATTCACATCATTTTGGTAAAGGAGAATTATTATTGCTCCTTCTGGCTGGATGACTGGTGGAAGAGGGGAGAACTAGCAGGAAAGGGAGGAGAAAAGCAAAAACCTTTTGCTTCTGTGGAAGCAAAAACTTTCTGATGGAGTTATTAATCACAACATGGAGAAAAGTTGTTAGGACATGAAATGGTGTTGCAGAAAATAGTCTTTCATCTATAGAAATGATATGATAGAATGATGTCTAAGCTGGGAAAAAAATCTGTGATAAGAATGAAAGCAAAGTTACAGAAGGGCCACAGCCGTGCGAGAGACAGAAGCCCTCACTGCAAGTGGGTGGTCTCTCTTCTCTCCTTGTTATCCTGAACCTGCCTTAACACATGCTAATGCAAACTCGTTTCCCAATGGTTAGAACTTGATGGATGCCATGTGAATTGAGGGTGAAGCAAACAAAATTCAGTGCTTGGATGACAAATGTTAGTCTGGCCATGAGGTAGCATTGAATAAGGCACTAGGAAAGTTGGAAATAAGTATCTATACCATCAAGTGCCAGGGATGAAGCTGTTACAGGTTTGCATCCCTATGACTTGGGTACGGGGAGGCACACAATGTCCTGCTTCCTCTCCTTACTGTATCCAACCCCTTGCTTCCCTGACGAAAGCATCTCAGAAAAGAGAAGAGAGAAAGGCCCATGGGAGTTATGGAATGAAGAATGAGCATGCAGATTGATCAAGGGACTACTGGAGAAGCTACTGCTGTTCAAACACGTGTTGTGGCTCAGACCTGGTGAGGAAAAGGTTGGGCTGACTTTTACTTGATGCTGTTACTGAAAAGTAGTACATTTGCTCTCTTGTCTTGGCTGGGAGAGGTGGATATGTCTGGCAGAACCTGCTTCTCTGAAGCCAATCACCAGCCGAATGCAGTAGTAGGGCCGGGATGGGCTTTTTCCTCCAGCTTGAAAAGACTGGGCTCAGTGACAGAATCCGTCAACATAATTTCTGTTGGAAGAGGAATGTGCTGCAGTCCATGTTTTCCCTGGCTGCGTCCTGGATAGCCTTCTTATGACCTATTTCATACTTGCATATCCCCTTGTAGCTAATTATGATCGTTTACTTGTATGGTCACAGTTCTGTAAACAGTCCATCTGTTACACAGACATGTACTGATATTAAAACACCTGCTCTCCTGCGTTACCTGGGAGAAATTCAGGACACATGATTCCTTACCAGAGATTGTGTTCTTGCTTTCAGAAGCATCCGTGTGCTTCACATCTTTAAGCAACAGGACTCTTTTAGTGGAGGCACTGGCAATGAAACTGTTTCTATGTGAGACTCACTATAGCATGGCTGTTGAAACACATCTTCCTGCAAGTCAGCAGATGCTTTCTAATGAATTTTGGTAGTAAGAGAAAAATGTTGCAGCAGAAGACTTATGGGTGTCCTAGTTTCGGCAGGGATAGGGTTAAATTTCTTCCTAGTGCTGTGTTTTGGATTTAGTATGAGGAGAATGTTGATAACACACTGATGTTTTCAGTTGTTGCTAAGCGCCCTCCTAGTCCAAGGACAGCTCCCGTGCCTACTGACTGAGCTAGGTAGACAAGATGGGAGGGAACATAATCAGGACAGCCAGCCCAGCTGGCCAATGGGGTATTCCATACCATGTGACGTCATGCTCAGTATATGAACGGTAGGCGTGATCCAGGAAGTGCCGATCGCTACTTGGTTATCGGTCAGCGCGGGTGGTGAGCAATTGCATTGTGCATCACTAATTTTGTATATTCTATCATTATTTATTATCATTATTCTCCCTTTTCTGTTCTATTAAACTGTCTTTATCTCAACCCATGAGTTTTTCTCACTCTTACCCTTCCGATTCTCTCCCCGTCCCGCTGGGGGGGGGCGGGGGGAGTGAGTGAGCGGCTGCGTGGTATTTGGCTGCCTGCCAGGTTAAACCACGACAGTCCTTTTTGGCGCCCAACGTGGGGCTCGAAGGGTTGAGATAACGATAGATCTGACCAAAGTGTGTTAAGGCAAAATTGTTATAAGCATCCATTATATTGATTGGTCACAATGTTGATGTATTGGCTGTCAAAGTTGTGGGGCTGGCTCTCAATGTTGGGTCATGTAATACCTTGCTTGCAGTATATGTTCCCATTTGTGCTGTTTATCATTATTCGGAACTGGGCCAAGATTATCATTTTGTTGCTGTTTTATGAGGTGATAAAATCGTTGGTCGTAAGTCTAATCTGGTATCTGTATTCGGCACTGCCGTCATTTCTGTACCTTGGGAACCACCTCTTAGAAATTATTGGTAATTGCACTTGCTTCTCCTTGGAGAATGAATTTAAGGGGGAGACGGGATGGGACACTCTCTCCCACTTGTTCATCTTCCCTTCCATATCGTCAGAAACTCCTTTTTCTTCTATCCTCTTCACAAAGATGTCCACAATATTCCCTGAGAATTTTGAATATCCTTGGGATGCTCAAACAAGCATGTTCATATTGCTATGCCTCCTGAATGTGGTTCAGGCCTTGTTTAGGGTTAAACAACTATTCAGGAATACTGTCCAGAGATCAACCCTCCGGAACAAGAAAAGAGGGAGGGCAAGCAGCGGTGCCTCATCGGGGCGGGCGGAGCGGCGAGTCTCGGGGGCGGCTACAGACACGGTGGCTACTCAAAACCCCACGACAGGCACTGCGGCTAGTCCAACCCTCATGACAACCCCTGTGGCTACTCAAACCCCAGCAACAGTCACCGTAGCTTCTCCAACCCCTGCGACAAGCACTGCAGCCACTCAAGCTCCAGCAACAGGCACTACAATTACTCCAACCCCCATGACAAGCACTGCAGCTACCCAAACCCCAGCAACAGGCACTACAGCTGAACCAGAGGACCATCCCTTGCTGGTATCCGTTGCCCCTGTACAGAAGAGGAAATCTTGGAAGCGGAGATCAGGTCGTTTAGAAAGGGATGATGAAAGAGCAGGGACATCACGAGGAGAGGAGGAGGAAGAGGAAGAACTCATAAACGAGAGGGAAACCACCCGATCCCTATCCCTCAGTGAGCTGCGAGATATGCGGAAAGATTTCAGCCGTCGTCCAGGCGAGCATATTGTTACCTGGCTGCTCCGATGCTGGGATAATGGGGCCAGTAGCCTGGAATTAGAGGGGAAGGAAGCCAAACAGCTGGGATCCCTTGCTAGGGAAGCGGGTATTGACAAAGCAATCGGAAAAGGGACACCGGTCCTCAGCCTCTGGAGGCGACTGCTGTCAGGCGTAAAGGAAAGGTATCCCTTCAAGGAAGATGTTATATATCGCCTAGGCAAATGGACCACTATGGAGAGAGGTATCCAGTACCTGAGAGAACTAGGCATGCTGGAGGTGGTTTATAGTGACCTGGACGACGGCCGAACACCCAAAGATCCAGATGACGTCCAGTGCACACGACCCATGTGGCGGAAGTTGGTACGGAGCGCACCAGCATCGTATGCCAGTTCGTTGGCAGTACTGTGCTGGAAAGAGGAAGAAGCACCAACGGTGGATGAGGTGGTTAACAGACTTCGGGATTTCGAAGAAACTATCTCCTCCTCCCTTGTCTCGGCTGGAGAGAAACTATCCCAAGAGGTCCAGCAACTCAAAGTCGATAGATCCTATTCTCCACCTGTACGGACCAGTATCTCAGCCATTAGGAGTCAGCGTTTTTCTCCTCAAGAGAGAGGATATCGAAAGTACACACCACGGGGCACCCTGTGGTTTTACCTGCGTGACCACGGAGAGGACATGAGGCAGTGGGATGGAAAACCTACCTTGACCCTAGAGGCACGTGTACGTGAGTTGCAAGGAAAAACAATCACACAAGGGGGTTCTCTCAGGAAAAATGCTGCTCCAGTTTTCAGGAAAACCCTGTTTCACGACGGTCCAGTTTCCAGTGAACAGTTCCCCAGACAGAGTAGAAGGGCTGATCTTACTTTGGACTGTAATGAAGGAATTCTTGACTCACGTTTGCAAGAAGTGAGAAGCGGATACTATGACCAGAACTAGAGGGGCCCTGCCTCTGGCCAGGTGGAGGAAAGGGAGAACCGGGTTTACTGGACTGTGTGGATTCGATGGCCTGGCACATCAGATCCACAGGAGTATAAGGCTCTCGTAGACACCGGTGCACAGTGCACCCTAATGCCATCAAGCTATAAAGGGGCAGAACCCATTTGTATTTCTGGAGTGACAGGGGGATCCCAAGAGTTAACTGTATTGGAGGCCGCAGTGAGCCTAACCGGGAACGAGTGGCAGAAGCACCCCATTGTGACTGGCCCAGAGGCTCCGTGCATCCTTGGCATAGACTACCTCAGGAGAGGGTATTTTAAGGACCCAAAAGGGTATCGGTGGGCTTTTGGTATAGCTGCCCTGGAGACGGAGGAAATTAAACAGCTGTCCACCTTGCCTGGTCTCTCAGAGGACCCTTCTGTTGTGGGGTTGTTGAGGGTTGAAGAACAACAAGTACCAATCGCTACCACAACAGTGCATCGGCGACAATACCGCACCAACCGAGATTCCCTGATCCCTATCCATGAGCTGATTCGTCGATTGGAGTGCCAAGGAGTGATCAGCAAGACTCGCTCACCCTTCAACAGTCCCATATGGCCAGTGAGAAAGTCTAATGGAGAGTGGAGACTAACAGTAGACTACCGTGGCCTGAACGAAGTCACGCCGCCACTGAGTGCTGCCGTGCCGGACATGCTAGAACTTCAATACGAACTGGAGTCAAAGGCAGCCAAGTGGTACGCCACCATTGACATTGCTAATGCCTTCTTCTCCATTCCTTTGGCAGCAGAGTGCAGGCCACAGTTTGCTTTCACTTGGAGGGGCGTCCAGTACACCTGGAACCGACTGCCCCAGGGGTGGAAACACAGCCCTACCATTTGCCATGGACTAATTCACACCGCACTGGAACAGGGTGAGGCTCCGGAACACCTGCAATACATTGATGACATCATCGTGTGGGGCAACACAGCAGAAGAAGTTTTTGAGAAAGGGGAGAGAATAATTCAAATCCTTCTGAAAGCTGGTTTTGCCATAAAACAAAGTAAGGTCAAGGGACCTGCACAGGAGATCCAGTTTTTAGGAATAAAATGGCAAGACGGACGTCATCAGATCCCAATGGATGTGATCAACAAAATAACAGCCATGTCCCCACCAACTAGCAAAAGGGAAACACAAGCTTTCTTAGGCGTTGTGGGCTTTTGGAGAATGCATATTCCAGATTACAGCCTGATTGTAAGCCCTCTCTATCACGTGACCAGGAAGAAGAACGACTTCAGATGGGGCCCTGAGCAACAACAAGCCTTTGAACAAATTAAACAGGAGATAGTCCATGCAGTAGCCCTTGGGCCAGTCCGGGCAGGACAAGATGTGAAGAATGTGCTCTACACCGCAGCCGGGGAGAATGGCCCTACCTGGAGCCTCTGGCAGAAAGCACCAGGGGAGACTCGAGGTCGACCCTTAGGGTTCTGGAGTCGGGGATACAGAGGATCAGAGGCCCGCTACACTCCAACTGAGAAGGAGATATTGGCAGCATATGAAGGGGTTCGAGCTGCTTCGGAAGTGGTTGGTACTGAAGCCCAGCTCCTCCTGGCACCCCGACTGCTGGTGCTGGGCTGGATGTTCAAAGGGAGGGTCCCCTCTACACATCATGCATCCGATGCTACGTGGAGTAAGTGGGTTGCACTGATCACACAACGGGCCCGAATAGGAAACCCCAGTCGCCCAGGAATCTTGGAGGTGATCACGAACTGGCCAGAAGGCAAAGATTTCGGAATATCCCCAGAGGAGGAGGTGACACGTGCTGAAGAAGCCCCACTGTATAATAAACTACCAGAAAACGAGAGGCAATATGCCCTGTTCACTGATGGGTCCTGTCGCCTTGTGGGAAAGCATCGGAGGTGGAAAGCTGCTGTATGGAGTCCTATACGCCAAGTTGCAGAAACTGCTGAAGGAGAAGGTGAATGGAGTCAGTTTGCAGAGGTGAAAGCCATCCAGCTGGCCTTGGACATTGCTGAACGAGAAAAATGGCCAGTACTTTATCTCTATACTGACTCATGGATGGTGGCAAATGCCCTGTGGGGGTGGTTGCAGCAGTGGAAGCAGAACAACTGGCAGCGCAGAGGTAAACCCATCTGGGCTGCCGCATTGTGGCAAGATATTGCTGCCCGGGTAGAGAACCTGGTTGTAAAAGTACGTCACGTAGATGCTCACGTACCCAAGAGTCGGGCCACTGAAGAACATCAAAACAACCAGCAGGTGGACCAGGCTGCTAAGATTGAAGTGGCTCAGGCGGATCTGGACTGGCAACATAAAGGTGAATTATTTATAGCTCGGTAGGCCCATGATGCCTCAGGCCATCAAGGAAGAGATGCAACATATAGATGGGCTCGTGATCGAGGGGTGGACTTAACCATGGACGCTATTGCACAGGTTATCCATGAATGTGAAACGTGCGCTGCAATCAAGCAAGTCAAGCGAATAAAGCCTCTTTGGTATGGAGGACGATGGTTGAAATACAAATATGGAGAGGCCTGGCAGATTGATTATATCACACTCCCACAAACCCGGCACGGCAAGCGCTATGTGCTCACCATGGTGGAAGCAACCACCGGCTGGCTAGAAACATACCCTGTGCCTCATGCCACTGCCCGGAACACCATCCTGGGCCTTGAAAAGCAAGTCCTATGGCGACATGGCACCCCAGAAAGAATTGAGTCAGGCAACGGGACTTATTTCCGAAACACCCTCATAGACACCTGGGCCAAAGAGCACGGCATTGAGTGGGTATACCACATCCCCTACCACGCACCAGCCTCTGGGAAAATCGAACGATACAACGGGCTGCTAAGGACAACACTGAGGGCAATGGGTGGTGGGACATTCAAGCATTGGGATACACATTTAGCAAAAGCCACCTGGTTAGTCAACACTAGAGGGTCTGTTAATCGAGCTGGCCCTGCCCAATCAAGACTTTTACGTACTGTAGATGGAGATAAAGTTCCTGTCGTGCACATAAGAAATATGCTGGGGAAGACAGTCTGGGTTACTCCTGCCTCTGGCAAGGGAAAACCCATCCATGGGATTGCTTTTGCTCAAGGACCTGGGTGCACTTGGTGGGTGATGCGAAAGGATGGGCAAGTCCGGTGTGTACCTCAAGGGGATTTGATTTTGGGTGAAAATAGCTAATGAACTGAATTTTATGATGTCAATTGTTATATGATATTGTATATCATTATTTCTATGGTTGCTATCAATGGTATAGCAGTGAGAATCACCCAGATTAACGATGAATGAACTAACTCTGATGAAACTGAGCAAAGTGCAACAATGATAGAACTGAATAAGTGCAGCAGTACCGAAATGAGAACTGGCTTCAGGATGCAACAGCCCAACACCACACACCATCTTTCTGGCCCTGAAAGACTGTTATGACAGATGGAGCCCAAAGTTGTAGACTAAAAGAACTCAATGGACATTTATATATATTTATGTATATATATGTATGTATATGTATTATATGTATATATGTATGTATATGTATTATATATGTATATATATAAAAAAGATAGTGGTGATTAATTGAAAGATATCGAAAAATGTGAGACCTAAGCATAACGTAAATGGTATGGAATAAGGGGTGGATACTGTCCTAGTTTCGGCAGGGATAGGGTTAAATTTCTTCCTAGTGCTGTGTTTTGGATTTAGTATGAGGAGAATGTTGATAACACACTGATGTTTTCAGTTGTTGCTAAGTGCCCTCCTAGTCCAAGGACAGCTCCCGTGCCTACTGACTGAGCTAGGTAGACAAGATGGGAGGGAACATAATCAGGACAGCCAGCCCAGCTGGCCAATGGGGTATTCCATACCATGTGACGTCATGCTCAGTATATGAACGGTAGGCGTGATCCAGGAAGTGCCGATCGCTACTTGGTTATCGGTCAGCGCGGGTGGTGAGCAATTGCATTGTGCATCACTAATTTTGTATATTCTATCATTATTTATTATCATTATTCTCCCTTTTCTGTTCTATTAAACTGTCTTTATCTCAACCCATGAGTTTTTCTCACTCTTACCCTTCCGATTCTCTCCCCGTCCTGCTGGGGGGGGCGGGGGGAGTGAGTGAGCAGCTGCGTGGTATTTGGCTGCCTGCCAGGTTAAACCACGACAATGGGAAAAGAAAGAAGGGATTTGCTGCCTGTGGGAATACTGGCAAGCAAGAAGGGAGAAAGATTTCTGACATGTTCTGCTTGCAGGAGGATTTGAAATAAAACAAAACAATAATCAAATAAGAAAATCTGGCGCAAATGAGTGTGTAGGGACTAAGAGGTGGTGAGGATGGGGCTTTTAACAGGTATAATATTTATTGACAGGGATTTCATGTGGTCAGGAAGAGGTATTCTGTTGGCTTCTTTAATAAGCCACCTCTGGGCTGGTATGATTTCAGGCATAGGCCAGTTTGATAAGCAGCGTGTAACACCGGTATGATGGACCATACGACAGGACTGATCCCAGTTGCTTCCCAATCATAAGCCAGGTCATCAGAAAATTGCAGGTCACAGTTCAAAATCAAGAAAAGAATGTATTCATTAAAAAAAAACAAAAAGAGAAAGAAAGAGAAAAAAGATTACTGGCATAGTAACTCTTTATGAAGCATGCATTCCTGTGCTGTTCTGTCACCCACCCCAGGAATCTCAGGGCTTTGTCAAATGGAATTATATAGTCTCGTATGGTCCCATGACTCTAGGATCTGGATCAGAGAAAGGAACAGTAAATATTGTAAATATTTACAATAAATTTATGATTTACAGTAAATATTACATGATTGCATCAGAAATTGATGTTGCCGTCATCTATAAGCACCTCTTCTACACATGTTAATGCTATTCAGAATGTCAAAATCAAGTAGGTATTGTGGAGATACTTAGGCAGCTATACTCTTGCAAAGAACAATGCTTGTATTGTCCTGAACCCCCGCTGCCTGTAAAATTCAGCATGAAATAACATCATGTCACAATATCAAGGGGCAGGAGATACCAAGAATGATATGGTAGCTCAGGTGGATCTATTGGACTATACACAGCACAACAGCGGCCAACTGTTTTCAGAGGCCAGCTATGCCGAAATTCCTAAGCAGAACTCCAGGATGAGTTGGAGAGGAGGTATCTCCCCTTCCTGTGTCTCCTGTAGTAAATTAGACTTCTGCTGTCAAACTTTTGAACTATTTGGAAGGGAATTAACATGTCAATTGTGGATAACCACACCTTTAGAGGGATTTGAGCAAGTACTAGAGACTGTACTGAAAAGAGAAAAGATAGTGTTCTCCACTGCCCACTGCTGGCCACAGCACATCCCCAAGAGCAGTGTGGAAAAGTTTTTATTCAAGTGTAGAACGTAGGATTGTCTCAGGCAGAACAGCCTTGCTTTCTGGACTGTGTCCTCAATAATAGAGCCCATGATTTCACTACATTGAAGTGCCTAGCTGATACAGTTGGTAATAAACAGAATAAATAACTCAGATAAGGGAAAGTAAGTCTAACTGCTTAAATTAATCTCAAAAGAAACCCACTTGAGATAAAGCCCCAGATTCTTACCATGAAAGTATTTAGCTACTGACTGCAAGAGGACTGCTGTGGCTAGGCATGTACCCTGGTCCCAAGTACTGAGACAATATGGTGTATACCTGGCTATATGGAAATTCAGCCAACACTCCACAGTTAGACTGGAATCACCGCCTCACAGTTCCTGTTACCAGTCTGCAAAGACATGTGGACTATGATCCAGGCTGTTGGATTCTAGTAATCCTTCTCCTTTATCTTTTTTTAAGTCCAAATTAGTATCTGAAACTGAAAGTACGTGGTTAGTTTTCATACGACTGAAAAAGGACCAGCCAATAAACATTTTTTGTGAATATTTTTGATGGAGATAATCTCCCTGCTTGCCTTTTTACCATGTTATTCAGAAATCTCTGGATTTCATAAATAAGCAATAAATATTACAGGCTTCCCCCCTCCCCCCTATTCTTATTAGCCAAAATAGAGATTCTTTTTCATTTATTTGTTTGTTTGTTTTCTGGTTAAAATGTATGTTAAAAACATAGGTCTGATGCTAAATAAAAGAAAGAAATATATATGTATTTCAGCTCGTATTTTTCTCTTACGTCCCCTCCACAAAAACCAGAAAAACCCACCAACCACAAAACCTTGAAAAGCTGAAAACCCCACAAATCTTTTCCTAAAAATCTTCCATTTTGTTATACACCATGAATATTTTTGGTCCTCTGTCTGGGCAAAGAGGTGCTGAATGAAACTTATGGTTTACTGAATGCAGAAATAAAAGGCAGTAAATCTGTTTGGACACTGTCCAGTGGTGCACACCCTCCCCTGGGGTGGACCATTCCTTGCCACACCTTCTGCCATGGCTCACTGCTGCTCTCAGGCTGCTGCAGACCAGCGGGCGCCATGCACAGTGAACAGCTTGCTTAGGTGGTGGATGGGCCTGCTCTGGCTGGCTGCCAAACATGGTATGGTCAAGCTGTCTAAGCCTACTGTAATTCTAATGTGATCCAAGAAATTAAGGACAAACTTAAGCAAGTGCCCTCATGATGCTCTTTGGATGTCTTGATGTTTGAAATCTCCTTTATCAAGGTCTTTTTGCAGCCCATGCTGCAAATCTGACACCAGCTGCATCTATCTCTGCACTAACTGTGCAGCTGCTCTCCTAATGCAAAACAGCTCCAATACCTCCAGCTGTCTGTGTGTTTGCAGAGTGTGTCCCTACCCTGTGCGAACAGAGAAACAGAGATTGTTTCCTGGGCTTGGAGAATGGATTAAAACAGTCCTGATGTTTCTTTCTTGCCTTTAACTATGTCTGCTTGAATATCACCTGTCACTGTGGGCTCTCAAGTGAGGTGGGAAGGTGTTTGTGGTCTCCCTCAACCATGCACTTGAACGTGCAGATCTTATTGTTACCTGGGAGGTAACAAGACCTCATCTCTGGGTCCTGCTTTTTTTCCTCTTCAATCTGGAAGGATGGCTTTTCACAGCAAGCCTTGCTGAGGTGGCAAAAAACACTAGCTATGAGCTAAGATAGCCATGTTTTGTATTGAAGCATGGGCCAAGTGCTAGAATGCCTTGGCAAACTCTGTCCCCTGGAAACAACTAATTTTCTTCAGTGTCTAAATTTGTCTTTCCCTTTTGTCAACTAATAATTAGGTAGAATTTTTCTCGCCTTGTTCTTGCAGGATGAAAACTAAGGAGAAGAAATTACATGCATTTTTGCAAGGTATATTCTGATCGTCTTTCACTACTCTAGGAAGTAATCATTAATTGTACTGATATCTTGTTTCCTGGGTCTCTTAATTTAAAACAGAGTAGAATCTGTTCATATTGCACTAAGATAAGATTTCCAAATTCTCAAGACATTTGTCCTCTAATCATGCATGGGAAGGGGAGTGTGAAAGCTCATGAGCTGAGGTAAAGACAGGGAGACTGCTTACCAATTACTGTTGCAGGGAAAACCAACTTGGCTTGGGGAAATCAGCTTAATTTATTGCCAATTTTTTTTAAAAAATTATTGGTTTATATATTATACGCATATAGCTATAATATATATCTTTATATATAAAATATAAATGTTTTATTTATCTGTTATAAAAATATGTAATGTCTTATATAAAAATACATATATTATACAATTCTGTATTAGATATATAAATTATATAATCATAATTATAAAATTACTATTATAGAATTGTGTATATATATATATAAAAATTATGAAATTATTGATTTGACTATTGGGAAACAAAACCAAAAAAGAAACAAGCATTTACCAGCTTAGGGAAAATACTTTTCCTCCCCTCTTTCCCTGGCTCACCTTCACTCCTTCGCCCTGTGTCCTGCAGTGGGTCTGTTGGAGCCAGTTGGAAGGGTCCAAGTCCGACACAGGGCAGCCCTGGCCTCTCCTCACAGTGACCGCCCTGCAGCCCCCCGCTGCCAGAACCTGGAGACCTGTATCCAATACACTTTGCAATGTAAAGAAAGTCAAAACAAATCCCATTTTTTTCCCAGCAAACTCCAGCAAAAGCATTTAGTTATGAAACTTCTCTAAGATTATGGAGACTCCTTGTCACAGACAAATGGACCTGTTTGTTGTGAAAATTATTGAGAAGTTCAGGCATTTAAAAACTGGTAATTGGTAATACATCTGTAAACGAAGGAGGAAAATATTGTTTAAATAGCAACTTCAATACCTAAGTTTAATTAAACTCATGGCCTTAAGGTAGAGAAGTCAAAATTTCCCCTTTGTTCCATGGAAAGGTTTTCAAAACACAGACTTCCAGATGCAATCGGAAATACCGGAAAGAAGTGTATGGAGAGACTAATTAGATTGAGCAGAACTGAACAGTATTAATAAGTCTACTGCACTTCTGTCAACCCAAAATAGCTTACAGCTTAATTAGATCTTTGGCAAGATGGAGTTTCAACAAAGCAGAGAATAATAGAAGAAGATTGGAGATGTTTTACCTTTTGGAGAAACAGGCAGAGGGAATATTTAGTGCTCCAAGAAAATAATCGACTCTCAGATTTTTCTTGCTGTAATTCTGGATGGAAAAAAATGTAGAACAGCTTTGAAGAGCTGTGATTTGGGTCCAATATCAAGCAAAAAATTAAGCCTCTTCAGCCTTTCCTTGGAGGGTTGAGGCTAAAAATTATGTGATTGGGGAATGGTGTGGAGTTTGGGCAAGAATTGGAGTAAAGCATAAAAATGACATGCAAAGACAATGAGGAGAAGGAAGAAGAAGAAAGCAGGGAAGAGAGGCAGGGAGGAGGAAGAGAAGCAAGGGAGAGAGATGTGGAGGATACCTTTTACTGTGTGGCAGCTGACTATTACAATGTGAAGCTAAGCAATGATACCCGACGCAAGGTGCTGCTATCAACACATGGTCCTGGGAATTCCTGGGCTCTTAGTTCTTCCTATAAATCAAACAAAACAGACTCCTCAATGCAGATGTCTAGGCCTTGGTGGGAATTGCATTCTCTTGTGTCCCAGTGGTACCTATCTGTCTGTCCTGGTCAGGACACAATTAGTTGACGTTTCCTGAAGAGTCTACTTTACCCCTTGGCCCAGGGAAGAGTATTCTATCCTTTATGGCATTGCAAGTGTCCTTGCACCAACAGTTTTCAGGGATCCTTCAGGGCTGCCTGATTTTCAGGTGGTGTAATTTGTTGGCCAAGCTCTAAGCCAGGACTGGAACTCCAAAACTGGCTTGGATACCCTACTGGAAATAAATACACCATGTAGCATAGAGAGGTTGTTATCCACTGTACAGGCTGATTTCCACCTGGTGTCCTGTCATGTGACTAAACCACAGCTGTGTGTGAGAAATAGATCATTCAGCCGTACAAAGACTCAGGAGTCCATAGCGTTGAACCAAAAAACTCTCTGTGCGTTTCAATGATATATCACTTGGGTATCCAAAGTTGCCAGCTGGGTCTGAAAATATGAGATGGTGAATTTGGCAATTTCCTTTTCTGCTGGTGAGTTTTGTGCAATGTTAAAACAAACAAACCCCAAACCACTGTTTTCCAAGTTTGAGTAACTCGAATTAGTGCAGTGAAAAAGTTACTGCACACACTTGGACTGACTAGCACTTTTTTAAAATCTCAAATGCATGTTTCCTCTGATTCATCAATACTTTTGAACACGTGAAATGTTTCTTTTTGTTCTGATAGCTTCTTATCTCTTCCCTTTTACTTAATACAAGGAAAAACCTGACACATCAGATATATTCCTTTAGCTATTGCTACTTCCAACTACTCCTTCAATAGGACACCCGTCTGTCATGGAAAACAATTTATTCCAAGAAGTTTTCAGTGTCTTAGAGACAATCCTGTACAGGCATTTCCAGCTGTTTTGCCTATATTTTCCATAAAAACACATCTCTGCTTTTCTGAAGGAGTTTTAGACTGTCTCTAAACAAAAGATGTCTGTCTCTAAGGCCTGGCAGCCTAGTTCACATGCACACAGTTAGTCTTCTCCTCTCACTCCAAAACAGAGAGGACTCAATCCTTGTTATGGTGCATTTCCTACAGTCCTTCAGACCCTGCTATGTACATACCATCTGCCCTACCACAGGCAAGTGACTGCCACAGAACATTCCTGAGCAGGAAGGCTGGCAGACACAGTTTAGCTCCTGTCATGTCATTTTTCTGGAAGCTACTTGTGATGTTCCTGTTTCTGGCCGTTGAAACCTGTCTGTAGGCCTGATTACTGATGCTAATTTTGCTGGGCAGCCCCAGAGAAGGGGCTTTGCCTACTTGCTAGTAGGCACTTGCCTCCATGAATGCCCATGGAGGTGACTGGAGCATGCCAAGTCTGGCCTGGGCACACACACAAGATGCAGAGGACTCTGGGGTCCGCTGTCTTCAGGATGGTGCTCCAGGTCTTGGAGCTGGGAGTTCCAGCATGGAGCTGTCGGTTTGCAGAGCAGACATTCAGCTGAATTGCCATTCGAGGTTTGCTTCCTGGTCCTGTTTTCATGGAGGAGACACAGAAAGAATGTCTCAGCAGGCTCTCAATACAGTAAGAGTGCTCTAAGCATTTCTGCAGAACACCCCTCCTCCCCTTCTCTGCATTGTTAGTGTATCTACCCGAGTATTTTGGGCTTTGTCTAAACAACAGGAAAGACAATGATATGTGACACTGAATAAGGCACCACTGGGGGCAAGTTCTCTAGAATTAATGTCACAACACTATTAATTGTTCTGCTCTGAGGCAGAACTGATGATACCATATAGATGCGCTAAAGACTCTGCTCTCCGTTTTGTCTTGGGGTGCCAATATTTGGGAGTATTTGAAGCTACAGGGAGAACTTCCTGTCAAGGAAGACATATAAGACCCTGTAATTCTCCTTGGAGCTTGTTGACACAGCTCTATTGGTGAATATAGTGAACTTTTCCAGGATGACAGCTTGTCTTTGAGAAGTGTGAGGTTTAGATTATAACCAGATGTGCCCCTTTCCTTGTCCTTCAGAGGCTGTAACCACAGCTCTGCTGCTGAGAGGATGTTCTGCTGTCACTGCTTTCCTACCCTTCTGCTTTACAAGAGAGGTGATTTGCTAGCAGCATATGACTGAACTGGGTTAGGGAAAAGTGCGCATTCTGTGTAGGAAGACCCAGAGTTGAGGTGTTGAGCCTGTCTAATGGGCTTTGCCCCTGTCCCTTCAGACAGTGTTAATACTAGCACCCACAAACATCTTAATGAATCAGAGGTATTTAAAAACCATATATGCTGAGTGTGAAGGTGAGGAAAAAAAAAGCAGGAGAGCTGTCTGGGAATCACAGTATGAGGCAGAAAGGCATGGGGTAGGAGGAAAAAGTATAGTCAGCTATGCAAAAGAGGAAGCTGGGAGCAGAAAGCAGGCCACCAGGACCGCAAATGAGATGAGATTGTAGGCAGCCTGCTGCAAACATAACCTATTCACTTTTCAGCTACATCTGCAAAGATCTCTCTTTATGGGCTAGATTCAGTCTTACATTAACCAAGGGATGCACCAGGGGCTGCAAAACTGGAAGCGCTAGCTTACAGGTTAATGGAAAGGATTGGCCAGTGATAATTCCAGTGTAACATGACCAGAGAACAATAAGAAAGTCTAAACTGAATTACGAGAAGAAGATTCTCTTGGTTGGGAATCAGAAGGCAAAAGAAACAATAGGAAACCAGTCATCTACAGAAAGCTCTGTACATAGGAAAATAGCTGGTGTATGGTGAAGCTGTGTTACCACTTGCCAAGCTGGACAACTGATCAAATCTGTCATCACTAACCTCCTTCACAGTTCTTGCTGTTTTCTCTCTGACTGCCAAGAGGTGAGCTGGGATCCCAAGCTCCTTGCTCAGGGAAAGATCTGCATTACTGCTTCTCACAAGCACAAACAACATATGAGCTCTGCTAAATAGCAGCATGTCTTTGGGAGCCCTTTTTAACTTTCATCATGCTCATAGCTGTGCTGCTGCCAGGACTATTGCTGACTTAGGGAAGGGGTGCTTTTTTTCCTCTCACCTGTTATTAGCCTTCTTAATGAAATAGTAACTGCTGTTTTTAATGAGGAAACTCTAGATTTTACATAGGATTTCCTATCCTTTCCTCTTCTAACTCATATCCCTGCATGAACTGGATGATAAGAATATGGTCTCCTTGTCTTTAAGAGGGCAAACACCTCTGGTTCTATACCAAAGATCCCAGCCTGCTGTTCACTCTGAGCAGTTCAGCTGTAAACTTTTCATGTCTTGTGGCTGCATCTGCCTCTGCCCTGTGTTTTGTCCTTAGAAGACAGAGCATACGTATTATGCAAGTTTGTTCTAATGATACTTGTAGGTGCAGCTGTTACAAAAGCAAATAGAGCACAGTAGCCTTCCCTTACATAGTGCTGTTGTCCTTTTTGCCTTGCCCAGCTAGTGGGTTAGCTGATCTGAGGGCTAGTGTAAGAGCAGTCTGCTTAGATGCTAAACTGTGTAAAGTCATTTGTGAGGAAGGGTGAAGGAAATAATTGACTTAATTAAAACTAAGAAATATTTTCCTTTGTGATTTCAATAGATCAAGACTTTGTATAGGAATAAACATAATTTCAAGGATATTTCTCACTAGACTTTGAACAGCAGCTTTAGGCAATGGGACAGACAGTTTCCTCCTCCTCTGAACTTTGTTCTTTTCACTGAGTTCCCCATACCATCTTTCTGAGAGTGACTCATAAGAGCTTAGCATTCACAGGAAAAGACTTAACATGTTTCTAAGTGATGCCTGGTCTGAAGGATCTTTGACATTGTCCTGTAGTTGGTTTTGAAGATATTTTTGGACTAGATTGCTTGTGGTCAATATGGAGTTACTGCATAGAGTTCCAGCTATATCGCTATCTCATCCTGTCTTGTGTCAGGGGCAAAGTCTGTACCACATTTTTGGGAAATCTACTTTCCTGCTTACTTTGATCCCTGTTATACTGGATCAGATTCCAACTGATAGCTGTGATGTCAGTGACATCACGCTACCCCAAATTGCTCCCATGAAAGTCTCTATTGCTTTGAGTTCTTCATTACAGAGGCTGGCCTTGGATTTAGGACAATGAATATTTTTAGTTTTATTATGATGGTGAGCGCTGCTTTTGTAGTTGCTGTTCTCCTTCACTTTTTAATCTTTTTGTGCAGTTTCCCAGATTTTTGCTGAAGCGTTCAAGCAGTATTTTCCACAAAGCATGGCTTCCCTAATTTCTCCCTCCCACTCAAAAATTTCTCTGGCATGCACACATTAGCAGATTAAATATCTGAAAATGTCAAGTGCCACTGATGCTTTGGAGAAAAAAAATTAAAGCCAAGACAGGAAAATTGTGCCTGTTTCTGGCTCTTTGAACAGCTCTGAGAAGCACTTTTTTTTTAGTAAGAATAAAGCCATAATAAACAAAGCAGCACAGGCTGACTTATCAGATGTACACAGTCTATAATGAAGGCCTTGATTTCAAAGATCTGATGTTCTTTGTATCAGAACTGGTCCTTCTAGCCTTGAGCTTACACCTATACTCAATTGTTTGCGGGACTGGTTGTACAACTGCTTCAGTACCCTCATCAGACTTTGTTGCCAGCTCTTTACATCCTGGACAGTTTAACTTGTACTCATAGAGAAACAATCAGCACCTGCAAACACTGTTTTTATGATCATTTCCATGGTTCAGCTTCTAGCTCTCCACCTTCACAAGAACACTATCAAGACATATGAAAATACAAAACAGGAGAAGGTATGACACTTTGAAAATACTTCTTTACTGAGCTCCTTTCCTTTGTGACAGCATTCCCAGAATGGTCACAAAATGTCTGAGAGTTAAATCAAGTGATTTATAGAAGGATTGTTTTGCTCCTTTGTCATTAATCATGTTTTGATACTCTGTCTTCAGAGATCCTTACAAGATAACCATAGAATCATAGAATCATAGAATCATACAGGTTGGAAAAGACCTCTAAGATCATCGTGTCCAACCGTCAACCCAACACCACCATGCCCACTACACCATGTCCCTAAGGGCCTCATCTACACGTCTTTTAAATACCTCCAGGGATGGTGACTCCACCACTTCCCTGGGCAGCCTGTTCCAAGGCCTGACCACTCTTTCAGTAAAGAAATTTTTCCTAATGTTCAATCTAAACCTCCCTTGGCGCAACTTGAGGCCATTTCCTCTTGTCCTATCGCTAGTTACTTGGGAGAAGAGACCAACACCCACCTCGCTACACCCTCCTTTCAGGTAGTTGTAGAGCGCGATGAGGTCTCCCCTCAGCCTCCTCTTCTCCAGGCTAAACAACCCCAGTTCCCTCAGCCGCTTCTCATAAGACTTGTGCTCCAGGCCCTTCACCAGCTTCGTTGCCCTCCTCTGGACACGCTCCAGCACCTCCATGTCCTTCTTGTAGTGAGGGGCCCAAAACTGAACACAGTATTCGAGGTGCGGCCTCACCAGTGCCGAGTACAGGGGCACGATCACCTCCCTATTCCTGCTGGCCACACTATTTCTGATACAGGCCAGGATGCCGTTGGCCTTCTTGGCCACGTGAGCACACTGCCGGCTCATGTTCAGCCGGCTGTCAACCAGTACCCCCAGGTCCTTTTCCTTTGGGCAGCTTTCCAGCCACTCTTCCCCAAACCTGTAGCGTTGCCTGGGGTTGTGGTGGCCAAAGTGCAGGACCCGGCACTTGGCCTTGTTGAATCTCATACAGTTGGCCTCGGCCCATCGAACCAGCCTGTCCAGGTCCCTCTGCAGAGCCTTCCTACCCTCCAGCAGATTAACACTCCCACCCAACTTGGTGTCGTCTGCAAACTTACTGAGGGAGCACTCGATCCCCTCGTCCAGATCATTGATGAAGATATTGAACAGGACCGGCCCCAGTACTGAGCCCTGGGGAACACCGCTCGTGACCGGCCGCCAACTGGATTTAACTCCGTTCACCACAACTCTCTGGGCTCGGCCGTCCAGCCAGTTTTTTACCCAGCGAAGAGTGTACCTGTCTAGGCCGTGAGCCGCCAGCTTCTCTAGGAGAATGCTGTGGGAGACAGTGTCAAAGGCCTTACTGAAGTCCAAGTAGACCACATCCACTGCCTTTCCCTCATCCACTAGGCGGGTCACCTGGTCATAGAAGGAGATCAGGTTGGTCAAGCAGGACCTGCCTTCCATGAACCCATGCTGGCTGGGCCTGATCCCCTGGTTGTCCCGGACATGGCTCGTGAGCACCCTCAAAACCAACCGCTCCATGATCTTCCCCGGCACCGAGGTCAGGCTGACCGGCCTGTAGTTCCCCGGATCCTCCTTCCGGCCCTTCTTGTAGATGGGAGTCACATTGGCGAGCCTCCAGTCGTCCGGGACCTCCCCAGTTAACCAGGACTGCTGGTAAATGATAGAGAGCGGCTCGGCAAGCAAACAGCTACAGCTGGGGAAGAAAAATGATTACGAGGATACTGTGAGCACACTAATGAAAAAACTTTAACAAGAGAAAAAAAGGAATAAGTAGAGTTGTATGGATTGCCATTGACATCCCATACCCATCACTAGCACCACAAAGTTAAAACTTTGCAAGGAATTGAAAATAAGAAGGTTTCATGGCCTGGCAAAGAGTAAGCAGATAGAGCTTTGTGATTCCTACCACTCCTGCTCCTGGAGGAGGGATGGAAGGCTGTCTAATAGTAGCAAGATGATACCGGAATAACCTTAGCGTGAGGCTTTAAGCAGTTAAAATGTTTTCTTTATAATCTGTATCTTCTTTATGTGCTTTCTTTTATGTTTGTTCCCATTTGGTGCAAATGGCTGTTATAACCCTCATTTTGACAGAGTAAAATACACTTTAAGCCTTCAACCTTATTAAGAATAAAATTGCCTCTCTGGGTCAAGAAATGCTAAGTGCTCCACTTCCTAGAGAGTGGCAAAAATAATAAGCAGATACTGAAGTACTGGCTCTGCCAGCAGTTGCATATTCCCAGGACTTAGATTGTACTCATGTAATATGGGAGGTTGGTAACATGGGTCTCCAGGTATAGGGAGAGAGGTCTCCATTAGTAAATGCTATCTGGAAAACAGCAGAAAAGTAGGAAGATATCTCATAATTCCCATGGCAAGTCAGTGGAGGGAACTGAGATGAGGACAGGCTTGGAGAGATGTCTGAAGACAGAAGGGGAGAAGAGCCTTTGCTCAGCCTAGGGATGAAGATGTGAAGGGGAGCTCTTATTGCCGCTACATCTACCTAGACAGATATCTCAAGGGCAAACTGGTTAATTCTTTTAGTTTTGATCAAATCAAGATCCAAGTGGTTTATTGATATATTAACCACACATAATTAACCAGGAAATGATACATCCAGGATCCAGACTGGGGCTTCTGTAAGGGGTTCTGTAAGTACATAGTGGCAAAAGAAAGGCCAGTGAAAATGTGGGCCTACTGCTGCATGAGGTGGGAGCCTACTGACATGGGACATTGCAAAACCTGAGGTACTCAATGCCTTCTTTGCTTCAGTCTTTACTAGCAAGACTGGCCTTCAGGAATCCTAGGCCCCAGAGACCAGGGGGAAGGTCTGGAGCAAGGAAGACATATCTTGTTGAAAGATGATCAGGTCAGGGAATACTTAGGCAAACTGGACTTACAGAAATCCATGGGCCCTGATGGGGTGCACCCACAAGTACTGAGAAAGCTGACTGGCATCACTGCAAGGTCACTTTTGATAACTCTTGATTAATCATGGTGATTGGGAGAAGTGCCCAAGGATTGGAGGAAAGCAAATGTCACTGGTGTCTTCAAGAAGGGCAAGAAGGAAGACTCGGGGAACTACAGGCCATTCAGTCTCACCTTGATCCCTGGGAAGGTGTTGGAGTAACTAATCTTGGAAATAATTTTCAGTCACATGGAGGACAAGAAAGTCATCAGGAGTAGTCAGCATGGATTCACCAATGGGAATTCATGCTTGATAAACTTCATAAACTTCTATGATGAAATGACTGGCTTGGTAGATGAGGGAAGAGTAGTGGATATTGTCTACCTAGAGTACATTAAGGCTTTTGACACTGCCTCCTGTAAGATCTTCATAGAGAAGCTGATGACGTATAGCCTGGATAAATAGACAGTAAGGTGGATTTAAAACTGGCTGAGCGGCCAGGCCCACAGGGTGGTGATTGGTGGCATGAAGTCTAGTTTAAGGCCAGTAGCTAGTGGTGTACCCCAGGAGTCAGTACTAGGTCTGTTCCTGTTCAATATTTTCATTAATGATCTGGGTGTTGACTCAGAGTGTACCCTCAGCAATTTTGCAAGTGACACGGAACCAGGAGGAGTGGCTGATACACCAGAAGGTTGTGCTGCCATCCAGAGGGATGTCAACAGGCTGGAGAAATGGGCTAGCAGAAAGCTTATGTAGTTCAGCAAGGGGAAGTGTAAAGTCCTGCGCTGTGGGGAGGAACAACCCCAGGCGCTAGTTCATGTTGGGGGCCACCCAACTAGAAAGCAACTTTGCAGAAAAGGACCTGGGTGTCCTGGTGGAAACCATGTTGAACATGAACCAGCAATGTGTTCTTGCAGCAAGGAAGGCTAACAGTATCGTGGGCTGTATCAGAGAAGTGTTGCCAGCAGGTCGAGGGAGGGGATCCTTCTCCTCTCCTCAGCACTGGTGAGGCCACACCTGGAGTACTGTGTCGAGTTCTGGGCTCCCCAGTACATGGGAGATACGGACATACTGGGGAAAGTCCAGCAAAGGGCCACTAAGATGATAAGGGATTGGAGGATTTCTTATGTGAGGACATCTTAGGACAGGCTGAGAGAGATGGTACTGTTCAGCCTGGAGAAGAGAAGGCTCAGGGGGGACCTCATCAATGCACATAGAGACCTGAAGGGAGGCTACAAAGAAGCCATGCTCTTTTCAGTGCTGCCCAGTGACAGGACTACAGGCAGTGGGCACTAACTGAAACATGGGAGGTTCCTCCTTAACATCAGGAAATAATTTTTCTCTGTGAGGGTGACAAAGCACGAGTACAGGTCACCCAGAGAGATTGTGGATTCTTCCTCCTTGGAGCTCTTCAAAAGCTGTCTGGACATGATCCCGGGCAACCGGCTCTAGGTGGCCCTGCTTGAGCAGGAAGGTTAGGCACATGACCTCCAGAGGTGCCTTCTAACCTCAGCCATGCTGTGAGTGTGGGATTCTATGATCAGCATTACAACAGATAAACTACTAAATGTTAACAATACTTTCTTATCTCCAAAATAGTAACTTACCCCCAAAAGCCCTCACCCCCTCCACATAATTATGAGCAGCCCCCTCTGGCACTTAGGACATGTGAGTTACATGCACCTCCCTTTCCTGGCAGCGTGATTCTCCTACCACAGTTCCCCTCTATATTATAGGAGATGCAGGTGCTTAAGCTCCACGCAGTCCATACCAGTAGGAAAGCTGCTGTGTGGTCCCTGTGCATACCCAGGGCTGGTCCCCACGTGTCACACCCCCATCGAGCACCCCACAAGCTGGAGTACAGCTGCTGGCAGCGCTTGTGGGGAAGCTGATCTGCCAGGTTGTGATGATTGCTCCATCTGTGATGGATGGTGTGACACCAGCAGGCCTATTTCTTGCACTGCCAAACCTGGCCTGACTGCTGCTGTGACCTCACTGCTCCCCTCCAAGGTTGCTCCCCACCATCACATTTTCATGCTTCTTTTCTGCTTTTCTATCTGGCTCTCCCGGTGTTCAAAAGTCTCTTGGTAATCCCCTGGTTATGGTTTGATCTGGCTGATGGTCATCCTCCTCTTCAATGCTATCAGCTGGGGCAAAAGCCATCTGAGGCAATTTTGAGTGTGTTATGTGCACACACTGTTTACACTCATTTGTATTTTACCAGTTTTGCCAAGGTGATGTGTGGTGGGACAGGGTGTGTAGTCACTCTCACAGAAGAACTACAGAGTAGATGGGCACAGGCTCTTTCTGGAAATGCACAGTGAGAGAACAAAAGATGATGACCATAAATTGAGCAAAAGAAATTCTCACCTGACATATGGAAAAGCTTCTTTCCCTTGACAGCTGTGCAGCCCTGGAACAGGGACAAGAGAGGGGGGGAGAACTATATATCCTTGGAGATATACCCAACCTTTCACCGGAGAAGACCCTTGTCAAACTGATCTACTTGACCCTGCTTTGAGCAGAGAGGCAGGACTGGAAACTTCTAGAAGTCTCTCCCAACCTACATTTTTCTGTAACAGTCAATCCTGTGGGAAATGTCAATGTTGTGAAATACCATTCTACAGCAAATGGGAGTGATGGGTCAAAATATTTTGACTCTGTTTAAGGAGATTCTCAGCATTTCATTTTAGAATTGCTGAAATATTTGGATTTTATTTCAACAGAGAATAAAGAGAGAATAAATACTGTCAGACTCCTCCCTGAGCAACGTTGCCTAAACACCACTTTCTGTAATTTTGCAAATAAAGATTCCCAAGATAAGTAACAACCTTTTCTCAGAGTGAGGAATCCATAATCCAGGCAGGGAACCCAAATCAGAAAGTGTAAGAGAGACAGGGCAGAATCATAAGCTGCAAGCAAACTAAAGGTCTGAAGAATTGCCATACTCAAATATAAACAAACAGAGCAAACAGAACTGGCTCAGACAAGAAAATTTTGGCTTGCTGAATCAAGCCAGAATATTTGCATGTTGCTTGGAACCCTACATAAAGAGAAAACATGTTTACTTTTTTTGATAGACAGTTGGTAGGAAAATACAGTGTTTTCTGAATAATTATGCTGAGTTTTTTTCACTGTGATGGAAAAAATCCTGAGCATCTGCAGTGTATACATTGCTCTCTTGTAGTTTTTATTAAAATGTTGTAATTTTAAAAGCTCAAATGCACTCTTTAACAAGAAATTTTAAAAGATCATCAACAGAGTGCATAATACATAAAATGTGCTGGCCTTCCAGTCTCTTGATCATTATTAGTGCCTCCAGAAGAGTTGTGACCTGGTGTCAGGATAGACTTGTCAACACAGAAAGCTGAAAATGAAAATAAAAAATCTAGTAAACTTTTAAAAAGCATTCACTAGCACTGAATTTCTCACAGTACTGAAAGACCTTGCAAATTGCTATAAATGTGAGCCAACAGGGAGAACAAAGTGCAAAGAAAACTCCTATCAGAGCTGGCCTATATGTTAAATGCAACCTGCAAGATGTTTATTCTTCCTAAATCCCTCGTCAAGTGTTTTGCAGGATTTGAAAGTCAAAATCTGACATGTCTCTGACCAAAATCAAAGAAGAAAACATCACTTTTCCTTTCTGAAATCTGTAAAAAGACAACTTAATAAAAATCAATTCCTTCTGCCAAATGCTTTTTTTTTTTTTTGAAAAAGCACTAGTTTATTCATCGTCTCTGTATTGAAGATTTTGCTTGCAGTTAAAAAAATAGCTTTGAGATTCTTTATTCTACCTTTTTGATCATAAAGTCAATCACTGGTGCACTGAGCACTAACCATATCATAGGGAGTTGGTTTTGTTTCACAGAAGTTCAACACACTTGCTATGCAAGGAGCTCTGTGATACTTTGAATCTGCTAAATTCTTCTCAGTGGAACCAAACCAGAATTTTCTATTTATGGGGAAAGTCACTGTTGCAGAAAACCTCTGACTCACACCGAAACAAGCCAGAATTTGTAGCTCAATATGTTGATATTTTCTCTTTCTTTCTTTTAGGGTGCAATCTAGGAGAATTCAGAGTTGCCCAGAAAGAATTTCCGTATATTTTAATATATCAATCGTCTGGCATTACAATAAGTAGAAAAGCATTTTTCTGAAATGTCTGCTGAACTCTCTTCATCCACATTATGGGAGAGGTGTACTGGTTCTCTAAGGATGATGTTGCACTCTGTCTCCCTTCCTACCTTCCTTGAGAAGAGATATCCCTGTACTCTTGCAGTCCAAAAGAATTGCAAAGGGAGGCTCAAAGCAATCCTCTCAAACTGTGAGACCCTGTAGATTTTCAGGTGGTGTCTTCTACGAAGAGGAAGTAATTTGTGTGCGGTGTGTTGCCCTTGTGTACCTTTATGTCTATCTATCCTTCTATCTATCCTTCTATCTATCCTTCTATCTATCCTTCTATCTATCTATCTATCTATCTATCTATCTATCTATCCATCTATCTAGCTATCTACCTATCTATATTTTCATCTTTATCTTTCCTGTCAACTAAGCTTGTATGTATTTCTGAACCTGTATCTATGTGCATGTGTGTGTTCATATGCATGTACACTTTGTCTTTGAATAGAAACCCAAGAGCAGACCCGATCCAGGAGATGAATTTCTGTTGCCAGGATATGCTTTGGTTTCCTGTTTCCTTAGGTGCTGACTAAACATTTGTACATTATCTAGCACAGACACTGGATGTAACGTATATGTCCCGTGCTTTCGGGGCATTCTGAGGTTGGAGAACATTGGAGAAAGAAAGTATCATCTATCAGGACATTTGTAAGAAGAAATGTAAAATTGTGGCGCAGGACTAGAGGACTCAGTGAACCTGAGTTTGCCACTTGAGTGATATCACCAGAGCTGAGAGGCTTATGGCATTGAAATACATCCTGCTTTGATGCTGCCTTGACAGGCAATCTGCAAAGCAGCAAACCTGGCAAACTTTGCACACCTGGGTAACAGTTCCATTTCTGCATGGGGAGACACATGGTTCATACCCAGGGTTGGTGTGGTAGGCATGAAGCTGCATGCTTTACAGAACATCCAGTAAGTCTTGTGCACCCAAATCTTGCACCTTTCTGGAGCTAGCTCCTTCTCTGAGTTGCTGAAGGGAGGCAGGATATAGAGGGGTCCTGTAGCTGAAGGTGATTTTTTCCTGAAATACATAGCCATGTGTCATGGTTTAATCCCAGCCAGCAACTAAACATCATGTAGCTCCTTGCTCACCCCCGCCCTCCAGTAGGATGGGGGAGAGACTTGGAAGGGCACCAGTAGAAAAACTCACGAGTTGAGATAAAAACAGTTTCATAATGGAAATAAACCGAAGTAGAACAGTAATAATAACAATGATAACAACAATAGCAGAATATACAAAGCAGGCAATGCACAATGCAACTGCTCATTGACTGCTCACCGCATGTCATGACTCCCCCGCCGTCCCTAGTTTTTATACTGAGCATGACGTCACATGGTATAGAATACCCTGTTGGCCAGCTGGGTCAACTGCCCTGGCTATGCTCCCCCCGCCCCAGCTTCCCCTGCACTTGGAACAGCATGGGAGGCCAAAAAGTCCCTGGTGCAAGCACCACCCAGCAACAACAAAAGCATCAATGGGCCATCAATGCTCCTCTCAAACCAAACCCAAAACACTGCACTCCCCTCAGCTACTGGGAAGAAAGTTAACTCTGTCCCAGCCGGAACCAGGACAGTATCCACCCCTTATTCTATACCATCTACGTCATGCCCAGGTCTCACTTTTTCCAAAAAATTTCAATTAATCATCACTACTTTTCCTGCCTTTTGAATATATATACACCGGTATCATTCCCTTAGTCTATGTCCCACCACCTATTGCTCTCAGTGTAGTTTTTAGCAGTTGATTCTATCGTTCGATTTTTCCAGAGGCTGGTGCATGATAGGGGATGCGATATACCCACTCAGTGCCATGCTCTTTGGCCCAGGTGTCTATAAGGGTGTTTCGGAAATGACTCCCGTTGTCTGACTCAATTCTTTCTGGCGCTCTGACACTGGATTCAGGATTGGTGATCTCTCTCTCTCTCCCCCCCCCCCCCTGCTCTCCTCCCCCCCCCCCCCCCCCTTTCTCTCAAAGCTATTAAGTAACACAAGGCCCTCCTTGGTTCTTCATACAGCCGCACCGCTTAGGTAGATATAGTTGCTGAAGAATTAATGTTTGCAGAACATTTGTTCCATTAAAGTTTATGTTTATGCACAAACCTTGAGTGATTGTTCCGCCTTAATCCAAAGTCACCATAGGACTTGCTTTTCAAGGCCCAGGAAAGTGTTACTGGCGGTGGCACGGGGCACAGGATATGTTTCCAGCTGTCCGGTGGTTACTTCCACCATGATGAGCACATAGCGCTTGCCTTGGCGGGTTTGTGGGAGTGTGATATAATCAATTTGCCAGGGCTCACCGTACTTATATTTCAACCATCGTCCTCCATACCAAAGAGGCTTTACTCGCTTGGCTTGCTTGATTGCAGCATATGTTTCACATTCATGGACAACCTGGGCAATAGTGTCCATGGTCAAGGCCACCCCTCAGTCACGAGCCCATCTATATGTTGCATCCCTTCCTTGATGGCCTGAGGCATCATGGGCCTACCGAGATATAAACAGTTCACCCTTATATTGCCAGTCCAGATCCACCTGAGCCACTTCAATCTTAGCAGCCTGGTCCACCTGCTGGTTGTTTTGATGTTTTTCAGTAGCCCGACTCTTGGGTACGTGAGCGTCTACGTGATGTACTTTTACAACCAGGTTCTCTACCTGGGCAGCAATATCTTGCCACAAATGCGACAGCCCAGATGGGTTTACCTCTGTGCTGCCAGTTGTTCTGCTTCCACTGCTGTAACCACCCCCACAGAGCATTTGCCACCATCCATGAGTCAGTATAGAGATAAAGTACTGGCCATTTTTCTCACTCAGCAGTATCCAAAGCCAACTGGATGGCTTTCACCTCTGCAAACTGACTCGATTCACCTTCTCCTTCAGCAGTTTCTGCGACTTGTTGTATAGGACTCCATACAGCAGCCTTCCATCTCCGATGCTTTCTCATAAGACGACAGGACCCATCAGTGAACAGGGCATATTGCCTCTCATTTTCTGGTAGTTTGTTATACAGTGGGGCCTCTTCAGCATGCATCACCCAGTAATAATAACAATGATAACAACAACAATAACAGAATATACAAAGCAGGTGATGCACAATGCAAGTGCTCACTGACCACTCACCGTGTGTCACGAACCGGGGTGAGCCCTGCTCCTCCCCATTTTTTATACTGAGCATGACGTCTCATGGTATAGAATACCCCATTGGCCAGCTGGGTCAACCCCCCCCAGCTATGCTCCCACTGCACCCAGCTTCTCCTGCACTTAGCAGGACATGGGAGGTAGAAGAGTCCCTGGTACAAGCACCACCCAGCAACAACCAAAGCCTCAATGGGCCATCAACACTCCTTTCATAACAAACCCCAAACACTGCACCTCCCCCCAGCTACTGCGAAGAAAGTTAACTCTATCCCAGCCGGAACAAGGACATCATGTTAACAAGTTTGGAAGTGCAGATATTTAGAAAAAAAAGTGTATCTATTTTTGGCCTTCTGTGTCAAGAAACCCTAAGGCTGATCAGATGCTATTTTATCTTCTCCTCTGTGTGATTAGCTAATGGTTCTTACAAGGTGTAAGGGATGAAGCCCAAGTAACTACACTGTGAACCAGAGCCCCGAGAGAAGGATCCAGAAATCACAGGGAGGGGCCTGTTGTCCCTCCCCTCGATTGACTGGTGTTTCCGACCACTCCTGAGGCTGGAGTGAGAGAAAGTTCCAGAAGCCCAGGAGATGGGGCAATAAATAGGGGCACGTACAAACCCCATGTTGGGTGCTCTGACACTAGATTCAGGATTGGTGATCTCTCTCTCTCTCTCTCTCTCTCTCCCTCTCCCCCCCCTCCCCCCTCCTCCCCCCTTCTTTTCCCCCCCCTCCCCCCGCCTCCTTTCCCTCAAAGCTATTAAGTAACACAAGGCCTTCCTTGGTTCTTCATACAGCCGCACCGCTTAGGTAGATATAGTTGCTGAAGAACTAACGTTTGCAGAACATATGTTCCATTAAAGTTTATGTTTATGCACGGACCTTGAGTGATTGTTTCTCCTTAATCCACACTGAGGGGATTTGCGAATCTGAGTCACTTTTCCCCCTCTCATAGGTGGGACATGACACAGGGTCACTTGGAAACTGAAAGCAGCTGTGCTTCTCTTGGCTAAACATCGAGACATCTTGAAAGAGACATGTAGATGATATTGGTGGAATGAGAAAAGACTCCACTGGAAGATGGCCACAGGGAAACACATGAACCGAGATGAGAATTTCGTAGTGACTCTGTGGATTCTGATTCTGGTAGTTAGAAGGTTTCCAAAAAGGCATCATGACTTCATGTTATAACAACTACAGAGAAAAACAAAGGTACCAGAAAAATGATCTATCTATGTACAGTCTTTTTTGAATACCTCATCTACTTACGAATGGCTGTGACTTATAAAGGTCTGCTGCTCTGTGTAATCTCTACTTTTGCAGAGAAAGACAGGTATTCCTATCTGAAAAGAAGATGTTTCTGTTGTCTTCCTCAGGCTACTATATTGCTTTGTAGCTCCACATGACTGGAATTTTTCTTAGAAATACAAATGAAAATACTGAATATAAATATAGAAAACTCACTCACTGAAAATTAATTATATATTGTAATAAAGTCTTGAGGTAATTACCTTTGCCAGCATTTGCTGTAACGATTTACCTCTATTGTCCATTTTCAGGGACAAAACTCTGGCTAAACCTGGCCTGTGAAAGGCTCTCGTGAAAAACCTGGCCATATTGGTGTAGAAAGGCAGACTCAGCCTGACGCCCATGTATATATTGCAGCAAGAATGTCCTTGTGGTTTTCCTTTATTTACCTAATTTATTTCAGTGACTGTTTTACTGGGCGTTGAGGAAACTGGTTGAAGTTGGGAGTTGTTTTACTGGGAGTTGAGGAAACTGGTTGAAGTTGGGAGAAAGAGCAGGAGAATGTATTTTTTCCTGTGTGATTTAAGTGGGAACTGAATTGGAGATCTTGAAAGCCATGATGATTGCAACTGGGCAATTAAACCCATTTGCTTCTTAGTTGTGTTTATTTTGTTTAAAAAATCAATTTCAGGATGCAAAATCTGTTCTGATTAACACTTTTCTCTTTGCACATTCAACAGACTTAAGGCAGACTATACAAATAAAAGCAGATTTTTAAAAGCTGCTTTGCAGACTTCTAATTAATTTCAGTTTCTGTTCAAATACAACTTGACATTATGGCATAACTAAAAACCTGGCTCGTGTTAAGAAAATTATGTATGATGCATTTGTATTAAATAAAATTAAGGCTCCCTCTATATATGTTGTGTAATTGCCATGGCTTTCTGATTACCAACAATTAAATTAAAATTGAAAAAAAAAACCCAACCCCCTATTTCAGAAACTAACAACTGTTACAGATGTAAAACAAGGCTGACACTTATTTACATCATTATGTCCTGCTTCCTGATCCAAAAGCATCTGCTCCATTATGCCTGATCCAGTCCAAATGGAATAACTAAATGGTCTTAGAGCCAAAGCCTTCTGTTGTTCCTCAGTGGATTTAGTCAAGACAGTTTGCCCAAAATCACAGATAGGAATTCCATTTGAAATAATACGATTTCCTAAAAATTATGAAGAATGGATTAAGTTGCAACAAGAGAAACCTAGAACTGAGAAAAACATTCTACAGCAAAGGTAGTGGAGTATTGGGACGGAGTGGTGAAAGGATGATGAAAGTCTTGCTGGAGATCGTGCTAGGTACATATCTTTCAGAGGAATGTCTTAGGTAAAGCCAACTATGTCATGATTTCAGAGTGGGAGACAGCCAGTCACAATGCTCCTGTCCCTCTTTTCAATATTCCTGTATCACTGTAATTTATGAGTGGCAGAAATCTTAAAATTTCATGAGTGTTGAACCTTGATTACAGGTTCATACTTAAATGGACTTCAATGGAAAGGTTAAATCACTCCCTTGTGAAAGTAATTGGAAGATCTGTCTCACAGGACAGTCATGTCCTGCATATACGCTGTAAAAACTCTAATGCCAACCATACCTACCAATCCACTACTTCCTGAGGGGACCTCACTCCCTGTCCCCACAAAAAAGTATGCAGGAAATAGGTTTTGTGTGTGTGTGCGTTGTGTATGCTGTTTGGAGGAGGCACATGTGAGGTGAATCATTGCATGTGAGTGTATTAATACCTATGATGCTGAGAAGGATACAAGAAGGGAGGGAGGTGATCCCTCTTGTGGAAACAGTGGCTTGCGAATGAAGATGACTAACTCCAGAAGAGTAAGCCACCTGGGCACTTCCGTTACGTCAGCAGCTCCTGGTACATGTTTGGATGCCCTCAGACTGTGAGGACAGACTTCAGCTCTCTAGAAAAGGCAAGTGCCCTCCACAAGGTGACTTAGTTCACCTCTTTTAGAATGAAGGCATGAACCTCTTCCCCCTCTGAATTTTGATGTATCTTTGAAACTGAAACACCCCTTATTAGGGAGAGGAAGTTTCAAATAAATCCCATGCGTGGTACCATGCCTCAGAAAAAAAAAAATCAACTGCTGTTGTCGGTTGGGTTGATTCCTGTAGCTGTGCTTGTCTCTGTCAGGTCAGGCTTTTGACAGAAGGTGAGGATGCCACACTAATCGCTGATAAATCAAGAAAGTCACCTGAAGTTGTGTATAAAAACCAGGGAGGTCAAAGAATTAAAAATGATGAAGAAACCGTGGTACTCATGGAATTAGAAAATAATATTTTTTTTCCCCTGACTGCATGACAAGTTCTCAAAGCTTTTCTTCTAAATGTGTACTTAATGAGAGCTGTGCCTGTAATCCTTATGTGATGACTGCATTGAAAATCTAAGTAGGAGCACAAGCTACTTGGCTAGAGACAATAAGAAACATGATTATTATGTTTTTTTACAGTCAATTTTTAGATTTCTATTTGATTTGAAAGAATATTACAGTGATGCCTGCTACATCATTAGAGTTACAGTTCTGTCACCATTTCCACTACAAAGCTTATTTTCAGGAAATTAACTCAGCCATAAATATTTACACTGGGCAAATTCTTGGCAGAGGGAATCCTGAAGGATGAGGAATAGGAATGGAAATAAAGTTATTCTTATGCAGGTCTACTGATGAGTTACAGCCTGTGTTTCACTGTCTAAATGATTAATAATGCTTCAGTTCTGTCACACTGTATGAGCTCATGCAGACATGTTGTAGGATAATGCTCACTGTAGGACTGTTGATTAACTGTGCTGACCTGGTTAGAAAATAAAGGGATTTTGGAGGGACACCTAGAACTGGTGTGCTGATGTACTGGTGTTCTGGCGACCAGAATCACAGCTCAACATAAGGCCAATCAGACAAATCAATGGGGGCTGGAGAGGGACAGAGCACAGGGTCCATAACTCAGCAGTAATGCCACTAATGATATTACTATGATTCAATCTAGTTTGGACCATACTGAACAGGAAGCTGCGTGACTGTAACTAAGAAATCCTGTCTCTTCCCAAATTATGTGTCAGTGCTGTCCTCCTGAGTCACAAGTCTTCTACCATTAAGCCTGGAGCACTGAAGGCAGGCTTGCTCCCCGGAAAAGCAGGTAAATGGCGTTTGCAATACCTTTTCCAACACACGTTACTGGCCATTTCTTTGCATTCATGTTAAACCATTCCCCAGGCAGATACTACTCAGGACCATTTAATTAAGTCAAACAACAATAAGTGAAGTGTTAATAGCATCCTTAAGGTAGCAGATCCTTTTCTAGCCTAAGTATACCAGGTGGGCACATGGTGACAAAGAGTGGCTCACATACCTTTGTCTCCGGAGATGCAGTATGTTGAGGCCTGCCCAGCTCCAGAACTGTAGGCAGTGCATTGCTCCTTCTAGGACTCAAGTACTGCACCATATGGGCATCCCAGCTTTGGTCACAGCTATGGGCATTGCTTTCTATTGCATAGAGTTGGCATACATAATCAACCATTTCTAAGGAGGCAACAAGTAGTCAGAATCTGTGCTGATGTGTATGACTAATTTGACACCTGTTTATCAGCCTGTTGCCAGCATCACAAATCAAGTAGACAGATGCTACCCCATGCAATGTCTACATGCACTTTCACAGTGTGGTGTGGGTCACAGTCAATCATCTGAGTTGCCAGACACATTCAAAGTAAATTCAGGCAATGGGATTTAGAAATAAGCCAGATTTCCAAGTCATCTGAGTAAGATGAGCAACAGAGCAATGCAGCCTTGTAAGTTTGACGGCTTTTCAGACTACTGGGGTCTATTGAAAAGCATCTTTTTGCCTAGGGCATTCACAACTGATTCTCATTGAAGAAGAAAAAACAAACAAAGACTGTCTTGCTTCCAGGGGCAGAACTCAGCCCATGCACCCTTCTATTCTTCTCTGGAAAGCAATGATTTTTCTCTGTGTTATGATGTCCTGTGCCTCCAAACCAAGCCAACCAGTAACCATAGTTGGTATCAGAACTGTTCATCAGGCACAGTAAAGCAGTATCTTGAAGGCACACATTATTTAGGTATTGGGAATTTACCCTCTCTCCAGTGGGTTCTTATATTGGCAGACAATATCCTTTGTTTTCACTTCTAGGTAGACTTCCATGTCTAGGTAGCTACCAGGAACCTGCTCTGACTCTTTTGATAGTTGATTTTTTTCTGTGTCAGGAGAAACGGAGTCTTGGAGTTCATCAAAAGTGGTCATCTCTTGGAAAAATTGAATTTGCATCCTGTTAACAGGTTAGAAAATTCCAACGTCTCTGGTCTAATTAGTCACAAAAATGATGAGCCATAGTGCTTTTTTTTCTGAATTGAGCTTTCTGTATTTTGGGAGTGGGTATCTTTTCCATGCATCTTAAACAGTAATGGTCCTATGAAGAATAATTATGCCACAAAAATCATATTCCATTTTCTTCTTATATCTTAAACTATGTTCTTTATGTCCAATTTGATGCAACTAACCTTGAGTGAATAGGTTCCTACTAGTGGCATGTTTGAACAGCCTCAGTGCAATGTTTCCACTGACTTCAGCAGCTCTTGCATCGGGCCTTTATATTTGTGACAGATCTGTTTCTACAGATACCCTTTTGGCAAGCTTTTTAGTTTTGTCATTCAAGATTATTTCCTCTCATCTTCTCTCCCTCAAGAACAAATTTTTTAACATGCTAAAAGCCATTCATCTCAAGAAGAAACTTGGATGTAAAGGGGACACAGCAAAAATGGCACCATAAATGGTTTAAATCTTTAAAATCATTATCCTTGATTTTGGTTTTGACTAAACACATCAATTCTTAGCAAGGGCCTCTTGGCAAGCAATAAAACCCACCGCTCTGAGACTGCCACATGAAAAATGCCCAACTGTGCCTCTGGTATTTGAATTTTATTGAGTACCTAATTCCCCCTAGGAATCTGGGAGGCACAAAAGGTGTGGGTGTGTGCATGTATGAGATGAATCTTGTGCCGACTGTAAATACATTTATGAAAATACACATGCCTTTCTGCTGGTAGGACAACTTCTTGTTAGATGTTTCTTTACCTATGACATTAAATTCATGGTACTGCTTGTACAGATCCTAGCATAACAAGGGACATGATACAGCTTTCTGTTGTTACCATGCCAGATCAAACAGATTGGACCATATTTGTCTCCTTGTTCACTTTCTCTGACACAACATTAATGTCAGTCATGGTACCTTAGACTGTAGGTACCAGTTTATTATCCCTGAGTTTACATTTGTGTTTATCTTTCCGGTATTCCCTGATGTTTGATAGGCCTTTCAAATATCTCTAAAATCAGGTGCATTGGATGTGACTGGCCGTATGCTAAATGAAGACACTAATTAGGTGAAATGTTTCATGCCAACTCTTTGCTGCGCTCTCCTTTCCCAGTGGATTGTGAAAAATGCTCTTTTGTCCTCTGAGAAATTGCTTCATTAAAATGTTTACACTTTCTTCTCATTTCTATTGAAAATTAAAAAAAAAAAACATGTATAATAATATGGATTTGTTTTCTCAAATTAGTCTTCCAATCCTGACTAGGATTCTCTCAAGAGAGGAGAGGGTTATGAATTCGTAAAGATTTAAACATTACAATCAGCATTTATTTAAAATCTAAACCTTCTATAAATTGCATGTGGCAGGAAGAAATAACCTTTGCAGGTAGAAGTGCAGTCTTGGACTCTTAAGTGGCCTAGTGCACATCTTTTATCAATATTCAGCCATCAAATTTCACAGGAGACTGGTAGATTTTCATTTGCTGCCTTTAATTAACTATTTGCTCATTATCAGCTCTCCTGCTGCTGGCTGCAAATCCATATGAATGTGGAAAAGGCCTAATGTGAGAAAGCACTACCAGTTTTATGGGTCTGCCAGGCCTGCGGGAGAGAAGGTAAAGACGACTTTAACTCCAGGTCTTAATTCCCAAGACAGAGTCCAAATTTTGGCTCCTCTTCTCTTTCCAGTGAGGTTGCTAACATCAGTCTGATCTCAGGATCTCAGAGAAACATCTGTGATATAGTCCAGGCCCAGCATATTTGAAGTTTTCATGACACATCACACTTCCTCGAGATCTGTCTTAATTCAATTTGTGCATGAGGACAGCAACTGTGCAACACATGGTCCATTCAACTGATGCTCCCTAAAATCATGCAAGCCAGTAGCTGGGAAATGTGAATGCTTGCTGGAGTTGAGATTCCTGGCACTAATTAGAGCAAAACCAGGTGCAAATCCTAGTTGGACTTCAGAAGTCAGTTACGCATTAACAGAGAGGGAAAGTAGCTTTCTGTGGGCAGATGCTGCCTGTTTCAGAGGGAGCTTGCCACGCTTACTCAAAATGCCTTAAAACAAGAGAAAAGCCCTGGCCTTAGGGGAATTCCTAGCATCCTGGTTTTGGGCAAACAATGCCTGCAACTCCTGGTACTATTTTTTCCTCTTGTATGGCTTTCAGAGCAGTGTCTCCTTCAAAACTTTTTACAAGAAATGTAGCCAGGATTAATTCCAGGTCAAGAAGGACAAAAGAAGGGTATCATTTGCGACTTTCTGCCAAAGGAACAGGTTGTGCACAGAACTGGGGTTGCTTGAGTGTATAGAATTAAGGCCTGGGTTATGTGGGAAGCCAGCCTTTCTGGATACTGATTTGCTGACAATTACTTTTTCTCCCAAGAAACAGTTATATTGCTGGTTCAGTCTTTGGATCTCTCACTGTGTTGAGGAGTGTTTCTAGAGGATCTAGTAATTGCCACTGAGGGAAGACAAAGAGACCTCTGGAAGATAGATAAAAAGCAATGGTCACCTCCACCTAATGCAAAAGCCAGCATAAACAGGTAATCTACTTAGCACTAAGTGTGACAGAAGAAATGCAACTGTCTTTGAAATAGATGCCATTTATCTGAGAAAGGTTGCTGGATGACAGGACATAGACGTACATATTTACTAGCCAAAGTGCTCTGCTTCTAGGCTTTGAGACCCTGAGTGTGTCCTGAGGGAACAAAACTTCATAGAACCAGAAGACTTTACAGGCTTCGTCAGATCTTGGTCTTTCTAGCTCAGGGCCCCAACACAGCACTCCGCTGTCCATGCTAGGGACTTCAGCTAAGACAGAGGTTCAGGTGTCAGTTCTTATGGAAAGGTCTGTCGAATGCTGAGAGTTTCAATGAAAGCAGGTTGTGAATAAAAAGGCTGTGACACGACACCTGTACCACTATGGAGCCTGCATACTTTTGTGGCCAGTTAACTTTGGGATTTTTGCTACCAGGCTTGTATTTTGAAGGGCTTGTGTGAGATGAATTCTAGGGACACTTTTGCAAAAATTTTCCACTTCTCATTTAGGAGTTCAACTTATGGCACTGCTTCCAAGTTTAGTGATTCTGTTTCAGACCTGGGAAAGGGTATGTGTACCCAAAATCTGTCTGACTCCCACTCCTCCTCCAAAGCATATAGCACAAACTGAACACAATTCTCCTCTTCCTCCTTGTTCAGCAGTGGCCATTTTGCTGAGAATGATCCAAGGTTTAGGGGAGTCTCCCACCACTGGAGAAGTAGGAAGGTTTTTCCGTGATGGCTCAGGTGCAAATTCTGATTGCTGATGGAAGTGTCACCTTGGTAACTGCACTGGTAATAGCCAAATTCTTTTTCTTAAGTAGAGATCTTGGTTATCTCTGATTTCTAATACACCATTAATTTTATTGTGTTGAGGCACTAAGAATAAAATTAATTTTCTATTTTTGCTTAAATGGATTTGTGCCTATGGCTGTGACTTTCTCTACATGAACTCTCTCTGCTGAACTCTGCAAAAATACTAATAAATAACACTAATAGTGAAAGATACTCTTTTAGGGAGATAATTATATCACAGAAGAGGTTCAAGAAGCAGATAAAAACCTTCCCATCTTCCAAAGGTTATGCCCATCTCTCGATAATCACATATGCCCTGAGGCTGGCTAATTGATATTACTGAAACCACAGTTTGTAGGACAAATTGTATTTTTGATGTGTTAAATGAAAATGAAATTAGAAACTCAAAATGTCGAAAACCCATTTCAGATCACACACAATTTAGTCTCACTCCTATTTCAGCATATTCAGTAGCTAATCATCATATCCTCTTCCCTTCATCTAGACAGTTTGATAAGGTCAATGAATGCACATGAAAAATCCTCATATTTAGCAAAGAAAGGCCTAGTCTTGGAAAAGCAGGCAGCTGTCAACTGGAGTTTTCTTTTTTTCCCCTTAGAATTCAGCTTTGATTGTGATTAGTTCTTTTCACTGCTGAGATGAATAAATTAAGACAGCAGTATTGTTTAACAAATGGTGCCCACATCTTTCATCAGTTGTGTTTATTGCATTTCTGTGTGATTGCTGCTCAAATCCTGATCTATACTTATCATTTTTTTGAAGTCATAGTTCTTGCACTTGCTTTGTGTTTGATTTAGGGAGGGTTTTACCTGATGTATTCCACCACATTTTCTTCCTCGCACTAATGAATTTAGTCCTCCCCTCCCTCTGTTCCCAGAGCTGACTTCCCTCCCCTTCACTCCCTCCCCTTCCATTCCCTGCAAGGGGAATTTATTTGCTCTTAATTTCTAGAACAGTCCTTTCCCATGAACTGCCTTCTTTTAGAGCTGTGCTAGCCATTAGACTGTTTCTGGTCAGCTTACCAACGTTGTGGAATAAGTTGGCGATGCTTTTAAACTGTCCTGGTACAATGTTGAGTGTGGGGTGCTCTGACCTCAGTAACACCTGTTCTCTCACCTAAATGGGCTGCAAGGGTTTCTCTTAGGGTAGAATTTGACCTATGGCATTGAGGAACAAGTGCTTTCAGTAATGAAGGCCGTCTCAGGATGTTCTGATGAGAAAATATCAAGGACAAGAGAATATTTAATACTGCAGTGGCAGCTGGAGATAGCAGTGAGCAGTATGTTCCTGTATGGATCCCTCTATACTAATAGCCCTAACTTCTGAATTCTCTCTCTATTGGGCCGAGCTTTTAACGAGCTTGACTTCTGCTCATACAGGCATAGCAACTTATTTATTTATATATATTTTAAAAGGCTATGAGGAAAGTAAAATAAATCAATTTTTCAAGCACAGAGGCAGTAGCTGACCAAGCTCCAGAAACTGCTTTCCTCTGGTCCCCATGAAGAGTTATAGAGCAAACACTTTGGATAGAGCAGGACATCTTCCCCTGGGACTGGGACTGGAAGACAATGGGGGCCATCTGGTGCTGCAGGTTGGATGCTGGTCCTGCAGTTTCCCCTCACACAAGAAACGGGATTGCTCACACCCAACAAGGTCCAAGGTCCAGATTCACAAGACAACAGCACCGTTGTGAAGTGCAGCAGTAATTGAGTACCAAATTAGACCTCTATACACCCGGCCCACAACATCTGCCCTGGTGAAACCTGAGGGACTATGGGGGCAGGAAGGTCGGAAAGTCTGATGATGTGTTTCTCACATGAGTCCTACAGAAATGCATCCAGCTGACAATGGGGGAAAAGCTCTTTCACCTAAGTTATCATAGAATCATAGAATATCCTAAGTTGTAAGGGACCCACAAGGATCATTGAGTCCAACTCCTGACTCCACACAGGGCAGCTGAAAAGTTAAACTGTATATGTAAGAGTGTTGTCCAAACACTTTTTGAACACTGACAGGCTTGAGATCGAGACCACTTCCCTAGGAAGCTTGTTCCAGTGCTTGACCACCGTCTCAGTAAAGAATCTTTTCCTAATATCCAATCTGAACTTCCTCTGATGCAACTTTAAGCTATTCCCTCACGTCCTATCACTGGACACCAAAGTGAAGAGATCAGCACCTCCCTCTCTGCTCTCCCTCGTGAAGAAGTTGTAGACAGCAATGAGGTCACCCCTCAGTCTTATCTTTAAGCTGAAAAAAACTAGTATACTCAGCTGCCTCTCAAAAGTCATGCCCTCTAGTCCTTTTGCCATCTTTCGCCATATTTTGGAGCACACAGCACTCGAGGTGATGCTGCACCAATCTGAGTATCATAGGACAATCACTACTTTTGACTGGTCAGCTATAATATGCTTAATGCAACCCCTAATGCCCTTTTGGCCTCCAGGGCACATTGTTGACTCACATTGAGCTAACCATGAACCAAACCCCCTAGATCCCTTTCTCTAAGGCTGCACTCCAGCCTCTAGTCCCCAAATCTATACATACATCCAGGATTACACCATCACAGGAGCAGAACTGGACATTTGTCCTTGTTAAAATTCATATGGTTGGTGATTCCCAGTGCTCTAATCTATCAAGATCTCTCTGTAAGTCCTCTCTATGCTCGAGAGATTCAACAGCTCCTCCTAACTTAGTATCGATGGCAAACTTGCTTGATGCACACTCAACTCCTGTGTCCAGATCATTGATAAAAACATTGAAGAGAACTGGCTCTAAGAGCTGAAGAGAACTGAGCACAGAGGAACACTACTGGTCACCAGCCAGATGTTACATCATTTACTACAACTCTTTGAGCCCAACACCTCGGCCGATAGTTCATGCATCATACTGTGTACATGTCCAGCTGTATGCTGGGCATTTTGTCCAGAAGGATACTGTGAGAGACGGTATCAAAAGCTTTGCTAAAATAAAAAACCCCACACATCCACTGCCTTCCCTTAGTTCACTAGTTGGGTAATCTTGTCATAAAAAGATATTAAGTTAGTAAGGCATGACTTTCCCTTCACAAACCCATGTTGGCTTTGACCGATGACTGCATTTTCTTTGAAGTGGTTTTCAATAACTCCCAGAATAACCTTCTCCATAATTTTACCAGGCACTGAAGTGAGACTGACAGGCTTGTAATTACCAGGGTCTTCTTTCCTGCCCTTCTAGAAAATGGGAATAATATTTGCTATCTTCCAGTCGACTGGGACCTCTTCAGATTCTCAAGATGGTTGATAAATAACTGAGATAGGTCTTGCAATAATATCAGCCAACTCTTTCAGTACCCTGGGATGAATCCTCTCTTGCCCCATAGACTTATGTGCATTCAGTTGCAGCAGCAAATCCTGTACAAGTTTAAAGTTGACTGGGAGCATATCACTCCCACAGTCGTGGTCTTCCACCCAGGGTTCCAGGGGTCACAGGGCCCATCATTGGTATTAGACACAGAGGTGAAGAAGGCATTAAATGTCTCTGCTTTATCTTCCTCTCTATTTGTGAGTGACCAACCTCATCTCGTAATGGACCAGTGTTTTCTTTAGACCTCTTTTTGCAGTTAACATACTTTAAAAAGCCTTGCATAGAAAATCATAGAATCATTAAGGTTGGAAAAGACCTCGAACATCATTGAGTCCAATCGTCAACCCAACACCACCACGCCCACTACACCATGTCCCTAAGCGCCTCATCTACATGTCTTTTAAATACCTCCAGGGATGGTGACCCAACCACTTCCCTGGGCAGCCTGTTCCAAGGCCTGACCACTCTTTCAGTAAACAAATTTCTCCTAATGTCCAATCTAAACCTCTCTTGACGCAACTTGAGGCCATTTCCTCTCATCCTATTGCTAGTTACTTGGGAGAAGAGACCAACACCCACCTCGCTACAACCTCCTTTCAGGTAGTTGTAGAGCGCGATGAGGTCTCCCTTCAGCCTCCTCTTCTCCAGGCTAAACAACCCCAGTTCCCTCAGCCGCTCCTCATAAGGCTTGTGCTCCAGGCCCTTCACCAGCTTCGTTGCCCTCCTCTGGACACGCTCCAGCACCTCAATGTCCTTCTTGTAGTGAGGGGCCCAAAACTGAACACAGTATTCGAAGTGCAGCGTCACCAGGGGCACGATCACCTCCCTACTCCTGCTGGCCACACTATTTCTGATACAGGCCAGGATGCCATTGGCCTTCTTGGCCACCTGGACACACTGCCAGCTCATGTTCAGCCGGCTGTCAATCAGCACCCCCAGGTCCTTTTCTTCTGGGCAGCTTTCCAGCCACTCTTCCCCAAGCCTGAAGCGTTGCATGGGGTTGTTGTGGCCCAAGTGCAGGACTCAGCACTTGGCCTTGTTAAACGTCATACAGTTGGCCTCGGTCCATCGATCCAGCCTGTCCAGGTCCCTCTGCAGAGCCTTCCTACCCTCGAGCAGATCAACACTCCCACCCAACTTGGTGTCATCTGCAAACTCACTGAGGGAGCATTCGATCCCCTCATCCAGACTGTTGATAAAGATATTGAACAAGACCGGCCCCAGTACTGAGCCCTGGGGAACACCGCTCATGACCGGTCACCAACTGGATTTAACTCCGCTCACCACAACTCTCTGGGCTCGGCCGTCCAGCCAGTTTTTTACCCAGCAAAGAATGTACCTGTCTAAGCTGTGAGCCGCCAGCTTCTCTAGGAGAATGCCGTGGGAGACAGTGTCAAAGTCTTTACTGAAGTCCAGGCAGACCACATCCACAGTCTTTCCCTCATCCGCTAGGCAGGTCACCTGATCATAGAAGGAGATCAGGTTGGTCAAGCAGGACCTGCCTTCCATGAACCCATGCTGGCTGGGCCTGATCCCCTGGTGAGTGCTTGTGAGCGCCCTCAAAACGAACCGCTCCATAATCTTCCCCGGCACTGAGGTCAGGCTGACCGGCCTGTAGTTCCCCGGATCCTCCTTCCAGCCCTTCTTGTAGATCGGCGTCACATTGGCAAGCCTCCAGTCATCCGGGACCTCCCCTGTTAACCAGGACTGCTGGTAAATGATGGAGAGTGGCTTGGCAAGCTCCTCCGCCAGCTCCCTCAGTACCCTCGGGTGGATCCCATCCAGCCCCATAGACTTGTGAGCATCCAGGTGGCGTAGCAGGTCATTAACTTCATCCTCTTGAATTATGGGGGGTTTATCCTGCTCACCATCCTTGTCTTCTAGCTCAGGGGGCTGACTACCCTGAGGATAACTGCTCTAAGTATTAAAGACTGAGGCAAAGAAGGCGTTGAGTACCTCAGCCTTATCCTCGTCCTTGGTGGCAACGTTCCCCCCGCATCCAATAGAGGATGGAGATTCTCCTCGGCTCTCCTTTTGTCATTAATATACTTGTAAAAGCCTTTTTTGTTGTCTCTCAAAACAGTGGCCAGGTTGAGTTCTAGCTGGGCTTTTGCCTTTCTAATTTCCTCTCTGCACAACCTAACGAGATCCCTGTACTCTTCTTGAGTTGCCTGCCCCTTCTTCCAAAGGTGGTAAACTCTCCTTTTTTTCCTGAGTCCCAGCCAGAGCTCCCCGTTCAGCCAGGCCGGTCGCCTTCCCCGCCTGTTCTTCTTGCGGCACGTGGGGACACCCGTTCCTGCGCCTTTAAGACTTCCTTCTTGAAGAACGTCCAGCCTTCCTGGACCCCTTTGCCCTTCAGGACTGTCTCCCAAGGGACTCTCTCAACCAGTGTCCTGAGTCTGTTCCTCTCAGAAGTGAGTCACTTAAGACAATAACCCACTGTTTTTTCTTCATAGAAGTGGTCATGATGCAGGGAATGGATTGACCTGACTGTGGTGACTCCTCTAGCATAGATGGATCATTATCCACCCCATCATGTCCCTGACCTTCCAATTCCAGAGCTTCGTATCTGTTGTGTAAATTATGAGCACTACAGATCTACCCTCATTCCACACTAGCAGGTCTGCTTCTTTTTTTAACTCTGAGCTCCAGTGCTTGGTCCTGTGTTTTATTCAGGCAATTTCACCTTTACCTTTTTTACAGGTAGCTCAGGAGAAGCGCTTAGTCCCTTCCCTTCCCCCACCCAATTGGCCTTTGAACAAACATTCAGTCAAATCCCAGTGATAATCACTCTTCCGACAGTTCCCCTCTCTAGTACAGAGCTTGACTGAGGGAGAAGGAGAAAACAATCAAGCCTGATTTTGGAGGCTTGCAACTGACCGCAAAGTAGAGAGCGCTGGCAGAAAGAGTGGCAGGGCCCTGAGACCTGGGGAAGAGTCCTGGTTATGGAGAGATGCTTCTCATTAAGCCGTGGTGTGGGTCTGTGTGAAGTTTCTGCCGTATCTCTAAGACCTTGTGCAGGGATGACTGGCCTGGGGACAGGAAGGCTAGTTTTACACAGTAAAAGAATCCATTTTCCCTGAGCTTTCTTTCACTTGCTTTCAATGTGACATGACCAAACAAAACCTATGGATTTTTTACTTTCAGGGTCATTTTACCTGATGAATACTTCTCTTTTCACATTTTTCCCCTGATTCACTGAGAGACCTTGCTATGTCTAGGAGGAATTTGTTTTCCTTACCTGAAGCATGAGCAGTCAGAGAACATTGCATTTTCAATGGTCTTAACTCAGATAAAATGTAGACATCCAAAACAGGCAAATGGCAATTAGGCACACATAACTCTCCCACCATTTTCAAAATATTTTGCTGGCATCTTGCTCTAAAATCATGTTTGCAGTGGTGCATGTTTTCTAGTTTTCATGCTTACAATTTCTCTCCTGATTTTCCTTTAGATTAATGCTTCTGCAGGATCCAGCAAGTGTGGATAGGCTGTGTCTCAGGTAGTTCTTCAAAGCTGGGAACACGCTGCCACCTAAGCGAGAGATTGCTCATCTCCAGGTTATGCTGTAGAGGTATGGCAATTACCTATTCTTTATCTAAAGAAGATTTGTAGAGCAAGTAAAGGAATAAGCTGTTTTCTATCTTCAGTGGGGATGGAGAACTACCAATAGATTTAAAAAGCCAGAGGATAAGAAGACAATAAGAGAAACTTTCTGATGGCAAATATAGTGCTAGCCCAAGTTCCATTAATGCAACTTGTTTTTAGAATTCTCCAGACAGTGCACCATACCCCAAACCAAACTTGAGTAAACTTCTCATTTTCTGGATCCTGAATGAGTGCAGCAGCAGCTTTTTTCATCCTGATCAGAGACCTACCCTGATCTTCCAGAGGAGCACTCAGACAATTGCATAAACCAAACAGTATGGTAGGATTTAGTCTCACGATTGGAGTGCTGCAATGGATGGCTATAAGCTCTTCAGAAGGGACAGGCGAGGAAGGAGAGGCGGTGGAGTAGCTCTGTATGTTAGGGAGTGCTTCGATATCTAGAGCTCGATGGTAGTGATGACGAGGTCGAGTGCTTGTGGGTAAGGATGAGGGGGAAGGCCAACAAGGCAGATATCCTGCTGGGAGTCTGTTATAGACCACCTAGCCAGGATGAGGAGGCAGACGAAATATTCTACCAGAGGCTGGCAGAAGTCTCCCAGTCGCTAGCCCTTGTTCTCGTGGGGGACTTCAACTTTCCGGATGTCTGCTGGAAATACCACACGGCAGAGAGGAAACAGTCGAGGAGGTTCCTGGAGTGTGTGGAAGAGAACTTCCTGACGCAGCTGGTAAGCGAGCCCACCAGGGGAGATGCCTCGCTTGACCTGTTGTTCACGAACAGAGAAGGACTGGTGGGAGATGTGGTGGTCAGAGGCCGGCTAGGGCTTAGCGACCATGAAATGGTAGAATTCTCGATACTTGGTGAAGTAAAGAGGGGGGCCAGCAAAACCGCTACCATGGACTTCCGGCGGGCGGACTTTGGCCTGCTCAGGACACTGGTCGAGAGGGTCCCTTGGGAGACAGTCCTGAAGGGCAAAGGGGTCCAGGAAGGCTGGACGTTCTTCAAGAAGGAAGTCTTAAAGGCGCAGGAGCAGGCTGTCCCCACGTGCCGCAAGAAGAACAGGCGGGGAAGGCGACCGGCCTGGCTGAACGGGGAGCTCTGGCTGGGACTCAGGAAAAAAAGGAGAGTTTATCACTTGTGGAAGAAGGGGCAGGCAACTCAGGAAGAGTACAGGGATCGCGTTAGGTTGTGCAGAGAGGAAATTAGAAAGGCAAAAGCTCAGCTAGAACTCAACCTGGCCACTGTTGTGAGAGACAACAAAAAAGGCTTTTATAAGTATGTTAATGACAAAAGGAGAGCCGAGGAGAATCTCCATCCTCTATTGGATGCGGGGGGAACGTTGCCACCAAGGATGAGGAAAAGGCTGAGGTACTCAACGCCTTCTTTGCCTCAGTCTTTAGTAGTCACAGTGGTTATCCTCAGGTCACTCAGCCCCCTGAGCTGGAAGACAGGGACGGTGAGCAGGATAAACCCCCCATAATTCAAGAGGATGAAGTTAATGACCTGCTACGCCACCTGAATGCTCATAAGTCTATGGGGCTGGATGGGATCCACCCAAGGGTGCTGAGGGAGCTGGCGGAGGAGCTTGCCAAGCCACTCTCCATCATTTACCAGCAGTCCTGGTTAACAGGGGAGGTCCCGGATGACTGGAGGCTTGCCAATGTGACGCCGATCTACAAGAAGGGCTGGAAGGAGGATCCGGGGAACTACAGGCTGGTCAGCCTGACCTCAGTGCCGGGGAAGATCATGGAGTGGTTGGTTTTGAGGGTGCTCACGAGCCATGTCTGAGACAACCAGGGGATCAGGCCCAGCCAGGGAAGGCAGGTCCTGCTTGACCAACCTGATCTCCTTCTATGACCAGGTGACCCGCCTAGTGGATGAGGGAAAGACTGTGGATGTGGTCTACGTGGACTTCAGTAAAGACTTTGACACTGTCTCCCACAGCATTCTCCTAGAGAAGCTGGCAGCTCACGGCCTAGACAGGTACACTCTTCGCTGGGTAAAAAACTGGTTGGATGGCCGAGCCCAGAGAGTTGTGGTGAATGGAGTTAAATCCAGTTGGCGACCGGTCATGAGCGGTGTTCCCCAGGGCTCAGTACTGGGGCCGGTCTTGTTCAATATCTTTATCAACGATCTGGACGAGGGGATCGAGTGCTCCCTCAGCAAGTTTGCAGATGACACCAAGTTGGGTGGGAGTGTTGATCTGCTCGAGGGTAGGAAGGCTCTGCAGAGGGACCTGGACAGGCTGGATCGATGGACCGAGGCCAACTGTATGAGGTTCAACAAGGCCAATTGCCGGGTCCTGCACTTGGGCCACAACAACCCCATGCAACGCTTCAGGCTTGGGGAAGAGTGGCTGGAAAGCTGCCCAGAAGAAAAGGACCTGGGGGTGCTGGTTGACAGCCAGCTGAACATGAGCCGGCAGTGTGCTCAGGTGGCCAAGAAGGCCAACGGCATCTTGGCCTGTATTAGGAATAGTGTGGCCAGTAGGAGTAGGGAGGTGATCGTGCCCCTGTACTTGGCACTGGTGACGCTGTACTTCGAATACTGTGTTCAGTTTTGGGCCCCTCACTACAAGAAGGACATTGAGGTGCTGGAGCGTGTCCAGAGGAGGGCAACGAAGCTGGTGAAGGGCCTGGAGCACAAGCCTTATGAGGAGCGGCTGAGGGAACTGGGGTTGTTTAGCCTGGAGAAGAGGAGGCTGAGGGGAGACCTCATCGCGCTCTACAACTACCTGAAAGGAGGGTGTAGCGAGGTGGGTGTTGGTCTCTTCTCCCAAGTAACTAGCAATAGGACAAGAGGAAATGGCCTCAAGTTGCGCCAGGGGAGCTTTAGATTGGGCATTAGGGAAAATTTCTTTACTGAAAGAGTGATCAGGCCTTGGAACAGGCTGCCCAGGGAAGTGGTTGAGTCACCATCCCTGGAGGTATTTAAAAGACATGTAGATGAGGCGCTTAGGGACATGGTGTAGTGGGCATGGTGGTGTTGGGTTGACGGTTGGGCACGATGATCTTAGAGGTCTTTTCCAACCTGTATGATTCTATGATTCTATAATTCTATTATTTATCAAGCAATCAGCTGTAAAATAGGAGAGGAAGCTGTGTTGTGTGTATTCACTCCATGCTGTGCCTTACCTCTGTGGGCTAATCAGGACAATATTAAGAGTATATATTTCATGTTAATTATGATAGGGCAAGAGGACAATTTGATTACTATTAGCAGCTTAGTCTTGCCAAATGATCTACTTAGTTAGAAAATAAATAACGAGAACCTAATAGCCTTGGGGCAGCTTTAATTCGTTCATGTAGAAGAATGGTTTAATCCTCCTTACTGGTAGTCAAAACAATAATCAGGTTACATACAATTCACAAATGTGCTGTCAATGTGATCATAATTAAAGACTCTGCCCTTTCAGGGAATTTTATTTTATGGCATCCCATGATAAACATAATTAAACTTCTTGGGAAGTTGGATACTTAAGCTGAGTTAGAATTAGCCTGAGAGACATCAGAAATGCTGCTGCTGAGGTGTAAAAAGGAACTTAGGATTTGTGATAGCTGGAAACATGTGAGACTTGTATAAGCAACTCTTTTTCCCTGGCAGTCTTCCCATCCCTCTTGTCAGACCAGAGCACAAAACATTCATTCTTGTGGGTGTCTTCCCATCAAGGGAACTATCTACTGTGGGGGAAAATCTAAGCACTGAGAGTTCATGCTGGCTTACTACTAAAAAATTCGAGCTTCAACCAATTCACATCTTCACTGGAAAGCCCTTTCAACTGAAAATCTTATTTGGCCTCATCTGTCAGACTTCCAGGTGTTGGAAAATGGACCTAAAAGGGACCCTAAGAAATGGTGTCCATTGCTTGGCCTGCATATTGTCATTCCCTTGCCTCTTCTGAGAAGCAAGCACAGCCAACATTTTAAAAAGTGACTACCTTTCCCCTCTGTGCTGTCACAAAAGCTGGACAAATGTTTCCTACTACAGTTTCCTCATACAGAAAAGGTCACCACCAGTTTCTTGTCCTTGCTGAACTGATACCAGAAGTAAGCTGCTAGCTGCAAGTTTAACTAAAACTAGCCTACAATCCCAAGAATGAAAGGGTTGTCAGAAAAAAGCAAAAGAAGGAATGGCTTCTCTGAGGAGCAAATATGAGCCACAGAAAAACAACATCACTAGGTAAGTTTTTTTAAAGGCTTTAAAAGCCTGAAGTTCAAGAAAATTTTCTTTGTTTGGTTTCTTTTAATAACCCGGATTGAGAAATTAATTCTTTAGAAGAAAAGAGCATTGCCCTGCAGAAGAACAAGCTAAGCCCTGAGGAGAGGCTGGCTGTCAGCATTGTCTTGCTGTCCAGCAGATACTCACAACCCACATCTATGGAAAGCTGGCTTTCCATTACAAACTGTCATGCACATCCTCCACTCTCTCAAAGAACTACCAGAGGTCCCCAAGCTAGTGCGCTCCTTGAGTTTCTCTTCTCAATCTTGCACAGACTATGAGCAAAAGCAAGTGATGGGAAAACTGAAGATAACCCTGTCCAAACGAGAACTTCTTTGGCTTGCCTTTCCTCTGCAGTGGCTGAGCAAGGCTGAAAATCCACAGCTCTCATATTACAGGCCTCTCATATTGGGAGGTTGTGGTCTTGTTTCTCATATGCTGCCTTTCCAGCTCAAACCTACATCAACTTCTCTTCATCTAGAAGGACTTGGAAAGTGATTGCTTGTGACTGAATCTATATCTGAACCATGGTATTTAAGAGTGTCTGGTTTTTGTTGTGTTTCAGTGGTGAGGAAACTTGGTGTCACACAGAGGAAGTGGCAGAAAAAATACATAGTACAAATTCTGCTTTTGCTCTACAAGACAGTGTCTAATTATGCTGTAACTTGGTTTTTAATAGTCACAGTTACTAGTGGTTTCACACAACCAATAGATTAACCACATGATGGAGATCTATTTCTGTGTCAATACAGGTTAACGGTCCTAAGTCAGAAAAATATAGGCTGAGATTTGTGCAGCCCCTCCAGGCTCTTAAATGAAAATATTTAAGCTCCAGTGAAAGTCCCAGCCACATGTATTGAGTATAAAAGCAAAGAGGCATTAATCTTGCAAATGCAATTAATATTCTAGTTTGGAATAATTAGTTGTACATTATCAAAAAAAGCATATTTAGTGTGATGACACTGTAATTGGAGTTTGATTCCTTTGTAATAATATCCTGCCATGCAGTGCACAGTGCAGACTGGTCTTCAAAGCTCCTTTCATATACATACTTTAGAATAGATCTGGTGTTGCTAGAAGCTTGGCCCTCCCTCCCCTGTGTTTGTCTAGCAAAGCATTCTGTCTACCCTAGAAATCTCCAATACATAAAATGATCAGATTAAACAACCATGCTGGTTTGCCAGAGCCTCAGCCCAAATGAGGGTCAGCTGTTGAAAGCTGTAGTCCACTGGTATAAGAGCTTTGGCACTGAGCGTGGGTAAAGAAGGACACCTCTCTCTTGGCACAGTCTTTACATGAACACCCATGGTGCACTGAGGGGGAGGAGAGCAAGCTGGGATGAGCTCCTTATACTAGCTCTGGGGAGAAATGGTTTGCAGAGATCCTGGGAATCAGCAACCCAGACAGGAAAACAGCTCTGTGCAGGAAAGGCTGAGACCCATTGCTGCCAGATGGCAACCTGCTTCTCCAAAAGGGCAACAAAGCAGTGATCTGTGGAGTGCAGGGCTGTTTTTGATCAGACTGCTGGCCTTCTCTTTAAAAGGAAATGGGAGTGCTACTAATGGGAGAGAAAGTGCCTGTACCAGTTCCAGTTGCTCCTGCCAAGACCTGTTAAGCACAATGTCTCTATAGAGTAGATAGTGAAACCAGGGTTCAGTTTTTGGCATGGCTTCTGGGAAGCCTGGAAGAGCTGTAATTCTCAACATTTCCCCTATTTGCCTCCCTGTACAATGCGAATACACTGATACTGTGTTTGACTTTCTAAAGAAACTATTCAAAGGACCAAACTAATCATTTGAATCCACTCTTAAAACCACTTTCTAAGAGCATGTAAGTAGAAAAGAAATCTTTTGAGTCTACTTTTGTATTTCATATTTGAACCAAGTCCAGGCAGAATAGCAGACACAAATCAGGCAAGTGAGTCCTTGTAAAACGGGACTTGGTTTTGGTGGTTTTTTCGCATGCTTAGTATCTTTGTCTTCTACAAAGCCACTCTCCAACCTAGAACATGCTCTGAAGCATGGGTCTGTCTGCTTACAGTCCATCTCCCACACAAATGAACTGCTTTGGAGAGCCACTGAACATCTCTGTCTATAGGAAAGAATGTAGTTGTTGGCTGGTGAATGATGCTACTTAAAACACTGTCTGTTCTTTCTGTGAGGGATGCTGGCCCACAGCCTTCATGTTGCAAATGCCTTCCAATCCATCGCATCTCCCTTCAGAGAGAGGTTCTTCAGACCTAAGTGTTTTTCCCTGTCGTTGCCTAAGCCTTGCTTCAGTCATCATTGTTGTGTCCCCGGTAAGGTTATGGTATTGTTCATTACCGGTTTCAACAACTGGAACATCTGACCAAAGCCCTATATGGGTCTCGAGCACCCTAGCGACAGCAGACGTTAAATATGCTCCTACTGAGGCTGGTTCTCGCTCACATCTCCAACTTAATACCTCCATAATCCACTTCACTGTCTCACCTCCGTTCACCACGAAGAATCTTCAATAACCTTCAGAATCTATATCGCTTTCCTCTACTAAAGTAGCATCCTGACTCTGCTCTTTCTTCTGCTAATAGTATCATCTCTGGTTGCTGAATTATCTATTCCTTCCACTCCCACATGCTTTTCTTCTTTTATCTGTGAAAAGAAGGTTGCTAAGCTCTCCCAGCTGAAATACATGAATAACTTTTGCAAGTTATGAGTTGTGATTACTGTAGACTGTTAGCTGAGAAATGAGTCTGACAGCCAATATGTGCCCAAACATCTAACTGATGGTTAATCTCCTTCTGTGTATTCATCTCAGCTCTGTGAGTGAAAGTTGCTCTTACCCCCTTTGTTTGTCATGCTATATGTGTCATGGATTGAACCCTCTGGCTCATCTGCTAGGGATATATCAATATTAAGCTTCAACCACCAAGCTATTCAGGAGCTTCCCAGCATAACCATATATCTTGAGAAGGGTTGACTGATCAAAACTGGAACTCTTTCTGCATATTTTTCCTATGCCCAACTACATTTTCTGGGTTCTCAGTTCTTAAAGGAATCTGGTTTTGAAACGAGGAGCATGGAGATGACTAACAGTTCATGGGCCAGGTGGTGGGCAGTGATTGCTAGGTCTTTGTCTGGTTCACTAATGCTAGGAGTAAAACTTTGTCTTCACCAGTATCCTAGTAAGCAGAATACATATACCATGGGGTAGCTCTTGCTTTTTTCTGTAGTTCTTTCACCTGGTATTACTAGACTGTCCAAAAAAAGGCAATATAAACACTGATGCCGTAACCCATTGCACTCACTGAAGATGGGGTAGACTGAAAGGTGAAGTCCCATCTGGAAAGTGCACAAAGTGCACTGTAATTGTTTATGAAAGGGAGAGAGGGGTGCTGCTTATTGAAGAGACAATGTTTTGAGTACTACTTTTTGTCTTTGTGTGACAGGACAAAGACTGAAGTAGCAAAAACTGCCATGTCCATCCCTGTCTATGCAATTACACAATAGAGGCATACACACACACACACATACACAAAACTGTCAGTGACAAAATGCGGCTTTTAGGAGTGTAGGATTTCTGCAGAGTGTTGCATACAAAGGGGCAGACTGTGGCAGGTTCCTTCTGACTGCAGTGGTGTTTATGCCACTGCAAATTGGTTTGCCGTGATTAGCGGATGCCTACCTGGTAGGTGCTAATCTTGAAAGCTCTACTTGAACACGATCAGAGCCTTTTACAGTGCTTGGTGAGTTGGAGAGGAGTGGGGAAGCAGAATAGTTTGTCATTTTCAGGAGAAAGGGCAAGGGCTGCAGGCTCTCTCCTTGCAGCTAGCTGTGTAATGCAAGGTATTGAAGAGCATAAGAAAGGGAATTTGGGGAGTAGTGTGGATACTGGGAATGGAGTAGGGGAAAGTGGGGGCTCTTAACTTCCTTCCACACCTCTTAGGAGTACACATAGTCCTCCACAGCTGCCTACTGTGTTCTATTGTCCATGGGACAGTGTCAGTAGCAGCTCCAGTGCAGTCCAGCTGTCTTCCTAGGTGTTCACTATGGCATGCCAGCCAGCAGTGAAAATTTGGACAAAGTCCATTTCTGTCCCAGAAACAAGCTGTTTCCTGATGAAACCCTGTGTTGTGGGTTAACCCTGGTGGGCAGCTATGCTCCACACAGCTGCTTGCTCTCTCACTATTGCCAGCAGTAGGATGAGGAAGAGAATCAGAAGGGTGAAAATGATAAAATAGGTGGATTGAGTTAAATATATTTTTACAGGCAAAGCACAAGCTGCATAAACAAGCAAAGCAAAACAAGGAATTCATTCACCACCTCCCATCGGCAGGCAGGTGTTCAGCCATCTCCAGGAAAGCAGGGCTTCATCACGTGTAACGGTTACTTGGGAAGACAAACGCCATCACTCTGAATGTCCTCCCCTTCCTTCTTCTTCCCTCAGCTTTATGTGCTGAGCATGACGCTATATGGTATGGAATATTCCTTTGGTCAGTTGGGGTCAGCTGTCCCAGCTGTGTCGCTTCCCAACTTCATGTACACCCCCAACCTACTCATTAGCAGGGTGGTGTGAGAAGCAGAGGGGGCCTTGGCACTGTGTAAGCACTGCTCAGCAATAACGAAAACATCCCTATGTTATCAATACTTTTGGCCACAAATCCAAAACATTGCACCATATGAGCTTCTATGAGGAAAATTAACTTCATCCCAGCCAAATCCGGTACTCCCTACTTCCTTTCTTGCACATCTCAGCTGGGACTGCAGCTGGGTAGTACCACAACTCACCACAGTGAGAGTGGCTCTGACAAATGAAGGGGTCCAGTGGTTGGGCTGTCTGGAAATGAAGTTTGACTCTATGTTTTCCTAATCAGCGCTGATGTTAAATCTATCAAAGAGAGAGACTGCCAGGTTTGGTTTCATTTGGAAAACACCCTCAATACATACTTTCCTTTCCTGTGCTAACTTTTACTTGTTTTTTATGCTTTCAGGCATGGATGTAAAAATATATTCTGTCCTCTTTCTTAAAGGTTGGCTTGCAGAACTGTTTATCCTGCTATTTATATTGCCAGGCCTTAAAAATAATGAAATTTAACTTGAAAACTACTTATGTGTGTACATGAGTTTGTGTGTGTATGTCTGTGTGCATAAGAGCACTTCCTTGTTCCTCAGTGATCTCTGCAAACCATTCAGTTTCTTTGGCCTGTCAGCCCTATCCTGATGCAACACCTTTGGCATCATTCTTTGACTGGTCACATTTTCTGACTGTCTTGGGACTATTTTCACAGTAGCTAGTTGATTCCCAACTGATATGAAACCTCCCCACATATACTTACCTCTTCCAGCATTTTTCAGGGCATCCTCTGAAGCCACTGGAAGATCCACCCGTGGGAATGTCGTTCATCTCCAGAATTATAACTGGAAGACAGTAATTCCCTGCTGTGCAAAGATGAAGTATGAGACAAACTCAGACAAAAGATATGCTCGTGTAGAGAGAGTTTCTTTTGCTGAGTAGCTGGGGTGTGTCAGATAGGAAGAGGTGAAACTTGTGGCCTGGCTCATAGAATCATAGAATATCTCGTTGGAAGAGACCCATAAGGATCATTGAGTCCAGCTCCCTGCTCCTCACAGGACTACCTGAAACTAAACCATATGACTAAGAGTATTGTCCAGATGCTCCTTGAACTCTGACAGGCTTGGTGCTGTGACCACTTCCCTGGGGAGCCTGTTCCAGTGGCCGACCACCGTCCCAGTGAAGAACCCTTTCCTAGCAGCAAGCTGTTTAGATATTGCAGCCTTGAAAAGCTATAGAGAGAACAGACTCCCTTTTTGAATGTGAAGAGTAGAACCTGGTCTCATCCACCCAGATGAGCAAGTGTCTCCCACTACAAGTTACATGGAGAGAGATGGAAGCTATTAAAAGCCTTGTCTGAGGCCTGTTTCATACTGGCTGGGTAAAACTGTTGATAGAATGTCATCTGCTTTGTCTGAGCCACATTCCCACAGCTTCAAAGGTTACTCCATCCACTTTGCCATTTGACTGAAGCAGAAACTGTACATGGTGATGTCAGTATCCTTGAACAAACCATCAGCTGCATAAAGCTCTACTCCTAACTCCCCAGCCCCAAGAAGTAAAAGAACCCTGAGTTTGTTGCTAACTTTGAAATGCAGTGGAGTAAAAAGTCATTTCTTTCTACAAATAGGGTTAGCTAGAAAAGGTTTCATTATAGTTATTTGTGTTTGTTTATGAAATAGATGTGGACATGAATGGACATTGTCCTGATTTATTCTGTTAACTCACACACTCCTAGGCTGGCTCATTAGTAGGAGAGCACGCAATTTGGTGTAAAAGAGATTGCCCCAATGGATTTCAAAGCAGTGTTACAGAAAGGTAAGTGTGATAATGCCCCACAGTGCTGATTTGGCAGCACACAGATGATACTCCCAGGCAAGATGCAGTGTACTTACAGTATGATCATACTTGTAGGGATTAGCAAAAGACTTTAACTTGTGTTCCTGAGACACAAATCTGACTAATTTATATGACTTCTCTTGCCATTCCATCTTTTTGGAAATAGTATATTAGCTTACAGTTATGCTACATCTCCCCACGCTGTCCAGCCAGCAAACTGGAGCACAATAGGTTGATGGCCTTGTGTGCTAAATTGAGATCCTTCTTTAATATGCAGTTCTGACTCATTCTCTGCTGCGTACAAAAAGACAAGGGTTTCCACAGAATCAATAATATAAAAACCTTTTTTTTATGAAAAATATCTATAGAGATTTATTTTACTAACTTTTTTAGGACAGCACACTTTTTTGAAGACCTCTGAAAGAAGGTGAGCGTCCTTCTGACTTCTGCTCTTTCTGAGAGAAATAAATAACTTCTCCCAGGAAAGCAAATCAGCCATTTATGTTTTATGACCATTTCTTTGCATTGTTAAGAAGTGAAATAGGAAAAGAAGAAATTTCTTCAGTGATTTCTCTCCCTAAGAGGAAATAATTTAATCTTTAGTCCCCTCCCATTTTAACACTGCTATTTTCCATTATGTTTTTATGGCAAGGGACTGAAGAAAAGAAAGTGAGTTCTGACTTTTCCTGTGCTAGCTTGGTGTGAGAGGAAGAAAGTGTTAGAAATGTGTTTTGGGTTTACATGTCCAGGTTTTGGTAGTGAGGGCATGGGAGGGGCTGCACAGGGCTGGCGCCTGTGAAGAGAGGCTGGGGCTGTCCTGTGTGGACTTATTGCAGAGCACAGCTAAGCCCCACAGCTAAGCCCCTCTCCAAGTCAGTGGCAACTCCGGGAATGTAGTTAAGAAAGGGCAAAAAATGCTGCACAGCAGCTGTGAGAGTGAAGAGTGAGGAAAATATGAAAGAAACAGCCCTGTAGACACCAAAGTGAGAGAATGAGGAGGGGAAGGAGGTGCTCCAGGCACTGGAGCAGAGATTCCCTTGTAGCTGAGGAGGACCACGGTGGAACAGATATCCACCCTGCAGCCTGTGCAGAATCCCACACCGCAGCAGGTGGAGATGCCCTGAAGGAAGCTGCAGCCTGTGAAGAGCCCACATCGGAGCAGACTCCTGGCAGGAGCTGCAGCCCATGGAGAGGAGCCACACAGGAACAGGTTTTCTGGCAGAAGCTGCAGCCTCCTCCACACAAGAGCAGTTAATGAAGTTAATGTAGGACTGTATCTTGTGAGGAGGGACCCCATACTGAAGCAGGGGAAAAGTGTAAATAGGAAGAAGCAGCAGAGAGAAACCATTATGGACCGACCATAACCCCTATCCTCTTGTGCCATTTGCAAGGGAAGGAGGCTGAAGAGTTGAGAGTGAAGGAGAGAAATTGAACGTCAGAAGAAGGGGTGGGATAGGGGGAAGGTGTTTTAGTTTTGCCTTTGTTTCTTACCATTCTACTCTATTTTTAATCAGCAGTAAATTAAATTGAATTCTCCAAGTCAAGTCTGTTTTGCCTGTGATGGTAACTGGTAAGTGATCTCCCTGTCTTTATTTCAACCCAGGAGCGTTTTCATCTTATTTTCTTCCCCTGTCCTGTTAAGAAGGCAAAGTGAGAGCGTGGCTGGGTGGGGGTCTGGCAGCCAGCCAAGGCTAAGCCACCACAAAAGGAGATACAAATTCTTGCTTTCCAGTATTGTTCTGCTTGACAAAACCCTTTTCCAAAGGTTTTTAGAGTGCTTATACTTCCTAATTATTACCAGAATGTGTTCATAAAATTCTCTATTAGTGCTTCCACTCAGATTTAGAAAAGTCTGCAGCTGCCAGGTGGAAAGCAGAGGAGATAGCTTGACTTTTTGAAGAACTACAGTTCTTAGCTGGGTATTAGGGGATACTTCTGTCATTCTGATGAACATCAATGTCCACCTTTTAGACATCTTAACTTTCTGCCAGCCTGGACTCCCCATCTGTTTTGCAGTTCTCTCTCTCTTGGAAAAAGAGTAGGCTATAAAGACATGTGATTGGTCTTCCTGTTGACTAGGACCAACAGGCAGAGGAAAATTATGAAGAAACCAGCTAATGAAAGGGTTTGTGAGTGAAAACAACTTGAAGAAATCTCACAGGGTTGTGCAGTAACTGCTTGCACCTTAGGAACTGCATAGAGTCACATCTGACTACTGTGAGTTGGCACAAAAAGAAGGGTGAATGGAGGACTGAACAGGGACATGGTGGGAAGGATTTTTCTCACACAGAAACACCTCTGTTTCAAACTTGGACAGTAAATGTGTCTCTGTGAAAAGTCCTCCATAATGTATGTGAGAGATAGTAAGTTTGGCCTAAGAGGAGGCTTGGGAAATATTTGGCATGTGGCAAACTGTGTTAGAAGTGGATATGGGACTCTGGGGATTTCAGTCATTTACAGAATACAGATAGACTGCTGTTCATTTTTGCTTTTGTATCTGTAGACAAAATAGTCTCTAAGTTTTGAGCAAGAGCAGACAATATTACTAAGTTAAAACGAGTCAATACCGCACACTTTGTCAGTATTTGAAATGAAATTCAAGATGTAGGGAAGCTCTGATTTATTTCCATATTTCACTTGGGATGAGATCACCACCAAAACTTGAATAAATAAACATTTCTGGATAAGCCACTTGGATTTTCCAAGTGGCTTATCAATCTAAGGACAGAAATTCTACAAACAACCTACCATTAGCATTTCAGCTCATGTGGTCACCATGGTTATACTCATGGCTCATCTGGGTTCACAATTTCTCCCTCAAGTTCCAATAACCGCTGACAAGAATTGGCTCTGAGCAGGAGGAGTGAGCTTTGAGGAATTTGTGAATTATCTGAATTCACGGCAGATTTTAGACATATCAAATCTGGGAGCTGTTTTTGAGAAGGGATGAGAGCAGCTCTGAAGGGATACCTGCGATCCAAATTTTGTGCCCATCTTTGATCTGGCTTTTCCTCATGGAAGAATTTTGGAAGCTGAATAGTCATAAAATTAAAAATTTGGGCATCATGTCTGATTCTGTTCACACTTGCTCCCCTGGAGGCATTAAGCCTGTCAAAGACTGCTTGATCTTGGCAGAAAGAGCAATACCTCAAGCTCCAGTCTGCAGAGTGTTCCCAGGTCACAGAATTGTTTGGAGGGTCTTGTTTTCTACCAAAACCATAACTTTCTATTTGCAGTGACTGAGCCAGCACACACCACAGTGGGCAGAGGAACTCAGTGGACATTAAACCCAGAGAACATCTGCAATGTAAGGACATTTTGTCATTCTGAACCTAGTGACTGCTGGGTCACTGCTAGTGGGGGAGAAGGGGGGAAAGTGGCGTTCGAGTCCAGAAATGTGGTAGAGATTTAATGAGCCTTGTTGCTATACCTTCTACAGATGCATTGAACAGTGCTAGGTAGCCTAAGAAGGAACAGAATGCAATATGATATTAAAGATCCCTAAAGAGGAAGCAGCGTCATTGCAGGAACTAAGGCAGTTACATAAAGATCCAATGCAATGGACCAGGTCTCGATCAGGGCCATGACTTTCCCTTCCTCCCTGGAAGCAGCACTGACTCCTCTTGTTCAAAAGCCAGGTGTGGATTCCTGCCCTCTGTAAATCTTGTATTGGTGTCAGCTGGTCTGTGTGGTGTGGTAATAGAGTCTCTCTGCTGTTGTTCTGCCAAGGCAAGTATTCAGCTCAGTTTTAAGAGTCTCGTAACATGGCTGTGACACATGCCTGTGTAAAATAAGCAGTGCTATCAGAGCCATGCAAACAAGCCTTCTTGAAATGAGAATCAGGTAGAGGAAAGGATTTTGGGAAACTCTTTTGCAGCCTGGACTTCAACTTCAATTGCCAACTTAGCCCATTTAGATAGTAAGCTCTTGAGGGGGTACTACTGCCCTGTGACACTTTATGCACAGCCCTTAGCGCTCAGATCCCAGAAACAACCCACACTAAATTATTTTTTCCTTTCAATTATCTCCAACACTGGAGGAACAACAGTGTTCCTCTGCTTTTGCAGAAAAAAAGAAAATACAGCCTGTAAAGGTAATGAAAAATATGGCCCATAAAGGTCATAGAAAATAAGTGCAATAAACTAGGGCCTTTGAAGGACTCCATCTAATGCAGAGACAGTCACTGGCTGTATCATAGGTGATGTGGGTGATGTGCGTGCTGTTTTGCAGTAGTTACCATCAAGAAATACTCAGGCACTAACAGCAAATGCAGACATTTTTACAACAGGTAAAGCTGCCTCTCCTCCTGTCTTTGAAATGGAGCAGGGATGTAATTTATTGCTGTAGTACCTATCCCTGCTGTTCTAATTAAAACCTTGTCAGCTTTCCTAATATAAAGCCCATTTTTCGGATATTTAGCAAGACCTGAATAAATGAACTCCAGTAAATACTTGATCCAGCAAATTTGCCTTCTGTCTCAAATCTCAGGATGTACAGACTAGGCACAACTAGTTTCCCTTAGTGCATACATGCTCATGACTTGTTAACAACCCTGCCAGAGATTTTATGATGCCTGCACATCTGGAATCCTCATACCCTGCTTGGTGCCTAGTTGCCTCTACTAATGCTTCCCAAGTTGAAACCAATCACTTCAGCTGCAGTTGAAGGCACTGGATTTCCACTAACTGTGTGTGATCACCATTTAGCTGGAGAGCCATTTGACTCACAAGACAAAAGTATGTAGACAAGTCTGACTTAGGAGTGATGTTCTTACATGCATCAAGCAAAATTGACTAGGTGAGCTTTTTGCACTTGCTGAACCTTAGCTTGAAATTGTTCAAGATTCCTTTCTGTCTTTTTCTCTTTCACACACAACCCATTCCCTGGAATTAAACCTTTTTTTTTAAAGTTAAGGTTAAAAAAAAATTTGGTTGCTTAGTATCTCCACATATACAGCCATCCTGCAGATACTATTTCTAATCCACCTTTGCCAAAAGATGTTATCTTTGAAAACATGCAAAAAATTTATGATCCTGTTACTGCTTTGAAAGTATAATAGCTAATCTTTTAGCACAGTTAACAGCTGTGGGCATTTAGGTATCGTGTAACCAATGCCTGATTCTTTTATGTGTTTTTGTCTCTCTTTTGTTTGAGCTTGGTTTGGCACAAATAACACTTCTCATTCACTTGAATGCCTGATTACAGGGCAACTGAGATCCTGGTATGGAATTTGTCATTAAATTACTGAAAACATTTTGACTGAATTTTTAAAGAGAAAGATAGGTTTGGATTTTGTTTCTCCTTTATCTGAACTTTTTGTTTGACCCTAATCTGAGTGGGAAAAATGTTTTGCATGAAAAACAGCCATCTTAGAACTGGTTAAAATGAAACTGTACTTCATTAGTATTGCCTAATGCTGAGGCTATGTAATATTCTATGGCATATAGATGTCTTCACATAATATTATTTATGTGTACTTTTCTTCCCTTTAATTTGTGCTGATGTATGATGGAGGAAAGAGAAATGAGATTGCTTGCTGTGACTAGAACTTGAAACTACTTGTGCTTGAGTCAATATTTAAGTTTGTCTTTTTCTTTCTTGTTCAATTTAAATTAATTTAGGCTGTCACCAATACAGATTTAAAGAAAGTAGATGATACATATTTCACCTAAATATTTTAGGCATTTTCATTCTTTGGAATCCTTAATAGGTGGTCAAGTACATGCAAATCAACTTTCTTCCCAGCAGGCTGTCAGCTAGTTTATAGGTGAAAATGGAAAGCTTCAAAGACAAAATGATCATAAAGGCTTTTAGAGTGATCCGGCTGTCTTGAGCAAGCCTTGCTCAAGCTTGAAAAATACAGTTAGCATGTATGTGTATAAAAGGCACAGTATTAATTTATTTCTTATAGGATATGACACGTATATATTTTGTATAGTATATTGTACTCTTTATTTATATGCATAAAGGTATACACATACAATATATAATACTTAATAGAGATTGTATAAAATAACATACAGTATAAGGGCCATGAACCAATCAGTGCTAGTGGTGTAAACAACATAAAATGTGTAATAGTTCTTGTGCATCTGAGGTTATGTGCACTTCGCCTCAACTCATCAGGCTGTCCAAGAGCTCAGTATCACCAAGGTTTCCAGCAACCTAAACAGTCTCCACCCAATGTTTGGGGAGGATACCAAAGCCCAGTTTTCTGCCAAGAGTCATGATAATATTTTTTTGAAGGTTTCAACCCCTTTCTTTAAAAGAATGTTTGGTAAAGGATATTTATGGACATTAGAATAACATTTTTTCTTCCATCAGCAGTTTCTGCATTTGTCCAATCAAAAATGAAATTTGTGGAGATGAGGAAGGACCGTGTTTATTCTTGCTGATTTTCTTCTGGCAGGAGTGCTGTGGTTATTGCATTGTCTTCGGATAGCTGGAACTATTATCACATTGCAAATGTAGGTTTTCCAAAAAAAACTTACAAAAAAAGTTCCAAACTCCCATCTAAAAAGCCTTATGAGTCCAGATTTAGAGATCTTGGATAGCAAAACAGATAAAGCATTAATGAACAGCTGAGCTTTAAGAGTTCCTTCAGACTTGTAGAAAAGTCCAGTTTAAATAGGAATAATCTTTTCTGAGGTTTCTAGTGATGTTTCTCCAGATGAAAATGTTTATTTTTAAATGTTTTATCTGATGTTTTTAAATGTTTTATCTGTTGAAAATAATTTTATGAGATGAAAATGTTTATTTTCATCAGGCACCCTGTAAGAACTTTTAAGAACCGTAGCAAATTTCAGAGATGATTCTCATCAGGTATTTGTTATACAACATTGGCCTTAAGGTGGAAATGAAAAAACCCCACAACATTAAATTTGAGACCTGATGGAGGAGGGCTTCCTGAGGTGTTGCACATTGCAGTCCACAGAAAGTCTGGAGTCTTTCCAGTGCTTGTATGGTCTCTGCTTGCAGTCACTCTGGAATCGTTGCTCTCATCAGAGAATCACAGAAGGATTTAGGTTGGAAGGGACCTCTTGAGATCATCTGGATCCTCCTTCTTTCCCTTCTTGAAGATGGGAGTGTCATTTGCTTTCTTCCAGTCCTCAGGAACCTCTCCCTTTCACCATGACCTTTCCAAGATATTCAAGGGTGGCCTTGCAGTGGCATCAGTTCAGCTCCCCCCAGCATTTGTGTGTGCATTCTGTCAGGCCTCATGGACTTGCATATCCAGTTTAAGTGCTCCCTAACCTGGTTCTCCTTCACTGAGTGGAAGTCTTCTTTGTTCCAGACTTTCGTTCTTGTCTCAAGGGCCTGGGGTTCCTGAATGCTGGTCTTACAAGTAACAACTGAGGCAAAGAAGGCATTGAATAACTCAGCTTTTTCCGTGTACTTTGTCACCATGGTCCCTGATCCATTTAGCAGAGGAGCCAAGTTTTCCCTAGTCTTTCTTTTTCTGTTGATGTACTGATAGAAGGCCTTCATGTTGCCCTTCACATTCCTCATCAGATTCAATTCTAGGTGCGTTTTGGCTTTCCTAACCCCATCCCTACACAATCAGACAGCATGTCTATACTCCTTCTGGGTCACCTGCACCAAGTCACTTCCACCTCTTGTATACTTCCTTTTTATGTCTGAGTTCAGTCACGGGCTCCTTACTTATGCATGCAGGCCTCCTGCTGCCTTTGCTTGATTTCCTACTTTTCAGGATGGTTCTTTTTAGAGTTTCAGAGCGGATCCTGCAGTGTCAACCAGCGGGTATCAAGCTTACAGATCCTTCAGTATCAACCATGCGCCCCTTTTCTCTCCAGGGCTGTATCCTTTGGGATTCTTCCAAGCAGCTATGTGAAGATCTTAAAATCTGCCCTCCTGAAGTCCATGGCTGTGGCCCTACTTTTTGCTTTGCTATCTCCTCTTAGAGGATGTCCACCATCTCATGGTCATTCCAGCAGGATTTCTCCCAACTTTCACTTCCACAATCAGTTCTTCCTTGTTTATAAGCATGAGGTTCAGCAGAACACCTTTCTTTGCTGGTTCCTCAAACACCTGTATTAGGAAGTTGTCATCAATGCGCTCTAGCAATTCCAGCAGGATTGAGGAGAGCACCACTTGGCTCCCCATGCCCTTGATCACTATCCCCAGAGCCCTGTAGCCACGTCCCATGTCACCCCCAGCAATGCCTATGCAGAAGAGCAGCCACAGGTAATAGCTGGTCGAGCCTTAGTAGCCTCTACACATCATCCTGAATTTGAGCCTCCAGCAAGCAGCAAGCCTCCCTTGATAGCAAATCAGGTTGGGGGCCTTCATTACCTGCAGTATCGTCTCCTACCACTACCATTCTCTACTTCCTTCTAGCAGTCCTGAGTGGCTCAGACTCAGTTGCAAGAAAAGATCCACTTGGCAGCACTTCCAGCTCCTCATCAGCAATGAGGACAGTGAATGTATTCTGTAGCTGCAAGTCTTTAGGTGGGGCAGGACCTTCCTCCTAATGTGAGTAGTCAGCAGCTTCCAGCCTTCATCGTAACAGGAGTTTTCACTTTTACTTCATAGGCTCTTCCTGCCTGTCTGCTACAGCTGAAGGTTCAGGCTATTTGTCCTGGTTCCAGCTGGGACAGGGTTAACTTTCTTCCCAGTAGCCTGGGGTGTGTGCTGTGTTTTGGGTTCGGTGTGAAAGGAGCGTTGATGGCCCATTGATGCTTTGGCTGTTGCTGGGTGATGCTTGCACCGGGAGGGGGGAGCACAGCCTGGGTGGTGGACCCAGCTGGCCAATGGGGTATTCTATACCATGTGACATCATGCTCAGTATAAAAACCAGGTGTGTGGGGGGGCTCGCCCCCCGTTCGTGACACGCGGTCGGCGGTCAGTGAGCGGTTCTGTTGTGCATTGCCTGCTTTGTGTATTCTGTTATTGTTGTTGTTCTCATTGTTATTATTACTGTTCTACTTAGTTATATTTCAATTATTAAACTGTTTTTATCTCAACCCGGGAGCTTTCCTACTTGTGCCCTCCCAATTCTCTCCCCCATCCCACCGGGGGGGGGTGTGATCGAGCGGCTGCGTGGCGTTTATTTTTGCTGGCTGGGGTTAAACCACGACAGTCCTTTTTGGCGCCCAACGTGGGGCACGAAGGGTTGAGATAACGACAGATTATTTAGAACTTATTAAGGAATTTATATCTGGTAACATATTCGTTTGTTCTGCACCATGCTCTTGTTTTTACTGTACCTGTTAAAAATTGGAGTTGGGTTTTGTAGTCTGTTGTGCTCTGCCGTGATTAATGATGTTTTGCCTGGGAGATTTGTTACTAAAACGCTGGCATTGGGGGTTATTTGGTATTTGGGATTCGTAATGAAGCCGTTTCTGCATTTTGGGTACCACCTCATGGAGACCATTAGCAATTATACCTTTTCCTCCGAGAGATTTTTTATGGAGGAAATAGAGAATGGCACCCTCACTACCTTCATCTCCTTTGTTAAAATAACTTGCCAGTACCTTGAACATCCCTGGGTAGTTAAGATACATCTCTTGGTACTCCTTGGGAATATTGTTGCGTTTTTATCCAAGGTTAGTAAGCAATTTAAGAATGTCATCCAGAGATCTGCCCCAAGGTTGGATAGTTATGAGTGGCAGGGCGAGTGGGATAGCATGGGCAAATGCCTAGGGCGATGGGCACCCCCAGTGTTCTGGAACTTTGCCCCTGAACAAGTGAAGAACCCTGAAAAATTAGTAGAATATTTGGAAGAAGTATGCTGTCACCCTGGCCATTCAGGGAGACACAAATCACTACAATGTGCTGGGGCCTGGCCCACGCCTACCGAGCCCTGTTTAACACCACTCAGAACCCCCAAGGGGAAGGAAACGTCTCTGCAGCTGATGACAAAGCAACAGGCCCTGTGGCTACTCCACCCCCCACAGCAAGCACAGCGGCTCCCTCACCCCCCAGGGCAGGCACGGCAGCTACTCCGCCCCCTGCGACAGAGAACCAACCCATGCCGCTATCAGTCGCCCCTATACAAAAAAGAAAATGCACAAGAACATCAGCTCGTCTAGTAAGGGATGAAGATGAACCAGGGCCATCACGAGAACAGGAGGAGGAGGAGGCAGAACCCGTAAATGAGATGGTGACCACCCGATCCCTATCTCTGGGTGAGCTGCGAGATATGCGAAAAGACTTCAGCCGTCGTCCAGGCAAGCACATTGTCACCTGGCTGCTCCGGTGCTGGGATAACGGGGCCAGTAGCCTGGAATTAGAGGGTAGGGAAGCCAAGCAGCTGGGATCCCTTTCTAGGGAAGGGGGCATTGGCAAAGCAATTGGACAAGGGGCACAAGTCCTCAGCCTCTGGAGGCGACTCCTGTCAGGTATGAAGGAAAGGTATCCCTTCAAGGAAGATGTTATATGCCACCCAGGCAAGTGGACCACCATGGAGAGAGGTATCCAGTACCTGAGAGAATTAGCTGTGCTGGAAGTGATTTATGATGACCTGAACAACGAGCAGTTATCCAAAGACCCAGATGAGGTCAAATGCACCCGACCCATGTGGCGGAAGTTTGTACGGAGCGCACCAGCGTCACATGCAAACTCATTGGCAGTAATGACCTGGAGAGATGGAGAGGAACAAACAGTGGATGAACTGGCTGGCCAACTCCGGCAATATGAAGAAAGTCTCTCTTCCTCCCTACGGGCCTGTGTCTCCGCTGTGGAGAAACTGTCTCAGGAGGTCCAGCAACTCAAAGAGGATATGTCCTGCTCCCCCCCTGCACGGGCCAGCGTCTCAGCCATTAGGAGCAAACGTCCCTCTGCTCAAGAGAGGAGACATCGTGGGTACACACCCCGGGGCACCCTGTGGTTTTACCTGCGTGACCACGGAGAGGACATGAGGAAGTGGGATGGAAAACCTACCTCAGTCCTACAGGCACGGGTACATGTGTTGCAAGGGAAAACCCCCACAAAAGGGGGTTCTTCCAGGAAAACCGCTGCTCCGGTCTCCAGTGAGTTCCCCAGACAGAGTAGAAGGGCTGATTCCACTTCCAACCTTAACAAAGGGACTTCTGACTCATACTTACAAGAAGTAGATAGCGAATATGATGACCAGGACTAGAGGGGCCCTGCCTCCAGCCAGGTGGAGGAAAGGGACAACCGGGTTTACTGGACTGTGTGGATTCGATGGCCTGGCACATCAGATCCACAGGAATATAAGGCTCTCGTAGACACCGGTGCACAGTGTACCCTGATGCCATCAGGCTATAAAGGGGCAGAACCCATTTGTATTTCTCGAGTGACAGGGGGATCCCAAGAGTTAACTGTGTTGGAGGCGGAAGTAAGTCTAACCGGGAATGAGTGGCAGAAGCACCCCATTGTGACTGGCCCAGAAGCTCCGTGCATCCTTGGCATAGACTACCTCAGGAGAGGGTATTTCAAGGACCCAAAAGGGTACCGGTGGGCTTTTGGTATAGCTGCCCTGGAGACGGAGGAAATCAAACAGCTGTCCACCTTGCCCGGTCTCTCAGAGGATCCTTCTGTTGTGGGGTTGTTAAAGGTCCAAGAACAACAGGTGCCGATCGCTACCACAACAGTGCACCGGCGGCAATACCGCACCAACCGAGACTCCTTGATCCCCATCCATGAGCTGATTCGTCGACTGGAGAGCCAAGGAGTGATCAGTAAGACTTGCTCACCCTTTAACAGTCCCATATGGCCAGTGAGAAAGTCCAATGGAGAGTGGAGGCTAACAGTAGACTACCGTGGCCTGAACGAAGTGACGCCACCACTGAGTGCTGCTGTGCCGGACATGCTGGAACTTCAATACGAACTGGAGTCAAAGGCAGCCAAGTGGTACGCCACCATTGATATCGCTAATGCGTTCTTCTCCATCCCTTTGGCAGCAGAGTGCAGGCCACAGTTTGCTTTCACTTGGAGGGGTGTCCAGTACACCTGGAACCGACTGCCCCAGGGGTGGAAACACAGCCCTACCATTTGCCATGGACTGATCCACACCGCACTGGAACAGGGTGAGGCTCCAGAACACCTGCAATACATTGATGATATCATCGTGTGGGGCAACACAGCAGAGGAAGTTTTCAAGAAAGGGGAGAGGATAGTCCAAATCCTTCTGAAGGCCGGCTTTGCAATAAAACGAAGTAAGGTCAAGGGACCTGCACAGGAGATCCAGTTTTTAGGAATAAAATGGCAAGATGGACGTCGTCAGATCCCAACAGATGTGATCAATAAAATAACAGCCATGTCTCCACCAACTAACAAAAAGGAAACGCAAGCTTTCTTAGGCGTTGTGGGCTTTTGGAGAATGCATATTCCAAATTACAGTCAGATCGTAAGCCCTCTCTATCACGTGACCAGGAAGAAGAATGACTTCGGATGGGGCCCTGAGCAACGACAAGCATTTGAGCAAATTAAACAGGAGATAGTTCATGCAGTAGCCCTTGGGCCAGTCCGGGCAGGACAAGATGTGAAGAATGTGCTCTACACCGCAGCCGGGGAGAACGGCCCTACCTGGAGCCTCTGGCAGAAAGCACCAGGGGAGACTCGAGGTCGACCCTTAGGGTTCTGGAGTCGGGGATACAGAGGATCCGAGGCCCGCTACACTCCAACTGAGAAGGAGATATTGGCAGCATATGAAGGGGTTCAAGCTGCTTCGGAAGTGGTTGGCACTGAAGCACAGCTCCTCCTGGCACCCCGACTGCCGGTGCTGGGCTGGATGTTCAAAGGGAACGTCCCCTCTACACATCATGCAACTGATGCTACGTGGAGTAAGTGGGTCGCGCTGATCACACAACGGGCCCGAATAGGAAACCCCAGTCGCGCAGGAATCTTGGAGGTGATCACGAACTGGCCAGAAGGCAAAGATTTTGGAATATCCCCAGAGGAGGAGGTGATGCGTGCTGAAGAGGCCCCACCATATAACAAACTACCAGAAAACGAGAAGCAATATGCCCTGTTCACGGATGGGTCCTGTCGCCTTGTGGGAAAACATCGGAGATGGAAGGCTGCGGTATGGAGTCCCATACGCCAAGTTGCAGAAACTGCTGAAGGAGAGGGTGAATCGAGTCAGTTTGCAGAGGTGAAAGCCATCCAGCTGGCCTTGGGCATTGCCGAACGAGAAAAATGGCCAGTGCTTTATCTCTATACTGACTCATGGATGGTGGCAAATGCCCTGTGGGGGTGGTTGCAGCAGTGGAAGCAGAACAACTGGCAGCGCAGAGGTAAACCCATCTGGGCTGCTGCATTGTGGCAAGATATTGCTGCCCAGGTAGAGAACCTGACTGTAAAAGTACGTCACGTAGATGCTCACGTACCCAAGAGTCGGGCCAGTGAAGAGCACCAAAACAACCAGCAGGTGGATCAGGCTGCCAAGATCGAAGTAGCTCAGGTAGATCTGGACTGGCAACATAAAGGTGAATTATTTATAGCTCGGTGGGCCCATGACACTTCAGGCCACCAAGGGAGAGATGCAACATATAGATGGGCTTGTGATCGAGGGGTGGACTTAACCATGGACACTATTGCACAAGTTATCCACGAATGTGAAACATGCGCTGCAATCAAGCAAGCCAAGCGAGTAAAGCCTCTTTGGTATGGAGGACGATGATTGAAGTATAAATATGGGGAGGCTTGGCAGATTGATTATATCACAAACCCGACAGGGCAAGCGCTATGTGCTCACCATGGTGGAAGTAACCACAGGATGGCTGGAAACATATCCTGTGCCCCATGCCACCGCCCGGAACACCATCCTGGGCCTTGAAAAGCAAATCCTGTGGCGACATGGCACCCCAGAAAGAATTGAGTCAGACAACGGGACTCACTTCCGAAACGCCCTCATAGACACCTGGGCCAAAGAGCACGGCATTGAGTGGGTCTATCACATCCCCTACCACGCACCAGCCTCCGGAAAAATTGAACGATACAACAGGCTGTTAAAGACAACACTGAGGGCAATGGGTGGTGGGACATTCAAGCATTGGGATACACATTTAGCAAAGGCCACCTGGTTAGTCAACACTAGGGGATCTGTCACTCGAGCTGGCCCTGCCCAATCCAAACCCTTACGTGCTGTAGAGGGGGATAAAGTCCCTGTCGTGCATATGAGAAATATGCTGGGGAAGACGGTCTGGGTTGCTCCTGCTTCTGGCAAGGGAAAACCTATTCGTGGGATTGCTTTTGCTCAGGGACCTGGGTGCACTTGGTGGGTGATGAGAAAGGATGGGGAAGTCCGGTGTGTACCTCAGGGGGATTTAATTTTGGGTGAAAATAGCCAATGAACTGAATTGTATGATGTTAGTTATTACATAGTACTGTATGTCATTACTTTTATGGTTACCATATGCCATATTAACAGTATTACAGTAAGAATCACCCAGATTAATTTAGGATGAACGCCGATGAAACTGAGCAAGGTGCAACAATGATAGAACCAGACGAGCGCCCAGAACTGGCCTCCGCATGCAAGAGCCCAACACCACACACCATCTCTCCTGCCCTGCAAGACTGTTACGACAGGTGGAACCCGAAGTCATGGACTAAATGAACTCAACGGACGTTTTAGAGGGATGGCCCATGGACTAAGGGAATGATATCTCTGTGTGTGTATATATCAAAAGGCAGGGAAAAGTAGCGGTGACTAATTGGAATGTATGGGAAAATGTGAGACCTGGGCATGATGTAGATGGTATAGAATAAGGGGTGGATATTGTCCTGGTTCCAGCTGGGACAGGGTTAACTTTCTTCCCAGTAGCTTGGGGGGTGCGCTGTGTTTTGGGTTCGGTGTGAAAGGAGCGTTGATGGCCCATTGATGCTTTGGCTGTTGCTGGGTGATGCTTGCACCGGGAGGGGGGAGCACAGCCGGGGTGGTGGACCCAGCTGGCCAATGGGGTATTCTATACCATGTGACATCATGCTCAGTATAAAAACCAGGTGTGTGGGGGGGCTCGCCCCCCGTTCGTGACACGCGGTCGGCGGTCAGTGAGCGGTTCTGTTGTGCATTGCCTGCTTTGTGTATTCTGTTATTGTTGTTGTTCTCATTGTTATTATTACTGTTCTACTTAGTTTTATTTCAATTATTAAACTGTTTTTATCTCAACCCGGGAGCTTTCCTACTTGTGCCCTCCCAATTCTCTTCCCCATCCCACCGCGGGGGGGGTGATCGAGCGGCTGCGTGGCGTTTATTTTTGCTGGCTGGGGTTAAACCACGACAGGTATTGAAGCTGCAGTGTCTTAGACATGATCCAGCTCATCTCTTTCTCATCCTTTCTGATGCTGTGCAGTATGGTGACCTTCTCCCGCAGCTCTTTCACTGAGTTAGAGTTGAGTACTCAGATGTTTTTGTGTAGCTGAATGGAGCCCCATTGCTGCAAAGAAAGGAACGCTGCAGATGACAACATATGCACTCTCTTTTCTGGGCATAAGACTGGTGGGAAGTTTTTATTTTCTAATGATAAAATGCGGAAGTTAACATTTTCATGGTGACATTTGGAAGGCTTGTTAACTAAGGTGCTGAGTTGCAGTTGGAACTATTCTTACACATATGAAAATTATTTCTTCTCTTGTTGCTGTTACTATGTTTATGTCCTCCAGGCTGTTGGATTTTTCAAAGCTAGTGATATATTTGTGTGTAAAGCTAGGTTCTTCTGTTTGCGCGTAGTGTTATATGAAAAATACGGAGCAGGTCTCAGTTAGGCACTTCTTCAGAAAGAAAAGATTGCAAAACATGTCTGTGCTTTACCTGTCTGGATCAATCTAGCAAGGCCAGATGAAGGCCTGGAGCAATGCCAAAATTACAGGAGATAGTACCTGCTTGCCTGAAAACATACAAGAAATCAATCTAAGGAAAGAGACTGCAGAATAAATGGGAGCTATTCAAGCTCACATCTGCCATTAATGACATCATGGGAGTGGGGATTGTCCAGTGAGGGCTCTGATATGCAATTCTCAAACCCAGATGGAATTCATTTAAGCACTGGCTGAAGATTAAGCCCATGCTGTCCTAAACAGAACTAATTACTTAGTTTTCTCTAAGCATTTTGAAGTATCTGTCATTTTTATTTAGATTTTTTTTGGTAGTTTAAGTTACAAATGAGATCATGGTATTGTAACAAAGGGTTTCCAGCTAACTTGGCTACATCCTTCAAGATGAAACAATTACTGAGTGCTTTCTTTTGTACTGTAAATTACTTGCAAACAAGTGCAATTCATGTGCTGGTCTCCTTTCTCAATGTATGGCATTTTTTTCAGTTTTTTTCCTGGGTCTTGATTGAATCCATAGCCCGGTGTTAACTACACATTCCCCATGCAACAGTGAATTAAAAATATCATGGAAATGTGAGTGCATTTCTGATGTGCATCACAAGTTAAAATGCATGTAGCTTGGGGAGATTCAGAGCTGTTTTCACTAATAAATGAACTTGTATCTCATTACTTGTGGGCAATAGAAATGTAACAAGGCTCAGAGAGGAAAGTAACCTTCTGTACTGCTACAATCAACTCCAGAGTTAAAAAACAGGGAATGAATTAAAAAAGTCTTTCCTGTAGAACTCATCCTCTCTCTTCTCTTCCAAATGACTCCTGTTACTTCATGCAAGTGAATTTGCTCTACCACAGTACTTCATTTTTATCATCCTGATACAGCTGGAGTTATTCTTTAATATTATTATCTTGTTAGTGGATAAGCGAAGTGTTTTTCCCAAGCTCAAACAAATTGTGGCAAGCAGGGCATGGAGCCCACATTTGTAGATGTATGAGAAGGACACAGTATCCTCAGAGGAGTCTTTCTACCCACTTTGATACAACCACCACCATATTTAGGAAACTAGAACATGAAGCAGGAAAGAGATCGAGTGGATAGGCTGACATTTTGCCTTCCTGAAATCTATGAATTAATTTTCGCTATACTGGAAAGGGAACAGGTTCTTATTGACACCGGTGGCATACTGAATCTAACATCACTGTAATGGTTTGCTCCAACATCCAGTGGAGTCAATGGAAAAGCTTTCAGTGAGGTTGAGTCCTTTTGTTGGCCAAAGTAAGCATTCTGACCTAGCAGTGTTGGTTCCTCTTCCTCTCTTGTACAGGAAAGGTGTCTGGGATGGGATTTCCCTGGCTTCCAAAGGGCAATTGAAATCTTTTAGCATTCTACTTGCAAATCTCAGTCTCATTGTTACCAGGAATCATGTCTAAACAAATAATCGCAGTGATTCACAGTGTAAGAATCCTTTGCATTTCTATGAATTTCAGATAAAACTGTAGGTGAAGAGGGCATCAGTAAAGAGTCACATCGCAACCAGACAAGACGAAGAAGAATTAAAACTCACAAGTTAAAAGCAAGTGTGCTTATGGTCAGATTTACATTGAACATCCAGCAGGAAGGGGATTCCGTGTTTGTAGAACACATCATTTATGCTACTGCAGTACTCACAGCAGTTAACACAGCAAGACAGAAATGCCTCGTCTTACATTGTTCTTTGAGAGATGAAATTAGACATTTCAATTACTCTAAGTTACAAATACATTTGTGGCAAACGTCGATTTATATTAAAGCATTCTCTTTTTTTAGCTGAATGTAAGTTGATATCTTTGGTCTCCTTTGAGGATGTTTTATGAGCTTGTCACTTCCTTTTCAGGAAGTGGAAACTATTTGTGGAAAATATAAATATATATGCAAGTATATAAATATATATAATGAATTATGAATACAAATACAAATATAAATACAAATATTAGTACATATGTTTTGGGAATATTCCTATAGCCCTCTAGAGGAGTTTTCATGTAATTTAATTTTTAAAAAATTTCTACTCAAAGTACTTATCCATTTTGTTGACTTCTAGAATTGGAAATTTTCCCACCTCTTGTCTTGCTCTTGTCAGTCTCAGAAGAGAACCAATATCATTATTCCAAATTAATATGAATTCCCCACACAAATGAGAACTGACTAATTGCAGCCTCTCTGATACACATCCTATATCTGGTCACATCTGTTTTCATCACCAAGTAGAGGAAGAGATGAAGGTCAGAAAGTTCTGCAGCAGCATTATTGTGCTTAGTCCGTCTCCTGTAACCTCAGTTAGTCCAGAAAGCTTTCTTAATAAGGAGATTTCTGAACTGGTAGCTAAACAACAATTAACTGAGCTGCTCTGTACCTTGCTGTCTCAGCACTATCCAGGTGCAGAAATAAGAAATTTAAGCCCTTGCCACAGAGTCAGTTAGTGGGCCCTGACTATGAAAAGTAACTAGGACTACCCTTCCCCCTTTTGGATTGCTTTGGGATTTTCAGATCTTTTCTCTGGTGAATATAAAGAGTTTACTGATTAGCCTAAGAACTTCTTTGAGTCCAGCCTGTCTTTAGAGTGAAGTGGAGTTTCTCTCCCACACTGAGGCTGTTGCTTAGACTGAGTGGAGGGGAAGAAGCTGGTAGTTTTCAAAGCTGTATTCCTTGGAGAGTCTGGACTTGTATGCAATCTATAGTTGGAGACAATGGAGATGGGGAGAAGGGTGTCTTTTAATACACCTACTCTCTTTCCTCGGCCTCTTGTCTGCAAGATTTTTTGGACTGGGAGTGATGTGGGACAGGTCCTGCTGGGACCGAAGGGCTGATCTGGAGAGCTGTGGGCTGTCTATGGGGCATCTATCATCGTTTTCATCTTCTGGTCTAAGAATTTTTATGTCCTTTGTAGGCAAAGGGGGCAAAGACAAAGACAAGTACTCTGTGGAGGTAGCCAGGCCTGTCCTGTAGCTGAGAGGGGACCCTTAAATGTTTCAAAAATCAGCTGGTGCAGATGGTCAACTCATAAAACAAGTAGATTAACTCCTGTTTCTGCTACTAGCCACGCGGGTGACCTTGAAAAGCTACTTCTGTGCCTTGCCTCTCTGAATTTTTGGGCCCAGGAAGTTTATGCCAGTCCTTGTTCAACTCTGTGCGCTTGCTATATTGTCTTTCTACCATGCTGAGAAAAAACACACCCGTAGATTTTGGTGCAGGGATTAGAGACGTGGTTTCTCCCCGGATCTTGTGCTATGGAGCTAGTCAAATACTATCATCCTCAAGCACTTACTGAATGCTTTCCTGCCCCTTGGAAGAGCTTCTGGAAGAAGCAGGGTTAGCAACATGCTGGTGGGTCAGAAAAGTGCTGGTGAGCAAGGATGAACATTCTCGAGAGGTGAGTGTTCTGACGAACAGGTAAATGCAAATACCACAATCCCCAATTTTTAATGTACTTGCCGTACACAGCTGTTCATTTTTTGGTTGGATCAAAATCACGTCTGATCTTTAAGTTCCCAAATGATTGACCTTTAAAGGTCCTTTCCAACCCAAACTATTCTAGATTCTATGATTCTATGATTGTGATAGAGGCAGCTTTGAAAATTCAAGGAAGAAAGTCTTCAGAGCCCTTGCCAGCCTTATCTCCAAGGTGTGAAGTCTCCTCTCCTTTTGATGCCAAGCTTTGTCTGACAATATTCAATACATCAGCACATTTTAAGTCTGCAAAGCCTGGCTAAGCCTGAGTGACCCAATACGATGTGAGCACATCCCCCTTCTAGTTTAGCTGCATAAGTTAAAGAGTATAGCTGACTGAGTCCAAGGTCAGCTTCTTCACTGATAAAAGCTCTTGTGAGGAAAGCTAGAAACAAGGACCTGCCCCTCTTTTCCCTTGGGAACTAATTTTAAGCTGAAGCTTTACTGCAGTCCCCTGCCTGCCCTCTACATCACAACTGTACAGCAACCACATGTGTGCCTGGTCTCATACTTCCTCAGTCCTGATCCTGACACAGACACAACAGCTAGGCTTCCTGGTTTGAGCCCAGACCTACCTCATCACTACAGAAATGCTGGCTGATCAGTGGACTGTATCTGACCTTCATCAATGTCTCTGGCCCTGATCCTGACCTGGACTTGCTGTTCTGCATCCTGGCTCCTTTGTTGGTGAGGTACCTGCTCATGCCTGCCTTGTTGTTGTGCTCTGCTCTCAGCTCACTTTCCTATGAAGAGCAGCCTCGTTGTTGCTTCCTGACACAAAGCTGTCAATTAATACGAAGGATAAAGATAAAATAGATCATATGTTTTCTTTTCTAGTATGTGTTAAGGGATGTTAAGGATGATCCTGCCAACTACTCCAGATATTAAGAGATGTTATGAGTGGCTGCCTCTTCCAGCTGCTCTGGCCCAGAACCCTCCTGCCCAAGGCCTTGCTGGAGCCCAGCCCGGTGCCTGGGGAACTGGGGTCTCTGCCCAGGTTGAGCGACATGGCGGCTGCTTGCCTCTTTGCAGGTTCAACCAGTAGTGAAGCTGAGAACATATACCAGAGACATGGACACACACACAGGTGCCCACACAGACACAGAGACGCACAAAGGACACTGAAATGGCTGGTAACATGCACTGCCACAGACAAGGCACAGCCTTCAACAGCACCCACATACAAGACGCACATAAACACAAGGACAGCCAGCCTTGTTTCCTCCTCATGGGCTGGTAGAGACAGAAGGTCACTAGTGCAGGCACACACACATGACCATCTCCAGGTTCACAAGCACACGCATCTTCATGGATATCCCAAGTACCACCATGGCCCCTCTGCCTACCCGGTACCTCTGCCCTGATCCTGGGCCTCCTTACCTGCCCCATGGGTCCCTGACTCACCGGCTGGTCCAGCTTGGTGTTCACTGCAGACACATAGCACTCACACACTCGTCCCACAGGCACCCCACACTCGCAGGTCCCCCCAAATACCAGCATGGACACTCCACCCACCTGACATCCCAGACCAGACCCAAGGTCCCCCTGCTCTCCAACCGGTCTGGCTTGAAGATGGGCAGCAAATACACGTAACCCTGCCATGCACAGCAGGTTTGGGGAATCATAGAATCATTAAGGTTAGAAAAGACCTTTAAGATCATCGAGTCCAACCATCAACCCAACACCACCATGCCCACTACACCATGTCCCTAAGCGCCGCATCTACACGTCTTTTAAATACTTCCAGGGATGGTGACTCAACCGCTTCCCTGGGCAGCCTGTTCCAAGGCCTGACCACTCTTTCAGTAAAGAAATTTCTCCTAATGTCCAATCTAAACCTCTCTTGGCACAACTTGAGGCCATTTCCTCTTGTCCTATTGCTAGTTACTTGGGAGAAGAGACCAACACCCACCTCGCTACAACCTCCTTTCAGGTAGTTGTAGAGCGCGATGAGGTCTCCCCCCAGCCTCCTCTTCTCCAGGCTAAACAGTCCCAGTTCCCTCAGTCGCTCCCCATAAGACTTGTGCTCCAGGCACTTCACCAGCTTCGTTGCTCCTCTCTGGACATGCTCCAACACCTCAATGTCCTTCTTGTAGTGAGGGGCCCAAAACTGAACACAGTATTCGAGGTGCAACCTCACCAGTGCCAAGTACAGGGGCACGATCACCTCCCTACTCCTGCTGGCCACCCTATTCCTAATACAGGCCAAGATGCCGTTGGCCTTCTTGGCCACCTGAGCACACTGCCGGCTCATGTTCAGCTGGCTGTCAATCAACACCCCCAGGTCCTTTTCCTCTGGGCAGCTTTCCAGCCACTCTTCCCCAAGCCTGTAGCGTTGCATGGGGTTGTTGTGGCCCAAGTGCAGGACCCGGCAATTGGCCTTGTTGAACCTCATACGGTTGGCCTTGGCCCATCGATCCAGCCTGTCCAGGTCCCTCTGCAGAGCCTTCCTACCCTCGAGCAGATCAACACTCCCACTCAACTTGGTGTCGTCTGCAAACTTACTGAGGGAGCATTCGATCCCCTCATCCAGACTGTTGATAAAGATATTGAACAAGACCGGCCCCAAAACTGAGCCCTGGGGAACACTGCTCATGACCGGTCGCCAACTGGATTTAACTCCATTCACCACAACTCTCTGGGCCTGGCCATCCAGCCAGTTTTTTACCCAGCGAAGAGTGTACCTGTCTAAGCCGTGAGCTGCCAGCTTCTCTAAGAGAATGCTGTGGGAGACAGTGTCAAAGGCTTTACTGAGGTCCAGGTAGACCACATCTACAGCCTTTCCCTCATCCACTAGGCAGGTCACCTGGTCGTAGAAGGAGATCAGGTTGGTCAAGCAGGACCTGCCTTCCATGAACCCATGCTGGCTGGGCCTGATCCCCTGCTTGTCCTGGACATGGCTCGTGAGCACCCTCAAAACGAACTGCTCCATCATCTTCCCCAGCACCAAGGTCAGGCTGACTGGCCTGTGGTTCCCCGGATCCTCCTTCTGGCCCTTCTTGTAGATGGGTGTCACATTGGCAAGCCTCCAGTCATCTAGAAGATACAAACACTTGCCCCCTCCAGCAGCGGGCACCAGGCACATGGGCTTTGACCCGTGATCCTGCTCCAGCTACCAGCGTTGAGCCCCTCAGTCACTCTGATCCCCCCAGCAGCTGATTTTGGGGACAGACACCATTCCTGCCCCAGTGGCTGGAGGTTAAACACCCACCTCATTCCAGCTGCTGGCACTGAAACCCCTCACTCGCTCCAGTAGCCAACACCATGCCCCTGGTCTGACTCCAGCAGCTGGCACCCACTCCTCTCAGCCCAGTCCCCCAGCAGCTGGCACTGAGTCCCTGCAGCGCTCACACACATGGGATAGAGAGCGAGATTACACAGAGGGGTAGTAAGAACAGGCAGGACAGACTGTGGTGATCAGGTGCAGGGCTCAGCCAGACAAGTGTACTGAGTGGCCAGAGTTTACAGGCGACTGGCCCTTTTTGTACCCTTGTCTGTCTATCCTACCTCTTTGTTCCTCCCTGCCCCATCTTCCCCTGCACATTGCCTCCTCAGCTGGCATAGTCCACCGACCCTCTCCAACACTGGACTCTCAGGTTTGCATCCTTATCCGTTGCAAAGTTCCAAGTTTGCCTGCCGTTTCTTGGTAGCCCATTGGCTGGTGTGATTGACCACGTTTGTTTCTGGTTGTTGTCTTCAGTAACACTAATTGCTCAGATTTTATGACTTTGATTGTCTCCCTCCCTTTCCTTATTGTCACAGCTGAAAAAACAAATATTCTCACACTGTACATATCCTTATCAATTAGTGTGACTGACCAGGTTTGGTCTTATCATGACCTCCCTTATAATTTGTCAGCCAGGTTTCTGACTCTGTATGTTCTTATATATGGCTCCTTTGACCAGATACCCTTAAAGGAGCAGACACTCTCCTTCTGCATACCATTATGGTATGTGGTTGAATGTCATGGGGATTACCTCAAGGAGGTTTATTGAGATAAACTTACAGAGAATACTGTTGACTACTAGCCTTAAAAAAAAAAAAAAAGAAAGGTAAAAAGATTGTAAAGCAATTGGAGATAAGTCATGAGACAGATCTTTTCTGCTGTGTTAAAACCTTATTTGTCATTTTGTTTGGCAAAGCCAGATGTCTTCACTTCTACCAGACATTTCATTTTAATTAGCTTTTAAGTTCACAGCTACTAAAACCTTGCTTTAATATAGACTTTGGGAAACTCAAATTGAGGGGAAAGGTCAGCTTTACAAAACCCTGAGTAATTTGACAGTGATCAAAGCTTCATATATTTATTCTCTGCTTGCTCCAGTTTTATAATAAATGGTTCTTTTTAGATTTAACAAGCTTCTAAAGAGTGGAAAAATTCTCAAGTATTTTGTTTGTTTGTTTTGTAAAAGGTGAAAATTTCATTAAAAAATACTCTTTAACTGTAGTTAATTGGATACTAGAGCTTCTCAGTGGAATAATTCACACAGAAGTTCCTTGAAAGTTAATCAAAAAATTAACAAGAATTGGTCTTTTGCTTTGCTTATCCTCCAGATCCAATGAATACAAAATGAACTGACCAGAATATGCTTTCCTAGACATGGTCTTAGCTGACCACATCTGGACAGCTGGGTGATGATCTTTGATATTTGTTTATCTGCATGAAGCTGGAAGAAAATGTCACCTTCCTTGTACTGACTGGGACTAAGGGGCTAAGTGAATCCTCATTAAGTTTTCAGACAATACGAAACTGGGAGGAGTGGCTGATATATCAGATGGTTATGCCATCTGTATATTCAGAGGGACCTTGACTTCCATGGGCAGTAGCACAAGGGTGGCTTGTGCAGCCCTGTGTGAGCAACACTAACTCTTCTAAGTAGCAAGCTGTCTGTTTTTGCATCAAGGCAGAGGGGCAGAGCCTCATGCTGCCATTGCTTGTTTTCATCAGTGTTGAAAAACTCAGAAGTGGATGGAGATCAACTCAGCAAGAGTCATAAGACAAAGATTCTTCCCTCATGACTGCTGCTCTTACTACAGGGCAAAAGACACCATAGTTTGCTTCTTTTGGCCAATGATGTCAGGAGCTGTGTGATCTTGTGTCACGTGGCACATGAAAGCTTTCCTTTGATTATACAAGAGAGTTTTTTACAGAAACAGACAAGACAGACAAAGGGGAGGAATGCAGCAGCTCATTATTTTGCAGATGTGGAGATGCATTGGCCCTGAACCTGCAACAAACTTCCAACATAAAACTACCTCCATGCACGCAGGTGGTACATAGCCTACAGAAATGGCACTGTGCATAGCAAAGGCAACAGGGTTAGTCATGAACCTCACAACATCAGGGTTAGGTGATTTGCCCACATTTACATGACCAGTTAGCCCCAGTAAGCAGCTGAGCCCCACACAGCCACTCACTCACTCCCCACTAAGTGGCATATGGGAGAGAATCAGAAGGGTAAATGTGAGAACACTCTAGGTTGAGATAAAGACATTTTAATAGGCAAAGCACAGCTGCATGAACAAGCAAAGCAAAATAAGGAATTCTTTCACTACTTCCCATCGGCAGGTAGGTGTTCAGCCATCTCCAGGAAAGCAGGGCTTCATCATGTGTAACTGTTACTTGGAGAGACAAACACCATAACTCCAAACACCCCCACCTTCCTCCTTCTTTCCCCAAGTTTTTATTGGTGAGTGTGATGTCATGTGGTATGGGATATCCCTTTGGTCAGTTGGGGTCAGCTGTCCCAGCTGTGTCCCCTCCCAGCTTCTTTTGCATCCCCAGCCTGCCTGCTGCGGTATAAGGTGAGAAACAGAGAAGGTCTTGACGCTGTGTAAGCACTGTTCAGAAATAACTAAACCACCCCTATGTTATGAACAGTTTTTTGGTCACAAATCCAAAACATTGCACCATATGAGCTGCTACTAGGAAAATTTACTCCATTCCACCCAAACTCAGTACACCAGTACTGGCAGCCTGGAACTCAGTCCAGGTATCAAGAGTCCAAGAACAGAGTTTTCCTGAAAGTACGGACAGGCCTTCTCCTCTTTAACATCACCCTCAGCATGTGTTTCCTTTTTTTAGTTTAACTGTGAAAATTTTAACAGGTTTCTGCACGTGCTTTAATGTATGCCTTGCAGCAAGGTCTCCTGAGTTCAACAGGGACAGTTTCCCCTGTGACACATAAATGCACTGCTATTTCTTCCCTCTGGGTGCCTGGTGTACTCTCACCACAGAGTCAGGACTAATAGTCTAGCTGGAAAACCTACTAGTAGATAGCTTTATTTGACAAATATTCAGAGTTGTGCCTGTGCCAGAAATAATCCCTCCTGAGAACACGTCATCCACCACTTTTTGGATGGATGGCAGATTGAAAGGGGGATTCATTAAACAAGACTCCGCTTATAACATGTATTGTTTTAATTCCTATTCCTCTGTCCTCTGGCATTATTTTTTTGGTATTGTTCCTCCCTGGCTGCTGCAGTTGTGAATCTTGGTTGAAATGCTGCTGGCAAGGCAGATGGAGCAGTCCTGGATGTGGGAAACAGGCAGTTTCCTGAGGATTACTACTACAGGTAGTTTAATGTATTTCCATTTTGGTAACATCAAAGGATTCAGTGACTCATTTCCTCCTTCCCCTGCTGTGGCTTCCTTCCCTGATAAGGGTCAGGATCTGGTCCTAAGATTGGATTCAACCTTTGATGAGACAATGCAGAAATCTGTCCACCACAGCCAAAGGGTGCAACATCACATTTGGCCTTAATTGTAACTTCATCTTCAGTTTTCTTAGACCAAATTCTTTGCAAACCATGCTCTGGCCTCCCTTCAAGGCCCCCAAAAGGCAGACTCCTCTCTACCTTTGACAAATTGGGTACTTTTGCTTGGAAAAGGAAAAAAAAATTGGGAGACAATTTCTCATGATAAATGTTTGGGACTGAAGAACTGGCTCTCCCCCCCCCCGCCCCCATTCATCTTTCTTGGTTTCTTTTCTTCTCACAAAAAAAAAAAAAAAAAAAAAAAAAAAAAGACAAAAGATGCATCACACTAGCTCCTTTCCTGAGGTATTGAAAAACTTTTTCAAGGGAAGAAGAAGAGGAGAATAGTTCCTACAGGAAGTTGAGTATGCATATTTTCACTAAAAAAGTCCCTGGAATTTCCTCATTTTAAATTAAAAAACCAACACATTTTCAGTGGAGATTGGGATAAGGGAAACCTGTGTTTGGAAGTTTTGTGATAATTCCTCTTTTAGACATTATCTCTTCTTATCTGGATGCAGGAATGCACAGGTGAAAATATCGCTGTAAATTCCTGTGACGAGGGGTGGTAACATAACAATCTGTGAGTGCTGTCATCCACCGCCCATTCCTGATACAGACAAGAATGTCAGACCTGTCTGATTTCAACTGACAGCTGAGAGAGATTATCTTTCATCTACGCTGCTTTATGTGCCATAACAGATGAGCTCACACAATCAATCCAGAGCAAATAATCAATGTGCTATTTCATACTTGTCTTTCCTGAGAAGCACAAGGCTTAAAAATGAAAAGGATAAAGAAAAAAATCCACAACAGCCAAAACCCCCATGGGAAGACACAGTTTGCTCACTGCTCACTTGGAGTTCAATCCTCCAAGCTTCTGGTAGTGATTTTGTTTGAGCATAATTGCTTTTGTGATCCAGGCAATCATATGATGCAATAATCAAAACAGTAAATCAGTCAAGCACCGATGTACCTTATAATTAAGCATTGCGAGCAATCAGCCTAAAATGGGGCCCACATGAAATTGTAGTGCCATCAAGCAATAACTCAATCACAGCTCTGCATACAATTTGGTAATCATATGGAAAAGGTTGTTTAGTTATTAAGCACTCAATTTTAGAATTTCTAGTAAAGCCAAGCAATGTTGAAATATCCTGTCAGAAGACAGAACTACTTTCCAGGTAAGTCTCAGGCCCCCTCTTACTGTTGAATTGGTAGAAGACATTTTTATCTCCCCTGAAGTCTGATAAGAATTGGGTTTCTGACAGTGTCCATGTCTTCTCTCTGGAAGCCTTTATTTTAAAAGGAAGAACACTGTGTTCCTATCCTTTTTTCCTCTCTAAAAGCTAATCTAGTCTTAGAAGTTTACAAAAGGATCCTACCATTGTATTTTAGCAATCTTTCCTAGAAAAGAAGATATCAAACTCTTACCTTTTGCTCCATGGCATCCCTTTACAAAAACAAAAGGGTTTAGTCTTCTTTGTGATCAAAGTAACCCCTTGTGAGATTAAGAGAAATATTTTGTGAAGCAAACTTTCTTTTGTTGTTGAAAATACTTTTTCATCTAGAAAGTGGAAGCAGAAATGAGTAATACCTTTTTAAAACATCAGATTTTGTCTGTAACATTTTCTGCTGAAGTTTTTGGTTTTCAGGTGGTTTGTTAGAAATGCATGAGGTTGATTTTTTTTTTTTTTTAATACCAAAAACGGTTTTCAGAAATTAAATTACCATTATTTTAATCAAAAATTTTTTTTGAAAAATAGAAGTTGTGTTTGGATTTTTTGTAGGTTTTTTTTAGTTTAACATTTTTTGAACTCTTTGAAAACATGATCAAAAATAATTTGAATGAAAACTTGACAAAAACAAATGAAAAAAGCACAACCAAACTGAAGCAAGAAATTCCTTCTGCAGAAACTCTCATGAAAAATACTATCATCCTGTGGGTTTTATTTCAATCCTGTTTTCTAGGGCTGGGGATTAACACTGTTCTCACAAATTGCATTTATTTTGTTTGGAGTTAGGCTCTCATTAGTGTTTGCTTGGTAAATGCTGCTTCATTGATTTCAGTTTCTGCTTCCTGTGATATTTTAAGCTGCAGCCTCCATGGAGTCAGAAGAGCTCTTATCTCAGCTGCATCACAGGGAGTGCCCTTTTTAGCCAGCTAAATATATCACTATGACTTGAATTTTCATCTGGGATTTGTGAATTGAATGGATGTGTTTCTCCATCCCCTCTGGGCTGATGTACAACTGCGAAAGCTTGACCTTTACCTGCTGAATACTCATTTCATTCTAGCCTGAAAATAATTCATTCGCAGAACTGTAAAAATGTTTCCCAAACTTGTTTGTCTGCTAATTACAAAGTTCAATTCTATGTAGGAAACCAAGGAAGGAACTGGTTACCAATTAACCATGACACTCCTGCTGTTTCCCTGTCCCAAAGTGACTTGACATGTCCCACTAATCTTCTTCTTGGGTCTTCAGGAAGTCTACACCATATTAGTCTGTACTTTTCCACTACTATGTACTGTAGGAGATAAATGTAACAAAACTCAGTGCAAGACCTTATGGAAGGGGGAGGGTCTTTTATTTAAATAATCTCTAAGTAGGTTAAAGCTATGCACTTACACTTTCACATCCAGTCACAAGCACCAAGATGAGTGTGCCCAGCTGCTCTGACTAAGATCGGTTATGTATGACACAGAGGACAATGGAGGCTCACTGCTGAGTCTTCATTGCATCTCTTGGGTTTTTCTTGATAGGTTCCTGGACAAATTGGTTTTGGATAGGCCTTTCATACCCTTCAGGAGTAATCAGCTGTTTTGCATTGAGACTTGCTTACTCCATCCTCCATGAATACTAAACAAGATAAGCCCTGGTTGTTTCCTGATTTTTAGATCATTTTAAGAGTACAGTCTCTCTTCTTGTTGAGGTAAGAGGAAGAGGACCAGCATACGATGTGGTGTAACCATGTTGCCATCTTCCTGTTAAGAAAGGTGTCAGTGACAAGTTGTGGGCTCTGATCTTACACGGGCACTCACCTTCTGGGGTCAATGCAAAAAAACCACAGTTTGCCAGTGTTTAACAGTTTGATTGTTGTCCCTATGTCCTTGGTTACCAATACAGTCTGGTCTTGTAAAACTTACTTTACTGTTTCTTCTGGTGCTCTTAGGTGCGTGCACGCATGCACACACACACAAATACACACCTTTTCATTAGTTCGTCTTTCAGACCAATTGTTCTCTTTCTGTTAAAAATCTTTATAGAACAATCTCGAAACCTGATCATCCAGCAACAGCTGTACAGCTCAAGGCTGTGGCAGGTCACACTCTTATTGTTATTTCTGACTACATTGCTCCTGGACCCTCACTGTGAGCACCTCTGAGGGATGGAGAGTAATGGTTCCCTGATACTTCGCACTGATGTTATCTGATCGAGTGAACCCTGTTTATATGTCATACTATGTTTTTGCTGCTGCTGCAGGAGGCTGAAAAAGCAAGCTTTCCTTTTCAGGCTATGTTTCGAAAGGGGTCTTATGATCCTTGTGTGTTCAGCTTAGGAGGTTGTGTCCCATTACAGAAGAAGAGTTTACCAAACGTGAAGAGTCTGGCTAAAATAGCTACCCTTCCTGCTCTGATATTCACTTCCTTTTCTATCATCACTCATGTTGCCAGGAGCACCCTGTTTACGTCATGGTAATCAGAAGATAAAAGCTCTTCATACTACAGCAAGAATCAGAGTTGCTAGGGGCCACACTCTGGTGATGACCACCATACCAGGTGGTCACATACTCTGGGGAATATGTAGCCCAGAAAGGGGAGAAAAAAGGCTTAAACTCTCTTTGTCCCATCCAGTGAGGGAAGAGGTGTCTTCATGCTTTCCTATTGAGTCTTTTGAGAAACAGGTCCCTCGAAAAATGTTCTGATTAGTGTAGTCTCTCCTAATGCTTTGGAATGTATTAGCTTACATCAGGACTTTTGAATGAGTGTTTTCTGCTTCTCTGAGCCACTGAGTAGTGTCACTTCTCCAGGGTTGCTGTCAGAGGTTATGGGCTTCTTTGGCAATTTTCAAAGGCCAGTATTAATATAAAGAAAATTGAGAGTAATTAGAAGTCATCTTACGTGAACCTGGTGATGAACTTTATGATGCTGAGGCCACACCAGAAATTTAATGCTTTTTCTAACCAAAAAAATCCAAATCACTACAATGTGTCAACTTTTAGGGGAAAATCTGTATAGGAAATGCAGTGGTATGAAGTAACTGCTAATTCTGAAATCTTCCTGATAGACTGGCTATGGTCTCAAAGTGATGACTGTATAATGTCCTACAATACTCACAACAGCCAGTTGCAGAAAAGCAGCACAGTGTTTGAAAAACAACTCAGCTGACATTGTCTCAAAAATTGTTCCAGCACCCCCATGTAAGAGATTTGAGTGGAGCACATTCAGTTCAGATGCAGACCTGTCAGGTTGGGTGGTGGTTGTGAACACGTTGAACACAAAACTGGTGGTGTAGTATTTTTTCCCCTTGAGGAAGAGCTGCTGATCAGCAACACGTTTGAGAAGTCATGCTAAAAATGATGTGTCTGGGAACCATCTATTTCAAATCCAAGGGACACTAAAGGACAGAATAGTGTCCATTCAGAGAGAAGTGGTTCACCTGAGGTCTTTTAGGATTTGCTTGGCAGATCCAGGCAAGGAACCCAGTCAATGCCATGCAGTTCGTGCAGACTGGAAACCAGATACCTTGGTGTCTACAAAGAAAGACTGAAAGCGAAGGTCCTTTAAAGATTAAGGAATGATGGCGTTTTGACTTCTAAGCATGCTGGAAGGCCATGACTGTTTGATGTGATGGGAAGGTGGTTGTGGGGGAAAGAGATGGGGAATAAATCCCCCCTCTTCCTCTTGTTGAATCTACAATGATGTAGCATGATCATTAGTGTGCAGTGAATCTTGAAGTGTCCCACAGACAGAAGCGAAGTCAGTTGGACTTCTGAGTGACACACATGAAACATTTGGCATTGATGCTCTAGAAAAAGTAAAGCTTCCTAGAGACACCAAGCTTTTAAAGACTAACAAAACAACACATTTAATTGCATGGACTAGTGAAGAAATGGTGATGCACCTAAGAGCGAAGATTGGGGATTGTGGAAGAACACCAGGTATGGGTGCTCCACTGCAGTCATTGGTATTAGGTGCATCACAACAGCCTGACTCAGTCCTCATGGGCACGATGTGCAAAGGGTTCAAATGGAGGAAAGGTTATTCTGTTTCCCCAGGCTCCTTAGTCCTCTTGATCAAATCACATATTTCTCTAGTACCTAAACTGTGGTCCAGTCCAGTGGCAGTTTAGCCACACACATATTTTCACATGCAACACCTCATGTGGGCACCTCAGATTCATCTTTCTCCGTTTATTACACTCTGGGTGCCAATGTGACGGTGCCAGACTGCCACCTCCCCTTTGTTTTACACCACTGGACTTTTCTTCTTCTGGTGGATGAGTTACTCTGTTTGAAAATGCCTCCACTGGGCCTACATTCCCTTCAGAAAATCCTCTGGCAGCTCTCTGAGCAGGGCTTAAGTGCAAAGTGACAACAGTCAGCACATGCTGGCTCCAGGGATCCTGCAGAAAATATAGTCTAAAGGTAGACTCTGCCATTTGGAGATGTGCCCATGAATAGGGGCTAGTCAAGGATGTGAAGGTCAGAGGCAGCTTTGGCTGCAGTGACCATGAGATGGTGAAAGATCCTGCTAGAAGGGAACAGGGTAAAAAGCAGGACTACAAACCTAGATTTCAGAAGATCACACTTTAATATCTTCAAAGATCTGCTTGGAAGAATCTCAAAAGATACGTTCCTAGAGAGAAGAGGGGCCCATGACAGCTGATTGATGACCTCAACAGTCTGCAGAAGTGGGCAGAGAGAAACCTCATGAAGTTCACAAAGGGAAATGTGAAGTCCTGCATCTGAAGAATCTATAACCACAGGCACCAGTAAGCGCGGGGCGCCAACCAGCTAGAACACAGCTCAGCAGAGAAGGATCCTGGGGTCCACCAAGCTAACCATGAGCCAGCAATCTGCCCTTGCAGCAAAGAAGGTCAACAGCATCCTGAGCTGTATTAGAGTGCTGCCAGCCTATTGAAGGAGGTGATCCTTCCTCTCTGCTCAGTGCTGGTGAGACTGCATCTGGAGTGCTGGATCCAGTACTGGGCTCCCCAGTACAAGAAAGTACATGGTCCTACTAGAGCAAACCCAGCAAAGGGCCATAAAAATGATTAAAGGACTGGAGTATATGCAGAGCGGCTGAGAGAGTGGGGACTATTCAGCCTCTTCAGAGAAGGCTCAGGGGGATTTTATCAATTTGTATAAATACCTGATGAGAGGGAATAAAGAAGAGGGAACCAGATGGTTCTCAGTGGTACCCAGTGACAGGACAAGAGGCAGCAGTCACAAATTAAAGCATGAAATTCCATCTCAACACAAGAAAACACTTTTTTACCATGGGGATGGTTGAACACTGGAACCTGTTGCGCAGGGAGGTTGTGGAGTCTCCATCTGTGGAGGTATTCAAAATCTGACTGCACATAGTCCTGGGTAACCTAGTCTAGGTGATCCAGCTTAAGCAGGTGGCTGGACTAGATGATGTCAAGAGATCCCTTCCAACCTAAATACTTCTGTGATTCTCTGATGAGGAGAGCAAGGACTTCAGAGTGACTGGAAGCAATGACCATACAAGCACTGGAAGGAGACAAAACTTTCTGTAGACTGAAACGTGCAACACCTCAGGAAAAGCTCCTTCATCAGCTCTCAGATTTAAAGGTGTTTTTCTTTTTTTCATTTCCACTCTAGTGCCAATTAGTTTTTATCCCTGATTCTGCTTTTCTTGTTCTGTTGGGTGTGTGGGGAAATAAGCCATCCATGTTCAAAGGGAACAACTATCAGTCATAATAAATGCACTGCCTGCTTATCACAGAACAAGGATGTGATTCCTGGCTGTAGCTGAGTTTTGTATTCCTTCTATCCTGGTACTGTTCCTACTGGAAAGTATTTTTCCCTCTGGCACAAACCTGTATCCATAACACCTCAGGTTGTGTTTCATAGGACATTGAATGGGCTCCCAAGGATATGCACGTGCACATACGCATGAAGCCACCCTGCTGCACAAGTCCCTGCTGAATACAGACTCACAAAAAGATTCCCAGAATTAGAGAAAGCAACTTTTCCTAGTCAAGGAATTTTCTGAGAGTGAGAGCAGCTGCTTCTCTTCTAGCACTCAGATCAAGGCATTTTCACCAGGTCCATGAGATTCAGAGTCTCTCTCCTTCAGACCCTATGTGGATAACTTTCTCCCAAATCAGCATGCAGAGAAAATTAAGCTAGAAGATGAGCATGAAGAAACTAGCTATGTTTTTCCAGTGTGCCTTCAGTTTCTCAGTGGGAAGACTTTCTAGAGATAAGGAGGGGTCAGTTTCTGAGGAAATAATGGACTCCCTCTGGATGAGTGCATAGTAAAGCATGCAAACTTGTCATAAAAACAGACCTAGTAAGACTGTAGAAATAGTCCTGTAGGGTAGTATTCACTGGAGGAAGAATGGGCCCTGTAAGTGTAATCTTTGTACCTGTTTGTTCCTTTTCCTCCCTTACTAGACCTGCAGAGAGCTGCTAAAAGTAAAGTGGGGAAGTGACAGTAAAATCAGGCATTGGAGAGCACAGAATACTTGGTCTATGATGGCACAATGCTGAGCACTTTTCAGTACAGTTGACTGATCTCCCACTCCACTCCATTATAATGTCTCTGAGATCTCATTTGGGTCCATTGGCATCAACAGACTTTGCCCAGTGATTTCCAGTACTCCACCACTGAAGCCAGAAATTTTTTCAGAATCTCAACCTTTTTCACCTTCACAGATTCAGCATGCTGGCAGCATCTCAGGGGCAGAGGCCTGCACTCTTCAGGATGTCCTATGAGGTCAGATGTCAGGAGCTAGGTTACCTGATGTGGTATAATTTGACAGACAAGGATCAAAGGAATGTGGCAGGATCTTGCAAGAATGTGGCAAGATTTACCCTGTTATACCTGTATACCCTATATACAATTACTCATCATCATAGAAGAGTCATTCTCCATGAAAGCTCCCAAAACCTTTCTTCCCCTGAACACTGTCTTACTGTCATTGGGATGTCTATGCTTGATCTGTGGCCAAGGGAAGGAAGTAAATACCCATCAGGGTAAAGAGAACATACCTACCTACCTGTGAATTTTCCAACCTCCTCACTTTATGAGACATTGATAGCACAGAAAATAAATCTTTTTATTCTTTTGACTAGAAAAATTCTGAGCTTCTGTAAAGACAAAGCTACCTGAGAAGGAACTAGTTCTGATCTGCAAATTACCCTCCCCCACACACCCCACCACTATTCACCTTAGCATACTTCCTTTAATGATCTCCTTTAGTAACTATCACGACACTTTTTCCATTTGACTTTGCTGATGAACTTCAGATATCCATATTTGTGGTATCATGCAATGTTAATACTACAGATGTTGGTTCATATTAGGAGTAAGTTGGAAACTTGTGTTCAAATTCTGCTCCTGCAAAAAGCTGATGCCTTTATTGTTTTCCTTACTTTTTCTCTCCAGGTAGTGAGGATGGCTTCATGGGCCATGTCCTTATCAGCAGTGAAAGAAATACATATTCAATGAATTTTCAATAAATGAGTGAGGCAATTTGAAATCCGTGCAGATAACAGGCAGCAGACTTCTAGAGCCTCTCAAAGTGCAATTTCAAGTTTTTATTTAATTTTCTAGTGTCAGTGCAGTTTCATATGGCATGGAGGAGAAGGCAAATCTCAGATCACACAAGAATGCAGACATTCATTTAAAGTTAGCTTATAAAGTCACTTTGTGACAGAAGTAGCTCCAAGTGGAGTGTGGAAAAGATGGATTCAGTTGATTACCTCACCATTTCAAATTGAAGGGGAAAACAAAACCAACACACCACTAAGCTAATATAATGGAAGTTCCTTAAATATACTCCTGAGTAGATTCCCTATTGCCTAGTAGGGATTCTTACTACACTTTTTCCCTCATGAAGACTTAATAAGTTCAACTCTCTCTTCTCTACTACGCCAACAATTTCCATGAAATTCATCAAAACTCATAATTTGAGACTTTTACTCCTGTGTTATGTGAGGTTGAAACTTGCTGATGGATTAAAAAATTATGGAGCAGATGGACAATACCAACTGAATGCACATTTGGATTGTATAAGTCCTATTTCCACCTTAAAAAGCTTTGACTCCTTCTCGCTCCTTTGGGTTCTGAATCAAGCCACAGTTGTTTTTCAGACAAAGTGCTTAAGCGTGTGCTTAACCACTGGTTCCTAACCCATTATTTGGACGTTTATCACTATTCCACCATGATACTGAAGCAGAAAACTCTCCAAAATGAGTGAGTGGTTTAGTCCAAAGTATAATTGTGGTATGGACTGAGTGGGAGTGAAACAAACAACAATTTGTAGAGGAAGCCCCAGGAGGGAATTTGCCACCGTTCCCAGGCAGCTTGGAAACCCAGATGAGAAATAACACAAATGGAATAGGAAAACAAAATTTTCTGCTTTGAACACACATTTATCAGTCCTGTATGGGCATGCAACATCAACCAGACCTCTTCAGCTCAGCTCCCCCTGCCCTGCCCTGCATGTTAGTTAGTCGCAGAAAGTGGGTAAATGACCTCACTCCGCTAAACTGTAACTGGCACAGCAAGGGGGAGCTTGCAGAGAGGCATTAATTTTTATCTGCAAGAATAATTATCTGCTTTGCTTGATGTGCATCAGCTGGCTTTGTGTGTTTGATAAATGCTATCATTTGAAGATTAAATTTTACAAAAGAGGATTAGATGAGAAATAACACATGACTAATTAGTGGCAAGCAATGTGGAATTAAAATGCAGAAAAGCGTATGGAACAATGCCTGTATTTCACACAGATTCAGGCACATTAATGATTAAGCATTCGAGTTATTGAATCCTGAAATACTTTGACTCTCAACACAGGACATTTTCCTTTTTGTATCTGCATCTCCTGAAGATTCACTAAACACAGTGAATTTTCTCATTTACTCTGTAAATAATTTTAGCAAAGACTGATCATACGGTAAGTCCCTGTGTAAGAGTTAAATTGTCAGATCATGTTTCCAGATCACATAATTTGTATTTAGGGAAGCTCATTGTTTGAGTTGTTCAGGCCTAGAGGAGCTAATCTGGATTCAGCAAAGCCACCTACACACACACATGTGCACTAATGGAAGTATCTGCTGTAGTGAAGTTATTTCAGTGTAGCTTAAGAAGGTGCTTTAAGTCAAACTCCTCCTCTAGTGCTTTAGCTTAAATTGGAATCTGTGTTTTGGCCATTCTTGTTTAATACTCATCTCATTTAGCTTTAAGAACTTTTTTATGGCTACCAAAGTCTCATTTCTGCTGGCCAATAGACAGCCATCCATTTTGTGACTGTTTAATAGGGTCACAGCTGATGTGTTCCGCAGATACTAACACTATATAGCATAGCTAACTTTTTTGCTTTTTGCTAAGGGATTCACCTGCATGCACTGGGCATGGGGAGAATGTGAAAATGGAAAGAATAAAAAGTTTAGCTTTTTTTTTTGATAAATTTTAGCTATAAAAGTTATTACATGACCAGAATAAATCCCTGGGGTCTGACTTACTAGTTGCTATAACCCAAGAAGACAGTGGGATAATATTATAGGCCTAATAGATGTTGTGTAAAAAACATGCTAGTAAGAGAAGAATCAAGAATAGATGCAAATTTTAGCTCTACTTGCATTGATTTGCACACATGTGGATAGCTTCAAAGCAAGAGACATGAAGTGCAAACTTACAGTATTTTCAAGAGATTGTGGCACTTACTGAAGAGAGGAAGACTTAAAAAATATCAGAAGGAAAAAATAACCTGTTATAGGAAATATGACATACATGATCAACTGGCAAGACAAGAATGAAGCAGGAAGAGGGATGGTAGTGGATGCCCTTGAAGCCTCTTGGAAAGAAGCTGATGAAAGAACAGCCTGTTGTATAAGGCTGTGGTTGCCCTTGTAGATGGGTTTCTTCATTGCAAGGTGGACCTTGTGTTTGGTTGTGCAACCCAAAGGGATATAATCTCCAACATTGCTAAGTGCATGTAACCTTGTTCCCTTGTGGAGCTGGTAGTTGACTGACATTGAATGGACCAGTGCAAGAAATATCATGCCAGTAAAGGTGGGGAACGAGTTGGTTGGACACATTTATTTATTTATATGACATTAAAAGTTATGTTTTACAGTTTCACTGAGGGAAAAAAATACTCATTCTAAGGTGAAATATATGTCTATATTTTGTGGATTACATAGGTTTCTTATTTCCAGGTATTGCTATTTCTCTCATTCTGATTCAGCAAATACGCTCTACCTAGAAAATTACTTAGAATCATAGAATCATACAATCATTAAGGTTGGAAAAGACCTCTAAGATAATCGAGTCCAACCGTCAACCCAACACCACCATGCCCACTAAACGATGTCCCTAAGCGCCTCATCTACGCGTCTTTTAAATACTTCCAGGGATGGTGACCCAACCACTTCCCTGGGCAGCCTGTTCCAAGGCCTGACCACTCTTTCAGTAAAGAAATTTCTCCTAATGTCCAACCTAAACCTCCCTTGACGCAGCTTGAGGCCATTTCCTCTCATCCTATTGCTAGTTACTTGGGAGAAGAGACCAACACCCACCTCGCTACAACCTCCTTTCAGGTGGCTGTAGAGCACAATGAGGTCTCCCCTCAGCCTCCTCTTCTCCAGGCTAAACAACCCCAGTTCCCTCAGCCGCTCCTCATAAGACTTGTGCTCCAGACCCTTCACCAGCCCTCCTCTGGACATGCTCCAACACCTCAATGCCCTTCTTGTAGTGAGGGGCCCAAAACTGAACACAGTATTCGAGGTGCGGCCTCACCAGTGCCGAGTACAAGGGCACGATCACCTCCTTACTCCTGCTGGCCACACTATTTCTGATACAGGCCAGGATGCTATTGGCCTTCTTGACCACCTGGACACACTGCTGGCTCATGTTCAGCTGGCTGTCAATCAGCACCCCCAGGTCCTTTTCCTCTGGGCAGCTTTGCAGCCACTCTTCCCCAAGCCTGTAGTGTCGAATGGGGTTGTTGTGGAAGAAGTGCAGGACCCGGCACTTGGCCTTGTTAAACCTCATACAGTTGACCTCGGCCCATCGATCCAGCCTGTCCAGGCCCCTCTGCGGAGGGACCTGTAGGCTTCCTACCCTCGAGCAGATCAACACTCCCACCCAACTTGGTGTCGTCTGCAAACTCACTGAGGGAGCACTCGATCCCCTCATCCAGATCATTGATAAAGATATTGAACAGGACCAGCCCCAGTACTGAGCCCTGGGGAACACCGCTCATGACCGGTCGCCAACTGGATTTAACACCATTCACCACAACTCTCTGGGCTCGGCCATCCAACCAGTTTTTTACCCAGCGAAGAGTGTACCTGTCTAAGCCGTGAGCTGCCAGCTTCTCTAGGAGAATGCTGTGGGAGACAGTGTCAAAGGCTTTACTGAGGTCCAGGTAGACCACATCTACAGCCTTTCCCTCATCCACTAGGCAGGTCACCTGGTCGTAGAAGGAGATCAGGTTGGTCAAGCAGGACCTGCCTTCCATGAACCCATGCTGGCTGGGCCTGATCCCCTGGTGAGTGCTTGTGAGCGCCCTCAAAACGAACCGCTCCATAATCTTCCCCGGCACTGAGGTCAGGCTGACCGGCCTGTAGTTCCCCAGATCCTCCTTCCGGCCCTTCTTGTAGATGGGTGTCACATTGGCAAGCCTCCAGTCATCCGGGACCTCTCCTGTTAACCAGGACTGCTGGTAAATGATGGAGAGTGGCTTGGCAAGCTCCTCCGCCAGCTCCCTCAGCACCCTCGGGTGGATCGCATCCGGCCCCATAGACTTGTGAGTGTCCAGGTGGCGTAGCAGGTCATTAACTTCTTCCTCTTGGATTATGGGGGGTTTATCCTGCTCACCGTCCCTGTCTCCCAGCTCAGGGGGCTGAGTGACCTGAGGATAACTGCTCTGACTATTAAAGACTGAGGCAAAGAAGGCTTTAAGTACCTCAGCCTTATCCTCGTCCTTGGTGGCAACGTTCCCCCCCGCATCCAATAAAGGATGGAGATTCTCCTTGGCTCTCCTTTTGTCATTAATATACTTGTAAAAGCCTTTTTTGTTGTCTCTCACGACAGTGGCCAGGTTGAGTTCTAGCTGGGCTTTTGCCTTTCTAATTTCCTCTCTGCACGACCTAACGAGATCCCTGTACTCTTCTTGAGTTGCCTGCCCCTTCTTCCAAAGGTGATGAACTCTCCTTTTTTTCCTGAGTCCCAGCCAGAGCTCCCCGTTCAGCCAGGCCGGTCGTCTTCCCCGCCCGTTCTTCTTACGGCACATGGGGACACCCGCTCCTGCGCCTTTAAGACTTCCTTCTTGAAGAACGTCCAGCCTTCCTGGACCCCTTTGCCCTTCAGGACTGTCTCCCAAGGGACCCTCTCGACCAGTGTCCTGAGCAGACTAAAGTCCGCCCTCCGGAAGTCCATGGTAGCGGTTTTGCTGGCCCCTCTCCTTACTTCACTAAGTATTGAGTATTCTATCATTTCATGGTCGCTAAGCCCAAGCCAGCCTCTGACCACCACATCTCCCACCAGTCCTTCTCTGTTTGTGAACAGCAGGTCAAGCGAGGCACCTCCCCTGGTGGGCTCACTTACCAGCTGTGCCAGGAAGTTGTCTTCCACACACTCCAAGAACCTCGTCGACTGTTTCCTCTCTGCCATGTGGTATTTCCAGCAGACGTCAGGAAAGTTGAAGTCCCCCACGAGAACAAGGGCTAGCGACTGGGAGACTTCTGCCAGCCTCTGGTAGAATATTTCGTCTGCCTCCTCATCCTGGCTAGGTGGTCTATAACAGACTCCCAGCAGTATATCTGCCTTGTTGGCCTTCTCCCTCATCCTTACCTGTAAGCACTCGACCTCATCATCACTATCACTGAGCTCTAGACAGTTAAAGTACTCCCTAATTTACAGGGCTACCCCACCGCCTCTCCTTCCTCGCCTGTCCCTTCTGAAGAGCTTATAGCCATCCATTGCAGCACTCCAATCATGAGACTCATCCCACCACGTTTCCGTGATGGCGACTAAGTCATAGCTACCCCGCTGCACAATGGCTTCCAGCTCCTCCTGTTTGCCAGCCATGCTGCGTGCATTGGTGTAGATGCACTTGAGCTGGGCTGCCAATTTCTCCCCTGACATTGGCGTGCCGCCCCTAGGCTCTTCTCTAGTGAGCCTGGTTTTATCCCCTTCCCCCTTCGAACCTAGTTTAAACTTCATCACGTGCTTAGGTTCCTTATCAAAGTGAGGCAGTGGAGACTAAGTTCAAGGCTGAAATAGGAAGGCATGAGGATTCCTGAGCTGTTGGGTTGCATCTAACTATTATGGTCTCCTCAGAGACATCTGAATGTAAACAGCATAATATTGTAACAGCTTAATTTGCCAGCATCACACATCACACCTGAGAGTAATTGCTCTACATGTATCTGAAGTATCTAAAGAAATATGCACACATTCACTTCATGCCTAATGAAAAGTTAAAAATAATAAACAATCAAGCTGGTTGTTATGGCTGGGAAATTATGCCTACTGAGGTGAATAGCTCCCTTCCAAGGTGAGTTCAGGACTTGGGACTACTCTTTTTATTCAGGAAAAGGAGTACAGGCTACAGCATCTGATACCAAGCTAACATCTCAGCTGAGTATGCTGTTTCCCTCTGTTCCTTTTCTTTGCTAAGAAGTAGATTAATAAAAGAAAGCAAAGCACAGAACTAGCTGGGAAAATGGAAATTGTCTTCTAAAGTATGTTTGACATTTTGAATCTTCCTTCCATTCTAAATTGCAACAAAGAAGAAAAATGTGACTTCTCCCCACGCCCCGTCCTGACATGGAAAGTCTGAAAAATGAGGTACTGTGATATGATTATGTGTGTAGTTTTGATATAGAGAAGAATCGAAACGAAATGATTTAGTCATTGCCAAAAGTGCAGCATTTTTGCCATATCAAAGCAGAATGTCTCAACAGTATCAAATACAAGAAAGTAAGAATATTTTCTTTAGCTTGTTTGCCTTTAAACTTCTGTATAAACTGACACATTTCCATAGAATGCACAGATTTGAATGACTCTTATTTCCTGATGGAAAAATTCCTGTCCAAAATACTTGAAATAGCAATCTCACAACAAAAGCTTGATGTGCTTTGGGTAGAGACATCATGATTTCATCACCCGAGTGATAACGATGGATTCTCAGTTTTGTGGACAACTTCTGTCTGACAAAGAAACCTTATAATGTAGAGCAGTAAATCCTGGAGATAAAAGCTACAGCATCTTTACCCCATCATGCCTATCTGGAAGACTCAGACCCCTGCTGAGATGGGACTCAATCTGTCTGGCAAGGCACAAGGTTGTTCGGAGAACAGGAAACAGGGAAAGGGATGGAGCTACAGAGACAAGGGGAGCAGAAAAAGGAGAGTACAAACAAGAAACCACCAGCTTGGGAGCTAGAAGCTGTAAATGGCAGCCTACCAAGGGGCTTGTTCATCAACCTGGCTTGGACACCTGTGCTCACAAAAAAGAAAATACAATATGCGTGCATGCGTGTCGTGGTTTAACCTGGCAGGCAGCCAAACACCACGCAGCCGCTCGCTCACTGTCCCCCTGCAGTGGCAGTGAGAATCAGAAGGGTAAGAGTGAGAAAAACTTGTGGGTTGAGATAAAGACAGTTCAATGGAACAGAAAAGGAGGGGAAAATAATAATAATAATAATAATGATGATGATGATGATGATGATGATGATGACAGAATATACAAAATGAGTGTTGCACAATGCAATTGCTCACCATCCGCGCTGGCTGATAACCAAGTAGCGATCGCTACTTCCTGGAACACGCCTACCATTTATATACTGAGCATGACGTTCCATGGTATGGAATACCCCGTTGCCCAGCTGGGCCAGCTGTCCTGGCTATGCTCCCTCCCAGCCTCTCGTGCACTTGGTAGAGCATGGAAGCTGAATGTCCTTGACTAGCAGGGTACCTAGCAACAACTGAAAACATCAGTGTGTTATCAACATTCTTCTCATACCAAATCCAAAACACAGCACTAGGGAGAAATTTTACTCTATCCCAGCCGAAACCAGAACAGTATCCACCCCTTATTCTATACCATTTATGTCATGCTTAGGTCTCATTTTCTAATACATTCCAATTAATCACCACCACCTTTCTTATCTTTATGTATATATACATACACACACAGATACCATTCCCTTAGTCTATGGGCCATCCCTCTAAAATGTCCATTGAGTTCATTTAGTCCATGACTTCGGGCTCTGTCATAACAGTCTTTCAGGGCAGGAGAGATGGTGTGTGGTGTTGTATTGTTGCATCCTGAAGCCAGTTCTGATTCCATTATTGTTGTGCTCGTTTGGTTCTATCATTGTTGCACTTTGCTCAGTTTCATCAGAGTTCCTTCTTCATTAATCTGGGTGATTCTTACTGCTATACCATTGATAGCAACCATAGAAATAATGTTATACTATATCATATAACACTTAACATCATACAATTCAGTTCATCGGTTATTTTCACCGAAAATCAAATCCCCTTGAGGTTCACACTGGACTTCCGCATCCTTTCGCACCACCCACCAAGTGCACCCAGGTCCTTGAGCAAAAGCAATCCCACGGGTGGGTTTTCCCTTGCCAGAGGTAGGAGTAACTCAGACTGTCTTCCACAGCATATTTCTTATGTGTACTACAGGGACTTTTTCTCCATCTACAGTACATAAGAGTTTGGATTGGGTAGGGCCAGCTCGAGTGACAGATCCCCTAGTGTTGACTAACCAGGTGGCTTTTGCTTAATGTGTATCTCAATGTTTGAATGTCCCACCACCCATTGCTCTGAGTGTAGATTTTAACAGTCCATTGTATCGTTCAATTTTCCTGGAGGCTGGGGCATGGTAGGGGGTGTGATATACCCACTCAATGCCATGCTCTTTGGCCCAGGTGTCTATGAGGGTGTTTCAGAAATGAGTCTTATTGTCTGACTCAATTCTTTCTGGGGTGCCACGTCGCCATAAGACTTGCTTTTCAAAGCCCAGGGTAGTGTTCCAGGTGGTGGCATGTGTCTGCATGTCATGGAGACAGGGCAATCAATACATGTTTTATAAATGCAGGCAGCTAAAATTTGGTCTTGTGATAGCTGCAGCAAATTCTCACCTAGAAAGGTAATCTTCAAGAAATCTGAAGTGACATTTTCTTCAGAGCTAGCAGAAAAGGTTGAAAAGTCCTTTCACAGTTTTGAATTAAGGGAAACACCCACTTCTTTAAAAAACATATATATATTATTTTTTTCTATTTGGTTGGAAAATAAAGAACTTACTCAAAGCCTGCTATAAGTTGAGTGGAACTTGAATTTTACTTGAATTTTGAAATGTTTTGACAGCCAGAATTGACAGCTGAAGAGCAAGCAGAAACCTACATGCAGTAGGTTTGTGTTCAATGAACCAAACCACTGGAGGGACTGCAACTGCTATCCATAAACTACCCTTAGCAAGTGTCTGACGACTCTGTCTCAGTAGCTGTATTGATTAAAAGCTAATCGTTTTGCTGCTGTCCAGGTCCTGCCTGCAGTGCACTGAGTAATGCTGCAGTTACATCAGTGTGAGCTGCTAATAAGGTGGCAAAAAAAAAAAAAAAAAAAAGAAAGGAGGAGGGGAAGAAACAAAGTAGGTTCATTTTGGGCAGCTGTTTAAGTATTTTCTGTAACCTTCATACTTTTGTGAGCTTTCTTATTAGTATTGTTTTTACATGGCATTAATTTCAGTTTAGCATTCAAACACCATCTGGAATTGAATAACCAAACATTGCATTTAAGGATGTTGAAATGAAACATCTTGACTCATTTAATACTTTTTTCCTGGAAACAGACTCTTTTCCTTCTTTTTTGAGACTTGAATATTCATTTTTCTATGGAAAATATGAACAAAACCGATTATTGGCTCATTCCACCTTCTTACACAGACATCAGTAAACACACAGATTCCCAGCTGGTGGCCAAGGAGTCTGAGCTCTGTGGAGGAGGTCTTTGCTCTGTGTTTTCTCTACTCTTCATCTGCACCAAGCAAGGTCACAGAGTGGATTCCTATTGTTCTGGTTCCGTAAAGGGAGAATAAGCCTGTTCCCACAATATCTCAGTCACACAGTGCAAACCAGACTAAGAACTGGCGTTGGTATTTCGGGAAATTTTGGAGATGTCAGCAGTAGCCTCGGTGTGTGCGGCAGTTCTCCTCTGTCCATGGTGCTGGGACAGATCCCGCGTACAGATAGCAATCTTTATCACTTGCCCTGATCAGAAAACATTGCTATTTCTGAGATTTGTTGCTGTTAAATATGCCATTAAATTGCATTACTGACAGATTCATATTCACAAAGTATTCTGGACGTAATCTATTGCTATATGCCATCAGAAAGAAGATCCATGGGGCATTGCTCATATCATTGCCATGGCTGGGCAAGCTGTTATTTCTCTTGTAGCAGAAGTCATGTATCTCAGGTGAATCACATAAGTGATGCCCATGATCCCATCCGCCCAGTTGGGTTTCTCAGCAAATTGAGGAAAGGTTGTGTCAGAACCTCTCTGTTCAATTTCTGAGGTAAAAGGCTTCTCCAGGAGCCTTTCTGAGATCGTTATTAGACACAGATCTATAGACTACATCACCTCTTTTTGACCATGTCCTTTCTTGTCTCTGTGCTTGAACCCTGTGTGGTGAGGAGCGTACTGGTGGGATCTTTCCTGACTGATAGGTCAGGGTACCACCTGAATAGGAGGTACCCAAATCAGGCTCACAAGTACTTGGGTTTTCATCTTAAAGGTACATCCTGCGGGCATCGCTTAGAAGCTGGCACTTGGGATAGGGAAGAGATGCTGAAGCTGGAACTAGGAGTATCTCAGTGGGGTTTGTGGTTTACTGATCCTGTGCCTTGTTCTCCTGAAGAAGAGGGAGCTGTGAAGCAGTTTCACTTGCTTCACGTGTCTTGATTTTCTCTGGCAGCTGTATAATGTGGAAAAAGTGGGAGTAGTTTGGGGATAGAACCATGGATACATGATCTTTGGAGAGTCAGCTGGTTTATGGGACAGACCAGCACCTCTAAACAGGTTAACGAGAAGCTCAAGGACCTCTCAGGTTCTTCTCCTTGATGTGCCTATGTCGTGGTTTAACCTGGCAGGCAGCCAAATACCACGCAGCCGCTCACTCACTCCCCCCACCCCCAGCGGGACGGGGAGAGAATCGGAAGGGTAAGAGTGAGAAAAACTCATGGGTTGAGATAAAGACAGTTTAATAGAACAGGGAAAAAAAGGGAAAATAATAATGATAATGATAAAATATACAAAATGAGTGATGCACAATGCAATTGCTCACCACCCGCGCTGACTGATAACTAAGTAGCGATCGCTACTTCCTGGAACACGCCTACCCTTCATATACTGAGCATGACGTCACATGGTATGGAATACCCCATTAGCCAGCTGGGCTGGCTGTCCTGATTATGTTCCCTCCCACCTTGTGTACCTAGCTCAGTCAGTAGGCATGGGAGCTGTCCTTGGACTAGGAGGGCACTTAGCAACAACTGAAAACATCAGTGTGTTATCAACATTCTCCTCATACTAAATCCAAAACACAGCACTAGGAAGAAATTTAACCCTATCCCAGCCGAAACCAGGACAGCCTATTGTTTTGCCTGGCTTGTGAAAGCCCCTGTGGATGACAACACTTTATTCTCTGCATGCAAGGGAGGACATTTGCCATTGCAAAGCTCGTAAGGAGCCTATGGACAGGAAAGATTCCATTTCTCAGCAACCCCACTTGGCTGTGCTGACCCTTGGCTGCTACAGGAGTTCCTTCACATAGCATGCTCCAGGATCCCCAAAGCAGGGAGGAGAAACCTGGTTTTAGGCAATTAGGTGTTTTAACTATTAGCCCATACTTCTCTGATTCTTGTGTTTGAGGGCATTTGAATTGTCCCTTCCCAAACTCCAGGATATAAGACCAAGGTGTGCACCTGGAGGTTTAGTAGTGTTAGGCAGGCACACTGTCCTCCTCTCCAAGAGCAATCATATGATAAAGGAAGAATGTGAGCTGTTGTATGACAGACCCAAACTATAAGCCCTGCTCAAAATTATATGGGCACTTGGAGAGGCAACCCCGACCTGGAAATACTGTGTTGATTGCACAGGAAACCTGGGCACACAACTCCAGCAGGCTCCCAGGATCATTTCTTGGGCACAGCCATCTCCGCTGAGTGACTGCTGTGGTATGTATGGAAAAGAGAGCATCAAAATGTACCAGTATGCGCTTTGGATGGGAGATGCTGGGGGTGAGTTGAGGCTTAAAACAAGAGGGTTCCTCACCCCCTCTTGGTATTAATTTTTCCTTTCTGAAGTTTGTTAATAAAAGTGCAGCGCATGTCTACCCGGCTGAGCTTCCTAGGCTGATACTAGTGTCTGTTGTAAAGTGGTTTTCTGGGAGCTTTTAGAATAGAATAGTATAGAATAGAATAGTTCAGTGGAAGGGACCTACAATGATCATTTAGTCCAACTGCCTGACCACTTCAGGCTGATCAAAAGTTAAAGCATGTTATTAAGGGCATTGTCCAGTTGCCTCTTAAATATTGACAGGCATGGGGCACCGAGGCAGACCCAGGTGTGTGCACACTGTCTTGAGCATAGAAGCATGCCCTCCCGCATCTGCAGCTGGCACCCGAGAGCTTTGCAGGCTGCAGAGCCCCGGTGGCCAGCATCGCTGCCCCGAGAGGGATTGGTTTGCCTTTCCGTGGTGGACCTGCATGCCTCTCCCCGCGGTGCCAGGTGCGCCCCGGCGCCCTCCTTGTCCTTCAGGCGAGGTCGCCCAACGAGCCGTGCCAGCGCCTCCCCAGGATGCCGGCCCCGCTGCTCTCCCACCCCCAGGCTCCCACTTCCCGCAGCACCATTCCGCGTGGTCTCCCCCCGCTTTTAGCCCCATATCGCTTGCTTTGGGCGCTGCTGTCCCACCTTTCCTGCTGGCGACAGGAGGGTGGATCAGAAGCAGAGCTCGTCCCCTCCTACCCAACCCCAAGCCAGGTGTCGGCATCCCTAAAGGTGGGTGCCGGTGCCGTGAGGGGGTACTGCTCTGCTTTGCCACGTAGCGCTCGCACAGCACGCAGCTCCTTCCTCCTCACCTTCAGATGCCGTCCCGAACCTGGGCTAGACGACGGTTCGCTGCACTCGCGCCCTTCATCCGTCAACCGCAGGGAGGGAACTCCCCCCTGCGCACCCCTCCCTCCCCCCCAGCCTCCTCGGCTACAAACACTGCTGAATAGCGAGAGAACTGAGCCGAGCAGCCGGCGATCCTTCTCCGGCCATAGTAAAATCCGAGGCGAAGGAGGAGGGAGGAGAAGGCTCTGCTCCCGCCCTGTCTTCTTCCTCGCCTCTCTAACTCCTTCCAGGACCTAGAACAGAGGACGCGGATCGCTCTCCCACACTCCCCCTTTTGCAGGAAGCCGTATTTGCAGAGATTTCCCCTGGCACACATACACTGACTTTCGAGGAGATGCAAGGAACCAATTGCAAAATACAACAGCCGGCTGACAACATCCCCTCCTTCCCCCACGGCAAAGCGCAAGGACACCTCGCTGCTGCAAACAGCCGGGAATGCGGTGGGGGACATGCATGCAAATACACGCACCCCTCCGAGGGGTTGGGGAGCGCTGGGGGCCTCCTCCGCGGCGAGTAACGAGGGGCGAGGGCGGTGCAGGGAAGGGGCGGGGGAGCCGGAGGCAGGGGGAGGGAGAGAGCCCAGCTCCCGCAACGAGGGGAGGAGGAAGGAGGGACCGTGTCGGTGGGATGGTCCGGAAATCCTGTGATAAAAAGAGGGGCGCGGAGGAAAAGTAGGGAGAAGCTCTGGACTCATTCTCTCTCCCCCACCCCGCGCCCGCAACTTCCTCGGCAGCCCTCAGGCACGTGGGCGCTGGCCAGAGCCCCTAGGAGCGAAGAGGACCCGCTGCACCCACCTGCCGCCCGCCCGGTACGGTACGGCACGGCACGGCACGGCCCGGCCCGGCACAGCTCAGCTCAGGTCAGCACCGCGCCCGCCGCCGAGCGAGGTATCAGCGCCGGGGCGGGCGGGCCGTGCCGTGCCGGCCGGCGTGCGGAAGGGCAGCGAGGAGAGGAGGGGTGTGGGTGCGCAGGGATGGGGGAAGCCCTCGTCCTCCCAGGTGCTGGCGGGCCGCGCAGCCCCACGGCACGGTTGTGACCTGATATCGGAGCCGGTGCCCGGCGGGGGGCGGCAGCCTGCCCCGGAGCCGAGCCCGCCCTTCCCCGCGGCCGGGGCCAGCAGAGGGAGGCAGCAGCCTGCGCGGCGGGGCTGCGGTGCTGCACCTGCGGCCGGCCGGTCTCAACCTTGAGCCGTCCCGGCTCTTCCTGAGGAGGTGCAGCCCTCGCTGGCATTGCGCTGGGGGCTTTCTGGGTGAGGTTTCTAAGGGGTTAGGGTTGGGGAGCCTGCCCGGCATCCGTGCTCTCCATCCGGCCGCCCGGGCTGCATCCGCACCCGAGTCGCCCAGCTTCTCCCCCTTGTCCTCCCGGGCATTTGCGGAGCGCTTCACCTTCAAATGCCTCCTCGGCTGCCGCTCCGGAGCTAGCCCTTCAAAAACCGAGACGGCGAGAAGCAGGAGTGGAAACGAGAAAGTTCAAAGGTTTAACACCTTCCTGCCCGTCTCAGGAGACAAGCCGGGAGGACCACCGCACTGCTCCTCCAGGCTCATTCCTGGCCACCTGCCCTGCCTGGGGAACCACCGTGTCCTCTTACCTCCTCCTCCTCGCCCCCGTTCCCCCCCTGCCAGCATGCAGGTGCTAGGGTGCTGCCCCAGGTGCCAGGGGGCTTCCATGTCCTGCAAAGCCAGACTCTGCAGGGATGGGGGGCTGGAAACTCACCTGCACTTAGACAAGGGGAGGAAAGCTGTGGGGAGAGACCTGAGAAAGACCAGGCATCAACCTTTTCTCCTCCTAGAGACACCATCCTTCTTTTGATTGTGCCTCTTTGCAGGCTGCCCTCCAAGGATTCCTGGTTGCTGTGCATGTGAGGTGTGAAGGTGGGCAGCACCCCTAAGCCATCACCATGGATTTTGTTATGAAACAAGCTCTAGGAGGTAAGTGCGGTTGGCACATGAGGGGCCTTGCATCATCCCATCCCCACCTCCCCTCCCATTTGCACCTGGCAAGAGAGAGGATGGACTGCTATGAGCTGGAGGAGCTGTTTGGGGACCCGGAAGAGCATGCCTGTCACTGATTCATGATCTCAAGAGCCAAGCGTTTGAAGAATCTGAGCAGGAGAGGGCAGCAACAAGCAGAGACCAAAGCCCCGTGTCAGGGGAAGAGACCTCCCACACAAGGTGTGCAGGCCCTGCGTCATGCCTACCCTGCCAGCTGGCTGCATATGCTGCTGTGCAGTGCACAGGTCTTGCTTTGCTTCATGCCATGCCACTGAGGCAGGTATTACAAAGGCTGCAGACAGGTTTAGCCGGAGTAAACCCAAAGAAAGAGTAGCATTTTCTGTGTGTGTGTAAGCCCCTTTTTCATCCTCCGCCCAAACGTTGGCCAGACCTTGATCAAAAAATGGCCAGTGCAGAAATTTTTGTATCTGGTATTAGGAGAGTTATTTTTAATAAAAATATTGCTGAAATAAGCAGGGAAACAGTAATAAAGTATCCCCTCCACACCCTACCTGGATTTAAGGCTTATCTTTTATATGGTTTCAATATATTTCCTTTCATGTGTGATGAATTGTTTTAACCTAATGGTGGGAAATAGAAAAGGCAGTGGTGTGGGGGAGAGAAATTTTAAACAATGCAGAAGTATTTGGGAATAAGATTCCTTCGTTCTGCCACAGTTATGCTGCCTTTCAGGGCTGCTTGGCCTGAACATTCCACCAAAACAAGGCTGTCACTGAGATGATGCTGAATGCTGGCTGCTGTTGGGAACTGGAATAGTTGGCCTCACAGGAAGATGATGAGGTTGTTCTGGTCATTCTCTTTTGTACTGTATCTCATGTGTGCATTTTCCATTCATTTTCCTTTGGAGAAACTGTAGAGTTATGGGACTGTGGGAATGTTTCATGCATGGTGTTATTGATATCATATGCAGCTTCAACATTTACTGCAGGATTCTCTCCCATGGCATGGAAACATGATTTTCATCTTTGAAAACAAAGGAACTGTTGGTTTTTTTTCACCAAGGAGCAAAATTCTCACGGTTAAGAACAGAGCAAGCAACCCAAGTTTTAGTTGGGGTGTTTTGAATGGGAAGATCAAACTGGAGAAGAAAGTTGGGTTGGTAATTTGATTGCACAAAATAGCAATATATGAAGATATCTATGTGAGAATATACGGTTTGTATGGTAGCAGTGTTATATTTCATTACCCTTCAGTGCCTGTTTTGAAGGAGAAATAGTTTTGAGAAGAGCAGATTTTGCACTGATCGCTATGCTGTGAATAAGGTTGCTTGCACAGAAATGAACAAGTGTACCTGCAAACTGGAGATTTAGCCACTGCAGCTGGAGATCCATGAATCCACTAAAAGGAAATAACTGCTTAGAGACTGCAGTTAAAGGCAGGGGGAGGAGGGTTGCAGCAAAGGAGTAACAGTTGAGATGCATGCCTTTTCTTGCAGCTTAGTCACTAACCTGGGTTGGAAGCAGTGTCTACGCGTGCTTAACAGCATTTACTCTGGGCAGACATTCATTCTAACATAATGTTGCATGCCAGGGTCAGGATTTGCATTATAATAGGAGTTGCTGAGAAGGCAAATTCAAAAAGCATCTTTTGGTGAAGCCTGAGTTTCTAATGTCTGTCAAGATGCTGCCCAGGGCACCAGCTCTTCTGCCAAATGACTTAACGTATTAGCTAAATGTGTCTGGAACTTGCCGACTTACTCAATAAAGGAGAAGTCTCTGCAGAGAGGTAAAATCCAGAAAATGTTAATTCATTAAGCAGAGACCTATTTTTAAATCAGAAATAGTTTCAAAAAGGAAAAACAAGATCTCCCAGGGCAAATATAACATGGAAAACAAAGGTCATTTTGGGCATTTGTTTCTCACTGGAGTTAAAGCCCAAGCTGATGCAAGCATGCAATCTAGCCACAGATTGCATGTCCTTGCACAGCAAGCCAAGGACTAAAGGTTACAGTTTACTTCCTTAATTATTTTTGGCTGCCAGTTCTGACATCCAGAGGGAGATGCCCAAACTGAGCAAACCACCAAACCTCTGGTGGGTGACAGGCTTGCTTTGGCTAGGTGTGATACATGGTGTGACCTCCTAGTGAGCTTTTTTATTATCCCCAGTTTCAGGGAGATCTTCCTGTGGATTTCATGGCTCTTTGATTTTAGTTTAATGTGGCTTTTCCCAGAACACCTCTGAATTCTTTTTGCTGTCTGCTTGCGATTTTTTGAATGGTGCAAATGTTCTTATCCCATCCTCAAAATCTCTTCTGGCACTCTTGGAAGAAAGAAAAAAATATTGCAATTTTGTCAGTAAGGTACCCTCCAATTTACAGAGAACCAAACTTGCTATAGATATTGCTTGCAGACCACCTACAGCTATGATAGCTTAACCCTTTCATTATCTCAGCTGCGGACACCTGAAAAAGTCCGGGGGCCAATTGGGTTTCCTTCTCTGAGCATTATGGGCATGTCATTTTCTCTTCCCAGCATCTAGCACCAAAGTGGGGCTTCGGCCAGAGCTTATGGTAGCTAAAAGCCTCGATGTGAGAACGGTTTGCAGGTGAGGTGCTTTCGCCTTTTTCCTGCTGGACAGGGCTGTGCAGAGCTCTGAAGCATATGAGGACTTTGGGACCAGGTTTCATCATATCGGAGTGATCAGAGGAGGTACTGGAAGGAAAACATCATTGCTCTTCCACCTCCTCACTCACCTTCTTGAGGAAGAGGAGATCTCACACTCAGCTTAATTAACAACAAACAGTAACCTTAGCAGAACACTACTGTGGGAGTCTTCCCATTGCTTTTGAAGCAATCCAAGAAAACATTTCCTTTGTCTATAATGGCACAGGACAATCAGATTTGTTTTTCCTTGGAGTTTTGCCAGTCAGAGGAGAAGAAGGCAGGAAGGCGTTTTGAAAGGTAGGTGAGCTAAGTTAGCAAGCAAGGAAAGGCAGTTATGCTGTGTAGAGTTGCTTTGTTTGGAAGCCTGTGTGACTAGGGGTTTAGATTTTGTGAAATCAGTTTGGCAGGTTATTGTATAGCTGAGGTAGAATGTGTTCTTTCCCTGACTTATTGTTACAGAGGGGTCTGCAGAAGCCCACCGTTCTGTGCAGCGGAAGGCCATCGTCCTCCTTGCTGCCAGCACTGGGATTTTGCTGCTAGTGTTGGCAGCAGAGTCTTTGCCTGGTTGTTGACAAGCTTGAAATGTGTCTTTGCAAATCCCTGGCGTCTTCGAGGTAAAATCCTTGACCCTTTCATTAGCAGTGGGGACTGTGGTCCAGGAAAAGCAGTACAAAATATTAGCTTATTTGACCAATTTGTATCTGTGTCTTTTTTTGTGCTCTTTAGACCTTTCAGTACCCTGTGTGAAAGTCCATTTGTGTTTGACAGTGACAGATGCCATAGATATGAAATGCAGTCATGATGCTGATTAGCTGTGTAGGACGACAAGAAGAAAATAGCATGAGGAAACCTACAGGCTTAAAATTGCTGCTTCTTCTTCCAGAGAAGTAACAGAGACAGCAAAGGGATATTTTGTACCTCTGACCTTGCCACAACAACAGACATTGACATAGGTGTGTAGCCAAGGTGATTGGTCACTTTGCTGTTCCTGTGACAAGTCACTAAATGAAGACAACCAGGGTGATTTCATGATTGTATTTTATATTAGGAGTGCTCTTTACCAAGCCAGGTCAGCGCTCTGGAGCGCTGTCATCATGCCCAAGATGTATGACTTCCCAGGAGAAAGCTGGAAGTGGAGGACCTGAAATCGTCCCTGGACAAATTTAGCCATAGTGTTTTTCAGTGGGCATTGTTTATTTCTTCATAGGTTTGTGTGAAAGCAAGGGGTGCATTAACACCTGACTCCCACGTCATGCTACACTCACCTCGTCTGTCACTGGTGGCTTGGACAAATACGGAAACTGGACTGAAGTAGAAGAGACACTAAACTTCATGAAGCTCTGCTGGCTGTCATCCTGTTACTGGGAGACTTGAGGGCCAAGGGTCTTAGGCATTTTTATACAGAAAAAGAGAAGGGGAAAGCCCATGGGAAGGTGAGGAGGATTTGTCTGAGCCAGGATCATGTTGTAGTTGAAGAGAGAGAGATTTCTTATAGCAGAAACTAACATTTGCAGACCAGAAGGCTGTGAAGATATGGATATATAGAACAGCCACAATAGCTCCAACTCTGTATTATATGGTGGTGTGCAGGGCCCTTTTAATGTGCTCCTTTTATTGCCGTGGGTAGGAGAAAAGTCTAGCTGGGATGCCGGCCTTAAATAGTGACTTTTCCTAATGTCAGCCTGTGGATTAATCACATGACTCACTTCATATATAACGATGCATATGAACAGTACTGTCTAAATTTCTTCTTCATGCTGCCAGTACCTCTTTAATTCATTGTGCAATGCAAGCCCCATCAGGAGGAAGGGTACATTGAGTTTCTGGATAGATATTCACTGGGCTATATTACAGGCATGATTTTCTGTTTTATTGGCAGCAGCTTAGAGTGAGGACTGCTGCTTGGAATTCACTTCTTTATCTGTCAAGATTCAATGGAGACTTGTTTTGTTTCATAAGGATTCTTAAAATACTGTAGGCAGAAGACAAAAGCAACCAGATTGCCATCTGGAATATGTCAGCAGGGTTGGACTGACTACTTCAACTCCCTTACTGGCAGTTTTAGTTTAGCTAGGTACACCGCAAAACTCAGTCCAGAGGAAATTCCCTTGTTCTCAAAGGTAGGCAGAGATTTAAACCCTCCTGGAGATAATGGGATTTAAGTCGCTGTCCATAAGCTCTGAAAAAGCAACCCCTGCGCTAAGCTTACATTAATGAAGACGTGAGTGTGTGTGAATGCCAGATAAGCCTGAATGGAAACTGTACTACTGTTTAACAACATCTTAGCAGCAGCCTTCCATGTGGCTTATCAAGTGTATATTTTGCTGTTGCATTTGCCTCACTTTACTTGCTTGTGATGTGGGGATTAAGACCTTGATTTTCCCTGGAGAAATCAGTGAGATTGAGTGCAGTTAGAAGCAATACAGACCTGTCCAGGGTGGAACAGACAATGAAATAAACACAGTGCTTTCTGCCTTTCCCTCCTCCAACTGAGCCTCCTGTTTCTCACATTTGCAGTTTTCTGCTGAGCCTTTCTCCTGCTCTGGGACCTCATGCATCAGCTAGACTGTGCTCCTCTGCTTATGTTAATGTATGAAGTCCTGGAACAGGACAGAAACTGTAATGCAGAACTGCAAGTTGTAGTGCCAACAAGTAGTGCTGGTATTTACTTCTGGAGTCTCTTTTGCCTGTAAGACTTGAAACCTGTCCTTAATGTCCTTAATAGCGTGCTTTAACTTTCGATCATCCCTAAAGTGATCAGGACTAGATGATCGTTGTCGGTCCCTTCCACTGAACCATACTATTCCATACTATTCCATACTATTCCATACTATTCCATACTATTAATTCTTAAGTGAGTAAGAGTATAAAATGAATTCTGCAGCCTCCATGTGTAGTATGGATGTTGGTTTTGTTCTATTATGTTCTGGATCCTTTTTTGTTTGTCTGATGCTTTGAGTATATGCATTTTAATGACATTTTGAAGATGAAGAGATAGTGTTGATATCTGATGGATACATTCTTCACAAGAAATGGTTTTATAGGCCTTTTTTTTTAATGCATACTGCTGGCAAAGAGATTTTCTTCAAGAAATTGGATTAAATTGAGTGCAATCATGATGTCTATTGCTGAGACAAGGATAGAAGGGAAAATCCCATGTAGGTGTCTCAGTGCTTCCAGAAAAACAAAACAAACATAAGTTCATTAGCTGTTCAAGGCTGATTAATCTATACCAGCCTTGATCTTCCGTGTTCATTTATTTGATGCCAGATCCTCCAATGGCAACCTGTAGGGCTTAGTGTGTTCTAATTCTAATTCTATAGAATTCCCATTAAAACCAAGGAGATGACTTGGAGATGACTTGGAGATGAAATAACTGCAGTGAGGGTCAGCTGATTTATTCCATCCATGATCCAAACCAGGAGGAGGAAAACTGGCCAGGTCTCTTTCATTCTGGATCACCCCCAACACCAACAGCATGAAAATCCATTCTAGCAGAAAGATGTTTGCATGGGAAATTGCAGTATGAAATCTATGGCTGCTGCATGGAGATTAGAAGTTCTCCAGCAGTTTTTGAAGGCCACCAAAGTGTTGAGGAGGCCTGGAAGAGGAATGGCAGTAAGCAGCAAAGGCTGGCAGAAAGAGAGGGACAGATCTCTAGTGTGTTGCCACTGGCTTGTCTCATGTCAGAAGGCTACATGCAAATGCATGCTCTCCCGTTCGAACCTCATGGTTCCCCCCCTTCAAACATTCCGTGATAGTGCTTACGATAGAGAGGAAAGAGAGGGAACAGAGGCTGGTGCTGAGACTCAGACACAGATACAGGTTCTAGTGTTCTCTAGGATGGGAATCCACAGTTTTTCAGGCCCTTGGAGAGGGGATATGGTTCATAAAGTGGTGACTATGAGACATTAGTCCCTCAAAGCTGCAGAATTTCTACTCCCACTCCCAACAGCTGCAGAAGCAGCATGCTGGGGCTCTTTCAAGTTCTGTAACTCTCCTCTTTCAGTGGTGGGACAGAGAGCACTCTGCCTTAGCCTTGGATGCTCCTCTTTGGGAGGTTGCAACTCTGCACTGCCTTCGTATACTCATTCCATGTGCTGAAATCAAGTACTTGCTCAAGGCTACACAGAACCTTAAACATTTGCTAAGTTACGGCTTTGAGAACTATGTTGGTTGCTGTCTTATTTTCTCACCTACAGCTTGATTGTGAGAGCTTGGATATAGTCAGTTCTGTTTCTTGGAGGTTGGCTTTAGTGGCTGGAGTATGTCTCTCAAAGAATGTAGAGCTTTGCTGAGAAGGCTGAGAATTTCCAGAGGTTGCTGAGCAAGTGATCATGTGGTTTCCTAAAGGGTAACAGCTGCAATTACAGACACGGCAAAGGTTACTAGTGATCTTCTATCACGGATACAAATCACAGTGCATATTAGAAACAAAATACTTTAAACAAATTGTGTCTCTCTATTAGGGACAAATCGATGATCACACTGTGCAATTCGAGAATTGATTCTTTTTTTTTCCCCTGCAGTTTTAAATGAGCTGACTTCAAATTGTGTGGATACTGTCACTGCAGAAATGCATTAATACAAACAATAAATTTAATCTGCTGACTTTGATGTGCATCTTTTTACAATTTGTATTTGCCATTACCTACAAGAATGAAGCTGCTTAGCAGCTACTTATGGTTTTGCAGCGTGATTTGAGTCTTGTGGCTTATTTGCAGTGATACTGACCTTGAAGGAACATCAAACATGCAACGTCAACAGAAATTTGGGATTCAAATGGCTGTGAATTATCTTCTGTGGAAAATAAGGAAAGAAACAAAGAAACCCAAGTCTGGAATGGTGGAGCTGTTTTGATAACTCTTGTCTCCTGAGAGAATGGGAGCAATGAAGGGGAAAGCAGACAACAACTAAAGGAAAAGAGATGGCAAAGAAATGTGTGTCAATGCTTAGACTGGCAGATAGCTGAACTGCCATGTCTCTGCATCCCTGGATCCACCTCTTCTTTTTTGCTGGTTAGCATAGGCAAAGTTGACCAGTGGAAAATAAGTTTGAACCTTGTGTTTAAGGTAACTAAGTGGGAGATGGTTGTCTCAACTGCTGGCCTCGTCTGTGGGAGAACCATGGGTGTGCTTGGGAAGGTCACTTGCTCTCTAGGTTAGATGGTGTCTCTCCCAGTCCCCTTGCATAGGAAGCAGTATGTGGCTCCATTACCCCAAGAGAAGGACAGTAAAGTGTGACTCACGGGCACCTGAACACTGCCCTTCTCTTCATGGGGAGGGAATAGCATTCTTTTTTCCTTCTGTTACTCCTTCTGCTTCTTGGTGCTTGGCAGAGCTGAACTTGCATACTTAATGGACTTAAAAGTTTGTCCTTGACTTGATATTGGCAGTGAAGTTTTCTTGTTCGTTCTGCCTCTCTCCCACTATGTTATTGCATGTGGTGTGAGACTTCCTGCATGCCCCCTGAAGGGGCAGAAACTGTGTGGGTCTATTCCAGTGCCTGTCCTAAGTGTACGTGTTCATTGAATTCCTTGAAAATGCATGTGTTAATTAAAATTTTAATTTGCAAGAGGTCTTTGGAAAGGTTTTACTAAAACATGTTTTTTTCATGAAAAGCTTTTAAACACACATTTTGTATTTTCTCAGCAATTACGAAGAGAAAGACTCATCACAAACCTGAAAGACTGCGTGAGACTAAGACATCATATGCAAACAGATGTATTTTTAATCTGTGACAGCATTTATTTTATGTTGGAGTTAAGTGTATGCATGCCACTATTCCCTGAATCAATGAGTGGCTCTTACTAAGTGAAATGTTTTGTTCTTTGTGAATGAACGAATTTCTCTTTGCAGTTTCCTTCAGATTTATTTTTTCATTAAATAAAGGAAATTTTATTTAAAAAACCCAAACAAACAAAATAAAAACAAACAAAAAATTGAGGAGAAGGAGAAAATATTCAGAGGTTTTGGTGCCAGCGCATCAACATAGCTGCTCCTGTGCACAGTTCTAGCTGGGAATAAAACTGCTTGGGAAGCTGTTTAGAAAAATCCCATTAGAAATAGATAACTGTTTTTTTAATTTTTTTTTTTTGCATTTAAAACACTTGTGACAATTGCAACTTTCTCCTCCGTATTTTTCTTACTGCATAGTTTAAGTATCAGCAGTTCCTGTTCCATGTCAGCCAAGCTGCACAGTGACAGATTAAAAGTAGCATGAAAGAGGAAATTTATAATTACATGGAGATGCACTAAAATGCGGAGGAAAAAGGTTAAGAGGGGGCACAACTGCTCTCTCTAAATACCTGAGAGAAGTAAACACTGCAGTGAAGGAAGAGCTACTTAAGATGAAGGACAACACTGTTAAAAGAATAATGTGAATAAATTGGCCATGAACATACGTGAGTCAGGAATTAAAAGAGAGTTTTTGACTAGCGGAAGAGGAGAGAGGTGCTGGAGGAGCCTGCTGCTGGGGGAAGCAGGGAGAAATGGAAGCTGGGTCTCAGGTGGCTTTCAAATAAGGTATCAGTATAATTGTGCATGCCCAGAAAGATAGGGCCAGTGAGGCAGCAAATAATTTTCTATCCTGAGTACCTCTATAGGAAGCAGACAACATCTTTGACTGTTCACTTGTAAGACTGTCCACAATAACAAAATCATCTTTAAAAGAGGTTTAGTTTTTACACACAATTTTGATGTTGTTATAACATGTGATAGTCTCTCATGGGGTGCAGGGGTCTGGCCCAGCTAAGCGGGAACCAGCAGTGTGCGCCTCTGGGTGAGATTGTCACAGAGCTGTGGATAATTTTCCCTTTTCGGAAAACTCTTTAGCCCTGTTGAGTCCATAGGAAAGGAGGAGTGGTATATCATCTCACTGCTCCAAGGATGATCTGAAATCAACTATCAGATTCAGACTGAAAGTGATTTTATTTCGAAGGACTTGGTGGATTTGCAAAGTTACTTCTAGAAGAGCTGGTCAGGTTGCTTCTGAATAAAGCAAGCTCACAGCTACACTGGATATTTTTCCAACTGTGCTGTTTAAGCCCAGGCAGAGATTTTGAATTTCGCATAACAAGCATAGCTTGAAGTTCCCTCCATGGTAACTTCTACCTGCAGTTCACATGGAAGCAGCTGTTTTCAATACATTTGTTCATTTGTTGTTTTACGCTACACTGGAGAAATAAATAATTTCAGAACTAGGTGTTTCCCTGGAATCTCCTCCCAGTTTTGAGCAGTTGCCTGAGGACAAGCTATTCTGTCTTCCTCAGTACCGGTAATTACTATTTTACTTGTGATGGCAGATTGTTAGACTCAGTTTATGCTCCTCACTTTATGCTCCTGCTCTCTACCCTGGAAATATCCTGTACTCAGGCTCACATTCCAATATGACTTAAATCTCTACCTAGGTAGGCACTTTAGGAGGGTGCCTTATGCTGGCTTTGCACGCAAGAAAAGAGGCATGTTTTATATGCAGGACTAAATCCCTTGGGCTCAAATGTCTCCTGTAGCAGTGAGGCTCTGTCCACATGGCTGATAACTTTCCACCCAAGTTTCCTTAAAACTGCCTGATTACTTCAGGAGTGCCTACCCAAAGGAAACCTTCGGCAAGGGCACACAGGCAGATCATAGGACACCAGATCACTGCCATAGCAAGATGTTGGCTTCTGGAAGAGGAACGTGCCATCCCTTTCTGCTGGCTGTGCATCTTGTTGTATTGCCAGCGAGCACTCTGCCAGGCAGAGATCCCAGTGCAATTCACATCTTTCTGAACACCATGTCAAGGTGCTTCCTTTTCTGGTCATGTGGCCTGAGCTCTCCTGTCATGGAGACAATGACTTGCTTTTGGCTAAGGAGCTTGATTGAGACTTCTGATTTTGCTTTTTAACTGTCATCTGGTAAAACTTTTCAGGTGGTACTGCTTCTGCCTGGACCTCAGTTCCTCTCCTCCAAGGCAGTATGCATGGGTTCCTGCTATGCTGGCTGCTGCGCTGACAGTTGCTTAAAAGAGGAGGATAAAACACATCCTTTCGATCACCACCACAGACAAGAGTGTTCTGCTTCCACACTGTCTAAAGTGAAGACAAAACTGCTACTATTTTAACTCTGCTTCACATCTTGAATCCTCTCCCTGGGTTAAATGCAGGGTATGTCAGCTTCAATTCTGTTTTAACTCCAGCCAACTATTGTGAATTGGCCACCCTGAGTTAAGAACACCCATTACTTTTTCTCTCAGTTGTAGACATGCTGTCTTATTGCTGGTTCTTATGTGGTTGTTTGTCTGATATTTATTTAGGGCTCACTTTAATGTGTATTTTGCTTTTTACTGTAGAAGACTAGGTCCTTTTTATGTGCTTAAAAAATTAGTCCTAATTAAAAGACAGCAATTGAGCTAATCTAGCCCAACAGAGACAAGCTCTGGATGACCAGAGAAACTCAGGGCTTGATTCTGCACAACAGGGTCCTGAGCCCTCATAGGCACTGCTCTGATGCAGCATAATGTAATTTACAAATTTCAGCAGTTCTAAACATTTCTTTTTTGGCAGAGATCTGTCAGTCTACAGCAGCTGAAGACCAACATTTCTACTAATTTCTTGCAGAAGCAAGTAAAATAATCACAAAGTTTTTCTACCGCTTCTCCTTAAAAACTCACAAAAGTCCCCTCAAAATTTCATGGGTTGGAGTATTTCTTGTTTCTACACAGTCTGAAAAGGATGGGTCAGATCTACCATCTCTATGATGTTCATGGAAGAGTTTTTGTGGCACATTATTAGGGAGGGACTGGCTAACCCGAGTTGGTATTAGTTACATAGGATCTCAAACATACCCCACGTGCAGCATGGATGCTTTGGAGTGAAGCAATTATCTATTTTGTTGTATTAAGAACAGAGTGACCTAGATTCTCTCTTCCTTTTTCTCTTTTTCCTTTTTTTTTTTTCCTTTTTCCTCACGGAGTGGCCCACTTAGTTGATTAAACTGCAACTCAATTATAACTGGTTGTATTACAGTTGGGAATAAAGCAGATGTAAAGAGACTGGAGTTGATAAACTAATTTATTTTTTGCCGTATGGTTAGCTGGAAATAATGGTTGGGATTAAGTGACAAGCATTAGTTTTAGTAGCTTTTGGGTGACAGACATCTCATAATAGCCTTGGCTGGCAGTAGGCAATGCAAGTGATTCAGTGAAAAGTTGTGCATTTCGTGGTAAAACAAAAAAAGGTAATGGTCTAATTTACAAAAGGTTTAAAATAAGCTTTAAATCCAAAATAAGCCCAAAGTCAGCAAATGCACTGACAGCGTGGTTCATATTTTGTTTGAAGTGCATACATAAAACACATTGACGCTTGTGCATTATTTATAATTTTAATGCACCTGAAAATTCTCCAATAAATAATTAGTGGCATCAGGAGGTCAAATAAGTCATCCAGGTAGAGTTTGCAAAGGACGTGACCAAACTCCAGCTGAAAACAACCCATCCTACACAGTCTTTGGTAACAGAATTATCCTTTAGGTTAAGGACATGACAGCCAGGTAACATGTGGTCCATGCTAAAGAATACTGTATTTAATGGAAACTGACATTGCTCAGTGTCTATTTGTTTCCTCATCTATTTTCTCATCTCACTTAAAGCTCAGAGAACAGAACAAAAGAAAATCTGTTCAGGACAACCTGGAAAGCAAAATTCCTCTTCCCATGAAGTTCAAGGAGAGAAAGGATCCAATGAGAGCTCTTAATCCCTGAAGGCACGTAAAGTCAAATTGCACTTCTAGGTAGATATCTCTAGGAAGATCTCTCTAGGTAGATATCTGCAGCAGGGACGAAGCTGTGGATGGAACCCAGCACCAGATTTATGCATGGATTCCAAGTGGTGGGAGGAGTACCTTCTGTCTCTTTGGGCTGGGTGCTTAGCACAGCTTCTTGCTGTATTATCGCATCACCTGCAGCCGAGCAGCATGCCTTCACATTGTTGTCACCTGCACATTCAAGCATGACAACTTTGCCAGGTGAAAAAGCAGCTGACATTCTGCTCTTATTTTTGTCTCTGACAGTGTGGAAAGCTGATGCTGTAAATATATTTCCTGATGGCAGGATAGAGAAAGCCTACCCATTCCTCCTCTGAAAAATTCCATTACCCAAGTTCAGCTATAATATGCTGTCTTGCTGCTCGCTTACTACTTCAGTCTCTGAAAGTGGTCTCAGAGCTGCAAAGTCTGTTCTATACAGTGTGAGACAGATGCTCTCCTTACCTGCCTGGATCCCTATTTGGCTTCAGCAACACATGAAAGAAGTATCCATCTGTGCCAAAATCTGCCTTTGATACTTTGGGGCTTAAAGAAGTTCCTCGGGGATCAGAGAAAATCTCAGGGAGAAGGGCCTGAGAAAAAACTCCTTCCTGTATTTGTGCTGAACTTCCCAGGTATCAGGGAGGAGTCGGCTGGTAAGGAAGCTGTATGCTAATATTCTAGGAGTCACTATACCAGGCTGATGGCTGAGTTCATTGGTTATGACACAAGCCAGATCTGCTCTAAGTGCAGCTCACTTAGAGCAAGAGGGAAAGATCACACTCTTCTAGCTTCAAACAGTTTGTAAGAATGAAGTGCTGTTCATCTTTATAGGGAAATTTTCCTCCACTGGGAAGGATTAATCAGAGATACCACAGAAGATAAAGGCCAGTTGTGTAATTTGAGGGCCTTGACGGCCCTAGAAGGCCTTGACTTACAGATGACTGACAATGTGGGGAAGGCCACGCTTGATTTCAAATGGTCTGAGTGCCATCTGAAATTTGAAAGCATCTGAGACACACTGGCACATGATTTCAGATGCTTTTCTGCATCTCCTCCATATTATGCTTTTATATTGATTTTCATGGTTAATTTTCTGTCCTCTCTTAATAGCTAACACACAGAGACATGGTCATTGGCCTATCTTAGAGTCTTTTTTTTCCCTCATTTCATAAACCATCCTGTCAGGATGTTATCTCTCTTTGTTTTACTTTGGTGCTAAGATAGCACTAAAACCACTAACAGGAGAGCTTAGGAACCATTTCTTGAGATGTATCCACCAGGATCAGACTATCTGTGTGGTATTCCTCATCTAATATGCAGTGCCTAGCAGAAGAATCTCATTGGCATTGCTTGTCTCAGCTACTTCAGGACTGCTGCTGTGCCCTGAGAAGGCACAGAGAGGATCTGTTTGTTTACTCACTCCCACAGGATCAGGAATGCTCTACATAGTCCTTCATGTGAGAAAGGCAGGCAGGCCTTGGCCCTGATAATTCTTTCTTGCCTGCCTCCTTGTCATGCAAGCTCCTGTCTAGCTGACCTCTGCAGGCACCTAGTGATTCATGCCCATGTTATCACCCCGCACAGAGCACTAAATCATCCTTTTCTACCTATGTGGCACTGTTGGGGATCCCTTTCTCATGTACTTCTTAGGAGCAGACGTTTTTTTTAACTGTGCAGATGGGAGGGGGTAACAGTATGAATCTACTGACATTTTGCTAATGCTATTTGGTACTGCCAGAGCTGCTGTCTGTGTTTCATAGAAATGCTGGGGTCTGTTCTTCCTGGTGACCTCTTATAAGGACAACAATGGAAGGGAGGAAATGAAACAACAAATCTTGTTCGAGGGCTCAGCACTCCAGTTATCCACCAATAAACCTGTTACCCTTCTTTGGACTGCTGCAACTTCTTCCGTGCAACAATGTGCCTGGATTCTGGTACTTGCCATGATCTAGAGCCAGGTGCTTCTGGGCCCAGCAATGAGAACAAAGACAAACGATACCCTGTGAATTTACACAGCTCAGCAGTCTGGCTCACAGGGCTAATATTCACATGGTGCTGCTGAAAGAGCTGGTGTGAACTGCCAGTGGAGCAAACATGTAGGGGTTAATGCTATCAGAGACTTTCACCCAGTGAGCTTTGGTTCTGTCTCTGCTTATATGACATGGTAATTTAGTGATGAACTGGACTCACAGTGGAATCGTAGCAATTTATACTGGGGCACTGTATGTGCAGCTCTCCCTGAGAAAGACCTGGCCTTGGCTTTAATGAGAAAGCATGGTGACCTTTGGCAGAAATGCGCATCCTGACCTAGGATAGGGAGAGAATGGGCTCCTTTATGCATGGGGCATGCTTCGGAGCTTCCAGCAGTAAGTGCAGGACCTTCTTCACATGGTGGCAGGGTACCCTGTACTGTGCTGGGTGTACTGTGCCATGGACCACATCTGATGGAGCCTGCTCACACCCTCAATTCCAGCATATCTCTCCTCCCGGAAAGTCCATGGCACCCTTTGAAGAGCCATTCTATGCTGAGAGGGCATTTCCTCTCCCTTCCCATCAGTTAGATGCATTCATTGCCACACAAAAAACCCACCAGCCTGGCTTTGCTAAACTGCTAGCCTTGCTCAGAAGGTGACCTCTCTGCGCCTCCCACTAGTGTGTGCATACAGTAACTGCAGAGTACCATTATACAGGGCATTGAATATGAGCAAGAAGGAACCCTTCCTTGACTGTATTGATTATATGAGAACAGTAGGCTCAGAGGTAGGAGAAAAATCCCTGTTACCCATTCCCCATAATTTTCATTCCATATGCAAGTTTGTACCAGGGAATCAAAGAAACTTGCCATGATATCACTGGCAGTCTCTGAGTAGTTAAATTCAGTTCAAGGTTCAATTTGAGAGACCTGGGGTTCCTTATGTTCTGGCAAATGCTCACTGTTCATGTTTTAATTAGAGAGGCAAATAAATAAAGTGATAAGAGGTAACTGGCTTGAAATTCAGAACACTCAAAAGAGCTTTCATTTTAACAACATCCCTATTCCCATTCTCTTTAACTACAGAGCTTTTATAAGGGAGCCGAGTCATGAGTCCGTCTTATTAAGACATGTATTAAAACTGATAATAGCTGCTCTTTAAAAAATAAGAAATTAGTTGTGTTGGGCAGAGCAAGGTTTGTTGTTTTTTTTTTTTCTCTCATTTGAATCCACTCAATGCCCTTAAAAACAAACCAAGAAGCACTCACTGGGACAGTGAGAGGAGAGAGGAGCACTGGCATAATTTGTCTTCTCCTTGGAGAAGCTGGCCTACACTTTCAGCCTTTGTTGCTCAAGGATAGAGAGCATAACACATGTAATCAGCCACATGGAGACCTGGCTGACTTTTGGCTGATTCTGTGGTCATGAGAACATGCCAGTTTGGTAGATGAGGCAGAATTGCCTATCCAGGGATTTTTCTCCCTTTTTGGCCTGTTGGATTACGTAATTTTTCTCAGGCAATATGGGAAGTCCTATCTGTTTCACAGCATATTCTGGGCCCCTGAGGGATATTGGGGAAGAGAAGCTGTGAGAAGAGAGCCTTCTCCCTGTCCACCATCACCTTAGCCAACTATCAGAAGCAGAGCTACTTCTGCTTTAGCTCTCATTCCTGGCATGTCATTGACTTCTGGTCCCAAATGGCAGTTAATTGTTAGACATTTTCTCAACACTGTCTATGTACTGTCAGCAAGCCTCTTGGTTTTAACAAGTTCAATCTGGCTTATACCTACACTGACCTTTATATGTATCAGTATGGTTATATTTAGTTGTTTGATGAGTGCAGTGTATGTCTGAACCCAACATGCCTCTCTTCCAAGATTGTGGCTGTAGCCACAAATGTCTGAGAGGAAACCAATTGCACAGGCAGTGGTGCTGTTACTGCTTTTTAGGGCATGGCCTTTAGTTTTCCAGTGCAGTGTCATGGCAGAAGTAGGTTGGACTTAAGCTGTGATGGTCTATCGGAAAAACAATGATGCTATGGTTTCACTGCTGTGGGATCTATGTCAGACAGATAAGCACAAGCACGGATACGTGGCTGTGTGTTGCAAACCAGTCAATCACCACGACATCCAAGGATGCAGAGAGTTGAACTGATTTTGGTGGAAGAATATATTTGTAATGAAAAGCTGTTCATTGTTATCTAAACTTCAGCTTAATTAACTTGTGACAGACTTGGCTGGGTAACTTTCCAGCTGAAGCGTTGAGGTTCCTGAACAAGCTCATTATAGCGCTCAAATGGATAGACCAGCTTGACAATGGAAAGTAACACAAATAATTTTAACTAAAGGCTGTTTCATTATGTAACATTTTAAAAATGTGCTTTCCTCAAGCAGATTGCAGCACCTCTTGGGGAACATTTACAACTTCTTCCTATGAGTAAGCACGTGTTCCTTCTCTGGCCCAAAAGGTGATAATGAAGTCTTTAACAGGATCTGTGATAGTTCTTTACTAGAGAAGGATGAAATACAGCTTTGCATATATTCTGACCACCAATGAAAGGAACAGGGTGAAGGTCATTTAAACATTTTCAGCAGAGCACAATCACTCGGAACATCAGAATGATTTGCTGCCTGATACACTCACACAGTCAGGGAGGACTCAGGATGAGGGAGAGCTGTATTTAGTAGCTCTTCTCTTTAATCTGCAATATGAGCTATTTCCTGGCACATTGCATTGATTTCCATCTCATTGTGACCTTGTAATAATTGTAGAGGTAGGACAAAACCTAATCTAGTCTCATTTTTCTGGTGTCTTCCATGCCTTAGCTGTGACAGTAGTTTAGATCTCTGTCATCTCCTTTTTAGCAGAACTGCTGGTGAGTTCCCACTCCCTTGTGGGGAGTGTACTTGCACTTGTGCACTTGAATATTCCTCTTTTGGTAGACAACTTTGATTTTGTAGCCCGTCTGTTTCATGCCATTACTTGAGAGCACTTGTAATGCTAATTTTGCCCTGTATGGCAGCCCCTTTTAGCTTGCCGTCATCCAGATAAAGAACGGCAGAAAAGCTGGTGTGCTTGAAAGCTGCTCATTTTTTTTCCCTGGTAATGCAAAATACTCTATCTTCTAACAAGCCATGCATGTCTTACTTCCTTACATTACCCAATTTACACTTACACTACTGCAACAATGGGATAAGTGTCCATGTTGTCATTCAAGCAATTAATTAGACTCAGGGATAGACCTTGCAGAACACTTTCTCTGCAGCACATCCTTCCAACCTGACAACAAATCAATCGTGCATCAGCTTCCAAACTTAACAAAGCAATACAAGTGATCTCCAGGAGCATTTTTATTGTTGCTTCTGCAGACATACTGATGGATACAACTAAAACAGCTAACCGGCAGATTCTGAGGTCCTCGCAAAGAAGCAACATTAACTGACCTTCTAAGGGACCTCCCAGAGGCACTGGCTTCCCTTCAGGAGAATGGAGAGAGCACAGGCAATGTTCCTTTACCATATGTGCTGGTTGCCCATATTAGCTGAGATGGATCCCATTAGGATTGTCTTCCTGGGAGAAGGCCCTAAATGGCCACAGCTACAGACCCAATTTAGGTTGGCTTAAAATGTTTGCAAAAAGAAGAAGGTCTGTTCTTGCTTTCCTGTCAGCTAACCAGCAGTCAGCTTTATAGATTCATTTCAACAGTTTACCTTTTTATTCCTTTGCTTACCCCTGTTAACGCTTGGTAGACAAATGGAACAAGGAGGGGTTCTGTGAGACTAGAGAAGGTTTTGAGAGGAATGAGGAGGTATCCTGCCAGCAGAATTTAGAGTCAGATTGATCTTGTATTATTAGCTGCCTTGGAGCTGTGGGTATCCTGGAACTGAGACATGCCCCAAATCTTCTAGAATTTAGATAATAATGCTGGCAAAGCATCCATAAGGTTTGTGATTGGCATTACACTCAAGCCAATAAACCAAATTGTTATCTGTGTTATGTCTTCTAATGTATGGCATCCTTTATAGGTGCAAGGAACAGGTTATTGCATGTTAGCACTGTTGCTATTACCTCCCTCTGTGTGCTCTTCAGTCTGGTTTGATGGATGTTGGTCCTCTTTTCTTGAGCAAGCTAAAGGCTTCTATCAGTGTGGAAGTCCTCTCAAATGAGTAGTGTGTTCACAAAGTGTAGCATTTAAAGCAGGAGGCATCTGAGCCTTAATTCAGTATGCAAGAGGCAGCATGGATGTGTTCTCACATATTTCAGGGACATTGCTTTGTATTTTGATAGAAAAGAAGACATAACCAGCATGAGCCATTTCTATATGCTGTGTCTCCTTTTAACTTTTTCAGTGCTGCATATGTATACCAGTCACTTGGAGAAATGATAGCAACAAGCAGGAAAGTCTTTTTTCTGAAACAGTACAGGGAGTGTTTCTGCACTGTAGACATCTTAAGCTGAGGTAGGTGAAGTGGGAGGAAAAGACGTTTCACACAGTTTTCACTTCCAAAGCTGGAAGGAAGTCTTCAGAATGTCAGCCAGATACCAGGCAAATTCCTTTCAGACTCTCTTCTGGGAATTGTCTTCCACAGCCACACCATTTGGGCAAATCAGTGATGAGCTGAAAGCACAAAGATGCAGCAGACTTTCTGCTCCATGGTGTGTCCAAGGGACCCACACTGCAGTTAGAATTGGAGCTGTTAAACTGAAAACAGCTCAAGGATGTGTTTCCTTAAGCTATTTTTGTCTTCATTATCCCCCCTGCCCTTTCTGGGTACTTAAACCTTCCTAATGAGAATGTGTCCACACAAGGAGACAGTCCACACAAGGAGACCTAGAAACTCCCCCCAGGGCAAGAATGAAAATGAGATGTCATATGGTGGTCTTCTTTTGGTTCCTTCAGCTGTCTGAATGCAAAGGCAAGTTATCTAACAAGGCAAGCAGAGGATGGATGATCCTGTAGCTGGTCTGAGGGAGCAACAATGGGGATAGTCCTGGTTTTGCTTTGTCCTTACTAACTGGATCATCAGCTGTGCTTCTGAGACAAGTTCAGAACCCTTATCATAGAATCATAGAATCATAGAATCATTAAGGTTGGAAAAGAACTCGAAGATCATCAAGTCCAACCGTCAACCCAACACCACCATGCCCACTACACCATGTCCCTAAGCGCCTCATCTACACGTCTTTTAAATACTTCCAGGGATGGTGACTCAACCACGTCCCTGGGCAGCCTGTTCCAAGGTCTGACCACTCTTTCAGTAAAGAAATTTCTTCTAATGTGCAATCTAAACCTCCCTTGGCACAACCTGAGGCCATTTCCTCTTGTCCTATCGCTAGTTACTTGGGAGAAGAGACCAACACCCACCTCACTACAACCTCCTTTCAGGTAGTTGTAGAGCGTGATGAGATCTCCCCTCAGCCTCCTCTTCTCCAGGCTAAACAACCCCAGTTCCCTCAGCTGCTTCTCATAAGACTTCTGCTCCAGACCCTTCACCAGCTTCGTTGCCCTTCTCTGGACACACTCCCGCACCTCTATGTCTTTCTTGTAGTGAGGGGCCCAAAACTGAACACAGTATTCAAGGTGCGGCCTCACCAGTGCCGAGTACGGGGGCACGATCACTTCCCTACTCCTGCTGGCCACACTATTTCTGATACAGGCCAGGATGCCATTGGCCTTCTTGGCCACCTGGACACACTGCTGGCTCATGTTCAGCCAGCTGTCAACCAGCACCCCCAGGTCCTTTTCCTCTGGGCAGCTTTGCAGCCACTCTTCCCCAAGCCTGTAGTGTCGAATGGGGTTGTTGTGGCCGAAGTGCAGGACCCGGCACTTGGCCTTGTTAAACCTCATACAGTTGGCCTCAGCCCATCAATCCAGCCTGTCCAGGTCCCTCTGCAGAGCCTTCCTACCCTTGAGCAGATCAACACTCCCGCCCAACTTGGTGTCATCTGCAAACTTACTGAGGGAGCATTCGATCCCCTCATCCAGATCATTGATAAAGATATTGAACAAGACCGGCCCCAGTACTGAGCCCTGGGGAACACCGCTCATGACCGGTCGCCAACTGGATTTAACTCCATTCACCACAACTCTCTGGGCTCGGCCATCCAACCAGTTTTTTACCCAGCGAAGAGTGTACCTGTCTAAGCCGTGAGCCGCCAGCTTCTCTAGGAGAATGCCGTGGGAGACAGTGTCAAAGGCTTTACTGAAGTCCAGGTAGACCACATCTACAGCCTTTCCCTCATCCACTAGGCAGGTCACCTGGTCATAGAAGGAGATCAGGTTGGTCAAGCAGGACCTGCCTTCCATGAACCCATGCTGGCTGGGCCTGATCTCCTTGTTGTCCCGGACATGGCTCGTGAGCGCCCTCAAAACGAACCGCTCCATGATCTTCCCCGGCACCGAGGTCAGGCTGACAGGCCTGTAGTTCCCCAGATCCTCCTTCCGGCCCTTCTTGTAGATGGGTGTCACATTGGCAAGCCTCCAGTCATCCTGGACCTCTCCTGTTAACCAGGACTGCTGGTAAATGATGGAGAGCGGTTTGGCAAGCTCCTCCGCCAGCTCCCTCAGCACCCTTGGGTAGATCCCATCCAGCCCCATAGACTTGTGAGTGTCCAGGTGGCGTAGCAGGTCATTAACTGCTTCCTCTTGGATTATGGGGGGTTTATCCTGCTCACCGTCCCTGTCTTCCAGCTCAGGGGGCTGAGTGACCTGAGGATAACTGCTCTGACTATTAAAGACTGAGGCAAAGAAGGCTTTAAGTACCTCAGCCTTATCCTCGTCCTTGGTGGCAACGTTCCCCCCCGCATCCAATAAAGGATGGAGATTCTCCTTGGCTCTCCTTTTGTCATTAATATACTTGTAAAAGCATTTTTTTTTGTCTCTCACGACAGTGGCCAGGTTGAGTTCCAGCTGGGCTTTTGCCTTTCTAATTTCCTCTCTGCACATCCTAACGAGATCCCTGTGAGTTGCCTGCCCCTTCTTCCAAAGGTGATGAACTCTCCTTTTTTTCCTGAGTCCCAGCCAGAGCTCCCCGTTCAGCCAGGCCGGTCGTCTTCCCCGCCCGTTCTTCTTACGGCACATGGGGACACCCGCTCCTGCGCCTTTAAGACTTCCTTCTTGAAGAACGTCCAGCCTTCCTGGACCCCTTTGCCCTTCAGGACTGTCTCCCAAGGGACCCTCTCGACCAGAGTCCTGAGCAGACTAAAGTCCGCCCGCCGGAAGTCCATGGTAGCAGTTTTGCTGGCCCCCCTCCTTACTTCACTAAGTATTGAGTATTCTATCATTTCATGGTCGCTAAGCCCAAGCCAGCCTCTGACCACCACATCTCCCACCAGTCCTTCTCTGTTTGTGAACAACAGGTCAAGTGAGGCACCTCCCCTAGTGGGTTTGCTTACCGGCTGTGCCAGGAAGTTGTCTTCCACACACTCCAAGAACCTCGTCGACTGTTTCCTCTCTGCCATGTGGTATTTCCAGCAGACGTCAGGAAAGTTGAAGTCCCCCATGAGAACAAGGGCTAGTGACTGTGAGACTTCTGCCAGCCTCTGGTAGAATATTTCGTCTGCCTCCTTGTCCTGGTTAGGTGGTCTCTCTCTTTTTTTTTTTTTTTTTTTCCTACTGGGAGTCTGTTATCCTAAATCAGAATCAACAAGGGGCTGATCTTATAAAGGGGCAACATAATAAAGACAAGAGGTGAGGATATGGGGGGACATAACTGAAATGCTATGTTCACAAGAAGAGAAGTATGGTTTACAGGAGCTGAAAAAAGAGTACAGTGGCTTGCATTGGGAGCAGGTCCCTTGAACTGTTGCCTGAAGCTGCTGTGAGTAAGATATGCTGCCCCTCTTTCTGACTGTCCATCACAGTTGCACTTTCCTTGAATAGGAGTAACTGGCATAAACTTTTAATTGACTCATTCATTTTGAATATGCCCACCAGTCTAACAGCACCTCAAGTTTCCAGCCTAAAGAAGCAGGCAGGTCTTCTTAATTCTGTATTCCATTCTGCAAAAGCATCTAAACCCATGGCAGTCTTCAGGTGTGTGCTGATTTGGGACAATGTTTGAGCTTTCTTCTAGCAGCTTTGGCATTTAATCTCTTTTTTTCCATGCCAGCTGTTAGGAGGAGGTGTGATTTCCCAGCGGTTGTGGCCAAAGTAGTGTCCCCTTATGTATAGGTTGCCTACATGATCGTGGGAGAAGAGTTCTTTCTTTACTGGAGAACAGTGCACTGAGTTCACAGAACAAGCAAACCTGTTCTGTTCATTTAAAATTGGATAACTGGAAATTTGTTGTTGATGTTTGCAAAAGGGAAAAATGGAATGGAAGTGACTCAAGGATTAATCAGATTGTCCTATTTTCGGTGGTAGTTATAGCTGAGGCATGGCACTCAACAAAGGTTTGCTCAAGAGCATTCAATTCATCATGTTTGAAGCTCAGGCTTTGTTTTTGGCTCTAAGCAAAAATGACACTTCAAAAAGCTATTTTGGTGCTGCTACCTATTCCCCAGGTCCCCCCCATGTCTTTGTCTGTCTCTAAGTCACTGTCTGTCAGCCTTGCCACAGACTTAAAAGGGGGGGGAAGCATCAGCTTTTAGCAGTTGTGTTGTTTCTTGCCTTAACAGTGTAAGTTTTAACTCAATATTAAGGCATGACTTTCTCTGCAAGCTGAATAATTGGGATGTTTAGCATAAGAGGATGAAGATCAACGGGATTCCTGTGATCCCAGCTGATGATCTGTGGCTTTAATCTGGAGATGCTTTAAATTACAGTCCGTCAGTATATATCCAAGTCCCTAGCTAAAAGAAGCATTTCAAAAGTTCACTCTTCCCATCAGCAAGATAAAAAACATCGGCTAAAATTTAAGCATATATGTAGCTCCTTTGCTAGGTTGGGGATCTGTCATTTTCTGTACACAATGAGAAAACTAAAACTTGCCCAGCCTTTATAGCCACTCTTTCCTTGCTGTCTTGGCCTAGACTGAGATCTGTGCATGACAGAAAGCCGAACATGAGTGCAGAGCTATCGACAGCTGGCAAGAACATCAGTGAGAACCATGATGTGTTCAGATTTGTGAGGAGACCCAGGCTACAGTCATCAGTTGCTACCTCCCTTTATAAGACAGTCTTTAAGCCTTGTTTCTTGCAGCCACTGGCATTTATTCTTGGCAGCAGAAAGCCCTGTCTGCCCCTCATTTTAAACATTTGGTGTTTGGCCCATTTGAAGAGTGTGCAGTCACAAATTTTTCTGCCCACTCTTCTAGGTCATGTCCCATCTTTCTTTGCATCAGTTCTCTGTCTCCAATATTGCTTCAGATGCAGTTGTGTTTCTGCGTTCCTTTACATAGCAGATTTAAAATTGTGATAAGCAGCTGCTAGTTAGAATTGAGGCTTAGGGGCTCATTAGCTCACAGAGACACTTATATTTTCATTTGCATTTTAGGGGAGCTTATGATACCCTGTAATTACAATGTGTGAAGGCTCTCCATCCTTCTGGGGCTGAGTAGCCACTGTTCTTCTGCTCATTTGATAAGTAGCAGCATAATTAACAATTTGTTTAGAAAGCAGCTAGATTTCTTGTACCATTGACAGCCATAGAGGTTGTACCCTTCCAATCCCTCCTGCATGCACTGGGACACCTCTTCAGTAATAACAATGGATCCTACTTCTTTAGAACTCACTAGATTGCAAGGTATTTTCCAAAGGATGGGAAGGTCTTTACTGCTTTTCACAGAAGAGGGAGCTAAGGCTCAGTGGTAAAGTCCATTCACTGGGATGTGAGTAAGGTGCACTTGCCATCCTGACTAAGAACCAGCTGTGTCCCTGATGCTCATCTGTCCTGTTGTATGTGTGGAGTAATAGAGGGCTAACACAGGCTTGGAAGATGGTTTTCTGCTCCTACCTTCGGCCCCAGGTACTAGCCTTTGAAACAGCAGTTACTAGACTGGCTGGCTTTGAAATGAACTCAGTCACCAAGGCACCTGGGATAGTGTCCTTATGATGGGAGAGGAGAGTCTGCAGCAAGCAAAAAGGAGTGGGGAAGGAAATGGGAACATCATGTGAGGGAAGGAGATAAGAATGGAGATATTCTGAAGTTTCTCTGGCTAGAAACACAAATTAAGCAAATATACTTTAAGAGGGTGCAGATCTGAATTCAGACCTGTTTTAGCAGAGGTTGGACTAGAGGGCTCTCAAGGTCCCTTCCCACCCAAGTGGTTCTGTGATCCTGCAGTGTGTGAAGTCTGCTCAGTGCTGGTTCATGTCAGTCCTCTGGAGACAGCACTCAGTGAAGACAAACTAGAGATGAGAACTTGTCTCTTGTCTGATGTACTGTTTTACAGCCTGACTAGAAATCCAGTATGCCCTTCTGTTAATCTCAAAATCTTGTTATGGGCACAAAGGAAACATTTGTACATATGTAAAGCCAAGAATGTATTATTAGTATAATTGAAAATTTAACTGTCTAATCAAAGATTAGTTCAGATTTAGTTCTTACAGAAAAAGAAAACCAGAAATGAATACTGCTATACAGAAAAATTCTCAGTTGTAATAATAATACTGTTAAAATTGTCATACACATGTTCTAGTATCTATCTTCCTACCACATTTTGTGATGGTGTCCTTGCTGTTCCACTGCTCCTTGAAGTCCTAAGGAGGATAACTTCAATCTGCTTAAGGGTGGGGTTGAGTCATCAGTATTGGGAGTATTTCATCAGGAGAAACATGATGTTAATGATTTCTTCTTCCTCACTCAAGGATCCACCTGGGGTCATTTTTATATGTTTCCTAGCACACTTTTACACCTTGCTCTTTCTTTTAGTCTATATTCAGGTAAACTATGTATGATGCCATACATGTATATTCTGTGTTCTGTAATCTCTGCAACTGTTTTTGTCCATCTCCCAGTCTGCATTTCTATAACTGACAATAGTTAGTTACAGGATAACTAGATAACTAGATAACTAGATAATAGTGAGTTACAAGATCTCCAATCCTAACCTTTGCCACATCTTATATCCCATGCTCCTGTAGCAGTCACAGACATAACCTACAAGGGTTTACCTGCCCTGCAGGTACGTAAGATTGCGAACATGGAGTTCTCAGGATTCCATAACACAAAAAGACATGGAGGTTTGGGTTTCTGTGAATTTCTCTATTATAGATTACTACAAATTGCTACTAGTAAAGCAAGTATATATTACAGGTTACTACAAAATGACCACTAGTAAATATATATACACATATAAATATATATAAAAACCAAGTTCTTAGAATCATAGAATGTTCTGTGTTTGGAAGGAACTTCAAAGATCCTCTATTTCCAACCCCTCTGCCTTCTACTAGATTAGGTTGCTCAAAGTCCCATCCAACCCGACTTTGAACACTTCCAGTGATGGGGCATCCACAATTTCTCTGAGCAACCTGTTGTTATCACAGAATTATCAAAAGGAAGTATACACTTACGATCATTCACCTTTATGCACACCTACATATATTATGAGAGGTCTTATCAGTACAGCGCTCACCAAACCGTTCCCAGAGTGTGGCTAATCAATGACAGAAAAGTGTCTCTTCATAGATGACCCACATCACAGACTCTGGAGTCAACCAGGCATCCCCAGTGAGGGTCGAGTCTGGGAGATGTTGTGCAGAGAAGCTTTCTCAGAGAAATTCGTGCATAGAAGCTCCCACAGAGAAGCTCATGTTGGGTAGATAGACAGTTAATTTTTATATGGTTTTGGTGTAGACACATAAGTGGGCGTAGGACGTAGTTCCCAGCTTTTTTCATCATCACGGTTTCTTTGTTCTGCCAGCTGTGCCTTATGAAGTATATCTCGGCTCCTGGAGAGCTTATCAGGGATATCCTGGGCTCTCGCTGAACTCATTGGGGATATCTCAGACTCCTGCTGAGTTCACCAGAGTGCTGAGCTCATCAGGGAAGCCTCAGGGTGGGGTGGGGGGGCCCTGGCTAAGTAGGTATCTGTCTTTGTCTGTAGGTTTACTTGGTCACCTTTATGGCTGCTCACATCAACTCTTCTTTACAACATCCTGAGTCTCCACTTCTCAAGGCCCCTGCTATCTGTTTTCTCCTAAGCTATGCCAAATTATGCTAGAGTCATAGATACAACTACACAGAAGAACTGCCTGCTTCTACTGCCTTTTTAAAAATTACAATTTTACTGTAGAAAGATAAGCAAGACAAATTAACTATAGCCACCTGATCAGTAGAAAAACTGCTGTTAGAGCTAAACCAAACATAACTGTAACTCCAAGAGGGTCAAAACCAGTTCAAACAAAGAAGACCTGGCAAGCCCCAATCCTGAGGCCACGCAAACTCACTACACCGTTTGTGCTCTGGTACTCACACTAGCAGTGTTGCAAACTGCCTCCATCAGCCACAAGGCTTTAGCCAGGGTGAACTGGGATGCAGAGTGTCTGGCTATTGTGGCTGCCTACCTGACTCTCACCTTCCACCTAGACGGCTTGGACCTGTTCGTTTTCTCAGGTTTACTGTCTTCAACTGCACTTAGTACAGCATAATATACAATGCAGACATCCTACTCTTACAGTGTCATTAATAGCTCTTTTTGCATCTCTCTTGAGGGAAATTTTAGCTCTACCACAAATTTAATTTCACTTGCATTTTAATGACTTGACCTCTCCATGCTGACCTATCATTCATGCAGATGAGGATTACACCCATGTACCTGTCATCTAGGGCCCAGATTTTTTCTTTTATTTTTCCTTTTTTTTCTTTTTTTTTTTTGACATGTTTTTTAATGCTTAGCAAAGCCACATTGGAAATGTTCCATGACTGCCATAATCAACAGCAACTTGATTCTACCTGTATTTGTTACCAAGATCTTGCTATGGAGACTTTCCAGGGGCAAGCACAATACATTATGTGGTGTAGTAAACACTACACTGAGTTCTGTAGCATTTGCAGGATCCTGTGTTTGCCATATTAATGTGTATGCTGCATGGTCTTACTGTTGCAATTTTTTTCATGTGAGATGCAGCAGAACCACATCTCAGGCCACTCATGGTAGGGACTCCTACGACAGCTTGCTATGGATTTGAGAGGGGTCCCAGCTTTCATGTGGAAACTTAGAGCTCTGAAGAAGAAAACTTTGTATGCATGAGCACGCAGCATCCAAAATTTAGTTGGAAAGGATTAAAAAGAAGAAAAAAGTGGAGGGTAATAAAAAGGATGCAAATATCTTTGCTGATAATGAATGGCGAGGAAGGCTATTTGAGGAAGGAATAGCCTCTTGATCAAACACTAATTATAAATAGTCAACCGGAACGAGTCCAAAGTTTTATGCAACAAGGACTCAAGTCTGAAGACAGGGTTCCTTTCTGAGGATGAGCTACAATTTTGACTTTCACTATGCATGTAGATTATCCATCCTGCTCTTCATCCGACATGTACCAAAATAGATCGCAGGTCTCTAATCACCAGGGCATATTCTCTGTTGATGTTTACTTCATAGAATTTCAGGCTAGTTCACAGAATGTAAGAACTCACAGAATGTAATGTCCCCCTTACACACACTTACTGATGATGCAAGCTGACTAATGTATGTGGGAGTAGATTAATGCGGTACACACATGATATCTGAAAATGATGAAAGGTTGCAAATGGTTTGAATCTGCTTTGTACTCTAGGTTAGGAATGTAAAGACAGAACAAATTACACAGGGATGGAATTTCTGCCCTGCAATGAGTGGGAGCAATTTTTGGTATTTAACATAGCAGGCCTATAGGAAAGCACTTGTTATAAATAAACCCAGGATGAACACAGAGAGGATCCTGATAGGAACTGAAAAAGTGCTGAGCAAGAAAGATACTGCCTTGTGGCAGTCAACACTGCTCAGTATGCAGTGGGAGTAGCCTGGATCATTGAAACCAACACAGTTGCAGTCATGTAAACTGAAAATCTTCACTCTTCCAGCTGGAATAAGCACTGGGCAGACAAAGTCTGTTTCTGTTCCCTAGCTCCTGTTAGTTCCTAGCAGCTGCTTTGTGTCTACCATCACTGAAATTCCCTCAAGATTCAATTCCTATTGAACTCCCTCATGCTGTAAGTTTAATCCTTCCTTTTGAACAGTGGACACAGAAGAAGTATGTGGAATCAGTTTCACTGTTGTTTATAGTCTGTTCAGTAGGATATTAGATGGCAGGACTCTGGTAGATCAAATGATCTACCAGAGTGTTGCCTCCAACAGTGGATGTGTTGGGAAGACAGCAACTGAGTAAGTGTGGTGGGGATCTACCCCAGAACACTGTCCAGCCTCCAGTAGCTTGCAGATCCAGACGTGTTACCTCTGTTTATATTTGATAAACATGAGGATTCTCTATTGGGGTGCAAGGGAATGTTTAAGTCAAAAATAATTTTATATGGGATTTGAATAGAGATAAAAATTTGTTATTCATCAGTCTTGTAAGATTGGATCTTCACCGCCGAATCTGCATTTTGTATTGAACTGAATGTGATTCAAAACAAACAAAGCTCTGCCGTTTTATAGGCTGTCCAAAGCAATAGGAGAGTTTAAAAGGCAGTGAAAGTAATTGTGTGGAACACTCTGTACCTTTTGCTTCTGTAGGTCCCAATCAAAGACCCAAAGCCATTGGATAGAAAGCCTGGGTGATGTATGATTTCAGGTGAATAAAGAATCTTGATAATAGTCTCTCTGGTGATGATGATGGGTGAGGGCTATTAGCATAAAATTGCTATAAATCATGCTCATTGTAAAGATAAGGGGCCTGATTGCAGTCAGCACTGAAATCTCTAGTATATTTGCTAGAAGTCACTCACTTGAAAAGTGGAATTAAAAGATCTTGGCAGACTTTACTGGGGAATTTGTAACTCATTGGCTGTCCATTTGTATATCTAGGATATATAATATTCAGAAAATCTTACCAAAAAGCTGTTGCCTACTGTCATTTAGATGCTAGCTTTGGCTGTCCTTTTCTGCAAAGAGGTGGACAGATTCTGCCTACATCCTGCACCACTAAAGTTAATGGTTTTTTTTTAAGTTCTGAAAAGGTTGAGCAAAAAACCGCAGACCTTTCTGCTCCTATGTGTAGTGTGGGCAGCTCACACTGTTTGTTTCACCAGTGTCTCACATCATTTGCTCATGGTAGGGCCTTTTTTCTGTTCTGGGCTCCAATATGCCAGAAATATGTGTAAGAGGGCAGGTCTACACTGGATCAAACGAATGGTCTGCCTCTTTCAGTATCCTGTCTCCAGTACTGGTGAAAAGTCACTTTATGAAAGTGTAAGTACAGGGCAAAACAGTAACTTCCCCTAATATTCTCTCATTTCTCTCATTCTCTATTTTTAGTCCAGGGGCTTCCTGGGCTATAAGTAGTTTCTTTGTATTTAATAATCCTCAGTGAAATTATCCACCATGAGCTTGTCCAGCCTATCCCTGAACCTGTGGCACCTTCTAGTGTCCACAGCACTTCGTGCAGATGTTCCACTAGATTGCTACCTGTTGCATGAAGATCCAGTTCTTTCTGATGGCTTTGAATCTTGCTCCTCGTACCTTCATTTGCTCTCTCAGCTGATTTTCTGGAATTTGAGTCTATGGCACAGAAGAAATGTATTGTGTTCTCCTGCAATGAGGAGGTCTGTTTTTTCCCATGACCCCACACCTAAAGGAATTCTCCTGAGAGGCATAATTCCCAGTGCACATCTCAAACATTCAAGAACTTGTTGCTGAAGATGGTTGCATAATCAAAAGCGGAAATCACATCCTCCCTGACAAAATCCACATTATCTTCTAGCAGTCTAAGAAGACATGTGAAAGGAACAGGGTAATCTTGGGAGGGATAGCACTGTTGTGCAGTTGGAGCAGAATTGCAAAGACTCTTGAAAGTCTCTTGTAGTAAACAGACTCTTGAAAGCATTAGGTCTGATCCTGAGCAGTAACTGAATTTGATCAATCAAGAGCACAACCTCTGTACAGTTTTCTTGCTATACGAGAGCAAGCTCAGCCTTCATAAACAAATGGAATTGATATTTGTCTACCTGCCAGAAACCTTTCTATTTCTGCAAAGGTGTCTCTAAATATTCAATAGGTCAGTTAAGGAGAGATAGAAAATGCTATGTGACCTAAGCAAATAATGACCTTTCTGACATAAGAAAGAAGAAGCAACGTAACTATGAATGAACAGTTCAGAAGGCTCTATCACTTGTCAATTCTCTGCCCATGGTCTGCTGGCAATGTGAAGAATTAACAGCAGCACCCCCAGAAATTAGAAAAACAATTGAGTAATACTGCTAAGCTTGCAGCAAAAAGACTGTATTGGGAATAATTAGATTAGGGCTCATTTGTTTATTCTTTCCCTGACTTGCTCAGGTAGGATGACCTGATTTCATATAAGTCTAATCCCAGCTTGAGACAGAAACCCAGATCACAGCCCCATCTGTGAGGTTAGAAAGAAGGTGCTTGAAGAAAAAGAAAAAGAAGATACGTTAGCTATCTCCACCTTTTTTTCCTTCGGATGAAAGGGACAGTACCCTCCTAGTAATTTTAAACTATTATTGCTATTCTTGTTATTATTGTTGTTGATTTTGTTATTATTTACACTTTTTAAGTTAGTCTGGGGAAATTAACATCAATGAAAAAATGGAGAAAAAGGATCAGCTCTTATGCTGACCACAGATGGGTAAATCACATGATTGAGGCTGAGGAGGGAAAGTGTTTACAAAAGAGCAGAAAATGGGTAGTTGCATCTTTCCTCTGCAGTGCTTTGTGTGAAAGCCACCTGTATGGTGCAAATTGCTTCTGCGTGACGGGGTGCTTGTGTTTTGTAGGGGTGGTATGGGTTAACTGAAATTCCTTTTGCTTTCCTACCCGATGCCCCAGTGTAGAGAAACTGTGTATTAATGTGCCTGAGAGCTGAAACTCTGGGCTATTCATAGTTTTGCAGCTGAATGACTGTAGTGCTAAAGGTAGTAGCTGAGAAATATCTGGACCTCTGTTCTCAGAAAAAGGGGATGGCGTAACACAAACCCCCACCTTTGCCAGGACAGATTTATTTATAACCCTGTGCCTCAGCTGGTAAAACCAGACCCATGACGATGCACAAATATCAATAGGGAATGTGGGTGGCCATGAGACCTAAAGAAGTTCCAAGAGACTCTCCAGTTGGTGAAATCATAGCTTTCCCCACTTAAGGGCTGGGAATTCAGACTTCCTCTCCTCTCCAACAATTATAGTGTGGGATATTTGTAAAGCATTCCGTATAAGGATGGGGTTTGGGACATGCCAAGTCCTGGCTTTTTGCTTGAGCTATAAGAATACTTCTGACATTAAAAATGGAAACTCTGTCTATAAGTATAATGCACATGTGCTTTTTTTTTTTTTTTTTTTTTTTTTTTTTTTTGCCAGGAGCCTGTATTTTGTGCAGGTTATAGAACTGCCTTCTCTTGCCTTTCACTAGCCAACGTATTTTAGAAAGGGTTTCCCAGGATGGTAGTACATCCTATTTGGAACAGAAATATTTCAGTGTAAATGAATTTCATGGAGCTAAATTCTCCAGATGTGAGACACATATTCCATGGAGAAGATGTTACAAGGTGAAATTTAGTTCATTAAAGGTGCTAGCACGCTTTTGTAGGGTAAGCACAGATGGTGTTTGCCTCTTAAAAATCCACAGTCTGCAGCCCAAACTTGTGCTTGTCAAACTGTGGGAGAGTCTCAGGGAGACTGTGTTGGCTACGCCTTTCAAATTGGTATTTTCCCCTGGAGAAAATCCCATTAGTGACACACTGTTCTGGAGGCCACAGTGTCCTGACAAAAGGCTTGTTTTTGTGAGTATGCATGTCACAGCCAAAAGGTAATGTAGCTTCTGGTTCTTTTGAAGCAGAGAGGTTCCAGCTTTTGCCTTAGCATTTTGCCTGTGCGTGTGTGTTGTGGAAGATGATACTATTGGCAGCGCTCTTTTACCTATTTCTCTCATCTGAGTAGATTTGGTGGAGAACTGTGAGTTTCTCTCTGCCGACATGGTGCTATAGCACATTTGATAGGATGACTTGATTGGATACAAAAGTGTCAGTTTTCAGTTCAATTACCAGCGTGCAAGGGAAGGAAAACATGAGTTAGATTTGATGTTCAACAGGAGTGAGTGGGATCATGAAGAGGATAAGAGTTTTGAGGAAACATAAGTATCCGACTTTTCATGGCTTCCTGTACACTACAAGTTATCCTGACCTGCAGCTTTTCATGTGTCACCCCTGAGGAAATTTCTTTCTGATATTTAGACAGTGAACTTGCTCATAATTCACTGTGGTGAGGGAAAAATATCCTACAGGAAGGCAAGGGATAAATTAATAATAGAAAAGAGAAATATTGGTTTTCCTCTGCTTTTTACTTTTTCATGGTAACTAATCTGTCCTAAAATGCTCCTGAAATCAGGAAAACAACTTGGAGAATGGATGGCTTGGAAGCTTTAGTTATTGCAGGCACACAGCGAACTGGCATTTATGAGACAATCAACAGTCCAGAATTTCCTTAGCACTCAGGAAAGGGGTCATGTGTTATGTTCATTTTGTGAGGTGGGGTGTCATAGCAATGACAGCACAGCCCTTTGCTGCACAAAGTAGACATGGAGATGATGGTTGCTTTTTAGAGCTCAGTTTTGCTCACATACCGTCACAGTATCTTGTACTGAGGCAGATTCCAAGATGAGGTGTCTCTGAATACATGAAGACAGATCTGTCTGACAGAATTTATCATGAGTGCCAGAGAATGAGAAGTAACGAAGTCTTCAGTCGCTTCTTTCCATCCCAGAAAAGTATAATGCTATGTCTTGGACCAAACCTTTACCTGAAGGATAGTGCCTGCTGATTTGGATCTTAATTCCTATACTTAGCAGGAGTACTCTCAGAAACACAGAATAGCTGAAATTGAGATCTTCTACTCTAATTCCCCTGCTCAAGCCGGGTCAGCTTGAACTGCCCAGGACTCTGCACTGTCAGGTTTGGAATATCTCCATGTATACTCTTGGAGGAAGAGAGAAACAGTTTTCCATGCATGTCATGATGACAAAGTACTCGTTTATACTGACTTAAGGAGGGGGAGGGGGAAAGTGGCCAGGGTCCAGATATCTGGCAAAGAAAATCTAAATTCCTTCTTGGGGATGGGCTGGTGTAGAGTTTCTTCCTCTGCAGGATTAGCAACAGGTGAGAAAACAATCCATCAGATAAAGTGATGCAGAAACAGTTTCCTAATCATGGTAGGAGGATGGAGTGTGTGATTTCTTTGGGATCTTTCCAGCCCTATTTCCGATGGTTGTTTTTCCCTGATACAGTTCGACTGAGTTATTGCTTTAATGAGGAGCAAAGATTTCTCATTTTAGGTTGTGATAAATTATTACGATATTAATTAGAACTTGCATAGCCAATTTCATTTTTTCAGAGGTTTTTTTACTTTATTAGTAATAATTAACATGTTAATTACTTTATTAGTAGTAATTAACATGTTCTTTGGGAATTTTAGTACTTCTTTTTTCCAGTAGTTTGTTTACCATTGATTTTGTTCATTCAGATGTGTTTCTTGTTCTCACTGTGCAGTTTGGATGATGCATTTTCACCTGATATGTTCAAGTTACACTCAATTTCTTCCCCCTGGCCCTTTTGTTTCTGATAAGATGGGTCATGGGTGCAAGAAAGAATATGGATCTACGATGGACTGACTGTAAAAGTGAGGAATGACTTCCAAACATTGCTATAAGAGCCCTGTGAATGGGAGAACTCTCACCCTGAGTGTAGAGTTAGCCTGAGTCCTGCCATACAATGCACCTAGTGTCACATTTTTTTTGTTATCTTTAAATATATTTAAGGAGTGGTTTAGGGTTTTGAGGGAGGCGTGGTGGTGGTGTTGTTTTTTTTTTTTCCCCAGTAGACTGCCATTCTGCTGGAATGGTTGCAGTGTTCTGTGAATGGATTTGGCATGTTGTCTCCAAGGCTCTTGAGTGCCCAATAGATGCATGGCCAGAGTTATTCAGTGAAGTTTGGTAAGTTGTCATGATATGAAATTAGGAGTCCAGCTTGGCTCCCAATAGTTGTTTCTGTGGCAGTGAGTGAAGTCAGCACCAGGTGCATATTATGAGGAGAGTGGAAATATTTCCTGGCTCCATTGCTGGATAGATTTCACATTGCCTTATTCCCAGATGGGAAAGTAATACCTAGCACTAGGTATTACTAGGTCCTTGACACTCTTAGGAAGTACTTGCTGATAAAGTAAAATTTTTCAAAAAAAGACCTCCACGTGTTATAGTAATACTGCTCAATTATGTCATTGTTAAGTTTAAAAGCTGTAACATGAGTTACCGCTCAGATCTTTGTTGTCTGAACCAATTGCCAGGGAGCATGAGCCAACAGTGAACATTGGGGAAACCAATGGGTATGTAACTACTTGCATCCTCAAGAATATTTCAGGTCCCTGCAGAGATTTGTGAGGGAGTGAGTTGGGCTGCAAACGCTTTCTACTGGAAGCAGATTGTGGAGGGGTGTTGATTGGTAAATGATTCAGGGATTTTTCCTTCTTTTGAAAATATTGCTAGGGATGCACACTCTGAACTTCTCTTCTGGTGTAAATCTTTTCGTTGCACTTACAACTGTGGATAGTAGGTCTATGGCTTGCTATAGCCAGGCCACAAGGACTGCCTGAGCAAGATTGCATCCTGGTATTGGGCAGTCTGACTTGCCTGGAACAACTTTCCTATCTGCTTTGGCTTCTTCTCAGGTTTGTGTTATGCCCCAGCTCCTTCCTATAACAGAGACTAAAAGATAACCACACTGGAGCTTACAGAACAAGGGGATCTTGGACACCTGTATTATCTCTTTGAAAAAAAAAGGGGAGCATGTAATTTATTTCAATAAGCAAGCAATTTGCTTGCTGGAGTGAAAAAATATCCCCAGTTAAGTGTGACATAAATGTGACTGGGGGGAATAATCTACTTCCATTAATCTTCAGTGATTTTCTTTTCTTTTCTTGCACTTACAAAATGCTGAAGACTGGATATAGAAAACACTTTACTCCATGGACTGAGTCACCCCTATCCCAACAAGTTCTGCAATGCTAGAATCAATTATTCCTTGTAGATTTGAGGGGGTCTCTGGCCACTTCAGGAAAACCAGTGGCGCTCCCAAGACCTGTTGGTCATTCTGAAGGGATACAAAACTAATTAAACAATATGCAAAGTCCACTGCCTTTTGAGTGTATGTGGTCATCAAAATGCCTTGGGAATCAGCAGAATAAAGCCTCACCTCCTGTGAACCCATGGTTTTGTCTCTCATTTCATAGCTAACCTATCTCTGCTTCCTTGCAATCCCCTCAGTTCACCACCTTAGGCACTAGCTTTCTAACGGTATCCTAGCTACCTCTCATACTCTCTTTGCTCCCACTCCACAGTTTTCTTTGCTCTTTCCTATACTGCCCATCTGTATGGCCAGTGTTGGTGGCTAAAGAAATGCTGACTGATCTTCTGATCAGGGCCTCTTGGGATAGGGAAGGTCATCATCTCTGTCCCTCTGAGTGCTAATTTCAGTTCATCAGTCTTTCCCTATCTTCTGCTTTTTCCGTAACTTGTCAAGAGCTTTCAAGCTGCCCCGCTCCATCTAATCTGTTTGCAACTGGAAAACAGGGCTGAAACTGTGCATGTCCCCCTGTCAGCGGGAAAGCAGAGAGAGGATTGGTGTGGCATATTTATACACAAGAGTGTGGTGGCATATAAATAATCTTCCAAGGAAACAAGCTTAAAAATCATGGGAAAAAAGCTCAAACCAAAAGATGCAGTAGGTAATATAGTTGGTATTTTTCCGAGGAGATGAAGATATCCTATCCAGCCCTGCCAAGGGAGGTCTCTCAGGGTAGTTTGACAATGCTCCAACCATTCCAGAGATTTTTACTGAATATGTACTGGGTTTTGAGACCTTCTCAGGATTCCCCCAGAAAGTAATGCTGCTGTAGCAAGAAATCACTTGAAGATGTAGGAAAAAGCCTTTAGATAAATAAACCAGCTGGATTGTGAATATCTTGTTAAGGAATACTGATTGAAATATCCTTTTTTTGCAGGGGATTGCTGTATTTTGGTAACCATGGCCCTTGCCACAGTTCTTTGAACATCTGGATACACAGAAATATTTTATGATTAGATTGCAAAGTTTTCTTTAATAGTCTTGCTGCTCTCTTTGCAATTTTTTCTCATTCAAAGCGGGGAAATGGAAATTGTCTCCGATAGTTAGAATGAAGTTAGTTTTTTTCTGGCCTGCTCAGATCTGATTTCCATAGTGGGAGAGACTGAAATCAAAGTGGGAAGATAATGAGAAAAAGGCTTCAGAGGTTCAGGGCCTAACCAGGAAATTAACTGAGCTTGCTCAAAACTTCAAGCTTGGTCAGTAGGTTCACTGAATCCTAGCCTTCCTGCCATAGAGAAATTTAAGGACTCTGCCAGACTACGATTTTCTTTTCAATTAGGGACTACGTTTCATGCAGAGCCCAGGTTCCCAGCCTGCATGATCAGGGAAATAAAGAATAATTTTTGCCAGTCATAAAACTTGCAGAGGTCATCTTCTCAATGGTTTGGGTTTTTTTGTCACAAAAGTTAAGAGAAAAATGAATGTGGAAAAATGAGCTCCCAAGACAGGACTGGATTTGTCACTGTGCATCATGCTGTGCTCCTGTCTTCCTGGTCCCTTCCAGGGGCAAAAAATGGCACTTTGGTGAATAAATTCTTCCACTGCTATGAAATGGGCTTTACTGCCAAATCCTCTGAAGACCTGGGCTGAAGGTCATTTGTCTATTGATGGGAAAGAGAAGATCTTCTGCCTAACGTGTACTTGTTTGCTGTTGAAGATTAACACAAGCCATTAGAAAAACAGTCTCTTGAGCACACTGTTGTGCTCAAGGTGTAGAAGGTGGAGAGAATGGATGCCTCATTTGAGAGGCATGTGTGACTTCTGTCAAATGGAGGCAAAAAAGAAAGTGTCAGGTGTGTTGCCCCGCTAATCAGCCAGAGAGCAGGACTGGCAGATGTGAAGCCAGGTAGGGTGGAAAGAGTGAGCTGTAGGCTGCCTGGTCATCCACTTGCATGTCAAAACAACATCGAAGTCTGTTCTGTCTGCATTGATGAACAAACGAGATTCTACAAAAATAGTAGCCTGCCTTCCACTTGCATCTTTGTTTTGTGTGTGTGTTTCTTAACAGCAATTTACTTTGTGAGCTCTTATCAGCCTCCTGTGCTGGGAAAACTTGCAGAGGGTGCTTGTTGCAACTTCCAGAGACAGCACTGGCTCAAACTCTTATGGCTGAGCCATAAGACCTTATGTCAAACAGACCTGGTGTCATACTTTATGCTGTTTTGAACTAAATGGGTTTGGCAGTCTGGACTTTTCTGCAGGTAGAAGTGTATCTGCATTCATTTGTACTCACACTAGTATGGGTGCTGCTCTGCTCACCTCCTTGTGCTGCTCTCTAGAGTCCAGGTGACCTCTGCCAATGCTGAGGACTCAAATGAGTCATATCTTCCGGCTATTTCCTATCCTTTTGGAAAATACAGGGAGTCTTCCTTCTGATTTTGAAGGGAGGTGTGCTGAGTGAGAACGGAGCTGTTATGAGTCTGCTTTCTTGCAGCTAAGGGAACACCTAGGTTCTTGCTGCAAAAGGCTAGTGCAATGCTCAGCTTCTCTTGCCACTTTTCTGATCAGCACAGGGGACTCCAAAGGCAGGCTTTTTCTGGAAATCCTTTTTCTCCAAATCAAACCTCCCGTGAGATCTCCTATTGATAAAAAAGCAGCTTGTTCTTCATTCTGACCCTGCATCTATCTAGGATTTCACAGCTAGGAAGTAAATTCCATGTATTTAGAGGACTAAGTGGTGCAAGTATGGGTAAGTCCACCATGCTGACTTACACCATAAGCCATGTGCGGGCCTGAGTGATCCACCCAGCTTACTTAGTGGATAAGTGTATGAGACGTTGACACAGGCCCAGCTTGCAGACTGGATGCTGAAGCCTGGACCTCAGATATCCTCACTTTTGCCTTAACCCTTGCATTTTCTTCCTGCTAAAGGCTGTTCTGTCATTATTTATGTAGCAAAGTGCATAGCCTCATGTCATGCCCCAGGAAGGTGCAAGATAAAGAAGAAATGAGAGTAGCAGAAGGAAAATATCTGGACATGAATGACTTGAGATAAAAGCTCTTCTGCTTAGGCAGGGCCCTCTCCACTGGGTGAACCCTGAGGGCTCAAGACTTGCTTTTGCTGCTTTATTGCTGGTGGCCAAATTCAAGAGGCCAGAGAGTGTTGCATTGGCCATGTCCCTTGTCAGTAGATCTTCTGTACTGCCAGATCTGAGATGCACATTTACATGGGTTATACCTGGCTGCAAAGCAGTCTGTGCAGAAGACTGAATGCTGTAAAGATGGGAGATGTATTTGGCCTGATAAACCCTTCTCCTCGACACTCCAAGATTTCTGAACGACTCTTCATATGGAGCAGAAATCCTTATATTAAGCTTGTCTCTAGCTGTGTTGGAAATGGTTTGCTGACCTCTATGTTAGCTGGGCTTGCTCTGCAGCAGGAGACATGTGTGAGGGGTGGAAGGTAGCAATACTGCCTGATATTTCTCCCCAACACTTAAAAAGCTTAGTCCTCTCCTAGAGTCCTACCGAAGCAGTGGAATAAGCTATGACAGCAGCAGGGCAGGTGGTTCCTGATCTCCAGGGCCAAGTCACTCCAGCAAGCAGTTTAGGATTGCAGAGGGCTGAGTCATATGGCCTAGCCTGTTGTGAGGGGAGTGTAGAAGTCATACTAAGGTCATTTTTGATTCATTGTGCTTACTAGTTACGGAGCCATTAAATAGCTTGGAATATCTTTTTCCCAGTATACAATTAAAAAAAATTTCCATCTCCCATCACATGACTGCAGGAATGCTTTAGAAATAGCATCAATATGATGCAAGACCTGCAGTGAGCTTGTAAGAGCTTCCCTCTTCAGGACCAGTATGATGCAATGTGGGGTTAACTGCTTGTTCAGACATATTTTCTTGGAAATCATACAAGGAAATGTAGTATTTCCAGCCACCGAGTCTCAGGGAAGGAGACTTCGGTAGTGCACTGAATCACTCTTGTGTAGACCGTGAGATAATGAGAGCTTTTGGAAGCTCACCAAAGCACAGAACACATTTTCACCAAGTAAAACTTCAGCAAATTTCAGACAGAGAGACAAATGTCTAACAGATTTCTGGGTTTTTAAGGGTTAGTTCTTCAATGCCAGGTACGATTTTTGTTTCTAGAGCTCATGCCTGTATGCTATGACAGAAAAAAAACCCCATACAACCTTGTTAGTTGCTGAGAAATTCTCCTATTTATTTAAACAGAATCAAGTAAAATAATCTTTGTCCTTCCAGAGTACACTGAATCTTAAAATGGGAAGCAAATCTGACTGTTCTGTTAATACATAAACATGAAATTGGAGGTCAGGTAGACCTGATTAGTGGACTAGCAGTACTTATGCAAGGATGAAAGGAAAAGCCTGCAAAGAAGCCAGGATCCTGGAGAAGGAGTGGGAAGCTCTCTTGCAGGGCTGAGACTTTTTGTCAGTTCCCAAACAAATACTGCTGTGAGGCATAAAGCAGTTAAGTCACTCTGTGAGCAACATGGTGCTGCTGGTGATGTGCTGCTATTTATTATGTTTTGGGAATGGCAGAATGCAGTATGCCAATATCAAACCAGGTCTGACAGCAATAGGAGGGAAAGTTGAAAAGACAGATCCCCATCCCTTTCCTAGCTCTTCTCTTTGAAGTCCTTAATTTATGTACAAAGCATAAAGAGAAAAAACCAACAGCATCAGAGGCAGAGTTGGGGGGCACATTGGGTGATAGTAGTTTCTTAAGTATGATAGACAGCTGTATAGCATAAAAGCAAACTGGAGGCAAATAATGTCACTAAATTATGGGAGACAGCACTAGCACAGTCCTCCACAGAAGGGTGAAGACCTGAAAATAAACAAAGATTAAGAGTCAGCCAGTCTATTGTAATTTCAAAACAGAGCTTCACACTGCTTCCCCAAAGGGACTCAAAGACGTGCAAGGTTCCAGGGGACATGATACAAAGCTGGCAGATCTGAGTATCCCAAAACATTATTGAGGATCTGCTGTGATTCTGTGTTTTGGTAATAGAAGTTAGAGCCCTTGATGCTGGAGAATACCAGACATCTGGATGAGAGAAAGGCCTTGCCCTCCAGTTATTTTGGGTGGGCAAACACCCTCTGAAATCTTTTATGATTCTTGCTCATCTTCAGTTAGAAAATCACTTTAAATGTAGAGGCTGTGGTACCCATCTGCTTGGAGATTTCCAAAATGTGAGTGTACTGATTTAACTTTGTAGCTAGCCTTGCTTAGAGAAGAAGGCTTTGCTAAAGACCTCCAGAGGATCCTTTACAGCTTAAAGCAATCTGTGATTTAGTCATTTAAGAGGGGTGTTGGTCAGAGCCATTGGAAGGTATTTGGACTTTTTCCTGTGTCTCTTACTCCTAGATGCCATGCTTGGAAGCCCCTGGCTTTCTCATAGATATCTTTCTCAATTTTTAAAAAAGAATTTTTTAAAATGGATTGTGGGACTGCAGAGGAATGGATTGTGAAGCTACCAAAGAACAATAGGGGAATACTGTAGGGCAGTTCCTCTCACACCACAATTGAGCTGAAATATTCATCACAGAGAAAAGAGGCGGGTTGCAGAGCACTGGGGTTCATTGTACAAACTGTACCTTTATCTTTGGTGGAAAGCTGATATTTTCAGGGTATGGGGTAGCAAAGTCAGTGTTCAGAGGTAATTACAAGGCTAATGCAGAAGACTAAATTGTAAAGCACAGCAGTGATTTACTTGTGCTAAAACAGGGTTGTCAGAGAAACTTAGATTGTGTTGAATCATTGCTTCTAATAATTTTAAATTACAGTTTGTCTCCTGCTTAATGAACTGGGCATAGGCGGCTTCTAAAATGTAAAGAATTTTGGAGAGGGCAAAAGCTATTGTCAGGCGTGAATATTGCTCTATAGTTGAAAACATGAACCAGAAATGTTTTTATTTTTATTTTTCTGGAGCCCTGATTTTGTTGGTCATTTACTCTTCTGACTGTAAACATTGGGTAGGTGCTACTTTATTCTGGTGGATTCACAACCTTGAATTCAGCAGGAGCTGAGATCACTCTCAGGTGGTTTATTAGCCACAAAAGCAGGAAGTTGAAGCTTAAATTCTCCTTTAGAGGATATTTTTCAGCCCTGCAAGATTGACATGGTGACATTGAATGCAGGATGGAGAGCACATGTGGTTTTTTCATTTCAGATGTGGGCCACAAGACTTAAAAACAGGTGGCTTCCTTCTTTTGAATGAACAACTTTTAAAAACACTACTTAAAATGAATAGGTAACAAAATCTATTATAAATACCTTCCCTTTGCCTCTGTCCTTACGAGATGTATCATCTTTCAAGTCTGGGTTTCAATCTAACTCAATTCCCTGCTATATTGCTGAAAATATTTTACCCTTTCCCCTCCTCCTCGGGAAAATCTCTTTCTATCACTGCAGAGCTTGGTTGCATGTAATTGCATTTCCTCCTGCCTGTATCATCCTACAAACTAGACACTACCTTCCTTTGTTAGATGGTCCTGGGGAGGATCCCAGGGACATGGTCTTGTGGATTCAGTGTGCAGAGCCAGGATTAGGCATGCAGCCACTTTCATCCTTGCTGCCCAGAAATTCAAGGTTATATGGACTGCCTAGAGTGCCTAGAGTACCTCAGACCAAACAAGTAAAACAAGATTGTCTGAGAAGGAAAGTCTACATTTAGTGAGCTGTGATCAACATGTTACTAGGTAAGGAAGGCAGAAACATAGAACATGGATTTGGATTTATGTTTTGAGAAAGATTCACTTCTCAAAAAGCAGCAGAAAGTCTAGGGACTGCAGAGGTTTATCAGTACCAAACTGAAAAACCTTGACGGTCTGATCTGTCAGAGGCTGGATGCTTGGACTTATAAACTGGAGGTATCAGTTTTTAATTGAGCTTTCCAAAAGCCCCAATGCCATGATGAGATTTTCTGTTGATGTCTTCTGTATCACCTCCTGCTGAGTACTGACTGTGAAATCTCAGCCTCTGTCTGTTCTTGAGATGTGTGAAGAAAAATGGTTGAGCTGGGCTATAGATGAGAAATAGTGCAATTAGAAGCAGTTCTGGAAGCCCATCAAGACCTCTTTGCACTCTGTGTGACTCTGACCATGCATGCTGCATAATCCCCTCTAGAGCTCCCAAATGTTCAGCACAACAGTCTGTACCCACACCCAAAACATGCTAGACTAATGCTTTAAGTGCTTCAGACCTAATTCCCTGAGCTAGTGATCCAGACCTGAGCTTTACCAGCCCACCCTGTGCACTGTGAGTATAACACAAAGATTAGAAATGAATCCTGAGCAGGTGGTGTCCATGGGAAAGTTGATTCTGGAATTACTACCAAAGACTTTGTCACCAAAATCCTACTTTGGTGCCAGATGTTTTCCAGGTGCCTGCTGCCCTTTTCCTCCTTGTCTATCTATGGGGGAAAAGGAAGGAGAGAAAGAGAAGGAACATGAAAGGTGATAGACAAAATCATCTTCAAACAGAAAGGTCTGGCACTGCTTCAATTTTACATCAGTCCTGCAGGCTTCATTTCGATCTGTCCTTGCTATCCCGCCTCGCCCAGTCCCAAATCTTGTTCTTTTATTGGTCAGTGTGTTGTGATGGCCCTTGTCTACTTCTAAAAGATAACCCAGAAGACTTTCTGTTGATTTATTGTCACGATTGTCACAACACGAGCACGGACCATAAAGGCCCCAGTCTGAGTAACGGCTTTCAGAGAGAATTAAGGCTGCTTGTATGCGGATTTGCCAAGACCCTGCCCATGTTATGGGCAATATCCTTTCCACTTGCATGATGCCCAATTGCTTTTTAACCAATGTTTTCAATGAGTGATTTAGCTAGGAAAGTTTGTGCAGCTTTGCTAGGGTGTTGGAGGTGCAAAGGCACGCAACTTGGGAGTGGTGCATAGGGGAGCCCATAACAAAAGGCTCAGGTTCTGTGTCCATGTTCATGTGTTCATCTTGCTGTTGGTCGAGTGGACTCTTTGCTCAGGCTAGGAAAAAAGGCAGACCTGTACTGTAGCTCCCAATGGCTGCTTTGAGATTTGGGAGAGGCAGCAAAATGATCACTCTCTAGAGATGGTTCAGGATGGACTATGTAGTTGATAATGACAGCTTAAACAGGCCTAGCATTCTTCCCAAAGGTAGAACTGTAGCCAAGGGCCTGCCTGTGCTTTGTGGTGGAAACAATTGAATTCTGTACTCAGATTTAAGCCAAGAATTTAATTAACCTCCTCATTTAGAGTTAGACTTTACTTTCAGCTTGTTCAGGAAGGACAGCAGATAAGCATTCCCCATCCTCTCTACCTCTTTGCTCAACTCTGTGCAACATTAGCATGAAAATATGTTCTTGACCAGTATCACAGTAAATATTAGCAGCTTCCTATGCTTTTAGCTAGCAGTAAGATGGCAGAGCCCATACAGGTGTGTAAGAAGGGATCTTCTTTCCTTGCTTATCCTGGATACTACATCACAATCAACATTAAACTCAGACCAGCATTGTTGATTGATATTTTTCAAGGTACTGGAAGGAGTATACAAGAAAGGCTAGAAATATTGGTGGAAGCTAGGGACTCTGTGAAAAGAAGCTGGACTTTCGCACATTGTGAGCTATAGCACGGCTAGTGGTAGACCTGGCTACGCCAGGCCACTGCAGTTTGTTGATTGATGCCTTGAATGCAGCAAGATTACGTTTAGAACTATTCTCACAGTTAATTTACAGTAATAAATGTTGACAAGTTCATTGTATGGGTTTTTGAGCATAATATGTACCACAGCTTTAAAAGCTGCTGTACCAATAAATTAGTTTTTAGCAATATTCAGAGTAGATTTTTCTGATGGCTGCATACAAGTCTTACCTACACTGTAAATAAAGCTGCTGTCAAGTCACTCTGAAACCTTGTTCATGTTTTATACTATGCACAAGAAAAAGTATGACAGAGGGAGAAAAAGAAAGCTGACAATGCAGAGAGATCAGCAGAAAACTTGATGGAGCTTGTCAGCTAAATGAAATGATCCAGAAATGATGTCTATTTAGCAAAAAAAAAAGAGCTGGGGCATATCAGGGGCAATCCCTTCATTACACAATTTAGGCAAGAAGGAAGGTTGTGATTTTTGCTGAATTTGGTAAGAACAAATACCTTTTGAGATGTGTCAGGGCATGACAAAAAAAGCCCGTATGTCAAGCCCAGAAGATGTTCAAGGCTTTACGTATTTTGGCAGCAGCAAATGAGATGGAACACAAGAAAAGCAAAAGCCAGAATAGTACAGGGCATGCACGTCATGGTAAGCTAGAAGCCAGTCTGAAGAAACTCTTTCTCCCAGTAAAGCTCTATGTTACATGTCTGTTTGAAGATTGTCTTGCCCTCTGGTGCGTAATTAGAGGTCTGGGGGACCTGTCAAGGGACACTGTTCCCAAGGCAAGAGACACTGAAATGTCCAAAGGGTTAGAGGAAAAGTTCAATAGCGCAGCTTCTGGACTGGAAAAATTATGTAGTCAAACCCAAAAATGGTGGCAGGAGAAGACAGCAAATGAAAGTGCAGTGATCTAAATGGAGTAGAGGTATCAGCACTTCAGACCACAGAGCCACCCGGGGCGGAGGGTAGCTGCACTTTTGTTTCCCCCCAGGATTCCATTCAGCTGATAAGACATCATAAGCACCAGCTTCCTGTGATTAGGAAGTCCATGCTTTTAATAGCGCTCAGAGATGCAATGTGCTCCACCATGCACTGAAGCCAGTGAGTGTTTCTGTGCTGTTTTCAGTACAACTTTTGGTTCAGCATGATTCAGGCTTTCACTAGCCTGAATTCCCACTCTGGTTTGCATAGGTTAACAAGCTGCATTGCTTATTCTGAAGGTTGTCCCAGTACATCACAAAAATCCTTGTCTTTCTGATGTCTGTTCCCTAAATAAAGGTTCTTTGTGAGAGACTATCTGTACAAATCCTATCATTGTTCAGACAGGTTTAAACATTGTGCTGTTAAAATTTCCATGTTGGAGCAGATTATATGTTTTCCTCTTGGTTGGCCCGACAGGGATAAAGACACAGCTAGTTGTGAAAAATCTTTGCTTGATAGTCCTTAATAATCTAGGTGGAGCTGGAAAGAATATACTGCCAGGAATGGTCTTTGATGGTACTGGGCAACACAACTGGATGTTCCATTGTGTATTACACAAGCAGTCTTCTGGAATAATTTGGCATCCTTTTATGGCTGTTAATGCTGTTTGTGGTGCCTGGGGCAGCAGGAAGTCACTATATCTAGTGACAGTAACTGTTCTTGAGAATGGTCACCTAATATTAGGCCAGAGTCTCTTATTGTAGCCTGGACTGTACAATAAAGGTAACTATTACTAGGCAGCTGTATTTTGTAGAGTCCTAGTACTCTTGGCAGTGTGGTGTCAAGTAAAAATTGGTTGAGGAGTATGGGAGGATACCAATATAATAATGTAATTATATGTTTGCACAATTATGCTGGTATTCTGACTACACTCAAAGACGCAATCAGTCTTTGTATAAAAGTCCCTTATATGCTTTTAACCTGGTCTTTTCCTGGCCTGGGAGTGAGTGACAGTGGATTGGAAACACCTTTATACTAGTGTCTGTTTCATGGTGAGATTCCTTGGACAGCTGAATGTATTGAAGGCTCAGAAAAGTGTTGCTTGGACTGCTTCGTTAACGCTTGAGGCCTCCCAGACCAATCAAATTGGCCAGTTTGATTTCACAGATTCACCTTGGATCACAGACACATGGCTGGAATTGAAGAGCTTAGGAAGATAATTTCTGATAGGAAAAAGAAGGGACAGGAATGAATGGCTGAATGTAGTGAGTCCTGGCAATATGTATGTTGCCTGTACCCAGCGAAGAGGCTTGCTTTTTGAAAAGTTACTAAGGGCTAATTGACTGTGGGATTCTTGAAGCTTTTAAAAATGGTCTGGTTTTATGTTCAGCCTCACATGTTGTGAAGCAAATAGTGCAAGCTGTGGTTCCAGGAATGGTAGATCGTGGCAGTCCTCAACATAGCAATTTCTTCTGTTATAGGTTCCCATCCATTTTCAGAGAAGCCCTGCCAAGATTTGCACAAGGACATTTGGGGTTACACTGTGAGGACAGAGTAAGAGGGATGAAGTGGGAGGATGGAAACACTTAATCCAACTCTTGATTGAAGGCAAAATCTCAGCTGGTGTGTATAATTTGATGAGTAACAGCAGAAATTTTTAGTCTGGCAGGGGACTCTTTACCTGCTCCAAGAAGAGAATGAAGGTTCCAGGCACTAGGCCCTGTCATGGCAAGTGCTTCTGCATCCATATATCTCAGCTACACTGCGGTGCAGCATTCAGTACAACAGCATGATCTGCAGTCAAGTGTCACACACATGTACATGGATAGAACCTGGGACTTAAGCAGATGCTTAAATAAAATATAAAATTCCTGAGTATACATATTTCCCTTCTTCCCTCTCCAAGAAAGAATCCACTAGCTGTAAACGCCCCTTTGAAGAGAACTTGTGTTAAATAAATAGCTCCACAAAATTTGCAATTCAAATGAAAAGTACTTGTGTCAGTTTTTGACAAACCATGACCAGTGGGGTGCCCTGTAATTCTGCCACTGAGCAGATGGGGAGATGAAGGATTATTGCTTGCTGTATTTCATATAAAGAGCACATTGCACATCCCTGATGAACTCTCACAGCTGAAGTTTAACAACTGCTAATGGAAAAATACTGATGAAGCAAAATGTAGCCTATCGAAACAGTAGGCTTACATTGTGAGAATATTTTTTTTAAATGGAACTGTTTTCAAACTTATGGACTTCTTGGGAGTAAAGAGAATACATTTATGTTCTTGCAAAAGAATGATGTTGTAAAGAATAAGCAACTTATCTTTTTTCTGTTCAAATATGAATTCTCTATTTATGAATAAAGAAAGTGTTTGATGATGGGCTTGGAAGGATCTCCTTGTCCTGCTGCAAAGTCTGATGGCATTTTTAATTTCTATTGTGACCTTCAATTTTACACTGAAGTGCAGTGTTAGTCTGTGTACTGAACTCCAAAAGCCTGAAGCATACTTGGATATCTGGTTGATCCAGTTATTTCAAAGCTCCTAGTTTGATGAAAGCACATTCCTCATCCACCAGAGAAAGACAATGTGTTAATTCCCAAAGCAAAACAAAATTATGTAAAATTGTAAAATTACTCTATTTGGCTTTGGGGATATTATCTCCCAAATGCCTTCCCTGAGTGAATATGTTGCTTGTACCCTTAAATTACTAACAGAAATAAATATCCTAATGCTTAATTCAAATGTCTGTAATCAAAGAGCTGTTGAGCTTGAGCAGTATGCTGTATCTTGTTGAACTCATAAACCAATACTTAGACATGCTCCACCTGTTAAAGGATGATAGTCTTTTTAGTTTAGCTCTATTTTCTCCTTCACTAACAGTTACATGACTATTACTTGGTTTACAGCCCATTTCTCTACTTAGTCATCCATACATGCTGTCCATTTATGTGAAAGAGAAAAAAGAAAGCTGGACGATTATTCTTATCATGCTGAAATGATGGAGGTACATCTTAGCTATGTGAAGTCAGTCAATACATCTTCCTCACACTGCACCCTTAGTGCTTGTTTACAGTGGATTCCTGAACAGGAAGCACAAAATTATTCCATTAGAAGTGGGTGTATTTGGGGGGCAAGGAGGACTAGTTCAACTTTTAGCAAGAGAGTTGTCACAGCACTCGGTTCATCTGTGAGAGGAATGTCAGTATGAGCTCAGGCATCCGTCCCTTGACAGAGTCTCTTCCTGTGGCCCGAAGGAATTCTTCCCCAGCTAACAAACGAATGGAAGCAAGTTCAATAATTTAGTATGTTATATTTAGTGACATCTCATTTTACTTATTAAAGGATCTTGCTGGTGGAACAGACTTGGTGTGTCTAAATCTTCTAATGGTAACAACCTTTTTTAAACTTCCAGACAACAAAGAAATTATCTATACCATGTAGTAACATTGTAAAATACACACAAATACCCACATGCTGCTTTCACTGTGGGGCATAAAAGGCAACAAAGGAAATCATGTCTTGATGGAACTTCAGGGAAGGTGATGTGCCTCAGCTTCCAGAAAATGTAATAGAATTTGTAAAGTCACATTTTGTTTTCTTTTTTTAAAGGACTCTTGCACAAAGGCCTCAATTTCCATTCATTGTCCTGCCCCCAGCTTAGTGCTGAAACCTAACAATCTATGGGTATAAACTCCGATTTTACCTTAATCCTAACCTAGGCTCAACATCATGCACTGCTGGAACAGCAGTCCAACAGGATAAGAGCACAGGTCGCTTGAGCCCCCCATCCTGTTGCTGCTCATAGTGAAGTCTATAAGAATAGAGGAAGTTTAGAATCATGTTTCCCCAAATGTTTTCCCAGCTACCAACAATGCTGGTTCAGGAACTTCTTGAAGAGAAGGTAGTTTCTTTATCTTTACCAGCCCTCTTTTTCTTCTTGATCTTCTCTGTTCTCGTCGCCATGCCATGAACATTTATAGGATTTGAAATATCCTGTGGTGAGGAGTTTTACAGGTCAGTTACTTGCTTTATGAATAACCACATTCTTCTGTTTTTCTGGAGTTTTCCTCACACTAACTTTGTTGAAACTTGCTTCCTGGTTAGTTCCTGCTTAGCTCTTATATTTAAAGAGACAGTGAAGAATCATTCCTTCTCCCAGTCATTCCCGATTCTGTTGAGCTCCAGCAATGTGTATTTTTCCCTGACTGGAAAGTTCCACTCTATTAATAGTTTCTTGGATCGACACTGTCCCATACCTGTCGTGGTTTAACCTGGCAGGCAGCCAAATACCACGCAGCCGCTCACTCACTCCCCCCGCCCCCCCCCAGCGGGACGGGGAGAGAATTGGAAGGGTAAGAGTGAGAAAAACTCATGGGTTGAGATAAAGACAGTTTAATAAAACAGAAAAGGGAAAATAATGATAATAAATAATGATAGCATATACAAAATGAGTGATGCACAATGCAATTGCTCACAACCCGCGCTGACCGATAACCAAGTAGCGATCGGCACTTCCTGGATCACGCCTACCGTTCATATACTGAGCATGACGTCACATGGTATGGAATACCCCATTAGCCAGCTGGGCTAGCTGTCCTGATTATGTTCCCTCCCATCTTGTGTACCTAGCTCAGTCAGTAGGCATGGGAGCTGTCCTTGGACTAGGAGGGCACTTAGCAACAACTGAAAACATCAGTGTGTTATCAACATTCTCCTCATACTAAATCCAAAACACAGCACTAGGAAGAAATTTAACCCTATCCCAGCCGAAACCAGGACAGTATCCACCCCTTATTCCATACCATTTATGTTATGCTTAGGTCTCACATTTTTCGATACATTTCAATTAATCACCACTATTTTTTTATGTATATACATATATAATACATATACATACATATATACATATAATACATATACATACATAAATATATACAAATGTCCATTGAGTTCATTTAGTCCACGACTTTGGGCTCCATCTGTCATAACAGTCTTTCAGGGCCAGAAAAATGGTGTGTGGTGTTGGGCTGTTGCATCCTGAAGCCAGTTCTCATTTCGGTACTGCTGCACTTGTTCAGTTCTATCATTGTTGCACTTTGCTCAGTTTCATCAGAGTTAGTTCATTCATCGTTAATCTGGGTGATTCTCACTGCTATACCATTGATAGCAACGATAGAAATAATGATATACAATATCATATCACAATTGACATCATAAAATTCAGTTCATTGGCTATTTTCACCCAAAATCAAATCCCCTTGAGGTACACACCGGACTTGCCCATCCTTTTGCATCACCCACCAAGTGCACCCGGGTCCTTGAGCAAAAGCAATCCCACAAATGGGTTTTCACTTGCCAGACGCAGGAGTAACCCAGACTGTCTTCCCCAGCATATTTCTTATGTGCACGACAGGGACTTTATCTCCATCTACAGTACGTAAGAGTCTTGATTGGGCAGGGCCAGCTCGATTAACAGATCCCCTGATGTTGACTAACCAGGTGGCTTTTGTTAAATGTGTGTCCCAATGCTTGAATGTCCCACCACCCATTGCTCTCAGTGTTGTCTTTAGCAGTCCATTGTATCATTCGATTTTCCTGGAGGCTGGTGCATGGTAGGGGATGTGATATACCCACTCAATGCCGTGCTCTTTGGCCCAGGTGTCTATGAGGGTGTTTCGGAAATGAGTCCCGTTGTCTGACTCAATTCTTTCTGGGGTGCCGTGTCGCCATAGGACTTGCTTTTCAAGGCCCAGGATGGTGTTCCGGGCAGTGGCATGAGGCACAGGGTATGTTTCTAGCCATCCTGTGGTTGCTTCCACCATGGTGAGCACATAGCACTTGCCTTGGCGGGTTTGTGGGAGTGTGATATAATCAATCTGCCAGGCCTCTCCATATTTGTATTTCAACCATCGTCCTCCATACCAAAGAGGCTTTACTCGCTTGACTTGCTTGATTGCAGCGCACGTTTCACATTCATGGATAACCTGTGCAATAGCGTCCATGGTTAAGTCCACCCCTCGATCACGAGCCCATCTATATGTTGCATCTCTTCCTTGATGGCCTGAGGCACCATGGGCCCACCGAGCTATAAATAATTCACCCCTATGTTGCCAGTCCAGATCCACCTTAGCCACTTCAGTCTTAGCAGCCTGGTCCACCTGCTGGTTGTTTTGATGTTCTTCAATGGCCCGACTCTTGAGTACATGAGCATCTACGTGATGCACTTTTACAACCAGTTTCTCTACCCAGGCAGTGACATCTTGCCACAGTGCGGCAGCCCAGATGGGTTTACCTCTGCGCTGCCAGTTGTTCTGCTTCCATTGCTGCAACCACCCCCACAGGGCATTTGCCACCATCCATGAGTCAGTATAGAGATAAAGTACTGGCCATTTTTCTCGTTCAGCAATGTCCAAGGCCAGCTGGATGGCTTTTACCTCTGCAAACTGTCTCGATTCAACTTCTCCTTCAACAGTTTCTGCAACTTGGCGTATAGGACTCCATACAGCAGCTTTCCACCTCTGATGCTTTCCCACAAGGCGACAGGACCCATCAGTGAACAGGGCATATTGCTTCTCGTTTTCTGGTAGTTTGCTATACAGTGGGGCCTCTTCAGGATGTGTCACCTCCTCCTCTGGGGATATGCCAAAATCTTTGCCTTCTGGCCAGTTCGTGATCACTTCCAAGATTCCTAGGCGACTGGGGTTTCCTATTCGGGTCCGTTCTGTGATCAATGCGACCCACGTACTCCACGTAGCATCGGTTGCATGATGTCTAGAGGGGACCCTCCCTTTGAACATCCAGTCCAGCACCAGCAGTCAGGGTGCCAGGAGGAGCTGTGCTTCAGTACCAACCACTTCCGAAGCAGCTCTAATCCCTTCATAAGCTGCCAATATCTCCTTCTCAGTTGGAGTGTAGCGGGCCTCGGATCCTCTGTATCCCCAACTCCAGAACCCTAAGGGTCGACCTCGAGTCTCCCCTGGTGCTTTCTGCCAGAGGCTCCAGGTAGGGCCATTCTCCCCGGCTGCGGTGTAGAGCACATTCTTCACATCTTGTCCTGCCCGGACTGGCCCAAGGGCTACTGCCTGGACAATCTCCTGTTTAATTTGTTCAAAGGCTTGTCGTTGCTCAGGGCCCCATTTGAAGTCGTTCTTCTTCTGAGTCACTTGATAGAGGGGGCTTACAATCAGGCTGTAATCTGGAATATGCATTCTCCAAAAGCCCACAACGCCTAAGAAAGCTTGCGTTTCCTTTTTGTTAGTTGGTGGAGACATGGCTGTTATTTTATTGATCACATCCATTGGGATCTGACGACGTCCATCTTGCCATTTTATTCCTAAAAACTGGATCTCCTGTGCAGGTCCCTTGACCTTACTTTGTTTTATGGCAAAACTGGCCTTCAGAAGGATTTGAATTATTCTCTCCCCTTTCTCAAAAACTTCTGCTGTGTTGCCCCACACGATGATGTCATCAATGTATTGCAGGTGTTCTGGAGCCTCACCCTGTTCCAGTGCGGTGTGGATCAGTCCATGGCAAATGGTAGGGCTGTGTTTCCACCCCTGGGGCAGTCGGTTCCAGGTGTACTGGACGCCCCTCCAAGTGAAAGCAAACTGTGGCCTGCACTCTGCTGCCAAAGGGATTGAGAAGAAGGCATTAGCAATGTCAATGGTGGCGTACCACTTGGCTGCCTTTGACTCCAGTTCGTATTGAAGTTCTAGCATGTCCGGCACGGCAGCACTCAGTGGCGGCGTGACTTCGTTGAGGCCACGGTAGTCTACTGTTAGTCTCCACTCTCCATTAGACTTTCTCACTGGCCATATGGGACTGTTAAAGGGTGAGCGAGTCTTGCTGATCACTCCTTGGCTCTCCAGTCGACGAATCAGCTCATGGATAGGGATCAGGGAATCTCGGTTGGTGCGGTATTGTCGCCGGTGCACTGTTGTGGTAGTGATTGGTACCTGTTGTTCTTCAACCCTCAACAACCCCACAACAGAAGAGTCCTCCGAGAGACTGGGCAAGGTGGACAGGTGTTTAATTTCCTCCGTCTCCAGGGCAGCTATACCAAAATCCCACCGATACCCTTTTGGGTCCTTAAAATACCCTCTCCTGAGGTAGTCTATGCCAAGGTTCTGCCCCTTTATAGCTTGATGGCATCAGGGTACACTGTGCACCGGTGTCTACGAGAGCCTTATACTCCTGTGGATCTGATGTGCCAGGCCATCGAATCCACACAGTCCAGTAAACCCGGTTCTCCCTTTCCTCCACCTGGCCAGAGGCAGGGCCCCTCTAGTTCTGGTCATAGTATCCGCTTCTCACTTCTTGGAAACATGAGTCAAGAATTCATTCATTACAGTCCAAAGTAAGATCAGCCCTTCTACTCTGTCTGGGGAACTGTTCACTGGAAACTGGACCTGTCGTGAGACAGGGTTTTCCTGAAAACTGGAGCAGCATTTTTCCTGAGAGACCCCCTTTGTGTGATTGTTTTTCCTTGCAACTCACGTACACGTGCCTCTAGGGTCAAGGTAGGTTTTCCATCCCACTGCCTCATGTCCTCTCCGTGGTCACGCAGGTAAAACCACAGGGTGCCCCGTGGTGTGTACTTTCGATATCCTCTCTCTTGAGGAGAAAAACGCTGACTCCTAATGGCTGAGATACTGGTCCGTACAGGTGGAGAATAGGACCTATCGACTTTGAGTTCTGGACCTCTCGGGACAGTTTCTCTACAGCCGAGACAAGGGAGGAGGAGAAAGTTTCTTCGAAATCCCGAAGTCTGCTAACTAAGACATCCACCGTTGGTGCTTCTTCCTCTTTCCAGCACAGTACTGCCAACGAACTGGCATGTGACGCTGGTGCGCTCCGTACCAACTTCCGCCACATGGGTCGCGTGCACTGGACGTCATCTGGATCTTTGGGCATTTGGTTGTCGTCCAGGTCACTATAAACCACCTCCAGCACACCTAGTTCTCTCAGGTACTGGATACCTCTCTCCATAGTGGTCCATTTGCTTGGGCGATATATAACATCTTCCTTGAAGGGATACCTTTCCTTCACGCCTGACAGCAGTCGCCTCCAGAGGCTGAGGACCGGTGTCCCTTTTCCGATTGCTTTGTCAATACCCGCTTCCCTAGCAAGGGATCCCAGCTGTTTGGCTTCCTTCCCCTCTAATTCCAGGCTACTGGCCCCATTATCCCAGCATCGGAGCAGCCAGGTAACAATATGCTCGCCTGGACGACGGCTGAAATCTTTCCACATATCTCACAGCTCACTCAGGGATAGGGATCGGGTGGTTTCCGTCTCGTTTATGAGTTCTTCCTCTTCCTCCTCCCCTCCTTGTGATGGCCCTGCTCTTTCACCATCCCTTTCTAAACGACCTGATCTCCGCTTCCAAGATTTCCTCTTCTGTACAGGGGCAACGGATACCAGCAAGGTTTGGTCCTCTGGTTCAGCTGTAGTGCCTGTTGCTGAGGTTTGGGTAGCTGCAGTGCTTGTCATGGGGGTTGGAGTAATTGTAGTGCCTGTTGCCGGAGCTTGAGTGGCTGCAGTGCCTGTTGCAGGGGTTGGAGAAGCTACAGTGACTGTTGCCGGGGTTTGAGTAGCCACAGGGGTTGTCGTGGGGGTTGAAGTAGCCACAGTACCTGTCCTGGGGTTTTGAGTAGCCACCGTGTCTGTTGCCGGGGTTGATCTCCCGCTGCTCACCGCCTCTGAGACTCGCCGCTCCGCCCGCCCCGATGAGGCAACGCCGTTTGCCCTCCCTCTTTTCTTGTTCCTGAGGGTTGATCTCTGGACAGTATTCCTGAATAGTTGTTTAACCCTAAACAAGGCCTGAACAACATTCAGGAGACATAGCAATATGAACATGCTTGTTTGAACATCCCAAGTATATTCAAAATTCTCAGGGAATATTATGGACATCTTCGTGAAGAGGATAGAAGGAAAAGGAGTTTCTAACAATATGGAAGGGAAGATGAACAAGTGGGAGAAAGTGTCCCATCCTGTCTCCCCCTTAAATTCATTCTCCAAGGAGAAAAAAGTGCAATTACTAATAATTTCTAAGAGGTGGTTCCCGAGGTACAGAAATGACGGCAGTACCGAGTACAGATACCAGGTTAGACTTATGACCAATGATTTTATCGCCTCATAAAACAGCAGCAAAATGATAATCTTGGCCCAGTTCCGACTGATGATAAACAGCACAAAAGGGAACACATACTGCAAGCAAGGTATTACATGACCCAACATTGAGAGCCAGCCCCACGACTTTGACAGCCAATACATCAACATTGTGACCAATCAATATAACGAATGCTTGTAACAATTTTTCCTTAACACACTTTGGTCAGATCTATCGTTATCTCAACCCTTCGAGCCCCACGTTGGGCGCCAAAAAGGACTGTCGTGGTTTAACCTGGCAGGCAGCCAAATACCACGCAGCCGTTCACTCACTCCCCCCGCCCCCCCAGTGGGACGGGGAGAGAATCGAAAGGGTAAGAGTGAGAAAAACTCGTGGGTTGAGATAAAGACAGTTTAATAGAACAGGGAAAAAAAGGGAAAATAATAATGATAATGATAAAATATACAAAATGAGTGATGCACAATGCAATTGCTCACCACCCGCGCTGACCGATAACCAAGTAGTGATCGGCACTTCCTGGATCACGCTTACCGTTCATATACCGAGCATGACGTCACATGGTATGGAATACCTATGTTCCCTCCCATCTTGTGTACCTAGCTCAGTCAGTAGGCATGGGAGCTGTCCTTGGACTAGGAGGGCACTTAGCAACAACTGAAAACATCAGTGTGTTATCAACATTCTCCTCATACTAAATCCAAAACACAGCACTAGGAAGAAATTTAACCCTATCCCAGCCGAAACTGGGACACCTATCATCCTTGATGACCTACTTTCATGTCATCTCACTTACCTTGACAAGTTGCACAGACCTCTCCTGCAGTGCAAACGGAGTCTAAATTACACATTTATGTGAACCTACTGCAGTTCTAGCCTTTGATCAGCAAGTTTCTTTTGACTTAATTTAAAAGATGTTCACTTCCTATAGCTGAGAATCTCTTTAAATCTTTTTTTAATCCTTTTTTTTCCCATGTGTAGAGCGAATGGTGAGCTCTCAGATTTTCACAGGAAAAAATGGGCAGCTTCTCAGTATTGCAGCCCATCTACCTGCAAAAATGAGACTGAATCCAGTTGCAGTTGAGGTTGCAGATGGATTGAAAATAACAGTCTGTCCTACTAATTCTTCTGGAGTGCATTTGTTAAACATCTCAATGCTGAAATTGTCCTTTTGATGTCCTCCCTTATGCCTGCAGTTCTGGGTTATAAATGAGGATCCTAAATGTATTTAATTGGCTATTGAAGTGAACGATATTTTTTTCTCTATGTAAAGCTTTTAATTTTGCCTTTCCCTCCTTTCTCCTGTGTATGGTCTCTGTGTACAACTACAGCATTACGGCTCAGGAAGAACAGGGCCAAGTACAGCAGACCACACATTGGATTATGTCTTTTACAACAAGCAAGCTATAGCCTTGAAAGGATGCTGGTTTTTGCTCTCATGTCTGCCTTGCTCCAGTGACTGTTGATTCCAGACCAAGTACTGAGGGTACAGAAGACTTAGCCTGAACTTGTTCCCCCATAACAAATGATGCATGTGTTTGTCAGCACTGGTTGCACTGTGGAAACTTGTCTTTACTGCATTAGTGACAGTGGAGTTAAAAACAGTGTCTTTCTCAAGCGCTAGCTTATCCCAGTTGAAGCTTGAGGGCTTGGGGTCTCTATGTATCGGGTTTTCTTGTTTGATACTGAAAGCTTTATATTTGGTCCTTGAGCTCCCTTGGATCTCAAGGCTTGGAGCATGGGGAATAGCAAAGTGGTGTCATAGCAGTACTCTCTCCAGCGATAAAGGTTTTTTATGAGATGCTAATTCCACATTCTAATTCCACATTATTACCATAGAAAGTAGGTAGTAAAAAGCCAGTTATTTTCTCTCTTGGCCTGGGGTAGGGAAAGACAGCACTCTTAATGTACAGTAACCACTCTGGTTCTGGATCCTGATGACCTTTTGTAGATAGCCACAGGTGTGTTGAGATGCTCTTAGGAATTCCCCTGCTCTCTCTTGTATGGTTTGGGTGGCCAGAGGGCTCCCAGCTGGCTGGGAATTGCCTGGGTTCACTGCTAACATCACCAAGAGCTTGGAAAGGAGTGTGGTTCAGGATCTACCTTGGATTCCTCCCAGTTGGGTTCATGCAAGTACATCAGCTACTATTACAAGCACACATCTAGACAGGTACAGGAGCTCTGCTGCCACCAAAATACTGGTCTGACATCTAACAACAGCATTCTCTCTTCTTACTTACTGCAAATACTGCAGTGCCCACGTTCACAGCAAAAAGAAGTCAGTGTAGCTAATGAGCTGTGTGTGGATTCTACTTAAGTCTATAGGAGAGGAGACAGGAACACCAGGACCAAACTCAAAGCTGCAGAATTTTCTATTCAAAGTCAGCTATTGCCGAAGTCTCATGTTATCTTTCAATTACTCCATTCTTAAGTCTGCATCACGCTATTTCTGATTCCATTTTGGCAGTAATGACATATTGGGTCATATTTTCATTCAGCGTAGTCCATAGGGGATGGACTAGGAAAAAAAATGGAATAAGAGAATTTAATAGTCATCTTTCCTCTAGATGAGAGACCTCATTGTGATGCTTCCATGACAGGATTAAGCTACTTGAACAAGCCATTGAATATTGCATACTTCTAATGTAAAACAATAATTTTGCTAATAATTCAGATGCAGATCTGTGAATACAACGGTCCAATGAAAAGACTGTGCCTGCAATTATCCCAAGAAAAAAATGCAGCTTTTTAGCATGATAGTGGAATCTCAGACTGTGAAGTAGTCACCAAGTGAATACGGTGGTCCTTTCTTCATGGCTCTGAGGGAATCCGTTCCCCCCCACCTTAAAATGCTTAAAGAACAGCAGGATGCGATCCCAGTTGATTGTGTTGGATTTGCTGTTAGGGTATTTAGAACCATATGCTATACTCCTTGCCCAGGCCAAACTTTTACCGTTGTGTTGTAATCAAGTTTTTGGGTACAACTCTCCCCTCAGAGTCTCTTTCAAACCTTGACTTTTCTGTTGCTCAGATAAGGCAACAGATGTGGCTGTGGCTCTTAAAGAAAGACTTGTGGGGGGCTGCTTTATAACTTCCTGCTGTACCCTCCATTCTGCAGGACAGCAAGAGGGACAGAGTGTGTCTGGAGAACAGGCCTAGTAGACTTTTACAACAATAGAGAGCAGTTCCCAGAGGAAAAAATACATTTCCACGAGCAATCCTGACCACATTTGCAATACTTGCTCTAGAGCGCAAGAGAAGGTAACATTCATACAAGTAATGAATGCAGGGTGAATGAAGCATTGTTGCTTAGATAGTAAGCTGTTCCCATGAAAAACCAGATGAATTCAAGGAGCCAGAGCAACAGTCTTACACAAACATTTCCTTGTCTTTTTCACTAGACAGACATTTATAAAAATATGTTTTGTTTTAGGACTGCATTGTTGGCTCTTTCATTTATGTAATACTCCTGTGAGTTGAAGTTTATGTAGAGCTGTGAGCCATTAAAATCTTGCTTTCCTCAGCTTTCAACCCTAAATGAGGATCTGAAATCTCAGATTGGGCAACATTTTAAAATCTTCTATAGAAAAGTTTCAAAAAACCATTTTCTTCTCGTTCAAAAGTGTTCCATGCCCTTCAATTTTATTTTGACTCTCCTGCAGTAAAAAGAAAGTTCAGAAATGACATAAATTATTTTTCTAGCCCAATTATCTCCTGATCCCTTGAGTTTTTCTGAGTAATTCTATAGACTGAGGTAACTCCATACCACGCTGAAAAATGCATGGATCAATAGCAGGCATGGCCTATATATTAAAAAGGGTGAGAGAAAGAGCTGTTGATGGAAGACTGAAAATAGAACAAGCACAGCTTGTACAATCAAGGCTGTAAGGTGACTTGCAAGAGGTCTTTGCTCCCTTGGTGTTTAACAGCACTGTGGGGCTTCTGTGTCCTGAAGTATATTACTATAAAATTCTGCAAGAAACTTTACATTCCTTCTTTTAAGAACATTTGTGCTGAGATCTGCATGTTCTAGAAGGTTTGTGCAGGTCTCACTATGATGGAGACTGAATGAGACACCAGAATATGAAAGAGGCACCAAGAACAAAGCTATTTAGACTCTTCTCATCTGTTCTCCATGTGTGTGGGTTCTCTTCTGAGTGATGCAGTAAGAGTGCTGCTGAATCAGAATTTTATGTGATTCACGGTTATGCAGCCTAGCTATTTTATGTGAGGTCATGGGTTATGTAGCCTGGTCTTGGTGGAAGGCCCATGGAAGTTCATGGCAGGCTGGGCAGCCATTATGGCCTCTCATCCTGATGTCCTTGTCTTGGGATATTTCAGTGATTCCTTTGATGTTCTGCCTCACAGGATTGAAATCCTGCCTTGTTCTTGCTTTCAGATGAGATAAGTGTTTAGAATAAATTATAAATGGAAGTTCTTTTGAATATAGTAATAGTGCTAATTATATTTCCTTTACCTTTCTTGTGCTGTTTGGACAGGACAGGACTGTCTTTGGTATGGGGTTAGTGTGTGGCCAAGCTCTGGGTGGTGCTTCAGGTGGCCATATGGGTCTTTCTCCCTCAAGATACATTCATGACTTTTGCTTTGAAAAAGGGAGGTGGCTTCACCTTGGCATCCTCAAAACAGCCTACAGTACAAACTTCAGTAGTTTCAGATAGCTGGAGTGTCATTAGATTTGTCAGCAAATGATAAAACCTACTTTAGGAATCATCTCACAAATCTGTCAATATAAAATGTTTCTATCAATATAAAAAGAAAGAGCAGCCTTTGTTTTGAGGGTGTTACCCATTGGGGTCTACAGGACCCAGAAGCACAAATGTGGCGGTGAAAGAGAAGGCCTACCTCCAGGATAGGAACATGTGCAACAGAAATGCTACATTTGTTCATTTGGGAGTAGAAGATATTTCTTGTTCTTTCCAGATATTTGAAGGAAATGGACTTACCTTTAGATGTTCTTAGTCCTGAGAGATGGTGTTCTGGATGTCATAGTAGATTTACTGCTCACAGTCTATCAGGAAAATATGGCAAAGTTTTTTTGCTGAGGTGTTCAAAGGCCTAAGTTGCAGACTGTGCAATAAGATTCTTGAAAAGCATTTGCAGACAAAAGCATAAAGTCACACTGGTAGAACGGAAGATAGTGATGTGGAGTTCAGAGTTGTGCTAATCAACACTTAAAGGCTAAACCAGAGTGTGGTGCATCTGAAAAGAGACAATAGCCAGGCCAAATGCAGGAGCTGTGTTTACTGACTAAGGAGGCATAGGGATCCAGATTCTGACACTCTCTAGCTACATGCTTGTGAAGGCAGCTTCTTCAGGTCTCTATTCTATGGATACAGACTTCAAAGGACTTGCAGATCAAACATTTCATACCGAATCTGCTTCTTGTCAGGACAAAGATTTTAAGGTTTCTGGGTGAGATGCGATCATCACAGAATAACCCAACAATGACAGTTTTGAAAATAACCTCACACATCTTACCTAATTATCAGACTTGAAGCATGAACAACAGTTCAGCGAACTTTTCTTTTGAGTGAAACATTAAGAAAATTATTTATCTTGTTTTATTTTTCTATTCTCTAGTTTTTTGAAATTTTCAGCCTTCCATTTACACTTCCAGTCTCTTAAATATGAAACAATGCAATATGTTAATAACTGCTTTGCCATTGTGATTTTTTTTTATTACTTTTTTACAAATAAAGCTGTATGTCTCAGGCTGAAAGAGACTTCAGTTCTTTAGTTCTCATGGCAGAGTTTTGGCATCTCAGATCTCTTGAAAGCTTTGAACTCAGCAGGGTTCAATTGCTCCCGCACTCCTTCCTCTCCACCTTTTTGGGATCTTTTTCATTTTTGCAACTTTCTGAAAATAGTCTATTAAGTGACCTGCCTGGAATCCCTGAAAAGGCCAGGCAATCATCTTGCTAAGTTCCATAGTAGCAACCAGACCCAAGGCCATTGGACAGACAACAGTGTTTAGAAAGCACTGGCTAGAATGTGCTAGTTCTTTCATGAACTGATTCTGTCTACAGTTGCTAATAGCTCTAAATTATGGAGAGAGGTGGCCAGAAAAGCAAGTTTATCCATTGCATGTCTGTTTTAGCAGATTGGGGTAGTCAGAGCTGTGTTCTAAGCTTGCCTGCAGGTAGCAGCACATTGTCAACTTGTTTCGGGAAATCCTTGTCCTAAAGTTTCACTCTTGCCCCAGCGGAAAGGTTACAAGGGGGGTGTGTGTGTGTATGTGGGGGGAGAGAGGAGGCCGTTCATGCTGTGTAACTTTTGTGTGAATCAAAGACACTGGCATGAAGGGAAGCAGGAGGTGAGAATGGGCTGGGAGCATCTGCAGGGCTTCTTTGCCTAATGGTAGAATGGAGGCAGCTCCCTCAAGCCACAGTGATGGGCAAGTCCAGGGATGAGTGGCAGGGAAGGGTCAGACCAGGCATGGCTGCTGGAGGGATGCAGGCAGGACTGCCTCATCAAGTGACCCCAGAGGAGGGAATGGCCTTGGGCTCAGTAGCAGGTGTCACAGAGGCTCTGGGTGACAAGTCACTCAGTGCAGGTGCAGGGCTTTGAAGTACCGCTCCTGTGAAGCCGAAAACACACTCCTCTGCTTCTGTTTCACCAAGGAAGTCCTTGCAGCCTGGGACTCCTCATTTGCACCTCCATGAAAAAGCCTTTGCAAATGACATTGTTCCTGTTCTGCAGGGATATGTGTGCGTACCCTTTTGCTGACTCTGGCCAGCTTTGGCAGTGCTCTGCAAGGACAGAGATTGTGAAAGGTGCCACACAACTCCCTTTGTCAAGGAAACTTTTCAGGCATTGATAAAGAATCCTGTCACCTCAAATGATGTCAAATCTGTTAATAAGCCTGTTGGGGTTATGACATGATTTCAGAAGGAGTCACGTCTCTGAAGTAATTTTTTTCTTCTTTTTTTTTTTCTTTTTTTAATTGAGTGAAGGTAATGGCTTTTGATAGCTTCTGTTCTGAAAGTCCTAGAGGCACACTTTGCCTTTTACTGTCTGAATTTTTCCTTCCAGATAGATTTGTCTGTTTGGGGTTCCATCAGTGCTGCATCCTAGATGAAACTCCCACATAGAATTGGAATAGCCCAAGCTGCAGAGAGAAGAGAGAGCTGGTCTGGCTAGCAGACACAATGTTTGTGTGTGTGTATACATTATGTTTCTGTCTGTAGGTGTATGAAGAAACTGTTGAGAGCAAAGCAAATTTAAAGAGTTTGTTTCTGGACATGGTGTGTCTGCAATCACTGTTATTTCTTGACTATGGAAGTTCCACAGCTTCTCATGAAAACTGTTTCCACTACTTACAGCCTACCTACTGACCCCAGGCTTGAGAAAACATAACAAATGACTGACAGAAAATATGTTAACATTTCTTCAAGCAGAACCTGATTGTATGCAATAAGCTTAGGTTTACAAGCACCTAATTTGAGTAATAGCCCATTCCAAAGAACATTCTTCTCTGTCTGGTGTAGTACCACCTCACTGACATCACTGAAGCTGCCAAGAAGCATTACAGCAGCAGTGTACTGCTATGCTGCTGCTACCAAGCATCCACATTTCTTGAAGTATATTGACTGCAGTCCCTTTAAAACTTTGCTGTGGGAGGATGCTGTGTTTCAGTAATGGTTAACTCATGGCCAGTCCCCATGCCCTTATGCAGTATTATTTCTTCCTGCCGATAGGCTCCTTCAAGGAGACATGCCTTCCCACCCAGCCACTGAGGAAGCAACTGAGGCAGCCATAACGTCTTGCTAAAATATCTGGTCTTCTGGTTTTGTTTTGTTTTTGTTTGAGTAAAAAAAAATATTTGATTTCTTGCTTTAATACTATTAAACAAATTCATCTGACTTTGGTGCTAGCATAATGTTTTGAAGCTAACTGGTATAATCCGAGTACCTTGGAACACAAAAGTCTACATAGGGAGCAGCATTTAATGCCCCTCCATGGCAGAGATAGGTGACTTGCCTCCCACCAGAGGGAGAAGTCATGTTGTTACGACTTTTTCAGTCTCACTGCTCTCTTTAGATGCGTTTGAGCCTGCTGCCAATTGTGAAACACTGTATGTACATGTATCAAACATGTCACCAAAGTTACTGTTGTATCGTGTTGCTCCAGTCTCTGTTAGCTTTTCTTTAAAACAACAGGGAGATTCCAGTCAGCAGGATTGTCTGACAGGCTGATGTTGTCTGGGCTTCCCGGATAAGCTCATCATTCCTCATCAATCAAAAACCGTGGGGAAGACTGTCATTTTCCAAGGCAACAAAGAAGATCTGGAATCTGTCACCAGCAAGAATTTAGGAAAAGGGCAGCAGAGATTTGCACAGTTGGCAATGTTTTTTTGATTCAGCTGTTCTTTCTGTGAGAAAGTAAGTAATTTCTGTGAAGCAGGGAAACATGACTGAAACAATCGTAAATCCCAGGTAAAAAAATACTGTGGCAAGCAGACCTGCCTTCAAGTTCTTTTTTTCTGTTGGAACTACAAGCTGCATATGACTAATGCCAGGATGCTGCAGTGCAGGTGGGCTCATGTGAACAAGGTGCTTAGGTCCTCTTCTCCGTCAGTAGATATCCAGCCAGCAAGTCCAGAGGAGAATCCCCCTCCTAAAGTAGATGCTTCCTCTTGGGCAGAAGAATCTCATCCCAAGCTCTGTGACTGTCTGGAGTAGATTTCCATGGACTAGAAAGGGAACCGAGGCAGCTGGCTTTTGACATCTGGGCTAGCAGAATGGGTTGCTTGGAATGTCCCCCTGAGAATAGGACTGAACCCCTCCAGGTGTATTTACAGAGATCTGGTTCAAAAATGTCTGCCTCTGGAGGGTTTACAATGCAGACAGTGAAGATGAACAAAATTCTTGAGAAGGAGAAATGCGGGTACTGTGAAGCTCCCTCCCAAAGGTGCATACAGCAGCTCTGGAACAAAGGCGGCAACAGAACCTCTTGTTATCTTAATCTCTGTTAATTCTGTTAATCTTAACCTGACTCTTAATCCCTTGCCCAGCCATAAAAGGCACTGTCTTTTCTTTTAGGAAAAAAAGTTGTATAATGTAATAGTTTAAAAGAACAGTTCACACAATGAATGGCTTGTTATTTTGGTGTAATGCAGCTGAAATCATATTAATACAATGTGTCTGAAGGCAAGACAGAGTGTTTTTTAACACACTTTGCAGCATAAGTAAAAGTCTGTGGCCTTCCAGGTATCATGGAGTAATAATGTCTCTCCAAAAGAGCAGTAAACTTTGCACTCTTCAGCTGGCAGCTCAATCTGGTACACCAGCATCACTCCCCATCAAGTCTGCATAATTTTCATTTCTGTTCCTGTGCAAGCTGCCTATACCCAGCAGGGGCACAGTGGTTGAATATCCTCTTAGTGCTGGATGCTGAAGGCTGATGATTGTTTTTGTCTCCAGCTTTTTGCTTTTTCCTCCTGCTGCCTTGTAGCAGGATTTAACTGGCAGCAGTTAGCTAAAAGGAGGCTCAGGAACCTGCCTGCTCTGTGTGTTGGTCTCAGTGGTAGATGCCTCCTCCTGGCCCCTCCTTGCACAGCTGCAGGACCTTAAAGGCTCATGACCTGGTGCTCTTCAGCAGTAGATGCAAGCATCAGTGTGGGATGGGGAAGGGAGAATGCTCCTTCAAGATATCCGTTTGTGAAAATGTCTGCATAAAGCATGTGGGAGTGAAAGCCTAACTTTTACCTTGAAGGGATCTGGGCCAGTAAGGTGATGAGCTGGGTTAGTCTGATGGTGTGTTCCCAACCCAAGGTATCTTTTTGGGGCAAGCTGACCAGGATACATTGGCCCTGCTCACATTGAGCTTTGCATGTGCATCATCAGTTGTTCCCTTGTATGACAAGGTTGGAGTTGCAGGTGTGTTGTTTAAACACATATACAGACTGCAGTAAAGCCTTTTGTAACAACACTGAAATATAAATTATGTTTGAAATATTGCAGAAAAACTCTGTTCTTTGAGCTGCTTTGCTGGTCTAATCTTCAATGGGACCTGCTTAGGTGAGCTTACCACTTTTCCAGACAGGCTATTTGCAATCAACAGGACTATTACTTTTACCAGTGACTGATGTAATAGTCAGCCTTTCCTAAGGGCCTGTGTGTCTACAAAGTCAATGGTAGAAGTGCTTCATCGTGGTCTGAGTGTTGCAGAATGATGCACTCAGATGAAAAGGAAACCAGTCTCCTGCAGAATGTGAAATGTGTGTATGTGTGGAATTGAGACTTTTTTAACCTTTCAAAACCAAAGTGCAACAGATTGTATCAAGACACCTCTACTAGCCTTAGGTTTCTTTCTGCTGTAAAACCTTATCCCAGCTCAGAGGTAGATGATAACCTTCCCACAGCTTCTGTCTTCTCCCGTTTGAGTTGTAAATTCGTCTCAATCATCTTGTCATGTACCACCACCTTATAGTTTCTGACATGAAATGGTGTCCTCTTATGATATTAATAGCTGTTTGTCATACAATACACTTATGTATCAGAAAATAATTGTTCATGCTGCCTTGTAGTCTTCACGAGAGGTCACAGAACAGAAAGAGAATGAATGAAAGTCCAACAGGGAATGTAAACTATTTCAACTAGGAAGTGTGCTTATTTTTTACAGCAGAGGAGGTTTGCAAGCTAATGAATCAACTGAAGTGAACATTTCACTGCTCAGAAATATTAAGTATACTAAATCGAATGTGCATGGTGCAATAAGAGGTAAGAAGAACACTGACTCAGATGCATACAAATGAGATACCACTGACAGGCCATCAACAGTGTTTGACATCTTTCACAAATTGATTATAAAATGCAGTACCTGCTTCAACCTGGAAAAAGCCCTATCAGGTCATTCTGAATAACAGATACGTATTAGGCCCGTGACTGCTTCTAGTTTGTCATGAAATGGAAATTGTGATTGCCAATTAAAAAGAAACAAGCAAAACCAATAACAAACAACAAGGTTAAATGCCAGGTCCTGCACTTGGATCATAACCACCCCATGCAACGTTACAGGCTTGGCGAAGAGTGGCTGAAAAGCTGCCCAGCAGAAAAGAAACTGGGGATGTTGGTCAACAGCCAGCTGAATATGAGCCAGCAGTGCGCCCAGGTGGCAAGAAGACCAATAGCATCCTGACTTGTGTCAGAAATAGTGTGGCCAGCAGGAGCAGGGAAGTGATCGGCACTGGTGAGACCGCACCTCGTTCAATGTTTAGTTTTGGGCCCCTCACTACAAGAAAGACATTGAGGTGCTGGAGTGTGTCCAGAGAAGGGCAACGAAGCTGGTGAAGGGTCTAGAGAACAAGTCTTATGAGGAGTGGCTGAGGGAACTGTGATTGTTTAGTCTGGAGAAAGGGAAGCTAAGGGGAGACCTTATCATTCTCTACAACTACTTGGAAGAAGGTTGTAGCGAGGTGAGTGTTGGTCTCTTTTCCCAAGTAACAAGTGATAGGTTGAGAGGAAACGGCCTCAAGTTGCGCCAGGGGAGGTTTAGATTGGATATTGGGAAAAACCTCTTCACCGAAAGGGTTATCAAACATTGGAACAGGCTGCCCAGGGAAGCGGTTGGGTCACCATCCTTGGAGGTATTTAAAAGACATGTAAACATGGCTCTTAGGGACATGGTTTAGTGGTGGACTTGGTAGTGTTAGGTTAATGGTTGGACTCGATGATCTTAAAGGTCTTTTCCAACCTAAATTATTCTATGATTCTATGATTCTATGAAAAAAGAAGAAGAGAGAGGCCCGTATGTCCAGGATGGTGTTACTGTGGGTCTGAGATCAGATCAGATGAATGTCACCTGAAAATGATTTCTCCACATACGTTTCACAGGCAACTTCTTATTGATCTGGTTAAAGCAGTATGAAAAGGACTTAGCCCCAGTGCAAAGGAATAAATCATACACGAACTGAAGAATTCACTTAAATACATGAATTGATAGTTGTAAGCTAGAAAGAGAAAATAGAAGAGAGACTTATAACATCCATTGGTTGCACAAATGCACAAGTACCATTGAGATTAGATGTTGGTTTGTGTGCAAGTACTGTATTGCTCTACACAGCTAAAGAGAAGCTACCACTGTGCAGAGATGGAGACTTCACAGAGGAAAAAACATAGAGACTAAGATTTTAGCTAAAGTGGTGCTGATGGGCCTGGCAAGGTCTTGTTTTAAAAAGAATGCTTTCTTTTGTCTGCCAAAGGAGACTCTCCAGAAGCTTGTAAAGTAGGAAAATCATTATGTTCTGTTAACATGGCCATCTAGCTCATTCAGTTTTGGGCTTCAATACCCATTTGCAGAGTGAAACATTGCTCTTGCACGTTAGAACCTACTGCTATCTCAGAAAAATGTAGGAAAAATAATTCCTGGAAAGTTCTATGTGCCTCCACATGGATTTGTACCAAGTTTGAAAAAGGCCCTTCAACATCAGCCTTTAAAGTCTTCCTTGGCGTGTCCATAGCGGTGAGAAGAGGCATTTGCCTCCAAATAGTTGGAGTTCCGAATACCTCCAAATATCCTTACATATTTCAAGTACCTTTACACAGAGTTTGCTCAACTTACCAGTTTGTTTCCCAACATGAAGACCTTTGAGCAATGCAGTTTGTGTGGCTGGATACAGAGGGAGAGAGAGAAAGACTGAAGTAAAATACCAGAGACAGAGAAAGCGGAGTCTGGGGAGGGGGAATGGCTGAAGCAAAGGTCCCCAGGAATAAAGGCTTCTCTGTCTAAACATGGACAGTCAGAGCAAATGGCTGCTTGTTCAGGACCCTTTTTGGAAGAAGGTGCAGGGAATGGCGAGGCTGGAGAGTTTTTTGACGTTGCATTGTGAACACAGATCAAGGTGTGGTAAAAAATCACAGGATCTGGAAGAAGGAAAGCTGGGCAATAGATATTGTGCTGACGGTCACCCTAATGTCTTGATCACCTAGTCTCTTGTCACAGTGCTGATTCTGTGAGTAACTTCTCACTATTACCTCTATCTGTTTGTCTTGGTACCTCTTACATGGGATGGGTCTCAGTGAAGCCTTTATTCTACGTGCTGGCTATTCTCAGACCATGTCTTTCCTAGTTAGCTGACGGTAGGGAATATTTTAGATCCCAGCATGAGCACTCAGAGAACAGAAAGGACTAAGTCAGTCAATTTCACTAGGTTGAGGAATGGGAATTACCACAGATGCTGAGAAAATAACAAGCAGATCAACAACATGGATCTGGAGATGGAGGAAAAAATGAAAACACTGAAAGCAGACCAAGCCTGTATTGCAGTGTGGTGTATTGCAGCAGCCAGCTAGCTATTGACCACAGCCTTGTTCACTGTTTTGCCTTCAACTCTACTGTCCTTCGATAGCAGATCAGACAAAAGGCTGGCAGGAAGAGCATAAGGCTGATCCTTGGGGCAAGGGAAAGACTAGACTTGTGTCTTGCATTCTCATTTATTTGGAAGGTAATCTAACAACTTTGTGTGTGGGGAAAAGGAACAAAATAAAAAAAAAAAATCCATACCTTCCTGTGCAGCTTTTTCTCAATAGTGTTCGTTTATAAACAAAGTAAACTGAAGCTTTGAGTACTCCTTTTCTACTCCTTCCTCATGCTCATTTGTGTTCTGCCAGTACATAACTTGCACAGTACCCATGATCCATGGCTCACCACTTGATATGTTCAGATGGACCTCTCTGGGATGCTTCCAATATTATTTTTCTGTGATATCTCAGAAAACTTAACGCTGAAATGGATAGGCATCTCAATGGCCTGGAAAAAAGCCAAAAACTTAGGGCCCAGGGAGCAGAAATGCATGTAAACATGCCCCTTCTTTGTTGTGTAAAGGCACTTGTGCTGAGTGGATCTGGAAAAGTAAACAGAGAAAGAGTTCCATGTCTGCTTTGAGTTTTGAATTTCATTAAGAATTTCTTCATTTAATACAATGTTAATGATCCTTATCAGAGATCCCCACTGTACCAAAAAGACCAGAAAATGGCATTTTCAGAGACATGGTTTCTCAAGTGAGCTCCTTAAGTGAACTTGGCATCAGTTCTTTGTTTATGAAAGAGAAACCACTAATGCGTTCAGTAGGTGTATTAGTTATAGTTAATTAATAAATTGTGATGGTTCCTTTGGAGCTATTCAGTACTGATGTATAAACACAGTATTTCATTCATGCAAATACCACTTTGGAATATCATGTGATACTCTCCTGAAAGGCTGTCACATTTTTATTGAAACTTTAACAGGAGGAAGTCAGGGGTTTTTTTCAGCTGAAAGGATTGGTGTGGTATTTACTTTTTTGATGGAAAATAGTAATCTGGTGGCTAATAGAATTGCAGAAGGAAAAGACCCTGCACCTTTACCTCCCAGTTGAAGGAGTAGGAGGCAGACAGTAGAGGCATCTTTGTTCTTATCTGAAGAAATGTGCAAACATTTGCAGGAAAACATCTTTATACAGCAAGCATGGAGCTGTACTCTTTTGTTTCCAAAACATTCCTAAAAGCATTGTTTTGTTCTACTCCTAAATGGATGAAGAGCAGAGGTCAGAATACTTTTTGTACTTGCAAAGAGCAGAAGGTTAATGTGGACATAGGCAGCAATATCTTTCCTGGCTATCGTCTTACTGTACTGATATGAGGAAGACTTTTGCTTCCAAAACAAGTGCAATGGCCTAGAATCCTGTGTGCCAGGCCCCTCTCTGCCCTTCCGCTTTTTGTCAATGGGACAGAAAAACCAGGCAGACAACCAGGCTACCCCAGTAGTGTGGAAAAGTCAAAGATTTTATTCTGAACAGCTAACAGTATGTACTGGTTCTTTATGGATGAGTTATTTTGATCTCATCCTTGACAAGAAAAAGTTTGTCCATGCAATTAAGTGTTCTTGAACTGGCCCTAGTCTGAATACAGTGATTTTGGATTACGTAGTTTGTAACCTCTTTTGCTCATGTCAACTCCGATAACTTTCCATTGGGTTGTACCAAACTCTGCATTGAAACAGGCATTGCCTGGTGGAAGCTGACTCAAAAAAAGCAAGAAATCAGGAGCTGCCTTACATTGTGCACCTCTGCAGAACACGAAGTCTTGGAGCAAGATTGGCATCTAGATTCATTGCTGCTTTACAGATGGGGACACTGAAGAAAGCAGGTGCAGCATGGTGTGTCTGAAAAGCTCGCAATATACAGACCATAAGTCTCGGAAGATAACCTAGAAAGTAACACAGGAGATGTTACTGGGCAGAGATCCTGAAGATCTCAGTTCACTCATATTTTCCCAGTCTTGTTTTCAAAGAAGAGCAAGACAAAAAACTATGGGAAAGTGCAAGGCATCAAAACCATCTTGTAATGTCAAGAACTCTCAGAGTGAAAGACAAAAATGAAGTTGTGCAGCTGATCCATTATCGACTGCTCTTTATTCCTTCGTCCTTGACCCATCTGGTTGCTAAAAGTCCCAAGGCCATTGTTTTGTTTTCACCCAGACCTAAGAGGGAAAATTTACATTCCTTTTGGGTTTAAACAAAGTTGCAGAGTTATTTGTGTATAAGACAATGAGCTACGACTAGTAAGTTTGGGAATGTTTCATTTCTGGGAGTCAGAAAAACTCATGGATGATTCAGTTGATTTTGCAAGGCATTGTGGCAGTGTGTTGCAGTAGTACTGAAAAAATCCAGACAATTTCTAGAGATGAGTAGGTTAGGTCTAGCTGTAGAATACATACTCCTTACTTTGTGTTTTATTTGAGACTGAACTAGCTTCTTTGTAAAATGCTGTTTAGTGATCATTCATCTATCACTTTGTCTTAGCTGCAGGGGAGGTTGATAATATGCTGGAAACAACTCTTTCTTCTTTTAGGGTGAAAGGAAGTACATTAGACTGGGATTGCTGTCCAAACATAACATGTTTGGGAGCCTGCTGTTTCTTGTCTATATTTTATGCTAGCAGAAGTTACACTCACCCCTCACCCTCTATTCTGCTCCTGTAGACTGTAGTTTTGGGTTTTTACTCTGTCTCTGACTAAGACGTCTATATAAATCTGGATGCTGCTTAGCTGACTGTTTTCTAGATCAGAATAGGTGGAGTTGCATCCTGCTGTGTAAGACACATAGGCCAAGGAGTCTACATGAGGTATTAACATGGCAAATAGATATCTAAACTCACCAAAGGTGGGAGTGTGCTTTACCTGAAGCTTGTGCAGCTTCGGACTCCATTTGCTAGGCTTTGATTCAGGCTCTGTAGGAAACCTCACTCTTAAGTGGTAGACAGAGGCAACGGAAAGTCACAGTGGGCTTCCATTTACTATAACGGGAAGCCAGATACCCAGCACACACGGACACATCTCTGAGCAAAATCCTGAATCTAACCATCCCTGTTGGGAACTGGATTTCACCCTGGTGGTGAGAACTGCTTTCTCAGCTAGTCTAGTTCATTCAGGTGTAATCAGCAGATGTGATGACTTTGCTGGAGGAAGGTAAACAGGTTGGAAATATAATGCCATATTTTGAGGGCAAGGGGAACAGACGTTCAGTTTGTATTTTGTCTAAAAGGATGTCACCAATTGGTGTGTGTTTTGGCTGCAACAGAAGACAAAGTTTATGTCACAGTAGCCAAAGGGAATAATTTGAAAGCATCTCTGTAACATCTAAGGGATTTGGACAAAAACACTTGGACAAAAACACTTGGACAAGATCTGATTCCTTTAGGTATGATTCATATTGGGGAAAAATTTGCATATGAAATTCCTTCATATAAATGCCAGCCTACCCTTTCCTGACAAATTAGTGATTAAGTATCTTGACTTCTGGACAGAGTAAGGAGTCCCATAATGACTGCTATAAGGCTTTTTTCTTAATGGTAAATTCGCGTTTTTCATGAGCCTTAAAATGGGGAAAGGACTTCTTGTATACCATACATAAGCTTTACATTATGGCCTTGATGAAAAAGGTTTTTCTCCAGTGATACCAATAAAACATTCTTAGTTCTGGTTCAGAAGTGGTGCTGCAAAAATTAGGGACCCATTCCTGTTCCAGGGTAGTACTCTGTGATTAGTTCCAGATCTGGATGATGTGATAAAAATCATGCTGTAATTTAGAAATTCTGAGACATCAGTTGTCTTGTCTGTTCGATCTAAATATGGCTCAGTCACAAATAATCTTACCAAAAAACATCTGCAAAATTTCCTCAGGGCATGCCTGTTTCAGGTAAACCTTTCACTGCTTCCTCTGACATCTGTGATCGAGGGGCGGAACTTCTGCAATGTCCTCTGAGGTCTAAGCACACACATATGCAGCCCTCTTGAAAGACAGGTATGGGGGTGCTATTTGTCTGCAATATGAAATGAGGTTTGTGCAAAAGAAATTCTTCTGATTTCACTTAATTACCTTACCTGAAGCAATGGTGTGGGCAAATTTCCATCATCCTTTGCTTAATTAAGAATGCCCAAGATGTTCCTATTAATCTCTTTCTCTGTAAGTCATCCTTAAAAATCCTAATCCTGTCCCATATAGCTTTTGCGGCAAATAAATTTGCATGTCAATATTTAGGAGAATTTTTTTCTTTTCTTCTTTTTTTTTAACAAGTAACAAATTGAGCACTGCTCCTGCAAGTTGATTCTGTGTGAAAGCTGGATTGATGTCAGTGAGCTATTGAAGGGTTAGGTCATAGGAGGTGGTGCTCCTGTGACAGAGGTTACGCAGTTTAAGAATTTACTTTCCTTCAGTTCAGATGCAGGATCTGTTTGGGTATGTGCTTTTCACCCTTTTCTGTGCAAAATTCACTTTAGTAATTTTCAGTTGTCATTTAAACCACTTACTTGTGAGGTAACAGGTAAAAGTCACAGAGTCACAGAATATCTGAGGTTGGTAGCGATCCACAGGCATTGTCTAGTCCAATCCCATTCTCAAACATGTTGCTCAGGGCTGTGCCCTATGAATTTTTTAACATTTCCACAAATGAAGACTCCACAGCCTCTTTCTGCAACCCCAGAATTTTTTTTCTTATGTTTACATGGGATTCCCCGTATTTCAGTTTGTACACATTATCTCTTCTGTCACTGGGCACCAGTGAGAAAAGCCTGGCTCCCTCTTCTTCATTCCCTTTCATCAGGTATTTACGTACGCTACTGAGACCCCCCTGGACCTTCTCTTCTCAAGGCTAAACAGTCCCAGCTCTCTCAGCCTCTCCTCATATGAGAGATCCTCAAGTCTCCTAATCATCTTCATGGCCCTTTGCTGGCTCACTCCAGCAGCTCCGTATCTCTCTTGCATCTGGGAGCCCAGAACTGGGCATATCACTCCAAATTTGGTCTCACTAGTACTGAGTAGAAGGGAAGGATCACCTCCCTCAACCTGCTGGCAACACTCCTCCTAAAGCAGCCCAGGAGGCTGTTGACCTTCTTTGCTGCAAGGATGCATTGCTGGCTCATCGTCAGCTGCTTGTCCACCAGGACCCCAAGGCCTTTACTGCAGAACTGCTTTCCAGACAGCTGACCTGCTTTCCAGCTGTTTCAGTGGGGAATGTCTCCCACATCTTCCCCAACAACTGAATTACTGTTTTTCAGACAGCTGATGACAACTTAAACCAGCGAATTTCACATGAAAGTGTATCTGAGTGTGTTCATAGTATTTGGCTTAACACCTGATTGCCTAGTTCTTTAACCCATATGGATCAAGCGAATGACTATTAGTTTGAAATGCCTGCCATGCCACTTGTCTTCTAAACAAACCACCTCTAAGATGCTTTCCCTCATGGAAGTTTTTTATCCTTTGGGGGCAGGGCTGTTTATTATAGCCAGAAAGATGACAGTTTGCACATGTTGTCCTGGAGCTTTAGCCATTTCTTTGTTCTTCCTGTGGCCTTGTCTAGAGATATTGGAAATAATGTTGATTGACGCTCCTTACTGATTAGTGATTACTTTGGCATTCTCTTTTCTCTTTATGTCACGGTAGATGTTATGGTTGGGATGTGAAAGAAGACAAAAAGTCCCAGGCTTATCATATGGAATGGATTCAGTAAGTGTGTCCTTCCCCTCTGTTTCCTTGGAAGCTTCAAAAGCAGACTTGAGGACAGAACTTTTGCTCTTTCCTTCTGCTTGTACCTGTAACCGCAGCATCTAGTTGCATGTAAATGAATTATCTGGACCCTCCACTGCTGAACTACTAAAACCAGAAGCTGTTATCCAGGGAATGTTAACAACAAAGCCTAAAGTTTAGGGTGAAGAACAAATGAAACAGAAAAAAAGCTTTTCTATACCAAAAGTAACACAAGAGATCAGAGTTAAAATGTAGTGTAAAATTTTGCTTCTCATAATACATTTCCTTCCAATTAGTTAACAGTGATACCACAGTGCAGCATTCCGCCCAGTTAGAAGGTGACTTTGAAATCAGGGGTGAATTAAGAGGGTCTGTGAGGATCCTAAAACTACATTCTTGTTCTTGTAGGTGTCCTGTGTGCTGAATAGCTGCAAAATCAAATGCCTTAAGTATTCAAAATCTTGGTCTTGTCTAAGAGATAAAAGAAAAAGAAGTCTATGCAATTTCATACCTGACATGATGAGCTGAGCTGACATTATAAGGTAATGATAGCCTAGAAGTTGTGCTTAAAGGGAAAAAAATAATCTCTTCATAAGTAACTAGCATATTACACTGTCTGGGTAGCTCTAAGCGGAGAGAGCTAAAAAGAGATAGGCTATTGAACCCAAATTAGTTTGATCATCAGTGGAAGTATTTGTTGAGGGCAATGCAGAAATTAAAGGTGTTAGTGGCATTGGTCATCAATGATTTATGCACAATAAAGCTGCTTAGGGAGGTCCCTGCAATAGGGATGTGTGACGCAACTAGTCTGCATTGTCTTTCCACTTGCTATGAAATTCAAGCTTGCTTGCATCCCAGGAAAGAAATCACCAGATGGTGTGAGTAAATTTGCCCTCAAAATGCCAGATTTCCTGTATTACTCTGACCCTGCAGGGGGGGATGCAAAATGACAGTAGAAGGTGGCTGACAATATCTAGGGACCATGAATATTCCAGCTGGGGTTTGTTTGGAGTTCCTGGGTGTCTTCCTCTCTTTATCTATAGTTTCCCCAACAGGATGGAAGTGTCAAGAGGCTTGTGGTTAATTAGCTGTATGGAGACAGTCATGTTTACTGTTACTATTTCCCACCTGGCAAAAAACCGTCTACAACAACCAGTTCTTGTCAGGTTTAAAATGATCAGTTTCCTCATGACTCTCTATGAGAGATGTAAAGGGGCCATTTCTCTGTCACATTTTGGGTGATTGGAGGGTTGTTTTTGATTCAGGGCTGCTTTCATTTTAGGGATCTGGGAAAACATGTGACCTGGAAAAGAAATGTGGAGGGGAAAAGCCACAGGATCTGCTCACTTCTCAACAAATTCCTTGGTGGTTGTTAGAGGCAGTAGTTAACCCAATAACTATCATCTCTGGGGCAATTCAGGAGAAATCATCCTGACAGGTAGCAGAGGTTTCTCCCTGTAAGAATCGAGGTTCCACCATCACCATTTCAAGAACTGTCATGGAAAGCAAGAGCAAACACAGTCCTCCAGCACTGCTGACACACTGAAGAGGTAATTTATAAGGGAGGGATAAGGGGTTGTGAAAACTTCTTCCCTTCACTTAGCCTCTAATAATGCCAACAAACAATTACTTGGAAGGACTTTGACAGTGTGTCCTTCCAGTCTAAGCCTTTGAAAAGGCCAGATAACTTTGCCTTATGCAAGGCAAGAGATGTTAAATATGCATATATGTATGTGCATGTGTTACAACAAGGCTGTCTCAGATTAACTCAGTTAAGTCTCAGCCAGCAAGGAGCCAATCTGGAACTGTCCTGATGCAGGAACTAAGGACAGTAACCAGCCACCTACAATGTTCTTCCAAGGTGAAGGTACCTTTTTTAGTAAATGATGCAGGGTGTTTTCCTGCTCCAGGCAAAGTCCAATACAACTTCCAAAGGATATGTGTCTTCACTTCATCCATGTAACCAAGCTTGATCCTGCTGCAGCCCTCCAGTGCCCTGATGATGAAGTATCCCAGCAAATGCCCTCCCCCTTTCCCCAGCCCCTGCTTTCCTCCCCAGCTGGATCATTGCCAGTCATTTACCAATAAAAGTGCCTCTGAAATACAGGGTAAATGGCCTTTATGCAGTCCTGTGGGGACAGAGGGACATGCAAGAAGCCTCCCCATTCGCATGGCTGTGCAAGGGCTTTGCACAATAACAAAGAGCTGGCTCAGGAGCACACAGGGGCTGAAAATTTGAAACCAATGTGCATGCAGGGGTAGAAAGAGGACCAGGCAGAGCCAGGATCCCACCTATGTACTAAGCATTAGAGGCAGTGTGTCCAAGGCTAGATAAGAGACATGCAGAGATGCTGCTTCTTTCTGATCCATGGTAGGAACCTAGAAATCATTAACAACTCCAAATGTTTGCTAACGCTGTGTCCTACCTGTCACAGGATATGTAATTTCTGGCAACAATTAAGACTCTGATTACTCATCCCTGCAATCGAGATTTCAAATTCCTTTCCTAGCCCTGGTGTAATTTCTTTCTGATTTTATCACCTGCCTGTTACATTAAAGACCCTCCAAAAGCAACCTTCAGTCACTTGACTGAGCTAATAGAGTGAAAACATTCTATGGATGGCAGCTTGCCCTTGCAAACCAATTGTGTTGCCATCATGCAAGTCTACAGATGTAGTTTGTTCCTCTTGCTGCCATGTTTCTCCCACCGGTGCCAGGTCAGGCTGGTCAGGCTGGGTGCTTTGCCCACCTCCTGCCTCTGTGGGGAGTGTGCCTCCTCCTCAGTGGAAGGAGAAACCTTTCCAGATGCAGAGGGAGTGGAAGGAGGTCCTGAGTGTGGGAAAGGAGAGAGCTGATATCATGGTGGTTTTCCAACATTCTTACACGGCTGACATTCTATTGTGCTTTCTCTAGGGGCTACCAAAGACATGGGGAAGATGCTGGGTGGGGATGAGGAGAAAGACCCAGATGCTGCCAAGAAAGAAGAGGAACGACAGGAAGCCCTTAGGCAAGAAGAGGAAGAGAGGAAAGCCAAATATGCCAAGATGGAGGCTGAAAGAGAAGTAATGAGGCAAGGGATTCGAGACAAGGTAGGGATCCGGCCTTCAGCACACACTTTGCAACTCATAATGCTCAGTGGAGAACTACTGTTTTCAGCTGATTTGTGACCAGTTCCCTGAGCACCTGGATAGAACCAGGTAATTACTTTGCCACACTGAACTTTCTAATCTTGTGCACTGTCCCTCGAATTCTGTCCCTGTTTAAACACACCTTCCACACTGAAAAGCCCTGCAAAGTTGAAATAGAGAGTGAAGTTGAGGAGAGAAAAATGTCTATTTTTCTCATAATGTGTTAAATGCTCACATTATTTTAAATGTTAGAGGCTTCTCTGTCCCTATATGGGTGCTTTCGAAGCTTGCATTTGTGGTTTGTGAGAAGGGTCATAATTCAGTGTGGTTTTGAGAGATACAATCCAAGTATCTTCTGTATTGCTTCCAAGGCTTTCTTGGTGTTGACAGGTGACATGGGACAAATTTACTCTACTTTTCATATGTAGACTTCCGCTACTCACAGGGGATTAATCTGAAAGAAAGAGAGTTTCATTTATCTGAGGTTCTTAAGCATTGGCAAACACTCTCTTCTACTTAAGTTGGTTCTTGTAATGATACAATTTGGTGTGAGAAGGAAATGAATAATTGTGAGGATTCAGAATGAGATTGAAAACAAATATACCAAACAAACCTTTATTAGAGAAATGAGCTTAATTTAAGATAGCTGAAACCATTGTTACTGTACATTAGCTTTTAGGGATTGATGTGTGGAGGGAGAAGGCCATTTTGCTGCCTCACCCTCACGTCCTGGAGCTCAGATAACTTGGAAAGAAATGTGGGTAATGGTTGGAGGAGGGGTTTCTGATGATGAGGGCCTGTGTGTTGACTTACATCACATGCCAAAGAACAACAGAAAATACCTGCAGACAGAATGAGGAAGTCCTGCTCAGTATAAGAGAGTTCCTTGTGCAGGGCCTACCTCTGTGCAGGTTACAGTGCCTTAAGAACAAGTCTGGGAAAAAGCTTCAAAGTCACATCACAGAGCTGAGAGTGGCTGTCCATAAACAAAACTATGTCCAAACTGTGCCGAACATCTGACCCAATCCTTATGATTCAGGAGGGAAGCACAGATAAGGATGAACTGTTCCGGTGGCATAGTGCATCTTGTAAAGAGGTATCGACAATTGTTCTGCAAATAAAGAAATTTGGGACTATGCGTCTAAGAAAAGAAAGTACTTACAGGGAATTGTCTACCTGTGACACTGCCAGAGAAAGATATTCATATGATCATTTAAAAGAGGGTATTAGTTATCAGACAGACAGATTCAGAACGCCCACCTGGTCAAAAATTTTTGTTTTTATAATGTATTTAATGAATATATATCTAGATAGTGTAATATATTAATATATCAATATGTGTGCAGTATATGTTCAATGTATGTTTATAGGTGGAACAATGACACAGGTCTGCATTAGACACAAGGCGGAAAAAAAAATAATGAATTTCTGAGTTGCAGGCAGATGAATTAATGCCCTGTTTTCACTAGTCGCTGTCACTTCTGCTAGACCACTGAAGTGTTCCCAGAGATAGGCAGTGGATGCTTTTTCTTGCTGCTGGGCAAACTGCTGTAAAAGCATTTAAGAAATCTGGGATGCCCTCTGTTACAAGTCCAAGGTGATCTAGACTAGAATACACATGTTCATGAGTAGGATGCATACAGACTGAGCTTGGATGAAACATCCAGCCAATGGGGATTTCCCTGGGATACTGTCAGCTATCTAGACTTTGCTGAGTCAGGCTGAGTACCGGGTGGTGAAGACTCTTGGAGATGCATTGACTCCTGAGTGATATAGCAAAGGGCTCGCTCTGCAGAGAAAGTAAACAGGGATACTTGGAGGAATATTATTTGACCTCAGTCAAAGCTCTGGATTGCAGCTTTTCTAGTGATGTGGTGGGTTACCTTTGAGATTAGCAACAAGAAGTCCTGTTTTGGGAAATGCACCCAGAAGACACAGGAGCTCAGTTCCCTGTGGTTTTCTTTCTCCTGAGGATAATCACAGGTAACATGCATTTGAAAGATGAAGCTGTTTTCTGCAGAATCAGAAAAGATGGATAAAGCTGTAGAAAAAAGCTGTATTTTTTTTTAAGTTTGAGAGTTCCATGAAAGAGAGAGATTACTTTGTCCTGACAAAGAGATGGATTTGATGATATGCAAGACTCTGTCTCCAAGTATTGTGAATTGGTAGCTGGAAATGTGAAACAAATATTGGAAGAACAGAAAAAAAGGCTGGATTATTTCCTCCATTACTTGTTTGTTTTGAAATTACCTTATTTCTTCATCAACTCCACTAAAAACAGAAACATAGAGAAGAAGAAAACTGAAACAGAGATTCTGTCTGATATGTATACATACACCTGCTACCCCAAGGTGCACGTATGCAGCTTGCTTTCTGATCTGATCTGGGCTTGATATCAACACTACTGTATCACAGATCACTTCTGGGCCCTACCACAACTGTCTCTGGGGAGAGGTGCCACACCTGACCAACACAGGCAAGACTGCCGAGAGGACTTCAGTGTTCCTCTGCCTGGTAGGTGAGGGTCTGTTGCCAGTGCCCCGATGGTGAGGCTGTGGATAGATAATATCCCTGTTACCTTGCTAATAACAAGTACTATCAGCTTGCTGTGCTAGAGCAGCCATCTTGTTTCCAGTGCTCTTGGGTGGAATACTGCCTTCTATAAACAGATGACCTTGTTTGTGTTATATACCTGCATACCTCAGCAGTGAAAGCTAATTACTTTCTTCATGTAATGATCCATAATTACTTATTTACATAATTAATTATTTCCACCACTATGGTAGAACCCAGGCCTGAGAGAGCCCAAGTACATGCTCTGTAATTAACACTCTACCTGTCTTGGCTGCTAGTGAGACAATGCCCGTAGTTTGGCTTCCTGCAAACCTTACACATGCTTTAGAGGGTCGGCATAGCTGAACACATGCTGAAAAGTAGCAAGAGTTCGAGGCTATCCTCAGAATGGAGGGTTTCAACCAAAAAGGAAATAAGCATGGTCCTCTGTCTAAATGGCTTGGCTTCAAATTTAGGTTTGAATGTAGGCCATGCTTGAGATGGAACATGAACTACTTCAGTAGCTATTGTATACTCAGTTCTCAGAGTGGCCCAGCTTGTCTTTGACCAGCCTTATGTGCTGTAGGGAATAAAGCAGAAGTTTAGTTATATTAATAAGGATTCCTGCCCTCCAAATTGAGCATGAAATCTGCATGAAAAGTATGGAAAGGTGGCAAATGGAAAATTCAAATGCTGGAAGAATTGGGTGTCTCTACAATTGTAATTGACCCTGTTGGGTGCTGTGTAATGATTGTGGCACAATGCTTAATTGCATGGTCATATGTTTATGCTTCTAGGAACCTCAGCTCTCCCATTGCACAAGACAAGGTCAACTGTCTTTTTTAATAAGCAGATATTCAATATTTCATCTCTGCTATGCCTTACAAAGTGTGTTCTCAAGCTCATTTACTATGCAGTATCCAGCTTCTGATGGCAATATAACACATTTCCTCATTTGAGGGTTTAATTCTTTGTTACTATTATGCTTTCACTAATGTAGTTGACCAGTTCATCCCAAGCACGGTTTCTTCTGAGATTTATCTGGGTGGGGAACAAAGAGTTTTGCTGAGTTTCTTCTGTTTGCAAAGTACAAAAGCAGAAGGGACATTATATGATTAAAGCCTTGGTGGCAGAAGAATATTAACATCTTGTTTCATCAGTGAGCCTCTATGGTGCAGTAAGAAATGTTCAGGACTTCCTTGTCCCTTTGCTGGCAATAGAGAAATGGTGAAGTCTGGGTTTGATGTTTGTTTCTGCAGGCAGCATATCATACAGCAGGAGGATGTACAGTCCTTGTTCTGTTTAAGTGTGAGTCCTTCTGTCTCTGGATGTGTGCCATTAATTCCTCCCATTTTCTTATTGGGCCCGTTAAATGCTCTCAGTGGTTAGACAGTAAGATTCTTTGCAGTATTTGGAATTGTTCATGTCCCAGGAATACCATATTCAGTTATTTGTAGATATGTAAGACATGTAATTTCCAGGTCTTTCATGGTTTAAAGTAGGTGGTATTGGAATTTACTTCTAGAAAAGTGAAAACATTTGGGTTCCTGGCAACAGGAGAAGTCCTAAGTTAGGGTCTTTGCTCTCTCCAGTGGGAAACTGTTCTTAAAATGCTGCTTTTTTTTCTTGCTTTTTTTTCTTTAAATCTGATTGCTGAACTCACCTTTGGCACTAAATCACTCAGACAAAAAGGCAATCAGGATTTATAGCTGCAATCCTAGATTCTTATGTGAGATAATCGGCATGCAACATCATATAATTATTTACTTTTAATATTTCATTTACATGTTTCCATAAGTAGCTAGGTTAGCTAGCATAGCTATGAAAATCCTGTCTTAGGGCAGGAAAAATACCAGAATGTGAATCGACTCTGTTGTCCAGCAATATCAGACCTTTGAAAATAAGCTCCAAGCTCAGGAGTACAAACTTAACTTTGGTAAAACTTTGTTGCTGTAAAACAGCTTCACAATGTTAGCTAAACTCTTCGGTGTTAGTACCTGTGTGGGATGTTTCATTCTTGTCTAACTTCAGATGCAGATATTGCCAAGGGCTTTAAAAATTCCTGTACAAAGGAATGAAATTTCACTGCCTGAAAATGCAATTTTGAAGGTGTAGTCTTCCTTCCAAGGAAGTACATTTTTCATTGGAGACTATCAACAACTGAAAAAAGTGCAGAAATTGTATTCTTTGTATGTCAAAAGGTGAAGGATCTCAAACAAAGAAAAGATTTTCCTCAGCGATGATTCATGTTCTGTAATTCAAAAGACAAAATTCATATCTCCATGAACAGAAACATTCTGTCTGATCTCTTCCCTTATAAATCATTGATATTAAACCAGTGATGTGAATTTTTATCCAGCACTTGTGATCTAATGAAGCTGTGGCTACTGTTCAGTGTGTGGGCCTTAAAATAGATTTTCGGAGATGTATATATATTGCGCAGATGGAGAGGTGTCATTAACTTGACTCTTCTCCTGCTTTCACAGTGGCTTTTGATAATTCAGGATAAAAAAACAAACATAGAAAAAAATTCCTTTCTTAGTTTAGTTCAATGCAGATACTCTCTGCTATAGACCAAAGAGTGTTTACAACTGGGTCACAGGCCCTCTGGCTATGAGAAAGCAATAGGCCTGGCTATAACACTCCCAGTGTGATGCTTTGCAAGTCAGGGATTATATTGTGCTTTCCAAGAAGTGGGCTCTGGGGTGGGCGGGAACACTCATAACGCCAGTAACGATGACAACCGAAAAGAATTGCACTCTTTGCAGCAATTAAATCACAGGTTGTTCTGGGTGAAGAAGGCTGCAAGGGCAATGTCCTGTGGTGTTTACTCTGTTCTGGACACACTTGATTCATTGGTTACTGAGGACAGTGGAAGCTGGCATAAGCCTAAACAGAGTCGGAAGAAGGAAAGGACATTTGCAGGGTGATTGAAGAGCACCATAACCCCGCAGATCATTTTCGTATTGTATTTTGAGGCATCCAAGAGGATAAAGTGATTTGACCTCGACTAAACTTCTGACCTCCTGCCAGAACTTGTCTCCCAGCTAGCTGTAGGCAAGGATGTCCTGACTGGCCTGTGTTGCCTCTGAGCCAGATTCTTGAATTTCCATATCAGTTTTCTCCGTAGCTTAGAGTAGAAATCTTTAGCATTGAACTTCTTTCTGGACTACAGCCCTTTGCAATTTTACTAAATCACCCACTTCCCTTCTCTAACACTTTCAACCTTTGGAAATTTCAGCCAGGTTTAATTTTCTGCTTTGCATCTCCAAATAAGCCCCTAGGTCTGCGAGCAGCGACTGTCTTTTGTGAAAAGGTGAACAAATTGGTCTCCTCCAGTGAAAGGAAGCACAACTAGAAAGCCAAAAGTTAACAAAGTTATCAGGGTATGCTATCAGCAGTTATCAGCAGTCCCTCTTGAAAGTTGAGAGAGAGAACAGTGCCTTCCCAGATGTGGTTTTCAGCACGGAACAGGGATTGATGTACCTGCTAAGAACCTCCAAGGCCATTATTAAAAATAGTCATCTTCAGAGTGATTTTAGGGAATCTGTTCCTACCTAACCCCTGTAGTTTCATCTTTTTATTGCCCTGGAAGTCCCAGGATATGCAACACGTCTTGGTCTTTGTGAATCCAGCCACCTACATATATAGAATTCTCTAGGTGGTTTAAATGAAAGTGTGTGTGCCAGGTCTTATCTCTTGGCATTGAACTAACAGAGCTTCCCTGATGGGAAAAGCTGCATGGATTCCTTCCTGCGCTGTAGCTTTAGGCCATTTTTAAAATTCAGAAAAGGGAGACACCATTAGCAAACCATTGGAGCTCGGAAGGAAACTGACATCTTTTTCATCTGCTTCCATAATACTTCAATAGTATTAAATTATTTAGCAGAATTCAGCAGGTTCAGTTTCCAGCTGCTGATTCCCCCACTAATACCTTTTGGGGCTCATTAGTCAGCTTCTTTGTGCAGCTGTGCCTTGCTCTAACTTTGTTTCTATGTTTCACGCTAATCCAAACCTACACCAGTAGATGTCACTTTGGATACTTGCTAACGAGATCCCACTGGGTGATGCTGAAATGACTCTTGAAATGCAGCCTTTTTTACTGTTATGCACTGACTAGGGTGTCTTGTAGAGTCATTCAGCTGAAATCCTCACTTAAACAACTTTTGTCTCACTGAACTGGCTGGCAAAACCTATGCATATTGCTGGCACGGGGCTGAGCAGATTCACCCACTCAGGACTGGGTGCAAAATAAACCCAAGCAGATGACATACAGTGATTAGTGCTGGAATTTAGTTAGGAAGGACATCTGAAAGGTGTCTCAAGCCTTCCTGGCTGTGACTTATTAAAACTCCAAGCATTTGGCTCACCTACTTGGAAAGACAAGAAATGTGGACCCCAACAAATGGTCTTTTGCAAGTTCTCTTCCAGTATCATTGCAACCGAGCATCTGTATCTGAACAGCCAGACATTATTACTCTGCTGGAGGTGCTGTTCTGCCACCTCACAATCCAATCTACACTTCTGGCCCTCATACTAGGGTGCCCCATTACCAAAAGATCTTTTTGGAAACTAATATCCAACAATTTTGATTGACAAATTCTTCTGTATTCATAATAAGGAACTCTTCAGTACAGCCCTCCCTCACCCGATCAGTTATTTATTTTACTACCCAGAGGACAAGAAAGGTGGGAAGGCAGTAACTATTTGTAATTTATTGTCTGATCACACAGTACAGCCTCTCTCTCTTTCCCTTGTGCCTTTTTTTTTTCCTGGTTGAACTCCTGTTTTAGGAGCTTTCCCTTTTTTCAGAGCCAGGATTGACTAACTACATTGCAGAGCAAGAATGTGTCATCTATGAAGCACCGCTTTATTTCTACAGAGCATCATTACTATAGGGAAACAGTATACACAGCCACTGTATATTACCATGTCTGTGTGCATGTACACACAGAGAAATGTATATAAAGAGAGTTTGAATAGATTTTCTTTAATCAGAAAGATTTTTTTATTTGCATATAGGAGAAGATGAATGCAAATGGAATGTCAACATCATGGACAAAGCTTTACTTCATTCCAATTTCAGTGGCAGTCTGCATTCATTCTTCACAATGTCTAGTCCACCGCTTGAGGAAGGCCATGAGGGACCTGCCTTTCTTCAGGGAACTAGCAATAGTTAACACCAGCATAAAGAGGCTATTGAGTTATAGCTTATTGGGTAGTAGCATTCACAGTCATCCCTACACTAACAGGTCAAATCCACTACATGAAGAAGGAAGGAAAGCTACCTACATGCATGCTGGATCCAGAGTCCTCTTTTTGCAAAGGCTGCAATCTTGTCTTAGCCTATTTCCCCAGCAGAGCAGACACAGCCCACTGTCTACCTGAGTTTTGGCTCATTCATGCTGGCTCTCCAGAACAGGAACTGCCCAAGTTTGTGCAATTGGACCTAAGAGCTTGTATGAAGAAAATGATGGCAGGTCTTTTCAGTGGATTTCTGCCTGGACTCCCTGTGAGAAACATAAAGGTAACAGCATGCATTCACCTCTGAAATACCAGTTAGCTCTGTTTCTGCCTTTTTGATGCGTCTTTGTGATTGTAAGTGTGGTGAAATGATGTTTCTTGTTCACATCAGCCAGCAAGACCAAGCTGCAGAGAAGAAGGTCTTTTTCCCAAGAGATCTCCAAAATCTAATTTTTTCATTATTTTTATTTTATTTTATTATATATATTATATATGTTGTATATTAATTATATAACTTATATAATGTATAATGTGTATTATATAATATATTATATATTAATTATATAATTTAATTAATAATTAAACTTTTTTTACCTAGCATTACTGATTGCGATTTACAGGTGGAGAAATTGAGCAACTTGCCCCAAATCATGCGGTCGTTGAGTAGGAAATCGATTTCTTGAGCTGGAGGCCTAAGGATATTCTGACCTTTGTGTAGATGGGGTTTCTTCTCCTCCAGAAAACCTGGGCACCTCCATGGGCAGCATCTCCATGACAGAAGTTTAGGACTTTGAAATGAAAACCACCCCTGAGCCTGAATGACACACATTCGCATTGCTACTGGCCTCTAAAAGTGGCTGCCATGCCCACACCCTTCCATTTGGAATTTCTTTAGCCAGTAGTGCCAAGACCACGTGGAATCATTACTTTGCTAAATCCCAACACGGGCATGAATGCATCCCTCTGCATCCAGAGGCAGAACAGCTTATTTGCTGCTCTGCTGCTTTAAGGAATAAAATATTCTTTCCTCAAAGGAAAAAACACTTAGTCAGGATGGTATAAAATTTGGCTAGGTGGCTGAAGGAGCTCTGAGTTTTTTCCAGCACACCCTCCCCAAATCTTTTGATTCATCTCACCTTTAAAGGTAGACAGTTCTGTCCTGGATCATACTGCTTGTGTCAGCCTCAAAATGCAGACAATGGCATGAGAGTAATTTGATCAGTACCATTGTTTGTAATAAGTACAGCTACACCATTTCTTTCATGTAACTACTTTTTTTTTTTCTAGCTTACAAATCAGATGCAAGGGGGAGGACTGGTACAGTTGTTGGTTCTTTTTTATGTCAAGCTAATTCAAGGACTGTGAAGGTGACCAAACAGGATTTAAAGGTCTGTTCCATTTTTGCTGCAGCCAAAGAGCTCCCATTACTTCTTAAAATAAGGCATTAGCCACATTATGTCTCTTATATTGGCAGTTTGTTATCTGAGTCTTGAACGATCAGATAACTCACTAGGACTTAATGAGACCAGTGGAGTTAACGCCTGCTTGAGAACGCAGCCTGATGCCTTCACCGCTCAGCTAAAAGATGCATCATTCTTTTCTGTTAAAAGTCATCAGAGCCAGGCTCAGCCTTTGAAATGCTGCTGCTTCCTTAGAGCAAGATGTGACTTTGTGCTGGCCTCACCATGAAGCTCTGCATCTGTCCTGACATTGCTTTCAGTTTCATCAGCCTGGGATTTAAAGCTGTCAGGGAGAATTAGTCACCCCACATGCCTGAAAGAAGAAGGGCTAATCCAAGGCCAGATCTGAGTTCATGCATGGGACAGGGTGATAAAGTTTGGGGCATGCTTTGCTGGTGGCAGTTGTGTAGCCTTTGCCTGCTGTGTGTCTTCGTTCCCCATGGATGCTTGTTGCTTATGGTTAAGCTGGGAAAGGAAGGAAGGGTTTGCATTCCCCATTCCTAGTGAGTGCCGATTCATATGGCCTTTCTGAGGATCTGAGACAGACCTCAGGAGTTCTCTTCCCTTCCTCATTGGCCAGCTTTGAGGCAGTCACAAGCAGAGATGACTTACCAGATCTTACCAGACTTCAGTGCAAGGTACCCTGTCTGGGGGCCCAGGCCAGGGCAACCCTCTTGCTGATGCAGGAAAAGGGCTGTGGCATTACTTTGACCATGTCAGAGTTTGGGGAAGACAGACTGGCTGTTGCTGGGGGAGAAGTAGGTTATCTGAGGAAATACTTGCCCTTTCATCATTTCATTGGCTGCGGTTTTCCAGGGTTCTCTCCTTTTCCTTTTAGCACAGCTTTGAGTCCTGTCTCTGCTGTAGGCCTCCTCCTTTGCCAAAACAGCACATAAGTATGCCTACTCCTGCCGGGAAGCACAGACTCAGGTTATTCATTATCTGCTGAGAGGGAGACTTCATGGAGGAATTGCTTTTCCTCAGTTAGGAAGAAGGGAGGAAGAATGCAGCCTGTCAGCTCCAGGCCACCACATTCAAATTCCCCAGCATTTCCTGGAAGTGTTGGCATGGTCTTCAGAAGACCATCAGCCTAAACCAAGTACTGTAGAGCAGGTGCAGCGCTTTTACGCTCTTCGTCCCAGCCAGACCTCCAAACAGCCCATTAGAAATCTAGGGTCATAACAGGGCTGAGCTGAGTTTTAAAACTGTCACCATATAGGTCTGTAGGATCTCACTAGTCATTTTACAGCTGCTGGATTATTTCTGTCATGGTCAGTAACAGGGATGTAAATACTGTCTCCTTTTTAAACAAGCTGTCCCTAAATTAGAGGAAGGATTCCTCAGCCAGACATCAAAACAGAGAGATAGTCCAAGCAAAGGCAGCTGACAAATTGCCCATTGAATAGAACTCTTCATCCACTCAAATGCAGAAAGCACAGTGGGGCTTGGAGGTGGTTTTTATTCAGGACTTCTATGCCTGATTTCCTTCTTGGAAGGAAGCTGCTGCCAAAAAGTTTTGAGGATGGAGACATCCCAGTGTACCTCTCTTGAAAATCCCTAGAATGTTTTGTCACATTCTGATGTTTCTGATGAATCCCTGGTTGTTGACTAGTGAGTGGTGCTGAAAGCATTTCTTTCCTCTCTCTGATGAGTGGCTTGTACCACTGAAGATGCTATAGTCAGAACCTAGCAATTTAAACTATAAACCTGGCCAGCAAAGGCAAAAGTGGCGAAACTGTATTGCAGAGACAGAGGATCAGCTTCATCATGTCTGTTTGCTTGGTCCTGTTGCATATCTACATAGAAAATTCTAACTCGCTATCTTCACATTTCCTGTGCTTTGATGTTGTAATCACAGATTTCCATGCACTGTAATTTGTAGCAGGTATTAGGTTTTTCAAAAGGGAAAAAGCTAGTAAACTGCCTTCGATGAGGTGAAGGACAGCACCTCCACTTTCTGCAGTCAATCTCTAGTTGAACGACAAGGAAGACTTTTCTGCCCCTGCCCACTTCAAGTTAATTTCATATAACATAGGTTTTTAACTCAAGGTGGGAATTCAAATCTGTGGCTTGAATTTAGCTGAATTTTGATCTTGAATTGAAGCTGGGAGTTTTAGGAGAGCAAGGCTTCTAGGACATTCTCCATCCATACCTCATTGCTATTACTACAACTCTTCTTTACAGTGTTTTTGCTCCTGGCCAGCTCTGATAGGAGAGATGAATGAGAAGATTTAAAGCAGAAACAGAGAAAGATGTTTCTGAGGCATACTCAGTTCTTCACAAAGCCTTGGACACGATGCAGAGCCTTCCAGAAATCTGAAAGAACAGTTCTCTGACTTCACACAGGGCCCAGGGCCCTGTCAGTCTGATGCTGTTTAACAGAAGCAGGCTTACTTTAGTTAACTCCTGGAAGTTTGATAGTGGAAGGAAGTTAGGAAGTTAGGAAGTTAGATAAGTTAGGAAGTACACCACCAATTCTATCCATGTGTCAGCTGGTCTTCCAGCCTTTGCAAATCTGTCCTTTTTAATTTAGAGAGCCAGTTCTCACTCCTAACTATGCTATCTCCTTCAATAAAAGAGGCAATAACCTGTGTATGCTCTTGAAACAGTCTCTCAGTCTTGATGTGTGCATAAGTCTTGAGAAAGGAGGCAGATTTGAGAGGAGGAGCTGAGGACCACAGATCAAGCTAAGAGCTGCAAGGGAGGCTTTATGTTGAATTCTTGCTGGGGAAGTCTGACTTGGACAGTGAGAGGGCTGTGGCCTCACCTCTCTACAAGCTTTTGAAAAGTGATCATCCCATCCAAAACCAATGGTTTTCAATGTATGGGCAGGGGGAGGATATATGTTCTGTTTCTTACAGGTTGTTGCAAAGGAAAATAATGTGCTGTCGTTGCATGTTTCAACGCATGGTGAAAGAGTCCCAACCTCCTCCAAGAGATTTGCTAGGAAAGGGTGATCTGCAAACAGAAACAAATGGTCTGCTGGTATGCTTTTGGATGAAAGGCCACTCTTCTGTCAGACTGGGTGTTTGGCAAGTGGTTCAAGCTGATTCTGTGCTGCCACATGCTTTAGGTGTGGATTTGGAGGTGTAGGGAGGTAGGGGGTGCTTCAGGGCTTCACTTTTGACAGGCAGGGGAGAATCTCAAGTAAGAAACTGCCAAGCTATGCCCAGGACAGGGATATCCCTGCTCCTGCAGGGCATCTGACACTGCAAGGGAAGGAGCAGGAATCTAACGGGCTCAGAACTGTTCTGGAGGATCTTTCCCTTGACAGATGTGTGTAGTCCCTCGTCTAAGCTTCCATTTTCTCAGAGATTTAGCACTCAACCTCATTTGACAGGATCAGTGAGTGTTAAGGAGAAAGGCCTGTCACTTATGCTAGTCATAATCTGCCTCTCACTCTGGTATGTCACATTAGAGCCAGTGTAAAAGGCACTCCGCACCCTCCACCCCTTCCAGAGGCTAGAGTCACAGGTCTGTTTATTGACATTTTTGGCAAGAATCTTTGAGTGAATTTGGTTGGCAAAAGCAATCACAGTGATGGGTCAAAAGCAATCACAGATTATGGGAAAACTCAACACACCAATATTTGTATTGATTTTTCTCTTCCACCTTCTGGCTGTTCACTTTTGCTGTTTACATAAAATGGTCAATTCATGTTCCCAGTACTGCTTTTTATCTCTGCTTGCCTCATGAATGCAAAATCAGATTTTAAAACAAACAAACAAGACTGTGTTTTTCTCCTTCCACTGACTGGTCCTGAGTTTCCAAAAGGCAGCTTCTCCTTGCAAAATACAGCTACTTCTCAAGAGCAAACCTGGGATTTTTGGATACTGAGAGCACTTACAGAGGCATCAGGCAAAGGAGAGAAGGCAGGGTGCTTTGCCTTAGGTTCAGCACTCCCACACTGTGCCAGAACTGGGAACTGACCTGCGTAAAACCTTTCTGTCTCTTCTTTTCAGTTTAATAATCCACATGAACACATGAATGTTAGAGGTACCACATGACAGGTAACAAGACCAAATATCCGACAGTAACATAGAGTTTGAACCCATTAAAATAATTTAAACCTGGTTAATAAAATTATGAAACCATACCCTTGATAAAACTTCTTCTGTGAAATGTTTTAGGCTCAGTGACATTATATTTTTTAAGAAGTCTCACCACTTGGACAGTTTTGAGATATCTTTGTTTCCAGTCCCAGTGATTTGGGCACCCCTTGTGTTTTTCCTGTATTGTTCGTATACATTACTGAGGCAAGCAGAGACAATATTTGAAATCCTGGCAGGAGATGGTAGTTCAAAGCTCCTCCCTGCCTATTTCTCTAACATACATCTTGGCAAGTGTCTTAACCACAGAGCAGTGTGAATAAGAGCACTGGTATAACCACAGTAGCTCTATGAAAGATTGTCTGATTTGTCATCTGCTTTTAGTAAGGATGCCCAGAAATGAAAAAAGTATGTTTCAGGCTTAGTGAAATGGTTTATTTGACTGACATGGACTCTTTTCCTCTAGTGGCCTGAAGTAGTTTAGAAAGAAATTTGAATTTTTGGTTCAAAAACTAAATGTAAAAATTCATCAATTTATCCCAAGTCTGGTGTGAAGTGGAGTTGAGGAACCAGCTATTGATTAACTGAGAGTAGGAGTAATTCAGGTGCAGAGAGACCACTAAAGGTGCTTTGTCTGTCCTGATAGCACTAAACAGCATGAAATCCATTCCCATATCTCGCACATACACCCTGCAAGCTTTTAACACAAAATATAACTCTCCTTTCTTGACATTTGCTCAGTGATGACTCAGAAACAACGTGGTAAACCCTGCACTGTTGTGCACATATAAGTTTGTACACGATTCTGACAATGAAGCCTGAAATAAAAGGTTGGTTCAAAGCTTCAACACTACGTAAGCACAGATTTGAAGGAGTTTGGTAAAAACCCCACAGGACATGGCTCTTCTTAGTGCAGCTATCTTGTAGGAACATTGCACAGTTCCTGTTCCCCCAGTCTTTTGTAATCAGAACCTCATGGCTGTGAAGTAAGGCAGTTGCTTAAAAGATACTAAAAATGTCACAGCTCCTCTAATTAAAATCAAACCTGAAAGCTCTGAAGTGTTGGCTAAGTGGAGTAATAGTTATTAAAGCACCTGGGTCTTGCTAGGAGATGCCAGGTCTCTCTGGCTTTACTGTACTCAAGGGCACACTGAACAACTTCACAATATGAATGAAAAATCAAACTGGGAGCTGCACAATGGGATGGCTTTGGAAACAGACTAATTTCTAAGTTGGTGCAGAGCTAACAAAAGGCTACATTGGATTGATTTATCATAATTTTGATTCATAAAACAACATTGTCTTCACAAGTCTGATTAAATCAGGTAAGCTATGCACTTTCTAGTGATCATGCTCTTAAATGCAGCTCCCCTTCTGTAAAAACCTCCAGTCTTGCATACAATATAGTCCTAATCACACTGACTAAAACTTCTGATGGTTCCTGGTTTACAAAAGTAGAACTCAAAAGCAAGAACCTTGTTTGTATTTATGGGCAGTGCTTGGGAAAATTCAAGAGTTGCAATGGCTTTATAATCTGCAAAATACAGTAAGTACCACCCCAGCAAGCAGCCTCATGCTTTCTAAAACAGAAATTATGGTGGTGCTTTTGTGACAGGGTGAAAGGTGAAGTAATACATAAGAATAGGAATAAATTCATCTCCAGTGCAGCCTGCAGAAGATGCTCTCAGTCTCAAGAAGCAGCCTGGCTTCTGTTTCCAGCAATTGTCTGAGTTAGGGCTATAGGATGGTTTGTTTGGTCTCCACAGTCCTGCACGGGAAGGGCAGCATGCAACTTAGTGTCAGGGTTATCCCTGTCCTGACGACACTGCTAGACAGATGTGCCAAATTGAAAGGAAAAGCAGATGCAGAGAGGGGATATGGTGTGGGCTAGGTATATGACAGTCTGGGTCACAGACTGGTGGGTGGTTTCCTCCATCCTGCTTGAAAAATTTGTTTATGACACTGCAGGTCCTTGCCTGGCGCTTTCACTCAGCCAGTTGCCTTTAGCTGGGAGGCAGAACATTTTAGGAAGATGATACCACAGCTGAGAGAAAAGTACCCTGTAGTAGAGAAGTGTTGTTAATGATTCTACTATAGATTGCTATCCTAACGACAGCAGAACTTAAATTTGTCATGCTTCCTATCACCTTTGCTACACTGTTCATTTAAGGAGCTATCCCCCTATGCATCACTGAGCATAGCAAGAACAGGTACAAGCTTCTTTTGAGTCTATGTCCCTTACTGAATTTGGATTCCACACCACCCTCTGCCTCCCACGTCCAAAGAAAAAAAAAAAAAAAAGAAGAAACCCAATTAATTCAAAGTCACAGTAGGGTGCTGATTATAGGCTTAAACAAGATAATACATGCATGGATTTTTTTTCCACTTTAAAAACCACCCAAAATATTAGCTACAAATTAAAGTAACTGACAATTTTATTTAGAACTCTTAAACTGCAGAGGAATGTTCTACAGTATTTAACTTGTTTAAATGCAAATTTACAGATTAATACAGGAACAGTGATATTGTTATGCTAATCACAACATTTTTCATCTTTTCCACTAAAGGCTGATTTTCCCTTTCTTTTGCTTCTGTAAGAGCTGGTGTACTCTGATTCTTTGTTCTGAACCAATGAAAGTATTCTTCGGGAAAAATGCAGGGTTGTTTTGCCATGGATATTTCCCATACTGTAAAGGAGGAAGCTTTGCAATGCTTTCTGTGTGGATAGTTAAACTTGGGTTTTTTGTGTATGTGTGTATGGGATGGTTGTTTATCTGACCCAAGATACCAACCTTTCTGCTCCATGACTGGTTTTCACATAGTCTGTAGGTGGTTTTTCTTTCTTGAACAATATCACTAAATGTCAGCTAATAAGAAAATGTCAGAACCTGATGTTGTATGTAATATCTTCTTAGATGATTAGAAACATTCACCATATATGAAATGGAGTTGACGATATTTCCTCTGTCCTTTGACTCTTCAGGTCATAACTTAAATTTTGCTTACCTTATGTCATTAACTTATGCAAGTTAAAGGACCAAAATGCAAAAATCAAGCCAAGATTTAAAGGCATTCCCTCCACAGAAAGGACCTTAAATGTGTGTGTAAATGATGGTAGATCTCTGCCATGTGTGCAGCTGTGCAGCTGCCAGTCACTCTTAGTCCCCAGCACCCCTCTGGACAGCAGGCTTGTGTCTGACATGAGCTGCTGGATTCTGTCACTCTCTGGAGTGCTCTTGGCAGAACTTAAACACAACAGAGGCTCTGGTGATACCTCTGAGTCTTACAATCCTGAGGTGTAAAGTATCCTATAACTGTACTTCAGACCATGGGCATGACACCATGGTCTCCCTCACACCATGTAAAGTTAGGAATATGATCTACTTCCATGTCTCTGCAGTTTACTGGCTGCTATGAAGCAGTTCCTGGCTCTCCTTTGTGCTTATAACAGTAATAATGCTTGTAAACTAATGTAAAAACAGTGCTCTGCCAACAGCTTTGTTCCTAATTAGCCAGAGTATTTCCAGCCTGCTTGGCCCCTGTCGGGCGCTCTGTACATAGAGATGTCACACTGCTGTGGTGCAGGGAAGCAGCTTGGACAACATGCCACCAACTTGCTGTGCCTGTGGTCTAGACTGTCTAGGAACAGAAATGTTCTCTACCAACAGGTGGAGAGCCTGTAAGGTTAAACCCCAGTCAGCCCTTCCCTGGCACCATGTGCTGAATTCCCCACTCTTCCTCTGACATGGTGAGCTGCCTGTGCTTCCTGAGGCAGCTCTGAGGCAAACGATCCCAAATACTTCTGAAATGATACTCTCATGCTTCAGGTACAAGATGGACTGTAAATTGGTGTCTGCTATGGCTAACTATGTTGCAACACAGAACTGCAGAGCCAGCTCTTCAAGGATCTAAAATACTTACCTGGAAAGTGTAGAAAAAAAATTATTTATCATGGGAGACTTCAACTGAAATGAAGTATGCTGCATAGCTGCTACTGCCAGTACTAAAAGCACCCTTGGAAATATTTTTCCTAGCTCAAGAGGTATTGCTTTCATAGGGGAATTCCCTATTAGACCTCATCTTGACAGATAAATAGGAATCAATACTTAAGGGTGGATGATTCTTAGATGCAACTGATCATGGCCTGAATATATTTGCAAAGCTAAGTTTAAATAAGCAGGTAACAACTATTTGGTACTTCTGATGGGTGGCTTTAGAAAGTTCAAAACAATAATGGGCTAAAGGAGCTAGAAGATCATATTTAACCAGGAAAACATAATTAATAATTTGAAACTGTTGAAGAAATTTTATCAGGTGCATGCCCACATTGTAGAAAAAATCCTGAGGGCCTTGGAGGAAACAAAAGTCAGCATTAAAAATAGAAAACACTCTGGAATGAAGAAATTGTGGAAGAATAATACAATCAAGATGCTAAAAAGTACCAGAATTTATAAAGGAAGAAAAAGAGCAGCAGCAGAACTTTAGAACTAGCAGAATTAAAAGCAATAAAATTATTTTTTTAAAAAAAAAATGCACCAAGAAAGAATACTTCCAATAATATTGATGTGCTATTTAAATGAGTTCTGCACAACTGTTAATAATGCTGCAAATTTCTTTCTAGGTACAGGAAACACAAACAATGCATATGAGATGAAAATTTGCAAGTCATTCACAGCTGAAGATGATGCTAGATAACAGCTCTGATGTGAAAACAGCAAACTTAGATGACTCATACTGTAGATACTAGAGATCGGGCCACTTAGGTGATACATCAGAAAAAGAAATACAAATAAGATAATACCAGTGAGCCTGCATTTGACAATCTGAAGTTCGAAGGCAGAACTGATTCTTGTCTGCTGTTAGAAGTTTGGTTCATAGTATAACAGGACATTCTTAGCCTTGGCACAATATCATTTCTGAATTGTTAGCCTTTGTCATGGTTCCAGCTGGGACAGAGTTAACTTTCTTCCCAGTAGCTGGTGGGGGTGCTGTGTTTTGGGTTTGGTATGAGAGGAGCGTTGATGGCCCATTGATGCTTTGGTTGTTGCTGGGTGGTGCTTGCACCAGGGACTTTTCAGCCTCCCATGCTGTGTCAAGTGCAGGGGAAGCTGTGGCGGGGGGAGCATAGCCGGGGCGGTTGACCGAGCTGACCAATGGGGTACTCTATACCATGTGACATCACGCTCAGTATAAAAACTGGAAGAGGGGGAGCTTTCTCGCAGTTCGTGGCAAGCGGTCGGTGAGCAGTTGCATTATGCATCTCCTGCTTTGTATATTTGGTTATTGTTGTTGTTATCATTGTTACTATTACTCTTCTACTTTGGTTTTTTTTCTGTTATTAAACAGTTTTTATCTCAACCCGCGAGTTTTCCTACTTGTGCCCTCCCAATTCTCTCCCCCATCCTACTTGAGGGGGCGGTGGGTGAGCGAGCAGCTGCGTGGTGTTTAGTTGCTGGCTGGGGTTAAACCACGACAGTCCTTTTTGGCACCCAACGTGGGGCACGAAGGCTTGAGATAGCAATAGATTAACTAGAGCATATTAAGGAATTTATATCTGTTAACAGTTCCCACTCAAAATATTAATTCATCAGCAAGACTTGCTCACCCTTTAACAGTCCCATATGCCCAGTACAAAAGTCTAATAGAGAGTGTAGACTAACAGTAGAGTATCGTGGCCTGAATGAAGTCACACCGCCTCCGAGTGCTGCTGTGCCGGACATGCTAGAACTTCAATACGAACTGGAGTCAAAGGCAGCCAAGTGGTACGCCACAAATGATATCGCTAATGCATTCTTCTCAATCCCTTTGGCAGCAGAGTGCAGGCCACAGTTTGCTTTCACTTGGAGGGGCGTCCAGTACACCTGGAACCGACTGCCCCAGAGGTGGAAACACAGCCCTATCATTTGCCATGGACTGATCCACACCACACTGGAACAAGGTGAGGCTCTGGAACACATGCAATACATTGATGACATCATTGTGTGCGGCAGCACAGCAGAAGAAGTTTTCGGGAAAGGGGAGAGAATAGTCCAAATCCTTCTGAAGGCCGGCTTTGCCATAAAACAAAGTAAGGTCAAGGGACCTGCACGGGAGATCCAGTTTTTAGGAATAAAATGGCAAGATGGACGTCGTCAGATCCCAATGGGTGTGATCAATAAAATAACAGCCATGTCTCCACCAACTAACAAAAAGGAAACGCAAGCTTTCTTAGGCGTTGTGGGCTTTTGGAGAATGCATATTCCAAATTACAGTCAGATCGTAAGCCCTCTCTATCAAGTGACCAGGAAGAAGAACGACTTCAGATGGGGCCCTGAGCAACGACAAGCCTTTGAACAAATTAAACAGGAGATTGTCCAGGCAGTAGCCCTTGGGCCAGTCCGGGCAGGACAAGATGTAAAAAATGTGCTCTACGCTGCAGCCGGGGAGAATGGCCCTACCTGGAGCCTCTGGCAGAAAGCACCAGGGAAGACTCAAGGTCGACCCCTGGGGTTCTGGAGTCAGGGATACAGAGGATCCGAAGCCCGCTATACTCCAACTGAGAAAGAGATATTGGCAGCATATGAAGGGGTTCAAGCTGCTTCGGAAACACAGCTCCTCCTGGCACCCCGACTGCCGGTGCTGGGCTGGATGTTCAAAGGGAGGGTCCCCTCTACACATCATGCAACCGATGGTACGTGGAGTAAGTGGGTCGCACTGATCACACAACGGGCCCAAATAGGAAACCCCAGTCGCCCAGGAATCTTGGAGGTGATCACGAACTGGCCAGAAGGCAAAGATTTTGGAATATCCCCAGAGGAGGAGGTGACGCGTGCCAAAGAGGCCCCACTGTATAACAAACTACCAGAAAATGAGAAGCAATATGCCCTGTTCACTGATGGGTCCTGTCGCCTTGTGGGAAAGCATCGGAGATGCCATATGGAGTCCTATACGACAGGAGGGTGAATCGAGCCAGTTTGCAGAGGTAAAAGCTGTCCAGCTGGCTTTGAATATTGCAGAATGAGAAAAATGTCCGGTACTTTATCTCTATACTGACTCATGGATGGTGGCAAATGCCCTGTGGGGGTGGTTGCAGCAATGGAAGCAGAACAACTGGCAGCGCAGAGGTAAACCCATCTGGGCTGCCACATTGTGGCAAGATATTGCTGCCCAGGTAGAGAACCTGGTTGTAAAAGTACATCACGTAGATGCTCATGTACCCAAGAGTCAGGCCACTGAAGAACATCAAAACAACCAGCAGGTGGACCAGGCTGCTAAGATTGAAGTGGCTAAGGTGGATCTGGACTGGCAACATAAGGGTGAACTGTTTATAGCTCAGTGGGCCCATGACACTTCATCATCATCAAGGAAGAGATGCAACATATAGATGGGCTCATGATTGAGGGGTGGACTTGACCATGGACACTATTGCACAGGTTATCCATGAATGTGAAACATGCGCTGCAATCAAGCAAGCCAAGCGAGTAAAGCCTCTTTGGTATGGAGGACGATGGTTGAAGTATAAATATGGGGAGGCTTGGCAGATTGATTATATCATGCTTCCACAAACCCCCCAAGGCAAGCGCTATGTGCTTACCATGGTGGAAGTAACCACAGGATGGCTGGAAACATATCCTGTGGCCTATACCACCACCAGGAACACCATTCTGGGCCTTGAAAAGCAAGTTCTATGGCGACATGGCACCCCAGAAAGAATTGAGTCAGACAACAGGACTCATTTCCGAAACACCCTCATAGACACCTGGGCCAAAGAGCATGGCACTGAGTGGGTATATCACATCCCCTATCGTGCACCAGCCTCCAGGAAAATCGAACGATACAATGGACTGCCAAAGACCACACTGAGGGCAATGGATAGTGGGACATTCAAGCATTGGGACACACATTTAGCAAAAGCCACCTGGTTAGTCAACACTAGGGGATCTATCACGCAAGCTGGCCCTGCCCAATCCAAACCCTTATGTTCTGTAGAGTCCCTGAAGTGCACATAATGAATATGCTGTGGAAGACAGCCTAGGTTACTCCTGCCTCTGGCGAGGGAAAACCCATTTGTGGGATTGCTTTTGCTCAAGGACCTGAGTGCACTTGGTGGGTCATGCGAAAGGATGGGGAAGTCCGGTGTGTACCTCAAGGGGATTTGATCTTGGGTGAAAATAGCCAATGAACTGAATTGTATATTGTTAATTGCTATATAATACTGTACGTCATCGCTTCTATGGCTGCTGTGTGTCATATCAATGGTATTGCAGTAAAAATCACCCAGGTTAATGAAGAATGAACTAACTCCAATGAAACTGAGCAAAGTGCAACGATGATAGAACTGGACAAGTGCAGTGATAATGGAATCAGAACTGGCCTCAGCGTGCAACAGTCCCACACCACACACCATCTCTCCTGCCCTGAAAGACTGTTATGACAGAGGGACCCCAAAGTCATGGACTAAATGAACTCAATGGACATTTTAGAGGGATGGCCCATAGACTAAGGGAATGATATCTGTGTATATATATCAAAAGGCAGGAAAAGTGGTAGTGATTAATTGGAATGTATTGGAAAAAGTGAGACCTGGGCATGACGTAGATGGTATAGAATAAGGGGTGGATACTGTCCTGGTTCCGACTGGGATAGAGTTAACTTTCTTCCCAGTAGCTGGTGGGGGTGCTGTGTTTTGGGTTTGGTATGAGAGGAGCATTGATGGCCCATTGATGCTTTGGTTGTTGCTGGGTGGTGCTTGCACCAGGGACTTTTCGGCCCCCCATGCTGTGTCAAGTGCAGGGGAAGCTGTGGCGGGGGGAGCATAGCCGGGGCAGTTGACCGAGCTGGCCAATGGGGTATTCTATACCATGTGACATCACGCTCAGTATAAAAACTGGGGGGGGCGAGGGAATCCCTCATGGTGTGGGACACGCGGTCGGTGAGCAGTTGCATTATGCATTGCCTGCTTTGTATATTTGGTTATTGTTGTTGTTATCATCATTATTATTACTGTTCTACTTTGTTTTATTTCTATTATTAAATGTTTTTATCTCAACCCGCGAGTTTTCCTACTTGTGCCCTTCCGATTCTCTCCCCCATCCTGCCGGAGGGAGGCGTGTGAGCGAGCGGCTGCGTGGTGTTTAGTTGCTGGTTGGCGTTAAACCATAACAGCCTTAAATACGCATTAAATGGATAAAGTTTTTGCAAATAGGTAGGTTCTAAGTCTTGCGAATTATAAGTCCTTGGCCCTAGACCTAGTGAATTTTTTTATTAAGGAGATAAAGACAGTTGTGTATAGAAAGAACAGAAAATCTATTTCCTTTTCTGCAGACCAGATTAAGAGCAAGAAATAACATCCCATGAAAAACTGACGTGAATTATCATGTGACAATAAGAATGCTGTGGGCAGAGTTCATTTCAGCCATCAGGCTTATGGTTCTGTGATGGAAATAAAGGCAGATCCAATTCTTTCAAAAATTGCAGCATCACTCAGAACCATTTTTGAACTTTATTAAAATAAATCTTTTTAAAAAGAAAGAAAAGGGAAAAAAAGGCATTTGATGATAAAAATATGTTTCCTACAGTTGGAAATTGCTTTGCATTCTCTCAGACAATTAAAGGCAAGAATGAAACACTTAATTGTGCTTTGGATGATGTTAGGGTAGAAGCACAGGTCAGCTTGTTAATGACTCCACTTCACTTAGCTACCCCTAAGCCATTGATGTTGCCAGAATTGAATCACGAAGTTATCTGAAATCTGAATAGACTTCAGGTTGCTTTCTTTCCCCATTCCTGGCAGGAGTGAGGAGAGGGAGTAAAAGCTTGCAACGTCCCTGGACCAAATTCTTCCCCTCTCCCAGAAGAACAGACAGCTGCAGGATGAATTTTAGACAAATGTATGCTGATTGCCTGAAGTGTATCTCTGATTTGGTCAATGAAGCATTATAGACCTGAAACAAAATCACTGTTAAGGGAGAAGAATGTGTGCTGTGGGTAGCTCTGAAGGTCCCATCAACCGATTGTCAGATACGAAAATGTTGTCGAAAACATTGATGTTGAAGACCTTTGAAGAAAATACATTAATTTGAAAGAGATTTCATCTAGTAACAAAAGAACCAAATATTTCTGGCCTGATGAAACAGCCCTATCTCAGGAAATAGTTTTCTTTAATAATGAAATAGGTCTTCAAACAAGGACTTGTTGTTGAGAGCAAGTGAAAAGACCAGTGTAAGTTGAATGTCTTAATTTTAGTAAAACAGATCAATTCAGCCTGTGTTTGGAATTCATTTTCATGTAGTACAGCTTCTTTTTTTTTTTTAATAAAGAACAATTTCAGTGAGGGAGAAAAAAATCAAACATGGAGAGTTTCTTCCAAAACAGCAGAAGCATCATGCCCTTTGAGTTTTTGTTAAAGCCAATAGCAAAACTACCATTGACTTCTGTGGTGCAAGGTAAGGTCTAAATAGCTGGTCATGAAGGGCTCAGGACAACAAAGAAAAGATGAAGAACAGGGAGGCAAAATGGGTTAAGGGACATCATCAAGACGACACAGCGATTTAGTGGCAAAACTGAAAAAAATCTGTGTTTCTTGAATTCCTGTGTTGCTTAACTGTATGGCTTTTCAGCATGAGAAGGTGATCCCACTGATTTCCAATACTGTAAGAAGAAAAGGAATCTCATTGAGACACTATTCATGTGGTGTGGAGAAAAGCAAAGTACTTGTGTACTTTAGACCCTGGCAGACTAGGCAAAACAGACTTCCTTGTTCAAATGCTCTGAAGTGATTCCAGAGTAATATTTGTAAAATTTATTCAATTTAAAAGAGATGAGGAGAAGAACTAAGACAGTCCCAAGCCTGATCCCCTGCTCAGAGAAATCAGTGAGAGACTTTCATCACTATTAATTGGGATGGACTGATCTTTTTAGGAGCACTAAATTAGCTTGAAATCACGATTGAAAACACAATCTTATAATAAGAAATGTAAGTTTGTATTATGATCAGAGGACACAAATAAATAAAATACAGCCCCAGTGCCTTTAAGATTTATAAAATGTAAATTGGTAAAGGGCATGGATGTGGTTAACTCAGAAAGGGGTAAGGATAACAATTAGAAATAAGTACATCTGATACATTCACAGAATGGAAAATTAGAAAGTCAGCTCTGACCTGTATCTTCAGTCCAGTGTAAATAAGCTCAGTAAAATCTTATAAAATCTTATGACAACAATGTTTAAGTGAACCATAAAGACCAGCATGTAAAATATAGGATGTATTCTATGTTTATCTGCTATGTATTTCATGAAGTATCATGATTTTTTTTTTATTCTCTAATTATATACTTCCAAAACATAACAAAGACCTGACACGTTTCTGAGCGTTTTGTTTGCCAATTGTAAATTACTAGTAGTCATGACATGCACACACTGGAAAAGCATTCATAGCACCTTTAAGTTTTGCCTAGAAAAGAGATACAGAAGCCAAACGAGGGACTGTAAAGAACTGATTTCACTAAATATTGAAGAGTCACTTGATTTTTTAAAAAGCCTTGAAAATTGAAAACACACAGAATGGGAAGACTGTGCACAAAAGTGTTCCTCTAAGTGTATGCTGTCCCAACTCTGCACTACAGCTTTGAATGAGAGAAGCCAGTTAGCAGGCATGTCCACCAGGACTCAAACTTTTTTGCTGAGTCTGAATAAAGATAGACCTCTGATTTCCATGTGGCTGTAGAGTTAGCTGTATGCATAAGTCTTTAAATATATATAACGAACAATTAGCAGAATATCTAACTGTGTTACATTTGCTTGAATAATAACTTTTTTAGTGAACAAGTGCTCCTTCAGATTAAAGAATGGTCACCCACAACACTCACTCTCTCTTTCATGCTCTCTCTGGAATTTAATCTTAACACAGTAGTTCAGTCTCTAGCTGTAATTGAAAGAGCACCCACGGTGTGATGCTGCAACATGGAAGCTCAGAAGAATGTACAACATTTGCATCCATCTCAACAAATTCTCACAGAGATGGCCAGTAAGGGTGGGATTTGGCAAGTCACCCTAGCAACTCATCAGAGAAGGAGGAGTGATGTAGGGTTTTGCAGGCATTATGAAATCCTTGTCACAGTTTGAGGTGTGTTGCAGTGCTCTATGTGCAGGTTGCAACCATTTTCAAGCATCATGTCTGAAGTCTTTCAACAGAATTGGAAATGCAAAAATATAACAGGATTTAAAAAGAAACATTACATCCATTCATGGAGAAGAGCTAAATATGACAACCCAAATGCAAGCTTGGTTTCATGATATCCCTAAACTGCTGACGATTGAAAGTAGTTGATGCCAGAGGCAAGATCACCTAGTATTATCCTAATTCTTACAATCCTTCTTAAAGCAGCAACTTCTGGTCAGCTAACTGGACCCTTGATATAACACGGTATCACCATTCTGCTGTACCATTGCATTCTGCTACTCGTTTTGCTCTGTGGCTTTTTTTTTTCTTTCTTTTCCTTATAAGCCCAGACTGTGACTTATCTCTACTACATATAAAGAAGAGAGCAAGTCTGGGCTGTTAGCACTGGTGACTGTCTTTCCTATCTCCTCTCCTCTCCTCTTCTCCCTGCTTAATCCTGGCTCATACTAAGCATAACACATTCTTAGTCTAGGATGAGGTCTCCTAGCATTTTTCATGATCCTCATTGGAAGTTTTGCCCAAAATCTGTTTGAGTTTCTTTAGGAACAAACTCAAAGACAAAAGCAATTCTGGTTTTGGTGGGCACAGAAATGACTCCACCACAAATCTGTATTTTCTACTTCAAAATTCATCCTGATTCATCCTGACTGTAGGTGATATGTCTGGGCCTTGTGTCACACTGGAAGGCAGAAAGGAAAGAGCCTGAATAGGGTCCATTGTTCAAACCACAGCACAACTATTCTGCTCAAAGCCCAGCAGAAGACTATGTTATGATTTTCATCTTCTGCTGAAGATGTGAAGGAAGGTGTTGCTAGAGGAGTGCCAGGGCTGGGAAGAACTTGGGACGCTGGGATTTAAGTACCCTGCAACCATTCAAAGCTTAAGACCCACTAGCTCCCTTCAAGGAGTCAGTCTGGGAGGGCCTCAGATTGCAGGAGTGTAGCAGTGGCAGACCAGCACCCAATGAAAAGAGCTACTGGGAGATGACCCTGCTGCACTGTGGGGATGTGCAGAGAAAAGCAGCTAAACCTTGCTCCCTGCACTTTTCCCTGCAGGAACTGTCCAGCTTAGCAGCATCACTGAAAAAGGTCCACAGGTCACTGAGGGAAACAGGGATAATTAGTGAGGTGGGGCATCAGGCTTGACATCTCAAGAGCTCATCTTTTCCTGCTGCACATTCTTCAGCAGAAATGATCATTTTGTGCACGATCTCTCAACTGAGGGGCAGGTAGTGAGTATTACCATCCTGACTGGGAAGCCATTAACTCTGTAGAAGGTCTTTCAAAAGGAAGACATATCTTCCTTTTCCCAAAGAGGATAAGAACAGGACCTAGTGAAGTTGATCTTCGGTTCCTTAAAGGGATAGGTCCCACATTTAAAAAGATCTAAGATCTGGCATGCAACAAAAAGTCTTGTTGTAAGGAAACAAGAATTATAGGAAGACTATCCTGAAACTACATCTAAATTGAATCCATGTGTAAGTAAGCCAAGAAGTATATTCAATCCACACTAAATGAAGGTAGTCTGGCCTTCTATTTAAAAAACTTTTTCTTTTTCTTTGTGCTAACTGTTAGCTGTGAAATGATAGTTTGTGACATAATATACATTGGAACTAGTTGGGACATGCTACAGTGAATCTCACAGCTATTGCCAGCTTTCATTAGCAGAACCCAAATGTATTTCCAGGCTGTTTTCATTTCTGCAGAAGGAATTGATTACACCTAAGGGAAGGGAGGTTGAGAGAGAGGGGGAGAAAAAGGAAAAGGAACCTTGCTGCTTTCTAATTTTAGTGATTTGGTCAGAATTAAAATGGGTAATGAAGTACCTGTTTTAAAAAAATTGAAGAACTTTACAGTGGGCACCTACAGGGTTCAGAGTGAGAGGGAAAGGAATTCAGCTGAGAGGGAGCCCTGGGAATGTTTTGCTATCATTTTAGGGATAACCAGGTTCATGAAGTGGGTTTGCCTTATCAAGTTTTAGCTATCAAACTGTTCATTGTCTCCACCTGAGATGGTGGTCAATTCTTCCGCAGTACTCAATAGGGAGAAATGCATACCTCAAAGGATGATGTCCTAGGGGCCTGCCTTGGGACAGGGTGTATTTCTGTCCGCAGTGTATGTCTCTCCCCAGGGACTAGAAAACTTAGAACAGATGCTTAACTTGTAGCTGTCAAACTGAGCAAGATGCTCATGGGGAGCCTCTTCTTTTATTAACAGATTCATTGCAAACCCTTTGTGGGGAGGAGTGCCCCAAATGGGAGAACATCTTGCTAAATAATTGGTTTAGTTCCTCTTAATCATGGCCTTAAACCAACTACCAGTTTTTGCAGTCCATGTCTCTCTCTGGAGCTGGAACTGGCTGTGTCCGGCTCGGGGAGCCCCTGGCCTCTTCTCACAGAGGCCACCACTGTAGACCCCTGCTGCCAGCACCTGGACATGTAAACCCAATACTGTGTGGCTTCCCAGGCTTTGTCCTTTGTGCTATAGAAATGCCCTGTGTTTTTAAAGCATGGTGCGGAGGGGGATTGCTCTAGTGTCTGGAGTTTTTGCTTTTTGTTTTGAATATACTTTCCAGATGATATCCCAGTAGGACAAGCCACAGGGCAAAGTGAGAAAAATATTGTTAATGTCTTCTAATTAAATTTATAGAAACAAAGCAGCTTCCTGCTTCCTAAGTTCTCCATTGTCCGCAGCGTTGCTGTCCCTCCTCCAGCATGAGCTGGCACCTTCTTCTCTTGGGAGCTGCACACCTCCTCTGATAAAGGCTGATGAAGTTAGCACCCCAGAAAAGTTATTTTCCAAACACAAGTCTGAACAGCCAAGCAAGTAACATTTCCACACAGCATTACCGAATAATAACACGGTTAGTCCTCAGGCTTGCGGTACTGCACTGGGAAGCATCTGCTAAGCAAGATCTGAAAGGTAATCACAGGGTGATATACCTGCTTGATCTGTTGACATGATGCCAGGAGCTGCCCATCAATGGGCATGACACAACCCCTCCTTTCAGTCCTGCAACTCAGCCAGCTCAGACAAAGCATTGCTTCTACTTATCATTTTTGCTTGTCCTGCCCTGGCTGTAGATTCGGCTGAGTTGGTTGCTGGCTTCTCTGTTTTGAACACAGAGTCCTTTCTTTCTCATGCTTCTCAAAGGCAACAGTATTCCTTCCACCAGTATCCGAGTTTCTATTTTCCTCACTGCGTTTTTGCTAGCTTCTTCTGTGTGTACTTGCATCGTAGTAATTTTTTAAGTACTCTAGTATTAGTAAAAGAGACACTTCCACTAACACAGGACTTCTTTTGTGGCAGCAAACACTGAGATTTGAAAGGAGTTTTCTCCCTGCTTCTCAGCAAAAGCTATTACATGAAAAGATTCCAGGTTTTAGCAGCAATTTGGATAAATAGGGCCTTTACCCAAAATGTGCTGAGGCTTTGGTAAAAAAACCAAATCCCAGCTGATTCAAAAAAGCTCACGTGTGTTTCAGTGCGGTGTATTCTTAGTTGTTCTTTTTAATTACTCTTTTCACATTTGAAGAATAACTGTTCATTAATAGCCTTAAGAGATAAAAATTTCTGAAGTGATTGCATTTCCACTGGTTCATAGCTCTGTTAGGCATGCACAGATGTTTTATGAAAGGAAAATTATGGGAAGGTACTAAATAGTGTTCAGGGACATGGAACAGCATGATCAGCTGAACATGCTTTTGATGTGCATCGTCACCTGCATGTGCAGGCTCAATTACTGATGTGTTTCCTTCAACGCTCCCTGCCACTTGACATCATCCAAGGCTCAATTTCGGTGTGATTGTAAGGTCTCTCTCTCCCCCCTCCCCCCTCCAAGAGTACTGGAAGTCTCATTAATGATGCCAGACAATATAAAAGTGCTCAGCCTAGCTTGAGGAAGATAGTATGAGCATGGCTGGGTATCACTCATCCCGTAAATGAGTACTTAGAGCTGCTGCTTTTTGAAATGGACACAACGAAAAACCAACATGCCACTGCAGAAGATCCCATTCATTGCTGTGTCAGAAAAAAGCACCTAATCAGTTCGAGAGAGAGAAAGAAAATGGGCTTGTGACTCTTGTCCTGACTCACTGTCTGGAGGACGAATGCTTCCACCCAGCAAGAGGTTAACATTTCAGCTGTTCCTTCCCATCTGAATTGCTATGAGATCCTGTATAAATAGAGAGGGCAAGAAAAACCACAGGTCACAACCAAGAGCTCAAGAAACTTTCAAAATAATTATAGTAATTGTTCTCCCTTGAAAAGGCTCCTTTCCTTACTTTAATAAATAGAAACTGGTAGGAGTGAGATGAAAATCCATTGTCTTGTTGCCATAAAACAAAGGCATGCCTATGGGAAATGTACAGTAGAGTCAGCAAGCTCTTCTATACAAGGTTTGTCTCTCCATTTAGCTGTACAGCTGTTAGCCTGATGTGGGTTGTGAGCTTCCTGGGATCTGCACCTGCTCACATATCATTGACAATGCTAAACATCTGTTCTCTGACCACAGCCAGTCAACAGAAGCGATGAGAAAAGGTCAACAGCTGATTCCACCTGGAAGAAATGTGAAACATGCACCTCATCTCTAGTATGAGTTTTAAGCTATCAGCCCAAGCTGGTTGCAGGCTGTCACAATGGTGGGAGCTTTATTATGCAGTGGCTTTTCACAGGTGACCGCTGTTCTCCAAATCTGTAATAGCAACCCAACCTTGCAGCACAGAAAAGCCTGAATGCGTCCCTCTAGCATTGTAACACCAGTAATGTTATTTAGTTGGATTGTTAAGATGCACCAGATACTATCCCTTACCAACTTTCATTCACTACAAACATGACTTCCACAGCCTCTTGGGGAGCAAGAAAACTATCTTGAATTACAAAAGTGAGAGCCTGGTGTGCCAGATCAAAAAGGACTAGAGAAAGATAAGTGACTTACCCTTCATTTTTTTGTGTCCCTGTGAAAGGTTACAGCATGTGAATAAATGCTCATACTTTCTTACTTGTTCTTTTTGGGTGTCAAAGGTGTTCTTCCCATTTTTAAAGCATTTTGATGTCAGAGTTCTCATCTCTGTTGCCTGCTAATGGGATTGAGAAGTACTTTTTGTACTTGAGAAGGAAGTGTATGTCAAAGCTTTCAAACTAATTGATTAACTACCTTTGATTTTATCTGAGTTTTGGCTCTGAGCTTGTGGCAATGCCTTGGTCTCCACAGATGTACTGTCAGGGTATGTGTGCTAATTAGATCCTAGCCACAGTGCGGTATGGCAGGATTTATTTCACACAGAAGAATCCCCAAAGAGTTGATGATAAAAATTAAATAGTCTCACAACAAAGACTAAAGATAATCACCTAACTAATCTTTCCTGAGCTCTTACTATTGCGGAATTACATTGTCTTGTGCTGTCAGCAAAGCCAGCATTGAAAACATTGGTGTAGATTACTGAAGGAAAAAAAAAATCTTAGTGAAAAGTCTGAGGGAGCTTAATGTCCTGCCAAATTCATCCTATCAATCCAGGGGAGTTACTGAGGACAGAATAACCTTATGAGAATGGCATAGAAGCAACTTGTTATATTTCAGTGTGGCATCATTATAACTGATGACTCTCTCACTGCAGCCCTTTTGGAAGGGTAAATCTTGCTTAAGTTCTCTGTTCACCAAGAAGATATGAATTCTTTCCCATACAGGTCACACAGAAAGCCGGGAAAAAAATGCAGATACATACCTAAATGTCAGTCTAGGGGACTATTTTCCCCAAGATTCTCGGCAGTGGTGATATGAGTGCTCCTTTATATCTGGAACTGTTAGTTTGCTCTCTTCTAATATTTTAGATTTTTTTTTTTTGCTTGTGTAACAATTAAGCTATGTTTATGATTTCTTGTCTTTGTTTAGATAGAATTTAATCTTTTTCATTTACCTCAAATCTGCTATCTAATAGAAGAGTACAATTGAATGCAACTGTCCCTCACAGCACTGAACTACAGTAAGAAACATAAATTTAGCTGGAGCATACTTTCAATCATGTACAATGATATCACTTCCAGAATGCTTTCTAAGTTCCTTCTTGATCTGCTGTGATGAGCTATGTTACCTGCCACTTTTCTTTGCTGGTAACTGTCCTGGTTTCGGCTGGGGTAGGGTTAAATTTCTTCCTAGTGCTGTGTTTTGGATTTAGTATGAGGAGAATGTTGATAACACACTGATGTTTTCAGTTATTGCTAAGTACCCTCCTAGTCCAAGGACAGCTCTCATGCCTACCGACTGAGCTAGGTACACAAGATGAGAGGGAACATAATCAGGACAGCCAGCCCAGCTGGCCAATGGGGTATTCCATACCATGTGACGTCATGCTCAGTATATGAATGGTAGGCGTGATCCAGGAAGTACTGATCGCTACTTGGTTATCGGTCAGCGCGGGTGGTGAGCAATTGCATTGTGCATCACTCATTTTGTATATTCTATCATTATTATTTTCCCTTTTCTGTTCTATTAAACTGTCTTTATCTCAACCCACGAGTTTTTCTCACTCTTACCCTTCCGATTCTCTCCCTGTCCCACTGGGGATGGGGGGAGTGAGTGAGAGGCTGCGTGGTATTTGGCTGCCTGCCAGGTTAAACCACAACAGTAACACGCTCCTCCATATTCAAGAGCACTTTTTAGTGTACTACAAAATGCCAAGGATGACCTGAAGTTCATAATAGCAAGGGCTGACGTGTGCACAGAGAAATGAATGCAACATGCTAGAAAGAAAACTGGCACTCAGAAACTGTTTTTTTTTTAAATCTACTTTTAGTGGCCTCCCAGAGATTTGCAAAGAGATCAGATGCAGAGAGCTCACGTAGTTTATTTACTGAGAGCTGAACTTGAAATGAATCAGCCATTATAGTGTTCAGCCTCTGACTTTCAGCTGGCTTCAACCTCCAGCCTGTCAAAGTGCTTGTGATTAATAAGGTAATGAAATGATGAACCCTAGCAAGCACAGACCTAGCAATGCAGGATGATAATAATTTCTAAGCCTCCTGAGCAGTCAATGAGTTCCCTATCCTCCTGGACAGGGCAAACAATACTTCTTTTGGCAGTTATCTGCATCTTCACCATGCTTTGCAGCATAAGACGAAGGTACAGTGAGCCTCCTCATCCTGCAGTGAACACTCCTCATCCACTGGAGCACTTGTATTAGGTTCTTGTAGAAACACAAGCCCAGACCTACTCTGACTGGACCAGAGCTTTCAAAATAAGATGAAACAATGCAAAAATAAAAATAAAATAAAAAAAAAAAAAGAAGAAAAAAAGAGCTTTTCACATATGGAAAAGAGAAGCTATGGAAAATAAATAGCTATATCTAATCTAAATTACTGCAGCATCCTGGGGAATTAATTTTACCAGCCTTGTACTAAAAGGAAGGCTTTCATTTGGCAAAGCAAAAAATTGCAGGAGGCAGGAAGGAGCATCTTACACTCCATGTTCTGATCTTGCAAAGTGCACACATAAGCACAGATATATCCTATGGATTTATTTATGTTGTCAGATACATGGCCATAACATAAATTCTTCTAAACTTACAAAAGTGACTGCATTTTTGCATTTCCAGGGTCCCTGCGATTGGCTTCTGGGAAGTTTTTCTTGTAAAAAAATAAATTGAGACATTGGAAACACAAGAAATCATAATCCACTTCGGCTAAGAGCACACATGCTCTGCATCACTGGAAAATGCCTCTGTTCTCATGGGAACCTTCTGCAGCTTGACCCCATCCTGTGATAATGGAGCAAAACTAAATTTTCACTGTAACCTATAAGCAATTAAACTGTAGTTGTTGGTGTGGAATGTGTAACTTTTCTTTCTTCTTATCCTGTCTCAGCTGCTTTGAAGAATAGAATTGACCCAGATTTTCCTAATTGAAGCTGCAAGTCGGGTTCTGGGGGAGAGATTTTCCAAAGTACCTAACAGGCTTAGGAGTACAATATGTACAGCACTTATCTTGGGCCCTGTGGTCATGAGTCAGTGTGGTGATTTCAGTCAACCCTCCAGGTACCTAAAATCAATATTTTGGAGCCTCTGATCTTGTGCTCTTCTTCATGAGTCAGATATTCTCTGCTTACTCTGGAGATTTCTTCTCTGATTACAAGATGGAAGTCTTTGCTATTCAGCAGTAATTTAATTACCTCCACTCCTGAAACTTTCTAAACCTCATTCCCTATCATTGAGGCTGACCATTATGCAGTAAGGCATTGTTTTAATATGGATGCTGTATACACAAGAGGAAGCAAATTAACATATTTGCAAACACACAGAAAAATAAAACATGTTTTCTGCTGAGTATTCTGAAAAATGCATGGTATGTGATACCTATGCCTGTTCTTTCTTATAAAGTCTTGCTTCCAAAAGAGGAGTAAATTTGTTCACAGATTATAGTTCACACCACCTGAATATAGTAATGAGAAAGAAGCATTTTGACTGTGACAACCTAGCATAGTCCAGGCAGTTGAGCAGAATGGCCAATTTGCTTCAGCATGGAGTCAGCATCCATAGTGATGCCAAAACATGTTTCCCATCTCTGTCTTTTAACTATATATGTCTGGTCCCACCTCCATTGAGACCAATTAAAAGATTCCCCTTAATCTGAGTTTGTAACAAATTCACAGTGTCCTCTGCAACCAGGAACCAGATGCAGCTCTGTTTTTCACTTACAGTTACACAAACAGCAAGCATCAGACAGATGTGATGTTGCTTCCAATCAAAGTAGCAAGGCTTGTTGAGTACAGATCAGATCTGCTCAGGAGAGCAGTGCTTTATCTTCCACTGTCTTCATTGTGGGGCAACAGAAAGCAACTTTCAAATCTATTGATTTGGGCAGCACTACTCTTGGATGCTCGGGGCAATGGATATTCCCATAGGAATGTGTTGCAATCCCACAGCTAATCAGAATGGAAAACAGGTGTGTAGTTCTCAGGCAGCAATGTTGCTGTGGGGGAGAAGAAAGTAACTGTCAGTTTCCCCCAGTGTCACCAGAAGAAGATGCTGATGGGAGGCAGATGAAGATCAGATGAGACTTTTGAAATCCACATCTGCATCTGATCTACGCATGTGGTGCAAGCTAAAAACTGCAGGCCTCTGTGTACCTGCCATGGGAGCCCCCTGAGAGAAAGAGGGAATAAGACTGAAATGCATACTCGATGACCTGAACCAAGACAGGTGATGAATGAAGAGCTGCTGTGATTTTGACAAAACTGAAAGCCTGAGCTAGCAGAAAGGAGCAAGGCACATGCAGCCACAGGGAACTTGTGGAGAGATGGAGCCTTTGATGAGGTAAAGGACTCAAAGGACAGAAGTCATGTACACAAATAACCTCTGCAGGAAAGCTGGCTGAAAAACTCTGATGAGTCCTAAGGAGATGGCTTGGGAAGGTCTGCTCCAGGAGAGATGAGGCATGAAGCAAAAACTGCTCCATAGCTCTGCCTTTGCTTCTTAAGTGCCCCCTTCCCGAACTTTTATGGCCCTCCTTTCTCTCTGTCTGCCACCTCTTTTCTGAGTTGTACTCCTGTTTTGCTCACGCGCAATTGAACAATGGAATTTTGGACTGCAGTTTCCAGACTTTGCCTTGTTCTTTTCCATTATTAATCAGCCCTCGTCCACTAATACAGTGACAGGGTCCTGGTTAGCAGCGCTATGCAGCAGTATGTGGTAACAAGAACACTCGGACACACACACCCCCACCCAGGGAGTGGCAGGGACTGAGACACCCAGCACTCTCTTTCTTACGTTTCATTGTCTGCCACAGCTGGAAAGTTGCACAGTTCCCCATGTGGCAGGCTGTGATTCTTTGTTTATTACTCCTCGCAAAACACAGAGATGATCCAGGGTCAGCAGGGCTAAGCTGCCTGAAGAAGTCTGGCTAATTGTAACAGTGCATGGTGAAGCTGCCTGAGGAATTCTGGGTAATTCTAAAAGTACATGGTGGAGCTTAGACTTAAATGGATAAGTTGAAGGGTAAATATAGTGTCCCCCTTTCAAATGTGTTTAAAGGCTTCCCCAGAAGTTTTCTGGGGACTAATCCTCTCTCCCTCTCCATAGCAACTCCTTAGACATCAAGCCAGGGGTAAATGAACTGATCAGAAAGACCAGTAGACCAACAAAACAAAAAAAAAACAAACAGAAAAGAGCCAAAGTTCACACACAAATGAAATGAAGAGATCTCTAATTTGCGGTGGAAGAAGAGCCAGTGCACATTGCTGGGCCAGATCCACATCAAAGCAGGCCCTGTGTGCTGAGAATAGAGAACTTGGGGCTCTGGGTTTCAGTACTGTCATCTCCTGTAGGAAAACCCTTCTCTCATTCTGCAACACCCACAGCTCAGGGGCTTGGAGGGAACAGATGTAGGGGAAGAAAAAGATGCTGTTTCCATTGTTGCATAAACACACAGCAGCACTCTTACCACAGGAAGATCTGTAAGCAGTACTGTAGCATCAGTAAAAAGACAAAACCACACCATAGTCCATCAAAATGGCAGACACTTTCGTAAGCCTCTGACTGAAAACTGCCTCATCTTCACCTGAAACCTAAAGCCAAAGATATGCTTAGCAGCCTGTTCACTCACAGAGAAATGAAAGAAATCATATAGAAAGACTTCAGACTTGTATAAATGAAATACACATGGAGTCTTTTTCTGTAGCCCAGACTCTCACAGCTGTGGAGCTAAAGGTCAGTGTTAAATCCTACCTATTGCTCTCAGTTTGTTTCAGTCCTACATATAGTCCTGGCAGAAGGTTCCATAAGGGAGAATGGGAATGATGGGAAGATCATTCTGGGCTGGACTGGTGTTCTCTTTGGTAATGGAAGAGGAAAAAAAAAAACTTAACACACATAATAAATGAAGCCCAAAAGATGAAAGATAAATCTTTTTACAATAGCTGTGTCTTTTCAGTTTTCCAGATTTCTTTTAAAAAGGCATTTCAGAAAGAATCAGGTTAGACATGAGGAGAAATATTTTAATTGTAAAGGGTAGTTAAGTTCCAGAGCAGGTGACAGTTCTTCCCCAGCTGAGGTCTCTAAAAAAAAGACTGGTTCAAGTCAAGTTAACTGTTGAGGTGGAAGGGTGGGCAAGTTGCCCTCTCAGTGTCTTCTTTAACCATATGCTTTCAAGTCTGGCTGATAATTTTGTTCTTTTTTTATTGTGTTGTGGGTAGGAATGTGCATGAAATTTAATAGACAGGGCTGTGTAAGAAGAGACAAGGTCTCCCCTAATTTGTATTTGAAGCACGATAAGAACAGGCATTGAAATCTCTCAGTAGCTTTTAACCGTTCAGCTGGTATATAAAATAGTAATTGCAGAGATGGTTGTATCTGCCACATCTGTTCAAACATAGATTCAGTACCACCTGCAGCTACACAAAACCACTAAGAAGAAAAATTCCCTGAAGAGAAATGTAACCAGTATCATTCATGTGCCAACCTTTTCCCAGAAATGAAAACTCAGTGTTAGCTGGTATGCAGTATTATGTCTTGGGATGCAGACTGAAGACCAATTTCAGGCTCTCAGAGCACCTTGGGAGGAAGAGGTGTTTCCTGAGTGAAAGAAGAGCAATGCTACCAGTTGTCCAGTGAAAACAACTAGCCATGAACAATTCCTAGCACCATGGGTGGTGCACAACTGTGTTGTGGGGTGCCTGCATGCATACCTCCAAATGTCAATCCCCCAGACGCAATCACAGTGGAGGAGACTTGGTTGACAGCTGCTACCAACCACGAAGTGCTAGCCAGACAGGTCCATCTAGGACATGCTGTTCCATTACAAAATTCCTACTACCCAGACCTGCATGGGTTTATCTTAGCAAAATGTTACAACATTTACTTGCATCCCACTGCCTGCTGTAGCCTTCACACACACACCCTAAGTCATCTCAACCTTGTGTTACTCAGGCTTGTGAACATGTCAAGCTAGCCAAGGGAACATGTTTACTTTCTCTGCTCCAAGGACTGAAACATGCCTTTGTTTATCTTCTTTACATTCCCAGCAGCTGATGCTGCAAGTCTGGGCTTCAGGACAGGTGTGTAGTACCAAAAGCATCAGTCCTCATTCCCTGCTTATCCAGGTATTAGGAAGGAAGAAAAGTGTGCAGTGAAAAAATCCAGTGATGAAAGATGCTGTGACTATACCAAGTATATACATAGTGATACTTAATAGTTTATAGAGATGGTAAAATATGGTAGTTCAACCATGGCAACAGCAGATACGATTATGTGAGTAACTGTAATAATCTTAGCAGCACACAATCATGGTAAATATTAGTAGCATAATGTTACGGTTATTGTGTTATGGTTAACGCACCTGCTAAGATCAGCAAGACCTCTCTGTGGGTCTTTTGAATCCCTATCCACAGTATGGGAGTCCCAGGGGCATCCTGCCTGCCATGTCAATGGGAAAGATGTTCATCTTGGCAGCAGTTTATTCTCAGACTCTAGGATCCTCTGCACTGATAATCTTCTGCTGGTCCCACCATGCAGTCTTTGAGCTGTCTTTGTATCCTCCGCAAAACTCCTTCTGCCTTTCCTTAGCTTCTCCAGATAAATCCAAATCTGATCCAAAGATAACCACTCACTTGCACCTTGATTGCAGTTGTCTTCCTGGAGAGTCAGTTCCACAACTGACCCAGGGATAAGCAGTTACTTCTGCAAGTGTCTTAACTGTGATGTTACTGCTTTATTCGTTCTGTGGCCTAGATATTTGCTAGGTAGATACGTTCATTTTCAGTAGGCAATGGTTAGCTTATCATAAGAAATCGTAACTGTATTTGTGGTGGGTTGACATTGTAGTTGCAGGCCCACCTTAGCTCAACAGGCCCCCTATTCCTTGACGCCCTTACTGCCGTTAGAGTTAGATTGAATTTCCAGCATGTCTGTGGTTCATGCACTTACTTTAGCTTCCTGTGGAAAGCAGAAGGAACAGGGAAAGGAAAGAGATGGGGAGAAAATTGATGGCAGCATTGTTATTCTGGTCTTCTCCTGACATGCAGTTGGTGAGTGTGGGATAAACTAAGGGCTGTGGTATTTTTTCCCTACTCTTTTCACCTGATGACTGAAGACTCCAGCCCACCGGTATTTCACCAACATATGACCCAGTGAAAACAATCCTCATGTGACAGCATAGTAATGACTTTAGGAGCAGCAAGATGGTTCACATACTTAAAATGTTTCAGTATCTTGCTGGGTTAGGTCCATTATTCTACATTATTAACTATATGGTGGCATGAGTGAAGGCCAAGCAGATAATGATACAAATACAGCTTCTGTCCTGGTTCCGGCTGGGACAGAGTTAACTTTCTTCCCAGTAGCTTGGGGGGTGTGCTGTGTTTTGGGTTTGGTGTGAAAGGAGCATTAATGGCCCATTGATGCTTTGGCTGTTGCTGGGTGATGCTTGCACGGGAGGGGGGGAGCACAGCCGGGGTGGTGGACCCAGCTGGCCAATGGGGTGTTCTATACCATGTGACATCACGCTCAATACAAAAACCAGGTGTGTGGGGGGATTTGCCCCCCCGTTCGTGACACGCGGTCGGCGAGCAGTTGCGTTGTGCATCGCCTGCTTTGTGTATTCTGTTATTGTTGTTGTTCTCATTGTTATTATTACTGCTCTACTTCGTTTTATTTCAATTATTAAACTGTTTTTATCTCAACCCAGGAGCTTTCCTACTTGTGCCCTCCCAATTCTCTCCCCCATCCCACCGGAGATGGGGGTGAGCGAGCGGCTGCGTGGGGTTCATTTCTGCTGGCTGGGGTTAAACCACGACAGCCTCTGAAATTAAATTTTGTGGGGTTGGACCTTGAAAAAAAATGAAAATGTTCTCATTCTTCAAATTTTGTTGAGATAATGCAGTATTTCCCATCCTCAGGAAAGCCAGAGCACCAAAAAATTCATTACTTTTAGTTTTTTTTTTTTTTAAATTATTTGTTGACTTCACCTAAAAGATTTCATGTGAAGACACTATGATGCCTTTTTAAAATTTTGCTCATATTAAGACTTCCCTTTCTATAGTTTGATTTCCTCTGAAACAATTTCAAACCTGAAAAACACCATTTTATTCACCTATAAATCACCACAGCATTACATCTTGATTAATGTAAAGCATTACAAAATACCACTAACTTTAAATGATAAAGCTGATCTTTTCTTATAAAAATTGCTTTGGATGCAATGTCATCTTTCTCCAAGAGAAGAATGCTTTTGTCCAAAATAAATTTGTATTTGGGTGTTACATATGTAGTAGGGGGAAATGGCTTGTTTCTACGTGTTGTAGCATCACCACGGGTAGGAACCAAGAAAAATGAATTTCTGTACTTGGCATTTGTGCCAGTAAGCTGGAACAATAGAATCTGGTTTTCCTTAATGCCCTTTTACAGTGAAAAATCTCTTTCCAGGCCATGTATTGCCCCATTCTGCAGCTGCCCCATAAGACTGACCACATCTTGTAAGAGCTAAGGTGTGCAATTTTCTGAGGGCAATCAGGAGAGGCTTCCTAAGGAAATGTGTCAGCACAGGCTGACAAGTACAATGCTAATTCCTTCATATAATCTTTGAGCTTCCCTCTGTGCTAGCACCCAGTAGCACTTGAATGGTTGTTTTCGTTCCATGGTTTCCTGGGACCTGGATGTTTGTTCAACAAGATCATGAGCTAGAGGATCAACCCGCCATGAGCTGATGCTTGTTTTGAGATGCAGGATTTGAAAGCATGCAGAGGACCTGTGTGTTACTATGATTTGTGTTGTCTCCACTACGGCTCTTTTCCACTAGTTGGCAAAGGAAGATAAAGTCTGTAGATAAATTACACTGGAAATCACCTAGAGACATCTACCTGTGACTTGAGAAGGACAGTGAGTATCAACCAGCCATACAGACTGTCCACACCCTAGCAGTGTATGTCATTCCCCCTGCAGTGGTTGCTGGTCCTATGTTAGAATCATAGAATCATAGAATCATTAAGGATGGAAAAGACCTCTAAGGTAATCAAGTCCAACTTTCAACCCAACACCACCATGCCCACTACACCATGTCCCTAAGCGCCTCATCTACACATCTTTTAAATACTTCCAGGGATGGTGACCCAACCACTTCCCTGGGCAGCCTGTTCCAAGGCCTGACCACTCTTTCAGTAAAGAAATTTCTCCTAATGTCCAATCTAAACCTCCCTTGACGCAACTTGAGGCCATTTCCTCTCATCCTATTGCTAGTTACTTGGGAGAAGAGACCAACACCCACCTCGCTACAACCTCCTTTCAGGTAGTTGTAGAGCGCGATGAGGTCTCCCCTCAGCCTCCTCTTCTCCAGGCTAAACAACCCCAGTTCCCTCAGCCGCTCCTCATAAGACTTCTGCTCCAGGCCCTTCACCAGCCCTTCTCTGGACACGCTGCAGCACCTCTATGTCCTTCCTGTGGTGAGGGGCCCAAAACTGAACACAGTATTCGAGGTGCGGCCTCACCAGTGCTGAGTACAGGGGCACGATCACCTCCTTACTCGTACTGGCCACACTATTTCTGATACAGGCCAGGATGCCATTGGCCTTCTTGGCCACCTGGACACACTGCCGGCTCATGTTCAGCCGGCTGTCGACCAGCACCCCCAGGTCTTTTTCCTCTGGGCAGCTTTCCAACCACTCTTCCCCAAGCCTGTAGTGTCGAATGGGGTTGTTGTGGAAGAAGTGCAGGACCCGGCACTTGGCCTTGTTAAACCTCATACAGTTGGCCTCAGCCCATCAATCCAGCCTGTCCAGGTCCCTCTGCAGAACCTTCCTACCCTCGAGCAGATCAACACTCCCACCCAACTTGGTGTCATCTGCAAACTTACTGAGGGAGCACTCGATCCCCTCATCCAGATCATTGATATAGATATTGAACAAGACCGGCCCCAAAACTGAACCCTGGGGAACACTGCTCATGACTGGCCACCAACTGGATTTAACTCCGTTCAGCACAACTCTCTGAGCTCGGCCATCCAGCCAGTTTTTCACCCAGCGAAGAGTGTACCTGTCTAAGCCGTGAGCTGCCAGCTTCTCTAGGAGAATGCCATGGGAGACAGTGTCAAAGGCTTTACTGAAGTCCAGGTAGACCACATCCACAGCCTTTCCCTCATCCACTAGGCAGGTCACCTGGTCGTAGAAAGAGATCAGGTTGGTCAAGCAGGACCTGCCTTTCATGAACCCGTGCTGGCTGGGCCTGATCCCCTGGTTGTCCCGGACATGGCTCGTGAGCGCCCTCAAAGCGAACCGCTCCATGATCTTCCCCGGCACTGAGTTCAGGTTGACAGGCCTGTAGTTCCCCAGATCCTCCTTCCAGCCCTTCTTGTAGATGGGCGTCACATTGGCAAGCCTCCAGTAGTCCAGGACCTCTCCTGTTAACCAGGACTGCTGGTAAATGATGGAGAGTGGCTTGGCAAGCTCCTCCACCAGCTCCCTCAGCACCCTTGGGTGGATCCCATCCGGCCCCATAGACTTGTGAGTGTCCAGGTGGCGTAGCAGGTCATTAACTGCTTCCTCTTGGATTATGGGGGGTTTATCCTGCTCACCGTCCCTGTCTTCCAGCTCAGGGGCTGAGTGGCCTGAGGATAACTGCTCTGACTATTAAAGACTGAGGCAAAGAACGCTTTAAGTACCTCAGCCTTATCCTTGTCCTTGGTGGCAACGTTCCCCCCCGCATCCAATAAGAGATGGAGATTCTCCTTGGCTCTCCTTTTGTCATTAACATACTTGTAAAAACATTTTTTGTTGTCTCTCACGACAGTGGCCAGGTTGAGTTCTAGCTGGGCTTTTGCCTTTCTAATTTCCTCTCTGCACGACCTAACGAGATCCCTGTACTCTTCTTGAATTGCCTGCCCCTTCTTCCAAAGGTGATAAACTCCTTTTTTTCCTGAGTCCCAGCCAGAGCTCCCCATTCAGCCAGGCCAGTCGTCTTCCCCACCCGTTCTTCTTACAGCACATGGGGACAGCCCGCTCCTGCGCCTTTAAGACTTCCTTCTTGAAGAACGTCCAGCCTTCCTGGACCCCTTTGCCCTTCAAGACTGTCTCCCAAGGGACTTTCTCAACCAGTGTCCTGAGCAGACCAAAGTCCGCCCTCCGGAAGTCCATGGTAGCGGTTTTGCTGGCCCCCCTCCTTACTTCACCAAGTATTGAGAATTCTATCATTTCATGGTCATGGCGGCCTCCGACCACCACATCTCCCACCAGTCCTTCTCTGTTTGTGAACAACAGGTCAAGAGAGGTGCCTCCCCTAGTGGGCTCGCTTACCAGCTGTGCCAGGAAGTTATCTTCCACACACTCCAGGAACCTCCTCGACTGTTTCCTCTCTGCCATGTGGTATTTCCAGCAGACATCCGGAAGGTTGAAGTCCCCCATGAGAACAAGGGCTAGCGACTGTGAGACTTCTGCGAGCCTCTGGTAGAATATTTCGTCTGTCTCCTTGTCCTGGTTAGGTGGTCTATAACAGATTCCCAGCAGTATATCTGCCTTGTTGGCCTTCTCCCTCATCCTTACCCACAAGCACTCGACCTCATCATCACTATCACTGAGCTCAAGACAGTCAAAGCACTCCCTAACATACAGGGCTACCCCACCGCCTCTCCTTCCTTGCCTGTCCCTTCTGAAGAGCTTATAGCCATCCATTGCAGCACTGCAATCGTGAGACTCATCCCACCATGTTTCCGTGATGGTGACTAAGTCATAGCTGGATCTTCTTTGTGGTGAGTGGAGCCATCATTTGTCTTGAACTTCTCTCCCATGAAATCTGGTGTGACTGGCATCCACTAGGTATAAAAATCATAAGACAAATATCCTTAATGAACATTTTGACTTGGAAGAATTAATTTAGAGAACTAAGTGTTTTTTAAGTTACTGGTTTTAACCTTGCAGACTGTCATGCTGTATCTTAATGATAATAGAGAAAGGAGCAAAAATATTGCCTTTGCTCAGAAATGTTTAGGAGTTTCTTGTCAAACCCAAGAGCCCTTTGAAATCAGAAAGTCATGACAGCAACAATGCATTTTTTTGCTTTACTGATAAACAATTTTGTCTATTCTTAATGGAAAAAATGAAAAGAGAAAATTATGAAAAGAGCATTTACTTCATGTATATTCAGCAGTACCATACTATTGATACTAGAAAATACTGAGTACTTTGTACCAACATAATTCTTTGATGTTTTTGAAATAATATTTAATTTTCCTTTCAAAGTTCTTTTCAAGCTTATGCGTGCAAAATGTTTTGCTGGCCTTTGCATGGGTTTAGGTTAGTTACTTTATGGTTCTGATGTATTGAGAGCAATCTTAATTCCATTTGGTACTTTAACTAAAATTTAGGCATAAATAAAGAAATGGCAAATTTCTTAAAGCAATTAGTTTATTTCAAAGCAATAATTTTGAAGCTGATAGCTGCTACAACAAACATGAATGCCTTTCCTCTTCCTCACAAAGGGCAAATGCCTCCCTAATGTAGCTGAAGGGAAATGATTGTAAGTAACAAAGAGGGTAGCTTGCAGGTATCCTTGTTGTTGTAGATTTGCATGTGACAGTTTGATTTGATCTTTTTTTTATCATCTATCACTATAATCTCCAAAATTTCTGTGCAAATACTTACGGAAATAACAGCAAAACCTGAGAATTACTGAAATGTGTGAAGGCTGAGGAGTCATGAGGGTTGGTGGTGCAGAAGTTGTTTTCCTTGGACATGCCTTCAAACTAGCAGTTGGAAAGTCCTAGTCACTGTGGGAGCTGAGATACTACAGCGCTTCTCTCCCTAGTCTGATTCACTCCGGCATATCTTTACTCCTCTATTAAATCTAGCATTTTGAATATGAAATCATAAAATGAAATTCTGGTTACTCATGTAAAGTCTTTGTGGCATGCCTTTAATTCTCAATGGGAGTAGCAAATTTCAGGTATCCATTCTACTTGCTTAAGGATGTTTTTTTTCAGACAGTATGAGTCAGCTTTACCCCTGGAAGTGTGGAGTTCAATGTGCAAATACAGACAGATTTTTTCAGAAGGTTTATTTTCACTAAGAGGTCTTCCTGTCCCACTTATACCAAGAGAACAGGGATGAGGTTGTGTAGGATATCTTCCGCATGAGAATATCTAAAACTACATCATTTTCACTGCAGTCTGCCAGTCTATCCTGTCCTGTTTGCTTTCTTTTGTTGATAATTATTTTTTTCCTGAAGTTTTGCCACATCCATAAACCTTTACTATAAAATGCTGCAGATGGAGTTTCAAAATCGTTGCGGATGATGGACTTGAGCATCAGACTTGTTAACAGAAAAGAGGAAATTCAACACCAATAGAATACCACCCCAAAACTTTACTAACACAGAGCTTACATTGTTTTTGCTAGACCCATGGCTGTGTAGTCCCAAATTCTCTCCTGTGCTTGTTTCTGAGTGATCTGAGCATCTGACCATCTTCTCTTGCGTGAGCTGTCCATCCACTGAGCTGTACTTAGGGGGCAGTTGTTAGATTGATAATTTGGGTGTCTGTGTAAAAGAACAAAAGCAGAATATTAACAGTGATATTCATATTGCAGAACATGAGGCACGATGGCTGGCTTCATCAGTCATCCTGTTCAGTGGGTGACTAACAATGTATTTTCTCTCCCCTGCAGTATGGGATAAAGAAGAAGGAAGAAAAGGAAGCAGAGGCACAGGCCGCACTGGAAGCTAATGCTGAAGGGAGTCTGACGCGTCCAAAGAAGGCAATCCCTCCTGGCTGTGGGGATGAAGAGGAGGAGGAAGAAGAGAGCATTCTAGACACAGTCATCAAATACCTACCAGGACCCCTGCAGGATATGTTCAAGAAGTAATAGCTGCAGACTGTTAGATGGGCATAAACAGTACTGCAAAGGATTTTTCTTTTGCCCAATGGGGATTTACAATCTTGCCATCCATCATGCAGCCCTCCCCACCTCTGCCCTGTACTGCTCACTAGGAGTCCCTTCGCTTCCCATTCCCTTCTGACTGCCTCTTTCCCTTCCCTCCACCCCAAGACTCATCCATTCCTTTTTTGTACATAGTCATATCCAGTAGATGCCTCTGAATGGATGTAAAGATTAAAAAGCTGCAGACTACACAACTTTTATTATAAGCCATAGTACTATATATGTTAAATAAGGCAACTCTACATTAAGCATAGAAAAGGAACAACCTCACATGCATTTCCATCCAAAGCAGGAAGGAGTGTTCACTAAGTGTGAACAGTGGCCTCTTTAATTGTCTTTAATTCTCTTTTTATTATTACTGGTAATAATTATTAGTCATTATTATTAATGTTCTTATTGATTGGCTCACACTAGCCATTTGTGGTTGAGCACATCTGCTCTTGGAAGGGATATCTCAGTTCTCCCATGGAAGCAGAAGTTTTCTGTTTTAATTCCATCACTGGCATAAATAAGAGATCATTTGGAAGATAAATCACACATTACTTACACAGCTGACATCACTCACAACTGTGGAAGAATTGAGTCATCTGCCCTCAGATGCTGGTAGAAGTTAAATGCCTCAGAATCTAAGCAAGAGTCATGTTACTTTGGGAATTAGCCATACATTTAACTTGAAAGAGCAGATTTGGGCAGACAGTTGCCATACAGAGAGCTGAAACCACAGGATAGTGCATAGTGCTCTAGTAGAGGACCTCCCCAGCCCCTTTGAAAGCAATGACCAAGTACATAGGTCGCTCTGATTAACTAACCTTCCTCTTTCTGCCCAGTGCCATATTCAACTGTCCCATTCACAGGAGTGCTTGCAGGATGGACATTTGGTTTCCAGTATATTGTTGCGGCTGTGTCCTGCCCACCCCTTCCTGCAGTGTGTGGGAGAGTGTGGTGGCCTGAACATTAGCCATGGCCTTGGAGATTCAAAAATCCTGAGCATGCCTGCTATGTATCATGCTAAATTACTGCATTACCTTGGAGAGGTCAGTTATTTTCCTGCCCCACCCCGTTTCTCCAGCTGTAAAATGTAGCTTTCAGTCTCTGCCTACTATAAAAGCATAAAGTGAGGAGGCTTCTCCAGTGCTGTGCAGGAGCTAATTAATATTATAACAGTGTGTGGCATCCCTTGATGCTAGCAGGGTGGGAGGAAATCACTCTCACCATTACCTTTGTTGCCTTTCCCGGACACAGATATAGAGGGCTTCTCAATACAGCACTGTAGGTATTGAGTAGCTGTGTAAGAAAATCCAGATTCTACTGGAGAGATTAACTTGCTAGTGCACAGACTCACATACATAAACAGACTTATTTTGAACACAGACCCTCATGATCAGGTATCTGGCTTGTCATCTGAAGAGCTGATCCTGGAGTTCTTGCATTTGGCTAGGTCTCTGTAGTCACTGCTGTGAGAGCATCATGCCACCTCAGTCTCACAATCTTCTGAGAGAATCAGGGTTTGCCTGGCAGAACTGGCATTGTTTGTCTCTGTCATGGGAACAACAAAAGTTTCCTAAGTACATGGAAGAGATTTGGAAGCAAATGCTTTCTACTCACAACAAAAAGGAAAACAATCTGAGACATTTCATTATGTACCTAAATTAAGCATTTTACTTCAATGGAACTTCTTTGATGCACTTGTTCAGTGGAACTGAGTTTAGGCAAATATCTCAGTACTTTCCTGAATATGAAATTTTAAAAGATATTTATCATCTTTTCAGGTAAGCAGAAGACATCTGCACCATGGTTAAGGCAGTGAACTTGTGAACTCTGTGCCTGTTAGCAGCATCTCTCATAATAGGGAAAAAATATTATGAAAGAGAAGAAATTTTTTTTTTTGCCCTCATCACCCAATTCTTATTTGGGTATGATAGTCCTTGCTTTTTCACAAATAACTTCAACCATAAGTTTCTACCAAATCCAAGATGGAGACTGAGGAAGTTTGACTGACCTATAAGTCAGAACCAGCTGATAAAGATGCAATTTATTTCAGGCTCAATCTACAAACAAGACAAGTTCATTCAAGCTGCCCAGGTCTTCCCAGAGGAAAGAAAAGGCAGGTTTTATTCTTTCGGATAATGTCAGTGGTCTTTTGCCCTAACTTTCATTTAAAGCAAGAAGAGCATCTTCCCCCGTAAAATTTTAATGACCCAGAGCACTCTTTACCTCTGAATCAATGCTTGGGTATAGCATAGCAGTGTTGAGCAATTTATTATTTTCTAGGGAGAGTGTCCTATTCACCCCATACAAATTCAGCAACTAGTAATTTGAGTCTATTTAAGAACTGAAAACTCTCCTTCTGTCACAAAGGCAGTAGCTGTTTTTGATGCTCTGCCGCAGCCCTGAAAGCTAAAAGGGAAAGGCTGTCTCTTTGCTACAGCTACTCATTGGTAGTGAAATCTTCTAGCCCAGATCACACTGACACACCGACATTGATACTTTTGAAATGCTCTGACTAATCTCTGTGGCCTGCGTCCTCTAATACATAAGTAGAACCAGCAGAAATGTGCCCCTACTAAAAGGAACAGATCCATTCATATTTTCCCCTGGCCTTGTGCTGGAGAACTCTGCAAACAAACAAACAAACAAAGAGGATGAGGTCATTCCATTTGGCTTTGGCCTTTCTCTACCCCTTGTCCCCATCATGGACTCACTTCCTCATCCAGCCAAATACTGTTCCTGACATAGAATCAGAATTTTCTGCCTCATGTCGTACTTGCAGAATGGTACTGCCAATTGTTTGTTTTCATAGTCTCCCTGGCAGCTTGATGTGCATGTGTGTGCACATACGTGTGGAAGATGAGGAAAAGGGAGAAGAAAGGGAGAAAAGAGAGAAGAGAAGAGTGTTTGGTATTATTTTTTCTAACTGTGCCTCAGCATCTGTGCCATTGAATGACTGGTCTAAGTCAGGATCTTGTGTGGTCTGTGCTCAAGTTTCATAAGCAGGTAGTGCTACCCCTGGGCTCAAAACATTAAAAATACTCCTTTTGTGAGCTGAGCTCCTGAGCTGTGTGAACATCTGGATCCAAACCCTGAAGAGGGCCATAACAACTCTGTACTGAGCTTGTTAGGCCTCATACCAGGCTTACAGAGTAGGAGGGAAAGGGAAGGTGGTTTATTGAATAATGTTTGCCAAGTCTTTTTCATTGTGGAGCTTCCCAGCCCAGCCATGTCATCACTTACATACCTCAGCTTTCCACACCTGCAGCAGCCCTTCTTCCCTGGACAGCAGAGAGTTCAGCCAGGTGTGAGCTGGTAGTTCCCATTTTAATTTTCCTTTTCTTTCAATAAAGAAACATGACAGAAGATCTACCACAGGTACTGGACAGGTTTTGCCTGGGTTTGCCTCACATAACTTTTGGCACCTTGCATGAGTTCTGGATCTCTCCTCACGTCATTCCACTACTCCCGAAGTGCCTATGCTGTGCTGAACAGATTCGAGAGCAGGCACTCTCCCCTCCCTTCTGCCCATCCATTTCTCTTCCCACTCTGAACTGGCAACATGTGACACAGACACCTTAGGCTAGTGTATGGATATGAGAAGCATTGTCTCAGACACTTTCCCCTCAGCACTCAAGCAGGTGTTGAAGCACTTAAACAAGACCAAAGAGAAGCATGGTTCATTGTTTGGATTCTGAATATCTCTTTGTCTTTCCATGCCATTGTTTTATTTGCTTCACTGGTCTGTTAAATCTCAGGTAAATGAGGTCTTTTGTTTTTATTTACACAGAAAGGTTGGTGGCTAGACACTGCAGCCATTTTCCTTCACAGCTCCAAGACTTTACTGATTAGTAAAAAAAAAAGGCAAAGGCCCTCCACATTTGGAGGGTAAATGATTTAGTTTGCCATTGACCTTGTAAATTCACATTTATCTTTAGACAAAGCCATATGAAATCAGACTGCAATATTAATTATGAATTCTACTCTTGTGTTTAAAATAAATAAAACAACATATAAGATCATGTGCTAAATCACTTTGGAGTTCCTCTGTCTATGTTTCTCGTTGGCTAGAACAACCATACGTTGGCTTAGGTCCCTCCCAGCCCCTCTCCTTCGTCAAGAAAGACCATACCAATGCTGCTGAATACATCTTTTTGGCAAACTTACTGTGCTAGAATAAGCATTGCTAGAAATTAGCTGTTGTGACCTCCACATAATGTCTTATGTATCTGAAAGTTGTCTGTATCTGTTCTGAATATATGTTATCAAAATAACTGTTTCTTCATGTGCTGAGTTAGTAAAATGTTTCAGTACTGTCATTAAAAAATTGCTTGTTTTCTCTCTTTCTCTCTTTCACACACACACAGAGCAAAATTCAACTCAGCCATGCATTTCTAGTAGAAATGCTCCCCAGCTTTCTTTCAGATGCATGCAGTACTCTCCAAACAGCTAGAAAATGATTTAAAGTAGAGACTTTGTGAATGTGAATTTTATTTGTTATTTGCCTGCTACTTTTTCTTGCATGATGTGGGTAAATGGTATGATGTTCTTTTAAAATGGAATCACAGCCAATAAAAAAACCAGTGATTTCATACATTTTTTGCAATGCTTTCCTGTGAAATTCCTACCAGACTACACTTGGAAATCAAAGTATGGATGCTGATATACAAATAGAATGGTAACAGAATCAAGGAGAAACATGGATATTATTTGAATGATATGTTAATTTTTTCATTTGTCAAAAAGGTACAGAAGGATAATTCCAGTGGTTAAGCTGGTACAGTCTACATTTTCTCACTTTAAAAGTACACTTTGTCAGGTAAAGCATTTTCCAGAGGAGAACAAGACAAAAAGAAATCAGCAGGCATATCATGAGTAGTTCGGGTGAAAAATCACTCCAGTTACAGAGGTGCATTAGTGATCTACTTCTCAGACATGCGTCCTGGGATGCAATGATTAGCCCTACTGCAAACTCTCAGTCTTCACTGACAGCAATGGAGGCACAGACTACATGCTTGGGGCAGATATTAAACTTCTAAATGAAAAGCTAGGTGCAATGATACTCACCATTGGTTGTCCTGAGTAAGTCCATTTTAATGGTTTCATTTCATTTTCTTCCTGAAGTATCATGGATGGTCTCATAAAGCTCTCTTTGAAAATGCGACTTCAATGAAGGCTACTGAACAAAGCTGGCACAATGCTGTCCTGTGTATTGGCATCCCAGGAGGTTTGTGGCAAGCATCAATAGCCCCAGTTAAAAAATCTCAACCAAGATTTTTAATTCTCCCTCTCCAACTGTCCCTCCTCTTTTCAGGAAAAACAAGGTTACAACTGCATTGGGATATTCATTGTTGAAGACAGCTCTGCTACAGCCTGTTTCTGGTGATTTTACAGACAGTTTGAGATAGGTGCTGAAAGCACAACTGAGAAAGACAAATGGCTGGAACATGTGTTGTCAAACACCCATGCTTTCTTGAGCCTTCAGTATTTAGAGGGAGGTAGAATTCTGCTAGCGCTATGGGATGGAAACAATTTTTTCATCTGAGATTTGCTTTCCTCCAAAACCCTATTTTTATACCAGAGGGTCAGATATAGCAGTGTATTTGACAAGCTCAACCTGCAGCAACTGAGGGTGTTTTGAGTCAGAAAAGGTCTTCTTTAAAACTTATGTGGTGAACATTTCAGCTGGGCTATGAGAGGTTTAGACCATGGCAAGCAACAACTGCCTGACTGAAAATGTAGTTCAGTTCTACTTAATTTTTAATAAAAAATTATTTTAAAACCTACACAGGATGGAACATCATCTTACCAATATGTCAGCTACAGGTCAAAGAAGAAGTCAAACTCAAGCAAAGGTCAGTCTGCATGAGAAGGGAGAATGTGTACTGAAATGGAATTAAGGTATTAAGGTTCATTCTCTTTCAATTTTCACTTTATTGGTGCTGAAAATAACCAAAGTACGTGTACAATCACTTCAAATTTGGTTATTTAAGCCACCATCCTGATGCCCACACACAGTTGAGATGGGACTCTCTACTATTCCAGTTTCATAGCCAGTTAAGCTGTGAATTTTCTGCATACGTGAACCCATTATCTATCAGCTGGCTTTTAAACTGTTGAAAATGAGACACCTTTCCAGGTTTCCCTATCTTATCAACAGCTGCACAGATGTTCACCTGAATCCTCTTTTTTATGAAGATTGAGCATGGCAAATCTAGACCAAATGTGAACATTTTAAGGTGAATGCATTTACAAATAAATAGATTAATAGAGATTGACTCTCTGAAAAAATATTTTGGTACTGAAACTCATCTGGGAAACTTGGGACAAAACCCACAACTATTATTTCTTTCTAAGTAATATTTGAAGAAATTCCAGCACATCTATTGCCAACTGTTAGCAGACAATCAGGTTACCGATTGAAAGCCCTTCTTATTTAGATGATTAAATAAATGATTGGTTTTCACAGTACTAAATGGGGATGAGATGCAAGGCATTTGGAGGTTTTCCACATTGTGTCACAGTATAGCATTAGGAAGCTCCTAATGATCTCTTGTTTTTACCTGAAAAAAAAGATCCTTCATCCTCTGTGGGATTGCAGCCATTTTTAATGTGGAGATAGCCAGACTAGCTTAATAGGCTATGACAAAGAGAGGAAAAAAACTCCACTACTCAGTTAAAATCATGGGTTGGCAGATGGTGATTGCTCATGGGTTTTTTAGGTCAGCTCAACACGGCTCTGCACTACATTCATGGGGAGAAAAATGAGAATAGACTGTTTCAGTGGAAATTTCCTAGGCAATCTACACAAGTTCTCTTATTCACTGAGGTTGTGAGGGATAGCTTAGCAGGAACACTATAGTCATGCTCAAGAACAGGCTGTGGAGAGCCATCCTCATGCAAAGCACAAGGGAGAACACTTCCCAGCTGTTACAGTTCACTTGCCTGAGAAGAAGCTGGAGCTACAGAGCTCCTCATTTCCCCCCACTGGTGAAGTGAGGATAATAATACTGACCCCTCTTTGAGAAGTCCTAATGAGACGCACTGTCCTTTACATAAGCAGCCTTCTCTGAGGCCTTTTGCAACTCAGATGTCAACGATATCCAAGGAATGTATGTCAGAAAGACTCTTGGGAATGATGAAATGCAGCAAATGAAAAAGATGTGACCAAATGTTCTGTAGGCTATGACACCAACTAAAATTAGTTAGAGCAGCCTAGGTGATAGTCAGATATTTAAATGTATTTATTTTTAAGATGGAAATTTATTTACCCGCTGTAAAGTCCAATAAATACTTATATAAGTGGAGCACATGCAGTGCCCCCTTAAACAACTAACTGTGCTTCATAAGCAGACTAGCAAATAGGAGAGACGTAATCAGTTTACTAATTAAATGTTCGTTGAGGATAAAACTTACCTGCTGTTGATTTTTTTTCCCCTGCATAAACTGATCTAGGCCTCTTCAAAGCTGACCACAGAGTGGCCATTCTTCACTTAATGTTACTTTTTCTTTCTCAGAGACTGCAAGTGTTTTCCGCTCAAAAAATTCCTTTCTGTCTTAATTTCCTTTCTCAAATGCTGAGACAAGACAGTCCAGCTTCACTTAGGTGTTCAGCAGATGTTGCATGGGTGTTAAATTAACCCTGAGCAGAAGTGGAATGTCAAGCATCTCACCACGAGCTTTTCTTCCAAGTCAGGAAGTTCTCAGAATTAAGAGTATTTACTCCAGTATTTTACTCACTTGTGATTATCATAGACTCCCCAGACCAAGGATCCTCCAGGAAAAGCAATGAAGACAAAATTCTTGGCTTGTTTATAAAAACAGATAAAGATAAAACTTCTTAAGACTTTACGTATTAATAAGTAATGTAAGAGATTAATGAAGAGCAAAAATTGTGCAAGTCCTCTTCCTGCCTTTCTCCCACTAGTAGCTCTGAGTGAGGGCTCAGGTAGTCAGCATAGAAAACAATGCTTAGGGCTGAACAAATGCAGAGTTCTTTGTGAGTCGTGTGCCATAGTCCCATAGTTGGTAGTAGTCACTGTCAGTCAGGTGACTGGAAGCCTCCAATTAAGACGGGATTCCCCATGCAAGCAGACTGGGCTACATCCAGGGTCTCAGATCTGGTACCAGCTGCTGTCAGAGAAAAAGCATAGGCTTGCCAGTAGGGGCCTACTTCCCAGCAGATCTCCTGTGCCAAAACACTATTGTCTGGTCAGGAGACCAGAAAGGAGAGAGAACATTGCACTGAGAAAGTGAGTTACTGTGCTAAAACCTTGCCCAGCACAGAAGGCCCATTCCCAGCTCTGCCTAGTGACTACAAAGCAACACATGACCTTCTCTAAAACACAGGTGCCTAGAGCCTACATATTTCCCTTTTAAAACCTCTCTCCTTTTTGCCTGGAAAGTGAAAGGATGAGACAGGTGAAAACATTTTTGACCAGCTCCACCCTTGCATTAAATGGCTCTTATATCTCCATGGCCACATTGTTTGCAGAGTTCATTCCTTCTGTGCCTCTCTGCTGATGTAGGGCTGGGACCCCTACCCTCACTGCAGTCAGTTCATAAGATTAGTAACGTCTTTGTTTCCTTGTCCCTTATGCCAGCCATCTTAGGCATGTTGAGAAATTTTTCCCAGGCAGAAAAGAAGCTGGTAAGGAATGAGTTTCAGGCAGTGGAGCAGATGGCTCTGCTTGGCCTTCATTGGCAGCTTTGCAAGCTGATGTCCAAATTTGTTCAGAAAGACCACCCCAGAAACTGCACACTGCACCAGCATGTTCCCCAAATGTCACTGGAACACAGAAGGTCAGTGACAGCATGCAGGACCTTCATACTTTACTTCCTGCTTCTGTACCGCCTTCCACGCCTCCTTCAATGGTCTAACGGCATCCTGACTCTTTGGTTACCAACATGTTTAGTGAGAACCTGGGACCTTCTCCAACTTCTGGGCATCAGAGAGCCAGGAAGGGAGATTTGAAATCCTTGCTCATAGATATGACACCTAAGCTCTCACTGAGCTTTCGTGTTGTTGGGCAAAAATGCCAGGGCATTCCTTGTGCCTAGGGCCCCGGCACTTACTTCTCCTGAGTGGTAGGCTTAAGAAACATATTTCCCAGCCAGGTTGGTTCCAGTTCTTCTCCAAGACTGAGTGTCTCACCCAGGCTCATGGAGCATTTTTATGTGCAGTCACCACAAAGTGTTCAGGTAAGAAAAATAATAGCAACATCTGTCAGCTTGTATTTGGAGATAATGCACAACAACTTTTCCCCAGTGTGTTGCTGTTTGGCAGAGAACATCTGGCTCTGGTCCACCCTAAGTCTCTGTAGGCATTTAACACCACTCTGGTTCATTAATTAGTGGAGACTTAAGCTTACATCTTTCACAGACCTCCTTGCTATTGCCAATAGACTTTGGCAGGTGACAGTGAAGAAATTCTATTCATGCTTCTCCGAGGAAGACCTCTATGATCTAGGGAGGGAAAAAAAGCAACAACTCTTGTCTTCCAGCAAATTAATTATAGATAAGCTTTCCATGCTATTGGGATGGTGTTATAAAAATGTGATGAAAAATGACAGACCTACAAGAAATTTACCCATACTAATGAGCCTGGAGTTGGCTTAGCTGATGGGAAATTAATTTTAATTGATTCATCAAAGAATGGTCTCTCCCTACACTATCCCAGTGGTTCAAAGAGATACTGATCTGACAAAACCCTCTAATGCCTAGAAATTTGATTTGTCTAAACAAAAAATGCACTACTTCCAAAGCCAGGTCTTTAAGTTCAAAGCAGGTCTGAGCAGCTCTGCGGTCATGTGAGCAGGCATCATCTCAACATGATTGTGTTACTCTCTCATTCTCTCAGATGAGCCTTCCTTCAGCAGGGTTTAATTAAAACATGTCACATGTTCCCTTAAGGCCCTCCCTGCTACGGTATCAGTGGAGGCCAGAGTGATGTCCTTATTGCTGATCATGGAAGAAAACTCTCCCTCTTATGATGCCTTGCAATAGCGGCTCTCAGATTGCCCTGCCTAATTTCTGCAGGAGCAGCTTTTGTTGGAGCAACTGGGGATCTCAGGGACACTCTTAAGACCCAGCAGTACTGTTAGATGTCAATGTAATGTAAGATGTCATACATTTCGCTGACAAATAGCCTGGTGTAAGACAATCCTGGAAAATGCCCCTTTATCTTCTCTGGGACTGACAGTCTCTGCTGGGTGCTTAACATAACTCCAAATTGCATGCACAACTGTTCCCCTGCAAGTGGTAGCCATGGCACCAGATGACTACATGAGCAGAATAGAAGTACTTGTGTGAGGATCAGCAGAGGATGAGGATGTTCAGGAGAACAAGGTTACTTTTATCCCTAGAGTCCTGCACGTTTTCCGTGAACACATCCTCTAAAACTAAGAAGAAGTAACAAACTCAAGCCTCAGTTAGCAATGATTCCCCTGCCATCTCCCCAAAGACCAGATCTATCAATCTACTTAGCAAGTACTCACCAACTTTCTCTTAAATTCAGGCTTAACTAAAAGAAGAGGCTGCTTTCTAATAACATCATGTGTAAAACTGTAAAAATTGAACTAATAGCCATTTTTTTTAAACTCTGCCTTAGATCTCTCCCACATACAGTAAACCCCACAGTAAAAAGACGATATTTGCTCACAATGAGAGTGTTGGGTAATACACAATAACCAAATCATGTCTACTCTATTTTAAAATAACTCAAAAATGCAATAGCCACTACCAAGCACTGATATTTTAATAGCAATCACCACAGAAAAGAGTCCAGGGGGGCCACAACATTTGAGGTAGGCATTACTTTGAAGTGCAACATTATAGCTCATCAGGACTTTAAAAAAAAACCCCAGTTACTTCTGAGTCTGGGCAAAAGTTAAGCTGTTCAAGGGAAAAAAAAAAAGCAGCACAGACCAACGAGCCAGGTCTGGTGTTAACTGTAATCACAGCTTTGTAGATGAAAACCTGTAAACAAGCATGGTTTTGTCACTGTCAAATGATTGCATGAAACTAACAGTTACAGCTGATGGGAGCAGTGGAGGAACTAATCCCACAGCAATAAACACAGCCTTCAAAACCTCCCTCCCTTACTGAGGACAAGACTGCCTGAATGCTGGAGGGCTAATAGGAAGCTGCAGATGAAAGCAATTATCAGAGCTGGCTATAAGTGAGTTTGACCTAGTAAAATTGCCCAACAAGTCCACAAAGTACATGGAGTTCCTGGGAGAAAAGGCTGCTATAGGATGTGCAATCAGTTAAACACACACAGATACACACACACACACATGCACACATGCCAGACACACTATCCCAGCCACCAAAAACTCCATAAAGTTACATCACAAACACAGTGTTCTTGGCTTGCAAAAGTCTCTTTTCACAGTAGCAAACTTGAGATGAGTGTTTATTTTTCCACTAAATTTTTCTTGGCTTTGAGACCTGGCTGGCAAAAGGTATGGTTAGAATAAGGCAAAGGTTCAGCATTTGCTGTCTCATCCAGCTCTCAGAATACTATATGGCTGAGACCAAAATAAACTGAATTTCACAGGACTGAAAGAGGAACAATGCTCTCTTCATGTCCTGGAGAAGAACTGGCTTGTTCCAGTGGTGGTGAACTGGATCCTGGAAGAAGGATGCTGGAGTGTCACTTGCTTGGAGAGAAACAGATGGACTGGGAGCTAGATCACCAGACTAGGATTCAGGGTGGCTTTTCTCTGCCTCTTCTTTTTGCTACCTTCCAACTGGAAGCTAGAAATTTCACAATGATGTTTTGTTCAAGTGCTGGGTGCAACTGTGGCTTCAGATGCCTGAGACCATGAGATGCTCCCAGAATATAAATCATGATATAGATGTATATTTACATTGAAGAAGCAAACTGCCAAGACAGAGCTGAACTGGATTTAAAAATAAAACAAATTAAAACCCATAGAAATTGGGTGTTTAAATCCTGTAGCATAGATTAATTATTAGATTCCTCTTGCAACAAAAAAACAACCATCTGAGACTCCAAGGAGTTTTCCTTCTGCAGAAACTATCAGAAAGAGGCTGTTTATAGATTTCAGTCTTAAATGTGAAATTTGCATGAATTATCAATGCAAGATAAATGAGGGTTTCAAACTTTTAGAGCTAGCAAAATGTTCAAGGGAATACTTCCAGATCTAGAGAAATGTTGTTCTCTTCTGGAAGACAGGATTTGTACAAAAGAATAAGAGCATGAAATTTAGATCTGTAATCAATAACACTACGAATATTTTTAAAAGAGACATTCACAGTCAGTAAAAAACTTTATTGCTAAAACTTAGGCAATACTAATCTTTAACCACATGCTTATTGTGCATTACCGTGTGATGATTATTGAGAAATGACAGTGCTATTTTAATTTGATGACAATACCAGGATAAAGAGTTACACAGCTGAAGTGCAGCAGAGCAACGACAGGATCATGAGTTAACAGGCTATAGAGTATGGGGTGAGAAACAGAAATACAAAAGCTCTTGCATTTCTAATGGTGCAGATAAGCAGTAACTTACTGAAGTTTACCTCTTACTTACCCACTTCTATTTAATTTTTGTGTTAAATACTAATTCCAGGGGTGTGAAATAATTTACAAAGTCATGCATATGATACTAAGGTAAAATTATGTAAAACTGAAACCATCTTCAAACTTTGTAATCCTTGGATAAGTTCACTTCTACAGCTTTTCTAAACTTGACCTGTGGTAGTAACATATTCCATGGAGGAGTTTGGTAGAAGAGCATTTTTCCATGTCTCAAAGCATTAACTAAATTAAAAATATGAACAAGTTTACAGGGGTCAAGAACACTATTACCGTCTGCTGTAAGTGCTTGCTGTAAGCTTATAATCAATTAAAGAATTATAATTGTTCATTGCTTTTCAGAGCTTCCTTTCTGCAAGAAAGTTTGGTGGAGGTTTATGTGATACCAATCTTACACACCTCATCTTGGCTGCACTGCTCTGAGCTGTCAGTCCCAGCACTTCCAGCAGACAACTGGGCATCCCACCTCCTGCCTCAGCAGCTCTCACCCTGCTGCCTTCAGGTCTACTATGTGCTCTTTCTGAATCCCTTTCAGCCCTGCTTCCTCATGGGATAAACCCTGATGGTTTACTAAAAGTCCAATTTCTGTCATTTGCTGGTCTTCCTGTCCTCCAATCCTAATTTGCTGGGAATTTAATGTTGTTTTGGGATCATGCTGGGCTAAGTAATGGAGACTAAGCCAATTCTGTCTCAAACAGTACCTGTGGTCAGTTCTCATCCCACAACAGAAGGAAGAAGAGTAAGCTCTTGTAAAGCAAACCAATACAACATGCTACCAAGGTCAGACCAGCATCGCGCCCAAGCTAATCTCACCTATCTGAAAAAAAATTCTGAGGATACAATGAATCACTACATTCTAAGCATGTGAAAAGTAATTCAGGTTGGGGCATTTACCTCTTAGAAAGCTGAAGGGGTTTCTGCAGAGGCAGTCCCACAAAGAGGCAACATCAATTCCCTGGTACTCTAAAAACTAAAGCTTTAAATTGCAGTTTAAAGGGTTTTGTTTCAGCACAGATCAGAACATTTTCTGCAGGTTCTGAGCTATCTTTAGACTGGCCTTTTTTCTAATTGTCCTTCTTCTCAAGAAAATGGTTAGCAAAAGCTGACATCATTTAATTGTATAATGGCTAAAAGTCACTTTGTATTATTTAGGAAAGATATTGGTTTAATCTGTCTTTTTTCTTTTTTTTAATTAAATTTGTCACAGTGATGTATTTGTGTTATTAAATCATCTTGAATTTGCAAGAAGATTTAAAAAACAATATATTTTTAGAATTACTCATTTTCAATCAATCATCTGAATGGCCCTGCCAGGAGAAAGCAGGCTGCAGAAGGCACAGCAGGGACAGCATTCTGCCAGGAGAGGGATGCAGGCTTTTATAGTTTTCTGCAGTGTGCACTGCATTAATCCTCCACCTGAACTATAGTGAGGGCAACAGTTAAAGGTAAAAAGCAACTTAAAGTGTCTTAACACCATCAAAGGGAAGGGTATTTTCATTGTCTGATAGAAGTCATTATTTTTTATTTTAGAAAAGCATAGTGAAGGCTTTGATTAGCCCTGACAAGGAGCCAATGCCCAGAAGAGGTGAGCATGATCTGCTCTAGGTTAAGTTTATAACCTGCACCCAGCTATGGACAAACCCTATGCTTGGAAAAATCAGAGCTGAAACCATGTCCTGTGCTTTGGAATTGAGACAATCAGGATCGAATTTAGAAGACCCTTGCTTTGTTTACTGCTTGACAAAGTCCCAACTCTTAGCTTATCTATCCTGCCCCTCTCACTCCTCTCCTGATAGTTTTACAGAAGCCAAAACAATGCTCAGGAAGAGCCTGGCTTCATAACTCTGCTCCAAAACCCACCGAACCTACATAGTTCTCAGAACAATGGACAGATCCCTTTGCTTTCCAGGGTCTTAGTCTCAGACTCTTGCAGCCAGAAACTGAAAAGCGATCCAAGATGAGTTTTGGAAGAAGTTCAGTAGCCAGTACTGAGTGGCTTCCCTAACAACTCTGAAAAGCTGTTCCGCATGCTTAGTCACTTGTCTTCTGAAAAGTGGGGACCACTGCATATTGTATCCCTGTTAACTCGTCCTCCATGGATTGCGTGTAAAAAAACCTGGTCTAGCTACTAGTTTGTGAAAAAGATTTTTCTTGCCTTGAATTTCTTTGTTCTACATTCTTTCCATAATCAGAAGAAATTTGTATTTGTCCTCTCACACTTTCACATGGCAAACACTCTACTTCCTACTTACAGATGTGGAGAAAGAGTGACAATCCACCTCCACCTTACAGTGGTGTTCGGCTTCATTTTCACCTTGTTTCACACCTTTTCTCTGAATGACACCACTGAAATTTTGAATGAAGCCTAACAGAATTTTCAGGCCAAGTAATCAGGAAAAACACTTCAGCATTTCTTAGATAGCTTTGAAAATTACAGTTTTAAAATACCATTCTGAATGGGCTTTATTGCCTCCAGGTATTTTTATTGATAGTAACATGAAGTTACCGTGTCATGTTAGTGCTTTCCTTATAATTTGTAAGTATCTGTGGCCTTTGTAGGTAAGGTGAAACAATGAGTAATATATTTCTAACAGAATGAGTGCATTTTCCTTGAAGACATGAAGTATTCAAAGGACCAGTGAGTTTTGCAGGAGAGAAGAAAACTCAGCTTTGACAAAATCACCTTGTAAAATAAACCCGCTGTCCATCACAGTCCTCATTTGACTTTGTGATGTACTCTTGCTGAATTAAAGTGTCGATTGTAGAATTCTTTGATTCTTTCCCGTGTTGAGTCCTTTTCAGTACTTCCAGGCAACCGATAATCTTGCAAATGGATATGAAAGGGTAGATGAATCTATGATTTTTCACACAGAGGTTTTGCAATGACAGAAACACCTATGCCACCTATGCCAAATACTCCTCTGCTCATCAAATGCTATGCTCATTTGCACTGTTTAACAACACTCTAAATTACAGGTAAAGTTTCCAGAAGGCACAGTAAATTAACCGAGCCAATGCTGGAATCTAGTCCTGGATTTTATGTACCCTAGCCTCAGTAAATTTCAAATTCAGAAAGTAACAAGACCATCAGGAAAATGTCTTCTGCTCTCTGTGATCTGCTATTAGCAATGAAGCTACTATTGTACTGTCATGGTCAAAGACACATTCACTTCTGTGCTTCAGGATGGGAATTTCTGTGTTTTTTATTGTAAGGAGGAGAAAAAAATACCTTTGTCATATTTTCAGCCCATTATCTGTGAATAAATCTTGAATTGTCTGCGGAGTTTCAAGAAAAATCAGTTAATTGTTTTCCAAGGGTTGACCAATTAAAATCTGTCACAAGAAATGTTCCTATGCTGAGCTTTGTGTTTTACTAAGCCTGAGTTGCTTAAAAACATCCACTGCAAAAAATCGTAGCCTGTGGGAAGTTAGCTGAAGTGTCAGGGTGAAAATGTCTTCATTCATTAACAAAAAAATAAAGTAGGAATTTGCTTTACTTGGCTTACGTCAGCCAAGCACAGTCTGCCAGCACAGTCACAGTGAGTTGAGAGTTTGAACATTAATTATCCCCAAGATCTCCAGTAAAACACTAGCTGATCCTCCGTTATATTTCAGCTGTGTGATACAGGGCAGTGAGGTCAGGAGTGTTCCTCACCCAGCTGGCTCCAGACAAAGCAAGTTCTGCCTTCAGAAAGCCCAGGAATAATTTGAGATGGATCAGCTGGCTTGAGGGTTATCGATCATATTTCTGAACCAAACAGCTTAACGCCCTCCCACCTTCTTTCACTTGTCTTCCACCCCAGCCACTTCTCCACCCCCTGCTGCTCCCTTTGGCACAGCTTAGGTATTGTCCTGATGATACTCATTAGCACTCTGTCTGTGAGTCAGTGCCAATCAGTGGAGCTGACTCCTTCCACCTTCAAGTTGCTGTGATAATCATTTTGCTTGGTATTCTCACAGCTGGTACTCTTTCCAGCACCTTAGAGCACCAGTTCTATTAATAGGAATTGCACTCCTGTAACACAGGAACTTTTGGTACTCAAAAGACAAGTGCATTCAACAGGAGGTTGCAAACAACTAACAGCTTTAAGGATTCAGGACCACTTTGTGCTGTTTCCCATTCCTTCGGCCTCTTCACAGGTCTTTGGCTTTTTCCTGATCTCTGCTGCCCCTCACAAGGCTTAGGCATAAGAGATACTTGTTCCTTGTGGAATAAAGGTGGAGTTCGCCTCATTGCATGCTGCCTAATTTTTTTAGCATCTTTCTTTTTCTTCCTCAGGGAAGTCTCCAGTCATCTTCCAGAAAGGTCATAGTGAACAGATTCAGCTGGTTTCTGCACTCCACTCCTGGCAAGGCTGAGCAGCAGAACAGAGAATCAAGTCAGGAACTCTTGCCTACTGCACAAGATCCACTGATGTGGTTTAACCCAAGTAGGCAGATAAGCACCACACAGCCGCTCGCCCACTCCCTGCCCAGTGGGATGGGGGAGAGAATTCAGAAAGAAGATCATGAGCAAGGCTAGACAACCCTGCATGCAAATGGTTTGGATGTGGAACATGGAGAACGGGCCTTGCTTCTGTCCAAGAACCGCAACATTTCTAGACACCAAGAAGCCCAAAATTAATGATCACCTTTGAGTCACAACAGGCACTTCAGTAGTCCTGAACTTCTAGGTTTTGTAACTTGTTATGGTCAAATAAGAAATCAAATAGTAAGGTCTGGCCTGGACCCATGTCCTTTCAAGCAGAGACACTGACAATCTTTTTTAGCACTGAAATCTGTTTTCAAGCAGACCTTGAAAAGTTTCTGAAGAGAAAATTCTGCTGAAGGAAACCATTCTGTAGTGGCAGATGTTGAGCCACAGACAGTGTGATCTTCCCAAGATGGGAAGAAGCGCTGACAAGCTTCTGACGAGAGACAAGCTCTCTGTGAATACTCTCCTTTTGGGACAGCCAAAGTGATGACCACAGTGCATCTCTATGTTGGCTATGAATTGTCTCTCTTCCTGCTAATGTGAATGCTTGTATTCCTATGAGACTGGGAGCTTCTTAGGAAAGACAGATGTTTCAACCCATCTGCAGCTTAGCAAGTTAAACCACAAACAGGCAAGCTGCAAGAAGGTTGTGACCAAAAGCTGACTGTATTGCACAGAGACTGAAGCTGAAATCTCTTCACAGGTAAGCACAGCCACAGAGACTACAGGAAAAAACACACTCACATAATCCCTAGGCCAGCATGCTGGAAATATTATCTATGTGGATTGTAAAATCATAAAACTCTTGGCCACGTGATGCAGATCTAGACAAAGACAAGGGTCCTTGTGGTGTGACCTGAAAATCAGGGCATTGCCTCTGATTCATATGAGCTTTGTCAAATTCCTCTTGGCACCATTTTGAAAGCACATCTTCTTATAGTACAGCTGCTAATCAAGGGATGTCTTGGATCTTTCCTTCCCCCCTCCCCCCTCCTCCCATCCCCCACCTTCTTCATAATGTGAACAATACACCTAGCTATGGAAGAGATGGGCATGCCAGGCTGTTCACAGTGATGAGGTCACTCCAGATTTGAGCAGTTAATCAGAAGTAATTGTGACTGGTGACAGATCCCATAACCACGAAATGGGAGTGAGGACCCCGGTCTGCATACAGGCAGAGCACAGCTCATTGCAAGATTGCTGCTGTCTGAGTACATTCAGGATCTTCTGAAGTCTGAAGCACTCAGTATCTTCTTTGATACCAGGGCAAAGCCCTTTGAATATTTTGAAATTGCAGTTGCCAAGTGAATCAGTTTGTTTTGCCATTTTCATGCAAACCAGGAGCTTTCACAAACAATTTCCCCATGAACTCCACTGAAATATGTCAATATTGATTGTTCTAGATGTGTGCAGGCCTCTCCTGAGTCACAATACCATACTCAGAAGCAAAACCTGAATGGGAACAAAGGGTTTATATTCTTCTATACGATAAAGACACTGGGGTCAGACATCCCCTGATGAGAAACTTAAGATAATTTGGACGGGCAGTCTTGGAAACCGTCAACGGGAAACTGCATATCCAGTACATCACAACCTGTTTATATAAACTGTGTTTGAGGAAGTTTGAGAGATTCAGAAAACTTTCATGTCAAGTCACTGGAATGATAAATCATTGTTGCACCATGGAGACAGAAAAAGCTACATTATTTTGGGTGAACCTACTGAATGGAAGGAAGGAAGGGAAGATAAATGTAAGGAATAGTTGCTGTTGGAAAAAAGGTTGTGAATGATGCACCAGAATGTTGGGAAGAAAAGAGCAGAAAGAGTATGCAAGATTAGCAGTGGATGACTGAGCAAGAACAGGATGCTGGTAAAGGTAAAAGAAAACCATGAGGAATTTTCTTGGGAGACAGGAAGGCAAGGGTAGGTCCTACAGATGTAATGGAGAACTTCGAGGTGTGTTCAGAGCTTGCAGAGAGGCTGAGGGTGCACAGCACAGAGCAGAAGAAATCACAGATGAAAGCAAAACTTCAGGAATAAAAACCAGACAGGGAAAATAATGACATGTATACAGATTACATGCTGGAGCCCTGGAGCTCGCAGAGCATGGAGAAGGACAGCTCAGCCTCTCCACACCTCCTCAGTCTGCCTTTTATTCTTCAGGGCAAGGCTATTCTGTTGCTATAACCACTACGAGGGTTGTAAGGAATGGGTGAGACACCAGAGTTGGGCCAGCTCTGTGTTTTCAACACAGGGATTGCCACAAATCCTTCTTTTGCTTCAAGTTATACATTTTTTCCCAGTTAATTTTCCCCAGTACAGTGATTCAACACACAGAGAATAATGCTGTGGGCAGGATTACAGAGCATGGACCTTCCCAGCTGACAGCTAGGGAAAACAGTTTCGTTAGTCTTAGTTTAGCTCTGGCTACTAATCAGGGCAACTGAAGTTTCTTCCTTTTCATGCAGAGGTCTCTGGTCCTTCTGCTGCCATTCTTTATTCCTTTATTCACCAGTTTGGTCTCTTTTTGACTAACAAGGATGAACAACATCACAACCAAAGCCTGATGCAAGAGTGCAGTTTTTGCACATGGTTTTAATAGTAGTATAGAGCAGGCAGATTAATGACTGCACAGGAAATAAAATTGCAAAAATAATTTTAAAATACCAGCTTTTATAATAATTGGTTCTTAGAAAACACTCATGGGAAATCCATTGCTTATTTAATCTTGTGCAATATGTAATTAATCCTTCGACCCTTACAGAATTACATGTACCAGAGACAGATCCAGCAATGGCACTGTGAGTCTATACTCAGTAGTGAGATTACTTGCTGACAGCATTTTTTCACATCAATATCATTGTGGCTTGCCCACATCTTTAAGTACATGGAAGCAGAGTTGCAGCAGAATCCTTCCTTGAGCAAACATTAACTGCTTTGTTCTCTGGAAACAGTAACATGGAGTCCTTGATAAATTAAGGAAAACAGACTGTTTTGATGAAATTGCAAACAAAACAAAACAAAACAGTTGGTGTAAGGCATCGTTGAGTTTATCTGCTCAAAAGGGGAACTTGAGATGGGCTTGTCCAGATATTGTTTGTTTGTGGTGACCAGTTAGCCCAACCTGCCAAGCCATCTGAAAGTTCTCACTGACACAGAAAAATCACTGTTCTTGGTCTGAATTGGTTTAGGCCCATGTGAACTGAGCTGGGGACTGCAGCTATGATTTATTTGGGAGCACAGTCCCACAGCAGAAGTACTAGGAAATTTTTTTGAGTCCAGACACTCCCCCAGCTCCTTTCCACAGTGCCTGCTAAAGCACAGACCTCCTCAAGCTGTGTAGGAAGGACATTCAGCACAAAGAGCTCCCAGTCAACTTCTCATCAGTCTTGCAGGAGCAGGGGACACATCTGGTCATGTTGCTGCTGACACCCATGCTGGCTTGCCCTCAGCACTGGGCTGACAGCAGAGTGTGAGCACAGTGTCAGACATTTTGGGTTCTGGAGTCAGCGCTCTGATCGGCTTTAGGGCTTTAATAATTTCCATGTCAGCTTGGGAAGTCTGAGACCTTCCTGTTTGCAATACTGTTGTTTCCAAGGGTATGTACAGGTGTCAGTCTGTCACCATCCACCAAGGTTTTGACAATAATCTAAATGGGTACTTTTTTCTTCAAACCCAAGTATTTTCTTCAATTTCAATTTCTGAGCTGGAATCGCTCAGGTATGAGGCTTGTGAAAGCACTCACCAGGTTAAGTTTGCCGTATATTTCTTAAAATTAGTAGAAAAAAAGAAACAACCTGATACATCAAAGTAATGTTAAACAAAAATTTCTGAAAGCACAGCTGAAAGTAAGAAACTGCTGTCTCCACCTGTTCCTGCTAGATTCCCCAGTGACTCACCATCACAGAATTTCACAGGAAAGAGCTCTCTAAGATATCGGTCTCAGAGGGCCTGTGCCAGGCTTAATAGGGAACGAAATGAATTAATCACATTAGCTCACACAAAAAGACTCCATCAGATATTCATCCGTGTAAATCCCAGATGCACTGGATAATAAACCATCTCAGGGATGCTGCAATGCTCAACAGGGGCACTGCAGGCCAAGTGGGATGTCTGTTCCCCAATTCAGAGTTATGCCACATCTCCCACAGCTTCAGTTCAGGCTTCCTGCTTGCAGAGGCTTCTGCTTAAAGCAGACCTGTGAGTAAGGAGAGGTGGCTTGGAGAAAAAACACCTTCACTCCTGGGTAGCCTATTTTCATTTTCCAATTCCAGCATGGAGGAAGATGGATTTGGTGAGCCCATGTTGAATGACATCACTCTAGGCATTAATTTTCCTGCAGGCAAGAAGAAGCAGTAGGGAATTATCCCCTGATTCCTGCATGGGATACTCCTGGATCTTATAAACTTGAAACATTAAAGGCATCTGGATAAGCCCTCTCCCAGACTCAAGTATAAGGGCATGTGCTATGTGCAAAACCAAGCACAAGAAGCAAGGCCTTGGAGGGTTCTCTCCACATATGGAAGCACTGTACAACCACATGTGCCTTCCTAAGTGAAACTTGAACTTGGGGACAAGAGAAGTCACCTTGTGGCAAAGGCATATTGATCTAAATACCTTTCAGGTCTCCTTCAACTGGCCTCTATGAGGTTGGGGCAAGTCAAAGAACTACGTGATGAGCTGCAGGTGCACAGGGATTATTTCCTGAACTCTCCTATGGTATCTACAAGTGTATTCATCTTTTCAAAAGATGGATTTTCTCCTCAGAACTCATTCTGCTGAAATAAACTGGGGCCTGCACTCTTTCAAAAAATCAGATGCAAGACTGTTGAGTACTTGCATTATTGGTTGGTTTAACTGCACAGGGAGTTTGGTTTAGCTCAACAAAGTAAAGCCCAGTGCAGGTCCTTTCACTTTGGCAGATTTATTCCAGAAATAACAGTATCTTTGGAATGCTCTGAACGCCTTAAAAAAGCTGACTTTATAATGAAAAAATCTTCTGGATTTTAGAGTAAGTAGAAAGAGGCTTATCAGAGGCAGTGAGAATTCTTTCACAATACTTCTCATTCCCTTCTGAGTTTTCTGACAAGATGAAAGAATGTGAAAAAGGAATATGCTTGTTGCAGTATTTCAGTAACAGCATTAAAAGTATTATTGTTCTTTTGGTAAATATTTCAGCTTTATTTTGGTAAATATTTCATGCCATTTGAAGGTTTTCTGTGTCCTCTTTAGTGAGGAAACTTGCCAGTCAGAAGTTTCCTTTTCCCATAAGCTGGAGCAAAATGAAATTCCCCTCTGGAAACTGTCAGGGAAAAAAAATACTAATTTCATCAAGACATTATTAAAAAACAACACAGTATTTAATTCTTTACTATTGAGAAGAAAATACTCCTCTTCTTTCAGGCAGCTCCATTAACAGGGAAAGTTAACAGCAGAACTCCGTAACACCAAAAACAAAACAGAAATGGCCCTCACAACGTCTCATAAGGTAAATGATCCAAAGGCCAGAGCCTGCCTTCTCCCATGTGAGAGAAGACACCAGTAGCGATATGAGAGAAAGGAAAACAATTTGTCATTTTTTGCAAAGCTTTCCAGCTGTTCTGATACACAATACACAACACTTGTACAGTGTTTCACAGCACACGTTACAGAGGGGTCAGCCTGTTCCAAGTTCATTTTCATACCTTTTGTTTCACTCACTTGCAGAAAATAAGATACTGGTTGCAGAGCTGTGATCAGTTGTTTCCTACTCTTGCCACCAGTGCCTAGCTTAAAATTTGTGATTTATGGTGTTTAATTGACACAATAGTTATCCATTATTATCACAATCAGATAGCAAGACTCAACTGCATATCCAATATATCCCAAGCTCTTATATAACCTGGATTATGCATCGTTCCTTGATTAAAGGTGTGTCAACTCTTTGCTCTCTTGGATCAACTCTTTTGGCTGGAAAACAGGCCTCTTTGCTATGTCTCGATGTGGTGATACTAAAACGCTATCTGGTTGACCTCTCATTTTCACCGTTTCTGCACCTTTAAGAGACATGGGAATCCTGGTGATTTATGCTGTCAGCAGGAGGAGCACAATGTTCAAAAGACACTGTTACATGAATAACATTTTAACTTAATATTATACAAGAGAAGAAGAAATCAATCTTGCTATCTTTTAACTATGCCTGGTTAGGAATTTTTTGATGACATATTTCTTCTCCAAGCAAAGGCAGAAAAAATTTCTGAAGCTGTCAAAAGAAAATATGTGCCATAAAAAGAAACCTGTTTTTAATTCAAAACCAATTTTCATTAGGAAACATAACCAATATTGCTGCAAAACTAAATTCCTAAAAAGTCTGAAGTTTTCAAATTCTTCCATCTCAAAAATGCTGATACTTTATCCCATTTCATGGGAAAGATGTGAAGCCTTTTTTTTTCTGTGTTAGCTGAAGCTAGCATTGAGTTAGAGGTGGTTTAATTACCTTCTTGTTATTATCTTCCTAAGGATATCCCCAAACTGCCTTTTAATTTTACTTATTTATGGATGCATTTCATTAGTGCTAATAAATGAACAGCTGTAAAATTAATGAAGTTTTCATGACTAGGTCAACACATTTCCTAGGAAATGCTGATTCTTCTAGCCCTGTCATCTTCAGAACTTGGTATTTCAAGCTCTTCCTCAGCTCTTTATCCCTGTGACTTCCTCCATCACTGTCCAAAGCTGTCCCCAGAGTCCTGCCATTTCACCTTCTTTCCTAGAAAGCATCTGCAGCATCATGTTCTTTACTCGCCGTGCATTAGTATCGCTCCCTAACCACATCAGTGCTCTGAAGTGCCTTGTAAAGCTGAGCATAAGTAGTCCAGTATAATCTGAAATCTGCCAAACTGTGTGCAAAGAGGCAACCTGTTTGTTGTGAAAGGTAAAGCATACACAAGCAGGAAGTGCTGGACAACTGCATATGTTAATGTAATGCACTCAGTCAGAGATTTGCAAACTTTCCTTCTCATTGTATTAGTTCAGTTGCAGAAGCAAATAGGGTAGAATTGCAAGACTATTCCGCTCCCCTTAATTTTTCTATCCTTTATGACAAAAGATGGCTGGGTTTTTGATGTATGGGGAGCCTGACAAAGAAATAAACAGCTTTAGTCTTTGTTTTATTTTGCAGCCTTTTGACGTTAAAGTCAAGCTTCAAAAAAACCCCAAAGCTTAAAAATACTGTTTCAATTCTTATACCCTTTCCCTTAATTGCTTTTTCTAAACAATTATATTTGTCAATTAGGCGCAAATTCATGAAGATGTTTCTCTTCCTTGGAACTTGCATTTTTCTTCCAATAGGACTTATTGTTCTCCAGTAATAACAACACCTCATCTCTAGTTTGATGCTAAAGACATTCTAATAGTCCCACATGGACCTAATCTGCAAGGCAGGACTCTCTGTAATTCCAAAATGTGCTTCTCAATTTCTTCTCTTCCTGTTGAAGCATACTTGGTAAATTTGTCCTTGGGGAATGTGGAATTAAGATTGTCTTCACGGATATTATGAAGAAACACAATGAAAGGGGAAATTTCCAGAATAACTTCTTTTTTATTCTGTTATGATATTGTCATCAAGAACTGTTTTTCCTTCTTGGCACTTTCCCATCCAATTGCTTTGGAGTGAATGGGACTGCAGTTCCTTGCATAAATTCTCAGTAATAACTAAGGGCTTGATGGAAGAAAAGGAGGAGAAACAGGAAGAAAAAAAAGAAGAAGAAAAGGAAGAAAATGAACCCTTCAGGGCTGTAGACTGGAGGAAGAGGAGAGTCCTACTGGCAGCAAGTATGAAAAAAATATTTTCCTTAGTCTTGCTTCATTCTGTCCTTGGTCTCACCCTAAACAACTGCAGAAAAATCACAATGACTGCCCAAAGACAAAGTCAGGACCAGAGACTCAGGTTGTCTATTTCTTTGACAGAAGGGACAAAAGAAGGTGCCTCTCCACTGAGCAGGAAAAGCCAGAAGTTACGGGCTGTAATTCTTCATCATATCCTCCAGACTAAAACCAGATAGTCTGGAACTTGCTGAAAGCAGATGCATAAACTGTCAGGGGTGAGACATACTGGAGGAAATGGAGGGACTCCCCAGGACTGTAGGCTGCCTATTCCAAGGGAGAGGAACTTTCAGGAGAGGAGACATGAAGCTTTACACAGAAACCTGAGGCAAGGCTGAATGGGTTCCCAACCTGCCTCTAGCTCAACATTCCTGTGTGCACAATCCAGATCCCATTAAATAAGCAAGAGCTGACTTCATGTTCAAAACAATGCTGTCAAATAGGGACAGGGCTTTCTAATTCATATTTAAGAATATTTTTAAAAAGCAAACATGCTGTATATGCCTAAAAAATTGCAGTGACAGCAAAAAATATCCCATGCAAAATATTACTTCACAGCGAGGAGCTTTGCAGGAGAACGTAAAATTTAATGATCTCTGTAGTAATGTAGATCAGAAGTAATGTTACTTCCGAACTAACTCCTGACTGTTACTGGAGTGTCAGCTATGACTGGTTTCTCATCCTGTTTACAAAAAATTGATTCTTCAAGGAAGTAGTTTCTTACAATAAAAACAAATAATATCTCCAAACATGTTTAAACCAACTAAATCACACCACAACAGGCAGCTATGTATATACACACATCTGCTGCCTATTGCCTACTCAACACAGATGTCTGATGCCCATAATCTCAATAAAAATCCATAAGGAGTCATGTGGACTAATCCCCATACTTACCCCCAAGAAATGAAAAGGTCAGTTTACCAGCTCTGCAGATAAGCAGACATGACCCTGCTGAATATGACCACAACCGTCTCTGTATTCTTATTCACATGAGCTGAAATTGACCTGACTGAAGAAGCCTTCTGCAGTATGGGGTGAGCAAGGCCATTAGGTCAGTATTCCCAAATAGGGAAGCAGTGCCAGTCACCTGCACTAAGAAAAAACTAGTTTTCTAGTGTTTGAGAGACCTGTAGCATCTGCAGACCTGATGACAGCTGGGAAATGCAATTAGCATTGTAGTGGTCAGGTAGTATCACTCACACCTCTGCCACTGGGTACCAAGCCAATGGAAATTTATTCCACATCCAGTAAGATGCAGTAAGAAACCCGTGCTGAACAGTAAGCATCTTAGACTGTTTCTCCAGCTCAGCCTTGCAACTAATGCCAGTACTCTCATACAAGGCTTGGAAGACATCTGCATTTTCACTGTGTGAGTGTTTACTTTTTAACATTGGGCCACTAACAAGATCAGTCTTTCGTTTGCTTAAATTCATCCCACAAACTGCAGACATTACTTCTCCATCAATGTCACAATCCTAAACTGCTTCCAGTTACTCTGCTTAGCAACTTATGCTTGAAGGTCCACAGTCTGCAATATGTATGAGCCTCAAACATCATCATTCAGAGAGACATATAAAACGCTTATGCTATCAAGCTATTTAAGATATTCAGCTGTCTTTAGAGAGCAACAATATGTGATTATTCCTACTGAACTGGCTGGACTTGAGTTTGTAGCCTAGAAACAAGATGCTGAAAGAGGAACATCAGAAAAATAAGTGTCCTGTTCAAATCCCCCAAGTTCTCTTATTTTCCCATCCACTCCCTGATTATACTGGCACACATCCTAATCAGGGGGAAGTAGTAATGCAGCAACACGAAGTGAATGCAAAATGGTGAGGGTATGTTCTAGTCTTCCCTCTCAGAGATCTGTCCTATTAGTTTACAGGACACTCCATTATGACGTTATCAACCATACTTAGCATTTACCCCATCAGTTCCTCACAGTTTGGCACATATGGCATCACATCTGCATTTTTATTGGTATCCTGTCTTCAGAGGTAGTGTAGTTTTCTGAAAATTTCCTTTCCACAGATGGAAATCCTCACAGTGGTGGAGAAAAGTGCAAACATATACTCAAATATTACCCTGGAGGCTCAAGTCTACAACACTAGGATATAAAAAGGGAGGAATAGCTATCAGACACCTGAAAAAGCAATGAGAAAACGTTCTTCAAGTACCACAGAACAGTTCAAAACAAAGTATAGGTCTGTTACTTGATGGGAAAAGAGAGCAAACGATGGGTGATACAAAAGTGATACACTTTTTGAGTGGAAAAAACAAATGTGTCGTTAGAGAAAGGGTAGCCAGGTGGCTAGTACAGTGTCAGGGGTTTTGAGGGTGAAACTAACTCACAAACAGCAGCAGGATGCTACTGCATCTCTCTTGGGATGTATTAATAGGAATATTGAATATACACTCTGGGGGAGGGGGAAAAGGTTTCAGCTGTGGTACTGTGTCCAACATGGAGAACAATACTTTGAGAAAAATGAATTATTCTCTGGATTATTTTCTGTCTGCAAATAGGATTTAAGAGAAGTTAGAAGACATTGTGGCCCGCACTTGCGTCCGGCTGAAGTCATGTAGCAATCCAGTGGCAGAAGACTTGGCAACATACAAGGCTTCTGCTTCCCTGGATTGTACCTCTTTGGACACGTTTTTAGTATCATTGATCATTTTAGTCTTGCAGCTAGCATAAGGATGATTTTACGTTCCAAGTTTCAGAAAACAAGACATTTTTCCAAACCGTGGAACATGTAGGCCTACTTTCTGCATTCCTCCCTCCCTCCCTCAGAGTATTGCCTTGTTCTGTGAAGACCACTGCAAAACACTACTCCTTGCTTGCCACATGACCAGCAATATGCATTTTCTATCCACCTAAGACAAATATGTCTTTTGCTTCAAACAAGCTCAAGTGGCTAAGCCCTTCTTCCCTCCACAAGGATGCACAAACATCTCTTGAGCAAAGGCCACTGTTGTGCTTTTTGTGACTTCCTTTTAAAAAACTATTCCACCGCTCCAATTTCTTTCATTTCATTTCCAGTATAGGATTGCCTTCTTTGTAGAAGCAAGAATTTCAATGGCAGCCCAAAGCCACTCTGCCTGTTGGTCAGAGACACTGCCTTCCTTTGTCCTTACTAGACAAAGAGAGTTTTCATTTATTTCTGGGATTATTTTTTTCCCCTTAATAGCACATCATAATTTTGTTCTCTTGTTTCCCAGGAGCTGAGCATGCTCGCAGACAAAGTTTCCTTGGGGAAGAAGGAAGAAGAATTGGATTCTCAGAAAGTGTCTACCTTTTTTTGTTTTGTTTTGGTTTGGTTTTTTAAATGCTTCCCCCACCCCATGCCCAATCACAGAAAGCAAAAATCTTATATTCCCACCAAGAACTGTGTTTGAGTTTTTTGAACAACTTTGGAGGTTTTGCCTGAGAGGCCAGAGTAAAACAGCTTTTGTTACCCAGATCACTGCACTTTGGATAGAGGTCAAGATTTGTGCATCTGTTTTCTATTATGCTTTATTTTCAGAAATCTAACTAATCTGAAACAACATCATGCGGAAGATAGGCAGCTACAGTTAATGCTAGAGACACACTCAAGTACCAAATGTAACCACTAAACAACTTCTCCTGTGCTGAGAACGACCATGGGAAAAGGCTCCAAGCAGCTAAGTCTCAGTTCAGTTTTTCAGAACTGTAGAAATTGCTGGTAATAGATACTCAGCAGTTATTAGATCAAGCCTGCAAATTTTCACGTGTCCACACCTTCTTTCTCTTTCATTAACACAGAAGATTTTAGTCCTCGGGATTTTTCTGTCTGAGACAAACTTTGTCCCATCTATTCATAACCATACATTTCACTTGTGTATTAATGACTTGGCAAGAAGTTCAGTAATGGCTGGAATTCAAATGCATGTGTATTATAATTTCTTGCTATCATGATTTTAGCTAGGTCTTCATAAGGCTTGTAATAAAACACTTTGCATATTAGGCTTGATTTTGCTCTTATGTGATATATGCTGCAGAAAACCATGGCCTAGGTACTGGCACTATAGCATCCTGCATACCAGATACATCTCCAACTGAAGTATAACATTTGGATAAAGGCAGTAAAATAGAACATTTGGTGCAAAGAAAGGAAAAAAGCTGCAGTGGCAAATTTTACCTACGCCCAGCTTCAAAGGAGTTTCAGAACTTGCCATCAGTAATATTGCCTCTTCTTCAAGATCTTGATTGGCCACCTATCCTTGGGCTACTAAGGGGTAGGAGAAAACTGATACTGGCATGAGTGCTTATCATGAAACTTAACCTGGTCCATGGTGTTGCACTGAGCCAATTGTGCCTACTGATTCTTGTTACAACTTGTTTGGGGTAGTTCTGCACAGTGGAGCCATGCCACCACAAGAAGGGTGGCAAGTGCTAGTTACAGTCTCATTCATACCCACCAACATGGAGGAGGGATGTGCCCCTTAACTCCCAGAACAAGTAAGGTCCACAACTAGAGGTAACTATTTTAACCAATGATCTTCAGAATCCCACTGGCAACAGTCACCGTTGCAAACACTGTTGTGTATTGGAATGATGTTCCCAAGTTCTTTTAATTAATTTGTGTTTCCAGCTGCCATGGAATTGTGATACATTCTGGTATATCTCTTCTTAATAAACCTTCATTACTCTGGGACGCCTTCAGAAACTCTGTGCTCCTTGTGAAGATAATTATAGAAGCCAGTCCCTTTCAAACAGCTTGGAACCACAGGTTATTCCTATCTCATTTGCCTGAAGTGGGTCAAATATGTCTCAGGGATGGACCTGTAGATCCTGGATCATGGGGTTTTTTTTTCCTCTTTGCAGATGCAGACAACATGCATAAGAAATTATTCCGTTGACTCAGCAATTACCAGTAGGGAATGGGGATATAAACTGCATTATTCTGCAACAATACCATGGCAAAGTGTGGAGGCAGTAATTTTAGATGAAAGTCAGTGTTCAACTTATTCCATGAATCAGAGAGAGATGCTCTTTGCACAATAGCTAGCTACAGATCTCCTAAGGTGAAGACTCTATTGGTTCAAATGCAGCTGTCTGAAAGTCAGATGTCTGCTCCAAATTACCCACTTAAGCACCCTTTGTAGAGAGACAGAATCTCAGGAGTCTTGAGGCGGGATCTGAGAGAGGTGGGTTCAAATTACCTCTGGATACCTGTGGGAATAAGTCTTAAAAACAAAACTAAATGTCATTAAAAAGGCAGAAATCTAACATAAAGGGATGTTCTGTGTAAGCTGACAGAAACACCAGCACCAGAGAGATTCCACACAAGGCTTCAAGTAGTCATGAGTTGGGAATTTAAATACACTTCTCTGTATCAGTTGCATTTTAATATAATCAGTTCAAAAGCTGATTGAATTGGTCTAGTGCCAGTCAACTACTGGAGATCATAATGATGTCCACATCACATGGCACAATGATAGTGCTCTGTAGGTCAGTGGCTGGAGGCAAAAAAGCAGATGCATTTGGAAGGTCTAAAACATGATTTGGACAAAAAACACAAGAAGAAAAACATTGCTACATGTAAATGGGAGGGACAGAGAGAGAACAAGAATGGGGACTGCCCAAAGAGTGTCAAGTGTGCAGAGGACCTGTTGTGTGGTGTGCTGTACAAAGATTCCCACCTACCTGTCACTGCTCATTCTGTACTGAAAGCTAAACAATTTCTTCAGTGAAGTGAAGTGAATTAATATTTTGATTTGGGGCTTTGAGCAGTGACATTTTTCTTTTTCAGGAATTTTGTTGCTGCTTTCTTCAGTTTTCATTCTGCTGCTCGGAAGAGAAGAAAAATGAAAAAGTAAAGGAAAAGCTCACAGAAAAAAATGATTTGGGGAAGGAAGAAGCCATTTTTTGATTGGTGAAATGCCGTCCAAATGCATTCTGAAGGTCTGTACTGTTTTGGGATAAACAGAGAGAGACAAATGAGAATGCAGAGACCAAGAGACAACATTCTTATTACACTGGTCATTGTAGTTATGCCTGAAGAAGACAAATCAGGATAAAAGGATCATTCAAAATACAGATGTCTTGTGCTGAAGAAATGTCTCTGCTGACATTTATTTTTAAAGTCTGTATTTTCCACAAGCTATCTGTTAAACTGCGAAGGCTGGAAAGAAGCAGTTTGACTCTAACTGGAGGAGGGAACACCTAGTCCCTGAATGTTTAGAAGCTGACTTCTGCCCTAAGGCTTTGGTTAATTCAAAGTGTTTAGATACATAGCTCCTACATTTCCCAAACTAAAGCCTTGTCATTTGAGTCCTCATTACACTCTGTGGGTCCACATGTCAATTGTACGCAATGAATGACCACATCCCCACCCTTGCTCCCAGGAGAAGCCAGTTTTTATACTTGCACCTCTGTATACAGAGACGGGATTGGCAGAGGGGTCACATGAGGCACTCTAAATATTGCCCCAAAATACTTTGAAGAAATGCAGTATAGGGAGCCAGCTGCTATGTTCAAATCTTTATTCAACCTGAGTATCCCTGTCACTCTAGTTCCATAGTAGCCGGTAGTCAAGGGCACAGGGAGCCCAGTGGCGTTCTCTTCAATCCTGCCGGTCAGGGGAGAGGATGAGAGGAGGGGGGCACTGATAATGCAGGCTGCAGAGCTGGTGTTGGCAACAGGGTTTTGGTTCTACAACCATGGGACACATACACAGATCAGCATCTGCTTGGGAGATGGGATCCACCTCCCTAAGTGGGGCAAAGGTATGTTTACCAGGAGGATGACTGACCAGGCAAGGAGGGCTTTAAACTAGGAATGACAGGGAAGGGAGAGAGTAATCAGCAACTCTGTGAAGGAGTGATGGACACAGTTGACAAGGAAAAGGCATGAGGTAATGTGACAGTAAGGGATCACAAAATCAATAAAATGGGGCTTAAGCAAGGTCACCTCCAGCATTTCCATGTAAGCAAGGTAGCGCTTACAGGGCACCTTTATGGGGAAATCCCCCAGACACTTCTCGGAAGTCAGCATGGATTCATTAAAGGGAAGTCATGCTTGACCAACTTGATAAGCTTCTATGATGGAAGACTAGCTTGGTAGATGAGGGGAAAGCAGTGGATATTATCTACCTTGACTTTTGACCTTAAGGCTTTTGACACTGTCTCCCATGAGATCCTCATAGAGAAGCTAATGAAGCATAGGCTGGATGAGCAAACAATAAAGTGGACAAAAAACTGGCTGAATGGCCAGGCCTAGAGGATGGTGATCAGTGGAACAATGTCTAGTTGGAGGCTAGCCACCAGCAGTGTACCCCAGGTATCAATATGGGGTCCAATCTTATTTAAAGTCCTCATCAATCATTGGGATGATGGGGCAGTACCTTCAGCAAGCTTGTGCGCAAAGTACAAAACTGTGAGGACTGACTGTTGTGCTGCCAGTTGTGCTGGCATCCAGAGGGACATCAACAGGATGGAGAAATGGGATGACAGGAACCTCATGCAGTTCAAAAAAGGAGAAGTGCAAAGTCCAGCACCTGGGGACGAAAAAACCCAGGCACCAATATAGGATGGGAGCTGCCTAGCTGGAAAGCAGCTTGGCAGAAAAGGACTTGGGGGTCCTGGTGGACACCAAGTTGAACATGAGCCAGCAATGTGCCCTTGCCACAAAGAAGGCTAACTGTGTCCTGGGCTGCATTAGGGTGAATGTTGCCTGCAGGTCGAGGGAGGACATCCTACCCCTTTCCTCTGCACTGGTTGGGCCTCACCTGGAGTGCTGGGTGGACTTGGACTCCCAAGTACAAGGGATATATGGACATTCTGGAGAAAGTCCAGCAAAGAGCCATGAAGATGATTAAAGGACTGGAGAATCTTGCATATGCGGAAAGGCTGAGGGAGCTGGGACTGTTCAGTCTGGAGAAGAAAAGGCACAGGGTGGGTGTCATCAATGTCAACCAATCTCATCATGATTGATATCAAAGACCTGAAGGGATATTGCAAAGGAGACGGAGCCAGGCTCTTTTCAGTGGTGCCCAGTAACAGGACCAGAGGCAGTGGGCAAAAACTGAAACACAGGAGGCTCCTCCTGAACATCAGGAAACACTTTTTTACTGTCAGGATGACTAAGCACTGGCACAGGTTTCCCAAAGAGGTGGTGGAGCCTCCCTCCTTGGAGATCTTCAAAAGCGGCATGGACATGGTCCTGGGCAACTGACTCTTGGAGGCCCTGCTTGAGTAGGGAGGTTGGACAAGATGACCTCCAGAGGTCCCTTCCAACCTCAGCCAGTCTGTGGTTCTGTGATTTGTTACAAAATCAGCATTTTCCAAGGAGACTGAGTGGACCTCTGTTATTGTGGTTATGAGAACCAAGGCTGGACACAAGAGCATCAGGAGTATAAAAAGCACCTTCATGTGTCTTTTATGAAGGCCTGGTATTGTCATCAGAGTTCCTTTGACAAGGATTAATCATACACAAATTAGAAATGCTGTTCCTGCCAGAGACTGTCCAGTGGGTGTCCCTATAAAAGCTGCCCAGAAAAGCCCAGCTCTACAACATGAGGAGAAGGGATCCAGTGAAGTGTTCTTTCTCTTACCTCTCACTTACCCATGTTTTTAACCTTCTGTGAGGCACTTTGTAGTGCAAAAACAGCCTCAGAGGCTATTCACATCAAGCTCAAATCTCCAAGGGAAAAGAACAGCAATCTTGAGGTTGTGGTCTCCATGGTCTCTCTGTGCTCAGGGAGCGGACAGACAGTGTTTTCTCAGAAAGGCTATTAAAAATGTCAACACATCTGTTCACATTGTTTGTAGCAGAAGAAAAAGCATTGAGTGCTCTTAGTTTTCTCCCTGCTCTGTCTTTTGCCCCCAGCATGCATATACTAGCATGTTTCATGTCCAGCTATGAAGTTACTTTGATACAAATCCTTATCAAGGAAGACACATGCCCTCCCCACAGATGAGGTTCCTCTCTCAGCATCTCAGCAAAGCCAGCTAAGTCATTGACAGGTTAAAAAGCCTTGGTCTGAGGCAGTCACGGGTTTAGGATTAGAGCTCTCTCCCTGCAAGCTGTACTACCCAACAGACTGCTTGCTGTTGTGGGTATTTAATAAATCTCTAGAAGTGGGAGGCAATCTTTCTGCAACAGGTTTGACTTCAGGTTTGTGAGTTTTTAATTACATCTAGTAAGTTTTATTGCATTGTGCTGTATCACGCTGAAGCGAGCTTCAGGAGCTATGGAAAATTGAATTTCACAAGGATTGATAAACACAACAAAAAACACATATGAATGCAAATATTGAATACTACTATTAAACATCTCCTAACTATGCTTCTCCTGTCTGCCACAGACTATTTGACTTTAATTTAGGGAAGTTAGCAAGCTAATTCTGCAAAGAAACATCAGGATAGTTGAAAAATTTGGGGATAGGGTATGAGAAAATAGCACAGACAGGAAATTGATATCAAAATCAGAATTAATAGACATGAAGTCTCCACTCCAATAAACAAAAATTCTCAGGAGGTCTCATGACCTGTAGTCTCTGCAGAACTTTGACTGTTGCTATGAATCTTTCTTTAATAAACTCATCCTCAGTATAATTTTTAACTATGCTGACCTTAGCTAGCTCTAAGCTGGAATGATTGCCACCAGCTGTGTGATCAGTATGATGGGGAAAAATAACTCCTCCATTTATATGTGACATTTAAGATATTCATAAGCCTGCATGCATATATAGAGAGCTAAAAATAGGCTCAAGGTTGACAACAAAAATAAAAGATTGTCGCAGAGAACAGCGTGCTTAAGGAAAAAAAGAAAAATATGCAAAAGCTGCTAAAAAGCCCACCACATTCAAAGCATGAGTTTTACTCTGAGAATGAATTTAAGTCTACAGCTTTTGAGACCCATTCCCTGACTACCTGAATAAGCCTCCACCAGCATAACAGTGATCTAATCAAACGCTTTCCTGAGTAAACTGGAAATGGAAAGAGAAGAGTGAGTGGATACGCAGCCAGAGTCTCTCCTCTCAGAGGCTATCACACGACAAGGTGGCTCCTTTGAGAAAGAGTCAGTGGTCCTAGAGCTCTTCCTGGTTCTACCCCAGGTTCTACCCCAGGAGAGCTCCCTTGTGACAGGCATCTTATGATCACCTGCAATAAATACTCTGCCTCAGTAACAGGTCTGACATGAATGAAATAGCCCACTAATCCATTCCTTAAGGAAGGACAACTAGGGATCACTGTTTTATAAGATATATACCGGTAAAGCTGAAAGCACCTCACAGATGAATCTGACAGTTTATTCTCTTTATAGAGGCTGGGGCCCTGGGAGACAAATTGACTTGTCTGAGATCAGTAGCAGACCGAGGAACACCTCCTATATGATTATTGCTGTTTGACTTCAAAAATAATTTCTCCCAGCACTCTTGCATGCAGCAGAGAATGCTGTTTCGAGTTGTCTCACAGACAGTCACAGAAAAAGCTTATTCATGGATATATCCACCTGCAGAAGAAAGTTGTTCCTTGAGGGTCTTTTCTCGCTGAACATGCTATGTAGCACTTTGACTTTTACTGGCCTAGGTCCTGCTGCCTCCCTGGGACTGCCAGGGACCAAACTTACCTGGGATGACTTCCAGAATCCCAGATATGGCAGATCCTTCCCTCTGCCACAACACCCCTGTACTAGGCAGGCTGCTAACCTCTAACAGGGTGACAAATGTTTTGTTTCTCAGTTGCAATCGGAGGAAGGTAGCTTGCATTCAAATGCAAAATAAGGTTGCATACAGAAAGCCATTTTCCATCCTTGACCCATTGTATGGCCCTCTGTTAGGCAGGCTGCTGCATATTCATAAGCACGCTTCACTTCCTTCCTAACTCATAATATAAGTTTACACAGAAGAAATCCACTCCTACCTCCTCTGTGAAACAAAAAATAATATTAAGGATTGCAAAGATGATTGGTGCAGAAATTTAAGTTGCTCTTAAGAGCTTCATTTGGCCCCTGCTGTGCAAAGACCTGCCTGCTTACGTTTTCCATAGCAACAAAAATCCAGCTCAACCTGTTCCATAAAATTCTTTATGAGGATCAACAAAAGCTAGAGGCAGGATGGCTAGGCTGCAGCTGGAGCTGCTTAGGTTTAAGGGAATGGCACTAATAGGGTTCCTGTGGATGCTGCTATAAAGGCATGAATTGGGATGGCAACTGAGCAGAACAGCTGGGAGGAGAAGCTGATGTGAGAATATGGTGGGGTTTGGGCTGAGAAATGCATAAAAAGACCACCAGGCCACCTGAACACTGTTTGCTCAGAGGTCACTTAGCCCAGCCTGTGAGGGAAATAGACAACCTAAAAGAGGTTGTGACAGAGCCTCCCCCTGATCCTTGGGAGCCCAGAATCTAATAAGATGTCCACAAGCCCTAGTTCCAGCTCAGCAGTGCTCAGAGGTTTCAGTAGACACAGAGAAAGAGCTGAGACGGTGGTCTTACACATACTTTCAAAGTCACCACCAGCTGACAAAACAGAGCCTTCACTCATGTATAAATGGGAAATGCTTCTGCAAGCAGCTTGTCCCCACTTCCATTCCTCCCTTCCTACACAGATCTTCTCACACCTCCAGGCCACCTGCAAGAAGAAATCAGATGATGTTTCCCATTCCTCAACATGGTTATGTGAGAGATCCTTAGATTTCCAGTGCTGTCACCTGCTGTTTATGGCACATTGTCTCCTTTAACCTCTGATTCATAAGGGTTTGTTTTAGCCATGGTAATTTTACCTTTTCCATCCCTGCTTTAAGGCTGTGATCTGAAGGCAAGTTAAAAGCAATGTTTCAGGAGAAGGCAACACAGTCTGATCTCTTGCTTTGTGGAGCGGCTGGTCACATGGAATGGCTCTGCACCTCCAGCAGCAAGGCTGCAAATTAAAATCAGCACTACAGGCAGAGCCTCGGTTATCTTTGTTGTCTTTCTACACTTTTATGTGCATGTCTGAAGGAAAATAGGTAACTGGCTGACAACAGCAGCTACAGGCATCTAAACAGACCTTTTCTTCTTGCCTTCCACCCTCTCTCTTTAATATTGTCTATAGGATAGCCATTGTCTATGGCTTTTCCATATAAAAGGCTTTCAGTAGCTAAATAGAAAGGAACAAAGGATAATGTTGAATGAAAGCCACATGCTATAATGCACATTGCAAACACTTTATCTTGGTTCGTTTCTTTTTCTGTCTTTGACAAAAGGTTAAAAGATTTAATGCTGGGATTTCCCCACACACTCCCTATATTAGCAAAAATAATGGCACAAAACAGACTGGACTGACATGCCAGCTCCATATCTAAACCATGGCTTTCACTAACACCCAAATCCCCAGTCTACATAATGCAACCTTTGACAGCTGCTTTTCTTCAATAGCTTTTCTATCTGCTGCTGCATGGCCTTCTGGTCCATGTTCACAGAGCCCCCTCACCATGGTACTTGGCAGATTCTCCTTTCTCCGTTCCTACCACCCCCTACAGAGAGCCAAATCTTTATCATCCTTTCACTCCCATCCAAGTATTTAGGCACGGTGAGCCAAACCCAAGGGACCTTCTCCACTGTAGGCTGGATTTGAGCCTGTTCTGCACCAGTGAGAAGGTGAGGGCAAGCCGGAGGGAGTTGAGGTGAGAGAGAATGAGATGGTGCAGGGCACTTTCTGGCTCTCAGTAGGAAAGGTCTGAGAAAAAATGGCTTAATAAAATAGCTGCTTTAATAAGAGAGAATAAAAAGAGGAATATAGATAGCAAGTAAATCTTATCTCACTTCAGATGATGGGAACCCCATGGTTTTGTGGCATCGAAAGGACCCTGGATGGATTTTCCATAGCAATGCTGTGCTGATCCCATCTGTGGAGAGAGATTCCTCCATTTTGGTCACAGGAAAACAGCTCTATTCACCATTTATACCATCAAACAGAAAGGATGTTCTCATGAGAATTTCTTGCTACTCTGTTAGATAAAGGCAAAACCATGCAGGTGTAGTAATCACTGGTGCCAAGTGGGAGCTGCCTGCAGTTACAATGAGCTGGCTGAGTTTATCCTGCAGCCAAGGGATTCTGCAGCACAAGACAAGCAGCACAGTGCACCACAGCACAGCACAGGTCTGGGTGTGCTCAGATTAACTGTATTGTGGATCACTAACTCCTCGATGTACAATGGTCTCCTGATCACATGCACGACAGGGCCCCTCCAGAAGCAGACTTTCTCACCACCATGCTGGTAAGTACTGTATACTCTTCTCCTTCCACCTTTTCTGCCCTATACTTTGTATCTAATATTTGGTTCACAAGCTTCTGCAGCAAGCAGTATCTTCTTTGCAAGCTGATTATGCGCCAAAATGGAATCATTACCTTTGACCTGGGGTCCTTTACCCCTGCTATAATATTTCTACTAGGCACCAGCACTGTGAAAACCTAATTTTGCAACTACCCATCACTAATTTGATGCCATTAGATCAGTCCTGAGTCTTAACTAGCCACTACAGCAGGCCTGGTTTTGTTGTGTGCATTTAAAATGCTTTTGACTAGTAGGAACTGCAGTTGAGGCAGCTGGCAAAACAAGAGCTGGTGCACGTCGAAAGAGCCCTCTGTAAGTGCCCTCTGCCCTGGGAGGAACATGCCATTGTTCTGAAGGTTTTTATGCAATTACTGTAATAAGTTTGGCTGTGACAAGCTGGTACCCTAGTTTCATTAATATTTCCTTTGCTCTCTAGAAATGACCTCTAGCACCCAAACAAACTGCTTGGATTTTGTTTGGTAAAAACCAAGTCATTGCTTTATGAAGCATCTTGTAAATATGACAGCCTTTGGGGTATTTAAATAAAACATCATTAGCAGTTTTATTTTTATCATAATTTTCAGAAGAAAGTTATTTCTTGCCATGGAGGCTTTTGCTCTCAAAAGGGTTATTGTTGCACTAGGAATCATATGGACTATAATAAATTAAAAAAAAAATCACAGACCAAGAATAAGAAAAAAAATAAAGTAGAATTTGTAACTCTGCTTTCTGCTGACTGCACAACACACGTATGTTAGACTTGCATAGCTCTTCTGCAATTTCCCCACCTCAACCTTGCACAGCCTGGGTACCTGAGCCATGTACAGTTGGATCACTGCTGAGGGTTTTCACAGAAAGTCACTGAAAGATATCAGGTCTTGTTTTCCTAATGAGCTGCTAGATGAAGTGTTGGTGTGGAGTCACATTAGGCATTCAGCAGACAAAGTAAAGATTTCCGCAAAAATTCTTCTGATTTTGCAATATGAAATTAGAAGTACTGTAGAAAGCTCAGGAGCCAAGCTTGGCAGGGCCTGAGAAAAGTAATGGCCTAACCAACAAATCAGGTCCTGCTTGTTTTCTAGTATATATTTGCACAAAAAAAAGCCAGTGAATCCACAGAGTACAACTGAGATTTCATTGAGGCAGGCTAAAAAAAGATACAGGCAGGTTGCATAAACTATTTTCTTTCCCCAGACAAATATTTGCATAAAAAGAAAATTTTTTTCAGAGAGAAAGAGTAAATATCCTGAGATAACTAATGATTGAGGAAGAATGCAGGGAACAATCAAGTCTATACAATGCAACAAAGGATGTCTGCCTGCAACAGAGCAACAGAAAATAGAAGAGTTCACAGTTAGAGACAGGTTCCATAAAAATGTCAAAATCTAGATTTCTAGACCAGTTAGGACCAGTGCCAGAGGACAGAGCATTAAATGTAATGAGAAGGAATAAACAATTCATGGCACCAGAAGCCAGAGGCAGGCATTACTTAGTAGAATAAATTAAGGAGAGATTTTTATTATATATTTTGAGGCAGGTGATGCCTCTTTGGACATTGCAAATTCTAAGTGTCTATGAGTGCATATGGAAGAAAAAGAACTTCTCTTGCATGTTACAGGCATGTCTTGACTGAAAAGGAATGATTAGAACAGATCATAGGTGTATCAAAACAGCACTGTATACACAACAGTTTCTCAAGTCCATCACAAACCAGGAAGGCAGGAACATTGCCATCTATACTGCCCATCTCACAATACTTAGGAGCTCTCTTCAGCCAGTACCTGCAGGGGGACAAAACCATATCAGGTATGAATAGATCAGAGTTGGCTGCTGTCAACACTGTGATTAGAAGTCAGTGCATCAACAAATTCATCTTTTGTTTTAGATGTGCCAAAAAAATACAATAGTGAAAAGGCTAAAATTCAAGAAGGACAGACAGAAGGTGAGATCTGATGGCAGTACTGTCCAGCTCCCACAAAGTATCAGATAAAAGTCAAATGGCTCTATTCTTTACAATGAATGAGAACAAATGTGATTCAATGTTATGCAAATGAATTAGGACTGGAAGTCAAGCAGTTAAAGGCATATGTGAAAGAAGGAGATGATCACACAGCCCACTAGGTTTCCCCTGGCAGCTAATACAGACACCCAGTTGTTCCTATGAGAATTGGAAAAAGCATATCGTCAGTGGGGTAATAAATTGGACAGTATCTCCTAAAACACAAGGGGCACTGTCATCCTCCAGATAGAACCAAAATACTATAAGGAAAGAAATGCTACAGGACACACTTCACCAGAAATATTTACAGCAGCACTGGAGATCACAATTGTACATTTACAATTGTGATTAAAGTGTAATTAAGTTGTGAATTTGCAATTGTGCATTTACAGCCACACTGGCAAAGAAATTCAGGACACTGAGGCCTACATACAAAAATGCTTGGATGGAAAAGGAGAGTCTTGCCTTTTGTTAATAAACATTTAGCAATTCACCTGTTCGCTATTTTGAAGAAACCACCAAATAATTTTAAGTCCAGCATCTGCCCTGTGGTGTTCTCCACTTCCACTCTGTTCCTTTCTCAGCCTCATTTCTCAATAAAGAGAGGACACGAGTGAGCTACAGGGAGACACTGAGATGATGTGTGGAAAGGAGACTGAAGAAGAGGTGAGGAGCAGGCAGACAAGAAGGGAGGGCAGCTGTGGACATTGCAAAGGGGAGAGAAAATGAGGTTCAGAGAAGCCAAGTGTTGCCACTAGTCACTGTGTTACAGCAGTAGAGACCAAACTGATGCCTCCACAGCATTATAACCTTTGTATCTCGCCCTCACAAAACCAAAAAGTAAAAGCAGTCAAGACAGATGTGATGGGAATAAGGGGCAAAACACACTGTTTTGATTGGAAACTAGGTCCAAAGAGTCCTGGGGAAACACATTGCCTGCCACCCTCTCCTGAGTTCTGTAACCCAGAGATTATTGCTATAGATGTAACAAGGAAGAAGCCTGGGTAGTGCTAAACATCTTGCATTGTCTGGAAATGACATCATCTTCATCACAGCTTCATTGCTTTAACTTCTTGCTGGGTTTTCCTTGCACCTTAGGTAAAGCAATTTGTTTGAACTCCCTCCTGCCACATATTCCAGTCTGCCGGGATGAGCAAACCAGATATGCCAAAGTGAGAGGCATTCATATGCAAACAAAATTCTGAAACTATTAATTCAAAAGGCATCCTTAAATTTCACCTCCAAGCAGAAATCCCACTGCATGGGGCCCTGTTTATCTTGCCATTAGCTAGTAAAGGGTACACATTAAGCATGAAATAGAAGTCAGTATGACTTCTTTATGACTGTATATATCTTTATATAAATCTTATTGACTGTAATATTTAGAAACAAAGGACTCATCCCCACAAATTAGAGAGTAGTGAGGACACTTATTTTTGAAGAAGATCTGCTCCCAGCTTGGCTTCCAAAGCTGAACTTTTAAGAGGATAGTAGACAGCAGATAAGCTAGCAAGAGCCAGCATCTCCCAGGAAAGGATCCAAATGCACTGTGACCCTTTGGTCATAAGCACTGGGCTTTTGGAAATTCCTGTCTAAGTTTTCAGTGTTCACTGGTAGCCAACTCCTCCCATGGTTCTCACTGAAATTGGAGAGAGTGAGCCCGGGAGTAACAGGTACATCACCGTCCAATCTGAAGAAACCTCCCAAGCCCTTCTTCTTTCAATGAGAACCATTACATGTGGTATGGCCAAGGACACTCACACCTCTGTCACAGTGGATGGTCTGGAGGTATCTAAGCATAGTCTTTTCTCCGCTGCAGCACAGATCCTTTGGGGACAAGGCTCATAAGCTCTTCTTACTGCACCCCAAGCTGTGTCCCATGGTGCCTTTCAGTCTAAGAGGTTGGATCCATAAGGACTGAATAAGCCAATGCCACTGCAGATTGGCAGCTTACTTCATACATGGGTGGTAGGCAAGGAAGCAGTGAGGAACAATTCAATTTAAGTGCAGCCGTCCACTAAATCCACTGAAGACCATTTCCATTTCCTCATGTTACTCAAAAGTTTCCCTCCTCAGCACACCCCCCTCACTCATCAGGAGAGCTGGCAGTTTTCTCTGAACAATGTCTGCTTGCTGAGCACTCCCAGATCTGTTCATCTGCAGAGAGAACATCTGTGTTTGGTCAGACCAGTGGTCCATTCAGACTAATCTTGTGTCCAACAGAAGTAATTCATGCATATTGATGAGGAGAATAGGGCGCAAAGCATGAACACACAGAGATCCTCTCCCTTTCATCTCCCATCCTTCAGCAGCTCAGATATTTATCTCAGACCACGAGGTTCCTTTCAGATGGCTTTCCTGATCTACCAAAATAACCAGTTCTGACTCAAAGGACAAAGATTTAGACTAGGAAGGTAAAGAAGAAAGATAAAGAGGTAATGATAAGTGATACAGAAAACACTTCGTCTCATTTACTGCTTGGGATGGGAGCCTGCAATTAACAGACTTGCTGCCTCTTTTGGATGCCTTTTTGGATGGAAACCCACTGGCATTTCTTTTTCTCAGGTAGCAGAACCCTGCCCTGCTTCTAGTCATGAAGCTTTACTCTTGCCCGGCAGCCTTGCACAAGGATGCAACAAGAGAACTTTCTCACAAACAGTGCATGAACTATGGATTTCTATGCTCTGTGTTTCTCAGGATGTTTTGAAGATCCCACCAACTACATATGTTGTGACTCAGATACCATGGATGATGTGGGAAAAATTTACCATATATTTCACATGTGCAATTGTTTACAAATATGTGTGTTTCCCAGGTGAAAGGTCACCATTCATCTCCTTGTTTGTGAGCTGTATGGGGAGAAGTGGAGCAGAATCTGATTTTGACAGTGCAGGTATCCCGCTATGTACAGCAGGCTCTGATCTACATGCCACTTGCAGTTCTAAGATGCCACATTTTACATAAGGGTCAGATTGGGAGATGAATTTTACAGTTGTTTTATCCATATAGTCAGAGGACAGAAATAATGTGAGTGCTTGTGCAGCATTTGGTCCAGGCCACGTATCTGGCTGGGGCAAATTACAGTCCCTTTGCAGCAGGTTGGAACACAAGGTCCCACTCCTGCTCCTCCTGGGAAAGCACTCCATGCAGACCCTCTAATGTGGATCCACATCAGTTCTTTTCCAACATGACAAAGGTGCTCCCAGACTAGCTGCGAGGGACTCTTAATTTTTGTTTCCAGAGGATGTTTTCTGTCTCCATCACAATTCTCCAGCAGCAGGGCAGAAGCTCTCCATTTAACTGGATCCCTCCACAGACATACATTAAGCAGTGTTAATACACTGGCAGTGGTTGTTTCCTCCTGCAATTAACTCAGAGAGGTTGCATCACCATCAAAGCAGACATACACGTGCTGCAAGGATCACAGTACAACAGGAACAGACTGCTAGGTCCTTAGTGAAGAGAACAGGAAAAGAAAAGTAGCCAAAAATCACTTGGGATCTGCGAGGCAAGACAGCTTGACTCTGTCCAGATGCAAGGATGTGAAATCCCGGTAAAGACTGCTTGAGACTGTAGGCAAAAGAAGGTACTTCAGAGCACAGCCACTTACCAGGCTTGATCCCTGCTCTGCAGGCACACAGTGCAGCAGGAAACAATGTTGATATACCATCTACTAATCCTGAACTGCCATGAGCTGGGTGCATTATCTTGCCTTCTCCTTGGCCTCTAGACTTTCTGAAAGTATGTCCACAAGCCTTGCTCCCATAGTCCTTGGGTTCCCACAGGATGGAAGGTATCTTACACGAGTATAAACCACATTCTGACAAACACCTAATGCCCATCAGTACCTCATGAGACCTGCCAGAGGTCTTCCTGTATACCCAGATGGTACAGCAGGCAGAAAATATACTCCACTATGTTCTGCAGGGCATATTGCAGCTTAATGTCCTGATATTTTCAAATATTGAATAGACACACTAAGGACAGCCTTAGGTATGTTTTCACCTGGGCAATTTACTGTCCAGAGCAAGAAGTTTCCCTGATGTACTTGTGAAGGAAATTTATCCCGCTTCAAGTATTTTATTTTAATGAGGCCTTTTATTGTCCTCCAGAAATGCTGCAACCATACAAAATTTTGGTGGTGGACTTTTAGATTCAACTGTTTATAATGTAAATATATAGAATAACTATCTCTTGTGATATAGCTAGAAAGTTTCCTTCTAAGCAACAGTATTTTGAGAGCCATCCGATTACAGGAAAGGCAACTTACAATGAAATGGAGGAGAAGGAAGGCACATACATTGTGATATAATGCTAAGATTTTGGCTGGCTCTTTCCCATAAGTAATGGAAGCTGTCCTTTGGTTCAAAATCCCAAGAAGTCACTTGCTAACGATCCCTGTTAAGGCGGGCCAGGTAAAAAATAAGTGCAACCTGTTTCCTAATGCACTATAAATTGCAAGAAAGGACTGTGGACATTTAAAAAGCTAGTTAAGGGGTTCTTCTGCAGAACTCAGCAAGGCTGGGCAGACAGTAGAAGCTGTGCAGTGGAGGCCAGTACAAAATAGTCAAAAACTTCCTACCAGTATTTTTGCCTTCCTCTTCATACAATTTGTAGAATCACAAAGATTTTAATGGAAGATAAGCACATTTGTCTAAAATGTTTTTATTAAAATGTATGAAACTTTCAAAAGATAGAAATCAAATAAAAATAAAATAACCTACTTCATTTTTTCCACTGGTGACTTTTGTCCCTCTAGAGCACAGTCATTATCTTAGGGGATGTGTAGTTTAACAGCTGTTTTGGTGCTGTAGGCAAAAAGTGGTCTGTAAGGTTGGTTGGGTATACCAAATGTTTTTTCTGGGCTGCCAGCCACAGTCATAGTGTGAATATTAGAAAGAAAGATTTGTATTAGCCCATCTGAAATCCTGCTGACTTTCAACACATTAGGGTTACTTACATGAACATAAATAAGCCAATATGAACTGCTCTGCTCCTGGTGGATTTTGGAAATCCCCCAGTTGAGATTCAATCCACAAGAAAATTCCACATATTTTTAGACTTTCTGTAAGCAACTATAACTTATGTTCCCAAATTTTATGTAATTCAAAGAGAAATCTCTCTGTTGTATTTTTAAAACCACTAATAATATAAAAGAGTAAGAATGCTTCTTCATTATATGAAGATATAGTTAAAACACTTACAAATTGAGAAATATTCAACATAAGAAATGTACAGCTGGAAATAGCATGGTTTTTAGGGTTACAACTGTCTTCTTCATGAACTTGATGAAAGTCAAACTGACACGTAACCAAAAACTGTGCTGCTGCCTCCTTGGTTTCAATCCCTCCTTCAACATGCCGCCTTTCAACTTGACTGAGGCGGGGGACATCTGCCCTACCACGAAAGATTATCCCAGTGATGAATGGCTCCTGTGCCTGGACCACATGCCACATCTGTCAATTCACCAGCACTAACAGTCCTGTAACTCCCTGGTCTGCTCCTGTCCCCCTGTGAGTGAACATCCACCCTGGATGCATGCACAACAGAGTGCACTGCCAGCACTGTTTCCTTTGATTCACACATCTAATATCCATGTCTTCCCTGCAAGATTTCTGTAGCCTGTAAGTTCCTTGGAGCAGGGATTCTCTCTATGAGACACTTCTCAAAGGGAGAGACACAGGGCTGGCTCCTTGACAAAAGCTTCTGGTTGTCGTGGGAACATAAATAATAAACATAACAGCTTTAGCTGAGAGCCATCTCAGCTAAAGAATAAAGCACTCTGGCAATGATGAAGCATAAAGCAGCACAACAAAGGGACATGTTAAATCACCTGAGAACCAAGAGTTTTGGGTTTTATCTTTACTGCCCGTGTGCTCTCCTTTCATATCAAAAATACATAAATTTATACATCTATATGCAAGCCTCAAACAAGAACAGGCAGACTCTTTTCATATTTCAGTGCAGCTTTTCCATGTGTGGTAGATCTGTCACAGAAAGTTTATTTGCAAGTTTGCAAAGGAGGTTTGACTTCTGTATGACCAGGAAAAAACTTTCAGAATAACCAAAACTGACAGTTCTAACAAACATTCTGAAAGGTCAGGATCTTAGCAAAACCTCTAATGAGATTCAGTCCCTTTCAGAACTGTAAAAAAGCCTCTTTTCTCACCCTGTTTCCTGAAGAACCAGCAGTAGCTCCTGCTAAAGACAGCATGCTAGGCTTCTTGCTTTTACCTTGTGAAGTTTGGCCACTCCTGTGATCTTAATACATCACCAAGAAGGGTTAGTCCTTCCAATTGAATGGTACTTTTCCAAAATCCTATCCACTATTTTACTTTTTCACAGTTATTTAACAGCACCAACCTATTTTAACATGCTCCTCACTTAAAAAGCTTTCATTATAACAAGTCCCTTTTCTGTAAGTTTGCTACTGGCTTAACTGTCAAGTCAGGCTTTAAAAGAAGAAAATTCTGGTATTTTTTCAGTCTCCAGTCAGCTTACCAAAGGCTAGGACATTTGGAGAGACATGGACCACTGACTACTCCTGCATGGAGTTCAGGTTCTTGTGGCCTTATACGATGTAGATCCTTAGTACGTAGCACATCTGAACTTTTCTAAATCTGAATTACTGTGGCTAACTTGAGCCCCCATGTCTGATTCAAAGCTTTTGTGATTCTTACTGACTTCAGGTGGCTCCCAAACCTAAATAAACCTAGTATGTCACAGAGCAGCAAAGATGGTCTCAGTGACATACAATGCATTTCATCAGATTGCTTGACATCCAAATTTCAGCCCAGATTTTTTTCATTCTATTAATGACCAAACAGGGGTTAAAGAAGCAACTCCAAATGAGGATTCTTCATCCAAGAGGGCACTATGCATGCTGCTGGGCTAGAGCTGGGCCTTGGTCTCTTCTCCCACAGCTTGCTGTTTTCTCTTGGGATATAATGCTAGAGATCAGTTTTTTTGTTTCTGCCCATAGCCACGGATCAGGAGCTGTATCCCACTGCTCTTTGGATGTCCATGTTCTGGAGTGTCCCACAGCAGTCTTGCTCCAGAGCCAACCTGACAAACATGGATGGTCAGCAGCTTAGCACTCCATATTCAGTCCTCTCTTTCTCTCAGCAGGGTAGAGAGAGCCTATAATACTTCAGCAGAGGCTTCAGGGATGGAAAGAGACAGACCCTGATTTTGCAAAGTGCCCATGTACTACCTTTAACTGGTGTGACAGTAAGTGCAGTGTTAACTGACAGCAGCCATTATGTTTGTATAGCAGCTGGCTGAAGATCTGCGCTCATGCCTGGCACTGCTGAAATGCTTAATAAGACAATATACTGCGGAAAGTAGTATGAGAGAGGAATTGACCCCGACTACCCTTTAAAGCAAACTCTGACTTTTAGGTAGGCCTCTAGAGTGGAAATTAAGAGCTATAGTGTGAATGTCATCAGAAGGACACTATATAAAGTCAATCCAGCAGACAAGCTCTCTAAACAATTGTAATGTGGTTTAAGCTATTTTAGTTCAGTGTAGCAAATCAACAATCATCTGTGAAGACCCTGCTGAAAGAGGAAGAACTTGAACTGTGACAGCAGATCAGTGCAGAGCCTGTAATGGCAGATACTTGATTATTCCAAAAAGAAAATGTTGACAATTCCTTCTGTGGTTCAGAAGGAATTGTCAACATGCAACTTGTCATATGCAAGTTTATCTTCAGTGGAAAGGCAACATTAATGCAAGAAAAAAGTCATAAGACCAAAAGAGGAAAGACCTCCAGGTCTTGCAACAGACTTTGTTTTGGTAAATGAGATAGTGTCAAGGAAAATGTAAATAAAAAGATGCCCCACATCTTTGTCAAAATAAAGGCTCCATGATGGAAATCCCCCTCATGCAAAACAACAGCACAAGACAAATTCAAAGCCAGTTTGAAGTGGGACTTACTGAATAGCTATACATTGTGATAGTACCTACAATTGGAAACATTGCAGAAATGTCAAGATTTGGAACCATCAGAAGAAAACCCAAAGCATGAGTAATCAACATGAGCTTTCCACAGTTCCAGTGGATGAAATGCGTTTGGTGTATTTCCATTTCAATGAACTACTAAGCAGAAGCTATTTTAGTCATAAGATACGTCGTGGTTTAAGCTGGCAGGCAGCCAAATACCACACAGCTGCTCACTCACCCCCCCGCTCCCCTCAGCGGGACGGGGAGAGAATCGGAAGGGTAAGAGTGAGAAAAACTCATGGGTTGAGATAAAGACAGTTTAATAGAACAGAAAAAGGGAAAATAATAATGATAATGATAAAATGTAAAAAATGAGTGATGTACAATGCAATTGCTCACCACCCACACTGACCGATAACCAAGTAGCGATCGGTACTTCCTGGATCATGCCTACCGTTCATATACTGATCATGACGTCACATGGTATGGAATATCCCATTAGCCAGCTGGGCTGGCTGTCCTGATTATGTTCCCTCCCATCTTGTGTACCTAGCTCAGTCAGTAGGCACGGGAGCTGTCCTTGGACTAGGAGGGCACTTAGCAACAACTGAAAACATCAGTGTGTTATCAACATTCTCCTCATACTAAATCCAAAACACAGCACTAGGAAGAAATTTAACCCTATCCCAGCCGAAACCAGGACAGTATCCACCCCTTATTCTATACCATTTACATCGTGCTTAGGTCTCACATTTTTTTTTTAATACATTTCAATTAACCACCACTATATTTCTTTTTATATATACACATATATATATATATGCACGCACAGATATCATTCCCTTCGTCTATGGACTATCCCTCTAAAATGTCCACTGAGTTCATTTAGTCCATGACTTTGGGCTCCATCTGTCATAACAGTCTTTCACGGCTGGAGAGATGGTGTGTGGTGTTGGGCTGTTGCATCCTGAAGCCAGTTCTCATTTCGGTACTGCTGCGCTCGTCCAGTTCTATCATCGTTGCACTTTGCTCGGTTTCATCGGAGTTACTTCATTCTTCATTAATCTGGGTGATTTTCACTGCTATACCATTGATAGCAACCATAGAAATAATGATATACAATACCATGTAACAGTTGACATCAAAATTCAGTTCATTGGCTATTTTCACCCAAAATCAAATCCCCTTGAGGTACACACCGGACCTCCCCATCCTTTCGCATTACCCACCAAGTGCACCCAGGTCCTTGAGCAAAAGCAATCCCACGAATGGGTTTTCCCTCGCCAGAGGCAGGAGTAACCCAGACTGTCTTCCTCAACATATTTCTTATGTGCACGACAGGGACTTTATCCCCCTCTACAGTACGTAAACGTTTCGATTGAGCAGGGCCAGCTCGATTGAAAAATCCTCTGGTGTTGACTAACGAGGTGGCTTTTGCTAAATGTGTGTCCCAATGCTTGAATGTCCCACCACCCATTGCTCTCAGCGTAGTCTTTAGCAGCCCGTTGTATCGTTCGATTTTCCCGGAGGCTGGTGCATGGTAGCGGATGTGATATACCCACTCAGTGCCACGCTCTTTGGCCCAGGTGTCTATGAGGGTGTTTCGGAAGTGAGTCCCGTTGTCTGACTCAATTCTTTCTGGGGTGCCACGTCGCCACAGGACTTGCTTTTCAAGTCCCAGGATGGTGTTTCTGGCGGTGGCATGGGGCACAGCGTATGTTTCCAGCCATCTGGTGGTTCCTTCCACCATGGTGAGCACATAGCGCTTACCGTGGTGGGTTTGTGGGAGTGTGATATAATCAATCTGCCAGGCCTCCCCATATTTATATTTCAGCCATCGTCCTCCATACCAAAGAGGCTTTACTCGCTTGGCTTGCTTGATTGCAGCGCATGTTTCACATTCATGGATAACCTGTGCAACAGCATCCATGGTTAAGTCCACCCCTCGATCATGAGCCCATCTATATGTTGCATCTCTTCCTTGATGGCCTGAGGTGTCATGGACCCACAGAGCTATAAATAATTCACCCTTGTGTTGCCAGTCCAAATCCACCTGAGCTAATTTAATCTTAGCAGCCTGGTCCACCTGCTGGTTGTTTTGATGTTCCTCAGTGGCCCGACTCTTGGGTACGTGAGCATCTACGTGACATACTTTTACAGTCAGGTTCTCTACCTGGACAGCAATATCTTGCTACAATGCGGCAGTCCAGATGGGTTTACCTCTGCGCTGCCAGTTGTTCTGCTTCCATTGCTGCAACCATCCCCACATGGCATTTGCCACCATCCATGAGCCAATACAGAGATAAAGTACTGGACATTTTTCTCGTTCAGCAATGTCCAAGGCCAGCTGGATGGCTTTCAGGTCTGCAAACTGGCTCGATTCACCTTCTCCTTCAGCAGTTTCTGCAACTTGGCGTATAGGACTCCATACAGCAGCTTTCCACCTCCAATGCTTTCTCACAAGGCGGCAGGACCCATCAGTGAACAGGGCATATTGCTTCTCATTTTCTGGTAGTTTATTATACAGTGGGGCCTCTTCGGCACGCGTCACCTCCTCCTCTGGGGATATTCCAAAATCTTTGCTTTCTGGCCAGTTTGTGATCACTTCCAAGATTCCTGGGCGACTGGGGTTTCCTGTTTGGGCCCGTTGTGTGATCAGTGCGACCCACTTACTCCACGTGCCATCAGTTCCATGATATGTAGAGGGGACGCTCCCTTTGAACATCCAGCCCAGCACTGGCAGTCGGGGTGCCAGGAGGAGCTGTGCTTCCGAAGCAGCTTGAATCCCTTCATATGCTGCCAATATCTCTTTCTCAGTTGGAGTGTAGCGGGCCTCCGATCCTCTGTATCCCCAACTCCAGAACCCTAAGGGTCGACCTCGAGTCTCCCCTGGTGCTTTCTGCCAGAGGCTCCAGGTAGGGCCATTCTCCCCGGCTGCAGAGTAGAGCACATTCTTCACATCTTGTCCTGCCCGGACTGGCCCAAGGCCTACTGCCTGGACAATCTCCTGTTTAATATGTTCAAAGGCTTGTCGTTGCTCAGGGCTCCATCTGAAGTCATTCTTCTTCCTGGTCACTTGATAGAGAGGGTTTACGATTTGACTGTAATTTGGAATATGCATTCTCCAAAAGTCCACAACATCTAAGAAGGCTTGTGTTTCCTTTATGCTAGTTGGTGGGGACATAGCTGTTATTTTATTGATCACATCCATTGGGATCTGACGATGTCCATCTTGCCATTTTATTCCTAAAATCTGGATCTCCTGTGCAGGTCCCTTGACCTTACTTTGTTTTATGGCAAAACCAGTCTTCAGAAGAATTTGAATTATTCTCTCCCCTTTCTCAAAAACTTCTTCTGCTGTGCTGCCCCACACAATGATGTCGTCAATGTATTGCAGGTGTTCGGGAGCCTCACCCTGTTCCAGTGCGGTGTGGATTAGTCCCATGGCAAATGGTAGGGCTGTGTTTCCACCCCTGGGGCAGTTGGTTCCAGGTGTACTGGACGCCGCTCCAGGTGAAAGCAAACTGTGGCTTGCAGTCTGCTGCCAAAGGGATTGAGAAGAACGCATTAGCGATATCATTTGTGGCGTACCACTTGGCTGCCTTTGACTCCAGTTCGTATTGAAGTTCTAACATGTCCGACACGGCAGCCCTCAGTGGTGGTGTGACTTCGTTCAGGCCACGATAGTCTACTGTTAGTCTCCACTCTCCATTAGACTTTTGCCCTGGCCATATGGGACTGTTGAAGGGTGAGCGAGTCTTGCTGATCACTCCTTGGCTCTCCAGTCGACGAATCAGCTTATGGATGGGAAGCAGGGAGTCTCGGTTGGTGCGATATTGTCGCCGGTGCACTGTTGTGGTAGCGATCGGCACCTGTTCTTCTTTGACGTCCAGCAACCCCACAACAGAAGGGTCCTCCGACAGACTGGGCAAGGTGGACAGCTGTTTAATTTCCTCCGTCTCCAGGGCAGCTATACCAAAAGCCCACCAGGTAATCTATGCCTAGGATACACGGAGTCTCTGGACCAGTCACAATGGGGTGCTTCTGCCACATTTCCGCTTAGGCTCACTTCGGCCTCCAGTACAGTTAACTCTTGGGATCCCCCTGTCACTCCAGAAATACAAATGGGTTCTGCCCCTTTATAGTTTGATGGCATCAGGATACACTGTGTCCCGGTGTCTACTAGAGCCTTATACTCCTGTGGATCTGATGTGCCAGGCCATCGAATCCACACAGACCAGGAAACCTGATTTTCCCTTTCCTCCACCTGGCTGGAGGCAAGACTCCTCTAGTTCTGGTCATAGTATCCATCTCTCACTTCTTGTAAATGTGAGTTAAGAATTTCTTCATCACAATTACAATCCAAAGTAAGATCAGCCCTTCTACTCTATCTGGGGAACTGTTCACTGGAAACTGAACCATTGTGAGACAGGTTTTTCCTGACAACTGGAGCAGCATTTTTCCTGAGAGAATCCCCTTGTGTGATTGTTTTTCCTTGCAACTCACGTACACGTGCCTCTAGGATGAAGGTAGGTTTTCCATCCCACTGCCTCATGTCCTCTCCGTGGTCACACAGGTAAAACCACAGGGTGCCCCGTGGTGTGTACTTTCTATATCCTCTCTCTTGAGGAGGAAAACGCTGACTCCTAATGGCTGAGATACTGGTCCGTACAGGTGGAGAATAGACATACCCTCTTTGAGTTGCTGGACCTCTCGTGACAGTTTCTCCACAGCTGAGACAAGGCAGGAGGAGAGAGTTTCTTCGAAATCCCCAAGTCTGCTAACTAAGACATCCACCGTTGGTGCTTCTTCCTCTTTCCAGCACAGTACTGCCAACGAACTGGCATGGTGCGCTCCGTACCAACTTCCACCACATGGGTCACGTGCACTGGACGTCATCTGGATCTTTGGGCATTTGGTTGTTGTCCAGGTCACTATAAACCACCTCCAGCATACCTAATTCTTTCAGGTACTGAATACCTCTCTCCATGGTGATCCACTTGCCTAGGCGGTATATAACATCTTCCTTGAAGGGATACCTTTCCTTCACGCCTGACAGCAGTCGCCTCCAGAGGCTGAGGGCCTATGTCCCTTTTCCAATTGCTTTGTCAATACCTGCTTCCCTAGCAAGGGGTCCCAGCTGTTTGGCTTCCTTCCCCTCTAATTCCAGGCTACTGGCCCCATTATCCCAGCATCGGAGCAGCCAGGTAACAATATGCTCGCCTGGGCAACGGCTGAAATCTTTCCACATATCTTGCAACTCATTCAGGGATAAGGATCGGGTGGTTTCTGTCTCGTTTATGAGTTCTTCCTCTCCCTCCTCCCCTCCTCGTGATGGCCCTGCTCTTCCATCATCCTTTTATAAACGTCCTGACTTCTGCTTCAAAGATTTCTTCTTCTGTACAGGGGCGACGGATACCAGCGATGGTTGGTCCTCTGGTTCAGCTGTAGTACCCGTCGCGAGGATTTGGGTAGCTGCAGTGCCTGTCGCGGGGGTTGGAGTAATTGTAGTGACTGTTGCCGGGGTTTGAGTGGCTGCAGTGCCTGTCACACTGGTTGGAGTAACTGCAGTGACTGTTGGCGGAGTTTGAGTAGCTGCAGTGCCTGTTGCAGGGGTTGGAGTATCTGTAGTGACTGTTGCTGAGGTTGATCTCCGGACAATATTCCTGAATAGTTGTTTAACTCTAAACAAGGCCTGAACCACATTCAGGAGGCATAGCAATATGAACATGCTTGTTTGATCATCCCAAGGATATTCAAAATCTCAGGGAATATTGTGGATGTCTTCATGAAGAGGATAGAAGAAAAAGGAGTTTCTGAAGATATAGAAGGGAAGGTGAACAAGTGGGAGAAAGTGTCCCATCCTGTCTCCCCCCTAAATTCATCCTCTGAGGTGAAGACATAAAAAGTATAATTATTAATAGTTTCCAAAAGATAGCTCCCGAAGAACAGGAATGATGGCAGTGCTGAGTACAGGCTCATGACCAATAATTTTATCATAACATAAACCAGTGTCACACAGTATAGCAAAGCAATGTCCTTAATCCATTTCCCAGAGATGACCAACCCCACATACAAACTGATAATCAGCAGTATAGACAGCCAGTAAGGTGCTATATACCACAACTCCAAAAACAGATCCAAAAACTCTGAGAGCAAATAAACCGACATTGTGAACAGCGAGTACTAAACTGATATAATGAATGCTTATAACAAATTTGTTTTAACCCATTCGGGTCAGATGTGTCATTATCTCAACTCTTTGTGCCCCACGTTGGGTGCCAAAAAGGACTGTTGTGGTTTAATCTGGCAGGCAGCTAAATACCACACAGCCGCTCACTCACTGTCCACCCCCTGCTCCCCCAGCAGGACGGGGAGAATCAGAAGGGTAAGAGTGAGAAAAACTCCTGGGTTGAGATAAAGACAGTTTAATAGAACAGAAAAAGGGAAAATAATAATGATAATGATAAAATATACAAAATGAGTGATCCACAATGCAATTGCTCACCACCCACACTGACCGATAACCAAGTAGCGATCGGTACTTCCTGGATCATGCCTACCGTTCATATACTGAGCATGACGTCACGTGGTATGGAATACCCCATTAGCCAGCTGGGCTGGCTGTCCTGATTATGTTCCCTCCCATCTTGTGTACCTAGCTCAGTCAGTAGGCATAGGAGCTGTCCTTGGACTAGGAGGGCACTTAGCAACAACTGAAAACATCAGTGTGTTATCAACATTCTCCTCATATTAAATCCAAAACACAGCACTAGGAAGAAATTTAACCCTATCCCAGCTGAAACCAGGAAGAGCTATGCAGCTTTGATTTTAATCCCAAAACTATGTCCGCAGTAGTAATTATCTAAGATACTTCCTTTTCATAATAAATTACTATTCTCCTCTTTCACAAAAGAAGAGCAATAGGATTTTATTTATTTATTAGTTATTTTTTTCTGTGCAAAATAAGAAGGAGTACATTTTATAAGAGGAAAGCTGTATTTGCAGCGAAAACTCTTTTTATGTCTCCCAGCAGTGGATTCTAACAGTCAGTCTAGCACTCACAAAAGGTTCTCACTTTCCCTTCTGACCCATCCTCTCTGCCATTTGTGTGTCTAGCTTCACTTATTGTGAGAAATATCTGTGGGAGCTAGCTGTCAGAGAGTGCTGACTAAGGAGAGAGTTTCCTCTGTCAGAGCTAGGACTTGTGCTGGAAGTCCTTCTAAGACATGCCCCATTTCTTCCACCACTTCCAGGACTAATGCAAGAACTATCACGTGAGGCTTTCTCCTGTGTTACACAAAAAGTCCATTTAGGAGATCACAGAGTTTTGTACATGAGCTGGTAATTGTCACATGTTTCTGCTAGAATATCTAACATATGGCTAGGTGTCATGAAACAGATTTCTCACTAGGGTTTACACATTTCTGTTGTGATTGTGGAAGCAATGAAAGAAGATTCATGTGCCTTGAATGAGCTACCTGGAAGTTAGAGGTGTAAGACTGAGTTAGTTGCTCAAGACTTTCTTCATACATAAAGGGAAAGAATAGGACCACCAGAGACATTCATCTCATCAGACAAGTGTTCAAGACAGGTCTGGGCATACTTATTAACATCCAAAAATAGAAGTCAGCTCAGATACAGGTGTTGAACTCTGGGTCTTTAAACATAATAGAGAGGAATCTCATTTACTGTATAGTTTAAAAAAATCCACATAACTATACGTATACCCACATATACCTACCTAAAAACATACAAACATATTAAATGAAAGAGAATTTTCAAAATCAAGCACCACAAACTGGAAAACATCTGAAATAAGACCATTTTCTGACACCCATCATATCACAAAGATTAAACAACCACCACGCATCCTCCGAGTTCCCTGGTGCAACAGCAAATATTTACTCAGTTGGACACTTCTCCTTAAGAATGAACAGTCCAGCTTCACTTAGCAAAGCTGGCTGGAGCATCTCTGAGTTCCCATGCTCATCACCCATCTTTGCTCAGCAACTTTCTTCAATGTACTAAGGAACAGACAGCCCTATGTCCTGCAGAAAATGAACTCATTTAGTAGATTCCTAAATGATTTCCTACTTTTAAAAAGAGAACCTCGCTCAATGACTTCTCCAGAGTTCAATTCTAGCCGGCCACAAGGCAGAAGAGAATTGGACTTCTTCCCTCAACTGAACCTCAAGCCTCCTTTCAGGCATGGGACAGAATAATGATGTCTAATGTAACAAAACTTATTTTAAACATTTGTCTGAGTTGAAAGGTCACAGTACAGATTTTTCCTTGATTGCTGCCTAGGAACACTACAACATTTACCAGGGATTAATAACAAGAAATGACAGGAGAGAAACTGCTCATGACCACCCACTAATAATTTGACTATGTGGGTAAGAAAAGACATGAGAAATACCAGATTCTTGAATCAGAAACAGGTAGAAAAAATAAATTATTAATTCTCCCCCAGAAGAATATTTTGGCGAAAAGAAGGAATTGTCTCAGGATAAGTTAAATACTATGGCATCATCACAATGTTGCATTCCAATATGAACTGTTTGTGTTTACTATTACAAAAAATTTCAAAACAAACCAAGACCAATGATACATTACATAAAATTGAAAGCCTGCTCTGAAAAGGGCTGACCTTATCAAAGCACTGTACTCCATCCTTTTCTTTTCAAGGAAATTTCATCAGAATTGAAATTTTTTTGGAAAGTTTTTATTCTGATGAAATGTTCTTTTTGGAAGAAAAAATATTCAGGTAGTACATTTGGAAACAGCTGCATAAACAACCCATTCATAGAGGCCTGCTACATCATTGTCTGTTTGAAAGATCAATTAATTTTTTAGGTAATAACTGTACCAGCAGAAAAAGCTCCTTCTGGAGTCATATCTTTTCAGACTGAGATTGCTTTATTAATTAAACAATAGAGCTATCCTGGATTTACATAAACTGAACAATTACAGGTTTGTAGCCATAGCAATTACAATAAGGGAACTATATTTTGAACACAAACTGCATTGTTGAAATTGAAACATCAAACTTACAGCACTTACACTGTTCATAGTTGTAACCTTAGCTTGCCAGTGATTCCCTTACCTGTCTGGCCACCATGGAATTGTATTTGATATTTGTAATACTAAGCACATCAGCACATCACAGGGACACATTATTTAATTGGTGTTCTGAAAACATGGGCTTTTGCTGTAGTCTGTTTATGACTGCCCATTTACAATTTATGCCATATGTCAAACACTTGCCCTTTGCAAAAGCAGAAAGTTCCTCTGAGAACACAGCCTGCATATAGTCACCTTGGGGAAGCAGGGACAAGAGGACACAGCATTCCCAGAGAGCCAGGGGCACAGGCAACAGGACAAAAGTGTGACAAGGCTCTTAGTCAAGGGGAGAACATCATACATGTGGATACAAAAGACGTTTGTCATGATTGTTTACTGTCCTCTTAACCAGGAATGGATCATCCACGTCAGGCGTACAGGAGAGGCACCTCCAGGATTATTGCATGCAAATCCTCTAACACAGAATTAAGAAATGTTAAACAGATTTTTCTTTAATTCTTTCCTTTCTCACTGCCTCTCTTCTCAGGGGCAGGGCACGAAGAGTGTTGGAACACAAAAGAGCCTATGGGATGCAAAACAGTTCTCAAAATGTTGAGCAAACACCTTCAGAGTTCCATCTCTGAGAAGGCTTACTCATAGCCATGATATTGTGTGGAATGAGTCTTTGGAGGCTGTCCTGGGCATCCTGCAATGAGCAGGCTGGGTGTGGGCAAGAAGTTGGGAGGGCAAACAGCTGGGACTGCTGACCCCAAAGGACCGAAAGGATACCCCATACAATATGACCCTGCACTCGGCAATAAGAGCTGGGAGAAAGGAGAAGGAAGGAGGTATGTTCGTGGTTACAGCGTTGTGTCTTCCCAAGGTGCCAGTACCTGTGCTGAGGCCCTGCTCTCCTGGAAAAGGCTGGACATTGCTACATAGTGCAGTAATTTTGTTGTTGGAATGTGGAGAAGGAACAAGGGGTAGACTTTTATTGTGTGTGTAAACTGTCTATCTTTGTTGCTTTTGTGATGATGTTACCCTGATTTTCAGGTGGGGAACTTTTTGTGTTGATGCAAATGAAGTTTGTGAAGAGTGTGATGAATGTATAATTAACAACAATTCAGTTTCACAGAGGCAAGGGGTGGAAAGTATTAGACGTAGGTCTCCAGGTTTTGGTTAGTAAGGGGTCTGCAGGGATGGCCTCTGTGAGAAGAGACCAGGGGCTATCCTGTGCTGGACACAGACGGTTCCAGGCAGTTCCAGCTGACTCCAACAGACCCAGCACAGGACACAGCTGAGCCCCTCAGCCAAGCTTGTGGCGCCTCTGGGAAAATGTATTTTAGAAAAGGCACAATGCTGTGAAAAGTGAGGTAAAAAAATGCAAGAAATGACCCTGCAAACACCAAGGTCGGAGAAGGAGGAGGGGAAGGAGGTACTCCAGGCACCAGAACAGAGATTCCCTTGCAGCCCATGGAGAGGACCACACGCTGGAGCAGATACCCACACTGCAGCCCATGGAGGCCCATGCCAGAGAAGGTGGATATTTTCTGATAGAGACTGTGGCTTGTGGAGAGCTCCTCTTCTCAGAAGTGATGCAGATCCTAGCTGGGCTATATCCCACTTGGAGAAGCCTCTTTCTCCACCAAATATAGAGGAGCCTAAACTATGACTGGAACTACAGTGAAATGCTGTAGTTACAGGAACACAAGGGATTGCTTGTGTCCTCTAAATTTGAACCCTGTCTTGTTCTGGACTAACTTTGCCTTGCAGACAGGACATGATGATGGCACTTCTCTTTCTGTCCCCTGGTGCTTGACTTCTGCCTCCATCAGAGACTCAGGGCCCAATAAGTCAACAGAACAGAAGTTTGAAAGAGGAGAAGCTGTAACATTTTGCAGGATCCATAAAAAATACAATAACTGGTTTCTTTCTCTTTCTTCTTCTCTTTCTTTCTCTCTCTCTTTCTCTGAAGTTTGCTATTATTAGGGATAGCTTCTGCAACTACAGTTGATTTAAATGTAAGCCTAGAGACTCAGGGTGAAAGCATAGTGAGGTGGGAGGAGAGTGAATAGATTAGCCACCCTGCAGAAGTCTACAATCATGGATTTCTTCTTCACCAATTTACTGACTTAATTCTTTGTACGTTTTTTTTTCTACATATCAAAAAGACAGTGATGAATCCTGCAGTTAGAAAGCACGGAAATCACTGGCAGAGGTATGCCTGTGTGAATGTGCACAAGAATTAAGGGATATGTTCCTTTCATATTGCTGCATGCAATGCCACTATTAAATACGTCATTCACCAGGATAGTAAGGTGCACTCTTTTACAGCAGAGGGTATAACTGTGAGACTACACTGCTCTTAAGCGCATCATTGTTATTTAAGGGGAATTCAGCCTTGTCCTGTCAACAAGGCAGGTGAAGTGAGGTGAGGAATGTTCCTACCATCATTTTGATGAATGCATTCCATTGTCTTGACAGAGATAAACCTGTAGCCTTCTCAGTTACAACAGAGAACTAAGTGCAGATGTTTTATTTTCCTAGCCCAAGAATCCCTTCTAATTATCAATGCACTGAAGAGCTTTGGGAAACGAATATCACAAAAGGAGTTTTTGAAACACAAGTTCAAGGTCACCTGAAATACAGCTGAGACAGCAATATGGAACTCATGCTCCATCCATCCAGTTCTGCAGCTGTATTTCAGGTGACCTTGAACTTGTGATTTCTGAGTCTGGCCCTGGACTGAGGAGTGAGGATTTCACACAGAAATCCCTTTGTGGTAATAATTTCCTAAAACTCTTCAGTGCAGTTCTTTATTTCCCACTGTAGTGTTCCTCACTGAAAGAAAATGAGAGGTAAAGCATTGAAAGCTGGGTTCTAACTTTCCGTCTTTACTTTGTTCTTATCAGATGGAGCTTCTTTTTAGCAGCAGCCCATAGACAACAGAATATCATTCCACAGAAGGGAAAAAAAATCATTATTTCTTGCTCTCTTTATTGTAGTCCACTTTGAAAAGCACCTCCTGGAGATAAAAAATCCCTTCTTGCTCTTACGAACAGCTGTGAACTCTCCTGCCGGCCTTCTTTTGGCAGTTCCAGACTCCTGTATTGGCTACCTTTCTCAATGAAAGAAATCCAAGAAGCTGTTTTCTGGCCAACTCATGTTTTCACAGCCCTGTAAAAGCAGAATGACAAAGGTGTTTCTTGCCACTGAACCATTATTTAGAGGTTTTCAGATGCTAATGCCCTTATATCCCTCTGAAACAATTTCCTTACCTGCACAACATTGAAGTGAAGGTATAGAGAATTTTCTGGAAGAAGCCAGGGCATCCTTTCAGAAGAATGCTCTGCTAACATCAGTGCAGGACAGAAAGATTATGCGTTAAATGAAGACTGTAAACAAATTTTTCCTCTGAGGAAGAATAAAGGAGCTATACAAAATTTATAAGCAGTATTACTTACATAGCAAATCACAAAACATACAGATTACAATAAGTGAAAGCTATACTTCATCTGCTTAGAAATAACCATCAGAACAAACAATGGTAAATTACTCTATAGAAAATGTAGAAAAAAATACCTGGTGCAGAGAACATCCATTCATTTCTTTGCATAATGGTTAACAGATCATGTTCCCCCTTCCTGAATCTGCAGAGATCCCAACAGCTTTGGTTTTTTCCTTTCAGCAGGGAAGGCTGAAACTATTTGTGCATTAATGTTTAACGGCGATTGCATTGCAGCAGCAAACAGAAGACAGGACAAGCAGAATGAGTGAGTTGTCCTGTCTTGCCACAGGACTCCTAAATGTCCTTGCGCAACTCATATCAGACAAGATAAAAGAACAGGGCAGCAATAAGAGATACAGAGGGAAATCTATACACTTAATTTTAGCAGTCTGTTAGTAAGGCATCTATGAGCAAGTTGAGGTCCCTTCTGTAGACAGCGGTGAGAACCCAGCACATCTTAGCTGAGATTCGTTCCACCACAATCCACCAGGCTGTTCTCAGGTCCCCAGCACCACCAACTCTGACCATCCTTCAGGACCTCACCATTCTCTTGTCCAGAAACACTCCCTTTTTGAGGGGGCTAAACAATTCATAGCTTAGCTTGACTGGAGATCCCCACACCAAGCCTTCCTGCTGCATCTCTTGTGAAGCTTCATAAGGAAGAAGACCAGAGTCCTAGGTGGCCAGCACAGGCCACAGTGATGAGCTCCACATGAATGAGAGGAAAGCCTCAGTCACAGAACATGGATAAGGTCTTAGGGATCTCTTTTATTATAGACTCTACTGTTGGTCTTCTGGGTAAGCATTGGCCACGCACTTTGCAATATGCTATATGTCTATAAAACTGCAGTTGCAGCATCTTAGCAACATGGCATGAAATGCCAGAGAGAGCTACACCATGGTGGCGGCCTGTATGAATAAATGTCTCTACTTGGCTCATCTTTGAGTCAGCATAACGGTTCCACTGCCAACAAACACCATCTCTGAGCGCTAAGAAATGCAAGGAAGAGGGTGCAGCATCACTGCAGGTACTAAAGCTTCTCTTCTCATGGACTCACTGGAGCAAAAGGCAATCAGGGATAGTCTTAAGAAAAAAAGGTCTGCCCTGCCTGTGCTGCATAATCACTGATAGGGACTTAGTGATATGGAAGTGCGTAGAAACAGAGGCCCAGCAGCGTGGATTTCTCCTGAGGATCACTTATCCAAGGGAGCACTAGGGAAGGAGAGGAGAGAAAGAATCCTGAAATCTTAAGGGTTGTTAAGAAAACTAGATTCTTTCGTAGACTGAACTCTAGTTAAAGAAAAGGAAGCTTAATGGTTATTTTTCTGGATGGAAAGTATTCAGTAATCGTGTCCCTGAGGTTTTAGTTAGCATTCTCATCAGAGAACCTATGAACTTATGAAGGAGCTGAACAGTGAAATCTCCATCCTGCTGCTGGTAGTCTTTCAGGTAGTCAAAAGCCTGATGAGGCAGTCCAGAAGGACCTCTCAAAACTGATTTAGTGGGCTCAGTACTGGGGCCGGTCCTGTTCAATATCTTTATCAATGATCTGGATGAGGGGATCGAGTGTTCCCTCAGTAAGTTTGCAGACAACACCAAGTTGGCCAGGAGTATTGATCTGCTGGAGGGTAGGAAGGCTCTGCAGAGGGACCTGGACAGGCTGGATCGATGGGCTGAGGCCAGTTGTATAAGGTTCAACAAGGCCAAGTGCCGGGTCCTGCACTTTGGCCACAACAACCCCAGGCAACGCTACAGGTTTAGGCAAGAGTGGCTGGAAAGCTGCCCAGAGGAAAAGGACCCGGGGGTGCTGATTGACAGCCGGCTGAACATGAGCCGGCAGTGTGCTCAGGTGGCCAAGAAGCCCAACGGCATCCTGGCCTGTATCAGAAATAGTGTGGCCAGTACGAGTAAGAAGGTGATCGTGCCCCTGTACTTGGCACTAGTGAGGCCGCACCTCGAATACTGTGTTCAGTTTTGGGCCCCTCTCTACAGGAAAGACATAGAGGTGTTGGAGCGTGTCCAGAGAAGGGCAACGAAGCTGGTGAAGGGCCTGGAGCAGAAGTCTGATGAGGAGCAGCTGAGGGAACTGGGGTTGTTTAGCCTGGAGAAGAGGAGGCTGAGGGGAGACCTCATCACTCCCTACAACTACCTGAAAGGAGGTTGTAGCGAGGTAGGTGTTGGTCTCTTCTGCCAAGTAACTAGCGATAGGATGAGAGGAAATTGCCTCAAGTTGCGTCAAGGGAGGTTTAGATTGGACATTAGGAGAAATTTCTTTACTGACAGAGTGTTCAGGCCTTGGAACAGGCTGCCCAGGGAAGTGGTTGAGTCACCATCCCTGGAAGTATTTAAAAGACGTGTAGATGAAGCCCTTAGGGACATGGTGTAGTGGGCATGGTGGTGTTAGGTTGAGGGTCGGACTCGATGATCTTAGAGGTCTTTTCCAACCTTAACGATTCTATGATTCTATGATTCTATGAAAAGAATGGCTGATGACCTCCAGCATAAATAAAAACAAGATAATGTGTCTATAGAAAAATAAATCTAAGCCATGTCAGTATGGCACTGAAAACAGAACTGGCAATTATAGCTCAGGACAGAGCTCTCAGGGTCACTGCAGACAGGTCTCTGCAATCATTGGTTCAGCACACAATAACACTCAGTTGAACAAAACCCAGAAGAATGCTAAAGCACCACCAGGGAAGGATGGAGAAGAAGATGGGAGGATTCATTCTTCTACACATAAAAACAGGGCACACCTTCCTCATAACCACTGTGTACAATTCTGTTCTCTACCTCTCTAAGTGGGTAATGGTGAGGATCAGACAGATAAAGGCAATTAGGTGGTGCATTTCTAGACAAAGAGGCTAAAAGGACCAGGACTCTTCAGTTTGGAAAGAAGAAATCTGAGAGGAATACATGGGGGTTTACTAAATCATGAAACTGGAGGACAAGGTAAATGCAGAACTGTTCTGCAGTCCTAGTGATGTAGTAGGTACAGTATCTACTATTCCATATTGTTTGTTTCTGTAATTCTACTGTTCGCTTCTGTAATTCTAAACAATGAAGACTTGTTGCTTAGAAGTTAGATGACTAACAGGTGTGTGGCTGTAATTGTGTGGAGTAGTAATTAATTATAAACTGTGTGTTTTAGAGGTAGTGATAATTAATTTTAGCTATGGAAACTATAAACAAACATTGTCCAAGCATGGCTCAGGGACAAATTGCGATCCTATAAGGTAAAGAGGAAATAAGTTCATGAAGAGTTCATTACCCTGACGACCACCAGAGGCCACCCGAGACCCTCAAGAAGACCCTAAAGGCTTTAGTGCGCATGTGTTTAAGATGATGTAATATTATAATTAGTTCTTGGAAAGGTAATGAATATGTAAAAGAGAAATTTAAAGTATGTATGAGAAGCATGGATATAAACAGAAAGGTGACTAGACGAGGTGTGCTTGATTTGTGGCAAGTCCACCGAGCACCCAGGCCTGAATAAAACAATATCTCTCCTGAGCGTGTAGAATTGGTTACTTGCACGCCGGGCACGAATTCGCGTTTCGGACAACACTAGAGCAAGGGGGCACTCAATGAAATTAGTATGAAATTGGTTTAAAGCAATAAAAAGACCGTGTGGGAAAAAAAATTGTGGAATCTGCTGTCATAGAAGGATGGGGAGGCAGACCATGTCAAAAGTCATGGACAACAAGCCTGTAAATCTGTATTTTAACTTTAAACTCCCAGTTCCAGTGACAAGCTGAGTTGGAGAGCTGCAGAAAGCGACAAGGTTGCCATGATCTCCCTAAATCCCTAAATAAGGTTTTTTCCCTCAAGGTTCACCTCTGCCAGTTCTTACAGTTGTCCTCTCTGACACTCTCCAGCAGGAGACAGCAAGCAGGGAACAACACTGAAATGAGAGCGGAGAGACTCTCCATGATGGATATGGGATTTTTTAGAGATAAAAGCAGCGTTATTCCTATTCATGTTAGTTCTCCTCACAGCCTGGGAATGTGCAGGTGGCCTGACCCATCACATGGCAGGAGGCAGAGAAGGTGGAACAGTCTAGAGGTAAAACTAGCTGCAAACAACGACTGGATCAAATTCCCTAGTGGTGGCTACATAAAAGAAAAACAAATTACTGGGAGACAACAGGCAGATGCGAGCTCAGAGAACAATCTGGTTTGGAAAACAAACAAGCAGGCAGGAAATGTTCACAAGGAACCAAGTACATTATTGGATGGTGAGTCATGCAGCCAGTGAGTACACCAAAAGAATGTATTTCATCTTTAAAGGGTGTGGAATTTAAAGCAGGCAAGCTGACTGCTTGAATGCCAGAAAAATAAAGATAGTTTCAGGCCATTTCAGTCTGATCAAAACATCTGCCTTTTATGAGAATTCTTTCAAGTCCAGAAATCAGACTTTGCCTTTCTTCCACTTCATCTTAGAACAGAGCCATCCTTTCAAAAAGCATAACGAGGAATATATCTTCTTGATAAATATTGCGTAATGGAACTTTGCGGTTCTGGAAGAAAGGAAAAAAATTCTTTCTTTTTTTATTATTATTATTTTTAAATGAACTTTTTCTTTCACAGAAAACACAAGCAGAACAGGCAAATGGGCAAACATTACAACCTTGAAGCTATTATAGCAGCTCTCCTGAGAATTTTTAGTCTGCCAGACTTGTCATGGTCCATCACACTGATTGCTGTGTCACCTTGCATCTTGAATGAGCTGTTCTTGGCAAAAAAACCCTAAACTTTCCTCCCAGGCTTTGCCAACTCCTTTCCCTGCAACTGGGGCAGAGAGCTGAGGCAATTTATTTACACCTTCAGCAAATCAGGAATACCTTTACCTTTCTTTCACATTGGAATCTGAGAAAATACTCTATCCCAGCCAAAACCAGTGCAGTGCTTTTTGGTTAATAATTTGCCTTTGCAACTAGCTTGGTTTTCCTTGCTACTGTGCTAATAAGACAAACACATCCCCTCCCAATAGTCTTTAAAGGAGGAAAAATAAATTATCCTTCTTTTGCGCATGTGAAGAAATTAAAGTACAGTAGGGAAAGAAGTTCTGCCATTGCCCCATATACCAGTCAAATAAAACCCATCAGTATTTGCAGCAATCACACAGTATGTGCACAGAACATACAGATGTACTAGATTATCCTTGTAATTGTTTTAAGATTACAAGACAAGAAGACTAACAGGGAACTGTGCTTTGGAGTTGAACAGCATGGAGCAAATCAATAAAAATTTCAACGTGAATTGCTCATCTAATGGCTAAAAGGCTAAAGCCTTGCACGAAGACACAGAACAGTGGCAGAGGATGGAAAATGACTTACTTTAATTATTTAAACAACAGAGGAAGATCATGAGGATTTCTGGATGATTCATAAATGCAATGCTTCTTTTAATCTCTGTAATGAGAGTTTAAAAATTAACTCCATAGGAATTTTCCTTTAAGCTCTGAAATTGGTCAATTTTTTATAGCTGTTTCAACTGTTAAAGCAATCTCATGTATCCTGACCTGGAAAAATGATCTGCCTTATTGGGAAACAATGTCTGAGATGATTGCTGTTGCTGATACAGCTGTTAGCTGACAGCAGAAGACCAAGTTACACACGTAGGTTCTCTACAGTTTATCCAGTGGGCCTTCAGACACACCTCATACACTTGCATTGTCTTACCAGAAACTCCCTTCTCTTCATGCTTGTTGTCTTGTTTCTTTCTGATAGGCAGGAATATGCCAGTGAAGCTTTTCCAAGTATGATTCACAACAACAGCTGAGCAGGTTTAGCTGAAACTTTCTAAATAGCATTCAGCCAGAGTCACACACTTGGCATGGAAAAGTATCAGCCCAGATGCTGAGTGTATAGCAAAATACTAATCATGTCAGGTGTGATGTCATGGAAAGCATCAGCCACAGAGTACACTACTGCTGTCCCAACAGTGCCAGGACCAGTCACAGTGGTTTTCCTTCTGTCCAGACTGACTCTAGCACTCTTTCTTCAAAGAGTATAAATTAGCAAGTGGCATATCTAATGACTAAACAGTCAGTCTTTTTGAAGACATATGCCTCACTGAGATCTCCAGAAAAGGGTCTGCAGGGAAAAATGGCTGGGAGCCAGTACCAACCTCCAGATGAGAAGTGCCAGACTAACCAGGTGCAGTCTGGATCTTAGTCAGAACCTCTTTATATTTGCACCACTGTTGGAAGAGGTTCAGTCAGATCAGGCACATTTTGGGGCAAGAGAGATGTAAATGACATACTGAAGTTCATCTCTGGTTTTCTGAAAAAACCTAGATGCCTTCTCCAAACTGTGGCACTAGGGAGGAGGGAAGAACTAAGATGGATGCTGTCAGATTCATAACGTAACCCTAGCAGTGCTAATGCTCTTGAAGACCTGGAGGACAGTAGTCTGTTCTCCCTCTCTTTCCTTTGTAATTTCTGCTACCTTTCCCTATCTCAGGTCCCTGGGACCAGCTCCAGGTGCAGGCAGAGCATTCCTTTCTCCTGTATATGCAGGAGACAGTGCCCTGTGCACGGTATTGAATTCTGTGCATCAGAGGGGAACTGCCCAGCTGATTATCCAGAATCAATGTCAAATGAAGGTAAAATAAAAAGCTCTGGGTGCACCTGAAAGCCTCAGCAAGTTAGTGCATCATCAGCTGCCTGTCTGAAGCATGTCTGAATGTCCTAGCCTGCTGTGCTGCAGATGTGTTTTGTTGTGTAGTAATTCTCACAACACTGCCTGATCAGCTCTTACAAAGCAAGGGAAATAGCCTGGAAGAACCTCCACAAACAGAAGCTGAAAAGTAAACAAGCAGGTGGGAACAGCAATTCAAAGTGCTGGTCTCATTCTGACTCCTGAAACACTTAAAAAATGTTTTATTACTGGATATGCTATTAGGGCCCAAATTATATCCCACGGTAATAAAACCTGATAGCAAGTCTCAGAAAGATGACAATTCACCTTCTTTCTACTGCTATCTCTGGGACTCAGCAGCCCAGGTTATAAGTAAAGAGCAGCTCTTCTTCCTCACTGAAAGTTGTTCCTTGCAGCAGCATTGGCCTTTGAAGGGTCTGGTGAGTGATAAGTCAACAGCAGAGATGACCTAGCTGGCCCACTGCTGGAGCAAAATTCAGCTACAGATACAGCTATGGCATTTCTCTGTGGCAGAGCATGTTCTGAGGTGTTCAGGAGGACCATATCCAGAGTTCATTGAAATCAGCCCTGTTGGGGACCACAGTCATGCATAGTGTTTTAGCAGCACTGAGCACCTTCCCTGGGGTCTATGGACTGGTATCACAACAATAGTTGCTCTGTGAAACCATTTCAAAAGCAATTGCTGGATAAGGCAAAATTTCGAGCTGATCAGGTTGGAAAATGTCTTAAGAAAGGGATCAGAAAGGTGGCATAGAGCCTACTCTCTCAGGACCACTGCTAAGGATTCATCTCAGGGTTAGTGTCACATCTACATGCTAACTAGAGTAACATGCCATGGTTCTGCCACTCATTACACTGCAATTTCTTCCAGAACCTTGTTTTCTTTGCAGGAAGAACTAATAACTCATTTGACTTCTCTGTTCTGAATTAATTTCTACCCTGTGTGTTCAACACCTTGCATGGTGAAGCCCTGTTCTCATGAATGGTGTCTACATAGTACTGCAATACAAGTAGCAAATCAGAAGTATGTATTTATTTTCTTTATTTAATTGGAACGATATTTTGATATAATGAAGCATGGAAGTACAAATATAAGTATACTGGAGGTGTAGGGGAAGGAATTTGGTATATTGTTTGTGCTTAATATTTATGCTTATCAGTGATAAAAATAAACTAGTTACAAACATACCTCCTTTGAGGGGTTTAAATAAGCTGCCAGGAAGTGGAACAAATGCAACAACAGAAGATTTCTTTGTAAATGTATTGAGAAGTAGACGCCTGCTTTGTAAATTGTATCTTAAGCTTTCTGGCTTTTATAAGCATCTGTTTCTGGCACATAGGCCATTCAGGCATTTAGGATTTACTCTATTTAATCTGGATTTCCTGCTGCACAAAGAAAGTCCACTGAAGTCATAGGGACTCATTCTGCATATCTGAGGAGGAAAGTCTCCATCAACATGTATGCAAAGGAGGAAAGCGACATCTTTGGAAGGTAATGTTCATTTCAGGCTTCCACGGTGTACCAGTAAACAAAGAAAGAGTTCACCATTATGGAGCAGAGCAAGACATTCCCTAGGGTCTCATCTTTCTTCCCTCTGCATGTTCATAGAGGAAAACCAGGCTGCTGCTTTCTGCTAAACTGCCTACATGGACCTATGATGTGCATTTTTGCTGAGGGTAGAGGCTGGACTGGGGAATATTCTTTTTTTGTGATGACCCATAAGCAGATAAAATCTAGTCTGTGCATTTAGTCCTAGAGTTAGGGACACAGGGGACAACACTGAAAGAAACAAAGGTTTTTGTCAATTTAAAACGTGAGATACCAGCTGGACCCCTCCACAAAGAGAAAGGCGCTGCCAATTTTAGCAGATTTTCAGGTGCCAAAATGTACAATGGCTGCATGAGTCAAGACAAAAATGTTGGTACTATAGTTGGCTTTTTAACCTTTTCAGTGCCTGTCTCCCTACAGACACAGTAAAAATATGTCTATAATTACATTACCCGTCTCATGGGAGCTTTCATGCATCTAATAAGAATTGCTGATGGGAATCCAGAAATTCATTTGATGTTTTTCTTTGGGATATCTACTCTCCATGAGCTTTCTGGCTGATACATTACAAGTTGGGTTTTTTTTGAAAATACTGAGTTTCTGCTTGGCTAATTGCAGGCAGGCAGCAATACCGTGTGAACAACACTACTCATTGGTCATCTCTTCCCCAAGCCAAAGCCACCAAACACTTCCATCTGAAAAGGGACAAAAGCTAAGTTCTCCCCTTCGTTCTCTTTGTCCCATGCTGAACTCAGCAACATAGACTTTGTTCTTCTGGCCCCCTTCCCTTAACCCACCCAAGATGTCTCCAAGGTCAGACGAGCCAGTGGAAGGGGAATCTGTAGCTGCGGTACTACTAGTGTTGTACATAAACCTAAGATAATGACATGGATGATCATACCATGTCCATGGCAGCAAGTCTAAGGAAAGGGACTCTCATGTGAACAGCAAAGACAACGGGTCATTTACTCCATGGGAGACACCTGACATAAAACCAGAGTTGCTGTGTTAAAGTTTCTGATGTGTTCACCCACCATAACCCCCCATAAAGCATGCCCTGGTACACTGGGATATAGGAATTCTTTCCCATCTTTCCCAGCCAGAGCTTTATCCTGAATGGAAATCCCCCTGCTAAGGAAAAAAAAGCTGGGTTTGAGCAGCAACTGAAAGTTTCTTATCTTGAACAAGGAACACCATGGCTGGTTTTTTTGTAAGACTCCCAAGGACTGTTTCTCAGCTCTCTGCTCATGTGAGCTGTGGACTGGGCCTAGAGGTGGGGTCAGCACAGTGGCAGCTGGAGATGTGAGAGCATGGGAAGCACGGTTTCTCCCTGCTCCAAAGGGAAGTACAAAAGATTTTGCCTCTAAATGTCTTAGGCACTGGCAGAAGCCACTCCCCACAAGTGTCAGTGGGAACAGGGCAGGCATCTCTTTGTGTCACAAGAACATCACACACAACAAGCAGCGTCACCTCTCATAGAGCATCACAGATGGCTTGAGGCAGTTTTGTTCAGGCCTAGAGTAGCTGACTTTTCGGAGAGGATGTTAGCCCACAAGCATGAATAAGACTGGTTCACCAAGGGGTCTCACCTCACATCTACAGCCCTGTCCCAACCCCTGGGGCTGCAAAGCTCAGTTTAGTGTGTGTTGCTGAACAACCTGAACCGGTTCTGAAGCACCAGCAGGAGATTTGTCTACCCAAAGGTCTCACTGCAGTACAGGCCACACACCCCTGAGCTCACTAGGACCCAGGAACAGGGTAGCCACTACAATGCAGAACTTAAACTAGCCTGGGAACAGACTCCACCGTCCCCCATCTGCAGCCATTTATCCACTACAGGGGCTGACAGCCTCTGCCTGGTTCAAATCCTTTCAGGCCCTCATGCAGGGTCTGGACAACACTTTCTTGCTTTGTCAAGTATGATGGTCCAGGTTACAACAGCAAACAGCCTGTTAATGACCAAAGAAGAAAATTCTGGAAATATTCTATTAGCAACTACTCAAACTTGTTTACCAGCTAATCTGAAAAAAGAATTCACTAATGCTTGTGTCCACTTGCCCTTGCTAATGGTGGCAAGAGTCTGTTAATTGAAAGGCAGTTATCAGTGCCACAATCATTACATTCTCTTAATTTCTAAAGAGGACAGTCAAATCATTGCTGATGGGCTTCCTAGCCTGTAGTTTCACCAGCACCGCTTTGCCACAGAGCAGAATCTGGCTATTAAACCTAAAGGAATTCAGGTTTTGCCAGCTGGACTCTACTGCCCCAGCACCAACCTTTGCCTCCCCTATCTCCATGGTGATTTTGTGGGTAATTAATATACTTTTCCCCCCTAAAAAGAATGAACAACTGAATAAAAGAAAGAAGGATACAAAGAAGAGGGGAAATCTATCTTAATAAAAACAGGCAATTCTTTGAGATTTTCATTTGAGGTTTTCTGAACATAAAGACTGCACACCAAACACACAGTCCAACCTTCCTGGACATCCTCATCTGGGGAGAGCACAGATATTTATCCACTTTTTCATGAGAAATGCCATCTGTACTGAAAGATAGGGAGCTAGGAACTGCTGTAATATCTCATCCAATGTACAATTAATAACAATTCTTTACCCTGGCAAACAGCATGAGAAAGAAAAATCATCTGGGTGGGCAAGATAAACCTCTGCAAGCAGCTGCACACTCAGGCATCAGCATCTTCAGTCTCCCTCCTACAGCACTGTGAAAGTGCAGACCACAAACTACTTCTGCGTACTGAATTATTAGGAAAAAGCCATGGCTGGGTCAATCTTTCCACTTTATCCCACTTAGAATAATAAAAAACTTTATAAGCAATGAAGAGCAAGCTGTCAACATGTCAAAAACTGTGTGTGCATGTAAACTGTGTTGAAACTTCTTCCTTTTCTTTCCCCAGATTTTCAACAACAACCCTCCAGCCTACTAAGTCATGGGAATTAAAGGGCTAATCTCAAACTGATGATCCTTCCGAGGTTTACAACATTATCAGCTGCTCACATACATAATTGTACATTTCTGTTTGCTCATCAAGCTTAAATGATCTCTGCCATGGTAGAAACACATGGAAGAAGTAAATTTGTCAGCTGGAAGAAAGCAGCTATCCATTTCTGCAAGAACTGGGTTCAAAACTAACTTACTGCATGAGATTTCATTTCTCAAAAGAATTTTTCAGAAACTGACACAGAAAAATGTGCTACAAAGGAATGCTAAGAGCATAATTTTGGAAATCCCTCGTTCTTTAAGTAAAAACAAAACCAATCAACCAACCAAACAACACCCCAAACAAACACAAAAGAGAGAAGGGGAAAAAAAATAAAGGTACTTAGTGCTCAGGAAGTAGTTTTTTCTTCTGGATTTTACTTTTTTCCACCCACACTGAAAATTTTCTGCAATTTTTCAGCAAAATTTTCTGAAAATTTTGCGTTAACTGTTCTCAAAGATGTGTATGCTGCAACAGTGAAGTGACTTCTGGCAGAACTGGCTGAGCTTGAATCTGCTTATCTGAGACGTCTCTGGAGAACACAAGAAGGAGTAAAAATCCCTATACCTGTCCTGAGAAGTAAACTAATATGCCAGTGTCTTCAAGCCCCACAGACTGTCAACAGCAGTTACTTTCAGTGTCAGCTACAAAACTGCCCTCGTCCACTGGCCAGCTACTGCAGGTTTGGGCTGTGGAGGAGATATTTGAGCAGCCAGGGTAGGTCTTCATACAGCATTAATAAAAATTGGGAACTAATTCTCATTCCCATGGACATTCAAGCAACAGCGGAAAAATAAGGTGGGCATGAAAGTTAATCACTCCTCCAAGCACAAGAAGTTGAAAGCAGTCTTAATACAGAGTACACACTGGTGTTCAGGCCCTATACCCTTACAACAATAAATATATCTCTTCAGGCTTCTCACAAACCAAGTCAACCAAGCGCAACATAGATCCTCTGCTTTCTTGATTTGAAGTCTTCCAGATTTCATGTTGACCCTTAATCACTCTCTTGTCAGGAGATCTTAACTGTACAACATGCCCTGTTTCCCTGGGTTTGTTTTTAGGACTCTTCGCCTACTCTGCTTGGAGTCAATAACTCAGCAAGATAAGTTTTCACATGACTCATTCTGTCTCCTGGATGATCTAACAGATTGTAAATACAAAGAAGATTTATGGGGAAATACATTGGGGGGTCATGTCTGGATGTTTTCATCGTTGAAAAATATCACCACCTTGTGTTGCTTCTGTCCAACATGGCAGACTTTTATATGTAAATCTTTCCCTAAACATGCTAATGAGGTACATAAAACTGCCTCTTTCTTCTGAGCAGAGAGACTCCATGGAGAATTCCCTGTTTCAGCAGGACTGCTGTAAGTTATGAGCACCCTGGCGCGTGCGCTAATGGATCCAAAGCGGCCTTCATCTTTATGGAGTGCTCACCTCTCTCTTCCTTACTACGTACTAAGCTCACTTGCAAGTCCTTCCAGCACAATAAAAGGCAGAAAGATTGGAAGCATTACATCTTTTTGAGTTAAGACTTCTTGCTTAAAAAATGAAGTTCGTGTCTTTTGCTAACTGAACCTTCCTAAGATGCTGTAGTGGTAACATAAGAAGCATAAGTTTGGCTCCTACTACAGGACATACCTTACGGGCTTTGTGCAAAAAGTGGTGACAGTTGATTACTGGGTGAGGAGGGACATGAATCGTCGCAGGAGTTGGAATAAGTCAGCATACATTTCCAGTGCTTTTGGAGCAGCACAAAGGCTTAGTAGGCATCAGTGAGTTACGATCACAGAGACAGGGACAACCTACCATAGCAGAGTTTGGAGATCTATACATTTCAGTCTCTGATCTAATGACATTTTCTGTAGGGCACATCGACTCCTCTTCAAAGAAAGGTTTTTCTCCACACAGGCTCTGAGGAGTACTTACCGGAAGCACAGACATACTCAACCCTGCCAGATGTCAGGCTTTTATTCTGTGAGGGGATGCCCAGGGACCTAGATATCACCACTACTAGATGCCAATGCTGTTCAGCCTTGATGGGATCTGGCCATGGTGCCCTGTGGAGCTCTGGACCACTGTAGTGATTCACACAGATTTGTTCACCCTGTTTTAAGTCTGTCTGTAAGGGCTGTGGACAAACTCAAGTTCCTCTCATGAGAAGGCCAAACTAACCCAGCGGCAAGGTACTATGGGCATGTAGGGGCGAAGGCACTGTATGGGGCAGCAAGACTCACTTCTTGGCTCTGATGATATAACCTCACTGTGCCTGTGTCACTCCATAGTAGGACTGTACTTGCATGGCTTGAGGAGTACATAATTATTCAGCTCTGGCTTCTTCCACTCCAGGAGAACTTGATATCTGAACTACCAACCAGCCTGCCCTCATGGGGGTTAGGGATGGTTATCCTCTTTAATGGACAGCCAACCAGAGACCGGTTACCTATGGCTTCACTACCTAACACAAGCCTTCCTCAGGCTGTGAGAGCTTCAGGACATTGGACTGCACCCTGTTATATGCATACAGACAGCACGAGGCACTCAGCTGGAGTAGCCAAGGAAAGAAGTAGAGGGCATAAGACAATCGTCTTGTTCATGCATTGATAATGCCTTCTTAAAGCTCTTTTGACAAGAAGGTTGAGCAGCGTAAGTGAGAAAGATCAAGTACCTCACTGGTGTGTAATACATCAAGAAGTGCACTGTATATCTGCCGCGATGGAGAGACGGAGACCCAGCCAGGTGGAAATCAGATCTCACTTTATTGCTCTACACGAACTTCTTATATACGGTTTCAGAACAACCATGTACAAAACTCATTGGCTACATCTTAATTACCTAATGCATATTGCAAAACCTGAGCTCTCTATTCGCTGCTCCTCCTCACGCTGTTCCCAAGGGTCGCAAGTTCTGCTTTTGTATCTTTCTGCTGCACACCCCAGCCCCGCACCTGCTGACAGCGTCGGTCACAGCCGGGTCCACACCCTGCCATCGTGTAACCACAGATCCCAAGGTCGCAATGCCCTTGTGGCCTAAGCCTCCACTAATCGTATCATATTATGTTCTTTCTTCTGCGGCCCATTCTTCATGCGCTCCCACAGATCTCTTTCAATTATCTTATCTTCACTGGAGTTTCCCCCAGGATTGGACAAACTATTCCCCTCATCTCCCCCTTCTTGTTGCACCATAAGCACTCGCTTTACAGAGTTAGTTATCAGTCTTTGTAAACATTGCATAACACATGGCAAAAGCAAAATCAACAACAATACTACTATAATTATAACAACTATTTTTTCTAAAATTGTAGTCCACCATCCGGACAACCCTAATGAAGATAACCAATCTGTAAAAGGATCACTACTTTCTCGAAGCTTTCTCATGTTATCCCTCAAAATTGAGAGTTGCTTATGTATTGACTGGGAATGATCAGAGATGTTCATACAGCACATCCCCTCAAATTCTTCACACCCATGCCCTTGTGCTAAAAGCAAAAAATCAATCGCGGCACGATTCTGTAAGATGGCATGTCTTATCCCCTGAACGTCACTGGCTAATTCCGACAAGACATTTGTTGTCACATTAATTTGTTTTCCAGTCCAGCACGCCAACTTTCTTAATTGTGTTAACGCTTGTGCCGTAGCTATCCCAGGGGCAAATATGCTGGCTTGTTATATGGTCTATACGACGTAACATTAATGGAATCATCCTGATCCGCATGTGATGAAAACTGAAAACATAAATCAGAAGGGGCAGAACCTAAAAGGTTAAATTCTTGTATTTCTCTATCTGAGGTACACATAGAGCTATTACATTTCATAAAGGGAGAAGAAGCGTTAAAGGTGATATTGTTTTTATCACACTGTGACTGAGAACGCATAGAACCACATGTTATCACAGTGGGTTCAAGGATCAAGGTGGAATTGTTTACCAGGCTCATATTAATAGGGACTCCCAATAGACACGTCCTAAAAGGGTCAGAAGGGGTGGCCATCGAAAGACAGAAGCTACTCTGATTGATTTTCTCGGCCCAAGTGACCCATAGGTTTTTTCTATTTTCTATGTGTTTAAGGGTTTCCCAAGATTCTGTGCCGCTGACCAGGATGGAAATAGTAATTCCTGTCACTAGGCACTTTACGCCAAGGTTGCCTTTAGTTACTTTCATTTTTTCGGCAGCCTGCTTTTCTTTTCCCAAGCGAACCATTTTTCACACTCTCGTTTTGTGCGTTCCCGGTCCTTTCCCAAGACCGTCCAGATAGCAGGTATTAGATTAGTTTTGCTGCATTCCAAGCCACAAATCTGTATAATTTTAGCTCTCTCAATTACCCCTCTTTTTCAATCAGCACAGCAATCAAAAAGACGGCTGCTTCCTAGGGACTCATGCCCTGTTATGAGTAAAAGTCTTACTGTGACGAATTCTTTCCTCAGACAAAGATTACACCAATGCTCAGAACGCGTCCAGCGACACCTACGCATATAGCGATTATTCATTTAAGATACTTGAGTCTTCAGGCTCGCAAAATATGGTGAAGAAAGTCCATGTTCGGTAACAGTACGGCGCAGCTCCTTAACCACCGGAAAAGATAGAGCTTCCCACTGGGCTCCTCCGCTTCTCTGATAGACTACAGGAGCCACTATCATTCTAGCAATCTCTAGTTCCCCCTCCTTTAACGCTTGGCGCCTAATGTTGGCCCACACATCGTGTGGGTCGGGGGGGTAGAGATCTGGCTCCTTTTCAGGGTCCACGGGTCCCGGATCGAAGGGATCCTCCTCAGGGGGATACCCTGCGGTACATATCGTCAATGGAGCCGAGGGCTTCTTTACCTCCGATAACAATGCAGACACCGGGGGAGTGTCTTTCTTTTTATCTGGGTCATCTTTATTACTTTCCTCCTGGGCCTTTAAAACTTCAAAGATATTTCTCCACCACGGGAGCATACGCTGCGCTTCAACACTTCCCGTAGTCGCTGCATCCCATAACTTTACTCCCACATCGTCCCAAAGTTCCCGTGTGAAAATAGTGGATGCAGTTACAGCCGGTAATTTAACCTGCACCCATTTAAGAATTGTCTTAAGATCATGGCCAGAGATATTCTTCCCATGTTTTTTAAGAAGAGCTTTCATAAGCTCATACACGTCTCTCTCAGGGGACGACGCTTGATTCCCCATGTTTCCCACAGCTCACCTCTCTAATCTGGAGGGATTGGTTGCCGGCCGGCTCCTGCTTCCTTTCAGCAGCTCATTCAATGTTCTGTGGGACTCGCAGCCTGCCACGCAGTTAGGTGGTTCACGACCCCAAATCACGTCGGGGTCACCAATTTGCCGCGATGGAGAGACGGAGACCCAGCCAGGTGGAAATCAGATCTCACTTTATTGCTCTACACGAACTTCTTATATACGGTTTCAGAACAACCATGTACAAAACTCATTGGCTACATCTTAATTACCTAATGCATATTGCAAAACCTGAGCTCTCTATTCGCTGCTCCTCCTCACGCTGTTCCCAAGGGTCGCAAGTTCTGCTTTTGTATCTTTCTGCTGCACACCCCAGCCCCGCACCTGCTGACAGCGTCGGTCACAGCCGGGTCCACACCCTGCCATCGTGTAACCACAGATCCCAAGGTCGCAATGCCCTTGTGGCCTAAGCCTCCACTAATCGTATCATATTATGTTCTTTCTTCTGCGGCCCATTCTTCATGCGCTCCCACAGATCTCTTTCAATTATCTTATCTTCACTGGAGTTTCCCCCAGGATTGGACAAACTATTCCCCTCATATATCCTAGTCACTATCAATTGATTAAGAGGACTGATAAATGGAGCTCTAAGAGCAAAGGAGACCCTTTCACGCTGGAAAACAGGATGGTGGGTGAAAGAATAAAATGCAGTTAAAATACAGAAAGAAAAATCCTGCATTCATTAGAAATAAAAAGTAAATGCAAGCCTTAATATCTGGAGACAGCAGTGGGACAATTGGAAAAATAAACCAGAAACATCAAAAGGCATGACAGGAGAAGAAAAGCTGAGTTTCACAAAGCAGAGGCTTATTTAAAAGCACATTAATTAACCAAGAAAAAACAAAATCAACCTGTCTTTCAAAGGAAGTCTATGAGCATGGGAGAAGACTTTAAATGTCTCTATTATAAGACTCCAGTGTGAGCATTTGCAAGAACAAAGAGCACATCAACCACTAATCTATGCAAGGCAGCTTCTCTGGCCAGCCTTCTCCAAAAGAAAGGCAGAACAGAGAAATACTAGACACTCTGTCTAAACAGTACAGATGCAACCCTTCTCCCAGCTGTCCCTGGGTCATTAGTTATGTCAATTTGTGCACACTTGGAAGGTGTTCAGGTAGCAGGATAAGGAGGTCATCTCTCCACCTGAGTATAGTCTGAAGAGGGGATGAAACAATTGTTATGTTTTTATTAAGCAAACAACAATCACATAGTCACAATCAGCAGCATGGTAAGAGAGAGCAAAATATACACCATATTCCTGTGCCACAAATAATATCCAGCTTCTGGAATTTGAGGATAGCTGCAACACCATGGAAATCTTAGTGATAGGTTTTTCCAACACTGTGAGCACAATCTCTTCTTTTAACTTAAAAATGGCCATTTTTGATCTAACCCAAAGGACCATTCAGCCCAGCTTGTCTGTAACATTAGACAACAGATATATTGGAGAGAGCAGAACAGGGCAAGCATGCAGCAATACTTTATAAAATACTTTCCTAACCACCAGCAATTTGCAGTTCAAGGACTTCCCCAGCCAAAGAAGATGTTTTTATATTTAAGAGACCACAATGAATTTCTTTTCTATGAATTTGCCAAGTTGTCTTCTGAATTTGTGTGAACTTTTAACAGTCACAGTATCCTGTGGCAAGGAATTATACTGATTAATGGTAACTTGTATAAAGAACCAATCCTTCTGTGTGAATTTTATCCTGTGACAAGGAATTATGCTGATTAATGGTAACTTGTATAAAGAACCAATCCTTCTGTTTTGAAACTCCTTCCTTCTAATTTCATGTGTTGCTCCTTAATTTTTTGTTTTGAAGAGACAGTGAATAGTCAAACTCCGTTCACCTTCTCCACAGCGCTCAAGAATTTACAGACCCCTGTCATATCCCTTCTCAGTTTTCTCTTTTCCATGGTGAAGTCTATTTATTATTTTTTATAGTAGTAGCTGTCTGTTTACTCATTCCCACAACCATCACAGATCTCTGATCATTCCCCTTGTCTATACTCTTTGTACTAAATAGACACAATGCAAAGCAGTTACAAATGGCTATTGTTCTGCACGGGCATACCCATCTGCTGACTCTCACTTTAAACAGTTGAGGCGATAACTTTCAAAATATATTTTACTACTTGTTTCAAGGTTTTTCTTTTTTGAGCTTTTAGGACCAGGTTTTATTATTTAATTCTCAGGTAACCCTGAGACTCAGTGCCATCTCTAAGAACCCTGGAAGGGGAATCTGAATACTACTGACAGCTCTGTGAGAGTTGATGTTTTCTCTTAAAGCTGCTGGAGTTCTATTAATACACACAAAAAATCCAATTCCACAGAAAGTACAATAGTCTCTAACCCTCAGGATTTTAGCACAGAGCTAGATAACATGATTCAACAGTATCGCAAGATTTCTACAACCATAAGGTAAATAAAATGAGCCCCACATCTGCGAAAGTCACATATCATAAGCCAGTCTTGTGATTTCACGGAGAATGACAAAATTTTTTATATTTCAGCTTAGCTGTGTTTCCAGGCGAGTTTCAAGCCATGGATAAACACTTCCCAGAATCACAGTTGAGAAGAGCATAATTGCAGTGACTACTGTATGAGTATGAAAGAAGATGTCAAGAAATGTAAAAAGATTTTCCAGATGAGAACTGTCAGAGTCTGCAAATGATAGCGCAACTCCAAACCTATCTTTTCTAGGACAAAATAGAGTCTATGAATTACTAAATTCTCCCACAGCTGGAATACTCAGAAGAAGAAAAATCGAATGAGAAACATTGTCTGCTCTAAATGGATGAGAAAATGAAAAGCTTTGCAGGAATGTCTGTTTTAAAAGAGCAAGTGCAAGCTTATGACAGTCACGAACAGAGCTGGATCATGCTTTCAGCCTGTCTATGAAACATGTACACCACATACAATATGGAAAGGTCAGTTCTTTCCAGAGGTATGAGCTTTTTTTAGAGAAGAACCAACGGAACAATATGAAACAATACCGAACAGCTGTATACAGGCCTGTGTTGCTTTCCTTAAGAGGGACATATTCAGAGGTATTACTGTGCTTTGTCATGATCACTCAGAGCTCCAGTCTCACAGATACATGTGTACTGGTACCTAGACAGCCGGCCACTGCTGAAGACAAACCAAAGGGTTACACACTGGGAGAGCCCCTCAGAGCCAGGCTGAGAGCTGAAGTCTGAGAGTTGAAGCCAGGCTGAGAGTTGAACACTGTGTTTCAGGCAGATCATTCAAAACCCAGGGTATTCTGGCAAATGCCTTAATCCTGCTGGGATTTCAGAAAAGTCCAGCTGGAATCTCAGATGTCTACTTCAGCACCTGAGGAGCAGATCTGAAGTTCAGATGGTCAGCCTCTGAGGGATTCATCTGTATCCTGGTCTCGTTCTGTTTATGCTCCCTATAGCTTTTCAAAGCCTCCAGGATAGACAGGGAAGGATCTCCTGCAGCATCAGGGGACAAGGTCTCTCTGCTTAACCTTTGGCAGTTCTCACTGGGCCTGATGTTCCCTCATGCATGTCCTAGCCTTTTCCTTTTACCTGCATGGTATTCTTCCCTCCTATCCCCTTAACTTGTGTTTTCTTTCCAGAAGAGCTTCTGGTTTTTCTCAACTTCTTTGTCTTCTTTTCCTCTTTCCTCTTCCAGCTTTTCTCCCATTAGTGGACCACTCTTGCCCTCTCCCAGACTCCTGGGAAAAGGGTCTACTTCTCAGTCTGTGCACATCACCAGAGTGCTACTGGTTGAGTCAGAGAGTCATATTTAAGCCAATGAGTTATCCACACCTCTTTCAGGGGGAGATTTTTCTAAGGCTGCAGTTATTGACATAGGGAAGGACATTGTAGTGTGAATATTGAGAGAGAAATGGTAAGGCAGGTGAGAGCAGGTGGGTCTCAATTGGTCAGACTAGCCAGATTTCTAACTGAAATGTTTTTGGTAGGAAGCACATGAGGAAACATTTATTTTGAAGCAAACAATTTCTGTGTAATAAGTGAAATTTTTCTTTTTCTTTCAAAATTCCATTTCTTCAACATCCAAAAATGTCACTCAGGTTTTTAGGGGTTATTGGCATGAACTGGAAAACTGTGTAATGAGTTATTTTCATTAAAAGTCACATACAGGACTAAACAGAACTAAATTGCTTTGGTATTCTTAAAAAAAAAAAAAAAAGCTATGCATAATGCTAATTAAAAACACCTCTAACATTCAGTACACTTCGAAACATTTTGCTAAATGCTAACCAAAAATTGAGATGATAATGTATTAAAAAATTACCCTACAGAGTTGACAAAGGTGTGTTTGCAACTAAGAAATTAAAGGGATCCAGCATGTTTCAATGCTTTAATAATAAATATTCTTCTGTTCCTGGTGCAAGTGAGCTTTCCTAGAGAAATTTAGTTCGAGGTAAAACGACGTAAGAGAGAACCATAAAACAGAAGAATGAAATAAATCAGTGAAACTTTCCTTCCTGCAGAAGGAAACTGCCATGATAAAGCTATTTATTAGAAGGAAATTAAAGTGATCAAAAGAGAACATAACTGACAGCAAGTCACTGTAAAAATTACCATATCCATTCATCTGTAGTTTCAAATAAATCCTTATTCTTTATTTCTCTGTTAAGCAGGAAGGTATCATAAATGACAGACAGTCCCATCAGGTATTGTTCCCAACTGCCAGACTTCAGGAGAAGGTTTCACCTTATCATACAAAACAGTCAATTCAGTTCTTTGGAAAGTTTTTCAGGGCAAAACACAGGCAAAATATTCAAGAGGAGAGAGGTTTTTACAGAATTGAAGACTACCTCTTTTAATCCAGCCTAGCACTTAAGGCTTTCAATAGAGCAACAAAAGCAATTTTGACCTTATCTTTGACTGGATCCTTGGAAGACAGCTAAAGAAATGAGTGTGAGTCAGCAGAGAGAAATGTATGTATTTTCTAAATTCCCAGTCACATAAAGGACAGTGGAAAGCCAATGAAATCAAACGAAAGGTGCCCAGTTATATCATATGTGGGGTTGGTAAGAAATGAGTCTAAAGTAAACATACATGTGTATCTCTAAAAAACAACAAAAAGAAAGTTTAAGGCTATGAAATACTGTTTACAACCTGTACAAGCAGGTGTGCAGGCTTTAACAAGCGGTTCTGAATAGACCCAGCTCATGAATTGTAACTACATTTCCTAAGCAATGATTGTACATAGTAAAAGATGCTCTTGAGTTTCACCTTTTCTGCAGCATCATGGCATAAAGTTCCTGCAACTTCCAGGGTGCAAAAGCCAACGATGCTATAGAGAAATCAATCTATTGAAGCAAAAATACTCCATGAATAGATGACTCATTAAATAGTGAGAGACTGAAATGATAATAATGTCTCATTATTACCACTCAGTTTCCAGCAGAATAATTACATAGAATAGGCTTAGTGAGGACCTAGTTGACAGCAAAGCAGAAAAATATAAAGCAACGGAAATTAATGAGGAAGCGGGATGGGAAGTGAAAAGGGTAGATTTGCTCTTGGTCAGCACTGATTGATCAGCATCTCTTCTCACTGAATGAGCTCATAATTCTCATTACCATGAGGGCAGTGAATCTATTTGTTGCACATTGTAGTCTTTATGCTGAATAGTGCAACCCTGTTTCTGTCAGCTCCAAAGGCTCACCAGAGCCTATATTTGTCTACAATGTTGGGTTTTTAGTTTAGAGGTCACTTTTCTCACTCTAAATATCACAAATCTGCTGGGTCATGAAGATGCTAGGGTCTGACTCGCCCAAAATTAACTTGTACATTTCTGGTGGAAATTGAAGCCATCTCAGCAAATTTGTAAGTACCATACAAATCATTACGCAAGCTACTTGTGTGCATAACTTTCCATGCGAGCATACAGTTGTATGCAGCTTTTGTCCTTGAAGAATTGTCAGTTCAGTTAGACAGAGGAAACTGTACCCTACAGTTCTTTATCAGATTGCTTTTCCTAAGTAAAAGGCATTCTAGAGGCAGGATGCCAGACCAATGAGCAGACTTCTGAGTCTCATTAGTTCTTTCTTCCCATTGTGACATGCACGCAAAGCAGGAGTTCAAGTTTCTCAGTTATGATTGAATTTTCTCCAGGGAACCACACATATTGCTTGTGTTTGTATATATGACACCTGCAAATAATTACAGAGTAGAATTGCTCTGTCTGCCAGAGATTGTTATCACTTTTGTTATTGTCTTTTCCATGCTGACTTCTTCATGTTGTCTTTTCCATGAGGTGCAGTCCATTTCTTCCTTCACTCAGCTTTAAACTGTCAGTACCCTGCTGAACAGAAAGAGAAAAGAATAGGTAGCACACCCTAATTCAACTATATTTCTCACAATGATGTGGTACTCCCATAGATCTAACTAGAAGGGTATCATGTTTGAGATATGTCTCACAAATATGAATGAAAACATTTTCTCTGTCTTGCACAACAGAATCAATCGGAACCTAAGAACATGTACCTGATCCGTCAGCCTCTGAACCTAAGTTTTATCTAAGAAGATATAGACCAAATAAAATTTACAACAGCTGTTCTGCTGGGCTGTGAACTATGCTGGAGGCCTAGCAACCACCATCCAGAAGAAACTGGAGGAAGCTGGTATAAGGGCATTAAACTGTGTAGATGCACTGGTATAGAAAGAACTTCCGTCATCATATCCAGTCTTGCATGGTCAGGGAGAGTCTGGAAGGAAAGAAATTGTCATCTAATAGAAGGTTACTATGAATGGTACGTGGGCTGCATGATGTCCCACTGAAAAACGCAACAGGGCATGGGACTTGCCAGGGGTGAGTGCAAGGAGGCATTTAATCATTGCAGCTATAGAAACAGACAGTCACCAGGTAGCTGAAAAATGAGCAGAACTGTAGCCTGTGGAAAGAGTTGTGAGGTTGACAAAGATCCATGGGTGCCCTCAGTTGGTCACTTCTAGCCTGAGGGAGGAAAGCCCTTTGCAGAATGATGGGTACATGGGGGGACAAAGGGATAGCAAACATTATCCCATGCTTCATCATGCACTCCATCCCACAGCTGAGGTCCCAGTCAATTCTACTTTACAACAACCGTGAGATGGCCTGGAACTTTATGTGGATGTCAGGCCCTGAGGAGTCCGACACAGTCACTAGTAGGTTTCATGTTCCTGTCTCAGATACTTCCGGGTACTCTTGCACATTTTATTCTGTCTCAATTCATCAAAAGAGGAGGTACAGGTTGCACCTTTTTGAATGCATTCTCTGTCCCAATCTGGCTGAGCAACTCTCCACATCTCAGCTTTCTGCTCTGGCTTTGCCTTTGACCTCTCTCAGGTCAAAGAAGAACTTGGTTGAGGAGCAATGGCAGAGCTGCTGTCTCACTAGATTACAGTGTTCATTTGCACAGGGTGTATTGTGATTACAGTGACACGAAAGCAGTGTCATGTGCTTTCTGAATCCTGTGCATTTGTATCTGAGCCACAGCTGGGTGGATACACACAGGACATCTTGAACAACCTCTGCTTACCAACACATACTTCTAATTAAGATGTTCAGTCATCTTGGGATGAAATTATTCCACTGGAACAAAAATGGCAGAGCACAGAGGATGTAACGGAGATTTTAAATTAGGAGAAAAAGGAAGAAGGGACAGCACAACGAAGATTGTGAGGTCTTCTCCAGCTTCATAGGAAAATGACTCAGTTCTGAAACTGGGATAATATTATGGAAGTCAAACAAAAGTGAAGAAAATCAAAAATTCCAGTGCTGACAATGGGGCATGCAAAAACATCAAAGTGTTTAGGAAGCACTGGTCTCACTCAGCACAACTGGCCAGAAGCTTCTGCAAGATTCCCCACCTCATGGTGCTGACAATTCAACTACAATTCAGGTCAAACACAAAGTGCCTTTTATTCTCTGGTGTGAGCACAGGCATGCAAGTGCCTTCTGCTGAGGATGTTGGGAGGTAAAAAGACAGGTTACTCTGACTTCTCAGCACTACACTACAACCTGTGTGGTGAGCAGACCATACTTGCAGTCTGGATGTCTGCAGAGAACAGGAGGGGAAATTAAAATGGGAGCTGGCAGAAGAAGAGGCACAGAGGTGTTGTGGAGGTGATTTTGCAGCATGTTTGCCCTGATGCAACTCTCTGCCTCTCCGAGCCAAAGAGTCCTCACTTACTACAAAGCCACATAGCAGAGAGGAGACCTGAGCTCTCTTGCTGGGAGAAAAACACCATTAAAGGCTTGGCTGTAGCCAAGGAAGACATAAGTCACAGTCATTTGACACATCTGCATATGGGAGACAAAGCTAGAAAACAGCCACTGTCCACAGGTGTTTCAGCAGCAAAAAATACAACCAATGGTTTTAGGGCTTTCAGGGGCCACAGGCCTGGGATGGCAGGAAGGAACAGGGGAGGCCCAGTAGTAAACTTTGCAGAGAGGAGAGGGTTCTGGCCACAGTAGGCTCTTGATAGGTTACTATTATTGATCTTGAAAGCTATTTTTCTCTTCTTCAAAGCAAAGCAAATCAAGAACACAAAACAAAAGAACAGGCCAAGGGACACACATGAGGGGTCAAGGATAAATCTAATTGTCAGCAAAAAACCTGAAAAATTTCATCCCTTATCTGTTTGAAGTATGGTAGAAACCAAAGTGATGGCCTTCCAAATCCTCTGTGCATGGCTCAAGCCTGAACCATTCCAAAGAAGTGGTTCAAGCAGATCAGCAGTGACCCTGGCACACATCACAGCTTTTGGGTTCTGAAAGCGACTGTTCCAGTGTAAGTGATGCTTCTCCAAAAAATATCACCTTCTGAGGTGCTGTGAACAGACCTTACATGCTAGGAGTCGGACTGTAATTCGTGTGAGAGAGATTTTCTTTTCTAAGTGAACAAAAAGCTCTGCTGCAGTAATAGGCCTTTCTCCTGCAAAAGATCAGGCATAGGGGGATTACCATGTATCACTGAAGTGTGCCACAGTAAGGTGGTAGGCAGCACTGTGTGCTCCACAATGTGCCTCCCTTTAGTGAAGGAGCATGATCTATCCCATCACAAGCAGACCATCATTAAAATTTCACACAGTGGCATACCATAAGAATCATCAGAGAATAATCAAACCATTATATACGTGCAGTAAAGGGACAATCTTCCTCCCCAGCAAAGTCGTATAGCTGCTCTTTGATATCTCCTTTTGCTTCTTGTGGGTCTGCTGTCACTCCTCTCCTTAGTTCTCCATTCTGACCTCTTATCAGGACCTCTTTATATGGCGGTGTCCTAGTTTCAGCTGGGATAGGGTTAAATTTCTTCCTAGTGCTGTGTTTTGGATTTAGTATGAGGAGAATGTTGATAACACACTGATGTTTTCAGTTGTTGCTAAGTACCCTCCTAGTCCAAGGACAGCTCCCGTGCCTACTGACTGAGCTAGGTACACGAGATGTGAGGGAACATAATCAGGACAGCCAGCCCAGCTGGCTAATGGGGTATTCCATACCATGTGATGTCATACTCAGTATATGAATGGTAGGCGTGATCCAGGAAGTACCGATTGCTACTTGGTTATCGGTCAGCGCGGGTGGTGAGCAATTGCATTGTGCATCACTCATTTTGTGTATTCTATCATCATTATTATTATTATTTTTCCTTTTCTGTTCTATTAAACTGTCTTTATCTCAACCCACGAGTTTCTCTCACTCCTACCCTTTTGATTCTCTCCCCATCCCACTGGGGGGCGGGGGGAGTGAGCGAGCGGCTGCGTGGTATTTGGCTGCCTGCCAGATTAAACCACGATGGATAGCTTAAGCCTCCATGATTTATGATCTTATATCTTAGTGGGCCTAACTGAAAAATCTTACTCCAGTGCTTTACCTACCTTGAACTCTAATTCACACTCTCAATACAGGACAGAACTTGTCATTTTAATTTATGGTTGCTTATTTCCAGCTATGGCTGTGCATCATAATTTTGTTATTGCTTCATATAACTCATTCCTGTCTAATGATCTTTGGTCTGATTATGCAGGAAGCAACAAGAGACAACATTCTGTCCAAAACATTTAATAAGACCATGAGATTGAAAGTGTACTTCCCCACATACTTTCATTTCATAAACGTGTTTCTGCAATAGCATGCAGAAAAATAGACGACTTAATTTGGAAACATCCTGTCTTTTACAGAGCATGTATTTCCTCTTCAAACCATGATCTGGCACCAAAAAGAGAGACTCCGCTATACGCCCTGCTGATAGCTGGATCACAGTGTTGGCAGACATTATAGGCTTATGATTCAACACAAGAATATTATTCCTCACCACTCTGCAGAAAAAAAATTGCCTCCTGACAAGCATTCATCAGCTGCATGATTTTAAGAAATATCAAGCATTGGTTAAAAGATAAGGAGCATGGCATCAATTTCCTTAGAATACACAGCATATGATAAGACTGGGGAATGTTAAAAAAATTAATAACTGCTTTCCCCATTTCACTCTTAAGAGTCCTGTGAAACTCCGTCAGTTGTATGCTTAAGCTTCTGCCTTAAGCTCTAGGTGAAAGCTAATGAAGGTGAGAGATGGAACAAGAAAAATCAGTGTTGGGCCCTACTTCAGCCAAACTCAAACAGGTAAGGAATCCCAAGCGACTTCACTGGAGTCTACCTTATAGGCTAAACATTAGTTTGGCCTGAGTGTTCTGCAATTGGCTTTGAGTGAAAGGAGGTATAGGAGGCAACCTGAAGAGCCCAAACTAAATGTAAGCCGCTCTTTGGGTCATTTCCAATAAATCTACACAAGAACAAAGTTGTATCAGGATTTGTTATTAGATTTGCATGGCCAGACTCCACAGAAAAGTCCTCAAGAGTTTTCCTGAGATACAAACTCTGCCAGCTTAAAAACTTTCTTGAAATAATACCAGCTTCGTATTCTACAGTTTTTTGTATCCTGGAGGTATTCTTGGTTGTCTGGCAGAGTACTGCGACTCATTCATAGTTTTTCCTGCAGCAGAGGTGTTAATAACCTCTTATTCCTGTGTAGCTTCCCAGAGGTAGAATGTTTCACCTTATACAACTTTAAATATCTAGAGAGTAAGTGACACTGTGTGAATTAAACTCACTTTATGATCAACCTAAAGTCATAGGCAGTAGCAAAGTAGGTCAGATGAGCCATGTCCCAGAAAGAAATGATGACTTCTCTCTCGCACTCCTTTGGAATTCTGCTAGTAGAAATTATGGAAATATGTTAATTCCCCAAGAGGCAGCTAGAAAAGCAGTTAGAATCAGAGGTTAACAGTTTGAAGAACAAGGTAGGACAATTATATGGAAGTATTATACCAACAATTCTTACCCAAGAAGCTCCACCCCCTGCAGGCAGTCACATGTTCACGTGTCGCTAAGGTCCCTCCCCTCTTCCAGTCATGGAGTCTGTTTGCTCCACCTCTTTTTGCCCTGAGTGCTACAATTTTGTAAAAGATCATTCTGCTGTTTTCCAAGTGTGTGGGATCAGCTTTCCATTGCTTACCTACTTGTATCAAAAGACAAATAAATGGGACGGCTTGTGAGTGACTAGAAATGAATCAGAGAATCATAGAATTATTTAGGTCAGAAAAGAACCTTCAAGGTCATCTGTTGGAGAAAGTTAGCCAGACTAGGCCGCGGTGGGAAAATTCTGAGTCATGCTGAGAAGGGAGAAAAGAAAGTCATGCTGACCTTGCTCTGTGCAGATAAGCAACTTTGAGAAAGTACAGTATAAGAAAAACAGGATGGAACCCGGACCACATAGCAGTAACCGAAAGTAGGAGGAATATGATAATGTAATTTTTAGAGCTAAGCCAATGATTGTGAGACAAGTATGCATAAGGTAGAACTTAGTGTATAAATATGTGTAGGGTTTTACAATAAAGTTGAAGCTGGCCTTATCACTCACATTGAGTCGACTGCCTGCCTTCCCTCGCTCGTCGCAAGTGGCGCCCGAACAGGGACCCCCCATCCCTGTTTTTCACCGGACAGTGAGATCGGAGAAGCACTGGTAGCAGCGACCAGGGAGCAGAAGATCAGTAGACGCTGTCGCGGCGTGCCTGATCCGTGCCCGAACCCAGGACGATTAAAAGGGGTTCGCCATCCGATAGAAGGCTACCCGTGGGAAAAGGCTGCAAACGACCGGATAATTAAGAGGGTCAAGATAGCGCGCAATGGAAGTAGAGGTAGCCTTCGATATTTTAAAATGCTTTTTAGAAGAGCGGGGAGTAAGCCAATTAAAAGACCTGGCTGGTTTAATTGCGTTAGGGAAAGCGAAAGGGTTTTTTAAAAACCCTGAAAGTATGTTTGAAGTAGACGAGTGGCGTTCTTATGGAGATTGTTTGTGGGATCTAGTAATTGATGATGATAAATCAGCAAAAAAATTAATGAAAACTTGGAGAGATGTTATTAATTGCATAAAAAGATATAAAACTGAAAGGCGAATAGCTACAGCTGCCTCCGATCGGCTTGAGCAGTCCGATCCTGCCGCTGGACGTCCCAAGCTCATCAACAGCCACGTTTAGTGCAGGTTAGTTGGGACAAAATAGCACGAGAAGCTGTTGAACAAAAGATTTTGATTTATTAGATCAAATTAGCCCTCCAGCCTTCCCGGTAATCTACCAGGTAGATAACACGGGGGCTATGACTGGGGTGCATCAGGCCCTAGATTGTAAAATATTAAATCAATTGCGAAACACAGTTAATGAGTCGGGAGTGCATAGCGAGCCTGCAAGGCAAATGCTAAACTATATCTGGGGTAGCGGAATGCTATGTCCAGAAGATATTAAGAACATAATGAGGCTTATTTTGAAGCAATCACAATTACTTTGGCAAGCTCACTGGCAAAGACTTTGTGAAATATCTGCGCACTCGCCCCGAGCCCCAAATGATCGTTTAGCTGGAGTAGCTGTTGAACAACTAATGGGTATAGGTCCTTTTGCCTCTGTAGAAATGCAGATGCAAACTGGCCCAGACGTGTTGTTAGAATCTATGAAATTAGCACGAGAAGCCTTGCAGAAAGTTGAAACTACACCAGCTCCTCCCTCATATATGTCAATTAAACAAGGAAGAGAGGAGCCTTTTGCATCTTTTGTAGATAGAGTCACAGACGCTATTGACCGCGCAGATATGGCAGATTTTATGAAAGGACCTTTGCTGAGACAGTGTGTATTAGAGAATTGTAATACTTATACGAAGGGCATCCTTGTCACCTTACCCTTAGACGCCACCATAGAAGTCATGTTAGAGCGAATGAGTAGAGTTCCTGTAGGAGCTCAAGCCATGTTAGTTGAAACAATCAGAGAACTAGGGGAAAAATTAGTCAAGGCGCAGGGACAGGCGTTTGCAGCTCTTGCCCCACTGAAGCCTCCGGATGCCCACCAAAGTAAGACGATTGGCCGGCGAGAGTGCTTCCGATGTGGCTACCCAGGACATCTGCGTCGACAATGTCGGGAGCTGCCAGAACTGTCAAATGAATAATCATAATACTACAGTCTGCCGGCGTTCGGGAAACGGGAAACCGAGCGCCAAGAGCCGCAGCGCGCCGACACCAATCGCGGCTCCGGTCACCTTCAGGCCAACGGCAGCCCCCAACCAAACGACAGTGCAGAGATACCAGCCGCCATTGCCCAGCTTCGACCAGCAACCCAACTTCGACCAGCAACCAGGGGGAGCCTCGGACTGGATCTGGCAACAGCAGCAGATGTCACGCTAATTGATGACCGGCCGCGAAAAATTGCTACAGGAATTAAAGGGCCCATAGTTATCAATGGACAATCTCATGGAGCGTTGTTGTTGGGGCGATCATCCAGTGGTCTCCAAGGACTTTTTATATTACCAGGACTTATCGATTGTGATTCAAAAACTCAGTAGCCACATCATTGACCGAGCAGTGGAACGTATTGACCCTGACTTACCTGTGGACTTAACCGTTTTGCACAACCCCACACATTTTATTGGTGCACTCACGCAGTGCAAAAAGAAAAAGGGGGAGACTGTAAGAGTATTAGAATGGATATTTACTGGAATGCAACCAAAGACTACAATTCAAGATAACGACACGTTTGATTGGAATGTGCTAGATTGAATTTATAGCCGTTACTGCTGTTTAGCTATTAATTCGCAGGCTCTTGTGCTTGCCATGGGGCTTGCTTGCCTTAATGTGTATTAGAGTCTTGTGCTCGTTAGTGGCTGCTTTTTTGCTCTCGCTGCTTGCTGTACTGCTGCACTGCTGATTGCCTTACTGTGCTGTGCCTGGGAACATTCTGATAACAGTAATGGGGATGCGCCTGGGCCGGCAGATGGCCAGGGCATCGCTGCTGCTTCTGTGCTGCTGTGCTGGACAGGCTGGAACTGCAGCGTGAACTCAAATCGAAGGGACTGTGACCTGTGGCTGAGTCCATGCGGGACAGGACGCCCCGAGGCGTCTGTGACTGTGGACAAGCCCATGCCCAAGCAGCAGGAACCACCTGAACCAACGGAGGACAAACTTTACAAGAAGCAGCGCAAGTGCAGCAGTGACCCGACCTGAGCCGGCTTTGGTGCCCAGTAACTCCACGCAACGCACCACCTCTGCTGACCTGAGTGACCACCATAACAGATGGAGCCCAAAGTCATGGACTAAATAAACGCAGTGGACATTTTGTGTACATTTATGGATATTTTATGGACATTTTACAGGGGATTGTGCGGGCCTGTCCTACGTGTAGCCACCATGGGCCTGGTCTCGGAATCGGCGTGAATCCCAGGGGACTTGAGGCCAGAGAATTGTGGCAAGTGGATGTGACTCACATTGCTGACTTTGGCAGACTGAAATATATACATGTTACGATTGACACCTATAGCAAATTTATATGGACCACGGCACAAACAGGAGAACGAGCACTCCACGTAATGCGACATTTGACTAGTTGTTTTGCAGTTATGGGAGTGCCACAAACGATAAAAACTGACAATGGCCCTGCATACACAAGCGCCAAAGTGAAATGTTTTTTCCAAACATGGGGAGTGCGACATACTACTGGTATTCTGCACTCACCCACGGGACAAGCTATCATTGAAAGGGCGCATCAAACGCTGAAACAATATTTGCAAAAATTTAGGGAAATCTCAGATGTACAAGAAAGACTTGTTAAGACTCTTTTTGTGCTAAATCATTTATGTATTTTTGCAGATCAGAAAGAGCCACCAGCATGGGTGCATGGTTATCCTAAAGAAAATAAGGATGACAAGCCAGTTTTCGTTATGTATAGAGATCCAGCAACTGGACTGTGGAAAGGTCCAGCAGAAGTGAAGTATATGGGTAGAGGTTATATGTGTGTACTTACTCCCACAGGGCCGAAGTGGATTCCAAGCCGCTGGACCAAAGCTGCTGTTGCTGATGATGATCAATGTAGCTCTGCCCGTACTGATCCCAGCGATGCCGTCGCCCAGCCGTGCGAACTTATGGGTGGCGTGGGCGAATAAAACTGGGATGACAGACTTTTGCCTGAGTTCAGCTATGGCAACTGAGCCCTTTAAAACATGTCTGATAGGCTTTCCTGAAATTATTGCCAGAGATTTTGATAATTGGACGTCTGTAACAGTTAATTGTATAAATGTTACTGTAGCAAATTGCTCGGTACAACTAATAAGAGCCCTAAATCACACTCTCCCTTGGGACTCCCAAGAAATTGACCTTTTGGGGTCAGAAAAAATTGGAAATGCAACTGATAATGTTACTACTCAGACATGTTTTGTGTTTGGCAGCTTTAGCCGCTTTGCCGCACAGGCCCAGACCTTTCAGTCATTGATCGGCATAAGCAGCCGCACTGATGATAACAACCCTTTTGTTAATACCACCGGTTGGACTGTTGTTTCACCTTTTACGAAAGGATTCGAAATAGGCCAATATTGTGGGAATTATAACGCTTCCAAAACACTCAGTGCCTATGGGCGGAGTATGAAGGGAACCAATAACTCTTTGTGGAACAATGATACGGCCAAAGCTCTCCCCCCCGGATATTTTTTGATCTGTGGGGATCGAGCATGGCCTGGCATTCCAAAGAACGCCTTTGGAGGGCCTTGTTATGTAGGTAAATTAACTCTGCTCACAGTTAGCCGACAAAGTTGGCTTAATATAACTACAGTAGCAACAAATCGACACAAAAGGTCTATACATCAATTGCAGGCAGATTGTAACGACAATATAGAATTATGGTCAACCACAGCCAATGTATTTGCTTCCCTAGTGCCTAACATAGGCACTGCACAAGCGCTGGCTTGGTATTTTATTAACAATTATAGTTATAGTAAAAATAGCATATCACTGTATTTTAAATAATGTTGTAAAAATGAACCACAATGTATTGGTGGTCCAAAAAGAAAAAGGGGGAATTGTTGGAGAAAGTTAGCCAGACTAGGCCGCGGTGGGAAAATTCT